>NC_133752.1:20323750-21765625 GCF_036562045.2 Rhinolophus sinicus
TATGGTGGACATCTGAATGAAAACTTGGTACCTCGCTTTTATTTTGCATTTTTGATGCTGTCCTAGTTTCTGATTGTTGGTTAAATGAGCTCTAGATAAGTGGGAAGAATATAAATTTGATTATGACAATAAGAGAGAAGGATGAATACACATTTAATTTAGCTATAAAACACCATCCTCAGATTTTTCATAGGGACGGAGATTGTAATTAGGCAAAAAAAGAAGGACGGACACAGATGAGTAACAGGAAGGGAGAATGTATCTTAGGCAAACATTAAACTCTAAGCAGAATGAAAGGACCAGTGACAGACATGAAAGGGAAACTCAGACAAAAACTCTGAATAAAATTCGACTTTTTAACTTCCACAAACTGTATCTCAGATAATCAGGCATTTAACTACATGATTTCTTAAGCCATTAGCTCAGCATGAAATATAATCCCAAAAAGATATCAAGGGTTTATGCACACTTGTCATCATCTTCAAGTCAATAATCACTTTCTAATGAGTTTTATTTTCATCAATAAAAGGTATGTGAAAACACATTCAGAATGAGTAAACACATTCAGAAAAAAAGAACAGAAGTAATATGTTAGATTTTACATGTAAACCCTTGTCAATGCTTAAAATGCACAGGAAGTAATATACACAAAACAATCTGTGTGATCTTATTTGTACTCCTTAAACAAATAAGTCAAATAAGTGCATCCTTTCTTTTCTTTTCCTGTAGAAAATTCTCAGAAAATAATCAACTACAATTGCTCAGCTTATTCTAATTTTGTGAATTCTGTCTTCACTTATTTCTTTCTTTAGACGTTTGCTCCTGGAAAACTCTAAATATATTTCACTTATATATAAAATTTGCATTTACAATTTAACATGGAAGCTATGGAACTATTTACTTCTGTTTGCTATTAGCAACACACTTGCAAAGTCATCGCTCCCAAATTGCACTGAACTTATCTGAAATTTAAAAATTTACAAAATTACTTTCATGTCTATTTTCACAGCATTCAATAAATCCTGTATTTTCTGTTTAGCATAATAGTTAACAGCTTAGTATCTGAAGTCAGAATGCAGAGTTTCAATTTGACCTCTAAACTGTTCTTTCTGCTATGAAATGAAGATAATAATGTTGCTGAACTCACAGAATCCTGGTAAGGATTCAGTGAAGTATACGTATGAGGCATGCATACCAGTACTTGCCATGTAATCAGCAAAAAATAAATGCCCCCTATTAATATTATTGTTAAATCCATTTTCAGAATCAACCATAATTTCAGTTTTAGAACTTCTAAGTAAAATATCACCCCTATGTGGGAAACACAAAATTGAGGGAAAAAATACATAACTAAAGAGTAGACCGAGAGAGGAAGGCAAAACAGATGGAAGAGAATGAGCAAAGACTTTTGCATTGAACCATGGCTACCTCCATCGTGAACAGCAGCTCTTGTTTCCTCTACTATTGTATTTCCTCTACTATTTTGCTCTATGTGATACACATGTTCAAATACACACCGCACCACAAACATTGCTTTTAAATAAGTCCTGTTTGCATGTTTTGCATTATTTTGTAGCACATAGTAGTATCTCTTAAAATTCGTCTTTTATTTCTGTATCTATTTCTTGCACATGCAACAGCTAATACACACTTATTTCTTTGAAAATGATCTCACCACACCCTTCCCCATCTAGTTGAATAGCTCTAACCCTGTTAGTTGAATAGCTCTATTCTTATTTTTATTATGATAAAAAAAATTATCTGGCAATAAACAAATCATAGGGTAGAGGAATGGAAGAAACCCAGTTGGCAGAGCCAGAAACCCCTTTATTCTACAGAGAAAATGAAAAATAGGCTCAAACATTACACATTTTATTCATACTGTATCTAAAATAACATTTTAGAGTGAAAAGGTAAATGTTTAGGTTGCTGTGTTAATCTGGGTCTAACCAGATAACAGAAACCACCTGAATGTATAAACAGAGTAAGGGAGAGAATTAGTCATTCAAGTGAAAGTAAAACTAAAAATACAAATTTAGGCGAGTGGAATATGCCAGAGATTAGTAATATCAAGTAGCTCCCATGACCTCTAGGCTAGAGGCATAAAGGGAGGGGAAGGTTTTAGAGCCCCAGACCAAGCATAAGGAGGAAGTAGAACACTTCGTGGGTTTATCCGGAAGAATTTGCACCCACAGAGGAGACACAACCACTCTCGCATCATTGAAGATAGAAAGAGAAGAGGAGGAATTCATCTATTCCTTTTCTACCCCCAACAGAAAATCTCCCAAAAATGCTTTCCATGGGCCATACCTAGCAGGAGGTCAGCTGACTAGAATTCTTAGAAAATATAGCACCAGACACCCTATAATACATAATAAAGAAAAGAGCAGCAGTCAGTACATATAAGGATTCAAGGGCCAACAAGCACTGGAAAAATGCAATTAAGTGTTAGAGAACCTGGTGCTATGGATTTCAGAAAAACAATAATTATATTATACCAAAAACTCAGATGGAAGGATGTGTGGATATATAGATGAGAGAGAGAGAGAGAGAGAGAGAGAGAGAGAGAGAGAGAGAGAGAGAGAGAGAGAAGACAGAACAAAGAGAGAAGCAAGTAAACCATAAAAATCTATCGTAGGTAATACCGTGTTTTGCCAAAAATAAGACTTAACTGTACAGTCAGCTCTAATGAGTCTTTTGGAGCAAAAATTAATATAATACCCGGTCTTATTTTACTATAAGACTGGGAATATAATTAATATAATATAATATAATATAATATAATATAATATAATATAATATAATATAATATAATATAATATAATATAATATATAAAATACCAGGTCTCATATTAATTTTTGCTCCAAAAGATGCATTAGAGCTGACTGTCTGGCTAGGTCTTATTTTTGGGGAAACATGGTAGTTAATTACCATAAATATTATTTGTTTCAAGGGGAGTTTTATCTGCTTTGATGCAGGTTTAGTGACATTAACTCTTTATGTTGATTTACAAATAATAAATATATTTTATGTCATGACATTTGTGTTTGTTATATCTTTTTGAAAATTTTCTAATAAAGAATATTAAGTGACAGGACACAACCATATTTTTCCCCTACTTAGGGATGACTTCAGAACTGTAGCTACTGTCTCATGTTTCGTAATGTCTTTGTTTTCACAAAGTGCGGTTTCTTTAAAAACAAATAGTAACATCAGCAGCAGCTCTTGGCTCACTTTTACTTAAAGATTTGTAATCCGTGTTGTTCCATTTCCACACACAATATATATTCTTTGTTTACTTGTGGAGAATCCTATTTCCACCTTCTCAGCTTATTCATTGGGAAGACAATTCCATTTTCCTTCATATAGTATTTATAGCTTTGAAAATCTATATTATTAGAAACCAAGCATTGTAGTTATCTTTTTTCATAGAGCGTTAGAAAGCCTGCTTCAGAGTCTGCTCTCTCTAGAAATATGGTTGATCAGGTCAAAGTCATCAGAAATCCATCCCATCATTTTGGGATCTCAAACTGATTCTCTGAGGGGTTTTCAAGGTAAAAACACTTACTGTGTTTCTGAGAATACCCTTAACCCAGCTTGGTCACACACTAACTAATCCGAAACAATATAAACTACTATTTTAGCCTTTGTAAACCTCCATTTACTCATTTATAATTATTCTCAACGTTAAGCTTGATGCTTTATATATGTACTCAGTTGAGATTCATGTCTTTACATTCTATATTTATAGAAAAGATAAAGTTTCTCAGAAGGCTTTGGGTTCTCTGTTATGGTTTTGACTATTGTGATTGTCAGAATTTTTTTGTGCCTAGCCTCTCGCCACTTTAAACTTATTCTTCCAATTCTATAACAGATCAAGCAATAATTTAACCATGACAGCAAAAAAAACATTTAAATAAGAGTAGGTTGGTTCTGTGTGAAGACTGAGGAGTTTGAAAAATAAGGTGTTTAATGTGTATCCGTTTTACTACATGGACTTTATGACATTAATTTTGGCTGGCTAGACACCCTTTTTTTTTTTAACCTCATACTTGGTTGAAGATTGCATAAGCAAGCTTAGTTTGTCAAATAATGATCTCAGTATGTGACATAATACTGTATTTTCTTTAGTATCTCTAAGAAATAAAAAAAAGTGATGTTATTTCAACTTTTTGCAAATGATTTAAGAATTTTCCTCCTGTTTAAACACAATTGTAACGTTTCTTTGAATAATTCATTTAGTCTTTTATGATTCCCTGTAGTTGTAAAAGTAGTAACACTGCAAATAGCAACAATGAGGTAGATTTCACTATTCTCTGTATTGGTCACACTGTAAGTTTGTGGATACCACAACGAATTCTAAGTATAGTGTCGATAATTTCCATAGGAAAGATGAAGCATATAAAATTTGTTCAAAACCCTAACCCCTCACAGCCTAATCACATGACTTGATCTTGCTTCATAATATAAACGTATTTATTGGTTTTAAATAGTGTTTATACATACTAATTAATGTATAATTTCATTATCGCACTCCTTATGCACTGTCACTGTTATATCTGTGATTTATTTTTTCTACTCAATAATCATAAGGTGTCAATCTCTGATAGCAAGCAATAAAGCACCAATCATTGATGGGAACAAGTTAGAGTGACTTTTAAAGTATGATAAAGAGTTATTTAAAATAATAAAATGAATTTTAAAAGTCTGCAGTATTAATTGCTTAACTAAATGCAGTTGAAATACTTCTTTTTTTCAATTGAATGAAATAATCATACAATAATATTAAGCAGCTATTATGTGAAAGGTGTCGTAGGATGCAAAATAAATAATGTTGATCGTAACATTGTTTATGTTCACCATAACTATAATCTTATGGGGAAAAAAAACAAAACAAAAAAAAACAGGCAGATAACAACAAAGTCTAATACATAACAGAATTTTTAAATATTTATTATCTCTAAAACCTATGATGGAGGCATAAGAGAAACAAAATTTATATTGATATTAGAAAATATCATGGAGAAGAGAGTATAATTGTTTTACGTTTTTCAGGTAAATTATTTTAGAAATGGAAAAATGGGAGACCAGATCTTCTCAGACTGAAAGATAAGCATGGGCAAAGATAGGGATAGGAAAAAGACTTTAGCAAGCAGAAATCAGTGAAATGTTGGAGAAAAAAATGCTTGAGGGCAATGAATAATGAGGCTGAAAAGGAAGTCTGGGACAAACTCACACAGAGATTGGCATACCATTGAAAGGAATCTGGTCTACGTTCTCATCTTCCTGCTTCCCAGCACAGGGCTGTGTGCTCAGGTAAGAATGGCTATCAGTCCAGGCTATCTAAAGTCAAACTGGATTCTTAGACATGTAGCATGACTTGTAAATGCCCTGACACAACCACTTGGAAAACGTGTCGGAAGTTTTAACTATATAAATATAATTACACTTTTCAGTTTTGTGTCTCTTTCTTCTTTTCTTCTTTTTTTTTTTCTTTTTGTGTCTATGAAAATTGTCAAACATTTTGGAAGAGTCAAAATTGAATTCATTATTAACAAATGCCTCAATGAATGAATAATGACTTGAATGTGTAATAGACATTTTATATTAAGGTGTCAAATGCAAACTGTGTTCTCTTCTCACCCAAATCTGCTTATCTAGTTTCTAGAGCAAATCAGATCATGTCAACTCCATCCTTGCATTTTTTTTTTTTTTTAATAACAACCTTGGCATTGTCCTTCACTACTTCAGTAGTTTTTCAACTCATCCAGATTCTGTTAGCTCTGCATTCAAAATCTATTAAGGTTTTTCTTCTCACCAGTTCCATAGTCACCATTCCTGGATTTTCCCCTGGATGTACTACCCTCCTAAAAGACCTTCCTGCCTCTAGCTGTGCATGTCAGTCATTCTCAGAATAGCATTAGTGCATTTTGTTGTTGTTATTATTATTATTATTTTATTATTATATCATTATTACTGTTATTTGTTGTAATTTTTTAGCACAGGTAGATCATGCTACACCTTGGTACAAAACCCTGAAAAATGTCTCTGAATGTTAATTTTATATTACTTTGGCTAAGCCATGAGGCACCCAAACTCTTGGTCAAACATATTCTATGTGTGTCTGTGAGGGTGTAGCTAAATGAGATTAACATTTGAATTGGGAGGCTGAGGAGAGCAGATTGCCCTCCCTAACCTGGGAAAGCCTCATCCAATCAGCTGAAGACCTGAGGAGGGCACAAGGCTGAGTAACAGAGGCTCCTGTTGCCTTACTACTTGAGTGGGGACATTAGTCTTCTTCAACTTTCAGACTCAAACTGAAAAATCAGCTCTCCTTGTTTTTCCAGACTACAGCCTTTAGGACTGGAACTTATATATTGATTCTTCTGGTCAGAGGCCTTCTGACTCAGACCGGAGCTATATCATTGGCTCTCCTGAGTTTGCAGCTGGCCAGATTGTGGGACTTTCCTGCCCCCATAATCACATGAGCCAATTTTATATATATTCTTGCTCTATTTCTCTGGAGAAGCCTGATTAAGACAGATTTGGTACTGTGAATGGTTTTAGAGGAACAGAATTTTAAGAACGATTTCTCTGAATTTGTTCTGGGATTTATGGAATTGGTCTTCAAAACTGATTAGATTTGAAAATGAGCACTGATTGCCCATGCCAAGATCTAGCAATGGAGACACATAAAGTATCATAACTGGACACCCAGGTACAAGAAGCTAGAAGCTAGGTGACTTTATATATGATACTTTCCACTGGCATGGATACAGTACACTGTATTACTTCAAGGGCATATGGGAACACTCCAGCCCTTTGTCATGATGGAGTTTGCAGAGATCTTTATTGCTTTTCCCTTCCATAAGACATCACAAAGGCCATTACATTGATGATAGCATGCTGATTTGGCCTAGTGAGCAAGTAGAAACCACTCTAGACTTATTGATAAAAAATGTGCATGCCAGAAGATAAAAAACACATCTAAAAAAAGTTCAGGGGTCTTTCACATCAGTGAAATGTTTAGAGGTCCACTAATGTGGGAAAAGTTGAGATATCCTTTCTAAGATAAAGGATAAGATGATGCATCTGTCCCTTCTTACAACTAAAAAGCACGCTCAATGCATTGGGCCTCTCTGGACTTTGAAGAGAACCTGGTCTTCATTTGGGGGTAGTACTCTGGCCTATTTATTGAAGGACTCAAAAAGTTGCTAATTTTGAGTGGGACCCAGAAGAAGCAAAGGTCTAGGCTGCTGTTCAAGCTGCACTGCCACTTCGCCCACATGATCCAGCAGATCCAATGGTCCTTGGAGTTTCAGTGTTATGGAGGGATGCTGTTGGGAGCCTATGCCAGGTTCCTATAGAAAAATCACTGTGAAGACATTTGGATTTTAGAGAAAAGCTCTGCCATCCTGTGCAGATAATTACTTTCCTTTTGAGAATCAGCTCTTGGTCTATTACTGGGTCTGGGTAGAGACTAAACACTTCACCATGGACCACCAACTTATCATGTGACCTGAGCTGCCCATCAAGGGCTGGGTGTTATCTGACTCACCAAGCCATAAAGTTGGGCAAAGACAGCAATACTCTATCATCAAATAGACGTGGTCTACATATGATCAGGCCCTAATAGGACCTGGAAGCACAAGTAACTTTCATGAAGAAATAACCCAAGTGTCCATGGTCCCCACTGCAACTACACTGCCTTCTTACTCTCGGCTGACCCATATGGCATCATGGGGAGCTCTTACAGTCAGTTGACAGAGAAAGAAAAGGCCTAGGCCTACTTTACAGATGGTTCTTCGCAATATGCAGGCACCACCAGAAAGTGGGCAGCTGCCGCATTACAGCCCCTTTCTGGGAAAGTCATGAAGGATGGTGGTTAAGGGAAATGTTTCCAGTGGCAGAACTTCAAGCAGTGCACCTGGTCATTCACACTGCTTGGAAAGAGAAATGGCCACATATGTAATTATATACTGATCCTTGTGCTGTGTACAAAGGTTTGGCTGGATGTTTGGGGACTTGGATGCAACATGATTGAAAAATTGGTGATGACAGAATTTATGGAAGACAAGACTTTTATGTAGACTTTTTAATGTAGACCGACTTTTCAGAATGGGCATAAAACATGAAGATATTTTTTCCCATGTACATGCTCACCGAACGGTGACTATAGACAAGGAGGATTTTCATAATAAAGTGGATAGGATGACCTGTTTTGTGAATCACCGTCAGCATCTTTCCTCAGCCCCTCCTGTCACTGCCCAATGGATTCATTAAGAAATTGGCCGTGGTGGCAGAAATGAAGATGATACATGGGCTCAGGAACATGGACTTCAATCATCAAGGCCAACCTGGCTATGGCTATCGCTAAGTGCCCAATGTGCCAAATATAGAGACCAACATTTAGTCCTTGATGTGGCACCATTGCCCAGGGTGATCAGCCCCTGGGAGGTATTTAGAAGCAACTACAATATTACATTTTCCTGAATTTCAAAAAGGAAAAGGAAAAAGGAGATGCATAAGAGTTAAGAATCAAATGCATACACAAAAGCGTAAGCTATTTTAACACAACCATCTTTTTCTTTCTTCAATAGTGCTTACTTATCCTTATGCAAATAGCCAAGCACTCATAATACACAAGGTGTTAATTTGTCATTAACCCAAGATGTCTACAGAATAAAGTCATGTTCTACAGGCCAACTTGGAATCTAAGCTTAATCATAAAGGTCTCCCTAAAGTTGTCTAGGGCATGGCTCTGGTACAATATGGCCTATAAAGGTGGAAAACAAAAATGTTTGAAAACAGGTGATGAAAATTTTTTCTGGCAATATGGTAAATAAGCATTTTGAAAATCCCTCACACTGCAAAATATCTCAGTGTTGTTTACATTGCCATAAATATATACTAAAGGACATTGCCAAGCTCATGAAAATTTAAGTGAATTCCCAATGTCCCCCCCACCCCCCCGCTGCCCCATATATCTATTTTCACTCTACGAGAAGTAACAAACCCTCAGTTAAAGGATGGATTGAAAAACAAAATCCAATTTCTGAGGTGTAAAAAGACAAGATCTTTTAAAAATTGTTTTTTTTTAGTTTAAATGTATACTACATAAGATTACTTTTACTCAATCGTAAGTGAAAGTTCATGAGAAAAGTTGTAACTATCCAGCTAAAAAATCTTTTTTTATGATTTTATTTTCTCAGCATCCATAGATCAAAACAAGTATAGGCCATTGAGAGAATTGAGAATTAGGTTAAAAGCCTCTGTGCCCCCATATATAATTGATGTTGCATAGCAATTAAAAAAAAATTACCTAGAATTTTTATGTATAATGGCATAATTTATTTTTATCATCATGCTTTTATGGGGAGCTAACCATTTATCACACAGACTTGAAGAATTCTTATTAGGATTGAGTGAAGCATATATATTACATTGGCTCTTTTTAAAATTATCTAAAATTGGAAAACAAAAGCAATTGTTACAGTCTTATACTTTCAAAATATTGCTTTAGCAATACGACATTATTTAATGTTTTTCATTTATACACAATTAAGCTTGGATCTATGGTTTCTGAAAGATATAAAGTCAAAGCAATTTACATAATTTGGATATCTTAATATATCTTGTTACTTACTACAGAGGTTGTCACATTTGTCATCTCATTAATTCCTATATCCTTATATTACCCTTCCAGGAGTTTTTACAGGCACAGATCTTTCCTTTGTCCCTCACATTTTCCTGTGTCCTTTTCAGAGCCCATTCACTACCTCTGTGCCTGGCACCTCATTCACTCTTTCATCAGTGTAACTTTCCAGGAAACCATTGCTAAACCCTGCTCTACAAGTCAAGGGGGATTCTTAGTTACTTGTCATGTGCTCATTTTTATGTCAGGAGGGAAGCAAGCCCATATTCTCCCTATATGATGAACCATTACTAGATAAGTACGCTACTAATATGATTGGGCCAAAGAGACAATTTACATTTACAAAATTAAAAAAAAAAGCATGAGTAAATTAACAAGTGTTATGTTTTATATATTTCAATGACAAAATCATTAAACCAATGTCTCCAATGAGACAGGGAAAATTCTAGTTGGAAGTCATAACTAAACATAATGTAAAATAAACTTCTATAAATAGGCCTTTAGTAATGTGTTAGGGGAGTCTAGAGTCCTGTGATCAAGTCTCAGTCTTGTAGTGAGCCTGTGCTTCTGGACTGTGCATTTCACATGTGTTTCACAGATATTCTCCTCCCTCCCCTTAGATGGGACAGGATAACTGGTATTTCTCTTTCTCTTGGTCAGTTAGGCTCTGACAACACCCTAGTTAAGCTCTAGTTAACTAGTTTCTCCTGTGGGCAGGCCTTGTTATGAACAGAGTGCTCTGGGGGATTTCAAACTGGTTCCTTCCTCCTTCCCCCTGTTGGAAGCCGTACGGGATTTTTCTCTAATATTAACCAACTAGAGCTTCTGAAGGTAACATTACAAAAGTGTGGGGACCTGCATCTCCATGACTGGATGCCCCTGGAGTTTTTCAGTCACAGACTTGTCTGCACTGAGCTCCTACCAACTCATCAATTACAGTTCAGGGTATCCTACCCTAGCTGGTTCCTTCAGAGGTTTTCTCATGTGACTCCTAGCTGAAGTAAGCTATGATGACCTGTACATATTCACCTGTCTTTCTCTCTCTCTCTCTCTCTCTCCAGTCTTGAGAGCAGCAGTTTGACCTGTGTTCTCCTCTCTCTTACGATCCAAGAAGAGTTGCTGATTTTTTTTCAGTCTGTTTAGCTTTTTCCTTTTTGTCAGGACAGAGTGGTGATTTCAAAGTTCTTTAAATGTAGAACCAGGAACTGGAAGTGAAGGTAATTACTTTAAATCATCTCAATAAAAGAGGAAGAAACCAAATTTCACCCCAGGGCATATGAGGACCAGATTGTGTTCACAGAAACTCATCTAGAATTAATCTCTTATGATCTCCACTAAGTATGTATGTGAGTGTGTGTTGGGGGAGTGGGCAGTCGGACAACCAGGGTTCTTCACTGTCCAGACTCCTTAATTGATTCTAAAAGAAACCTCACAACACAGTGTACGCCATACTTAAATTAGACTTAATAGTATTTTCACTAGAACATGAAAGAGATACTTCTTAGAAACCTTTTACTTTTTAATGTTTATCTATATTTTGGAGTTCAAATTCTTCACCTTCCAAAACAAACAATATAGAGTATGGTGAGAGAAAAGTAATCTCTGTAATATCATCGATAATTCCACTAAATCAGGAGTTTACTGGATGAATTTATGGTTATTCCAGAATATTTTCTGGTAGAAAGTAGCAGTACACTTTTCGAAGAGACCGTAGGTTAAGAATTAATATTCTTAGTATATGAAGTTATATACGTTGCTAAAGCTCTCTGTACTCATGCCCTCCTTCCACTGCCAAGCTCTTTCTCTCTTTTATTAATATTCAGTCCATTGCAATAGTTTAAAGAGAAGTTGGTATAACAAAGCATTATTTTATCTCACTGGCTTTACTTCTTTATTTGACATTCACACTCAGACCACTGAAATCTTGTTTCATTCTCTCCTGCTCAATAGAGTATATCAATAGTCTTCTCAGTAAGTGTAGTGGATTCTTCACAGAACATATCTTACCAGTGCAGCATTTTAACATTAAGGGCAATTTTCTTCACATTTTGTATTCTTGGAATTTTCTTTATTTCCCTGATACAAATCTCCAGGTGTTTTTTATGTTTTTATTATTTTTTTAATCTTTCTAGCTGCTCCTTCATTCTTAAGCTATTTTCCTGTCCCAGCTTCTCAACATTGGTATTCCACAGAAAGAGTGCCCTATACTTGGGAAAACTCCTCATTTTTGTCCTATGGTATCTCAGTCACTCTAATAGCTTTATCCATATATTCTGGACAGACTTTCCCCTTGAGCTCTACTCTTATCAGTAAATCCAAATAACCTTCTAGGCATCTCCACATAAGAAGTATAGAACACTTGTTAGTACTAAACTCAACTTGTTGAAAACTAAGCTTATGGTACCCCCAGAAAACATATGTCTGTTTTCCCCATCTTAGAAAAAGATACTTTTAACTACACCCTTCTCAATCCATCATGAACCATTTAGGTGTACTTGTTTTTATTGGTTTCAGTAAGGGACAAAATTGCTTTTTGATTGAAAAGCAATCAAAGCAGAAATGTACCAAATTGTCAAAAATCACAAGCCAATTTATAAGGCTTCAATGCCAAGAAAATGAGTCTAATATCTCCTAGTCTGGCAACACTTAGCAATGACGATGGTCAAATAAATGAGATTTCATTTAAACACCATCACCCTGTTTGTTTTAAACAAGTCCACGTGGAGACAAAATAAAGCAGTACCACACACAAAAGTCCTGGCCTTACAGCCTGCACATGTCAGATGCTTTTGTAGCATGATATCAAATATGATATTTGATTTCAGCAGCCTCTATAGTGGACAGCTCTGTGCAACACCTGTTCAATCAATTCTCTGTATTACATTCTCTCTGTTAAAATAACTGGTGTGATTCCTATTTTCCTACCTGAGCTTAACAGACCCACCAGTAAAGATGGAGAATAAAGATATACACACGATCAGGGCTACATGCTAGAATGCATGTATCTGTCTCCTCAGAGCCCCTGTGACTTCTCAGAGAGCCAATTTGAAGTACAGAAGCCCTAGCCATCTATGTGGCATAAGGAGTCCATCAAGTAGAAGAAAATAATGGCATAGGGAGGTGGGGTGGAGGGTGCATGTCATCATACAAAGGTCCATGCCATTACACTATTACTTACTGAAATTTCTTACTCTCCAGAGTTAAATGATCAAGTTCAATTTTCAGCAGCTTTAATGGGCTTTGCTTGAAATTTCCATGTATCAGGATGGTCACGATCCTCCTCAGCCTGTATAATGTGGCCCATTTCTCCACTCTTATCTACTACCCAACGCCTCTCAAATAGTCCAGCAATAAAGCATCATCACTATTCTTTAAGAATATTAAGTTCTTTCCTGCATTATACATTTCACAAATAAAATTTTCTATGCCTAACGTGTACTCCTCCCCGCCCCCCACCCTGATACTTTCCATAGTGGTAGTATCTAACATTTTTCTACCTGAAGAACTCACAATTATTTTTCAGGAAACATTATTTCTTCAGGGAAGGATTTCCTTATTATCACTCTCTCCTAGAAGTCCAGATTAATTCCTCCAGTACACATTCTAACACTTCATATACCATCCTATTATATATATCATATAGTTTTTATTGATTAATATTTTATGTCTGTTTCAATTTCAAGAATGTAAGGCTGATGAAAGCAGGTACTATATGCATTTTATTCATTACTATATCCCTGGATCTAAAGACAGTGCCTGATACACAAGGATTCAATAAAATTTCAATGGCTAAATGAAAAGGTAAGTGATGATTGAGTGTCACTGTCTGTATCAGTGCTGTCCGTTATAACTTTTTGTGATTTTGGAAATGTTGCAAATATGAATTACTTGATATGGAAGGCTATAGACATACATGGTTATTGAACACTTAAAATATGGCTAGTATGACTTTGAACTGAAAGTTTAATTTTAATTACTTTAAATTTAATTTTAATTAGTTGCCTGTGGCTGGTTACTAATATATTGGACAGTATAGGTGTATGGGATGGAATCCATAGGGATGTTCAGTTAAAGATATGACTGAAAAATAGATGTATACAAGAAACAAATTTGGGATAATCATAAATCTTAGATTGGGCTTCATGTATGGAAAGGAAAAAAACATACCAGAATTTTTGAACAGGAAACATAAGATCACAGAACACAAACAGAACTCTGACTGGAACAAAACTCTTTTCAAAAGATATTAAAACACAAATTTGTTGTATTTTTTTAAACTAGAGACATAACATGACCAAAATTCAAAAGAAAGTCTTTGTTTTGTTTTGTTTTGGTATTTTTTTAAATGTTATGTTTCTCAGAAAAGTATGGGAGGACTAAAATCTCATTGAATATGCATCCTTTAAATGTGAATATGATCCAGCTTCAATTCTTCATTATACTTTTATGCAGTATCTATAGAGTTCACAAAAAATGGACAATTTGAATATATATTAAGTGTAACAATTATTATTTAATCATTTTAATTGTGTAGGTTATATAATAAAATGAGATAGCCTATTGATTATATTATTAGAACCTACTCACATTTAGACTTCATAATTAAATTTTTGGCACCATTTGAATCCTCCTTTACAAACATTCAAATATGCTATTTATGCTAGCCAACATAGTCTTAATTTTTCCTTATGACATATTTATTTTCCTCATGATGTAAATGTGCCCACTTTTATTTCACTTCTAGAACTGTTCTCATTAGAATAATATATTTCTGTCCTTTGCCATTGTATACTTACCACTTCATAGAGTATTAAAGGGTAAGAAGGAGTAACAGATATTGTCAATGCATATTTGAATATTCAAACATAACATAAGCAAACTTTATATTTTCATATAAATATAAACATATTCTTGTAAATTTGGAAATATTCTACATTTTAGCTGTACCATTAGCTTTCAAAATACATATATATATATATATATGTATTTTTTTTAACTCGAATTCCCTTGAGCCATACAAATGTTACCTTTTCCCAATGTTTTGTTCCCCTTGATTTAATTGTGTTTTTGTAATGGATAAACTCATATGACTGCATCTGAATTCAGTTACTATTTTAAAGTTAAATCACATCTTCTAGATATTTATTCAGACCTATTCTCCCTCTGCCTTGAGAATAGTGATAGTTTCATTTTTTTTCTGAAATGGTATTACCACCTTTGTTAAAGATGCTTATGACTCATTTTCAATTTTAGGACTTGTAGGCAAAAGAACATTACCCCTAGTCACTTCTTACCATCCTCCTCACACTGGAGATCTCAAACACAGTCCAAGAAAAATATAAGCCCTATCATCTATGAAATATCCAAGATATTTTCTACTAGATACAACATTCTAAAATTAAATCAATAATTTCTTTTAGAATCAGGTAGTGGCCTAATGACACTCTTACCCATGTTCTTGGGTCCTGTTTTCCATGAAGATAAATTTCTATCTCTAGAAAAGTAAATTTTACATTTTCAATAGTATAGTGAAAAATGAGGAAAAAGAGTTAGTAAATTCCACCTTCCAGGTGTTTTGAATACAATGTCAGCCTCTCAGAGGTCATTTAATCATAAGTCTCCTCATTTACCACATGCACAAACACACCAGCATAGATAACACCAAGCTATTGTCTCAAAGCTGACAGACAATGCTTACCACTTAGCAGTAACTAGACAACTCTACCGTCTTTGTCTGCATTACTTCTCACTGATCTATCAATGCCTGAATCATCACACCAAGAGCTTTCTCTTCCACAAGAATGCTTTCCCATATCACCACCATGAAAACTTTAACAACCAGACACCATCTCGGACCAGGCTCCATCTATGCCACGCCTACCACTCAGGATTATGCCCAATTCAACTGCCAAGGAGTGAGTGAGGTAATTCCAACTTACCCCCTTTCTTTCTCACACGATTCCCCGTGCCAACTGCATTAGTCTTCAGACTGTGATGCAGGTCTCCCACCTGTGGGAGGAGAGAGGTAATGAAGGAAGATTAAATAAGACGGGTCATGGACTGCAGCATAGTTCCAAGACAGGTAAGATGAGACCACTGGGCAGTGCCTGAATGAAAGCTGCCCGCGGAAGAATCCCACATTTCATATGAATAGGGTTGCCTTATTACCACCACACGGCTCAGTTATTGGCTGGGAACACTGCACAGAAAGAATGGTTTTGGCTGACACAGCAGTGGATGCAAAGGGGCAGCACCCGGACCTGCCAGTTAAATATGCTCCTACAAAAGCAGGTCTGTGAAATGCATCTTCATGGCCACCACACTGTTATGCAAGGTGTTAGGTGAGGTCTTAGCTCCCACTCCCCACATAAGAATGCAGGGTATGGTGAGGCCAAAAAGGAACACCCATGGAGCCATGGATAGGGGAGTCATACCACTATAGTCTTGCTGGCTGCTGGGTTGGAGACACATGAAGTAGGATCCACATGATCTGCAACTTGACGTCTGCTTCTCTGCCAACCAACCAATCCCACTTGTTAGCTGCAATCCACCCTGCTAACTGCAATCCACGCTTGCTAGCTCAGCCACCATCTCCTTGCTAGCCCCCATTTTCTGCTAGCGTAGCCACAGCAGTTATATTAGTGGCCAATGACTCACTGGTTACAGCTGACGGCCAACTAGCCGCAGCTGATGGCCATCAATCACAGTTGATGGCCATTTACTACCTGAGCCAGCACCTTTCCATGTGAGTCTGAGAGCCTGGAAACTGCACTCCTGGCTCTATCCCCACACACACCAATTTCAATCTGCCCCAATCATTTCACAGGAGTAATGTTTGGAATGTCACCTATAACCTCCATATTGTTAGACCCAATGAAAGTTTTTCAATGCTTCTCTTACCTTACCATTTAGACCATCAAGCATTTGACACTACTCATGTCTGTCACTTTGTCAAAACACTCTTTGAGTCCATTGACACCACCCTTTTCTAAAGGGCCATCTTTCTCTCTGGTTGCTCAGTAGGTGTCCCATATGCATACTCATTCTCCACTATTAGCTACTAAATATTTTAGTTTCTCAAACACAAATTGATATATATTTTATTTTTTTCATCACATGCTGTATTATTTTCCGTGGTTGATCCCATCTACATTCGAGTCCTCAGTTTCCACTTATACACAGGTAACTCTCAAGTTTATATATCAAACTCTGATACTTCCTTTGAACTTTAGACTTATATATCCAATTACTCTTTACATGTCATCACTGTCGAAACACACATAAAAGCCAACAAATAAATACTAAATTCATAGACTCCTCTCTCTTCAGCACCAACAGGTTACTTCTTCTAGGGTAACCGGTTACAACAAATAGTATCACCATCTTTGTAATAACGTAATCAATAAAATTCTGTCATTCTTGTCACATCCTTCCCCTCTCACCCACAAATCCATCACTCATGTTCATGGACCTTACCATGTACATATTTTTAGAATCTATCCATAGTCCTCTTCTCTTCACCTAGATGTCATTTACTTTGTCATACCTCAGAACAAACATGATTTCCTCACAGAAGCCTTCCCTGATATCCCAAACTGGGTTAAAACTCCTAGTGATTCTTTCAAATAATCCTTACATATTTAATTTTAGATGATTTTATTATTAATTAATGTCTGTCTATTTTACTCTATAAGCTCAGAGAACTTCCGTCATGTAACTAATTATTCGTCATTATTTTTGTCATGTAACTAATATGTACTTTCTTCAAGACATAACTATCTGCTCTGGTTTATGATACGAAATGTGATCCTTTGTAAGCAAATATATATTTTAAAATATTCAATTTTTAAAATTAGTAAACTATTGTAAAAAAAAAAAAAAAAAGTAAAGTACGTGAACAGAAGTATAAAAACATGACCGAAAAGCAAAATGATCTGTTACCCTTAACTTATCTGAGTATAAAAATTTCAAAACTTTGCAAGTTGTCTTTATTTTGGATGTTTTATTTTTATAAATGATACAAATTGTGAATAAGCACAATAAACTGTATGTTTAAGGGAGATGAGAAATGTAATTAAATATAACATCCAGGTATCAACAATATAAGTAGGTTAATTATTTTGTGTGTGGGGGGGAAAGGAGTAGTCATTTATGCTGTAACCAGATTCAAATAGTTTTCTTATTAGATTTAGTAATCCATAAATACTTTTCTCTTAAATGTAATTGTGAATTATACCTGAAGAAGGTTTAGGGTAATAGCTAGTTTCTCAAAGTTTACTGTAAGTTAACTAGAATAAGAGTTTTCACAGCTATGGGGTTTCACTCAAACCCATAATCTGTAGTTTTTTCAGTGTTTCCTATATTAGAGATTTTCTGAGATGAAACACTTTCTTAGAGCTCTTTATCCACCTGATTGTGACGTATAATGGTATGTGTCTTCTGTCATTCCATTCACTATATGTCTTCTATTTGTTGTGTAGATGGATAAAATAGTTTGAGCCAGTATTTGGGGGTGGAAATAGCTTCCAGTTATACAGATTTATAAAAATATCAATTTTTCCTGTAAAAACATAAATTTAAACACACATATAGAAACAATATTCGAAAGTAAGAAATAAGGAATATTTTCCCCAAATATTTTCTACCCCCCCCCTTTTTTTTTACAATGAAAACAGCATATTACTGTAATAGAGATGGGAAATGCATGAGTGATAGCAAATATAAGTTACCTGGATTTCCCATACTCCACATGGAAATATAGAAAATTAATTCTCATGGGATGGGAAGAGATTGACAATATATATCTGCAGGATTGAAGTTTGTCAAGTCCCTAAACTCCTGAGATAGAAACTTTGTAACTATACCATATAAAACCAAAATAACCAGTTCAAAAGCATTACATTTGATCTATAGAGTTCTTTGGCATCATTTTGACAATAATAGTTTGTTTGCCTGAATTTAACTTTATTTTACTTATCTACCATGTTTCCCTGAAAAAAACCTAACCAGAAAATAAGCCCTAGCATGATTTTTCAGGATGGCATCCCCTGAGCATAAGCCCTAATGCATCTTTTGGAATAATAATAATAATAATAATAATAATAACAATAACAATTATAAAAACACTACAAGAAACTATACACCAAAAAATTGGACAATCTGGAAGAAATGGATAAATTCCTAGAAGCAAGCAATCTTCAGAGGCTAAACCCAGAAGAAAGAGAAAATCTGAACAGACCATTACCACCAACAAAATTGAATCATAATCAACAAGCCCCAACAAACAAAAGTACTGGAACAGATGGCTTCATAGATGAATTTTCCCAAATATTAAAAAAATAAAAATAAAAATAACACCTACTCTTCTCAAACTATTCCAATAACTTCAGGAGGAGGGAAGGCTTTCAAGCTCATTGTACAAGGTCATCATTACCCTGATTCGAAAACCAGATAAAGACTTTTTAAAACAAAACAAAAAACTATAGGTCAATAACTCTGATGAACATAGATGCAAAAATCCTCAACAAAATATTAGCAAATTGAATCCAGCAATACATTAAAAAGATTATACACCATGATCAAGTGGGATTCATTCCTGACATTCAAGTTTGGTTCAATGTCTGCAAATCAATTATTGTGATACACCACATAAAAAAATGAAAAATAAAAATCATGTGGTCATATCAAGCGACACAGAAAAAGCATTTGACAAAATCCAGCAATCATTTATGATAAAAACTTTCAGCAGAGTGGAAATAGAGGGAACATATAGCAACATAATAAAGGCCATGTAGGAGAAACCCACAGCTAACATCTTACTCAATGGGGAAAAGCTGAGAGTATTCCCCTGAAGATCAGAAAACGCACAAGGATTCCCACTTTTATTCAAAACAGTTCTGGAAGTCCTAGCCACAGCAATCAGACAAGAACAGAAATAAAAGGCATCCCAATGGGAAAGGAAGAAGTGAAATTATCATTATTTGCAGATGACATGATGTTACACATAGAGAACCCAAAAAACTCCACCAAAAAACTATTAGAACTGATAAATTCAGTAAAGTAGCAGGATACAAATTTAGTGTTCAGAAATTGGTTGTGTTTTTATACTCAAATAATAAACTATCAGAAAGAGAAATAAAGAAACAATCCCATTTATAATTGAATCAAAAAAAATAAAATAAAATAAAACACTTAGGAATAAATGTACCAAGGATGAAAAAGACCTGTATTCAGAAAATTAAAAGACACTGAAGAGAGCAATTAAAGAAGATACAAATAAGAAAACATACACCATGCTCATGGATAAGAAGAATTAATATAGTTAAAATGCCCATACTACTCAAAGCAACATACAGATTTAATGCAATCCCCGTGAAATTACCAAATGGCATTTTTCACAGAACTAGAATAAATAATCCTAAAAGTTATAAGGAACCATGAAAGAAACCAAATAGCCACAAAAACTTTGAGAAAGCAAAAGAAAGCTGGAGGTACCACTCTACCTGATATCAAATTATACTATAAGGCCACAGTAACCAAAACAGAATGGCATTGGCATAAAAACAGACACACAGATCGATGAAAAAAAATAGAGAGCCCAGAAATAAATCCATGCCTGTTTGGTCATTTAATCTACGACAAAGAAAGCAGGAATTTACACTGGGGTAAAGACAGTCTATTCATTAAATAATGCTGGGAAAACTGGACAGATACATGGGGGAGAAAGGAAACTAGACAACATTCTTATCCATATACAAGAATATGGATTAAATCAAAATGGATTAAATACTTGAATGTAAGACCTGAAACCATAAAACTCCTAGAAGAAAATATAGGAAGTAAACTCTCAGACATCACCCTTAGTAATATTTTTACTTATACATCTTCCCAGGCAAGGGAAGCAAATGAACAACAACAACAACAAAAAAGATAAACAAATGGCACTACATCAAACTAAAAAGTTTTTCCACAGCAAAGAAAACCATCAACAAAACAAAAAGACATCCCACTGAATGGGAGAAGATATTTGCCAATAATACATCTGATAAGAGGTTAACATCCCAAATTTATTATAAAAAATCCAATTAAAAATGGGCATAGGACATAAACAGACGTTTCTCCAAAGAGGACATACAGATGGCCAATAGACATATGAAAAAATGTTCCAGGTCACTAATCATCAGAGAAATGAAAATGAAAACCACAATGAAATATCACCTCACAACTGTCAGAATGGTATCATCAATAAATCAACAAAAACAAATGTTAGCAAGGATGTGAAGAAAAGGGAACCCTTCTGCACTGCTGGTGGTACTGCAAATTGGTTCAGCCACTGTAGAAAACAGTACGGAGGTTCCTCAAAAAATTAAAAATAAAACTACCTGATGATCCAGCAATTCCACTCCTGGGTATTTATCCAAAGAAATCCAAAACACTAATTTGAAAAAAAATATATTTACCCCTATGGTTACTGCAGCTCTGTTCACAATAGCCAAGATATGGAAACAACCAAAATGCCCATCAATAGACAATTGGATAAGGAAATCATGGTACATTTACACAATGGAGTGTTACTCTGCCACAAAAAATAATGAAATCTTACCATTTGCAAAAACATAGATGGATTATAGTGAAATACGTCAGACTGAGAAAGACAAATACCATATGATCTCATTTATATTTACAATCTAAAGAACAAAATAAACAAAACAAAAATAGACTCATAGACACAAAGAGCAAACTGATAGTTGCTAGATGGGGAGGGGTTGGGGGATGGAGGAGAAGGTGAAGGGATTAGAAAGTACAAACTGGGAGTGCAAAATAGTCATGGGGATGTGAAATACAGTATGGGAAATGCAGTCAATAATGTTGTAAAAATTATATATGGTGTCAGATGGGTACTAGATTTATCGCAAGTTTACTTCATAGATTATGTAAATGCCTAACCGCTGCTCTGTACACCTGAAACTAATATAAAATAATTTTGAATGTCAACTATAACTAACATGTATAGATAGATAGATAGATAGATAGATAGATAGATAGATAGATAGATAGATATACATGTAGATATAGATATAGATATAGAATCATGGGATGTAAAGTAAAGCCCGGGAGTATAGTCAGTGGTATTGTAATAGCTATGTACAGTATCAGATGGGTAGTACACTTGTTGGGTTTATCATTTTGTGAGGTGTATAAATATCTAATCATTATGATGTTCTGTACACCAGAAATTAATACAAAATACTAATTATTATAGAGCTCTGTCAATTATAGGGTTGAAAAGAAGATCACAATTTGTTTTTTGAACTTAGTTATAAATTAAAACATTCTTTAACTTCTCCATGTAATCTTACATGCTATCACATTTATTACAGGAAGACATGTATTTAAGTTAAATGTGTTAAATAGAAATCTCATACAGATTTCTTTACTCCCCAACTCATAACACTTTAAGATTATATATCTGAAACTATTTTGTGATTATATATTTGAAAATTGAAAAAAAAAAGTATCTTCAAAATATAGTATTGTTTTCATTCGCACTTGGTAAGATTTGAAAATCAGTGGTTAATGTGGACACTAGCATAAAGTTAGAATTTGGAAATCTGTGAAAAAAATCAATTGATGGCAGGAAAGTAACTTGGGAAGCTCAATGATGTATCCTAATGTTCCAATTGTGTGATTTTGCACATCTTCTGAATACTTAACTCTTTTGAATGACATCTTCCTAGTTCCAGCATGACAAGGAAAACAAAATGAGGCTATTTTGGTTATAGCACAATTTGTCTTTTGCCAGAAAAGGGGAGAGTAAGTTCTTCTGCTAGCATCATGATTACAGTATGCGAATGTTTCATTATATCAATACAATTTAACATTCCATATAAATTCAAAGAATGGATATAATGACACACTAGAGTCAAGTCTTAATGACATTATTACTTTTTAATTAAAAAATATTACTGTGGTGAAATACCAAAATATTTAAGAAGACAGGAATCATTGTTTTAGTTAAGCATTTTTTTTGGTTAAACTAGATATTAAATATAAATATAACATGGAATTTGTAAAGGGTCTGCCATCTTGACTGAAAGAGCCCAACTCATCATTTTCATTCTCTTACCTCAGATTAAAAACACACGCAATTTATAGATTTGCTATAGCATTTTTTTGGTAACACTCGCATCTTCATCAGACCACTGCAGTATCATAGATATCATAGATATTTAGAGGCAATGTAACATGATCTCAATGCAAATTTATACACACACACACACACACACACACTTTTGCTATATCCTTAGGAGTTGATAAGAATTGCTTGATTGAGTCTAGTTATGAATAACCTCCTATTTTTAGATAAGTTATACTGTTAAGAATATCAAATTGTTTGAAAATATATGTTTACATTCATTATATATTTGCCTTATTTGAAGTAGTTTACTGTTGATCCTATTCTATGTATGTAAGAGGGAAAAAGTAGAACTGTCCTTCATATGAGATAGCTTTAAAAATATGAACACATCAATTTTACTTTATTTAGGTTTTATTTGAGTTAAATATTCTCATCTTCTATTCTTGCTATACTCAAGGTATAATCTGTGACTCCGGAGTCTTATTAGCACAACCTGGGAGCTTGATAAAAATACAAGAAGACCCTATCCCAGAAATATGAATTAGAAGCTGTATATCAAGACCACTGGGTGATTTACATGCACATTACAGTTTGATAACCATGGTCCTAAACTATTCTTCATATGTATGTCAGAGTATCTTGAACCTTCTAACTTCCAGCTATAGATACATACACAAACCCATTCTTTTTTTAATTTAAGCATAACTTACATAAGGTTTCATGCACAGATCTTAAGTGTACAGTAAAGTCACTTTTGATAAATCCATACAACCATGTAACCCAAACTTCCATTCAATACAGAATGATTCCATCAACAGGCAAATATTGCCGCACCCCTCACATCACTATTGACTGATTCATGTCACTAAGTCAGTTGTGAATGTTCATGTAAATAATTCAAGCTATATTAATTTATGCAACACTTTTTAAACCCATAATAATATTTTTTATTTTCATCCATGTTGCTACATATATAAATAGTTTGATCATTTCCATTGCTTGGTAGTGTCCCATTGTGTAAATGTGATGCAATTTATTTATGGATTCACCTGTTCATGGGTACCTGGGTTTATTTCAGTTCTTGGCTAATATAAATAAAGCTGCTATAAATATTTTGGACAGCATCCTTTGAGAACATATGTTTTCATTTCTCTTAGGTAAACAACAGAAATATAATCACTATTGCATTGTAGATGTATAATTTTTCCAATGTGTTATTATGGAAATATTCAAACATACTGAAAATTTAAAGAAACTTGGCAGTGAATACCCAGACCCACTACCTAAATTCTTCCATGAATATTTGAATATATTTGTTTTATCACATGTCTATCCACTTAGTGATTTTTCTATCCATGCATCAGTCTATTTAAATTTTTGATAAATTTAAACAAATAGACATAAATAACAGACATAAATTCAGTACCCCTTGAAACTTCAGTACTTATATCACTAACTAGAGTTGTCTTTATGTTTTTTTTCACTTGATATATTTTACTGACGTGAAATTGTGTCTGTACATTTCTTGAGTTCTGACGTATGCATCTACCTATGCAACCCAATCCCATGTCAAGATATGTGCCATTGATATTTCTCCAGAACATTATTTCATACTTATTTCCAAACCCCTACTGCACGTTAGCGAAGGCATCCACACTACGGCTTTGTCCCAACATCAATTCGTTTTTCTAGTTCTAGGAATTCATATAAATGGAAAGTTACAGCTATGTACCTATTTTGTAACTGGCTTTATTCATTTTCATTTAACCCATTTTATGGTTCATTTATATTGTGTTTGTCAGTGGTTTCTTTCTTTTTATGACTGAGTAATATTTTGCTATCTGAATAGACCATAGATTTTTAAGCCATTTTTCTACTGATAGAAACCTAAGCTCTTTTCAGCGTTTGGCTGTTATGAATAAAGTTACTAAGCTTTTCCATGTAGTAGTTTTTGCACGAGCATGTTTTCATTTCCCTTGAGAATATATCTAGAAGAGGAATTCTTAAGTCAAAGGTAGGTCTATGTTTTGTTTTATTAGAAACAGCTATAACTTATTTTGAAGTGGTTGTAAAATTTTACTTTCTGCAAAACAATTTGAGGGATGAGCTGCTCCACATTCTTACTAACAATTTGGTGTTGTCAGTCTGTTTTATTTTTGTGTCGGATGTGAAGTATGAGTGGAGGTTCATTTCCTCCAAAATGAATATCCAGTTTCTCCAGCAATATTGTTGAAGAGACATTCTTTTCACCTTTGGATTGATTAGGCTCCTTTGTTGAAAATAAATTGACCATACAAATACCTGACTTTATACTATTTAATTAATAAGCATAGCAAAATTGTAATTGATTATGGCAATATAGCAAACAGTAACAACCATACTAATCATAGCAGAAAAGAATAAATATTTACTCAATTTTTCTTATATAGTCATCTTGTTATATTCTTAATTTTCATAACTATTATATAAAGTAGGTGCTATTTTTACCCTCATGTCACTAATAACAATTATAAATTTTGGAAATTGACTTGTCCAAAGTCACACATCCCATGTTCTTCACTAGCACATTAAATTACCTCATGATTTTAGGAAAAGAAATAGAAATTTGTTTCCAATTAAAAATAGTTTATAATAAACAAAATATTAAGTATATTATCCAATTAGCTATGAATTCACCCAACTCAATTATTGTCAAAAAAAAACCTCATGATAAATTTTTAAACACTTTAAACAAATCAAAATGAATTATAATCATTCTTGTCTGATCTCATTAACAAGATACAATATCACTCATACTTTAAGGTTTTCTGTAATGTAAATGTTTTTATTGCATTATGTAATTTTATTATCTTGTCTCATATGTTTTGGTTTAAAAAAGTAACCACAATCTTGGAATCTGAACATTACTCTTCAAACACTATGGACATTGCCTTGATTTCTTTATGGAAGATAAAGGCATGGCCAAATGTCTGTAAATAATGTGAAGCAACAATGATAGAAATTAAAATTAATGGGATTCTTCTCCCACTTTTACTATTAGTACTACTTATATTACTACTATGCCTACTAATATACTACTACAGTATTGCTGCTACTACTAGTAGCAGTACAATTTATTGAGAGCTTAAGTTCCAGTCATTGACTTGCATGTAGGTTCAATTACTTTTTCTACAGATAAAGATATCAAGGCTTGGGAAATTAAAGTAGCTTACATAGAGTTACACATTTATTAAGTGGCAAAGTTTATTATTCAGAATTCAGATCCAAATACTCATTCAACCTAGGAAAAAAATGCAAGAATGTATTATAAAAGTACTAAAAACACGACTAAATTCAAGTGCCTACTTCTAAGTACTTTCAAAATGCGATCTACAAGTAAGTCTCCATCTCTCAAACATTTATGTGTCTCTGGGTTATGTCTTTCATGAATATATTTTAGTTATATTTGTTATAGCTTTATGACAGGTTTTGTAATCCAAGAGGGCAAGTTACATAATGATTCATTTTCTTTTTTTTAATTGTTTTACATTACCTATGGATTCTAATAATTTCTATAGTCTAACTTTACAATAATTTTATCAAGCTAAAAGAACAAAAAAGGAAGAGTCAA
Organism: Rhinolophus sinicus; assembly: GCF_036562045.2. NCBI lineage: Eukaryota > Metazoa > Chordata > Mammalia > Chiroptera > Rhinolophidae > Rhinolophus > Rhinolophus sinicus. Next base: position 20,350,155 of record NC_133752.1, read on the forward strand.
GGAAGAGAAAGAAGAAACTATTCAAATGACAAAATCATAAAAACAAAAAAAAATTGAGATGTTTTAATTTGGAAAGAAATCCATTTAATGACTGATTTTTTTCAATTCAGGAATATATATATATATATATATATATATATATATATATATATATATATGTTTCTTTCTATTTATTTCTTTTAACTCCACATTTTACAATGTTCACTTTATGTATATTGTGTATTTTAAAAGTCTGCATTGCTATTCTCTATATCTTATTGTCTATAGATAAAGCTAAAGTATATAAGATTATCTTTTATCCAGTCACTTCACTAAACATTTAAGTTGCTCAGTTATTTTTAATAGCATTCTTCCTTATCTTGCATATTATAATACTGGTCAGACCTTCTATTATTATATGATAATAGGTAATCCTCCTTGAATCTTTTCTTAGTATCTTGTGAAGACTGCATTAGTATTTAACCACTAAAATTAAATAATTAATAGATATAATGATATTTTGGATAATAGTCCAAAGATTTCTAATTTCCTGATATTAATTTTAACAAGCAGAAACAAATATTTAATTTAGTTAACAACATTCTGACATCAATTAAAACACATTATTTTTAGTCTTTTTTTTATTACTTTCCTAACCTTTTTTGCATTTGTGGAAGAGAACCTTCGAATACGATAAATTATTTAAAATGCATTTAAACATTTTGTATCTTTATTAAGACTGTCCATAGAAAAATTTTTCTATATGTATCTTGTCTTCTTATCAATGTTTTACTTGCTTTTGAAAATAAATTTCATAGTATTACTTCTTTTTTCAATAACCTGGAATATTTTTTTTTATTTTTTGGTGTTTCTGTTTCTTTCAAGATGTGAACAAAATAACTGTTGAAATTATCTGACCCAAAACACTTGTGGAAGATATGCTGAATAATTTGCATGTTTTCCTATGGTTTTTATTTAATTTCATTTAATAATTATTAATTCCTCCAAAAATTAATCGAAGGGTTCAGACTGTTAATCAGTATATTATCTTTTAAAAAATCTCTTTTCATGTCATTGCATTCTCTTATATGTACTTTTTTTATTGATTTATTTTAGGTTCAGTTTTTTTCCTATTTTATTTATTTATTTATTTTAGTAATCAGATTTGCCTGAAATTTGCCTATTTTGGCTTTTTAACAATCAGCAGCATTTTAATGTTTAATTTTAACGATATTATTTTATTAATATCCATTGGTTAATATTTTTGATACTGTTGCTTTTAATTTTTATTTTGAATTTAGTTAATCATTCATTTTGCATGGCTCATTATTTCATTTTAAGTCCTTTTTACAATTCATCTAGTATGCTTCCTCATTATTTTTATTTGCTTGCTCTTTTCTTCTTAATGCTGGATAATCTTTTTATGTTTATATCCCATGTCCAGATTAAATATTCTGCAGGATTATTTTTGTTTGCATTTAGTTATTTTTAAATCTGTTTATCTCAACCTAATCCATTTTAATATTACCCTTTTGATTTTTTTTCTCATCCTTTTCTTTTTTTATGGTCTCATTTAATGGCCTTCTGTTATAGACACCATTTCCTCTCATAACTATTTAAGACATCAAGCAGTATACATTTTTCCTATTTTAGGCAATAAATAATTTTTGTTATAACCTTCTTTTCATACTCAGAATTGCTTTGTTTTTTCTTAGTGCTGCTGTATATTATTTTAAATATGTCTTATGTTAGCTCACTTTATTGATGCATACTCAAATATATCTATATATCGATATAATATATATCAAAATATCTATTCTGACCCATTCTTTCTCACAGCAAGTGTGAGGACTACCCTAACTCTGTACTTGGTGTTAGTCAAATGAGCTTTCTCAGTTCGATGACTATGGAACATGGAACTATGCAGTCCCCAAACCAATAACTGCCTCCATATTCTCTTGATAGTGTTGGTACTTTTTACTTCATTCTTTAAAAAGAGTGATCATCTTTCTGTTTTTATTCTTTGGCAAATTCATGTCCATTCTTTTTTAAGTGTTTCCCCTTGAATAACTCTTTCCCAAAATCCAGGAGGCACCCACGAGTAAAACGTCCCTCAACGGTCCTTTTTTTTTTTTTTGTATTACTCACCAGCTTTTTATATAAGTAAATTATTTATTTGTGGGTTTTCCAGATGGAATGTGAGTGTTTTGAAGAGCAGGTGAGTGCTTTGAAGAGTTGAACAGCAACATCCCATGGCAAAGAGAAAGCATGATTTAAGAAGCTGCTCACTTGTCAACATGAGAATTCATCAGTGACATTGAGTCTTGGAAAGATGAGTGTCTAACACAAATGAGAAGTGTGTGAGAAATTGATAAATAGACTAGACACTACAGTGAGGTGTTATGGAGGATGAGTTAGGACTTAAAGATCTAAACATGGTCAACCTCCTTTATGTCTGAGTGATATACACATGGATAGCTGTGAGGACTATTATACTGAAATGCTCCTCGTTGAGTGAACATTCTCAACTCTGTACTTATAACTCTTTAAAATTACTTATTCTCTTCCTTCATCACTTTTCCTCTTTAATGGCAGAAGCAAACTTCTCTTCTTATTTTACTTTATGTTCTGATCTTAAAATGGAATACACGAAGGGCTTTGGGACATCAGAAAGAGAATGAGATTAGGAATTATCATTTTACCTTCACTCAATTAAATCATAAATTACTGTGTTGGAAGTAATAGAAACAGGTCTACTACTTATAAATGTACATTTAATGAACAATACTTGTTCATTATTCACAACAATATTTAAAAATAATATTTTGACAGAGATTGCAAATGTACCACCTTGTGAACTGTGGAGAATGTATTTCAGTTTTCATAACTATCCTAATAAGAGTCATTATAATGGAGTTAACTTCTGGAAGAATTAGATGTGAAAACTTGCCAACACTACATCAATCATGATTTTAACTTAAGCCTGTAAAGTTATATCTAAAATATATAACAATGAAACTTTTTTAGTTTTAGGGTTGAAAACGAACTCTGGCTGCTAAATCATACAGCTTAAATTAAAAACAGAATTAAACCATAATTAGCAAATTCCAGATTTGCTTCAAAGCTATTTTGCATGACTTGAAGAAAACCATTGTGTAGTTGCTCCCTGCACTCCATTTTCTTACCCAGATTGACTGCATAATTATCCTACTCTATACTTCATTGAGTCCTTATAGTCACTGAACAATCAAGAAGAAAACAACCCAGTTATTTGCATTATGGCCTGTATTTAGAGGCAGAGGTGCCTTGGAACCCATGGACAAAATAAACATTGTTACCAGAAAAATGAAAGGAAAGATCAGAAAATAATGGAAACTATTTAAAAAATCTTATTCCCTAAACCTTAACTTAGACTTTTTTTTTTTTAAGAATTAGAGACAAGGTCTTAATTTTTATGGATTGACTGTCTTCACAGTTTTTTAATACTATGTATGAGAGTTATTGTAGACATTACAAATAGGAAAAAAGAAGAGAATGAAGGATAATTTATGCTCCACAATATGTTTTAGAGAGGGAAAAAGGAAAAAAAAAACAAAACACACATGCAATCTGTTAAAAACAAAACAAAATGGCTTGTTCTAGAACAAAAACATAAAATCTGGCATGGGGATTATAGAACAGAGACCAAGGCTATGGAGTTAGGCTACGACTCCACAGTAAAAGCAAAATATATAATTAATGGATGGAATGTGTTCAGTCGTTCACTGGAAGTTAGAGATTGAATCAATAGCACACAAACTTTCAGAGATTAGTGATCAGGAATATAACTCATTATTTTAAGGAAAAACTTTGGGGGTAACACAGGTTTTTGTTTTCTTTTGTTAGATTAAAATTCCAGGATATTATTTCTTAAAAAAACACCTACCCCTTTCTGAATGAACAGAAAGAATTATCCAGGTAAGGAGTAGGAGTGATAATATACGAAAGAGAGGACCACCACAGAGGAGGTGGACAGAGATCCTGGGAGCATATAGGCCTAACACTTACAACGTTCCATGAGTACATCTCCAGTAATTATAGGGATAATTTTCTCTTGGTATGTGTGTGATGTAAAATTAATAATAGTCTTCCTTAATATTAAATTATATTTGTATAAAAAAAGTGAAGTACACTCATTCCTTATAAAATAAGTGGTTCTTACAAGACTTTTTCTTTTGGCTTTTATAATTATTTTAAAGTTGTGTTAAAAGTCTTCTTTATTATGATTTTTAAATCACTATATATTAAGTGACTATTTTCTGGTTATAAATAACAACAAAACAGGGAATTAGAATTAAAAATCAACCTATTCACACTTGAATTATAAATACTAAAGATACACTGTGACAATTATTCATCTTATTTAAGTACTTAGCATACTCTTCTTTTAAATTTACAATACCAACAGTAGTCTCATTAGAGGTTGGACTTTGATACGTAGTCTGCTCCAAACTCAAATTCCAGCTATTAATAACTTGTTGCTGTCCACTGAAAGCTTTAGAGTTAGGCATATAAAATAAGAATGTTAGCTTATGATGCCCATAATGGACAATAAGTCCTTAACCACATAATCCTGTTAACTGGGTGAGTTAAAATTAGTAAGTTGGTGCAAAAGTAATTGCAAATTTTACAAATTGCTTATTAACCTTTTAAACCTCAATTACTTTTGCACCAAACTAATACCTTTTTTTTTTCTAATGTGTATATCCTGTTCATCTATGTTAAAGAAATCAATAACAGCTGTCTTGTTCTCTTTTCTCCATGTGTCTTTGTTTCCTGTTCTTTCCATACACCAAAATAAGTAATATCTCAAGTGCTGTTTGTGTTTTTTGGTTTTTATATTTCCTTTATTATGTAAGCAAATTACAGGTCATTCTAAGGAAATCTGAATCACAGGCACTGATAACCAGAGGCCCCTTCAAAGTTTTCTAGGAGGTGACCTCTCTCCTTAATTTTTGTTAGTTGTACCTATTTAAAAAAAATTCTTAAAAATAAAGGGATTCTCATTATTCTTAAATTCCATATTGTAGAGTTACCTACTCCCTAAAATTTATTTATAACCTCAAAATCAATACTCATGGGCTTTCAATGACATGCACAGAGGAACCAAAACTTTGAGTCCCTTGATAAGCAAGTTCATAGCTGAGGTCAATCAAGGATATACTCTGTGTTTTTGTTTCAGCTCTCATCCTGTAAATGAGGGTTTTTTCCAACCATCTATTTAATAGGGTTTTTTCAACCATCTATTTAATCATATATATTTGCATTCTATATATTTGCATTTTTGTGCTTTTTGTCAGTGAATTTACTGTTTAAAATAGCACCCAAAGTTAGTGCTGAAGTGTTGTCTATATTTCTTCTAAACACAAGGTGGCTGTGATATTCCTGCTGGAGAAAATACATGTGACAAGATACATTCAGGCTTGAATTATTGTGCTATTTGAGTTATTGTTATTCATCACTGTTAATGAATCAACAACATGAAACATCCAGAGAGAAAAAGAGGAAATTCTCTAATGCTTACATGAGAATGTTTCAAAAAGTGCTAAAATAACATCTATAGTTGATGAAACTTGAAAAGCTGGAAAGTGGCTATTGCTTTCTTATAAATCAATAGTGCATATAATTAATTATTTTAAGAGATCTATATTAAATTAGGTGTCTATAACAGAAACACACATAAAATAAACTTCTGTGTGATTGGTTGATGGAAATGTCATGGTTAGAGGCTCTCAGGAATCTGTTTATTTCCCATAGGAGCAATGGCTCCCTATAAACCAACTCAGAAACTTTATTCAGTACATCAGCAAATTCATTCACAGCGACTTTATGAAACATAACTACCCTGAGAAAAGATCAACCGTATATAAAATTTTGTTAAGTTCTTTTTTATGAAGAGAAAATTCCAGTTTCTGTATCATTTCTTCAGTAGCACTTCTCTATATAATCAATAATCAAATATGAGAGAATCGGAAGCCATGTAATAGAAAAAAGCAAAATGTGAAAGCAAATGAAGTTTTATTCAATGTTCATAAAACAGGACTTTTAGAAATAGATTTCATGTTGGGAAATGCTACTTCTGTTTCTTTTAACTTAGAGAAAATATGTTTATGTGTAATAGTATTCATAGTTGATAGAGGAGAAGGTTTAGCTAATTAAATAGATTTTTTCACAACATATATAGGGAATTCAAAGAGAAATATGATCTAAAAATGATAAGAAAAATTAAATAGAAATAAACTAATAAAAGTTAGTAAGGAATATATACTGAAAAATAATAGACTATTTTTTTGAAATTAAGTGGTTTGGATAAAAATGTGCATTTGTTTTAATTCATGGGAGCAAAAATTTAAACTCTGTGAGAACATGCATCTTGTATTTTTTTTATGGTCCATATTATCATGCTAAATTGCTTCTAGAAACAAATGTGTATTGGATAATTACATATTTGAAGGCAGCCACATAATTTCTATCTAACTACAGTTTTTATTACCAATTTTCTTTTTTTCATAAATTAGTTCTTTAAATTAAAATAAATGCTTTTAAATAGGTAGAAAATATTTAAACTATTTTCAGAGAAATTTAATGCTCATTTAGATGAAGAAAGCCTGTGCATTTGCAACTATTTTTTTAGAAAGAACCAAAAAGCAATGAGAACGTGATGTCAAGTATTATTTTAGGAAACCTAATGCATTTTTTCTTATTCCTACTCATATTTAATATGTTTTTCAACATATTTCTTTGGGTTCTGTTTCTAATATGAAATCTTGTAGAGATGAATAGTGTGAAGAATGACCTATGTTGCTTTAAAGTGGTAACTCCTTTTTAAATTTCAGAGTATATATTTCTTTTACACAAAAATATGTAAAAGTAATTTGCCCCCAGGCAGGAGCATTGTAAGTCAAGGTTGTGCCATAATGAGATTTTTGCTTTCGAGTTACAAACCTATGCAAAAGTTATAAACCCTGAAATAAGACAGACTTCATAAGTATGGCACAGGTGGTGTTGTCATACTACAGCAGTCACTTTAGAAAGCACCATAAAACTAAATTGAAAACGCATGTTTATTTTCAGAAGATAACATTTCAGAGGGAACCATATTCAAATAATATTTTCAAATAGTTTAGGTAAAAGACATACAGCTGAAATTTATCTCTCTTAAACAATCATACAAGAATACATACTTCCAAAAGCAATAGCCATGAGCAAAACTGTTACTATGGATCGCTCGATGGTACTCACAATCTAAAAACCATGTTCCACAAATCGACTCCTTTTAATAGGCCCAATGCAAAAGTAAAAGTGACCCAATTTTTAAAATTTCAAATGAATCAAAGTAAAACTGATTTCTTTAGTGAGGAGTTTCTTAGAGACTTCAATGATAAAGTTGGTTATTAAGCTTCAAAGTAGGGTCTATTTAATCTTTTCACTAATTTATCCACAAAAGCAGGTGTGTGTGTGTGTGTGTGTGTGTGTGTGTGTGTGTGTGTGGTGTGTCTTGTCTCTGGCATCTACTGTACTACAGAACAAACCTTGGGAAGCTTTTTCATAAAAAAATATGCGATACTTTCCAAATGACCCTGTAAAGTATTTTTTTCTTTTTTCTTTTGTGGGGGGTATTTTACTATAATGGCTGAGAAAATTAGGATAAGTTCATTGAAAAAATATTTCTACAAAAATGTGTATTTTGATTTTCTGGTATAAAAAGGAGAAAAAAATGGAAAATATATCTAGGAAATATTTAGTGGTGAAATGTACAGTATGTTACATAAATATAGAATACTGCCTAAAATCTTTCTTAGAATTAGGGAATTAGTAGGGATGATAGCAATAGAAAACTGCTTGGCACAATATCTATTAATATTCAGTTATCATAAATCTTCAATGTTTCTGTTCAGCGAAGTCTCAGGCCTGTGACTTCACTCATTCCATGCCTCTACAAGTAACTTATCACACAAATTCAACCTCAAAACACAAGAGTGTCTATAAATTATTCTGCATTCAATGCACCTCAGTTAGTACTGATTGAGGTTAGACTAATATCCACTAGTAACAGAAAACAAAATATTGAATATTGTTTTTGAGTCATCAGTATTGACTGAACTACTTTATATATATTAGTACCTATATACATTACATAAAAATATGATAATTAGATTACTGGTATATATGTAAGCGTTAATAATATTTTAAATTTTATCTTAGCAAGATTACATGAAAAAGTCTTTATTGACATTATTATTTAAATTTTATCTGAGGAAGATTTCTGAGTTAGTGATCAATCATTAAATATACAGAACTTGTGATATTTTATTAGATTCCGTTATGTTCTTTTGGCCACAGATCAATTTGAAGTCCATGGAATGATGTGGATTTTCAGTACAATATTTAGGTGTCTATAGAGCTGGTTTGAAATTAAATTGCAGACACTCAGAACTAACACCTAACTCATAGCCCCACCAATTAACAGAGATACAACATTTGGAAAAAGGCTCAAGTCTTTTGATAAAGATCTTCCTGCAGCAAGAAGTGAGGAGACTGCTCACTAACCAGAAACCAGGTTCTGCCACAACAAATTTTTTAAAAGTTGATTTTGGAGGCTCACTTGTAAACATTTACCTCACACCTCACTTCATTTCTCTTCCTAAAACAATTGCTTTAATATGCATATAAAAGAGAAGGCCTTGTATTTTCAGGTTATTAAAAAAATCCTTCAAAAGGAAAATGCATTTAAAATACCTAATAATGTGTGTTTGAAGAAGAGTTAGTAATTGCTCAGAAGAACAAGGGTAGAGAATCATTGAGGATCTGTAAAGTTGTCAAGAAGATGGTTAGGGAATAAAATATTAGGGTATTTATTGTGAGATGAATTATTTAACAATTAGAATGTGAACTATAAAATATTGTTGATTATGGAGAGGCTGATCTCCATCCACCCTTTCGCCAACCTGCCAACGCACTCCAGTTCTCTTTCCATGCAAATGACGTTCAAAGGCTGATCAACAAGTGTCTGCCTACGCAAATGTCCTGCCAGGTCATGGGATACTGGTTTTCATTTTTATAGGCACTGCCACTTTTTACAAGAGAATACTGTAAACAATCCTTTCGCATGGGTAAGGATTACCAAAAAAACATGCATACCCCAGTCTAAAAACTGTATCACTCTAAAGTTTTTCCCTGATTTTTCTCTACTCTACCTAAATAAACAGGGACGAAGTGAAGGTGTGGCACCAGGGGGGAAAAAATGGCAATGTGGACTCTCTCTGCCTCTCTCTGTAAGGCTTATGGCAATTTCTTTTAGAACACAGCAAATACTAATGAGCTATGTTTTTTAGCTTTGGAAATTGCCAGAAAACACCTGTCACATTTCCCAGCACACAGAATTTAATGACTGATAACTAACCTGAGATGAAATAAATGCCCTATATCATGTCACAGTGTGTTAATATTTCTAGTTCAGGTAAACTAGATAGGGTTAATGTATTGTTTCAATTAGCTTTCTACAATGTAAAACCTAGGTACTTACACCCTCACTTATTTGTAAGTTATATCTATTGGATGTAGATATAACAGTACAATTTTTAAATAATTGAAGATTTTGGGACAATGAGGAATTTTTCCAGGCTAGGAACTATGAGATTTTATTAAGAATTGACACAGAGGGGTGGTAGGATGTCTCAGTTGGTTAGAGCACACACTCTCAACAACAAAGTTGCCGGTTCAATTCCCTCATGGGATGGTGGGCTACACCCCCTGCAACTAAATTGAAAATGGTGACTCGACTTGGAGCTGAGCTGCATCCTCCACAACTAGACTGAAGGACACCGACTTGACTCGGAGCTGATGAGTCCTGGAAATACACACTGTTCTCTAATATTCCCCAATAAAAAGAAAAGAAAAGAAAAAAAAGAATTGACACAGGACTTGTGCACCTCAGTTTACACTGCAATCCAAAGACTGCTTCTTGGCATAAAAAATTTTAATTTATATCCAAGAGCTTTACGATATATTTTCCTTAGAAACAACCATGGAAAGTTACTTTAATTTAGTTTTTGAATACGTCAAGTAACATTTGTAGAGGACTTTATTTGGAAAGCGTAGCCTATGGCTGTTACTTAAATTCATAATATTGAGTGATATGGTCACTTTTGTAATGAGCAGAGTAAATTTAGCATCAGGTACACCTTAGTTTTTTAATAAAAATCTCAAACTGATTATTCTGTTTCAATTTGTTCTCTCTGGACAAAGTTAGTCTATTCAGCTCTATACTACTAAACTAGAAGAAATACAGCATGTGTAATATTTTAATATGGTACTTAAAATATATTGACTAGTATTTCTGATCACTACTCTATTTAGCTAATGTAATTAAAAGATTGTATATTGACATAGTCATCTTCAGTTATATACAATCTATAGCAACAATATGCACCATAAAAAAGTAAATATCACATTAAAATCCCAAAGGAGTGGCAATTTAGTCAGATTATAAAATTATATAGGAGCACGTTTCCCAATATTTCCTAAATTGATAAGCTCATGTAGAGTTAGGCTTTCTTATAATTGAATCGATTCATTATGTACCAACAATTGCTATTTAAAATGAAATATTTCCAAGAAGATTGATCCTTATTTATGAGATGAACATACAGTAAGAAAAATATAAATACAAATTCTATATTATGGAACTCACTGTGCGTGTATCTTTTTAGTATCTGTTCGCACAATGCCAGCCAATAGTTACAGTGTTTAGCAAAAAGTGAAATTTTCAAATTCTAAATAAATATGATTTGTCATTTTTTCACTAGAATACAAACACATTTTGGTCTGAATTTATTACAGAAGCACAGCCTATTTGTTTTCAAGTTCACTTGCCCTGGGATAAAGTGGCAGTAAATGGATAATCCATGGCTTGATTTCACACAGTTAGGAATCCCAGCATGCACTAGGAATAGGACAAATGAAAGAATTAGGACATTTATAACAAAGCTCCCTGCAGACTCATTATTGGCAGTGCCATGAACCATTACAAACCCACAGCCCTGAGAGCTCAGAAATGCATGCTGTGGTATACCACACTCATTGAAATATAACATAATGCATTTTCTAACTCTTTAGTTTATATTTAACCTTTCATTTATAAAAGCTATAGTAATTGAGTTTCACACATAGACAAGATTTAGTTAATCCATTATATCTTTATAAACAATCTATTTGGAAACATAATATACACATATATGAATAATTGAAACTTTTAAGAACCTTTTATTTCCTGATAATGCCATAATATCTTTTGCTTTTAGTTTTGAAATGCACATTTAATATAACATCTAGTCTTTAAAAAAAGTCAAAGTAAAATGCTACCAAATTTTATCCAAGTATCAAAAACTAAAAAAATGCTATCCCTTTTCACAAGAAAACATGATTGATGGCAATATATAAAAAGTCAATCCAGAACAAAAACATTGAATTCACCTTATCACTTCTCCTCGTCAAATGATATACATGTCACAGTAGGAAAAATATATCTTATAAAACAATGCAAAAATGTTAAGGCACCAAAAAAATCCAGTTCCTATTTGATACACAAGAATCATAAATATGGAATTAGTACATTGATAGCAAGCATTTTATAATGTTAATCAGAACAATAACTACCCATAGGATAAAAAAAATTAAGATTGGGCATGGTTAATAGTTTATGGCTATCCTCAAAATAAGTTGAAAAGTCCAGAAGAAATCCACAACCTGATTATTACAAGAAAAAATTATTTACAATGGTATAGCCAAGTTTAAAACATACTTTTTACCAAGAGATGTCAGATGATAGATCAATAGGTAGATAAAACAATGACGATGTGGGCAGTGTTGATAATTCAAATTATGCATATGTGTCATCTCCAATTTTAAGGCTCTAAACTCACTATGGATAAGCTAAGCCTATAGTGATAATTTTTATATTAATAATAATTAGTATATCTGCTTTTATTAATTATCTATAATGTACCAGGCAGCAGGTGGGGACTTTTATATAATTAGACAATTATTTAAAAGAAACCATTTCAACTTTAAGTCACACAGTTTATAGTTTATAAGTATAAGCAAGTTTATAAGATAACAGTTTTCATTTTCATACATTTCTGTTAAGAAGGTTAACAGAGTTTTGATAAGCAAAGGAAACACTGGGACACGTTAGCAGATGCACACTTATTGCCTAGAAGGTATTTTCAACATTATGAATCTCACTTCATGGTAAATGTGTGAAAAAGCATTTCCAACACTGAAAATAGTTATATACACAAAAAATTTCCCAGAGTCTAGATCATCAGTTGGTAGCATATGGCCAGCTCACCAAATATAGCTGGTGAGATAATTTTAGTAAAGACATTGTGAAAAAAATTCTATGGATAAGTGCAAGAATTAATTGTGAGAGGAAAAAAAATAACTGTCAGCAAAGGGTGTTTGATTTTGATAGCTTTTCTATTCTTCAGCTAGTTAGGTCCATTTTCTGAACCTTCTTTTGGGGACACATTTTTTTTCTGACCACTCTGCTCACTTTCTTACTCTTCTAAGCAGTTGGAGTTACCTACTCTGGAATCCATTCTAAGATATTAACCTGGGGCTAAAAATTTTTCTCATTGATAAACTAATTCATTTTGGAGTGATAATTTTAAGATGTTTCATTTAATATTTTTAGGGTATTATTTTTATTTATTTACTTTTTTAATTAAAATGTATTGGTGTGACAATGGTCAACAAAACTATATAGGTTTCAAGTGTACAATTCTATAATACATCATCTATATATTGCATCATGGGTTCACCACCCAGAGTCAGTTCTCCTTCCATCACCATGTATTTGAACCCCTTTACCCTCTTCATTTAGTGTTTATATATTCAAAATATTTTGTATAATAAATAAAAAATGACTATAGGATTAGATTAGGAGCTAGGTTTCGCAGGCAGTCTTACTTGCAACGCCTGTCAGGTACAGCAGGGTTCCCTCCCATCAGCGCTTTCTCTGGACCTTCTTTCACACCACTCTGCCCACCTCTCTATTACAATCATGCTGGCCTGTTGTTGCTCTTGGAACGTGTCAGGCATACTGGGCCTTAAAGTCATAAAGACTTGCTCTTTTTCCTTGTCTGGAATATACTTCCCTAATACAGTCACACCTTTTAGATTTTATTCATGTGTCAACTCAGTTGAAAATGTCCCCACAGGCCAATATTGAATGTCACCTGAGATAGGTAGATAGTAGTGTATTATTGAAAGCTTTCTGCATGAAATATCTATCTCTATCACTTTTAATCTCAACTGAACAAAAGAAATCACTTGGTTAAACATTTCCATTTTCCATTTCCATTAAAAACAAATTTTAAATTTGCATTGATGTACTGATGGAAGTTATTGTTCACTGTCAACCAAATATTTCCATGTTCTTAATTATCCTATTTGTAATTAATAGTATGGCATCCCAATTCAACTACCATTTAACTGCCTTGATGGCAAGGCTTATGAACACTTTTCTTGTACGTCTACGTATCCCATCCTTTACCCTCCTCTCTGTGGTGGGACTCCATTACTTCAGGGTGTACAGGTATGTTGAGTGGACTGATGCTTTTGGAGTTTTTCAGGAAGGCTGTGTTTATATAAATAGGTTTATGTTTGCATTGCAGCTCTCAGCTCAAAAAGAATTAAAGGCTATATAACATATCAAAATGTAGGTTACATAGTTATTAGTAAGGGCTTTAAGACCTCTTTATTTGATAAATATCACTTCGGAATTTGGCACATAAATATGTGGAGATTGAGCATTTGATTAAAGTTTGAGTGCTCAAACTACTTTGTTTTAATCTAAAATCATTTGAGCACAGCTTTTATGCCTTTAAAATTTCTAGGGGTAATATGCACGATGAAAAAAATAACTTTGCACAGTTTTACATGTGAATCAAGTCAACATAGGTGACGCTCATGAAGTAAAGCACACTAATATCCTAATAGGTTCCTACTAAGCCCTCATGAATATTGGTTTTGGTCAGAATTCAAAGGCATTACATGAAAATGGTACTAAGCTGAATTTTCTTCAGAAATGTTAAAAAATGAGTTGTTCAACTCAAAATTCTCTTAAAAAAAATAAACTGGAAACCTTTGTCATTCAGAGTGATCTATTTCAAAGAGTCCTGTTGCTTTCAGGGCTGCTTTCAGTATTATTTGTAACTTTTTTGGAGGACTTGTTTTATCAGCATCTGTTTATAAACTATTGGGGGAAAACCTCAGTCACCTATTTCCTCCTTTCAGAACTTAACTAAAGGAGAGAATATTGGAAACCCCAGTGGCCTGGACTATGTAGAATCAACATTAATTGATTGCATATCTGGGGACTTTCAACATGCATCTAATTTTTAAAACATGTAAATAATGTCCGTTATTTGACAGAAACTCAAAATTTCTGAGGCCTTCAAGATTAGTAGCATTAAAGTGCCTCATCTAGAGAATTCACCATATTATGTAAGTTCACACTCATAAATAAATGCAAAATATATTAGGTCCTACTGTTTCTTTACCTCATATAACATTAATTATACATCTTCCCTTAATATAAATTCAAAATTAATTCATATATTTCATGTTTTACCCATTGATGTATATTAACTTGTATTATTATATAATACACAAGATACACCTGAGATAATAAATAAAATCTTCAGTATCATACACTTAAGTAAAACTAGATTAAAAAGATTTGTCAGGATTTATTTTCAGTAATTTTTGTGTTTACTCATTCATTAATGCTTAACTGTTGTTACCTCGCGTTTTTATTAAGAAACTATTTGAAAACTAAAAGGACTAAGTTTATTTTTGTTTGTTTGTTTTAATAAGTGAGTACTTATTACCAGGTTGTTTCTCTCTATTTATATTTGATCACACAAGGTTTCTGGCTGGAGAATTTCTATGTTTTTCTTCAGAGAGAGTGATGATAAAACACAACAAGAAAGGCAACTTAAACCTTTGGACTTGGAAAAGGGTATCTCCAACAAAATATAAAAAATGTAAGTTACTTCCTCACACTTGCACATGTTTAAGTACTACAAAAAAGAGAGAAGCTTGGAAAAGAACTGGGGGATTTGTATTCAGGATTTAGAGTGTTACAACTTTCTAAGTTAGAAAATAAATCAATTTCTCACCTCCAGCCTTTCTAACCAGAAGATTCTCAATTTAGGATACAGTTTAAGGCCAAAGGACTAAACTCGGGTAAGACACAGTCTCAGAATAAAGATCAAATGTAAAATAATGGCTGTAACAACCTTCGTTATGACCTCTGAAAAGAATGTGGTCATGTGGTCTAGGAAAACTTTCCAGTGATAAAAAGTGTTCCAGAAAGCATAGGGGAAAATATATCAGTAAATTACTGTGCTCAAAGAGCCTGTAATTAAATCAAGAGAGAGCGGAGCATCTTAAAAAGAATTTTTGGTGTCACTTTTAGCAGAAGAAGTAATTATAGACGGGAATCAAATCCATAGAATATCCACAAATGTTTGAGAGAGCTGTATTAGCAACAATGCTGCCAGTCTGGATTACAGGAAATTCAGACTATTTATAGAAAGATTTCTAGGCCACTAACTTTTCAAAGGCAGAATAAGACTTGATCAGCAGCCAAAAAACAGGGCATATACTTCAGTGTCCATTTCTGAACTGATCAGCGTAAATGATAGAAAAAGAAGGAGGTACCAGACTGTGGAACCAACATCTGAGCAAACAATGAGCTGGGAAACACTCTCAGGGAGAAGAACCAGACGCTTTAAAGAATATTTCATACCCAAATATAGTAGGTCCAAAGAATTGGCAAAGTTGCCCAATGGGATATCAAAATTGACATGTACCAATGACTACTTCTATCATTGGGTAGCAGTTTCCACTTAGACATCAAACATCATCGATGGGGTATTCATCAGATATGTGAAAAGGGGAGGTGACATGGTACAACAATAGTACTCCAACAGCAATTAATTGTGGAGTCAAAGAAGGAAAAATGATGAGAAAGCCATAACAGAGAAAATCTACCATGTATTATTCAGGCCCAGTAGTGACTATACAGGAGCTCATAGTCTAGACTGAGCCCAAATTACAGTGAACAATTGACCAAGCAAAAGTATCAAAGGTAAGGAAACAGACAAGTTAGAAACAAGGAAAGGAATGAGCGGCACAAACTAAGTAAAGACACAATTATTAAATCCTTAATACGTGAAACTTACATTATCAATATTCATACAGTTTTACATAGGTATTGGATATCCTTAGTTATATTACATATGGCACTTATACACGCCAGATGCTGTTCTAAGGGCATTACAAATATTAACTCAATTAATGCTCAGCACAATTATTTGAGGAGGGAATTATGTAATCCCCATTTAACAAAGGAGAACCAGAGGCCAGAGATGCTTATTAACTTTTCAATGTTCATTCAGCTAGTAAGTGCCAGAGCTGTTATTTGAGCACATTATCTTAGCCTCTCAATTATACCATGTCACAGAACATATCACCACTATTTTACAGCTAAGAAAACTGATGCCCTGAGAATTTAAATAATTTATGTGAGGAGGAAACTGGAATTCATTGCAGCTTATAGTTGAAGCCAAGTGTGTGTAACTCAGATACCTAGGTGCTTCCCACTCACCACTTTCTCTTTGCTTATGTAAAAATATGGACCAGACAGTGTATGAGGGAATGAGCAATGAGTCAAATGTGAGGACTGCAACTTATTAAGCAGGAAGCAAAGAATCTTTATGACTGCAATATTTAAGTAATATAATGAATTTTAAAGAAAAAGAAAGAAAAAAAAACTAATGAGACAGGCCCCTCATTAGTATGGAAAGATGTCCATGAGAGGGGTGGGTTGAGAAATATATATGACATGAAGATACTTGAGATAACGAAAAAACAACTGTGGATGCCAAAAACACTGTAAGGACCAGGACATACTTTGCACAGCTCTGATTTTTTGTTAATGACACCTACTCAATGTTTTTTTAACAGGCTAAGTAAAAAAGAAAAAAAGAAAGAAAGGAGAAGTGTCTAGTAGCCATAAAACAAGCTAGAAGGAGTGAATGAGAGAGACAGAGAGACAGAAAGGCTAACAGATAAAGAATCCATGAGAGAAAGAAACACAGAAAGAGAAGAGACAGACAGAAAGAGACAGAGGGAGAATTCAGATGATACAGAAGTCCTAAGTAGAACCTCTCCATTTCAAAAGCCAGATCTTTGTGTTAAGAATATTAGCAGAAAGGACAGCCTTAAAATCTTTATTTTATCCTTTAAACTGACTTATCTTTGATATTTTTTCCTTTTAATAAAAGTAGTTTTTCTAACATATCTTTGTATATAAAATAGTTTGAAAGAGATAAAGTCCTTGACAATGTTACCAAGTTGAATATATTTTAAAGTTGATTTACACTGTTAACAGAACTCTGAAGGATATTCAAGGTTTTAAAATAAGTCACATTAATATCCCACTTGGAACTCATTTCCAGAATGAAGTGAGGTGTTCTGGATAATCAGCAGTACAACTGGGACTGTCAAGATGTTGCTAACACAGACACCAAGTGAAATTATTTCTTCATGTTTTGTTTCCCTCATTATCAAATAAACAACAGATGTGGATCCATTAATTTTAAACTATTGAAAGAAAGAAATTATGATCCAATAATAATATACCCAGCAGAGATATCCTTTAGATATGAAGGAGGAATAAAGACCTTTCCAGACATACAGAAGCTGAGAAAATTTTCTAATACACGACCTGCACTACAAAGAACACTGAAGGAGGCTATTCAACCACCATCAACAGGGACAATTTGTGGCAAACAAAACACAAAAAGGGGGAGAATAATGCCTGAACTGGAATACAGGAATGGAGAAAGGAGGCATGCTGAAGAAAATGGAATACTCTGAAGATCAAACTTTCTTTTACATAACCTTAAGTGTAACCACTCAAAAAAAAATCCAGAACTGAAATATATACTATAATAGAAGAAGAAACAGAGCGAAACATCATAGAATAACATCACACAGAAATAATAGACAACAACAAGAAGGCAAAGAAACAATGGAGACACAGTCTTACCAGAAAACTAAAGATATAATGATACGAAATCCTCACATATTAATAATCACCCTAAATGTAAATAGACTTAACTCACCAATAAAAAGGCACAGAGTAGCAGATTGGATTAAAAAATTAAACCCAACCATATGCTGTCTCCAAGAGACACATCTCAGCTACAAGAACGAGCATAGACTCAAAGTGAAAGGGTGGAAATTGACACGCCAAGCAAATGGTATCCAGAGAAAAATCTGGTGTAGCCATACTGATATCAGATGAAACAGACTTAAGGGTGAAAAAGGTAACCGGAGACAAAGATGGACACTTCATAATGATAAGGAGATTATACAACAAAAAGACATAACAGTCATCAATATTTATGCTCCCAATCAGGGAGCACTGAAATATACCAAGCAACTACTAATAGAACTAAAGGGAGAAATTGAGCAAAACACAATTATACTAGGGGACCTAAATACATCATTGACAGCTATGGATAGATAATTCAAACAGAAAATAAACAATGAAATAGCAGCCCTAAATGAACATTAGATGAAATGGACATAATTGACATATATAGAGCACTTTATCCTAAAACATCAGACTATACATTTTTTTCTAGTGTGCGTGGAACATTCTCAAGGATAGACCATATATTGGGCATAAAACTAGCCTCAGCAAATTTAAGAAGATTGAAATCATACCAAGCATATTCTCTGATCACAAGGCTTTGAAATGGGATATCAACTGCAAAAAGAAAGCAGGAAAACCACAAATACATGGAGGTTAAACAACATACTTTTAAAGCACGACTGGGTCAAAGAAGAAATTAGAGGAGAGATGAAAAGATACGCAGAAACAAATGAGAATTAAAATACATCCTACCAAAATTTTTGGGATGCAGCGAAAGCAGTTTTAAAAGGGAAATTTGTATCATACAAGCCTATTTCAAGAAAAAAGAAAAATCCCAAATAAATAACCTCATGTTACACCTTAAAGAACAAGAAAAAGAAGAGCAAATGAAACCCAAGGTCAGCAGAAGGAAATAATAAAACTCAGAGCAGAACTAAATGAAATACAGAACAAAAAGACTAGAAAAAAATTAATGTGACAAAGAGTTGGTTCTTTGAAAAGATTAACAAAATTGACAAACCCTTGGCTAGGCTCACTAAGATAAAAAGAGAGAAGACACTAATAAACAAAATCAGAAATGAAAAAGGAAAGTTATCATGGATGCCACAGAAATACAAAGGATCATCCAAGAATACTATGGACTATATGCTACCAAATTCAATAACCTAGAAGAAATGGACAAGTTCTTAGAAACATGTAGCCTTCCTAGGCTGAACCATGAAGAACTGGAAAATCTAAACAGACCAATCACCAGTAACAAAATTGACTCAGTCATCCAAAACCTTCCCAAAAGCAAAAGTTCGAGACCAGATGGCTTCACTAGTGAATTCTACCAAACTTTCAAAGAGGATCTAACACCAATCCTGCTCAAACTCTTCCCAAAAATTGAAGAAGAGACAGTACTCCCTAACTCATTTTATGAGGCCAACATCACCCTGATACCAAAACCTGGTAAGGACAACACAAAAAAAAGAGAACTACAGACCAATATCTCTGATGAATACAGATGCAAAAATCCTAAACAAAATTCTAGCAAATCGAATACAATAATACATTAAAAAGATTATTCATCACGACCAACTGGAGTTCATCCCAGAGACACAAGGATGGTCCAACATACGCAAATTCATCAATGTGATACATCACATAAACAAAATAAAGGACAAAAAT
This sequence comes from Rhinolophus sinicus, assembly GCF_036562045.2. Taxonomy (NCBI): domain Eukaryota; kingdom Metazoa; phylum Chordata; class Mammalia; order Chiroptera; family Rhinolophidae; genus Rhinolophus; species Rhinolophus sinicus. The sequence continues at coordinate 20,370,082 of NC_133752.1, forward strand.
CATGATTATATCAATTAATGCAGAAAAAGCATTTGACAAGATACAATATCCATTTATGATTAAAACACTTAATAAAACAGGTATAGAAGGAAAATACCTTAACATAATAAAGGCCATATATGACCAACCCTCAGCTAATCTCATAATTAACGGTGAAAACCTGAAGTCCTTTGCTCCACATTCAGGAAAACAACAGGGCTGTCCTGTATCACCGCTGCTTTTTAACATAATGTTGGAAGTCCTCGCCGGGGCAATTAAGCAAGAGAAAGAAATAAAAGGCATATAAATTGGGAATGAAGAAGTTAAATTGTCACTCTTCGCAGATGACATGATGCTATATATAGAAAACTCTAAAGATTCCACCAAAAAGCTATTAGAAACAATCGATAAATGCAGTAAAGTTTCCAGCTACAAAATCAACGTACAAAAGTCCATTGCATTCTTATATACTAAAAATGAAATCTCCGAAAAAAAATAATAAAAAAAACAGTTCCTTTTGCAATTGCAGCAAAAAGAATAAAATGCCTAGGAATAAACTTAGCCAAGGGTGTGAAAGACCTATATGCTGAAAACTACAAGACATTTTTAAAAGAAATTGAAGAAGACACAAAGAAATGGAAAGACATTCCATGCTCATGGATTGGACGAATCAACATAGTTAAAATGGCCATATTACCCAAAGAGATATACAGATTTATTGCAATCCCCATCAAAATCCCAATGGCATTTTTTAAAGAAATAGAACAAAAAATCATAAGATTTGTTTGGAACCACAAAAGACCCAGAATAGCCAAAGCAATCTTAAGAAAAAAGAACAGTGCTGGAGGTATCACACTCCCTGACTTTAGCTTGTATTACAGGGCAACAATAATCAAAAGAGCATGATATTGGCAGAAAAACAGACACGTAGACCAATGGAATAGAATTGAGAACTGAGAAATAAAACCCATATATATGGACAGATAATTTTTGACAAAGAAGCAAAAAAAATACAATGGAGAAAAGACAGCCTCTTCAATAAATGGTGTTGGGGGAATTGGAAAGCCACGTGCAAAAGAATGAAACTGGACTGCTATCTGTACCCATGTACCAAAATTAATTCAAAATGCATCAAAGACTTAAGCCTAAGACCTGAAACAATAAACTGCATAGAAGAAGCCATAGGTACTAAACTTATGGACGTTGGGTTCAAAGAGCGTTTTATGAATTTGACTCCAAAGGCAAGGGAAGTAAAAGCTGAAATAAATGAATGGGACTATATCAAACTTAAAAGCTTCTGCACAGCAAAAGAAACCATCGACAAAATAAAGAGGCAACCAACTGAATGGGAGAAGATTTTTGCAAACAGTGCCTCCGATAATGGGCTAATATCCAAAATATACAAGGAACTCATGCAACTCAACAACAAAAAAACAAACAACCCAATTGAAAAATGGGCAGAGGACCTGAAGAGACATTTCTCCAAAGAGGACATACAAATGGCAAATAGACATATGAAAAAATGCTCAACATCACTAATCATCAGAGAAATGCAAATAGAAACCACAATGAGATATCACCTCACCCCAGTTAGAATGGCTATCATCAACAAGACAAATAGTAACAAGTGTTGGAGAGGCTGTGGAGAAAAAGGAACCCTCATCCACTATTGGTGGGTATGCAGACTGGTGCAGCCGCTACGGAAGACAGTGTGGCGGTTCCTCAAAAAATTACAAATAGAATTACCATATGACCCAGCAATCCCTCTCCTGAGATCTACCCAAAAATTCTGAAAACATTTGTCCATATAGACACGTGTGTTCCAATGTTCATTGCAGTTTTATTTACAGTGGCCAAGACATGGAAACAACCAAAATGTCCTTCGATAGATGAATGGATAAAGAAGGTGTGGTATACATACACAATGGAATAATTTTCAGCAGTAAGAAAAGATGAAATAGGACCATTTGTGACAACATGGATGGATCTTGAGATTATAATGCTAAGCGAAATAAGTCAGACAGAAAAAGCAGAGAACCATGTGATTTCACTGATATGTGGTATATAAATCAAAAACAACAAAAGAACAAGACAAACAAATGTGAAACAAACCTCATAGACACAGACAATAGTTTAGTGGTTACCAGAAGGTAAGGGGGGTGGGGGTGGTAGATGAGGGTAAAGGGGATCAAATATATGGTGATGGAAGGAGAACTGACTCTGGGTGGTGAACACACAATGGGATTTATAGATGATGTAATACAGAATTGTACACCTGAAATCTATGTAACTTTACTAACAATTGCCACCCCAATAAACTTTAATTAAAATATATATATATATATATATATATATATATATATGTGTGTGTGTGTGTGTGTACATATATATATACACACATATATATATGTTATTCTCTATGTATTAGTTTATAAATATGGTACTCTCAATAAAACAAAAATCAATTTGTCAAACAAATGTTTATTACATTACCCTCAAAGGAAAATGCAAGCCAGAAATAAAATATTCTGACAAGAAAATAGTAATAAGCCTAAAGTCTCATTTCACAGGCGTTGTCCTGACAACAATATCTCTGGAATATTTTCTTGACAGGAAAATTCCATTTTCTTGTCTTCAAGAAGGACTATCCAGAACATCTTCCTCCCAAGGAAATAATTACACTGACAGAAACATTTCAGTTTCCGTGCCCTTGAAAGAAGCATCATTTTTAACCTGGAATGGAAAGAACTTGAATGATTTCTTATTCCTTTGATTCCTAATTCCTTAGCTTATTCCTTTGATTGCTGAAGATATTTTATATATGTACTCAAAAAAGAAAAAAAAAATGCCAAAACATCAAATCAAACCATAACCTCAGCTTGCCATTTTAAAATATGAAATAGACACAAAAATAGAGAAATATGTTTACTGCTTACAGTTTTTTTAGTGGCAACATCATACACTTATGGCCACATTCTACAAAGAGCATGACTGAATAATAAAGGAGATTCAGTGTGCAAAAGGGGTTGGGTGGAGGCTAACATATAGTTTCCATCCTGGGAGTTTCATATGCACTTGAAAATAGATCTTCTGGATAAAGTGTTCAGTTATTTAATATTATAACATAGCAGATGATCAGGATGAGTCAATCAGATATAATTCTAATTCCAGCTAAGTCTCATAGTATGTGTGCATTTTTGGATCAGTTAATTAAGAGATATAATTCTAATTTGTAAACTGAGGATAATCAAACCCATCCCGAAGAATTGAAGAAAAAAATCTAGAAATCTTGTATATATAATTTCTGGCATTTACTAGTACTTCTGTAAATGTAAATATACTCTTACTATTATTTTCCCTTAAGATATAATTATAAAATATGTGGAAACTATTAATATGGAAACACCTAAAGAGCATGATGTGAAGTGTCCCGGCCTCCCACCCTAGAAGATAAAGAAAATTAGTAAAACTTCAAATGGTGGTGGAAAAAATTACACATCTTTAACTTTTGCAGAGTGTTGAGCAGAGTAACAAAAACATACACTAATCATATTCTATTTTAAATATATAAATAGTACCTAAAATAAGAGGAAGTTTTTGACTAATCACTACTTTTTATTTTATCTTTGGGTTGGTGGTTGGAGATAGTATTTCCCCCCAAATCCAATGATCAGACCAAATAAATCATGGAAATCTATTTTACAAACAATAATAAGACTCGGGGCTTCTCTCTCCAACTAATTGAGCCTGTGGTTCATTCTTCATATTTTTTGAAATAATATTTTCATTCAAGGAAGAGTAAATAAAATTAAACTAGTAAGGGAGCTATATATTGTTTAAAGGGACAAGATGTTACTTATAGTAACAGAAAAATTGAGGAAATATCTACTTTGTATTTTCAAGAAGATGAAAACACATGTTAAATATGAATCAAAAGAAAAGCATAGTCTAAAATGAAGGCTAAGATTAAAAGAAAATGGCTAAAATGTTAAATAAATAAAATCCAAATCTAGTTAGTTAGGGGTTCCCAACCTCAGTACTATTGACAATTTGGGCCTTTGTGGGCCTATGAATCCCGTACATTGTAGTATGTTTAAGTAGTATTTTTGTTCTGCATGCTGGATGCCAGTAGCACTCCTCCAGTGTGAAGAATAAAAATGTCTCCAAACACTACCAAATGCCCTCTGGGAAGCAAAATGGTTCCTGCTGAGAAACATTCACGTAGAGGAATTGAAGAACAAGATGGACATGCAAAAAACTGTATAGTCGTACATGATACAACAAGCAACATTATGAACCTGGCAACACAAGCCAAGGCAAAGAAAGAGGAAACTAAAACAATTACCTGTAATATAATAAAACTGATGCAAAATAAAATACAAATCCTAAATCCAAAAAAAAATTAAAATAAAATTGGATAAACATTCTTGATCCGAAAAGTATATGTCTTTAAGTAAAAATGGACGATTATGTACCAGATAAAATCAATTATAAGTGACACAAATGTATTTTTAAGAACTGTACAGGAATCCAAACAGGAATTACAAATTAGGGAACATAAATGCCAAATATGTTACCAATGAAAATATACACTAATATTTTAGAAATAACTCTATTAAAAGGAAAATGTCATAATATAGCATATTTAAAAACTGAAACATATTCTGATGACAAAAGATACTTCTAGCAAATTGAAAACGAGTTAATACATAAAGCATAAGAAAAGTCAGCTCCCACCCCCTCCCCCCACCCCCCACCACCACCTCCACCCCACCACCAACACACATAAAAGGTGCTATGTATCTATTACCATCAGACAAATTAAACTACAAGGAGAAAAGAAAACAAACAAAAAGGATTTAGCTGCTAATTTGCATTAAAATATATGTTGTAAAAATTTGGATACTATGTCAAAACACATAGTACCACTCAACTTAAAAGGAAAAAATAAGTTTGTAATGCAAGGAATATTGGACCAAACAATGAATTTGGGGGAGAATTGTGATACATCACTATTAGACTATGATATATCCAATATAAAAACTCATTACATAGGTTTCAAGTGTACATTTCTATAATACATCATCTATATATCGCATTGTGTGTTCCCCACCCAGACTCAATTCACTAACCAATGTCACCCCAGTAAATTTAATAAAAGAAATTATAAAGTGCTAAAACGATATCAGCTTTCAAATGAAACATCATTACAATACTGAAGAGAAACATAACCATTTCCAAAAGTTGTTCTCACCCTGAGTAAGGCCAATAAGACATTGGACAACTGGAATCAGCAAAGGTTAAAAGCCCATAGGCTATGATTTCTATCAAAAGCAAGAGGGGGAAATTCATAAATAAATAAGTTATCTCTGATTATGTACTAATCTTGGGAGAAAACTACTTTATAATTAAATAATATCTCCATTCAAAAATCAAGAAAATAAATTAAAGATATAATTTTATTACTTAGATATATTCAAACTTATTCATTTAAACATTTAATAATATGTTCCATAAATAATTATACAATTTCCTTAAAAGTAATCATGTAACAATTTCAAAAATAGTTTATGTATACCAGTCTACAATTAATTCATAAAATCAGACATGTCACTGGTTAACTAATTTAACCCGATACAATAAATCTATAAAATAATATCAAAAGTTTAAGTGGAAATGTTTTGCTCCCAGATAATATGGAGAGCAATGTAGAAAATATAAGCTTTATGAGAAAGCAAGAAATCACCAGGTACACCAAAAATACTTTTTTTAAAGTCATCAAAAAGTTATAGAAATTAAAAAATCTAAAAAGAGAGACTTTGAAGTGGTGACCAAATCCTAGATGCGTAAGGGACTGTGGGCATTTTCATGCCAACTGCTGAGGTTTGGGCATGGATGGTGTACAGAAGGGAAGGACAGAAAAGGACTGTCTTGATTGCATAAGGAAGAACTAGACAAATCTCTGACAAAATTTTAGACTACAGCATCATATTCGAATCAATAGAAGTTCCAGACAATCTCATTCTTTTCATACAGTAATTAAGAAGTAGCTGGATGCAACCCTGTGTTTATTGCAGCACTATTCACAATAGCCAAGATAAGGAAACAACTGAAATTCCCATCAATAGATGATTGGATAAAGAAACTGTGGTACATTTATACAATGGAGTATTACTTGGCCACAAAAAAAGTATGAAATCTTACAATTTGCCACGACATGCATGGACCTAGAGGGTATTATTCTCAATGAAATAAGTGAGACTGAGAAAGACAAATACCATGTCACTTATATATGGATCTCACTTATATATGGACTCCAAAGAATAGAATAAATGACCAAATAAAACATAAATAGACTCAGAGATATAGAGAAAAACTGATGGTTGTTGATGGGAAGGGATTGAGGATGGGGGAGAAGGTGAAGGGATTAGGAAATACAAACTGGTAGTCACAAAATAGTCACAGGGATAGGAAATACAGCATGGGGAATGCAAGTGTAATAAAAAATGTTGCAAATATTATGTAAGGTGCTAGATGGGTACTGGATTTATCAGGGGGATCACTTCATAGACTGTGTAGATGCCTGACCACTGCATTATATACCTGAAGCTGAATGTCAGATAGATAGATAGATAGATAGATAGATAGATAGATAGATAGATAGATAGATATAGAGATAGATATAGAGATGCATAGATACATAGATATATATGACGTACTCATTTTTTTATCGGTATATATTGAGTATTACAATTTTAATAGAGTTTTTCGCTTTCTTAAAATGCATATACTATTTTGGCCATATATATATATACTCACAGGATGTAAAGTACAGCATAGGGAATATAGTCAATGGTATTGTAATAGCTATATACAATGTCAGAGAGGGTGTGGATTGTAGATTGGGGGGGTTATCACTTTGTGAGGGGCATAAATGGGTAATTATTATGTTGTTTGGTATACCTGAAACTAACAAAAAAAATATTGTACACAAAACAAAACAAAAAATGAAGTAGCTGGGAAGTCAGGACAGGAGAATGAGCTCTTGAAATACCAGTCTCACCATTTCAAAGTGTCAAAATCTCAAAGTCTAATTGATGCACAGTATTGCAGTCTCACAGACTATAGGTTTTATAGTCTCAAAAGTCTCCTGATCTTAAGTATAGAAATCTCAAGGTCAATTCTCTGTTAGTAGGAAAATTTGATCATCCTATTCTCGAAATCCTTTCATCTATTTTCTGGGCTTTTGTAATACCACATTCATATGAATTTTATCTTTAATTTACTAGTCATTCTATTCATTCTCTTTACTGGCTTCTCATTCATCATAACATCTTAAATAATCCACAGGTTTCTTTTGGTATCCCTCTTTTCTTCCCAATCTTCTATCTCACTCTAATCCAGGACATTATCAATCATTCCCACCAATAGCTTAGTTACTTATCATTGCATGTCTCTAACTCTTAGAAGTGCTTTTCAGGGAACTGTATGAAAGAGTCTAAAATTTATATGGAAGATCAAAGAACCAAGAATACATCAAAACATACATGAAACCTTATTATACACTTATTATAATTAACCGGTAAGGAACTGGCACAGAAATAAGTAAACTGAGCAATATAATGGAATACAGAAACTAGAAACAGGCTTATGTATAAAAGGGAACGAATGAGTAAAGGAAACTTCATATATGATGGAGTGGCATTGTAGGTAACCGAGAAAAGAAGAAATTATTTAATAAGTAATGTTGAAACAATAATTTATATCAAATAAACAAAAAGACATGGGATCCCCCTTACCACATCCCACACATAAATATTAATTCTATATGTGTTAATGAGCTTATTATGAAAGAGGAAATACAATGTTTTTAGAATAAATTGCATGGTGAAATAAATAAAAACTATATGCATTGATATCAAGCTAAGAAACATTTTTCAGTTTTTAAAAAATGTCTCATTGTGGTTTTGATTTGCATTTCTCTTAAGATTAGTGATGTTGAGCATCTTTTCATATGTCTATTGACCATCTGTATGTCCTCTTTAGAGAAATGTCTATTTAGGTCATCTGCCCATTTTTTAATTGAATTGTTTGATTTTTGTTGTTGTTGAGTTTTATAAGTTCCTTACCTATTTTGGATAGTAACCTCTATTGGAAGCATTGTTCACAAACATCTCCCATTTGGTTGGTTGACTCTTTATTTTCTTAATGATTTCTTCTGCTGGGCAGAAGCTTTGTAGTTTGACATAGTCCCATTCATTTATTTTACCTTTTGCTTCCCTTGCCTTTGTGGTCAAATAAATAAAATCCTCTTTGAACCAAGGTCCATAAGTTTAGTACCTATGTTTTCTCAGTTTATTGTTTCAGGTCTTATGTTTAGCCTTTGATCCATTTGGGGTTAATTTTGGTAGCAGTCTAGTTCCATTCTTATGCATGTGGCTTTCCAATTCTCCCAGCACCATTTATTGAAGAGGATTTCTGTTCTCCATTCTATGTTTGTGGCTCCTTTGTCAAAAATTATCTGTCCATTTTTATGTGGGTTTATTTCTGGGTTTTCAATTCGATTCCATAGGTCTGTGTGTCTGCTTTTCTGACAATACCATGCTGTTTTGATTACTGTTGCTCTGTAGTACAAGCTGATGTCAGGGAGTGTGATACCTCCAGCATTGTTTTTTTTTTTTCTCTTAGGATTGCTTTGGCTACCCGGGGTCCTTTGAGGTTCCATACAAATCTGATGATATTTTGCTCTTTTTTTTTTTTTTTTTTTTTAATGCCATTTGCATTTTGATGGGGATTGCATTAAATCTGTATATCACTTTGGGTAATATGGCCATTTTAACCATATTGATTCTTCCAATCCATGAGCACAGAATGTCTTTTTATTTCTTTGTGTCTTCTTCAATTTCTTTTAAAATTATCTTACAGTTTTCAGTGTATAGGTCCTTCACTTCCTTGGTTAAGTTTATATCTACATATTTTATTCTTTTAGTTGCAATTGCAAAAGGAACTTTTTAAAATTTATTTTTCTGAGATTTCATTGTTAATATATAGGAATGCAATGGATGTTTTATATTGACTCTATAGGCTGCAATTTTACTGTATTCATTTATTGTTTCTAACAGATTTTTGTTGAAGTCTTTAGAGTTTTCTATATAAAGCATCATGTCATCTACAAAAAGTGACAATTTAACTTCTTCATTCCCAATTCAGATGTGTTTCATTTATTCCTATTGCCTGATTGCTCTGTCAAGGACTTCCAATATTATGTTGAATAGCAGTGGTGATAAGCGACAATACTGTCTTGTTCCTGAACATAGAGTGAAGGGCTTCAGTTTTTCACAGTTAATTATGATATCAGCTATGGGTTTGTCATCTATGGCCTTTATTATGTTAAGATGTTTTCCTTCTATACCCATTTTATTAAGTGTTTTAATCATAAATGGATGTTGAATCTTGTCAAATGATTTTTTCTGCATCTACTGATAGAATCATATGATTATTGTATTTTAATCGTATTTTATTTTGTTTATATGGCGTATCTCATTGATCAATTTGCATATGTTGAACCATCCTTGTAGCACTGGAATGAATCCCACTTGATCGTGATGTATAAACTTTTTAATGCATAGTTGTATTCAGTGGGCTAATATTTTGTTTAGGATTTTAGCATCTGTATTCATCCGAGATACTGGTCTGCAATTTTCTTTCTTTGTGTTATCACCTCACACTTGTTAGAATGGCCATCGTCAACAAGACAAATGATAACAAGTGTTGGAGAGGCTGTGGAGAAAAAGGAACCCTCATACACTCTTGGTGGGAATGCAGATTGGTGAGCCACTATGGAAGGCAGTGTGGAGGTTCCTAAAAAAATTACTAGACTTACCATATGACTCAGCAATCCCTCTCCTGAGTTTATACAAAAGAAAATCCAAAAACATTTATCTGTAAAGATATATGTGCTCCGATGTTCACTGCAGCTTTATTTACAGTGGCCAAGACATGGACACAACCAAAGTGTCCTTCAAAAGACGATGGATAAAGAAGCTGTTGTATGTATATACCATGGAATACTATTCTGCCATAAGAAAAGATGAAATGCTGCCATTTGTGACAATATGGATAGATCTTGAGATTATTATGCTAAGTGAAATAAATCAGAAAGAAGATGTTGAGAACCATATGATTTCGCTGATATGTGGGGTATAAAACTAAAAGCAACAAAGGAACAAGATAAAGAAACAAAAACTCAGAGACACAGATGACATTTTAGTGGTTACAAGAGGGAAATGGGGGAGGGGAGTGGTAGAAGAGGGTAAAGGCAGTCAAATGTATGGTGATGGAGAAAAAGAACTGACTCTGGGTGGTGAACACACAATGTGATACACAGATGATGTATTACAGAATTATAAACTTGAAACTGATGTAATTTTACAAACCATTTTCGCCCCAATAAAACATTTTAATTAAAAAAAAAAGTGCGTTACAGAAGGTTTCATACTATCCAACATCATTTTTGTAAAGTTCTGTTTTAAGCAAAACTAAATAATATGCATTCAATGTTATTGTCTATTTGTCAGGGGGGAAAAGATAAAATTAAATAAAAATTACAAAACTCTGTTAAGCACAATAGTCAGGGAAATAATTTTCTCTTTAAGTTGAGGACAATATGATACGACAGGATAAGTACTTATATATAGATTCACCATTATTAGTAATTTTATCATTTTAACTGTACTGTTATTTTGTCTACAACTGTTGCTGCATTTAGAACATATGTACATATCACATATATTCTTTGGTTTATGTAATATACTACACATAAATGCAATTTTAAAACAAACCTAAAAATGATATTTATAGCTAGAAATATTAGGTTGGTGCAAAGGTAATTGCAGTTTAAAAGGTTAAAAATAATTGCAAAACCGCAATTACTTTTGCACCAACCTAATATAAACTACTGTCCAGTCCCACTTATGAATATAAATGCCAAATCCCTAAATAAAAGAAGAGCAAGTTAGTTTTAAAACAGTTCTTCACAATAAACATTTTCATTTTTGTTTTTATTCCATTATTAGGAAGATGGATGAGTGTACTGGAACCTACTTATATCTCATAGATCTCAATTAATAAAATATAAAATATATGTATTTTATTAATTAAGATCTATGACATATGAGATCTATGACATATATATACACATACATATATACATATATACATATATATGTATATAATATATACGAGTGTATACATATGCATATATGTGAGTATATATATATATATATATATATATGTGTATGCTCAAATGATTTCAACAAATCCCATATTTATTTGTAAAAAAATAATGTTTAACCCTCAAAGGATGCTACAATGAACTTTTACTTTCATGAAGCAAACATTTGCTTTAGACTAATAACAATTATTAATTTTAGGGTAAATATTTGAAGATTTGTCCTAAAATTTAAGAAAACAATAAGAGCAACTAATCTTTACCCTTAATATTTTAGGATGCAATTGCTTATTCAAAATATTTGAGACATAACTATTTTAAATGAGGGGAAACAATATTATCTGCATGCATATGTATTCATTTATATATACACACACACACACACACACACACACACACATATATGTGTGTGTGTATATAAATATATAAAATGTTATACCAAAAATAAAAAAAATAAAAAGCACAAGAAAGCCGACCCTTTTCCCCTCACCCCCAAAGTGCGGAAATTTAATGAGATTAGTTGTACTCATGAGATAAATTTAGTTTTACTTTCAGGTAACTCAAAAACTGAACTCAAACTCTAAAACAGTAGCTTCTAAAACTTTAGAGAAAAGTGTGTTTCACCTTTGAGTTTCAAAAGTTGATTTGAATTCAGAGGTACTATGATGTCATTAATGACTCAGTTTTTACCCTTTTGCTAGACTTGATTGTCCATATCAGCTTCATCCAGAGGCTGCATCTCTTTAAGGTGCCAAAATGACTACAGGATGTACAGGGGACCTCCACCTTATCCATAAGAGAAAAAAAAATCAGAGTACTAGAATTCATCATTGGTTTCACATGCATTCATGGACCACACTGTTTTAAGCAGAACATAGTTTTTAAATTGACTTCGCCAATAAGGGACCATCCTGGGAGCGGTAGCCAAAACAAATGAATTACGTGCGTGTGTGGATAGATAGGCCATCTGGTGGATGAATGATCAATATATGAAATATAATCTCAGGGCTTTAAGGAAGCAGAAAAAAGTGATTATTAAATAAGGAACCCCAAATTGTCCAATATAAGTTTCTAATAAAACAGCACAATGAAACAAAAATATTTAAGGATAAATGGTTTAGCTGTATATCAGAAATAATTCATTAGAAAAAAAAATTTAAATACAGTTATGTCAGAGCAACAAACACATAATTTCAATAAAATACTATTGATAAGATATTTGGATGGCACGTACCATAAAAGTCTGAACTAAACTTTAGGATTAAAAAAAATAATAAAATGGAGCAAAATATATTGTTTTGGGGATTTTTATGAAAAATCCATTAAATAAGTCATTTCTTCCAAGAAAAATGCATGCTTTCAATATGACTCAATCAAAATAGCCAAATATTTCTTAAATTTTTAAATTTATCTGGATTAAAATTTAAAAAGTAAACGTAATCTCAGATCACAAGAAAAACAGTGATAGCTGTCATAAGAGATACATCACAAACATTAAAATAACATACTGTATTATTAAATTTTGAACTTCAGTAGGAAGTTATGCAGTATTTTCTAAGTGCTTTACAGTTTTAGAGAGTTTCGGGGCTTTAATCAGTTTATAAACATGAGTTTTAAAGAGAGAAAAATGATGCACTGTTAGGTTCTGGTCATATTATACCAGTAGTCATCAGCTCAATTGTTTATAAGGACATGGGGACAATAGTAATTAGGACAAAAATAATGCTTACAGAATGATTTCAACTATGTAAAACTGTATGCATGTGGATAGACATAAGCAACAATTTTGTTGTCTACTTTATGGATAGCAGCATAATTTGCACTTTATAAAGATTTTAAATATGGTAGAATTTTAAAAACTCCCTATGTACATGAGGAACAAAAATACTTCAGTACTTAGATTATAGTATATGTATAGTTTATATTTACTTTATAATTATATATACATATATAATAGTGTAATATATACTATATAGTAGTGTACATATATATCCCCTTTAATAATTAAAAACTGAAAAATAATGGTAAATACATAATATACTTAGTTTTGGACAAAATTCTATACATGTAGATGGGAGACAGATAACAGATACTGTGTTCCCCGAAAATAAGACCAGGTGATATATTAATTTTTGCTCTATTCAGGTTTATTTTCAGGGGATGTCTTATTTTTTCATGTACAACAATCTACATTTATTCAAATATAGTCATGTGATCTCCTGGAACATCATCATAACATACTAAATGTGTCCGTATGGCTGAGCTCTTAACTGGAACTTATCTTGGGGGTAGGTCTTATCTTCCGGGAAACACGGTAGATGGATAGATGATAGATAGATAGATAGATAGATAGATAGATAGATAGATAGATAGATAGATAGATATAATAATTTACCAGCAGGGATTGTTGCTTCAACAAATGACACAACAATACTACTGATAAACATCATGCTTTGAGATATTTGAAAAGATAACAAAGAAAATAAAAAATATATAAATTGTCTATACAGTAATAGAACAATAACTGTATTAAAAGTTTGACATTTCAAATTGATATATTACTCAAAAGTCAGTCAAAATGCTTAACTTTTGTTATGCAAGGTATATTTCTTCTTTTAAATGAATTAATTTAAAAATGTATATGAAGATACAGCATAGGGAATACAGTTAATAATATTGTAATATCTTATCATGGTGACAGATGATTACCAGACTCTGTGGTAATCATATCATAAGGTATAAAAATGTTAAAATTAATAGATTAATAATAATAAATTAATAGATTAATAGAAATTAATATGCTATCGTATGCCAACTATAATTTAATAAAAACAATTTCAATAAAAAATTGAATAATTAATGCAATGAAGGAAAGTAAGAGGGGAAACGAAAAGAAAAGAATGGAAGGAAGAAAGAAAGGGAAAGAAAGAAGATACAGGAAAAATTAGGTCATGGCTAACAAATATTTAACTTTCTTCTGTAGTGAACGGGTATGAAAAATAATATTTCATAGTGCTATGTAATAGTTTCAATAACACTGAGAGTATGTGAATTAACAAAAAAAAAGAAAGGAAGGAAGGAAGGAAGGAAGGAAGGAAGGAAGGAAGGAAGGAAGGAAGGAAGGAAGAAAAGAGTCTATCTGTACTTATAATGAAGCACAACAGAATCCAGCTTCAAAGTCTAAGAAGCATATACCAAGCAATGTTATTGAAACTTTGTTTTTGGCAAGTTTAACCATATTTAAGAAATGGAATTTTCCAGTACTATTATCTTCTCTTAAACTGAAACTGGCTAAGCATTGATAATTTCAGGCCAAGTACTGTGTTTCTGGCATTAGTAGGACTCCATTTGGAAAACAATGTCACAGGGTTTATGTAGACAGATGGATAAATGAACAAAAGCAAAATAACATCCTAAGTTTTCTTCTTATTTGGTGTTCTGCCAAATGGGACTGCATTTCTGTAGTAAACTAAAAAAATATCTCCTGGCACTAACTTAACTCTTCCTATGTCTAATTTCTCTCTGAATTTATCTTCTCTGGAGTATCTTGATTTCATGGAATAATCATTTTGAAAACTTGTTAAGAGTAAACATTTCACCAAGTTCTCCCAGTGCATAAATTACTCCTTGTAATAAAGTTAAATCTATATTTAACTACTAAATTGTTTATTGGTATGGAATGAGTTGGGTTGTTCTAAAATTCCTGTGTTGAAGCCATAATCCCAGGACCTCAGAATGTGACTATAATTAGAGACAGAGACTTTAAAGAGGTAATTAAGTAAACATGAGACCATTAGAGAAAGGCATAATCCAATCTGAACGGTGTCCTCAAATTTAACACATTAGGGCATAGCTATATCAGAGGAAGACCATGTGAAGACACAGGAAGAAGAAGGCCACCTAGAAGCCAACGAGAGAGGCTTCAGAAGAAAGCAGTTCTACAGACACCTTTATCTTTGACTTCTAGCCTCCAGAATAGTGAGAAAATATATTTCTGTTGTTTAAGCCACTCAGTCTGTGGTGCTTTGTCATGGCATCTAAGAAAACTAATATACTTATGATAAAGTAAGTTTGGTATTTTGAGCCTGACTGGTAGCTGTTTTCAACTCAATTGGTCCGATTAACTGTATGTGCTTCTAACCTGTGAAGTCTAAGTAATCGGGCCAATAATATACCAATAAGTTTAGTTAGTTGTAAGACAGGCTAAGTACTTGCTCACAGTGAAAAAGACATATACAAGACTATTCATTCAGTGAATTGAAAATACAATACTTACACTTAACACTTAACATTCATGTCAGAAAAACTGTCTGATTCGAAAGAAATCCATCCTCTTTTATAAAACATTAACAATGATAACTTCATGTGATTATTGTGAGAATGTAAAAAGGTATTTGTGAACACACCTACCTTACTAACCATATAATCAATAATCAATGACATACTGAGTTGATTTGAAAAAGACACCTTCCTACTTACTGAGCCTACTTTATCAACAAACAAAATATATCAAGACGGGAATGTTATGATCAGATTCTCCTGTGCAGGAAACTCTCCGTACAACAGCATAGAAGACAGACTGGAGGAGGGTGATGCCCTCCTTATTCATGATAAGGATTGTACTTATAATAAAAGCATTTATAAAGGGAAGGAATATTATTATTATGCCCAGGGCATAATCAAGAGACCTGAATTCATAGACCAATACCATATGTTAGGTACTATTAGGACCTACAGATTAGGTAGTTGGAAGCTAGATTATGGAGGTAGAAATAGTGGGGTTGAGAAATAACGTGGGATAAAACGTGAAGGCTCCTGAGGAGAATATATGCTGAAAGTAGTGCTTAAAAAGATTTGCCTGACAGTGCAGGCTGTGCATTTCCATGATAGTTTAGTTTTAAGCTTGTAAGTCAAGGATAATAAAACATGACTTATGGAGAAATTGGGAAGATTAATTACAAATGCAAATGTTTGTAAAGAGCTTTAAGAAATGCTGAATCCAATATCTGATTTCATCTGAATTCAGGATATTTGCATTCCTCCTCTTGTGAATTTCTCTTCACATTTTTCTGAAGTTACTTTAGATTGACCTCTAATAAAAGTGGTTACTGAGAGCATTTGATGAAAAAGAGGCTCCTGAGAAGAGCAACTGGCAAGGTCAGACCACCTGGGCAGTATAAGAAAGGCCAAATCTCCAGGATGCAAGGTCATCAGGAAGAGTTTCTATGAGAAGCAGACAGCTTTTGACTGTTTTGCTCACTAGTTAGTCATTTCCTCACTTAGGGGCAATCCAAAACTGATTAAGGAATCAAATTTGTTTATTAAATCTTATAATTTTGATAATAATTAAAGTTGCATATTGTTTTGGAATGATTAAATCATTTTTATAATTTAGTAATGTGTGATATATAAGCTGTCCACATGAAATTTTTTTCCATATACAAAATATAAGAGCCCTAGAAAATTACTACTTATTATTCCATGGATTTCTGTTTCACTGTCATAGATCACATTTACTAAGAAAATGTCCTCTGCCACTTAATAGTTGTTATAATACTACCAGTAATGCAATTCCTTTATGCAACTGGTATTTATAAAGTATTTGTCAGGCACTATTCTTGGCATGTCTGACTGTGAGTAGGTAATTGGGACTAAAATGGAGGTTTTAAAAAGCTTTTTCATCTTTATACACATCTCCTATTTTTACAATGAGTATCTCTTACATTTATGACAAAAAAAATATTACAACTGAATTCAATACCATCATTCTTGCCCTCATTAAGCCATTTTTATTTTTTTCTCAGCAGTATCGTCATCTTTAACATCTTGGACTCTTCCAAGTAAACCATTCCTATGTATTTACTCTCTTAACAACTTTTCTCTTTTCATCATTAGCATGTCTCAAAAAGTCATCCTTCACATTCTATCCTCACTGGCACTGTATAATCAAGGTCCTAAATGAGACATAACTATATCAAGAGGCTTGCTGAGAGAGATGTCAAATTTACTTTCTCTTATTTCTCTCTCATCCTACTCAGGCTGCATCAGTACGATCTTTCCTAAATTGTAAAAACAAACAAACAAACAACAACAACAAAAAACATTGGCGTAGTGGTATGAAGATGTAGTTCCAAGTTTCAGCTCTATCACTTTTTGGCATTTTGTTAATGTCACCTGAAGACTCTAATCTCCATTGGCATCTGCTTGAAAAGACGGGTAAAGTACCAAGATATTGCTATCTTCTGTCTTACCATAAAACTTTTCGAAGTCAATCTTTTCAGATCTAGACTATATTCCTCATGTTTATTATCACCTCAGCTTTTTTTTTTCTTTTTCCCATTATTCTATCTTTGTGTGCTTTGCTCTAAGAATCAGGTTAAGTTACTGTAAGAGATCCTGTCCCATAAGTATTTCCTATAGCTATCTGATTAAACATAAAGATGTACAAGCATGTATATATATATATATATATATATATATATATATATATATACACACACACACACACACACACACACATACACACACACACACATATATATTTTTAACCTGAACTTTCAACAAAATGTTTGCTTTTTTCTTACACTCTTCTGCAGCAATACAGACCATTCTTCCCTTTTTAATTTGAATGTTTTCCCTGACACCTCCTACCAGAATTGAACACATACCATATTTCCCCAAAAACAAGACCTAGCTGAACAATCAGCTCTTATGTTTTGGAGCAAATATTAATATAAGACCCAGTCTTATTTTACTATAAGACCGGGTATAATATAATATAATATAATATAATATAATATAATATAATATAATACAATACAATACAATATAATATAATATAATATAATATAATATAATATACCAGGTCTTATATTAATTTTTTCTCCAAAAGACACATTAGAGCTGATTGTCTGGCTACGTCTTATTTTCGGGGAAACGGGATAGTCAAAATTGTAGTACATTCCCATTTTAAAACTACTGATATTGAGAATGGAATCATGTTGCTGGCTTTACAAAACTATGATTCATTGCACTGGGCTAAGAAGAGGGACATCTTCCCCTAAAGTACAAAACTACTTTGTACTGAGAAGCAAGTATGATGCTCTACCCCAAGAGACAGTGAGGAAGTTTAAAAGTGAGGAAATGCATTGTGTTTCTAGGCGCCACCTACTATATGTTGTTCATATGTTGCCAAACTCTTTATCAATTTTTTTGAGAGCTAGAAAGGGAGAAACAGAATTTATATCTGCACAATTTATTCCTGGAAGGAGAGTTGGGCTGGATATAGAAGTAATGGATTTTTTTTTTCTCTTTTACTAATGCCTGCCTACAAAATACACTGCATCTCTTTTGGTCACTGTCTCATCAGGCATTAATTAAGATCTTGAGAAAAGAAGATTTAGTAACTCACAGGTTTCTAATTTGGGTGTTTGTATGGAAAGACTATTCATTAAGATAGAAAATACAATGGGAAAGGCAAATTTTAGGAGATAACCAGATATGTAAAGAACTATTATATATAAAGAATCTAGTCAGATTAGAGAATCAATAGACGGTTAGAATATTGATTGGCCTAATATACAGCAGAGATGTATTAGAAAAGGAAATATTTGGAAGGCATTTATAAAAATGTGGATTATTTGAAACCACTGGGGAGGAATGATTTATTACTCAAGAGTGACTGAATATAGGTGTCTAACTAACACCAACATAGAGGCATCAGCAGAGTTAATGAAAAATTTACAGACTTTATTAGAGGTATATATACATCTATATACATATATATGTGTGTGTATATATATATATATATATATATATATATATATATATATATATATATATAAACACTACTTTTGATATGTATATATATATATATATATATATATATATATATATATATAATCTCAAAATAGTCCCTAACTAAAAACAGTGTGTGTGTACATATATATATATATATATGTGTGTGTGTGTGTCAAAAGTCAAAAGTAATGTTTTAGTTAGGGACTATTTTTGGATTTTTAACTGTATTTAATTTTTTTGTTTCATTCTTCTCTTGACAAGTGCATACAACTGATATTTTGAGAAACGTTTTTTCTTTAATGAATGCCAGAAATATGTTTTTGAATAAAATATTTATATGTCAACAATTCTGCCAATCACATGTCTTAATGAAAACGATCTTTTAATTGTAACTTGTATTTTGCTTGCTTTTTATTTCTGATTCCAGTGTTCTTTGTTTTGATGCCTCAGTTGCAAAATGTCATGAAGGCATGATGAAGTTTGATAATTTCACAGTCACTGAAATAAGTTGTCTGTCAAACGTGTAGAAACTGGGAAGTGAGGATAGAGAAAAATCAACTCGTTTATAGTGATTATTACAAATCACATAATAATATTATGAATACATCCATGATTGCAAGAAAATTCCAAAAATGGCTACTACTAAGTTTTTTGGGAAACAAAAAATTAGTTACAAGTTAATGATTTCATGTTTTAATTTTGAACTTTCCTGTCATTACACCTTTACAACTTTGGGTAAACAATATTTTATTAAACAAATAAACAAAATTGTGTTCTTGTTCATAACTATTAAAAAACCCATATCCATGCAGAAAGTTACCAGGGGGTGAAAACTTATTAATTCATTCATCCATTCCTCCAGCCATTCATTCAAAAATATTATTACAACTTTACAAGTATTAGGAAGACAAACATATTTGTTTCTTTCTTTCCTCAAGAACTTTCCAGCAGACTATCTAGCATACAGTTCATAAAACAAATGTTTGAAGGATGGAAGCATAAATAAAAGTGATAATTAAGAATAAATCACCTTTAGACTGTGAACTATAACATGTGATAAACTATATAATAAATATACACATAAATTGCAATACAGACTCTGTATAGTTATAAGAAGGCTTCACAAGAAGATATGACCACTGAAAGATAAAAAAGTAACACACATAAGACACATACAGTATTTAAAGATGTGAATAAGAGTAAATATCACGAATTAATAAGTGATATAGTAAATTATTGATCCAAAATGTATTATAAAAGAGGCTTTGTTTATTGTATCCACTTATTTTTAAAACATGTGTCTGCCTCAATTTCACAAGTCTTTCATCGCATGGAAGAATGGTGGTGGAGTCAACAAATTTACTTGGAGAGAGAAATGCAACAAACAAAATAGACTTCCTGTACACATAAAGTGTCCAATAAATGTTTCTGATAATACAAAGCACTTTGTAAAATACAGAAGTATTGCATAAATAGAAAATAGCATCAATTAGCCAAAATACATAATTGCTTGGAAATTTTACTACAGGAAGAAAGAAAACTCTTACTCACCTCATGAATATACAGATTATTCTCCCTTATTGCTGATACCTGAATACTTATGTGGAGGCTTTCCCTTTCTTTTCCTTGCTTTTAAAAATCTGTGTTGATATTCATGTGTGTTGTGAATATACATAACATATCAATTAGTAACTATGCTTGGATATCATTAAGTAGATTAAAATGAATGATAAAAGCTTTTTGTAATAAAATGAAAGTGATTCTCTTTCTTGTTAATTGTATTAAACAAAATCTTCTCTTGGGATTAAGTCATTAAATTTATCCTTTCTGCCTATGAAATAGAGCCATTAGATATTCAAGTTGATCAATGTAAATGTCCAATTAAGGCAATTCAGACCTAAATACTTTTCCTGTTTAAATGCTGCTTGGTTTATTTGATCAATCATAACTGCTCTAATAAGAATGCAAATATATATATATATATATATAAAATATTTATATGTCAACAATTCTGCCAATCACATCTCTTAGTGAAAACGATCTTTTAATTGTAAAATATATATACACACACACACATATATATACACATATATAAAGTTTGTTTGTTTGTTTTGCTTTGTACATATTGCAAAGAAAAGCAAAAATGAGACCCATAACTTTTTCTTAAACTTATTTGACTTCTTTTTGCTAGATTCCCAAAGATGAGTAAAATTAAATGCCTAACTTAATAAATTTAAATATTACTGAATGATGATAAGAAAAAAACATAAATATCTGCAATAAGGTAGGATATATACGAGTATAAGTTCTCTGATGGATTACAGAAGTGAGCTTTTTGTTCCCTTTTTTTGATAAGAGCAAGGAGGACATGGAAATTGAAGGACATTGCTGTTACAAGTCATCATAAGCATAGCAACCAAATACATATTTACAAAATGCAGCTATTAAAATATGTCCCTTGTCCAAATAAAAAAAGTCTTTACTGGCTTCTCACTAGTCTCACAATTGATTGAGGAGCGTTTTGAAAATGCAGAAATCAGGTGAAAGGAATCTCAGGCAGAAAAATCTTTCAACAAAAGGGTCCAATCATGCGGAAAGCATTAAATGAATGATGACGTTGGCAGTTTTTCAAGCATAAAAGTAAGTGTTTGGGGAAAAAAAGTTTAATGTTCTATCAATTTATATATAAATAAGAATTTTCCAACAGTATCCTTCCATCCATCTCCATGTGTGATGAGAAAACGGCTATTCAAAGTTGCTGCCCAATCATTTTACAATATGAGAACCCTGCTCACACCCAGAGTCTAGACAAGAACCAAACTTAAATTCCCACCACAGGTTTCCACTTTGCTTTTCCTGGGGCATCTTCTAAAATAATCACTTAGAGTTGAGACCGCAAAAAGTCACCTCCACCCCAAGACCCTGTAAGTAATAGGTACGTGCTACCCTTCTCTCTTCCTCCTCCTTGCTGGTGACCTAAAACAGAGGACTGACCTTCCTGCTGGATCGTTGCATCTGCTTTCTGGGGTCTCTTACTCATAAATATTGTGACCTGACTTCATTTGTGTGAATATATTGAAACTGTACCTTCAATCAAAATGACCCCAGGATTTTTTTTTTAATTTTATTTTATTAAATTTATTGGGGTGACAATTGTTAGTAAAATTACATAGATTTCAGGTGTACAATTCTGTATTACATCATCTATAAATCCCATTGTGTGTTCATCACCCAGAGTCAGTTCTCCTTCAATGGAATACTATTCGGCGGTAAGAAAAGATGATATAGGAACATTTGTGACAACATGGATGGATCTTGAGAGAGTAATGCTGAGCGAAATAAGTCAGACAGAAAAAGCAGAGAACCATGTGATTTCACTGATATGTGGTATATAAACCAAAAACAACAAAAGAACAAGACAAACAAATGAGAAACAGAAACTCATAGACACAGATAATAGTTTAGTGGTTGCCAGAGGGTAAGGGGGGTGGGGGGTGGGGGGTGGGAAATGAGGGTAAGGGGGATCGAATATATGGTGATGGACCCCAGGATTTTCATTTCCCCAAAGCAGGAGATTAAATGCTGAGGGAGCTACCTGCCAACCCTAAGTGGGTGGCTTGTGCCTCCTCAACTCAGCAGGTCATAACCTGTATATTCTTAATTTAATACACCAGTTATTGGCCCCCCAATACATGTGCTGTTAGTGCCAATTATTTTGCTTCTACACATTGACATTAAGACCTACAACATAATTTGCAATGTTTTTATTAAGCAGTCAAATATAATTTAAATAAAAATTCTAAATGAGGAAAAATATAAAATGGATACACATGTATATCAGTTCTAACACTGTTAATGTGATGGCAGGTGGAGGTGGAGCTGTGGGAGGTGATTGGGTCATGAGGGTGGAACCCTTATGAAGGGATTAGAACCCTTGTAAAAGAGGTACCAGAGAGCTCCCTCACTTGCTTCTCCATGTGAGTTTCCTTGATCTTGAACTTCCCAGCCTCTAGACCTTTGAGAGATAAATTCCTATTGTTTATAAGCCATTTAGTCAATAGCATTTTTATTATAGCATCCCAAATGAACTAAGACTCTAGGGCTGCCATGAAAAATTCCATAGACCGGTTGGCTTAAATAAGAGGATTTTTCTCTTTTTTTCGCAATTCTGGAGGGTAGCTGTCTGAAATCAAGGTTGTGCAAGGGTTGGTTCCTTCTGAGGCCTCTCTTCTTGGCTTGTAGATTGCTGTCTTCTCCCTGGGACATCACATTGTCTTCTCTCTGTATATGTCTGTTCCCTAATTACCTGTTTTTAAAAGGACACCAGTCATATTGGATTAAGGCCCACCCTGAGGACCTCATTGAAACTTAATTACCTCTAAAAAAGACCCTATCTCCTATATCCAAATATAGTTGCATTCTTACTAAGAGTTAGGACTTTAAAATATGAATTTTGTAGAGACACAATTGAGCCCATAACTGTATGTAATAAATTTTTGAGACCAAAGTCTTCATATTATCCATGCATCTGTAATTTCTATAGTGTCAATCAAGAGGATTTTTTACATGGAAGTATTGAATGATAATGACTTGATGCATTTATAATCTTTGTAAATTGCATAGATGTATAAAAGCATGCCTTTAATTATTTTATTTAACATATAACCTACTCAAATAGTCTATTTTCACTGAAAAAATAGATAATCGTGGAAAATACTTACTCATTAACTCTTAATAAATGAAGTATGATGACATGAAATAATGTTATTTAAAATCTAAGATTTTGCAGTTTTCTCATACTTTTAAGACAAGTTCAATAAATTTAATGTAAGCAGCTCAGTTTCAGATTTATATAGGTTAGTTTGTGATAGACAAGGTTAAGGTGAAAGTAAATTGCAGTGGAAATTAGTTGAATTATCTTTCCAAAACTTTTTAAAATGTTTGTAATGATTTTCTGCTTCATGGACCTTTTAAAAAGATGTTAAAGGATTCAGTTGATAATTTCCTTTATGTACATTTTCAAAATAATAACCTCAAATTATCTTAACCAAACTTAATGTAAGAACAAAATAAAAATTAGTCTTAAATTTTTTAATACTACATTTATTTCTGCATCATTTTAAGTAGTGTTTAGCTGAAACATTTCCATGATCATGATTAAAATACTTTGAAGCACACATTTCTAAAATTAATACAAAATTTTAAGTTCTGCATAATGGGCTAAAAGTAGGTGATGTATTTGTCATTCTTAAGACATAGACTAAAGCAAAGCTTATAATTCAATCTTATTTTTATTTTTGACATTTTACAGATAGGAATAGGCTCAGAACACTAAAACTGCTTTTTAAAAAAAATCCTGCTAGTAATAAGTGAATAAATTAGACATTTAAAATCATAACTAGTATTCTCTCTTCTATTTGTTTCCAGGAAAGTATTTAGCTAATGAAGACAGAATTTTTTGTTTTTTTGTTTTTTTTTACCAAATAGTTTCACTTATTATTCTTAATAGGAAGAGTATTTTCAAATTAACTTTTTCTAGCCTAATATTCAAAGCTATTTCAGATACATTATCTGATTTATTGATATTCACAAGTACATGCACTTTACTTATATTTATTATTTTTTATTTAATAATGCATACTGTACATGCCAACTCCTGCCATAGACATAGGAGTTATTATTTTCCATAATTTCAAGAAGAGGAAACTAAGGAATGAAAGGTGATATACTTGCCAAGATCAAAATAAGTAGTAGTTGGTTAGTGTTAGCTTTTGAATCCAGTCAAACTGGCTCTAAATTAAATCCTCTTATAACTACACTATGCAGGTATAAACTGTCAACCAGTACCTCAAAGCAATCTTTGGGTGCATAGACTCACTCTGACTATGCTGTCATATGGAAGAGAAAGAAAAATAACAACTGCATAAGCGATGTTCTCAGAACTTTTCCTAGATTAAAAGGAAAATCTAACTACATTCAACGACATTTTCACAGACATACTGAAATTTTCTCCAGAAGATAAGATCAAGGCTTCCTTTATTTCTTAAAAATTGTATTAAATTATATCTCTAAAGATATGTTCCCTTCCATTACTTTTTTTTTTTTTCCTATTCTGATGACTACACATATTGGTACTTGGCACTTTCTCTTCAGATGTTTGTTTTACATATTTACGTATTTTCTCTTTAGACCTTTTTTGCATACTCATAATTTTGGGGCAAGGTTAAGCTGTTAAAATGGGTCTTAATATTTATTGCCCTTACCAGCTATCATATATCTTATTTATTAACAGGGAAGTGAAGTATTTCATGAATATAAACCACATAGTTTTCATTGCTAAACAATTAAAATTTAATAAAACAACTATTTTACTTCTCTGGCCTTTGAGGTCAAATTCATAAAATCCTCCAGAGGACCAAGGTCCACAAGTTTAGTACCTATGTTTTCTTCTATACAATTTATTGTTTCAGGTCTTATATTTAGGTCTTTGATCCATTTTGAGTTAATTTTGGTACACGGTGACAGATAGCAGTCTAGTTTCAATCTTTTGCACGTGGCTTTACAATTTTCCCAGCACCATTTATCGAATAGGTTTCTTTTTCCAATTATATGTTTTTGGCTCCTTTTAAAAAATTATTTGCCATATACATGTGGGATTTTGGGGGGGTTCTCAATTCTGTCCCATTGGTAGTTAACATTACCACCCTGAACGTGCCCAATTTTGTCTGTTTATTTCTCTTGAAACAAAAATTTTAAATCATGTAGACGTAGTCTTCCATTGAAAATGCCTTCATTCCCCTCGACTAATCATTTTACATAATAGGATCCAGAGCATGTTAGGCTAGATTATTTTGTCACACTATCACACATCTCAGAATGACAAGCTATTTTTAAACATAATTTGACACGATTGAGCACAAATATCAAAACTGTGCACAAGTATCAACTGTTATAGGAAACACCTTATTTATATTTATTTTACTAAGCCCCTGACAGCAGTCTTATGTGAATTGTTAGCATACGACTCTTTTTATTATTAAAGTCTCCAAATTAATCATCAAAATTACTTTTCCCATTGCCCTATCTTACCTTTGTTCAACTGTTGTTTTTAACTATTTATGACAAAAGTTGGAGGTAGCTAACCTACTCTTAGTTTTTATTATTTTACTTTTTAAAGTATGAATTGCAATCACATGGACTACAAGGAAAGTATCATGAACAAATAAGTTTACTAGTGAATTATTCTAGCTGATTTTCAGAATCATTAGTTCAAAAAATTATTGTTTTTCTTTCCTCATAATACAGGCATTGTAAATTGTCTAAATGTAAATTGTCTACAATGGTTTTCTCTATGAAAAACGATAATATTAAAGTTTTTAAATATCTGTTTTGGGTGGAATTATGATCTTGGAAAGTCCTTTGTGAATATTGAGTGTCTAGTTTACTGAACATAAATGCATAGGAACACAGTTATTTTTAGGATTACCCAGAAATACATAAACTGAAAATGAAGTTTACATTTATAAAACATTAACAAAAAGTTTGGAAAGTATGTTAAAAGGAGGTGGGAGTGATGTGATGGAGAGAGAAGAAAAGTCAGAACCAAGATATTAATAGAATCAATCACAAGGAGAAAGTAATACGTCCTTAGTTTTTATGTTGCAAGTTAACACGTTTCTACTACTTTGGGTAAAGGGTTAATCTGGATGTTTTTTCACATTACTTTACCTGTCTAAGTTACCATAATATATGTTACTTGCTAATCCCCAAAGCCTAAACAAAGGCTGCAAAAAGGCAGACATACATAATTTACTTTCAATAGAACACTTATTAATCTGAACTGTTAGCAAGAAGGCACAATATCAGCCCAACACTCCATTTATGAACCAACTCCTTTACTAATATTTCTACAACTAATTTTCATCTCTAGAAATGGGGGACAAAGAAATTTGTATTTCCAATATGATTAAGTATCAATCCTTGGTTCCAAAAAAATGCTGTTATTGTTCTGTTTTGTTGTTGTTGTTTGTGTGTGTGTGTCTGTGTATTGTGTATGTGGGGGGAGGGGTAAAGAAATCCAAATAAATATTTAATTCAGAATGTTATTTAGTTAGTAATTCAATAGGAAATATTTTCCTTAGATCAGCAGATATAAAAAGTAGATTGCATCTAAGATTCTTCTAACCATAGGGGAAATCATTTCCAATTAGGTTGTGATCGGGCTAGAAGCTATAATAATAAAAATGAAAACATGGGATTTGCACTATTTTTTATCTGAATTGTTAAAAATGTTCTATGACTTAAATTCAAATCAAATTTTTCAGTTGGGTAAACATTTTATTTTACCCAAAATAAAGATTGAAATATTAAAAAGAAAATCAGAAAGTTTTGTGGAAATCTAACTTATAATTGCACCTTATACTGCAATGTCTATCCAATACATCTTGTATCATAGTAAATTACGCATTTAATAAGTTTTGTTTCAGAATATAAGTCTTTTAACTTGAAATGCAGTATCCATTGTTATTTATAGTTTTTATTTTATTTACAAATAGTCCATACGCATTTTTTTGTTTGTTTATGGACTGAATTGTGCCCCCCTCCCCAATTCACATGTTGAATTCTAACCTCCAATGTGACTATATTTGGAGGTAGGGCCTTTAAAGAGATAATTGAGGTTAAAATTAGTTCATAAGGCTAGGGCCATAATCCAATATGACTTGTGTCCTTTTAAGAAGAGGAAGAGATACCAGGGTTGTGTGACAGAGAGAAGATATGCCAGGACATAGTGAGAAGTGGCCATCTGTGAGACAAGGGACACAGGAGAAACCACCCCTCTGGTACCTTTACCTTGGAATTCTAGCTTCCAGAACATTGAGAAAATACATTTCTATTGTTTAAGCCACCTAATGTGTGGTATTATGCTATGGCAGTCCTAGCAAATAAACACAAAATTCTGAGACCAAGTTTGTAACATTCCTAAATAAGTTTTACACACACAAAAACAACAGAACAAAAAAAAATTACATATAGATATCTATCATTTGAAATTTTCCCTTAAACATTCAAAATATTATTTGCCTGAAACCTTAAAGGTATTATGTTTTAATTCAAAACAATTGGCTGAAATGCAAAAGTCAGATGTTTTAGTTCATTCTCTAAAAAAAGCAGCAGGCTGAGGTATGGGAAACCTGGGTCAAAAATAGAGTTTTATGTATACATACACAGTCATTGTCATGGTTTGAAAGCAGAATGCTTTCAAAATTATATGTAGTTCTGATACATGTCCATATATAGTATGAATAGATCTGGTGTTTGAAGAATATAAGAAGCTAAACAGGATAGAAGTAATTCAAGTAAGTAAATCAGAACCTGACTTCAGGTTCAAAGGGCACTAGTGTACTTTGCAATAAGCTATGGTTAATTAACAGCATCAATTCCAACCCCCTTCTAAGGTGCTTTTTGGCTAGAACAAAGAGTCAAAGACTTTTTTTTCCTAGATTCCCTTGCATGTACTGGATGCAAATAGTTTCTACCAATTAGATTCATTTATATGAGTGTTTTGAAGGGGATAATAGGGAGGGAACCATCTTTCTACCGATTTTGGCTGATTTGTTGTTTTGTTTATAGTAAGAAAGTTGTAAGGATATGATTTTGTTTGGTGGCTTTGTTTTAGAGTCCATTTCCCATCTTCATTGGTATTTAAATATAGTTTTGGGGTGGTAGCCACTTCATGACTCATAAAGACAATATGTCAAACTCAGTAGTTTGGTGGTAGCCTCCTGATTTTTCACTTTTTTTTATTGTGTCAGAGGTCGTAGCTCTCTTAGTTAATCAATTCAATATGTAATGTCCTCAGTTATAGCTAAGAGACTACTCTTCCAATAGTTCTATGGATTAAATTCCATTTTGCTCATAATATTTAGTGCATTTCTAATTGTTAGAGAAACCAAGGAGAAATGTTCAATTTTCAGTTGAAAATTTCTGCATGGAATTAATTCTACTGGTGTTGGGAAAATAGTGTTCTATCCATACTCTGAATTAGATTTAATTGAAAATATATACAATTCTATGCCATAGATATCTCCAAATGTATACATCAGTAGGCAAGTATAACTTTCTTCAAACATGAAAATGACTCTAATTTCACAGTTAGAGTTTTTTTTTTCTTAATCCACAGATGCTTTCTTACTGTACCCTACCCCCCAATGTGGTATACATTTCATGAATTGATTATAATGACTAATAGATAAGTAGAAAAAAAAATGTTACTTGTAAACATAGGGATAGCATTCCTTTCATTATCGGTGAGCTGCAAAATTGAGTTAGCAAACACATAGAAGAAATTAAACCTTATCTTCCCAGACCTAGTAACAACAGGATGAGTTTATGAAAGGGAAAAAAAGTTATATTATGTGTTCAGTCATTTATTTAATTCAGTTACTTCCCCTCCGAGCTCAAAGACTAAAATTGTTTTGAGACACAAACCTGCCCTTTCCTTTCCCTAAGAATAGCTAGCTGAGTTATACCTGAAGAAACCTTGTAAACAGCATTTCTTAAAATCATTTTATTTAATGGAAAGGATATGTGACAGGGAGGGAGAAAAGCGTGAGTTGTTGTGGCTTTGCAGCCATTAGTGAAGAGCAATTCATGAGATCCCTCTGGAACTTAAGTTACACTATACAGTAATTAAAAATCACAGCTGACCTAAACAATCTTTACAACTTTCTCTAGGCCTAAGATACTAGGCTTCTCTTCTGTCCTGGGAAAGAATATTTAAAGAGAGTCTTTAAAATGGACTACATTATTAGATTGTGGAAGGCAAATGCTAAATTAGAACTATTAATTAAATATGCAGAGAAATATGACAGAGAAAAAAGGTATTTCCCATAAAAGAAACCCTAATTTAATGCAGATTTGAATGTTATAAGGTTATATGGTAATTAATATAATACCACAACTATCAATAAATATTATAAAAGTTGCTTACTAAATTCATGTATGTCTTGCTACAGTCCTCTGGGAAAAATGCTGGCACATATCTTCTTAAACCTTAAAAATATACTTATCTACAAAGCTGTGTTTGTTGTTTTTCTTTCTTAAAAGAAAAAAATAAAAATATCAGGAAGTCATAATTTTCAAGGTGATTTTTACAGAAGCACAAAAGTGAGGAAATTTTGGCTGTTCAAAGACATGATGTTGGTGATAGAAAATTATCCCTAGGACATTTACTTTGATTAAACCTGTGGCTTCAGTGTCTTAATATCTCTGGGGCTATGGTTGCTCAGATATTAGGAGAAGACAACAATGTCAACAATATTTTGGAATTTATCATTATTCTATCTAAAATGCCTGTATTAGCCTAAAGTTTATTACACACATGAAAAAGAAATACAAAGGTCAATGAGAGTAGTTTGAAGTTCATATTTCATTATAAAACTTACAAATTCATTTATTTAATTACCAAAATCCATCCAATAATATAAATTGGTTCTCTCAAATGCTTGGTGCCATGCTTGCTAAGGTGCATCACCAATAGGATATTATGGCATTTTGCATACGCTAAGCTATACACAAATTCTTTGTGAAAAGAAAATATTTTGTAATTTCAGGTATACTTGTAAATGTCTTGGATTTGAGAAATTTGTTTTTGAAACACTGTTTACACTGGACAATGAGTTTGGCCATTTGCCGAAGCACCTTATTACTGCAGGTCATCAAATATATCAGATTAATGCAATGAATTGACCAGCTGTGTGACAACTAATCAAATAGTATAACCCATTAAGGTTAGAGTGGTCTCTAATCTTCTCTGCTCTGTAAGATAGCACACTCATAAACTAAACAGACCAAATGCATCATTGACATGGAAGGCCCACATACTTCAATGCATTGTCAGCACAAACACTTACAGAGAACTAGAACTGATAATTCCAGATTTTCCTGCAACTTTCTACACTGAAATCTGGGGAACTTCCAAAGAAGCAGGAAAACAGATGGTGAGTTAATGATTCAGTATTAATAAGATTCTTCGCACAGAGATTGTCTCGATAGTATGGTACTTTTAAATACTGGAGAGCAGAAAGACAGTTTCCAAACCAAGAACATTTTTATATACAAGACATACGGATGTGAGACTAGACAGTCTCATTAGAACTAGCCTTGTACACAGGTAAATACCCCACACACACTCTGCAGTAAAGTGGGAAGCACACAGGCTTCGGACTGGTCTGACAGAGCCCACCATCACATATTCAACCGAGTTTATCACATTTGACTCCACAACAAATACTGTGTGTTAAAAAAGTAAGGTGTCTTTCTCACATGAGGTAAGGAAACTCACATTCAGAATGAATAAGTGACTTGCCAATAACCTCATAAATTATGAATATCATCACCAGGGCTAGTTTCCAGAAGGTTTTACCCTCAATTAACTTTTCTTCCTTTCATTACAAATATTAACTCATCAATATTAAGCATCAATTTAAACAAAAATAAGCCCATGTGCAAAAAGTAGTTAAATGGGAGATTTATTGATTTTACATAGTCAGGAAGTCTGGAGGTATAGATGACTTCTGGTATTGCTGGATCCAGGAATTCAAACCATAATCCACTTGGTCAAGCAAATTCTCTCTGTCTCTCTCCCTCTTTCATCATACATGTTTACCCAATCTTTCTTCTTTCTCTCTTCTCTGCTTCTGTCCATCTGTAGGTCTCATTCTTTCTTACTTCAGACAAGATCTCTTCATCTGCTATTAAAAATCACAATTTCAAATTAATAGATTATTCTTTCCAGGCTTGTGACTTTCCTCCTTCTCCTCTTCCTTGTCCTCCTCCTGCTGTTCCTTTTCGTCTCACTCCTCTTTGATCCCTGACTCGGATCACAGGTCAGCCTGCAGCCTCATCACTGCTCCCAGGGCTCAAAGATACCTTTATTTTCCAGATCTATCTCACATTTAATCCCCTAGCCAAAAATAATTTGACCAACAGTCTTATGAAAATCACATAAGGAGTTACGGTGATTCTGTCCGATGTGAAGCTATTTAAGATCTTGGCTTGCCTTTAGCAAAAAATCCTGTTAGGCCAGTTTATCAAGAATCTCCCTACCCTTGATGTCTCATCTTAATAATTTTTTCAGTTGGCCTCCTCACCTCGCTCCTTGGCTATAAATCCCTACTTGTCTTTGCTGTACTTGGACTTAAGCCTGATCTCCCTCTCCTGTTTCAAGACTCTAATGCACTACTGTTGAACAAAGTATTATTTATCGTGTTAACAAGAGTGAGAATAATTTTTTCATTAACACCATGCTGCCCACCGATGCTGATACCAGACCCACAACAACCATAATGTCTCCTCCTGCTTTGAAACACATGTGTATTCTTTCACTTCTATTTTTAAAACATTTCTCCCGACGTCTGAAGATCAATTGATTGATTGATTGAATTTTATTTCCTCCTGTAAGATAGAACACTGCTCTTACATCATGACTTGAATCTCTTTCTCCCTGCTTGCCAACATCTTTTTCTGTGGCTTGTTCATTGAAATGCAGTCTCTGAATTCTCTAGTTTGGGATAAGTTATGTATAAGTCCAAGTTTTAGAATCTACCAACTATGTTCTCTCATATTCTAGCTCTAATATGTACTGTTTTTGATCAGTTATTGTGTGTCTACTTTTCTAGAACAATACCAAGCAAGAAATACGGCTTACATTCCACATCCCACCATGTCACTAGCACAAGTGAACCCATAGAAACAGGAAACAGGCAGAAGTGCATATTGGGCAATTGCCTTTTTCAAATAGAATTAGCTATGGAGATGGTTAGAGGATCACTGGTGTAAGTGAAATGGAAAGCTACTGGACACTGGAATGTGTGCTATGAACTGTGTACCTCAGGCTGTCAAGCATCTTAGGTCTGAAAAGGTAATCCGATAAACCCACATGGTAAAATATTCATCTTCATTCAATGATAGTATGTGGTCGCTTGCTATGTGATGGACTTCTTTTTCCCCAGCTGCTTGGGGATGCATCAGTAGCTAAAACAGATAAAAACACTCTGTTTCTATACAGCTTTCATTCTTTGGATTGATTTTTATTCTGAAATTTATTTTCCTCTCTTCTCTCCTGGAAGAGTCCCAATTCTATTTAGGAATCCAACTTTCCTATTGTGGCAATGTGCTTTAGGAGAAGCAGGTGTTGTTTCAATCTTGGGGTGGATTAAAAGGTAGAAAGACACAATGAGTAAGATTACAGGAAATAATAGAAAAATAATCCTGGCGCAAAGTATTAGAACTAGCAATAATAATAATAATAATAACAATAATTGATAATAATAATAAAGTACAGTATAACTGTGTTTTAGGCAAAATAAAGAAGTAAACACCCACATTTACTCATTCATTTTGCGTAAATAGATGATAGATGATTAGATAGATAGATAGATATAGATATAGATATAGATATAGATATAGATATAGATATAGATATAGATATAGATATAGATATAGATATATAGATATACAGTAGCCAGAGTGGCTGGTACAAAATAACTAGTAGGATAGTTACATCAGTAAAGGTCAGAATGGCTTCTGCAACAATAAATACCAGAAAACAATGGAGGAAGCCAAGAAAAAGTGAGATAGCTCAAAAGTATTATTCCTAGCCCATTTTGAATGTAAAACCAACTTTTGTTTAATCATTCAGTCAAGAAGAAGAAAAAATTAGCCTAATGCCTACTTAGCTTTGGACAATCATAGATAAAACAAAGTCCCTGCCTTTGAAGAGTTTATGCTTTGATAAAGGAGGTTGGAAATAAGTGAACAAATATGAACTATACTGTTGAGTAATAATGGGTACCTTAAAGAAAAGTAAAGCAGGCTATAGGGGGAGAGTATTGGGAATGCCACTATGACTTGGAAACATTGGGAAGATCTCTCTGAAATATAAACAGAAACCAGACTGAATTAAGGGGAGAAACGATTATAAATATTTCAGGAAAGACAGTCCAAAACTGCGAGAGCATCAAAATTGTCAAGGCCTTGAGGTGGGTGAGTATGAGAAAATTTCAAAAGTAGCATGGAGACCAGTGTAGGTAGAGAGGAGTGAGCAAAGAAGAGTGGAAGATGGAAAAAAGAGATAGTGACAGATAATACAAGGTCTTCTAAGTTAAAGAAAGGACGTTGGAATCTAGTGTGCATGCTTTGTGAGACCACTGGCATGATTTGGTGTGTTCTGGTTCATAAGACTTCATCAAGACTTCATGTCCAGCATGTCAGGCTGACTCTTCTGTGGCAAAAGAACTGTGTGAGGCCAAGAATTGAAACATAAAACGTTGTTTGAAAGGAAGAGCGGTCAGAAAGTTATTGGACTTCTCCAGGATGGTGACATGGACGAGAGAAGCAACACCGGGGTAGAGAAACATCAAATGCAAAATTTTAAAAAATATAGAACCAATAAAATTTGTTTAAAGATTGAATAAAGGTCATAAAAACAGAGTGTGGAGTTAAACACAATTCCAGGTTTAGGCCTGAAAAAGTAGGTTTAATGTGGCCTCATTGATTAAAATGGTGAAGATAGAAAGCAGCAGATTTGGGGGGGGGGGGGAAAAGGCAACACAAAATGGTAAGTTACAATTTTTAAAAGGCTGATTTCATAGTCATCTTTGTGCAAATTGGAAACAGTAATGCTGTACACCTTCTGGGGATACTCAGTCCCCACAACAGGCTGCCAAGCTTAGTAAAAAGAATTCCATCTGGATTTCAGCCCCCAGAAATCTCTTTATCTGGGTTACTTTGTGTGGTACATAAACTTCACAATCATATAAAACAACCCTGTAGGCTGTATCTAAAATTAAATTTAAAAAATTAAGATCTTTGGTATGGCCATGATGATTGATAAAGCAGAAATAATATGAAGCAAATAATAAACTTAACAGATTTATGCAAATATTAAATTAATCTAATTTAGTAACAATTACGCATTTTCCAAGTTTCCAAGAATGCTTGGTATTCTGGAGGGAAAAAAAAAAAAAACAACCCTTTTAATTTACTTGAATGATCTTAGTACACAAATATCCACACATTCCTGTATTACTTAGCTTACTCAAAATATTTGAGTTGTATGTTCATGGTCATTTTAGGGGAAATCTTATTTTTGTTGAAAACAAAATTGAAAAATATTCATACAATACGTAGTTGGACTCAAAGAAATTGAAAAATAAATAATATCTAAAGATAAGTAAGAAACCCTTCTACGCATCCTCCAATAATGGAACTGTATTTATGCTCCATTTAAAAAGCTACTAATGAGAATATTTTATTCTTTGCATAATTGATACAAGGTAGGATAAAATGATTTTTAAAGTAATATGCAGGTTTATGTTTATGTTGCCTTAGAAAAACAAATATTTCAGGCATCAAATATTAATTACAAGAAATATGTTAGTTTTCAGTTTTACATAATTTTGCTGTACCAATATGGGAGAAGTTGATTAGGTTTAATAGACTATGCAAAGCAAATCCATTTCTGATAAAATAACAAGAAAAACATACAAGATGATGATATCTAGTAACAATTTTTTCAAGTGAACATGCTTTCAGAGGCAACTTGATTCTTAATTTTCCTGAGTCAAGACAGAGATAGGAAGGAAGGAAGGAAGGCTTAGGATTCCAGGTTTGTATTTTTAAAATGTGTACGTTAAGGGGAGGAGAGCACACTAAGTACCATCATATGGAGCTAGAACGACACAAGAGCTGGAGTTAAGAGGATGTCAAAGACAAACCACATAATTGATTTCATTTACCTTCTTTGAAATATTTTCTTTTATAATGTATTTTTATCTTGGAAATATTTTTAAATATACAAAAACTTTCAAAAATAGCATTGAAGTCATTGATACCTTTCATTCAACTTCTGCTAATGCAAACATCTTACATAACTGCATTACATTTTTCCAAAAAAACCACATTGGTACATTAACATAATTAAATACAGATATTTTTCAAATTTTGGGGAAAAAAATCCACTAATGCCTTTTTTTCTGTTCCAGGTTTCAATCCAGGACCCAACACTGCTTTTAAAATATAATGTTTCCTAATCTCCCCCTTATGTAACAGTTATTCAGCCTTTCCTGTCTTCCATGAGCCTCAAGCTTTAGAAGAGTATGGTTAGTTATTTTGTGGAGTATCTCTCAATTTTAGATTGTCTGATATTTTCTTATCATTAGATTGAGGATTACACAGGAGTGATGTGTCCTTCTCAGTGTATCATCAGAGGGATTATGTGATGTCAACATGCACTATTATTGATGGTGTTAAGCTTAATCATTTGGTTAAGGTGCTATATGCTGGTTTCTCCATTGTAAAGTTACTCTTTTTTTCTCGTATTTATTAAATATCTTAGAAGGAATTATTTGAGATTAGGTAAATATCCTGATCCTCTTCAAAATTAGGTCCACCAATTTTAGTACCTATTGATGGATCCTGGCTACAAAATATTTTCTGGAGTGTTCTAATAATGGTGACTTTCTTCTACTTAACGCTATTCTTTCTACATTTATGAATTGTAGTTATTCTGTAAAGAAGAGTTATCCCTTCCATCACATTTATATGTGTGTTCAATTACCAGTTTATATTATTAGGTGCACCTAGATATCTATCATATTTTATAGCTTCTAATCCAAAACTATCATTATTTACGGTATTCTTCAAGATGTCCTAGCTTTGACCATTAGGAGCTATTTCAGGGTGCTTCCTATAAGCTTTTGACACATATCCATCCTTTTTAGAGCATGTCCTTATTCTCTGGCACCACACCACGCTCCAGACTAATCTTGTATTTCCTATGCTGCACCCTAAAATCAATTATTTCATAAACAAGGCCTTGT
The DNA here is from genome assembly GCF_036562045.2 of Rhinolophus sinicus. Taxonomy (NCBI): domain Eukaryota; kingdom Metazoa; phylum Chordata; class Mammalia; order Chiroptera; family Rhinolophidae; genus Rhinolophus; species Rhinolophus sinicus. The sequence continues at coordinate 20,406,973 of NC_133752.1, forward strand.
TTCTTTTATTGAAAAATAGTACTTATAAACCATTATCTGGTACTTAAAAACATGAGTAAAGAAGAGCCCTTACTTCTAGGCTTTCCAAATAGATAGAGATTGAAAAGTATACATATTTATTTTTGTATCTGGAATGATGGATAAATAGATGATAGATGATGATGGTGATAGAGAGATAAATGATGATAGATAGTTGATGATAGATAGATAGATAGATAGATAGATAGATAGATAGATAGATAGATGATAGATCGATAGATAGATAGATTTATATCTGTATCTATATATACCATGAGTTCATATGACATGTTGAATTTCAAACAGCACAAGGTTTGTGCTAAGAAAGTAAAAACTGTGGCCCTCATTATCTACAATGTATTTATTTATTTGCACAACATTAGTATATACATAAGTTGTTTCAGAATTTATAACCAAAAGCCATGTGAGAACAAATTTTGTAAGTAGAGTACAGTATTTGTATATAGGTATTTCTGTCCTTATCATTTTGGAATCCAGTCAAAATAGTATTTCCCAAAATAACTTATGTTAGTTTTATACTTCCTTATTTCTTTAAGTATGGCATATCATTCATATGTAGTCCAGGTGGTTTCATGTGTTATATTTTAGCTTTCTCCCAGATGCTGCTAGATTTTTCATATCTACAGAGTGGCTTGTACACATGCCAAATTATGTTTGTAGAAGGAATGGATGATGGGTGGATGGACAGAATAATTATAATACAAATTTTTTCCAGAAAAGTTTCTCTGTCTGGTCTGATTATACACCTATGGGAAAAAAAAAAAGGTGAATGTTTAAATAAAAAAAAATATATATATATTAGTAAAAGACACATTGCCATTAATCCCCCTCAAAATACTCGCCCTCTCTTCAAACACACTTATCCCATCGTTCTTCCCACTTTCTGGAGCAGTTCTAGAAGTCCTCTTTCCTGATTGTCTTTAGTTGCACTGTTATGGCAGCCTCGATGTCCTGGATAGATTCAAAACGTTTTCCTTTCATAGTCAATTTGACTTTGGGGAAGGGCCAGAAGTCACAGGGTGCCAGATCCGGTGAATAAGGTGGATGAGGACAAACCATAATGTTTTTATTTGACAGAAATTGCCATACCAGAAGCCATGTGTGACACGCAATGGTGTCATGATGGAGGCTGAAGTAAAGAAACTCATCAAAGAGGACTTCCAGAACTGCTTCAGAAAGTGGCAAGTACAATGGGATAAGTGTGCGTGAAGCAAGAGGGAGTATTCTGAGGGGGTTAATGGCAATGTGTCTTTTACAGTAATATTTTTTTAATTTAATCAATCACCATTTGATCACACGTCATATTTTGGTGATTAATAGATGTGTTTTGTCATATTCTTTGAATATCATTAGACATGTAACCTCTTCAGTATTCTGTGCATATGTATGAGTGTGTATGTGTACGTGACAGAGAGAAAGAGAAATTGAGACAGAGAGACACAGAAAGAGACAAACACAGAGATATAGAGATCAAAGACACACAAGATGGTGGTGAAAACAATGCTTAAGATTTTTCTCATTTATTGCATCCTTTCTCCTGGTGCCTCCAGATTCTCTTTACTGTCTGCTTTTCTAGAACAGTTAATTTTTTCTAATGTGGAGTACCATTTTATATGTCCTTTCATACAGTCATATTCTGAAAGCACCAATTGTTAGTAGGTTCCTGGCCCAGTTATCCATACTAAACTTCCTCATGACATTAATAAAATATACTTGTCTGAAACTAAATTTTAACATTCAACAACTTCAGTTGCTAAATTTAAAAAAAAAAAAGTCTTGAATGTAAATTTCTGGCTGAGTAAACAAAAGATGAATTTTACTACTTCATGGCGTACACATACAAAGTTTGTCAGGAGAATAAGAATTTGGATCCAGCAATACTAATATGAGGAGAGTGAAGCACTTGCCTGGAGCACAAAATTTAAGGTAGAAACAAAAATACTCGGTAATTGAGGTAAATATTTTATTGCAATATTGCTGAATGTTCCATTTGCCTCAGGCTCAAATAGGGTTTATCGAGTTATAGCTGCAGATTCTACTTGAATCTAAAATTTTGATATTTTGTTCCTCATGACTTATTTTGCATTAATTTTGATTTTAAAGTGTATATTAAATATTTATCTTTATTACTGAGTGTGGGGGATGCATTCTTTCATTTTGCCTCTGAGGTAAGTTTTTCACCCACCTTATATATCTTACTGTAACTCAGCCCTGCTTGGTTTCACTTTTTTCCTGTACTTATAACGTCAGTCATAAGATAATCCAGAGTATATACAGATAGGTGTGTGTGTGTGTGTGTGTAAACATATATGTACACATGTAATACTAAACAGGAATACTATCAAATTAAACCAACATAAACAGTTTTTCTCCTAATAATCTACTTCCTCTCAGAGAATATCAAATATTTATAAAATATTTGAGTTAACTCTTTCCACAACAGCAAAAAGTAAAACCACAATGTTCCGAATCAAACCATGATTGTAAAAGAATATTTATGAGACTTTTGTAACTTAGTTGACAGAAAAATATGAGAATTCTGTTAAAGAAGTGAAGACATTAATTATAAAATTCATGTCGGGAGAGATTAATGTATGTCTAATCATGATGTAAAAAGGATTCTGCATTAGCCATATTCTTGTATCCTATCAAGCCAGGATTTTCTATTAAGTTTTACATCATTAAATGATAAAATAAACAAAACAGAACAAAAACAAACAAACAAAAACAAAAACAAATCCCTGACTGCCCAGATTTGTAAATTTTACTTTAAATACCACCCAGATATTTTGAAATTTCAAGTATCTTATGATTAATACGTTTTTCTGTTACAGTAAATTAAGAAGTTGATATGCTCCATGCTGTCCTTGCTTTCCTTTTCACAATGTCTTAAGTAAAAGCATATTTAATCTACTATATTGGTTGCCTAACAACACCTAAAAAGAGAAAACGAGCATTTTCTTCTGAGCCTATAGTCAATCTAATCTCATGTAGCTGTAACAGCATTTCCTTTGAGTCTCAAATCCAACATACAATATCCCTGGTTTAAATTTAGAAATTAAAACCAAAGTGACATTTTAAGTAATATTTCCCAAATTGTTTTTAAAAGGAGGTAGTTCAAGATCAACATTACATGACATCACAGAAAATGGCAAATTAGGAATCTCCAAGGGTTAGTCTCTCCACTGAGACAACTATTAAGCTAGCAAGAACTGTTTGATGCAACTATTTGGAACTCTAGAATTTAGTCATATACAGCATTCAGGGGAGTGCTTGCTGAAAATAGACATGTATTTCAGGAAACTTTGAGTTTCTTTTTGCAGCTACTATCCCCTATCCCCTAGCCCCTAGCCCTGTGGGTATATCAAACAAACCTGGTGTGATTTCCTGGTGCCATAATGGGAAATAGGGATCTTCTTATCCAATATTTTGGCTTTTGAATTTTCATTGTTGCTATGGATTGCTGAAGAGCTGGCACAGACACAGATCATTTATTTAACCCACATTTGGTGGGAAAAAGATTTAATGAGATAAACTTTTCCTTTTTCCTTTTTGATTGAAATCAGACATCTAAAGAAATCTCTACTATGTTATTGGTTGACTGGATAGATAATGGAACACAGACTGCAGTGACCACACACAACAAGGAGTACAGCCTTTCCCAGAATAGTTTAAAGTCATTGAACAAAGTGATGACTGCAGCCTTCATTAGGAAATAGCAGGAATCCCATGAGAAAGAGAAAATGTGATTTTTCAGAGAGGCCACATTACAATATTCAAAATGTACAGGTCTTAACAAAAAATTACAAAGCATACAAGAAATGTAAAAGTATGGCCCAGTCATACAAGGATAAAAAAAAAAACAACAAAAAAAAAAACTGTTAGGAACTATCCATGAAGAAGCCCAGACATTGAACTTACTAGACAAAGACTTTAAATTAACTATTTAAACATGCTCAAAGATATGCAGAAAACCATGGGCAAAGAAGAAAATTAGGACAATGAATGGATAGCTATGGAATGTCAATAAATAGACAGCTATTATAAAAAGAAACCAAATAGAAATTCTGGAAGTGAAATTGAGCAGGTAGATACAGAAGCAGAGAACTCAAATATAGGCACACTGAAATTAACAGACTGAGGAGCAGAAATAAAATTAATAATAATAATAATAATAATAATAATAATCAGAGGCTAAGGGACTAATGGGATACTACTAAGAGTGCCATCACATACATATGGGAATCTTAGAAAAAGAAGAGAAAGAGGCCAGAAAGATTATTTGAAGAAATAATGGATGAAAACTCCATACATTTGATGATAGATGTGAATCTGTATCTCCAAGAAGCTCAACAAATTGCTAATAAACTCAGGATAAACTCAAAGAGACAGAACACCAAGACACATTATAATCAAACTGTCAATAATTAAAGCCAAAGAGAGAATCCTGAAAGCAGCAAGAAGTAACTCATCATATACTAGTATCCTTAATTAAATTAACAGCTGTTTTCTCACCAGACTCAGAGGACAGAAGGAAGTGGTATGATATATAGTGCTGAAATAAAAACAAAAACAAAAAAACAAACAAACCTGACAAACAGAAATTCTGTATATGGTAAAACTGCCCCTCAAAAATGTAGGACAAATTAAGGCTATTCCAAGATAAACAACAGTTAAGAGAGTTTGCCATTGGTAGACCTACCCTACAAGTAATGCTAAAGATAAGTTTTCCAGGCTGAACCAAAGGAACTCAAAGTTGTATAAAAAAATAAAGATCACTGGTAACTGTACAGGTAAATAAAACTAATTTGTTGTTTTGGCATATAAATGCTGTTTGTTTTCTGCATTGTTTAAAAGACACACACACAACATGATACTGATAAATCTATGTTAAAGAGCACATAATGCAGAAACATGTAAGTTATGAGAGCAACAGTATTAAAGGGAGGGATGAAGTTGGATAGGACATGGTACAAAAGTTAAAATAATATAATTGACACTAGACTATTATAAACTTAGGACATTAACAGTAACTCCCATAATAACTATTAAAAATATACGAAGAGGAAATCAACATGGTATATTACAAAACATCAAAAAAAAAGTATTATTGGAGGGTTTGAGGAACCAAAAGAGATATAATAATTATTAAGAAACAAATATCACAATGGCAAAAGCAAGTCCTTTACTACCAGTGATGGCTTTAGGTGTGAATAGATTACATGAGCCAATTAAAAGACAGAGATTTGCAGAATGGAAAAAAAAAATGGTACAGCTATACATAGCTTATAAGAGTCTAATTTTAGACCCAAAGACTCAATAAGTCAAAAGTGTATAGGTGGACTAATCTATCCTATACAAATGGTAACTAAAAGAGAAGTAGGGTAGCTAAACCAATATAAAAAAGAATATTTTTCAGACAAATATTGTAAAGAGAGACTAAGAAGAACACTTTTATTCATAAAATGTTTAATTCACCAAGAAAATATAACTATTGTAGACTGAAGTACACTAAGCAACAGAGTTCCAAGATATATGAAGTAAACACTGACATACTGAAGTTATAAACAGATAACTAAAGGCTCCAAAAATAAATAGTTGGAGCCTTCAATACCCCACTTTTGATAACTGATAGAACATCTAGACAGAAGATCAATTATATATATATATATATATATATATATATATATATATATATATATACACACATATATATAAAGTCATATATATGTATATGTGTGTGTGTATATATATATATATATATATATATATATATATATGACTTAAGCAATCTTATAAATCAACTAAACCTAATATCCTATATACAACATAAAACATATACATCTTTCTCAAATGCACAAGGAATGTTCCCTAGTATAGACTATACATTAGGCCATAAAACAATTCTTAATTCATATAAAAAGACTATATTGAATGAAGTATTTTCTCCAACTACAATGGGATAAGTCTAGAAATCAATAGAAGGAAAAGCAGAGAATTTGAAAATACTAGAAATTAAACTATTAAACAACAAATGAACCACAAAGAAAAATCACTATGGAAACTGGAGAATACTTTGAAACAAATGAAAATGAAAACAAACATAACAAAACTCACGGAATGAAGTGAGAAAAGAACTAAGAGGGAACTACATAGCTATAAAAGCTTACATTAAAAAAAGGAAGACTTCAAATCAACAATTTAACTTTACCCCTTAAAGAGAAAAAGAAAACCAAACTAAATTCAAAGGCAGCAAAAAAGAAAAACATAAAACAAAAGGAAAAGATTTGAGGAGATCCAAGATGGTGGAGTAGATAACCATTGTGCCTGATTCCTTCTGTGAACACATTAAAATTACAATTAAATTACAGAATGATCAACCTGCAGAATCAGCTGAAGTCTAGCAGAACAGAAGTTTTATAACTAAGAATATAAAGAAGTAAACACGTTAAGACTGGTAGGATAGGCAAAGACACGAAACAGACTGGCCCCAAACATCCATGTGGTGGTTGAAAACAAGGAGAAATATCTTAGTCACAGAGGTTACCAAGAGGAGCAAGAGACCCCAGCCATAAACCAGTCTCCCCAGCCTGGAGTACTGATGCCAGGAAGAGGAACCCCACACCCCCATCCTCAACATCTGGCTGTGACAAAAACAATGGGGACTCTGAACATCCTTGTGGAATGGAAAGCTGCAGGAAAACCAGACATTGTCTTAAACAGCCCATGCACCCCCTCTCATTTGCAGGCACTCACCTTGGGCTCTGGCAAAGGGACAGTGGCTTGTGGGGGGATGGTAGGGGACATGCAGGGGGCAAACTGAGGTGTGTGGCTTCATAGCAAAGGCTGGGGGACGGTTGCTGTTTTCCCTGTATGGGGTCTTTCTCTCTATGTGCAGCCAGAGGTTAGGTGCCATCTTTCCTGTGTTGAACTCATTTCCATATGGCCAAACCTGAATCTGATTGGTCTGGTGAGCTTCGCTTGATCCACCCTGCTGACTCAGTGGGACCCCACCCCACCCAACTTGCCCTACACCTGACGTATTTTCTCTGTGAGCAGCCAGCCTCACTCCCATTGCACTCATTCTTGAAAAACTATTGGAGTGTGCAGGATCCAGCCAAGTCGCAGCCGGCCTCAGTGTGCTCCAAGACTTTTGCTGAACAGCTCCAGGCTCAGTGCTGGCATCAAACTAGAGTCTACATTAACCTGTTGACCACAACTTTTGTCTCTCTAGTGACTACCTGACACGCCATTATACCCAACTCATGTACCGCACGAGGCTTTCTCGGGGGCTGAATCTTAAGGGAGCCGGTAAGTGCCACCAGGCCTCAGGGTGTTGTAGTGTTTTTCAGAGCTACCCCAGACCCAGTATTGGTGGCAGGTCTCCTAGGTCCATAGTGTGGCTTCTCCTACCTGCCTCCAGCATTAGCACAGGCAGCGAATGACTTCGGATTGCTTTGAAGCTCCTACCAGATAGTCTCTGGCCAGTCACAGGCAGAGGGTGACCTGGGCCTGTACCAGTGCTCCTTGCAAGGGACCCCAGAACCATACTTGGAGGTTGGCTCAGAACACAGCAGAGCACCACAGCCCAATTAGCCCCACAGTGGTACACCAAAAGGGCGATCTCAACAGGTACTAGAGTCCATTGGAGCAAACCCCACTCACCAGGGTTAGCCCCACACACAACAGCCTGTAAGTGTGGATGTGGCAAAACCCCACAGCCAATCAGCCTGACTGCCAATCCCACATTGATGTGACAATAACAATCAAGGCTCAACTATAACTGGAAGGCACACACAATCCACACAAGGGACACTCCTGTAGCACCCAGAGCAGATGATGAGGGAGACTGTGCCAGGGTCCCAGAAGGCCTCTATTACATAAAGCCTCCTGGCCAAGACTGGGAGGCATAGCATATCTACCTAATACATACAAGCAAACAGAGGGGCAGCCAAAATGTGGAAACAAAAAAATATGTCTATCCCTTATGAAAGAACAGGAGAAAACTCCAAAAAGAAAAGAATGAAACAAAATGGAGGCAATCTACCAGATTTCAAACCAATGGTTATAATTATAAGTACGCTAGAGGAATTAGTGAGAATTTCAACAGAGAGATAGCAAGCATAAAAAGGACATAGAAACCAAAAAAAAAAAAAAAAAAGAAAGAAAGAAAAAAGAATCAGTCAGAAATGAAGACTACAATAACCAAAATGAAGAACACATCAGAAAGAATCACCAGCAGACGAGATAAAGTAGAAGACTGAATCAAGTGTTTGGAAGACAAAAGTAGCAGAAAACACCCAATCAGAACTGCCAAAAAAAAAAAAAAGAATCCAACAAAATTAAGACACTTTAAGAGACCTCTGGAACAACATGAAGTATAACAACATTCACATTATAGGGATACCAGAAGGAGAAAAGAGAAAGCACGGATTGAAAACGTATTTGAAGAAATAATTGAACATTTTTCTAACCTGGCGAAGGAAACAAACATGCAAGTCCAGACAACACAGAGAGTCTCAAATGAGGTGAACCCAAACAGGTCCACAGAAAGACACATTATAATTAGAATGGCAAAGATTAAAGACAAAGAGAAAATATTAAAAATAGGAAGAGAAAAACAACTAGTAAGTTATAAGGGAAATCCCATGAAACTGTCAGCTGATTTCTCAATAGAAGCTTTGCAGGCCAGAAGGGATTGGCACAAAATATTCAACATGATGAAAAGCAAGGACCTACAACAAAGATTACTCTACCCAGAAAAGCTATCATTTAGAATTAAAGGACAAGTAAAGAGCTTCCCAGAAAAGAAAAAGCTAAAGGAGTTCATCACCCCCAAACCAGTATTACAAGGAATGTTAGAGGAACTTTTTTAAGATGGGGAAAAATAATCAAAATTACGAATAATAAAACTGCAATAGCTACATATCTATCAATAATTACTTTCACTGTAAATGGATTAAATGCTCTAAATACACAGAAGTGCAGAACTGATTAGAAAACAAGACCCTTACATATGCTGCCTACAAGAGAATAATTTCAGGTTTAAAGACACACACAGACAGAAAATAAAGAGATGTTAAAAGATATTTCAGAAAATGGAAACGAAAACAAAAAAGAACTGGGGTAGCAATACTTACACCAGACAAAATAGACTTTAAAACAAAGGCTACAACAAGAGACAGGAACATAGTAAACCCCACTTCAAGGTATTTATCCGAAGAAACCCAAACAACACTTCAAGGGGTCGTGTGCATCCGTATATTCACTGCAGCATTGTTTACAATGGCCAAGATGTGGAGGCAGCCTGGGTGTCAGTCGATGGGTGAATGGATAAAGAGGAGGTGGTACATATATACAACGGAATATTGCTCGGTCATTGAAGGAAATGGGTTCTTGCCATCTGTGGCAGCATGGGTGGACCTGGAGGTATGCGCTGAGTGGAGTGCAAGACAGAGAAAGATAGTTGCAATGTGATTTCGCTTATACAGTGGTACCTCAGTTTTCGAACGTCTCCCGTGACAAACATTTCGGTTTACGAACACTGTAAATTTTATGGATCTATGGTATCATTAGATAGTAAAATTCATGCTAAATTTGCAGTTTTAGGGGTTGACTTTAAAGATCTGGGACAGATTAATCCATTTTTCATTACTGTCTATGGGGAAACCTTGCTTTGGTTTTCGAATGTTTCAGAAATCGAACGGTATTCCGGAATGGATTATGTTTGAAAACTAATGTACGAGTGTACGTGAAATCTGAAAAACAAAAGAAACTTACGGAATTGTATGCTTGAAACCTATGCAATTTTACTAGCCATTGTTATCCCAATAAATTTTAATTAAAATAATTAAAATAAAAATTAAAAACAAGAAACAGAAACAAACTCATAGATATACAGAACATATTGATGGTTGCCAGATGGGAGGAGGGTTGGGGGTGAGTGAAAAAGGGGAAGGTATTAAGAAGTACAAATTTGTTGTTACATGATGTAGGATATAGCATAAGGAATATAACCAGTAATATTACAATAACGATGTATGGTGTCATACCGGTACTAGATTTGTTGGGGTGATAGATGGGAGGGCTTTGGGGGCAGGGTGAAAAAGGTGAAGAGATTAAGAAGTACAATTGGTAGTTACAAAATAATCATGGAGATGTAAAGTAAAGCATAGGGAATACAGTCAGTAACATGGTAATAACTATGTATAGTGCCAGCCGAGTACTAGACTAGTCAGAGGAATCATTTCTTAAATTATACAAATGTCTAACTACTATGCTGTACACCTGAAATTAATAAAAATAATATCGAATGCCAACTGTGATGGAAAAAATTATAAAGGGTGGGGGGAAGGTGAAGGGCAATAAGAAGTCAAATTTCCTGGTAAAAAGCAAATAAATCATAGGGTTGTAATGTACAGCATAGGGAATGTAGTCAATAATATTGTGATAGCATGGTACAGTGTCAGATAGTGGCTGGACTCATTGTAGTGATCACATCTTTAGGTATATAAATGTTCAATAACTACGGTGTACACCTAAAACTAATATAATATTATATCTTAGCTATATTTCAATAAAAATCTTTTTAAAAGGTAAGTATAATATAAAGAGAAAACCCTAATGGAAAAGTTAACAGGGGAATTTGTATCATAAACCTTTAAATTGTACATTGAAACTTTAACATAAAAAATAATAAAGAAAAAAGCAAAAAAAAATAAATAAATAAAAAATAAAAAAAATTAACCTGATAGAGTACATAAAATAGATTAGAGGCAAGAGAGGCTGAGAATGTACAGAACAATTGTTCTTGTAGCAGCAGCTCGAGCAGAAGTTAATAAAGAACTAAACTACAACAGTAATAATTAGTGAAGTGAGGAAAAGGAAAGAAAGCCTGGGTTAGAGCCCTGGGATACACATGCCTGAATGGTGGGAGAAGTGGTCACAGGGGGAAAAAGGATGTTTTTCCATTAAACTGTGTCAAACAGCCCATCTTGCACTTTTGACATCTAAATAAATAGCTGGAAAACCACTTAAAAAAAACACAAAAGATTAGAGCAGAGATTTTAAAAAAGGAAATAAAGAGATATTCTACAACAACAAACCCTGGTTCTTTCCAACACAAAACTGAAAAACTTTTACCTAGAATGGCTAAGAATGAAGGAAAGAAGACTCAAAAAACTAAAATCAGAAATGTAAACAGGGACATTACTATTGACCTTACAGACACTAAAATAATTATTAGAGATTACCATGAACAATTGTATGCCAACGGATTTAGATAATTGAGATAAAATGGACAGACTTCTACAAATACAGATTTACCAATTACCAAAACTCACTCAGGAAGAAATAGAACTTTTCAACACACCTATAACAAGTAAAGAGATTGGATGAGTCATCCAAACCTCCCAATAAAGAAAAGTCCAGAACCAAAGGCCTCAATGGTAAATTTTCCCAAACATTTAAAGAATTAACACCAATCCCAGTCAACTCTTACAAAATATTAAAGAGGAGGGAACACTTCCTAATACATTATTTTAGGCAGAATTATCCAAATACCAAAGCCAGACATAAACATCACAAGAAAACAACAGATAATATCACTTATGAATAGTCTCAACAAATATACCAGCAAACTGAATCAAACAGCACATAAAAAGGATTTCACATCATGTCCAAATGGAATTTATCAAAAGAAGAAGGAGGAGGAGGAGGGAAGGGGAAAAGAAACAGTGGTTCAAAATAAAAACAAATAATTAATAAAATACTACATATTAATAGAATAAAGAAAACAAATAAAACACATAATCATTCCAACTGATGCAGAAAAATCATTTGACGAAATGCAACACTCTTTCATGAATAAAACATTCAACAAACTAGGGCTAGGAATAGATGTGAACTTCCTCAATATAATGAAAGAAATTCAGAGAAAACCCAGTTTTTCATGCTCAATGGTGAAAACTTGAAACTTTTCTCCTAAGATTAGGAATAAGAATACTCATTATACCCATAATTATTCAACATTGTGATGGGAGTACTAGCCAAAGCAATTAGGCAGGGAAAATAAATAAAAGTCATTCAAATTGTAAATGAAGAAAAAAATAATAATCTCTAATTACAACAGATGTACGTAACATGATTCTATATATAGGAAACCCATGGAACACACAAAAGCTACTAGAACTAATAATGAAATTCAGTACAGTTGCATGGTTCAAGATCAACAAAAAGCAGTTGTGATTCTATACAGCAGCAATAAACAATCACAAAGGGAAATTAGGAAAGCAATTTATTTATAATAGCATCTAAAAGAATAAAATACCTGTGAAAAATTTTGACCAAGGAAGTGAAATATTTGTATACTGAAAAATACAAACATTGCTGAAATAAATTTCATAAAACCTAAATAAATAAATAAATAAATAAATAAATAAATAAATAAATATAATCCTCATTGATAAATTGGAAGATGTAATATTGTTAAGATGTTAATATTCCCCAAAGCAATCTACAGCTTCAATGCAATCTCTATTAACCTTACAATGGCCTTTTTTAGTAGAAATGGAAAAGTAGATTTAGATGGAAATGCAAGGGTCCCCAAATAGCCAAAACAATCTTGGGAAAGAAGAACAAAGTAGGACTCACACTTCTTTATTTCAAAATTTATCGCAAAGCTACAGTAATCAAAACAGTGTGGTACTACAGTGTTTTCCCGAAAATAAGACCAGGTCTTATATCATGTTTTGCTCCAAAAGATGCATTAGGGCTCATGTTCAGTGGATGTCATCCTGAAAAATCATGCTAGGGCTTATTTTCCAGTTAGGTCTTATTTGCAGGGAAACACAGTTTCATGTAGGTAGACATATAGATCCTTGGAATAGGCTTGAGAGTCCAAAAATCAAACCAAACATTTTTAACCTATCGATTCTCAACAAGGGTGCCTAGACCATGAAATTGGAAAAGAAAAAAACAAAACAAAAAACAATAGTCTCAACAAATGTGCTAAGACTACTGGATTTCCACATGAAAAATAATGAATTTGGACCCCAACCTCACACAATATGCAAAAATTAACTCAAAATTGATCAATAACCTAGATACTAGAACTATAAAATTATTAGAAGAAAACATAGGGTAAATTTTCATGACCTTGGATTTGGCAATGGGTTTTTAGATTTAACAGCAAAAGCAAAAAGTAAACAAGTGACAAATTTGGACTTCAAATATCTAAAAATGTTCATGCATTAAAGGATATTATCAAGAATGTGAAAAGAAAAGCTACAGAAATGGAGAAAATACTTCCAAGTTATATATATGACAAAAATTTAATATCCAGAATCTATCGAAAACTTTTATATCTCAACAAAAAGATTTAAAAAATTACAAATGGGTAAAGGAATTGAATAGACATTTCTGCAAAGAAGATATACAAATGGTCAAAAGCACATGAAAAGATGCTCACAAACCTTGGTCATTAAGAAAGTACAAATCAAAACCACAGTGAGATTCTGCTTCACACAACTAGAATGGTGTTAGTCAAGAAAGTAGAAATTAACAAGTCTTCATGATGATTTTGAGAAATAGGAACTCTCGTACATTATGGATAAGAATGCAAAATAGTGCGGCCATTGTCGAAAACAATTTGGCTGTCTGTTAAAACATTAAATAGAATACTCAAAAATTACTCACATAGGTATATATCTAAAAGAAATAAACATATATGCCTACACAGAAACTTGCTTACAAATGTGTTTACCAGCATTATTCACAGTAGCTAAAAGGTGTAAATAACCCAAAGATCCATTGGTAAATGGATAAACATAGTGTATACAATGGAATAAAATTCAGCCATAAAAAGGAACAAAGTACTGATAAATGCTGCAACTTGGATGAACTTCAAAACATTATGTGAAGGAAAGAAGCCCAACATGAAAGGTCACATGCTGTATGTATGATTCCTCTTATATATTTTCAGAATGGACTAATAGACAGAAAGACGATTGTAAGTTACTAGGGGTGGAAGGAGTGGGGAATAGGGAATAAAATTACAAATAATTATGAGGAGTATAATTAATTCTGTATGAGGTGTTTTTATAGTATAATAGAAACATTTTAAAACTAGAGAGAGCTGGTGTTTGCACAACATGGTGAATACATTAAAAATCACTTATTATAACTTTAAAATGGCCAATTATATGTTACATGAATTTTTTAAAAAAATTAAAAATCACATGATACTCTGTATTTATTGGTATGATTTCCACTAAGTTTTAGACCAATTATATTATAATAGATTGCATATCTTTCATAAATTATCTCTGTTCTATCTTAATTGTTTGTTTATAGAATCATCAGCAAAGCATCTGGCAAATTTTTGCCCAGAAGAACTTTGAAAAGGTAATGTCAATTATGAATGCTAGTCTCTTCATTAATTCCGTATACAGCAGAAATAATATGCCTGAGAAACCAAATACAATAGGACTCAGCATTGGTCATCAGAGAATATCTACCAGAGATTAGTAATATACTAATTGTCCTTTGGTGACATCAAGGACCTGAAAATTGTATTTCAGTCATTAGAAGTCATTTGTACCTTTTTATGAGTGTGCATGTCTCTAAATATGGAACCTTCACTTAAAAAGCTAAGAACAACTAACATTGACAGCTTATTATATTTTTAATGTTGTTTCAAGCACCTCATGTTTCTCACCTTATGTGAAAAAACAACTAATTTGGTTGTTTTTAATAAATACAAATTTTATATTAATAGTTTTCTTGTATAAAATTGTATAAAAGATGACACATAAAATGTAATACACTGATTTTTTTAAATAAAGTAAAAAGTGGTATAGGAGACAGAATATTCAAAATATTTATTACAAGACTATGGCACAACATAGGATACATTAAATAATAATAATAATTATTATTATTAAAATCATTTCAACATACTTTTAGATTGTGAAGGAAGTAGAGGGAAAATTTGACAAATAGCAAGGTGTTTCAATGTGACACTTAAGAATATTACAATTAAATCAGGTAGAGATCAGGTTGTCTACCATGAGGTATTTCTAATTTTACATATGACAGAAGCCATATTTTATAAAATTTTAATAAATTTTCTAAATATGCTATGGTATTTATAACTTTAATTTATAACTTAAATAACAAATCTGAGTCCACACATTATAAATAAAACTATATATTGTGAGATTTTACTATTATTGATTCATAAAGACTATAATACTTAAAAAGAAAAATGAAGTAATTAAAAATAAAAGAATATTTTAATTAACATGGTGGTGGGAAGGAAGCTGACAAGAGTTTTGATTGTGAAACCTGACAGAAAGCTAGAATGAAAGAAAGAGAATAGAAACAGAGAAGGAAGGAAGGAAGGAAGGAAGGAAGGAAGGAAGGAAGGAAGGAAGGAAGGAAGGAAGGAAGGAAGGAAGGAAGGAAGGGAAAGGAAGGAAGGAAGAAAGGAAGGAAAGAAGGGACTATAAAGCTAAATTTGGAATAGGAAAGTATGCTTGTGGTTAGAATATGGTCCTGATTGTAAAAAATATATAAATTTTATTACTGGTTTTGCTGTGACTTACTCTGCCCTTGGCTTTTTCTACCTTGAGCAGATCTTGTGATGTCTTTTATGGACTTTGATCTCATCTGGAAGAAAAGATGATCGAAGAGGCATTTTCCTTGGTTCTAGTAGACACTTGACAGCAATAGCTATCAATTTATCATATGAAGTATTGGAGTTTCCATTTCTGGGAATCTTAACAATTGACTGGGCAAATCATAAGAAAATATTGTAAGAAAAATTGAAAGGAACAGTTTTGTGCTTTTGGGAAACAGATTGACAGCAGTGGCAGACCTTTGAGGTTTATTATATTCTTTGTTTTAGTAGTGCTACAATTTTTAACACACTTTTTTCTTTTAAAAAATGTGTATCCCATTTTAAAATAATTTGAAAGAAACAGCATCTGTTACTTTCCTCAGAAACCTATCTTTCCAAATTTATAGCTCATGCTGTGATTTTTTTTTTTTATGAACATGCACTTTCCTTAGATTCTTGTAAGCTTTTATGAGCACAACCAGTTTCTTTGGGGTTCTGATCTAAATTTTCTCTTTACTGTACTGGATACTACAACCTCAACTTTTATAATGTGTGTGTGTGTGTGTGTGTGTGTGTGTGTGTGTTATCAAATGTATTACATCACAGTTCCTATACATTTTATGATGCCAAATATTTATATAATCAAATTGAATGGCTTGTATAGTTTAACATGAACTCAAAATTAATACTTTAAAAACAAGATTATATAATGTATAGGACACACTAAATATTTTGTGGATATATATGACTTATTTCCTATAACTTAAACAAATTCCCCTGTTTTGGGGAAATCAAACCATACTACAAATTATCTGTGACTATTAAAACAGAAAAATTCTCAAAATGCCCTTATTTTTATTACACTACAAAAATGTGTTTCTATGAATAGCTTCTCCTAATTGAAATTTCAACACAATCAGATATGAACTCTTTGAGGTTTTGAAAAAAACATAAATTTATTTGGAACTATTTTATAAATAAGGTTATAAGGATCCTGTTGTGAAAACTGTTCAAGATGATTAATGTCTCTTAATATTTTAAATACATATGATTTTTTCAATATTTTGCTGAACACTTGTTTTTAAATGAAGTCTTTTGATTTTAAAAATGATTACCTAAGGAGCTTCTAAAATGGACTAATTATATCTTTTTATGAAGTAACTATAGTCTTCTGAGATTTATATTTAAATAATTAGCATTTGAATGCTTTACCATTTATGTTATCTATAGAAAGAAAAAAATATTTGTTGTTATAACAAGAAAAACTATATTCTTAAATTACTTTTTATTTAATTTCAAAATTTTATTTCCAATCAGAAGCATAAGTTCACATGTGTGCATTTCAATCCAATTAGCAGGAAAAAAATATGAAAGCAGTTGAATAAAATAGTGTGAGATGTTCAATATTATTTTAATGCATTACAGTACGACAATGCCAAATAGGTAGAATTTTTATATCTACCTATATCAGTCCAAAAATATTTCTTATACATTGAGATAATTAATTTTATGTGTCAACTTGGAGTTTGTTTTTGGATGAGATTAACATTTAAGTTAATGAACTTTGGGCAAAGCAGATTGCCCTCCATAATGTGGGTGGGACTCATGCAATCAATGAAGGGCCAAGTGCAACAAAAAGATCTACCTTCCAAAGCAAATGAGAATTGTCCTGCAATACTGCCTTCAGACTTCATCTGTTCTCCTGGGTCTCCAGTATGCTAGCCCACACTGCAGACTTGGGACTTACCAGCCTCCATAACCAGATAAGCCAAATATTTCTCTATGTATACACATACTGCTGCTTCTGTTTGTCTGGACAACCCTGACTAATTCAAGTGTTGATTACACCACTATTTTAAGTAAGATTTTGGCATCTTAGAATATTAGTCAGGAAAATATCTGGTGAACACCATTATTATTTTTTAATGAAAATTCCTGTTGCTAGAGGCAGATTTAAAAAAAAAAAAAAGTATCTGAGAAACTGTGAGACACATATAGCAATAGTATCAGGCCCATTTCCCTTGTATTTACAAACCTTCTTACCATTAAGTAGAATATTTTCTCCCAGATTTCTGCCCACCCTTTTGCTCCTTTTTCTTTTTATTTAGCAAATAATTATGTATTTTTAATTTTTACTAAATGTATTGGGTGACATAAAATTATATTGGTTTCAAGTGTACAATTCTATAATACATCATCTATATATTGCATTACGTGTTCACTGCTCAGAGTCAATTCTCCTTCCATCACCATATATTAGACCCCTTTACCCTCTTCTACAACCTCCTCTTCCGCTTACCCTCTGATAACCACTAAACTGTTGTCTGTGCTTATGAGTTTTTGTTTGTTTGTTTCTCTTGTTCCTTTGTTGCTTTCAGTTTTATATCCCACATGAGTGAAATCATGTGGTTCTCAACTTTTTCCCTCTGACTTATTTTGCTTAGCCTGATAATCTCAAGATCTATCCACGTTGTCGCAAATGGCAGTATTTCATCTTTTCTTATGACCGATGTGGTACATACATACAATGGAACACTTTGTTCCTTAGATGTGATACTTGCAGGGTTCCCAGGTCAGCAGAACTCTGTGCTAATAATAGAGCAGCACAGGTCTCCATTGTGAAGATCAGGACAACATGACAGCAGAAGCCCTCCTCTCCACTACTCTTTAATGTACCACTTCCTGACTCCCAGTGTGGAGAGCTCATATTTGGAGCACTTTGAATATATTTCAGTTTGTCAGGAGTCTTCATCTGCAAAGTGCAGATGAATTGGTAAAACTGAAAGTGTGTAAAATTATAGCATTTTGCTTCGTGTAGAAACATTCCTCATTATTCCTAAATTCTAAAACATCTCCTTCTGGTGAGAAAAGAGGACTTCCAACCTAATTATTTTGAGATATAAATGTGCAAGAGCATACACAGCCAAATTTTACATTTTAAAAGAGATGTGCATTAATTCCTTGTAACTAAAATTCACACTCATCTTTCACACTTTTGTCTCCATCTTATTTTCTTCCTACTACTCACTGCTCGTTGAGGTTATATATTGTATTTATTTATTGGTTTAATTACTATATTTTCTCCAGAATCTAAGTTTTGTACAGAAATGGGATTTGTTTGTATTCTACTCAAATTCTAATAACTACAACAACTAGTAGATGATCAATAAATATTTCTTAAATATTCTTCAATGGAGAAATTAACTGATAAATGAATGAATTGAATATTTCGAAGTAAATTTCTTCCTTCTATGGACAACCTTAGTTTCCAACTACATCTCCTCGAGCATAAAGAAAAGACTCTTCTGACCTTTCTATGCAGATTAAAATAAGGTGTATTTTATTTAATTAATGGATATTCACTCTTCTTTGTAAAACCATCCCAGAGAAATAAATAGCAAAATGTGCTAAAGTTACAAGTAAGAAAAATTTTGTATGCAGTTTGTTCAATAAAATTTCCTTATCCTGTTTCTCTACTATGTGATACTGTCCTAGTATGTTGTACTTGGTATCATTTACTGCAGACCTCGTTGTTTGGAAAACCTTACTTATTTGGCAGTTGGATATGATTAATCAACAATAACAGGATAGTTGCAACTCAATCACCTGGAACTAAACAAATCAATGTCTATAAAGAGATGATATTATTGACCATCCTCCCTCCACATGAGGTCTTCCTACTTCATAAATAACCTTGCCTTCTTGTAATTCATCATCATTCAGAGTCTCAGCAATGGGCAGGGCTCAGCACAGAGTGATACAAAGATCTATAAGGCGTGAGCCCTGGCCTTCGAAGATTACAAGTTGCATATCAAAAACATTAGAATGTTCATAGTGTATACAACAGCAAAATATGCACATAACTTTATTTACCTTATAACTCAGACCTACTTAGGAATAACTCTTAATGCATGGTTTGTCAAGCCATTTCTGATTCTCCTTAATGTTATTTCAAAGTGTTGAAATTCATGCAGGCATTCTTTAAACATGAGTGTTGAAATTCTGTTCCAGATAGTATTATGTATGACCTACCACTGTTAATATATGAGTTATCCTAGGCTTTTTTTTCTCCTACTCTTGAAAGAGAAAACGGTTTTGTCCTGCTCAGTTTCTTCTAATTTCTCCAATTCATGAGAAAAATACAGTTTGCCAGACTAATTGTTTTTGAGTTTCATTAGTGTCATGTGCATTTCTTTGTTTTGGTTGTTTTGTCTTTGTTTTTTGCTTTTGGATATAAAACTTGAACAAAACAGGAATGGGGAGAAGAAGAATGAAATGGGGTAGGCTGGTAGTTAAAAAGGAAAAAGTTGAAAACAGCTGAGACCAGAGGAAACCGAAACAGAATAAACAATTTGTAAGCAAACATTACTTCAGTCACTGTGTAAACTGCACAGTGTTGGAGAAGTGGACCCAATGAGATTAGAGGTTATATAAATTTGGTTGTGGGTAATATTTCACTGGTCATGACACTGCCATGAGTTTAGACCATATCCATGGAACTATATAACAATTAACATGTTTATTTTTGCTTTCCATAAATATTTATTCTGTGCTGGGAACTGTCCTATTGCATGTTTATCTAAATGTAAAAAGACAATTGAAAACATCAGCCATTGTGTAACTTACAGTCTAGCAATCGAAGTGAGATCAGAAGTGCATTAAAACAAAACAAAGTATCTCATCTCCGTAGTAAAAAATGGTATGAAGAAAACAAAAGAATACTTTAAAAAAAAGAACACTTAAAAACAAAGAAGCTACCTCTGAGATGTGAAAAAATAGCTGAGACTATTCTAGGCGGAGAAATAAAAAGACCTTAGAACAAGCTTGGTGTGTTCAATCCCCAGCAAGAAGGCCAGTAGGCACAGGAGCACAGAGCATGCTTAAGCTATGGTAAAAGAAGTAGGGAGAGATATAGTACATACACTTCTGTAAGTCACAAAAAATAAAAAAATAAAGAAATTGGATTTGTTTGCTCTCTACAAGTCTTGTAAAACCTTTACAGCTTAGAGTAGTCAGGGATGGCTTATACCGCACAGTAAAATTTAAGGCCAGAATAAGGTTGTGCAACTGTGAAAATCTGGGAAAGAAAATTCCAGAAAACAATTCTAATTTAGGAATGATCTACATTTGTTGAGGGTCAGAAACAAAAATCTATATGGCCTGGACTTCAGTGGGATTGAAGGGGAGAAAAAAAAATTGAGACGGAATAAAGGCATAATTTAAATCCATTGCAGTGCTTTAACATGGTCATTAGCTTTTAATAGATATTGTTAATTGAAATATAACACAGAGAGAAAAGTGTGCAGATCATATGTGAAGATGATGAGTTATATAAGGAACACATGTGGAGCCCCAACCTAGATTTAAAAAGAAAAAGTGCAAAAAATAAAATAAAATTAACATTTAAAACATATGCCACATCTCTGTCTCCCCTCTTCTCCCTAGAGGTTAGCACTACCCTCATTTCTAACACCATGCAGTGGTTTTGCCTATTTTTAAGCATATATAAGTATAATTTTACAGTATATGCTATTTTATATCTCACCTCTTATTCTCAATATCTCTGGCTTCTTTTCATTCATTATTTTGTAAAGTTCACCATGTTTATATTTAAATTACTGTTTAAAATCTCTTTGTATAAAGGAAGGAAATTCTGTCATCTGCAACAACATGGATGAAGTTTGAGGGCCTTATGCTAAGTAAAATAAGTCAGACAAAGAAAGACAAAGACTATATAATCCTACTTATGTGTGAAATCTAAAAACTAACAAACGCATAGAAACAGAGAACAGATTGGTGGTTCCAGGGGCCAGTGGTGGGAGGTGTGGGAAATGGGTAAATGTGGTCAAAAAGTGTAAACTCCCAGTTAGAAGATCGATTTGTTCAGCAAATGTAATGTATAGCATGGTGACTACAGTTGACAATACTCTTTGTATATTTGAAGTTGCTAAGAGAGGAGATTTATAAAATTCTTGCTATAAAACAATACATTATAACTATGTGTGGTGACCAATGTGTTATCTTACAGTACTAATCATTTCATAATTTATACATATGTCAAATCATTCCATTGTATACCTTAAACTTGTACAAGGTTGTATGTCAACTATATCTCAAAAAAGCTGGGGGAAAAAGGAAAAGTTTCTTGAGAAACCTATAGATAATTAAATATGATTCTGTTTTATTTTGATCATAAATGCTTTTCAGCCATGATAATTGACCTTGACTCACAAAACTGGTCCTTTGCATTGTAAATTGAATCTTTCATATAAGAACAGTTGTTTAAGGTAAGTAGGCCTTTAAGTCCACTGCCTAGACTCAATAAAGGTATGATTAAGAATGGGATTTATAGATGATGTAATACAGAATTGTACACCTGAAATCTATGTAATTTTACTAACAATTGTCACCCCAATAAATTAAAAAAAAAAGAATAATGTTGAGAAATAATGTTTCATTTTCAAATTACGGAATTTCTCCCTACCCCAAGTAATTTGGACACTAACCAGAGATGTCTGTATGGTTGTTTGTTTTCTGTTTTGACTTTTATTTGATTTAATCAAGTAGCACATCTATGTGTTTATTTATTCATTTATTATTTGTTTAATAGATCGAGATCCTGAAACTCCTCAGACACAATTATTTTCTCAGAGTAGAGTTTAAACATGTGAAATATATAGACCAAAAATGAACAGAATAATTGGAGTATCAAAAGTGTTAATCCTCTGCCTGTAGTCTACCAGGGGAGAGTGGTATAGATATATGGTATACAAGTTGCATTTTAGTTCAAGCTAGCTGCTGAAAGCATGAAAATACTCCTGTAGGAGGGCATATGAGTTTATTAGCATGTTTCAACTTTCCACAGACGCGTAATCATATTATAAAACTAATCTAAATTTTAAAAATATGGGCAAATTCATGATTACTTATCAATGTATGCCCATTATCACCATTTTTACAAACACTGATTCAACCTTGTAACTCCTTCACATCTCTGACTTTAGTATCGTAACTGTTCCATACCAAGCATGGCTCCAAGACAGGGTGGCCAATTTGGTAAACATATGAAGTCACTACTCCCATCTCCAAGTAATCCTGGTACTCTTTCTTATGAAAAATGAATGCAACCTTTCCATCTTCCCTGATGAAGCCCTCTGTTAATCTAAACTGGGAGAAGATGAAACTTACACGGTATTCCAAAACCAGTGCTTCAAGACATTAGTTCAAATGATTGCAAAATTAATGTATTTTCAGAAATTTGATCTCTGGCTGTTTTCACTAATTATCATGAAGATCTCAATGTTCTTCTCTCTCCTTTCCCATCTCTACAGTTCCTGGTGATGGTGTGTATCCTTTTTAGAAGAACTAAAGAAGGAACAAGCTTATTTAGTCACAACAAAAAATAGCTAATGATATTGTTCTATTTCTTAGGGAGAAACCTCTTGCTCCCACTTAAAGATAAAACTTTCTTAATCTCAACAACACAAGGAAACAACATCAGTTGCCAAGGTTAAGTTCAAGAGTGTCTCAAATGAGACTTTGCTTAAAGATGATTAGGATGTGGTCTCCATTGCCCAGAAAGCTGTCACTGGTACAAACACACCTCTAGAGTAGATCTTCTCAAACTCCTCTCACTTGTATAAAAATGGCTCTTTTTTTACAAGAGTTTTCAGATTCGGGTGAAAACCTGCATGAGAATATCATGCAAAAACAGCATTTTCAGTGAAATATGTCAATTATTTTCAATAAAATTTTAAAGAAATTAGCAGGCATACTTTGTATTTTCACAAGAATATATTCTCAAAGTTGATTTTGTCATATGTTAAAATGAAAATACACATTATAGAGATAAAAATGTTTGTCAATGAATTTTAGGTATTGACGAAAAGTGGAAGTCTGAATCACATTCTAGGAAGCAGTGCTTCTGATCAATTAAATGGCTCTACAGTAAAACATTGCATTCATTAGTGTTTAAAGCAACCTGTAAAATACATATTCTTTCAACATAGTTTTATCTTGATCACAAAGAGTAACAATTTTCAATTTTAATGTGAGTCACTCAAAATGCAAGTAAGTGATGATAGCTTTTAAATGGATCATATAAGTTTCTGCATTATAGTTATCTCCATACATTTTATTTACCTCAATTCACTATTAAAATCAGTTTGTATTCCCTAAATATACAATGAGTGGTGCAGGCAGGCTGAAGGTCCAGAAATTCACGGATAAGTTTTCCCTGAACTAAAACTAATCTAAAATAAATCATTGCAGCCAAATTCTCTCATGGATAATTAAGAATGGACAAGATGTAAAGCACACAGTAAAGGAAATCTATATAAGAAGCTATTTCCATTTAAATGAGTTGTTTTCTCTCCTACTGGGAGGCAATAATAATGGTGATGACAGTAATGATAATGGTAATAATTATATCGTTAATGGAAACAACCACTGAATTGAATGGTTACTATGCACCCGGTACTGAGCTACCCACTTTATACATATTATCTCATTTAATTCTCATAACATTCCTACATATATGTATTATAACCCCCATGTAAGATGAGAGAAATCAATTCATAAGTATATTATTTTCCCTAGGTAATATATTTAGTGTATGACAAAGGTAGGTTGCATATGTGGGGCTCCATGAGTCCAGAGCCCATACTTTCAGTGAATATACAATAACAAGTGATGCTGAAGTCCAGGTTCATTTGACAGGTCATTTGGTGTTCTTATTGTTTGCTCATTTCTCTGGGCATCATAACAGAGCATAGTGGTACAGCTCTAGCAAGTAAGAACTAACATTTTGAAATATTTTTCCAACCACTCAATGAGGTGACATTTATAAAGATTCCATATTATTTCATTTTAGCCTTTCAGGAAGGCACCGGTTAAAAGCATTTCCTATGTTTACATCCATGTTTAACCCGTTCACCTCATATTGTTGTGTAAAAGGAGATGATGGATATATGAACGAGTTACCATAGGTCTGGAATGGCAGATGGAATTATTCCAATCAAGCATAACGTACTCAGGAGTAACATAAATCTTAAATACAGATTTACTGAATGTGTATTTATTGAATCTGTTAAAATTCTGAGAATTAAAGTCAATTGCTAGGATGTATGGCAGCATTCCAATCTTTCTTGCATTATATTTTGAAAACTATGTGTTTTTATAAACATAGGATGATATATTATTTCTGTAAATTCTACAGAATGAATCAATATTCTGGACATTCAGTGCAGCAGGGATGATCTTTCTAAAACAAATGAAATTATACTAATCCTCGACATAAAATACTTCAATACCTTTCTATTGGTTATAAAATGAAATCCAAGACTTTTTGCATTGAATACGTCAGCCGTGGATGAGTCAACAAACATCTATTGAAACCTATTGTATTAATGGTCATGATCTAAGGTGCACATACTTAATGACTTCACATAAGAAGTTGAGGAAGAGGATGCTGTGGGGCTGGTGCAATTGTTTGATGACATTATCAGACATAATTTCAGGTTCTTTTCATCTTTCAGCCCTGTTGTTCACAGTGGATAGTCCTCTGTTCCCATGCTTATCACCTCAGGGTCAAAAGATGCCCATTTTTCTTCAGGTAAATGCTGTCAGAACAATCAAATAGAAAACAAAACAAACAAACAAAACAAACAGGAAAAAAGGGATAGGAGGAAAAGCTGTCCCTATATTAAGGAAACAATATAGGAATGCTTTATAGCACAATTAGGATTATTTTATCAGCCACCGTTAGTGTTAAGTGCAGGGAGGGCTGGAAAACAGACTCTGAGCTAGACACTCCGAATGAAAAAATAATTAAGGTTTGTCTTTAAGGAAGAATAGCAAAGCAGACATTGAGTTGACATCTAAAAATACCTGAGTAATATGTAGAAAAAATGTGTTGGTCATTAGGGTTATGAATTATTACAATTGCTCCTGCTTAGAGTACAGTACATGATGTAGCCTATTTGAACTACTCTCTCTCTCTTGTCCTGACCTACGTCTATATTTTACTCTGTGCTCTGTTTTAACTGAACAACTAATTCCTTGAATTGTTCGTATACTTTCTCCAAACCTTTTCAGTTGTTGTAGCTTTGACTTGCAATGCTGTCTTCTTGACATGTCCACTAAGTTTCTACTTAGAAGTCAATTCAGCCATCTTCTACTCTATCAAACATTCTCATATTCTCTTGCTAAAATGCCCAATAAAATATCATTCCTCTGTGTCATATCATTCTGTGCACATTCCTATATGCTTATATTGTTATGAATGAGTGATTAATACATGTGGAAATTCAGATTATATTCAATGTGTAGCCATAGGAAAACAATTGACAAAACTTGCTTTCAAATATTTAAGTGATAGGCATGTGACACATATTGTTAAATATTTGAAAGCCAGTTTTGTCAATTCTTTCCTTGTGGCCACAAGGACATGTATAAAATTCTGTGCTAGAAGTTTAATCTTAATGAAAAGGAAATGTTTTGCTTGGCTAAATTACTAAACTTCTGCCATTGTAGAAGACTAACAGTGGAGATGTAGCTAAGTAATTAAACTTCAGCTACTGTAGAAGAGATAATAGTGGGGATGTTAAGTAATCTACATGTTGTCATATGCTGTCATGATGACATGAATTAGTGACCAAATAATGCCTGTTAATTGTCTATAATTTTGAACATAACAGTGTATAAATAACATTAGTATAGCACTTTAGAGTTTTCAATTTACTTTTATACACTATCTTACTTGATCTTTAAAACAATCTAGTAAGTTACATATGACAAATATCATTATCACTCTTTTACCGAATAGAAATGTGAGTGGTTCAGAGAGGTTCATGGATGTGCAAAAGGTCACACAGTCGTGATAAATCTGGAAATTGATTTCAGATTTTTTATTCCAAATTTAATGTTCAGTTTACTGTATATTTATGACTCTTATTGTGAATGTAATAATTATATAAAATTATATACTTTTGTCCTCCCAAGTGCTTTATATTCACCTTTACTAACAATGAATGTTACTGAGTTATAGTTATTTTTAGATGTTATGTAAACCCTAAACATCAATAACATAAATTATTGTCTATGTATCACTCATTATTGGAAGTCTAAATTGCTCTATCCTTGGTATGTTAACCAACTTGTGCTAGTTTGCCTGGGACTTTTCTATTTTTAAAACTAAAAGTCCCAAGTTCCACTAACCTCTGTAATCCTGGGAAGATCAGGACATTCGGTCATCTCGTTAGTTACACAAAGTTCAAAAATATTTATACTCTATGAACTACTGAATTATAGTTAATTTTATATATTTCTGTATCAAAGTATCATAATTTGGTTTAAGTTTATATATGCTTATACAGTGACAAAGAGTTTTCCTACGATTTTATAGTTAGTCCAAGTACTGTTAAATTTTAACTTTTGAGAGTAAAAATATTTGAATTTAAATGTAATTTTAAAGAAGTGGTATACGTATATTTATTTAAAATGGTAAACTGTGTCAATATTGGAATTAAATGTTACCCATCACTATGAAACTATAAAGTATCACCTCACCTACAGAATAACTATATTGATCATAACAATCAAAAGGACAAGACAGAATGGCAAAAAGAAGCTCATGTGTAAAATAAAAATGATATTTTCCATTACAATAAATTAGACTATAAAAATTTGAGTCAACACATACTGAAGAGAGGACTTCTGCTTCTGGGTAAAATACAGTTGATCGCATTCGACCAATATTCCCTCCGCAACATTAAAAAATATCATATTTTAAAAGCATGAAATAGCTATGGAAGCAAGAAAAATATGGTAAACTAAAATTCCAAAGAGGAGAAAACCTTCCTAGTATGAGTAAAAGATATCCAACCATTTCCTTCTTGGATCTAGTTGCTTATTTTGTAGGGAGTCTAAGGTATCTGGCCTAATCCACGAAGATTCTATGGAGGAATGAAAACTAGCAGAGGCTTTGGTAGTTGAGTAGAGGTGAATTCAAGAGTGATGGGATAGAAAACTAGAGAAGCCCCCCAAAAAGAGCTGTTTACTGATGGAATATTTACTGAGTTCTGGATCTGCAAGGGACGCTAGTGCTCTGTGCTAAATAAAAATGTCTAAATGACAAAGTGAAATAAACCACAGTCTCATAATACTTGAGACAAACTTCTGATGAAGTGTAAGAGTCTGTCTCAAATACTTTGCCATTTTTCCTCTCAAAACATTTGCTAGGTATTGAAAAATATGGATGCGGGGACAATAATATCCCAAAATGAAAACATCTCAAGAGGAGAAATGAATTTCCCACAGGCTTCTGGGATACAGAAGGTACAGAACCACCCAAATCTCAATCAGAACTATGGAAGGGTGACTCTCCTGGTACAATGAGCTAGTGCATCCTAAAATGGCAACACAGCCTAACCTTTGACAACCAGCTCAACCCTTGATTGAATTGATGATATTAACAACCACTCACAATCTGGCTAAAACGAGAAAAGATCATTATTTCTAGTGGAAGGAAAAAAATAACATTATCTGGATTGCTATAGCTGGTCGATTCATAATAAACTGTATACACATTTTAAAAATATATGAGATACGTGAAGACACAGGAAGTATGACTAGGCAGGAATAAAAAGCATTGAAAAGAATAAATACATGGATTAGTGTAAAAGAATATCAATCGTTTAAAACATAAATAACATAATAATGTCTGGTGGGGTTTATAACATGGCCAAACTAAAATATGAGAAAAAAAGGTACAAATTAAGGAAGGATACAGAGTTTTTATTTTATTTTATTATTTTTTTAATTTTCATCAGAATGTTCTTAAGTAACATTATTTTATTAAAAGTCCTTCTAGTTATAACATTTGAATCCATTCATAGTTACCACTGGCTGATTTATCTTCATACTTACTTGATAGTTTGGCAGAATATAGAACTATAGGTACATAATAATTTCCTCTGACATTTAAGAAACACTGTTCTAGTTTTTTGATCAAAAAAGGTGTGATCTCTATGTAAATCTTTTCATACTTTGATACTTGTTTCTTTCACTGTAAAATTTTATGAATTCCTCATTATCCATATCTATATCTCTATCTCTATCTATCTATCTATCTATCTATCTATC
Source organism: Rhinolophus sinicus (assembly GCF_036562045.2). Lineage (NCBI taxonomy): Eukaryota > Metazoa > Chordata > Mammalia > Chiroptera > Rhinolophidae > Rhinolophus > Rhinolophus sinicus. The sequence goes on from NC_133752.1 coordinate 20,435,774, forward strand.
TATCTATCTATACAGTTATAGATATTTTAAAATATATTTATCAACTCCCTCCCCCAGGAGTTGGAGCTTTCTATTTGGAAGTATGTGTCTTTATTTAACTTTCAGACATTTTCTTCTATTATTATATTCCTCTCCATTCTCCCTTGCCCTTTGCATCAACAATTTATTTGACAACATCCAGATTAATAAAGGTTCTCATATTGTTAACTCTTGGACCACTTGTGCTGTGTTCCTTAACTCAACCTTCTACTCACTCATTTCATCTTCATCTGTGTCTATTTTCTCAATCATCTTTACTAGTAAAATTATGTTTTGATAATTTAAGCAAATGTCTTTTTAGCATCTAAGGACTATGATGGCCTATTTTATTTTACTTTACTTTTGAAATACATAGTTGCAAAATCTAATTAATTTATCAAAGTTCTTAATCATGGACATAATTTATCCATGAGTCTAATGAAAGAAACGAAACAGTAGACACACTTTAAAGAAAAAACCTTTCCATCACCCATTTTTAAAACAATACCAGTATAATAACTGAAGGAGGATCTGCTATATTGTGTGGATTATGACAGTGTACGACCTGCCAAGCTGTAAATGGTCAGTCAGTGATGGTGTGATATACACAATACAGACAGCAGTGCAATTGTAAGAGAATGATTGAAAAATGGCTCCATCAAAAACTATTGCTTGTTGTGGAAATATTATGTGTCATTGAGCCAAGACAATTTACAACTAGCAAGAGTTGCTGTAGATGGACGTACCGAAAGAAGTTTGAAAAACAAAGATGTGACAGATGATACTGCTGGAACATCAAAAGAAATACTGTGTCATTTCCTCTTAGATGCCTAGAATGCTACTACTACAAAATTACCACAGACCCTCAGGGAAAATATTTTTGAACACGGTGTCTGAAAATTAGGAAAGATTTCCGTTAAACATTTTTTGAAAGTATTAGATGATTGAATATGTTTAGTATATTGGTCCTTCTGATTAAGTATTTAATATTTTATTTAACATTTCTTTTTTTCATTATTCGGGTTAACACATGTGATTTTAATCTATGCAAAATGATGTTACATATTTAATAAATGTTTTCAGTTGGTAAAATGTAAATGTCAGATTAAAAAATATCCACTATATATTATTTGTAGTGAAGAATGTAATGTACTGCACTTCATTTCTGAAACTCACCTATGAATAAACAAAGAGAGATGGTGTGGCAGACACGGAGCACAGATCACTCAAACTCCTTTGTCCTTACTCCCTTTAAATCTTACTGAAAAGTCTATGTAAGTCACTTGCCCAGCCTCTCTTGAAGCTATGGGTGGCCTGTGGGATGTAAGCACAAGTCTGATGGTACCACCCCTGTTTTCTTCCCCCTTCTTGCTTGAAATACAAAGATATGCTGTTACCATGAGAATAACACTCCACTGGCCTGCTCTGTGAAACATAAGTTCCTGACAATTTCCATTCCTTATCTGCTATTGTTTTGTTAATTAAATTATTATTTTTACAATAATGTTTATAATTTTATATATTATTACCGTTTTAAAATATGAGTAATTTAGTAGGGTTACTTGTTTACTTTTTAAAGAGATTAATATCCACACCTTACTTCTCTATCCCTGGTTTCCACAATTATTTGGCAGAACATTTGGTTGTATTTTGTTAAGGATCTCAAATATGTTTTATTGCTGAGGTTTCAGCATAATTAAGAATTTTTGTCTCTGCCTTTATAATTGAAGGGAATTTAGCCTTGTATACAATTACTGAGTCCTTTATGTTTTTTGAGGACAGCATAGACATTTTCCAATTGTAATTTTTTTAAATCCTTATTGCAGGAAATTTTTTCTTTTTATTATGCTTAAATCCTCCTGTCCCAATTAGTATGTATCTTTTTCATAAACAACAATTTTGCATATGTTCTTCTTTATAATCTTTCACGTTCCAAATATCTTAACATCTCAAAAATCAGCTATTGATCACTGTTGTCCTACATTTCATTTTTATTAGCTGTTATGAGATAATCACTTCCTTGTGAGATTTTGAGTTGCATTTGTTTTTGCATCCTTTGCTTACTTACAATGTGATTACATTTCTGTTACATTTTTCTTGTCCATTCCTTTGCTTCTACCTCCTTGTCATCTCTCACACTTCTATAATCTCTGCTTCAATCATCTCTACTTAATTTTTGAGCTCCTTTTTATCAAGATTATTTGAAACTAATTTTATGACAAATAATAATTTGTTTTCTTAGAAAAAATGCTCATGGGAGGTAATGTCTTCATTTGGTTTTGCTTGGTGTAGTTCCCCTCTTCCAACAGACAGGTCATGTCCTGCATCTTTTCCATTTATCACACATCTTTCAGTGGAGCTAACTATTTGTGGACAATGAATATGGAAATGAGAGAGTGGAGTGAGGTGAGCTTCAATTATGGTATGTCGTATCAAACACCCATTGTCAACATGTTTATTTTGTTCAAGAAAAAATTTTACTTTTGCTGTTTAAAATCTGTGAAACACAGCAGTCCTATACATATCAGTCTCTGCGCTGATATTTAGTTTTCTTGGCCTCTTGTCCTCCATGAACCTGCCTTGCATCTATCTGGTCCTCTCCCTCAGTAGAGATCAGATTTGTAACATATGTCAATACAGATATTCATTTGATTCCACCTTCCAGGCCATTCTGCAGATCCTACCTAGGTCCTTCCAAGGATGTGGACTCACCACTGTTCAACTGCATATCCCTTTCAGAAGTATCATACTTATTTGGGCAGAAATTTAATTTTGTTCAGTTTTTGAATAGTAACAAGCTATGAGAGACCCCAGAAATAGTGGCCTTAAATTTGGAGTGAGACTTGACTTCACCATGTAAATTAGACATAGCAATTGTCTACCTCTTTAAAGCAGAATCTGTCTGCCCATTCTCTGAAATCAGTCTGTATATTTAAAGAAAACAAATCATGCAAATCTGGAAATCTTCTGTTGAAAGTACTTCTTGGTTTACAATTAATCGAATTTTGATGGTTCTGTTAAAACTGAATGAGGATGTGGGGGAGGAGGGGAAGCCCCTTACTGTCTTCCATAAGCTAAGACACCTATATTTGAATATCCCATAGGATCCATAACTTCCGCTCCAAGGAAAATAATTCAAGCCAGTGCATCTATTCTCTGTGCATGTTTTCCTTGATGCACTTGCTGGGGATTGGCTCTATGTCTTTGAAATACCTCTGCCGTTTTCTCCCATCAGTGGAGCTCTGACCGTCACTGCGTTTTGGACAGGCAGATAACACAACTGTCAGGCAGAAATCAGTCGCTGGGCAGGTCATAGTTAGACATTACTAGGGACTTTGATGAAAATTGTTTGAAATGTACACGTAATGAGGCTCATTAGCAACTGTCCAGCTACATGCTACTTTAAAAACTAACCCAGTGATTGAACTCTTTTCCTAAGGTGTCTTTTATAATACTCATCAAATTCCAACTTGTGTTATAGCTATTTGTATGCTTTTTAAAAAAAGTCTATATAGTTGACTACTATATAGTCAACTACTTAAGGGCGAGTGCTGTTTCTTTTCTTTTTTTTTTTTAATTTATCTTGTGTCATTCCTGTAAAACCTTCATCCAAATAATTACTCAATAAATGCTTAATGAATAAATTAAATATTGTTTTAAAAAAGACAACAAATTCTAACAAAAGGAAACTATCAGACAAATTGTAATTACTTGATGACAGGGATAAAAGAAAGTTCCATAAAATAGAGCTGGAAGAAAGAGAACAAATGTGTTTGTATAAATTCTATTTTTATGGCAAGATCTATTTTGTCTGAATATAAAGATTTAAGGAGTATTAGTTAAGAAGCCTGTGTTAAACTTCCATTACAAATTAATCACAGAATGTTAGTCACTTAACACACCAATAGATACTTTTGTTTCTAGCTCATGGCATATAGCTAATGTTTGTTCTGGTGGGAGGAAGGATCCCTGTCCACAGTCATTCACAGGCCCAGGCCAATGGAACCTCTACCATCTGATAATCCATATGGCCCTGTGACCTTTTTCATTTCATTAAGTGAAAAGACGTCATAGCACACTTTCTATCCTATACTTCAGGTTTGTACTTCAATGATGAGTACTTTCTGGTTATAGCCTTTTGCCAAAAGAAGCCACATCACTTCTCCTGAATGCACAGGGAATCAAAAATATAGGGGAGGACAGAGCTATTTAGACAACAGTAATTACCTTTTCTATGGGGGAAGAGATAAAGCTCAATTGAATGCATTTATGTGCTCTGCGTGTGTGTGTGTGTGTGTGTGTGTGTGTGTGTGTGTGATGAATACGCATTAATCAACAAATATATTCTGAAAATATTGTGTCATCTGATTAGGAATAAAGTAGATACTAAAATGTATGAGGTATCCCACTTGCCTGGAGGAGTTTTAATGCTAATTGTGGAAAATATATAGTCATTAAATATCCTATCTTGTTAATTACCTTGTCATTTAAGTAGTTTGGGATATTTTGGGGAGTTAAAAATATATTTAATTTAAAATTTTGCCCCGTTAGATAAGCTGTCTATACTCCTATCAAAAGTCACTACTATAATAATTAAAAATCGAATCGTATGTAAGATTAAAGAATTCTACAAATGTTCATTTCCAAATGCAAACAGATGGCTCATAGATTCTACTGCAGATCCTTTTACCTGATATGATTGTTTCGGATTACTCTTATTATCACTTTGAATCTAAGAATTAAAACATTAGATTAAAATTTCATATATTTCTTTGATAAATCAGCTTGGCCAATCACATCTATGTTTTATCAGTTTATAAGATTTTATACGGCAAGTAAGAATATTTTCATCAATGTGGAAACTCAAATAATTTTCTCTCCCTAATTCTACTATTTTTCCAAAAAAAGAATACAAAAAAAAAAATCTGCTGAAGCAAATAACTTATGATATATTATAATAGGACTCTCACCAAAATCACCACACATTTCAAGAGCTCAGAAGAAATTTGCAAATTTGCTGCCTTTGTAGGTAATATAATAATAATAGATAAGAAATAAAACTTTCTATTTTAGGCTGGAGTCCTGACACTTTCTAGTTTACCTTCCTACCTTATGAAAAACTTCTAAAGAAGTTTTCAATAGATTTAGAAAGCACTAGAGATTGGGTTAATTGCATTAAAGGTACAGGTTGATTTGGAGATAATTTATATTTTATAACATCATCTCTTCTCATCCAAGAACAAGGGATGAATTTTCTGGGCTTTTGTCTTGTAATAATGTGTTCTCACCTTTTCATCTATGTTCCATGTCTTTCTTGTTAAATTTATAGATACGTATTGTATTAACTTACTTGACTTTGTTTTGTTGTTGTTATTTTGAATAATTTTCCCATTTATTTTTCTAGTTGTTTACTGATTCAAGACAACCTACTGATTTTTTAAAAGATTATTTTAATATCAAGTCACTTCTATCAACTTATCTTATTCATTTCAATATTTAGGGAGGTAACATGAGTGTTGTATATCTTTACATATAAATGTTTTCAGATTTTGGGGGTATGTATGCATAAGAGGAATTGCTGGGTCATATGGTAATTCTATTCTTAATTTTTGGAGGAACCTCCACACTGCCTTCCATAGTGGCTGCACCAATCTGCATTCCCACCAACAATGTATGAGGGTTCCTTTATCTCCACTGCCTCTCCAACACTTATTATTTGTCTGTTGATAATAGCCATTCTAACTGGTATGAGGTGATATCTCATTGTGGTTTTTATTTTCATTTCTCTGATGATTAATGATGTTGAGCATCTTTTTATATGTCTGTTGGCCATCTTTATGTCCTCTTTGGAGAAATGTCTCTTCAGGTCCTCTGTCCATTTTTTAATTGGATTGTTTGCTTTTTTTATTGTTGAGTTGTATGAGTTCCTTATATATTATCAATACTAGCATCTTGTCAGAGGTATTGTTTGCAAAAATCTTCTCCCATTCAGTTGGTTGCCTCTTTATTTTGTTGATGGCTTCTTTTAATGTGCAGAAGCTTTTTAGTTTGATATAGTCCCATTCATTTATTTTAGCTTTTACTTCCTTTGCCTTTGAGGTCAAATTCATAAAATCCTCTTTGAACCCAAGGTCCATAAGTTTAGTACCTATGTTTTCTTCTGTGCAGTTTACTGTTTCAGGTCTTATGTGCTAAGTGAAATAAGTCAGACAAAAAAAGTTGAGAACCATATGACTTCACTGATATGTGTGATAAAAAACTGAAAGCAACAAACGAACAAGACAAACAAATAAAGAAACAAAAACTCATAGACACAGACAATAGTTCATTGGTTACCAGAAGGTGAGGGGAGGGTGGGGATAGTAGAAGAGGGTAAAGCGGATCAAATATATGGTGATGGAAGGAGAACTGACTCTGTGAATACACAATGTGATATATAGATGATGTATTACAGAATTGTACATTTGAAGCCTATCTAATTGTACTATGCACTGTCACCCTATATATTTTAATTTTTAAAAAAAAGATGGAGGTTGTAGATATAAATCATATGATCAAAAAGAAACATAACTTTATCTCCTTTTTCCAAAACTTATATCATCATTCATTTCCTGCGTTCCTGTATTTGCTAAAAACTCAAGAAAATGTTACATATAATATGGTGAATGGGCTCCTGCCGACTTTTTTTTTTAAACAGAATTTTGTTATGTATGATAATGTTTGTTCAAGAATTTTGGTAAATGGTTTTAAATGATTTTTCGTCTATTCCTGTTACACCCATAGTTTTTGATGGGAATGGATTTTGATATCACCAAATGCCTTATTGGAACCTACCATTAGAATTTTTCACTTTTTTCTCTTTGAATGTATGTGTGCGTGCATGTGTGTGTGTGTGTGTCAGATTTTCTGATATTGAATCACACTTTGATTATGGAATTAACTCTGCTCAGTATTTTACATTGCATTTTCAAGCACTGCTTGTTCCTATTTGTTAGTATTTTATGCATTATATTTGTTTTTGTATTCATAAATATTTTCTCTTTCTGTCTCTTTCTCTCATTTCCTTTTTGAGATTGTATATTTAAATCAAGCTAGTTTCAAAAAATAAACTCAGGCATTCTTTGCCTCTTTTTATAGCTTGGAATAATTTAAATAAAATTGGAACCAAGTGATCTGATGCTTAACTAAAATTGAGTTAATCCAGGTCCCTTGTTTTCAATAGGATAGCTTTTAAATAAATTTTGTGTTTCTCATATGGAAATTGATCTTCTCAAGTTGCGTATTTCCTGGATTAATTTTAGTCTTCTTTTTTTTTTTTTTTAATATGTTTTTCCAGGACCCATGAGCTCCAAGTCAAGTAGTTATTTCAATCTAGTTGTGGAGGGCGCAGCTCACAATGGCCCGTGAGGGGATCGAACTGCCAACCTTGTTGTAAGACCACTGTACTCTAACTAACTGAGCTAATGAGCTGTCCCAATTTTAGTCATTTTTTATTTGTTAGAAATCATTCATTTCCTTGAGGTTTTTCAACCATGTTCTATAAATTTTAATATGAATATTGTTTAAACCTTTGATTTCTCCCATATATTTTATTGTCTCCTTTCCTACTCCAATTTATATAAGTTTACTTTCTCCCTTTATAATAAATTTTAAGTTACTTTTAAAAATACAAGCTTCTGAATTTATGTGTTTTGACTACTATTCTTTTTTTATTAATTTTCATTCTATTATTAAATTCATCTTTCTTGTTTGGTGTATTTTGTTGTTCAATTATGTTGCTCACTGTCAAATTGTTTTAAAAAAGTAAACCTCTGAAATTCAGGCCTCTGAATTTCAACCTCCGAAAAATGAATAACCTCATTATTCATTTTTTAAATAATGATAGTATTTAAGATTTTTTTTTTTCAGTACATAAGCTTCTTCCCATAGGTTTTGATATGAAGTGTTCTCATGTTTATTGCTTTCCATATGGTTTTTAATTTCCCACTGGATTTTCTTACAGTGGCTTTTGAGAACTGCTTCTGAATTCAAAAGTAGTAAAGATTTTTCAGTCATCAAATTAAGCATTTCTATTTTTTTTTATTTTGGTGATGACAAAAATGGAGCCTAAAAATATTCACTTTGATGGAATTTGTGAAGATTCATGTTACGAATTTATGAATTTCAATGCACAAAACACTTTATAAATTTTTCACAGACATAATAAAGTATGTGTATTCTGTATGAGTTATCCATAATTCTATGTATTGTTATTATATTGATTTTATTAATTGCATTTTGGTTATGTGTTTAAATGTATTGTCTTTTGCATCACTGAAACTTTAAAATCTTTATATCAGGAGAACGTTCTTCTACTTTCTTTTATCGAAAGTTGCTGCTTTTCCATCTGTATCCTTTTTCTTCTTATGGCTAGCTTAACTATGCATTTCCATTTGTCAATATGGCCCTAGTTTATGCTGGTGGTTCCAGCAAATTTATTAATATCCCTCCCCTTTTACTCTCAAAGTGTCTAATTTGGATAATAAAGTATTTGGTGGGCCTACTTATAAATCTTACTACCCACATGTTAAACTCCTAGAATTATTCTCTAAAAGTGTCTCCTTCTCATAATATTCATATGTAGTGGATAAGATTAATGGCTACAAAAGTGCACCCCTCCTGTATACACACCATTTTCCATGTGACTGTAGTTACCCCAGCAAAGGTGGAGTAAAATTCCCATCTCTTTACTTTGGGCTCAGCATGTGACTTCATTTGGTCACTGGGATGTTTACAGATCTGATTAAAGCAAAACATGAAATATTCCTGTGCAGTGGGGCTTGGTTTTTTGTGCCTCTTCAATCACCATGGAAGAACATGCTTTAGCTAACACACTGGTCAAAGGAGGATGAACCACACCTGGATCAAACCTGGACCAATATGTATTTGAAGCCAAGTTCAGATGAGCCCTACCCACATCAGTCAGTGTCTCCCAGGTAATTGGCAATATATGAGCAATAATAAATATCAGCAAACTAACAGATACACTCTTTATATTTTTACAATGTACTCTAAGATATATCTTCCATTTGCTATTTTAGATTATTAAGTATTTTTTTCTCCACAGTAAATGTTGTTTATTTCATCCACTATTTTTTTTTTAAAGTGGGAAACCAGGATTCTTAAGCACTTAGAAAAATTTGTCCTACCTTGAAACTTATTTTCTATCAGCTTTATTTCACTAACATGTTTTCTGTTGGTTTTTCTGTTGGTTTTAACTAATTTCTAAACCCTAATTCTTGAACCCTTTTAAATACATAGTATGCTATTTTTCTTCGTCAGCTCATTTGGGTTTATGTCTTAGTGATGGCATACATTGCTGTTGTCAGTCCTGGAAGTGTCAGGACATAAAAGCATTTCTTGTCCTTTATACTAGTGTTGTAGAAGCAAGAAAGTTGAAAGGTAGTTTCTGATGTGGCACCCGGAGAGATTCCACTGGTACAGCAGTCTCCCACAACACCTTAAGATCAAATGTAGAGAGCCTTGAGCCAACTTCAATCAAATCACTCAATCAACTCTTCTTTTTCTTCTCAAGGATGTATAACGGTCAATGACAAAATCCAACTAGAAGTATAAAGTTTTATAAGGGCCAGCATCCTTCCAGTATTGATTAGGTAATAATTATCATTTGAGCTTCCAACATTCGGCTTCATTGGCGTTTGCACAAAAACGTGAGAATCCCACGTGGCTTACTCTAAAAGACTCCCACAGAATCAAAGGCTTTATGTGTCCTTAAGACCTTTAGACTCTTAATTCCCCTGTGGGAAAGGCAGATAAAATTAATGTATTTTTTTTTTTTTACTGGGGGTAAGAAGCTGTGCATAGATTGTCATTTTCCTTTTTATAATTTCTCACATCTATATACCTCTTTCTATCATTCATCTCATCCTCTGTATGGCCCTATTAATCTACTTTACTCAAAATCAAAGTTCTTCAAATTGCCTTGTTATTTTATTGTTGTTAGTTACATTTAATCATATTTTCCATTCACATTCACTTACTAAATCTCTCCATGGGGTTTGCAACATCACCACCCTATAGGATCTTTTCTTGACCATTTTTAAGTAATCTCCGTGTCCAATCTCCAATGGGTAGTTTTAAGAACTCTTTTTAATTAATATGTAAGCAGTATTCTCCATGGTTGATCGTTCTTCCTTTTTAAATCGTTGCTTCCTTCAGTCTCTATGAGGTCTTTCTCCTTTGTCTCCTTTTAAGTTATTCTCCCTCTTGCAAATTTTAAATATTTTATTTTCATCATGGCTCTGCTTTGGACCATTTTTTCCTAAAACTCTGTATTTGTTTCCTAATAATCTCCTTCACTTGAATCTAATCTCTATGTTCGAAATCTAAATGCTGTGATCCTCAGCCCTATATTTCCAGTTCAGACTTTGTTTCCACTCCAGAAATTGCGATGTATCTAACACTCCTCAAGTTGAACTCACAAACCTTGTGCCCAAAATTCTCTTTTTGGTGGTTTACCTCTGGAAATGCACTTTCACAGGCTGAGATTCAGTTAATAAAATCTTAGGAATCATCCTTGACCACGCCTACCCTCGGTTAAGGAAGTACAAGTTCCAATCAACTTCCCTAATGATCTTTCTCCAACACTATTCAGTGCCACCAGCATTTGTCACTTGAATTATTGCATTAGCTTCTTCTTTGGCCTCTCTTTACCTCTTCATTAAACCGTGATGCTCTCAAAGGGTGTTTTAAAATCACAAAACAAATCATGTCATTCTTTCCAATTTAAACCCTTTTAGTAACTCCTAATTTTGCTTAAAAAATGTAAACCAAATCTGAACTTGGTTAACATAGTCATACTTAGTGTGGTACTACCTGCATGACTCATGTATGTTGCTCTGCTAAGCACCCCCTTTGCTCTAATTCAGCCATAGGTCCTCTAATCCTAAGGTCCTCAAAAGTCACAGCCTCAGAAAATACCCTTGAACCAAATCTGTTTCTTTTTTCCTTTTTAATTTAGTATATAACTCTTACTTATGCATGAGGTATCAGCTAATTTATCACTTCCTAAAAGTTAACTAGCTTGTCATACAAGACCAGGATAAATGCTCAAATGGTTCTCAGTGCTTCTTCCCTTCATGATTTTCTACTTGGTCTCACTTAATAAACTAATTGAAAATATGTATTTAATGTTCATCTCTATAGATGGCCTTTAAATTTCTCATTCCAAGAGATCAAGTACATTCTACTTAGTTCTATGTCACAGTACCTCATACTGAGACATAGAACATGGTATTCGTTATTTCAATTCCTCTTTGTCAATTCCTCATTCAGGACACACATTATATTTTGTTTCAGATGCTGAACATATGAAAGTAGAGTATGTTTTTACTTGTTTTATATGTTGTATACATGATTTTATCTCACGCTTAACTTGTTAATAAGTAAGTGGTTAACTTCTTAAAGTTAATACATTTCAATTGGATGTACTTATGTTAAAAATGTGATGGCATAAAATTGATCTTCAATATTTTATACTTGTATTTTATGTATTTATTTATTTTAATATCATTTCTCAATTACAGTTTACATACAACATTACAATTGTTTTAGGTGTACAACATAGTGATTAAAATTTACATAACTTGCAAAGTGACTACCTTGATAAATCTAGTACCCACCTGATGCCATACATAGTTATTACAATATTACTGACTATATTCCTTATGCTATACTTTTATCCCCATGACTATTTTGTAACCACCAATGTGTACTTCTTAATTTCTTCCCATTTTCCACCCATCTCCCCAACCACCCTCCCATCCAGCAACCATCAAATGTTCTCTGGATTAACAAGTTTGTTTTTGTTTGTTTGTTGTTGTTGTCACCATTGTTGTTCATTTATTTTGTTCTTCACATTCCACATATAAGTGAAATAATATGGCATTTGTCTTTCTATGTCTAAATTATTCAACTCAGTACAATACTCTCTAGGTCTACCCATGTTGTTGAAAATGGCAAGCTTTCATTCTTTTTATGGCTGAGTAACATACCACTGTATATATTGTACTACCTCTTCTTTATTCATTCATCCACTGATGGAAACCCAGGTTACCTCCATATCTCACCTATTATAAATAATGCTGCAATAAATATATAGATGCACATGTCCCTTCAAAGCAGAGTTTGGGGATCTTTGGATAAATGCCCAGAGGTGGAATTGCTGGGTCCTTCTTTGTCATTTATCCTAGCTTTTGTTTTAAAGTCTATTTTGTCTGGTATAACTATTGCTACCTCAGCTTTTTGTTTGTTTGTTTCCATTTTTATGAAATACATTTTCCATCCCTTTTCTCTCAGTCCATGTGTTTCTTTTGATCTGAAGTGCATCTCTTGTAGGCAGCATATGTAAGGGTTTTATTTCTTATCCATTCAGCCACATTATCTTTTCATTGGAGTATTTAATCCATTTATATTTAAAGTAATTGATGATAGATATGTAGTTATTGCCATTTTATTATTCTTATATTTGATTTTTCTCCCTTTTTCTTTTTAAGAAGTGCCTTTAACATTTCTTGCAATGCTGGTTTGGTGGTGGTGAACTCCTCTAGATTTTTCTTGTCTGGGAAGCTCTTTATATGTCCTTCAATTCTAAATGATAGCTTTGCTGGGTAGAGTACTTTTGGTTGTAGGTCCTAACTTTTCATTGTTTTGAATATTTCGTGCCAGTCCCTCTTGCCTGCAATTTTATGTTCAGAAATCAGCTGACAGTCTTATGGAAACTCTTTTGTAGATAACAAATGGCTTTTCTGTTACTGGTTTTAAGAGTCTCTCTTTGTCTTTAATGTTGGCCTTTTAATTATGACGTGTCTTGGTGTGGGCCTCTTTGGGTTCATCTTGTTTGGAACTCTTTGCATTTCCTGGGCTTGTATGTCTCTTTTATACACCAAGTTAGGGAAGCTTTCCATCATTATTTCCTCAGGTTTTCAATTCCTTCCTCTCTCTCTTTTCCTTCTGGTTCCCCTATGATGTGAATGTTGGTATGCTTTATCTTGTCCCAAGGATCCATAAGCTGTCCTCATTTGTTTTGGATTATTTTTTCTCTTTCCTGTTCTCATTGGGTATTTTATGCTACCTTATCTTCTAACTCATTAATCCAATCGTCTGCTTCATCTAATCTACTGTTGATTCCCTCTAATGTATTCTTCATTTCAGTTATTTTATTCTTCATTTCTAACTGGTTCTTTGCTGTTGTTATTTTCTATCTCCAATTTTATGTTTCCTTATCACTTTGTTGAACTTCTCACTGTTATCAATGAGCATCCTGTTAACCAGTGTTTTGAGCTCTGCATATGGTAGATTGCTTGGATCCATTTTGTTTAGCTCTTTTTCTGCATTTTTGTTTTGTTTTTTTCACTAGGGACATGTTTGTCTCCTCATTTTGGCTGCCTCCTTTTGTTTGCTCCTATTTATTATGTCTCTCAGTCTTGTTAGAGTGTCCTTATATAGTAGGTGTCCTGTGGAGATCAGTGGTACAGAAACACCTGAGTCATATGCTCCAGGTGTGTCCCTTGTGTAGGTTGTGTGTACCTCCTGTTGTTGTTGAGCCTTTATTGATGTTTGCATATCAGTGGGAGGGATTGACTATCACGCTGATGGCTGTGAGAACTGGCTGTGGCTACAGTGGAAGAGAAATTGTGCAGGGGCTGGCCTTATAGGACAATATTCACTTTAGCAGAGTTCAGGTACCTGAACAGTCTATTCGATGGGTGTGTCATCTGAAGAGGTGGTTGGTGTGATCTGAAGCTGGCCACTGGGTGTTTTGGTTCTGGGGCCTTTTGAGAGGGTCTTTATTGTAGATCAAGGTCAGCAACTGCCTGTGCCCTGCCTGGGGCCACTTGATATGAGCTACAAAGTGATCTGCAGATGGTTGCCATTTGTGTTTAGCTTGTAGGTGCCTGGGAGAGGCTGAGCTCTGAACCAAGGCTGGCTGACGCTAGTGCTAGGCTTGGGCAGCTCAGCTAGTGGTACAGGGGATGCCAAAATCACATGTTGCTTGTTGGGTTTTGTGGCCTTGCAGATATTTTAGGGAAGTCTGTAGCATGAGCAAAGACAGGCCATTTGTATGGAAAAGCCACTGGAAGAGGCTTGGGTAGACCTGCAAATTGGGTGGGATGGGTCTCCTGGAAACACAAGGAATGGTGTTAGCCAGGTTGATGGTGACTCAGACATGGTGCTTGCCTGCTTCTGCAGGCTCAGTTGGGGGAGGGCTCAACAAGTTAATAATGGTTTCTGCCAGCACTTCTGTCTGGGAGAAAGCTCACCTTCTAGCCCTGGCCCTGACACTAGACAACTCAGTTTCCTCCCTGTATGTCCCTAGCACCTTTTGAGCTGCTGCCCCAGTGCTGGAACTAAGAGAAAATGAGTCTGCCAGCGAGTAAGTCCATTCATAGACCCTCTAAAAGGAACACTTGGAACTCCAAAAGTCCTCCATTTCACTCAACTGCTATCTCTGCTAGTTTTCACAGCCAGAAGTTATGGGGACTTCTCTTTCTAACACTGGTACCTTGGGTTAGGGAGCATGGTGTGGGGCTAGGACCCCTCTCTCCTCAGGGGGGACCTCCACGACTTAGATATCCCTTCTAATTGTTAACTGCCACATGTGGGTGTAGGACCAGCCAGTTCCATATCTGTCCCTTCTATCAGTCTCAAGTTGGTTTCTTCTGTATGTCATTAGTTATAGGACTTCTGCTCAGCTAGACTTCAGGTGATTGTCAGTCATGGTTATTCTATAGTTTAGCTGTAATTTTGATGTGATCATTATGAGGAGGTGAGAACATCATTTACCTATTCTGCCCTCTTGACCAGAAGACCTTTATGCACGTATTTTATTAATTTTCCATATGGGTCAGGATCATTTTCAAATAAAAAAAGAATAGGTAATTTCGCCAAAAACATACTAGTAATAAAATATTTTCTTCATTTCTCAAATGTGGATAATGCCTACCTCACAGAATATGGAAAAGATAAAATGAAGAGATTATGAAAATATTTTATAAAATGTACAGCATTATTAAATTTCAGTTACAATATTAATATTAGTCTTGTACAAACATGGTATTAAAATCATATGTCTTCCTATTAATCATCTTATTTCAACTAAACGTAAGAGAAATAACTGCTGCTTGTTTTTCTAATTTTTTTTCTTGTCTCATACATAATTATTACTGAGAGAATGCAGGTTATGTTCAAGACCAATGTTGTCAGGCAATGGAGCTTTACTTAGAATTATTTCCTCATAAGTCAGAAGCTAACTGGCTGACAGAATACTCAAACTAGGGATTCTAGCTGACCACAGGTAAAATTTACTACTGTAAATCTAGTAATAGTTGGGGGGTGGAGAGGGAGAGCACTCTGCATATTTGAACTAGTAAAATTACAGCTCCATCACTTTAGTGTCCATTTCATAAACTGTTGTTTAATGAGCATTTTTATGAAACTATTCTTCCACTTATAATCTTAATTAGAAACTGTGACATCCCAGAGCTAGACCTGTTTATTTTTTTAAAACTACTCTTCCTATTTTCCCTGTCATTGGATTTTAATGGTTGGATCCTCCATGCTCTGTAATTATGTAGGTAGGCTCTACGACATACAGTGCTTAAAGTTTAGGACCAAAGAGGCTCTGGACAGCACATATCATTTGTAGAATAAGAATAATAATAAGAGGGATTATCATTTACTCCAACAATTAACTGGTCCCTCAATTGCCATATGGTTATATTCCCTTGAAAACTCACTTATCACTTCAGTAAATTAAGGAACATGTTGTAATATCACCACATAATACATTTCTAAGCATCTAACATTTAATAGCATATAACTTCATTATTCCCACTTGAAAAAAATGGAATAATTATCAGTTAGTTTTCGCTTATTTAAAAATGCCCTCTGAAGCAAAGTGTTTAGAGTCATATTGTTATTCAATTTATTCATTATGAGATAAACTAAAATATTCAAGGCATTTTAAAGGTATGAATTCCAAATGCGACTTGAATATATTCATTTCCAAAATGTCAACAGTTGTCAGAGAAAGCAGGGGTGATCTAAACTGCCTTTGAGCTCTTACACTTCAATAACTACAATACGAAATTGAAACATACTATTTCTGCACTTTTTTCTAAGTAAAAATAATTTATTTTGCTTTTGTTTATAACCGTGCATGCATAATTTCAATCTGTATATTGTTTTCATTTAGCACTTTGCGTAAGAAAATTAAAGACTTAACTTCAAGAAGCGTGTCAGCACAACCAGCCATTTGCTCTTAGGACCATACTGCTTTGCTACGTTGACTTTTAATACTGTAGCAGTTTAAAATGTAAACAATAATACTCTCTCTATTCCTAGTCTAAAAGCAACATTTAACTGAAATAAGACTTTCTCAGCTGCATGTCAAGACAAGTTGATTTGTCTATTTAAAAAAAAGAAAATTACAAAGTTGTAAATACCTGAATACTAACATCAATATTATGAAATATGCAGAAAAAATACAAGTATTTCCATAAGAAGCTTGAAAGATAAGACAGATACCACCAAAAAACAAAAATCTATTTAAAATTAGATGCTGCTAAATAATTCGTTTGGTGATAAGTAGAAATGAAATCATTGTGTAAAGTGAAACCTAAAAGAATATTTAATATTAAAGCATAGAGAATTATACACACATTTTCTAAGGCACTATGAAGGGCTTTTGTGACTTGGGGTTGTATATCCAGAGGCATCATGTCATTAAGCTGCAGGATAATAGACCCTTGATATCCAATTTAGTTGTATTGCATTGTGAGAACTGCGTTCAATTTTAGGTGCCTCATTTTTAACAAATATAAAAAAGCCAGACAGATTTTTGAAAAACCAACATTAATGTTCAGGGATCTGGAGAGGGTATTATTTATAAGATAATGTTCACAACAGCTTTTTCTTAACAGCTCCAGAAAATGAATTGATGTATTCTCATCATGGAGTCTACATAAGCACACAGTATTTTGATTAAATAAATAAATAATACAACTTTGCAGAGGGTGCTTAAAATACGATTATTTCCATAGAATTTTATAGCCAGAAAAATCATTAAAGATCACCTTATCCAACACCCTTATTTATTTTTAAAATTTTGGCAACTTTTATTAAGTTTATTGGGGTGACACCAGTTAGTAAAATTATATAGGTTTCAAGTGTACAATATATAGTATATATATATTGTATATAATACATCATTTATATATCATACTGTGTTTTCACCACCCAAAGTCACGTCACTGCTCCTGTCACCATATATTTGACCCCTCAACAACCTTATTTAAAAATGAGGTTTTGGGGCCCAAAATTTTCATCCTAATCATGTCCCTGGAGCTTGTTGGTGCCACAGGCAATATTAAAACTCACGTTCATGACAATAAACTTTTTTTCTTTTTCCAGTTTGCCACATACTTCAAGTATCTCTAGCTAGTGTCATTTTACTGAATTAAAAGTACCACATCATTAACTGTTCCAAATATATTTGGGGATACTTATTATTAATGTAAATGGGCTTTGGGATAAGAAAAAATAATTTCAGTCCTTGTTGTAGAACCTAGATATTTGACCTTGGCCTAATTACTTAAGCTTTCACTTTCCTCTTCTATATAATGGAATAATTAATAGTAGCAACTTCATAGGGTTTCCTTGAGTGTCATATGAGAAAATCGAAGTAACGTGCTTATCCCAGAACCCAGCACATACTGTTGTCTATAATTATGAATTCTGAGGAGAAGCATTCATAGGTAAGTGAAAAGTATTCTTTAAACCTTCCAGGAATTCTCAATTAAATAAGTACAATAAAATCACAATTTGGAAAAGTCATAGCAACATCATACATTTATACATTTTATAATGTATAAAATATTAAAAAATAAAAAGACACTGACCTCAAATAAGTATTAAGAAGACTGGCAACTGATTTCTCAAGAGAAATCATGTAAGTCAGACATCACTGGTATGGCATTTTTAATGCTTATGGAAAATAACTGTCAGTCTAGAATTCCACACCCAACAAAAATAATTTTTAGAATTGTACACCTGAAATCTATGTAATTTTACTAACAATTGTCACCCCAATGAATTTTTTTAAAAAATTTCAAAAATAAGGTTAAATGAATAAATTTTATTACTTGCAAAAACTAATAGCATCAATTACAAAACAAACAAAAATCAGGGGTAGAGTGTTCTTCAGGTAAAAAAAAAGTCATCTTAGAAGGATGTAAGGTAATGCCTACATATCTGTATATAGCTTCAGAATATTTAAATACTGACATATCATAAAGGATACGTAGGCAAAACTACAGTCAACATGGAAATTTTAGCAACATTTTGTTAGTAAATGGTGAAGCAAGCAGACAAAACGATCAGTAAAGAACTAGAAATTTTGAACAACATTATTAATATGTCAAATTCAAAGTCATAGGCTACTTTACCCACACCCATATTCTTTATATATGTACATGAATTATTAGGCCATTAAGCAAGTAGCAACGAATTTCAAATGACTGAAATTATTTAGGTTTTTTTAATCTACAAAAGAATTAAGCTAGAAACCAACAAGAGTACATGGCTATAAAATCTTTGAAGTCTTGAAATTAAAGCAATACACTTTTCGGTAGTCTATAAGTCAAAGCAAAATAACAAAGAGGAAATGTCTGTGCTAAACAATAATGAAAATCCATATTGAAGTGTATTTTGAAGTTAAAGCTATGTTTTGAAGGAAATTTATTGCCATAAACACATACATTAGAAGACTGGCATCAATAATTAATTATCCATTTTAGTAAACCAGAAAAAGAAACAACATTGATAAGATAAAAACAGAAATTAAAAGTTGGTTGTATGAAAAGATTAATTAGGAAAAAAACCCAACATGAGTGAATAAGAAAAAAAATTACAAATTACTAACATGAATGAAAACCAGACATCACTCTAGATCCTAGATATGATAAAAATATTAAAGTGATTTTTATCAACATTAAAAAATTAGTTTGAAATTTTATATGAAATGGACAAAGATTCTGAAAAGGACATCTTCATAAAAGTGATTCATAGATAAGTAGAAAACCTGAAATCTCCTATATTTAGTAAAGAAATTAAATCTGTAAGTAAAAATCTAGTGAGAAAGAAAGATCCTGGCTCAACATAATGTCTCCTGTTAAATACTCCTAACACTGCAGAATAATTTGTAGCAATCTTAAGTATGTCCAGATAGTAGAAAAATAGGGAACAGTCACAATTCATTTTATAAAATCAGCATAAATTTAATAACAAAATCTAAAAAAAGAAAAAAGAAAAAATTGAGGATATCTATATGGAAATAAACTAATGCTCGAACCATCCGTATAACATACACAGAAACAAATTCCTTATTGATTATAGATATAAATACAAAAGATGAAACAATGAAACAGGAGAGTATCTTCCTGTCTTTGGCATAAGTAGATGTCTTAACCAAGACTTCTGAATGTTAAAAGACACCAATAAGAGAGTGATAAAGCAATCCATAGGTTGATGAAAGATATTGTAATACCAACTGCCAAGGACAGACTCATAGCCAGAACATTTAAAAAAAAAAAAAAAAATCCACGTATCTATGAGAAAACAGACCTCAGTTAAAAAAAAAAAAAAAAAAGAGTAGAAGAAACTCTTCAACAGGTAAGGAGAATGTTCAAATAGTCAACAAGTATAAGAAATGGTATACAACCTTATTAGTGATAGAAAAACTAAATTAAACAAGGTGATTCAAATACACTCACCAAAATGGTTAAAATTAAAATGAGTACCATTGCCTACAAATGGTGAGGATGCAAGCAACTAGAATGCCCATATACTTCTGTGGAGGTGCCAACTGGTTTAACCATTTTGGAAAACTGTTTGGCAGCATCTGCTAAAACTAAAAGCAAGCAATCAGAAATTCTCATAATTGCATCACAGGACATGCAACAGTGTTTATAGCAGTATTATTCCTACCAGCTACAGAATACAAACAATCAACTTGTCTGGCAACAGCAGAAGGGATTAATCCTAATATAGTCATAAAAAATAATTCTATTCATCAAAGAAAATACCACAACCACAAAAATATGTTTGCATCACAGACTTAATAGTTGAGAGAGGAAAGACAGACACACACAAATTCAAACAGTATAGTTCTCTGTTTGTGTGTGTGTTTAAGCTATAAAACAGGTATAATGTCTGAACGGAATTAAGGGTAGTAATTCTTTAGGGAGTAATATCAGGCAGGGGGTGCTTGTGGGTGCTGGCATTGTTCTAATTTTTTATGTCAGTGGTGTTACCAACTGAGTTTTCACATTGAGTGAAATTATAGAGTTTTACATTTTATAATATATTCATTTTTTACATATGGGATACATTTTTAGCAGAAATATATAAATTACATGCATGAAAGCTCATGTTTTTCTCCAGATTTTTGGTCCTTCAAGTTTGTCATTTTCAGGATCTTTTTTGGCCTTTTGATATCCCACTTCTGATACGTTAGTTTATAGTTTTGAGGCTTTCTCTCCCAACTCTTCAGCATGCACTTAAAGTATCTGTTTAATGACTACTGCCAAAGGATTTCTGCTCACGATATTCTACTGAAAACATGTCTCTTTTTATTAGCACTGAAGAACACATCTCCTATCTCATCTGCTCAAAAGCTTTTTATAAATGCTTTTCCAAGAAACTCATGACTAACATCATTATTTTGATGTGAAAACATTTGCAGCCTAGAGAAAAAATAATAAAACATGCTTCTGAAAGAACTGCTTCATTATCAATGCTTGTACTTCAAATCTGTTCTAATTATTTTTTCCAGCTTATACTAAAAAGGGAGAGAAAGAAGAAAGCATTAACTCTGCTTGTTCATAGTTCACTTTTGTCAGTGATAACAATTGACCTGAAGAAATTGATATTGGTTCTTTTAGAATTATTTATGCTTTCTTTCTTTCTTTCTTTCTTTCTTTCTTTCTTTCTTTCTTTCTTTCTTTCTTTCTTTCTTTCTTTCTTTCTTTCTTTCTTTCTGTCATTTCTTTCTTCTTTTCTTTTTTTACTAAAGCCAGCCTCACATCAGTCAGAAAGCTTTCTTAAATTGGGTGGAGCATTAGGACCCATGCATCTCTATTTTTAATAAATTTTATGTTATTATTGTTTGTGTTTATTCTATGGCACATTATAAGAATTTTTAATGCATATGGTACTTTGATATTTTTTAATTTAAAACATTCTTAAGAAATAATTATCTCTTTCAAAGTCCATTTGATGTCATTCTAGCTCAATTACGTGTTGGGATTTGAGGGTTGTATTTCATAATTAGAGGTAGTTTATATTATTGAATCTTATGAATAAATAACTTTAATTATATTGTACTCTATAGATAGTATAAACATTGTAATTCAGTTTGATGAACCAATCCATCATAGCAAAAGTATATAAGCAGTTTTCATAAACAATTCAGCAACTGGACATTACTGAAATTTGAATGGCTATTTCTGTTTACCAAGAGCTATTTATTATGGTTACACAAAAATAACTTAAAGTTTATCTAAGCTATTTATAGCTGTTGATAACCCATCTATCAGAACTGAAAGAAATGTATTCATGATCTGAAATATTATCAGGTAAGCCATGTTTTGCTTTCTGGGAGGTGGTTAAGGAGTAAAGCAGAATTAAGTGAGATCACCATCATTCCTCCTTAAAAAGCTTCTCAAAAGTATGAAAGAAAAATCATTAAGAAGCTTTTTCTGGCATGTCAGAGATACTTCATCAAATTTATGGGTCTAGAATGTCATGTCTTTTGACTGAACAAAGATGAATTTAATAAACTAGAATAGAATTGCAGAGAATAGTGAACGTCTCTAATTTGGAACTGTGCTGGAGAAAGCTGAGAAGAAATAACTTATCAGAGGATTTTGTGAGGCTAACTTCTACTGCACATCATTAAACAAATAAAATGAAAAGAATGGCCATGGGGGAATAGAGAGAAATATGATATGTTCATATTAAAGAGTTAGAATAAGCAGCACTTGTTACTCATTTGGGTATGTGTGGTGGAGACAGCCAAACATCATGGGTGTCTATGTTGATAGGCTTGACTACACGGTGGAGATACACTGGTAATGCTCATCAAGAAAAGAAACTTACAATGAGGAACATATTGGAAGGAAAGTATAAGATGACTTTGGGCAATGCTGAGATTCAGATACAGGTGGTGACGCTCAGGAGACAGTGGCCGTAGGTTCCAGAACTCAACAAAACAATCTAGACTACAGATACTAATTTAGAAGTTCCCCGAACATTTGCAGCTCTTAACATCAGTGACATTAAATGCTTTTCCCAGAGAAATGAAAGTATTTTAGAACGTTGCTGAACATGACATTTTAAGGAATGTGAAGTGAAGTGGAAGAGAACATTTATAAAGTATATAAGCAACAGCATGAAATGAAAATACAACAATACCCAGAATCTAGGGAAAGGGAAGAGTTTCAAGTCAAAAAAATTCAACAAAATCATGCTGCAGCTATGTTAATAAAATATGAACTAAAATGCCTCCATTAAATTTAGCCATAATCAGTTTGGGGTGAATTTAATGGGCCAGTTTTACTGCTGTGGAAGTTCTAGAAGCGAGATCCCTGTGCGACAAAGAAGTAGTAAAATATATATAAATTACATTTTTAGTAAAACATACATAAATTACATTTTTTCAAAGCCTGACAGGGAAAGAAAGACAATGTAAGTAAATGTAAAAGTCTGAATACTCTGCAATAACAAACAGCCCTATATCTCACTGCTTAAAACACTAAAAGTTTCACAACATGGATGGACCTAGAGAGTAGTATGCTAAGTAAAATAAGTGAGACAAAGACAACTACTATATGATCTCCTTCTATGTGGACTCTAAAGAACAAAATAAATGAACAAACAAAACAGAAATGTACTCATAGATGCTGAGAACAAACTGATGGTCGCCAGATAGGAGAGGGGTGGTTGGACTGGGAGAGAAAGATAATGGGATTAAAAACTACAAATTGGTAGTTATGAAACAGTCACTGGGATGTAAAGTATAATATATAACATATAATCAATAATACTGTAATAACTATGTATAGTGCCAAGTGGGTACTAGATTAATAAGGGGGATCACTTCCTAAATTATACAAATGTCCCACCACTATGTTGTGCACCTGAACTTAATACAAAAGAATATTGAATGTTAACTATAATTGAAAAATAAAAATAAATAAATAACACCAAAAGTGTATTTCCTGCTTAGGCTTCATGCCCATCTCAGATCAGCAGAGGATGCCAATCCATATCGTCTCCACTAAGAATCTAAGTTAATGGACCCTTAAAATTCAGAGTTATCATGGCAGGGAGGGAAAAGAAACAGAAAATTATGCACTGAATCCTGCAGAGTTCTGCTCACATATCATGACCAAAGCAAGTCACGTGTTCATGCCTGTGAATCTGGATAGAAGTACAATTTACTCTGTTTCCAGAATGAAAAAGACTGGAATATTTATTTTAAAAACAAACAAACCAAAATAAAACAAAAACAAACAAACAAACAAACAAAAAACCTACCTCTTCTGCTCTGGTCACCAAATATTCTGTTCACTCTCTTTCCTGAATACACAGTTTATTCACCTCAATCTTCAATTGCATTCAATCATGACATCAAAATAAAAGTGCGAGTTTTCTCAGGCAAAACATCTTTCTCTTAGAATGATGGAGGATAAGAGATTTCAGGTAAACCATGGCTGTGCCTATTCTTGTTTTGGAGTCTATTATGACCGTACATTCTTTTTAAAAACATAGTTGGATTCTTATCAATTTCATTCCAATCAGCTTCATTTTTATATATCAGCATTCACAAATACATTTACTTTCAAGACATATGTTTCACATATACTATATTTCTAGCTCTCGCTCTCTTGCTCTGCTCTCTCTCAATACCTTATCAGTACCTGGCGTTTATCAGGCATGGCTTCTGCACACCTTTAGTCTCTATTCCCTGAGGTATTTTTGACCATTTGAAAATATTTACTGGATGCTATAATCTTAAATTGGATTATTTTTCTAATGTATATTAATCCAGGTGGTTTTAAGTATGACTGTCAAGGTCATTTCCTTCATTTGGTCTTTGCTCTGCAGCAATTTAATTGGTTGAAAGTAGTTTACATTTGTGTTTGTTTTTGTTTTTTTAACCTGCAAGGCTTAGTTTAAATCTATATTTCATTTTTTCCTCTATAGTTTTCGTGATTTTCTCCCTATTGTTTAGCATCTAAACTGCCCAATTCATTTTGAGATCTTACTATTCTTGTAACAACTTGCTAAATATACTGAATACACTCCATTTCCTTCTGGTTTTCGATCTTTAACACTTTGCATCTACCAGATGCATGGTCTGCCTTCTAAGTTATATCAAACATTATTTAACCAAAATATTGGCTACTGTATAATGTGTGTCACTACATTTTTAGCTATAAATAACAGTTTTTTTTGTTTGCTTGTTTGCTGATCCTATGGGCAGTGAGACAATAACTTATATTTTAGGCTTTTACTATGTAACAACCCAAATTCTAGGAATCGATTTCTACACTAAGAGACATTATACTTTGGTAAAAAGCAAACCCCAAATCTCGTAGCTTAAAAGTAAAGGCTTATTTCCTATTCACACCACATGATTTTCATCTCAAGTCAGAAACAATGTCTATTCAACATTATGATCACTCAGGAACCTGGGTTAACAAACATCTGCCTTCTCGACCCGTTGCGTGTCAAGGACATGGGGAAATGGAGAATCTTGAGTTGGCTCACGCAGGACTCTGCTCAAAAGTAAGGTATATCATATTTCATTGGCAATCCCACAACATTCCTGGAAGTAGAAGAATCTTATTATAGGTGGCTAGCATGGACACTATCTAGAATCATAAATGAATTAAAGTATTATTTTTACTTTATTTTTGAAACATAAGTGACTGAATGTTTATTTGCTGATGAGAAATATCCAGAATAGAAATTATGAACACAGGGCATAAGGATGGTAATTATTGAAACACTGTTGCTAAGGATGCTAAAGAAGATAGGGTCTGTGTAGATGTGAAGTCATTATCCTTAAAAAAGGAAATAGACATCTTTCTTTCCTCTGAAAATAAGAGAAAGAGGGTCATATGGGCAGAGACAAGATACTAATTTGAAGGTGAGAAAAATCACACCTGAGAACCAAAACTTTCTCATGGTAGCCGAAAGTTAATGACAAGATACCAGAGTGCATCTACTACACCCAAAATGTCTTCTGCAGTCTAGGTTAATACACATATATACAATAGGAGAAACTTTTACCTGAAATAGGTTCCACTTCATAGTAGTACAAGCAGGTATTTCATATCAGAGCTAAAACTCGAAAGATAAAAATATACACAAGGGTGACCAGATGGCTCAGCTGGTTAGAGCGCAAGCTCTGAACAACAGGGTTGCCAGTTTGATTCCCACATGTGCCAGTGAGCTGCGCCCTCCACAACTAGATTGAAGACAATCAGCTGCCACTGAGCTCCCAGAGGGGCGGCCACATGGCTCAGCTGGTTAGAGCACAAGCTCTCAACAACAAGGTGGCCGGTTCAATTCCCGCATGGGATGGTGGGCTGAGCCTCCCGCAACTAAAGATTGAGAATGGCAACTGGACTTGGAGCTGAGCTGTGCCCTCCACAACTAGATTGAAGGACAATGACTTGGAGCTGATGGGTCCTGGAGAAACACACTGTCCCACAATATTTCCCAATAAAATTGATTTAAAAAAATATACACACAAATTGGACTTAGCCAAAGCAGACTTATAATCAGTGGAGTCTATCTAAAAAAGGTTTCTCACTTCCTTTCTAGGCTTCCTAGAGAGATACAACTATAATAATTCTAACTCATATAGTAAAAAAAAGGAAAGGAAAGGAAAGGAAAGGAGAGGAGAGGAGAGGAGAGGAGAGGAGAGGAGAGGAGAGGAGAGGAGAGGAGAGGAGAGGAGAGGAAAAGAAAGGAAAGGAAAAGAAAAGAAAAGAAAAGATGGCAAATAAAAGAGAGAGCAAAGTTTGCATGTGAGCAGAGGAATTTCTGAGTGATTCTCCACCATCATGAGAATAGGGCTTATGCAAAACTTTATAAATCAATATAGAGAGCAGCAAAAATGGCATTGTTATCCTTTTTATTATTGATTTGACTTTAGATGCTAAATATATATTTATTCTCTAAGTACTTTCTCCTTAGTTCTCATTTTGGTGAGGAAGATGATTGACTAGGATCAGTTTAAAGGGTAATAGCACTAAAACTTTTTATAAGACTGTCAAGAACTAAATGATAATGGTAAAAGGCAAACTTAGAACTCACTTCATAAAGCTTTTTCACTCAGCATTTATGGCTTCACTTTTCAATGAGTACTTTTAATTGCCTAACCTGGGAGTCTAGTAAGATACTGACCCTCTTTGCAGAATTTACACTAGAGGGGAAGAGAAGATACATTTGGTTTATAGATATACAGTTATATGTGTTACATGTTCTTACATGTCCAGAGTAGCAAAAGTCCAATATATCGCTCCCTCAGTCTCTTATTGGTTTCCTCACCTCCCCCAACTAAGTCATCCAAGAACATTCAAGGGAAAGAGGAAGGAAAGAAGGAAGGAAGGAAAGAAGAAAGGAAGGAAGGAAAATTAATCCTGGATACAGTGTGTCCAAGGACTTAATGGTATCTCCTGAAAATTCATATGTTGTAGCTTTAACACCCAATATAATTGTGCTTGAAGATAGGGCTATTAGGACATAATTAAATTTAAGTGAGGCCATAAACTAGGGTCCTAATCCAACTGAATTGGTGGCCTCAGAAGAAAAAGAAAAGAGAAAGAAATCTCTGACTCCATGAGCACACTGTGGAAAGGCCACGTGAGCGCACAGCCGCAAAGTGACCATGTGCAAGGCTCTCACCTGAACCTGACCATACTGGCACCCTGATCTTGCATTTCCAGTCTCAACTGTGAGAAAACAAATCTCTGTTGTTTAAGCCAATCAGTCTATGGTCTTTTATTACAGTAGCCCAAACAGACTCAAACACAGGGAAGGAAATAAAAACCTGAGATGAAGGTTGACGATTTGACATAATTGGAAATTTAAAAAATATGTATATTAAAATAATTTGTAAAACAAAAAGATAAAATGTCTCCAAATGGCTTTTGTGCCTCTACAACATAAGTTCTGAATTAATTTCTACTTCTGCAGAAATGCATCAACTGACAAAACTCAGTGGACTGAATCAACACCAGGTCTCAATTACAGTTGTACCTGGGGATCCATTGAGTTTAAACAAGGTATCCCTTATAGGTTTAAGGGAGTTACTGAATATATAACAGAGAACAACAGGTATGCCTCACTTTAACCATCAGAACTACAACTGACCTCAATTCCCAATGGTCATAGACTTATTGCCCTAAAACAGTGCATAGTGGTCATGGAAGGCTGACCCAACACATAATAAATTAACGTCAAATTAAATCTTTGGTACTTACACATTTACTTGACAAAATGAAACCCTATGGACTCCCCCTACCTCAAGGATCTAAAATAGTTAATATGGTCGAGTGTAAACTAAAACAGGGCATTTAAAAATTTACACCCATTATACAAGACCTATTCAGACAATGGTGATTACCCCCCGCTGCTTCTCTGTTGAACAAGCCAACTTGGGTTGGACGACTCATACCTCATACTGATGACTACCTTAGTTCTGTGCTCTAACCCATTATTGAAATTACTGATCCCATCTCATCAGCCACTGATAAATATTTTACTATTATTGATTTGGCTGATATGTTTTGTTGAACGCCTGCTTCGACAGTCTCAGAGTTGCAGTTTGCCTTCACCCCTGAAGAGACATAATATACTTTCATCATGCCCACAGTGTCACTCAATAGCCAGACATTGTACAGAAATGCCATCACATTAATAATCTCCTCCAATGAGATTCATTTGACACACTTATTCAGGATATACAAGTATGCTAAAAGGAACCAACAAAAGGGAGAAATGCTAGGGCTCACACATAGTGCAAGGCTGTGTCACCTTAGTTAGCTTACTGAAAATCAGTTGGCACACCAAAGGACACTCCATTCCCAGTACTGCCAATAAACAGCTATTGACCCTCTCAGCTCTCACAACTTCTTTTAGGTTTCCAGATGCAATATATTCCTCATGTACAAATTTGACTTAAACCTACTTATGATGCATTTACAAACTGGCTCATTTTAAATGGGATCCTTTCCAACAAAACACTCTAGAATCTGTCCAAATTATAATAAAATGATCATTCCCACTGGTGCCCCCAAGAGACTCCTTCATTGTAGAGGTTTTAGCAACCTTTTTTCATACCTTCTGTAGTGTTCAGATCACTTGCGATGCTCATAAGTGGTCCCTAGGTTTCTGACACATGAAACTCCTCTCCTCAGCCCTACAGTATATGCCATTAGAGCAAGAATTGCTGGCTGCATACTGGGCTCTCCTGGAGACAGAGGCTCTCATGGGCCCTGGTCCTGTGGCTCTCATCATGACTTAGATCATGGAAGCAGATTCCTGCAAGCTTGGCACAGCCTTTCAGACCTCTCTGATACAGAATAAAGGCAAACATGGGTCTCTGATATATCTCCCCTCTCAATCCCTTGCCAGATGTCACAACACTGGAGAGATCACTCCTTTCCCAGACCCCTTACCTCCTGAGAGTCTCAGGATCAACAGAGTGAATAACATAATCACCACTATGACATGTGTTTGAGATCAGTGGAATGTTGCTTCTTTTATCCCTCATCTAGGATGCCCTAATGAATGACAGGAATTTGCTGAACTTCTGACAGCCGTCTTAGTACTGGATGCTCTGGCCCACAATTTTCCCCATCTGCACGTTTTTTCAGACTCTTGAGACAATGCAAATCATATGGATGTTTGATCCAGCCAATGGCAGCAACCACCATTAATATCCAAGACTGTTTCTTTGCAATAAAGAACTCTGGGAATCTCTGACCTCACCGGTTCCCCAGAATATAAAATCATGCATGTCTTTTACCTACAAAAGCCATAATTAAAGTCCTCATGAAGATACTTTTAATCCATTTCAGAATCCCACATATCACTGATAGTGACCAAAGCAACAATTGCAGTTCTCAGAATGAGAATACACAGTGTTGGGCTCTTGCACAAGGTATTTGATAGAATGTTCACCTCTCTTTCCTGCATCAGGCTGCTGCTCTCATAAAGCATCATAATGATTTAATTAACCAGCTTCAAATTGAATTAAATGAAAATGGTAAATTCCAGTCACCAGTCAAACATCAGAATGAAATGGAGCAAAAAGTCTGAGTCAATTTTTTGACATTTGTTTGTTGATAGCTTTTAAGCCTTATCCTTACCTTTCCTCTTCCCCTCTACATCTAGGAAAGTTGGTAAGAGGCATCGATGCTCTTTCCATTAGCCCTCCTGTCAAGTTCAAGCCACACAAGCCCCTTCCCTTGCATGGAAACCCTCACACTGACCCCACTCTCTGACTGCAATAAAAACCACAAGCCAGTCATCCTTCCCTGAGAATTTCAAGCTATTTTTAGGCCTGGGTTGGAGCTGACCTGCTCTTTTCAGAATGTTTCCTTATGTGAATAATAAATGTTTTCATGCCTTTCTGTGTGTGGCGTTATCAATGTCAAAATCTGAACCAAGTTTGGGGTGGAGCTTCATCCTACTTTTGAAGAATGGACACAACAGAGAGAAATGGGTAGGCAGATGGATGATAGATGACAGATAGATAGAGATAGATAGATGATAGATAGATAGATAGATAGATAGATAGATAGATAGATAGATAGATAGATGATAGATAGAGACTAAAGTTGAAGCAAACCCACAGTCTTCTAAAGATAATGAGGATATTTCACCCTGACCTTCATAGCTTTTGTTACAGGGTTTAGGAAATATGATGTATTAGCCTACTGCAGAGCTGTGCTTCTCAATTCTAACAAGCATATGAATGACTTACAAATCTTGTTAAAATGGAGATTTTGATTCAGTGGAGGTGAAACAGGATCTAAGATTTTTTTCATATCTAACAAGCTTTCATCAGATTCCCAGTCCCTGATTAAGGTCCTGGGGAGTATCATGATTCACAGTCCCACCAACATCACAAACACTGACAGAGGTAACGCCCCCAATGAAGTTGGGAATATAAGCCAAGGTATAAAACCAAAAACATGGGGAGGACTAAGAATGGGTGTTGTGCACAAAATTCCCACTATTCCTTCTACTTGGAGAGTGAGTCTCTTCAGCTGAGTAATGCCTTGTGGAACTGATTTATTTCTACCTAAAACTCATTTTCCTTACTTGCTAACAGTTATTCTTTGAAAACTGAAAACCCATGCTTATTACTACTATGATTGAGAAAAACTAGGCCATAATATTGAGACTGACCAGTGTGAGAAAGCTTGCCTCTACTGTCATGATACAAAATCAAACCAAGACATAATGTCTGCAAGCTGGAAGCACAAATTTTGGGGTGACTTTTTGGTGTTCGTCAGCTTTAGTCTAGCTCTCTTCATGATCTTTCCTTACAAATTTTGGTTCCTATTTGCTTTAGCCTGTGTTTCTTGTCAAACTCTTCAATATCCCAGAGTCAGTAGGATTTTCTTGAAAATGATCACAGACCTACATACAAGATAACATGTATATATGAGATCTATTTTTACTTGCAACTCTATATGCCACGGCAGTACAAACCATATGGTTTTTTGCTGATATCCACATAACTTTTTTCTTCTACTGTTAACTCACTAAACATGTGTGGGTTTTTTATTAATGTTCATTCTTATGCCACTCATCACGTTATTTTCTCTGCTGTTGCCGTTGTTGGAGTTTTCATCATTGTTTGTTTAAGTTTCCCATTCTGATCCACAGTAAGAACTTGTGTATTCCAAGATCAAGGTTTTTCTCTTTCCTGTGTACAGAATGGGAGGGTAGAATGTTTAATGAAGTTTCTGCATGTTTACTTTTCCTGTATGCCAAATGATGAGGCTTTATTGTAGCAATTCCCTTGCCTGCCTTAAATCCTGTCATCCCGCATGGCTCAGATGCTTGTTGGATCACAAGACCTTCACCGGTTGTCACAAACTTGAAATTAGATGGTTTGTTTATTAAAGTCACTGGATTGTTGCTAATCATTGATCCTGTTCCTGTCTATTTGTATTATTCATTCCATTGGACATCCTCATGTACATATACTTTTAAGTTTCTGTGATTATCCTAAACACACTGATAACATTAAGAAAACATTACTTTGATTTACTTCTTGGACTTTCTCTTTCTGTTTTAAGCATTTTCATCTCTCCGCTGCATGAAATTCATGGCTAATGATTCATCCTACTTGATGATGTAAGTATATGTGGAAGCACTGGGGGGCTTATTGTCATGCAGACTTGGCTAACTGCCTATAACTGTTACTTCAAAATCACATACATACTCAAGGGTATTAGTTTTTCTCATGTGCCTATTAAAAAGGATACTGGTGATTCTTGTTCTTTCCTTAAAGGGGGATTTCTTTGTTGTAATAGTAACATAAGGGAGATACACCCTCTTCATTAAGCCCATCTAAAACTAAAAACATCATTATTTATATGCCTATAGATATTTCCTTGATATTATTTTTCATTTTACATACTATTACTAGATCATTAGAACTCATGCTACACAGTGCAAAGACCCTAGTTTTGGAACTAATCTGTGCTTCTTTCATATATTTTTATTTCTAGCACTTAATTTCTTTATGCTCCATTTTAGAAGTCTACTCGTATTTCATGTTAAAACCAACAATGATCACTATCAATGAAGCCAATAAAATGAGAGTACAGAGATGTAGCTAGAGGATAGAAGTTGGTTGCATAATCTCATCTCTCCATGCTGGTGACCATAGAATTTTGCTTGCTATGTGTCTTCAGAGATGGGGATGATAAAAAAAGAAAAATATTTGTGAAGAAAAAAACCAGCCTTTAAAACAATGCCCTTATGATAACACTCTTCTTTAATGAAAAGAGAAGAAATCTCTACATGTTCAAGTTAGAAAGAGAATCCATACAATAACTTGAATTTTCCCAATGAACACATGCATAGGAATATAGTGAATATAGCCACTGGTTATGGCTCCAAAACAAGGCCTTAGACTTAATAAAACTTGTGGAAGTTTTTGGAATCTATCACTCACTATTCAACCCCTCTGGATTCTAACTGTTGGAAAATACAAATACAGACCCAAATGATACTAAAATATCAGTGTAATTGATAGCATTAGGTAACCAGTCAATATGCACAGCTCCCTAAAAAGTTCTGGA
Source organism: Rhinolophus sinicus (assembly GCF_036562045.2). Lineage (NCBI taxonomy): Eukaryota > Metazoa > Chordata > Mammalia > Chiroptera > Rhinolophidae > Rhinolophus > Rhinolophus sinicus. Next base: position 20,468,257 of record NC_133752.1, read on the forward strand.
TGCAAGAACACCACCTAGCCTCCTATCTCTCACCCTGCACTGAATACATCCAGGAATCCAAAGGTCAGCTTCATTTGACCTACCCATGTGAAGCACAAAAAAGTTAGCCTTCTGGAGGGGAAAAAAAAAAAATCTTATCTAGTGTGCCTTTCACAGGCAAATAGAATTGCAAGAATTCACAGTGCTTGCATGGTTTCAGGCAGGTTCCACAGAACATAAGAGTTTAAGTGGGAGAGAACTAAAGTCAGTATATCTTGTCAGTGCATAAATATTGTCCTTTTACTCATAAACCCCACTGAGTGGAAAACTATGGCCAAGAATAAGTTAGTTTTCCAATAATTGGGGAAAATCATTACTTCTTCACCCTTGGTGTCCTAGGAAAATATAGATGGGTCAAATATTGGAAAAGTTTCCCTTCTCTCATCACTAAGGGAGAAAATTCAGTGGAGAGGTCGAAAGAGTCACCCGCACCAACAATCTTTTCTCTAAATCTAAATGTATGCCTTAAAGTTTTTATGGTTTTGTGTTTTTTTTAATTGAACTATCTCTCACAGAGTTTCTTTTAAAACAACATAATGATCACTATGCAGAAGGCACTGTGCTAGATGGTTCAGATACAGCAGCAAATGAAACAGAAAAGTACCTGTCTTCCTGGAACTTACATCTTAAAGCGATCACTTGTATGCTTTTTTTTTTTTTTTTTTTTTTTTTTTTTACTCTTTCAGAATTCTAGGGCTTCAGATCAGGAACAACTAAAGGCCATGAAATCAGCAATAATCAAAAATAATACTCTAAAACACGAAAATATCATAACGCACTAGTCCTTTTCTTCTCTTTGATTTAAATTGTTATTTATTTTGTAAAGTTTGACAACCTCAGGGGCAGTTGTCTTATACCTTTATTCTGCAAATCCCCATGACAGTTTATGGCAGCTAAAAATACACTAATTATATTGATGTAAGAGTAATAGGAACCAGCTTTCCAATCCAAATGGAATTACCACTCAGATGATCTCACTGCTGTTTGTTCTTGGACTACACTTCAAGAACAAGCAAAACTTCCAAGTTTAAATGAAGACCTTGATCTTTCACAAGATAAAGGATATTGTGAGATGAAGGAAGATGGAAAAAATGAGTACAAATGAAACCTGAACCATAGATTTGATGATGGGAAGATCAATAAATTCTAATTTGTGTCTTCCGATTTGTCAATACATGAGAGACAAAACCACCTGTGAGAAGAGGGAGATGGGAGGATAGGTTTAAGATTGAGGTGAGTGGGGAACACAGTATATTTTCCAGGTAGAGTATGATTCCATTGGGAGTTGATGTTCACTAACTTCCAGCTTAGCCTCATTGATTTGATTTGGTGTGTCAGTTTTCTTTCCTTTAGGAGTGGAGAAGCAGGTTCTTAGTTTAAACTGGGATAAGTTTTGCTAAGTATATATGATACAGGAAAAAATAGAATAGTAAGGGAACAGTGTTGGAACAGAAATGAATAATAACAAATCATGGGATCCAAGCTGCATACAGAAGCAAATGAAGACAAGTGTTGGGTAAAAGAAAGTGAGCTATCACGTTATCAGGAAGTCAAAGAATTGTGGGAATGGAAGTACTATAGTAATAAACATATATGAATAAAAGTTTGAGGCAAAGACCATACATTTTACTTTGTTTATACATTGATTGACACATAGTGTGGCAAATTCAGAAGGCTTTTTTTAAATGCTGCAATTAATCAGTAAGAAAATTAATTTAGATAAAAAGCTTGATAACTATGAATTATAAATTACATATGTATTACAGATAAATATTAAATATGCACTAATTACTACAAGTACTACTACTATTACTAAAATCAGTTAATCCGTGATACTATGCCATGATACTAATAACTAGTAGTTTATAAGTATGTGCTTTTAGGATTCCTGATGCATCTAGTACTCCAGACATTCACTAATAAATATTTACCAAGTGCCTTATCTATGCCAGAGATAGCCCTTGGAACTAGCATTATTACTTCATTTGTATTTTCATATGAAAACAGAAAGCCAGATAATTTTTAAGTTTTTATTCAAGTACACATTTTATGTTTTTTATTATGCCATCTTTAAAAATATATTTCTTGAGCATTTGATATACACCATATTTTGCTATCAAATACAAATGTATTAACATTACAGAGATCTTAGTAAAATAATAATATGGTCTTCTTTCTTTTTAATAACCTTGTAGCAATATACAACTTCCTTTTAAGTATGTACCTATGATGAGGTGTGATAAAAAATATGATGAATGTTTAAATTTTAAAAAATTATTACAGTAAAAGACATATTGCGATTAATCGCTCTCACTTCAAACACACTTATCCCACCCTTCTTGCTACTTTCTGAAGCAGTTCTGGAAGTCCTCTTTCGTGAGTGTCTTTAGTTGTGGTGTCATGGTTGCCTCGATGTTCTGAATCGATTCAAAATGTTTACCTGTCATGGTCATTTTGACTTTGGGGTAGAGCCAGAAGTCACACGGTGCCAGATCCGGTGAATAAGGTGGATGAGGACACACCACAATGTTTTTACTTGACAGAAATTGCCACACCAGAAGCGATGTGTGACACAGAGCCTTTCTATTGTAATCACAAAATACAGTGAATGCTGCAGCCAAGTGCCATCCAATGGAAAGGCAGGGATCTTCAATACGGGAAGTGGTGCATAGAAACTTAGTAACAGTGTGTGGAAAGTTTCAACTTGTTTGGTGCAGTCAGTTGGGTGTGAGCTATGGTTGAGAAAAGGTGGGCTTTAAAGTGTGCCATAAATCATCCTCTATCATGGCAATGCTGTGTGAAGTCATATGGTTCTTGACTTTTTCTGACTTATAGTTGACACACAATATTATATTAAGTCTATAATTCCTTTTCTCACCTTTTCTTCAATATCCATTGTAAGTGAATTTAATTAATTTCATGTCATCCTTTTAATTCCTTTCCAAGTCTTTTCTAGCTATCATTATTGGATGTGTCCCAGACTGGACACCGAACAATGAAAAAGAATGCCCTTGATGCAGAATCAGGGATGATTTCAAAAAGCAAAATTAATTGAATTATTAAAAGACAAAGGCTTCTCTAAACTACAAATACCCTCATCTCTGTCTTCCATCTCCTTCATACTATTTCTTGCTCCACAATTTTAACATTCAAAGACTCTTTGCTTACATATGTATGAGGTCAGACAATTGAGTTTGCAAACTCATCCCAGGAAAAGTGATACATACCTCATTGCTGAATATCACTATGGTCACCTTCAAAGTACTCCTCTTGGGAAGCTATGCACTGATGCCAGCACCTAGTCCACTCTTCAAAGCAATTTTGTAACTCTTTCAGGAACATCAGAGCTGTCGTCGTATTACCTTTGTTGCCCTGAATGTAGGTAAAATGTCTTCCTTTCAATATTTCCTTTATCTTCAGGTAAAGAAAAAGTCATTGGGGGCCAGATCAGGTGAGTAGAGAGGATGTTCCAATAATTATTTGTTTACTGACTAAAAGCTCCCTCACAGACAGTGCCATGTGAGCTGGTGCACTGTTGTGATGTAAGAGCCATGAATTGTTGGCACAAAGTTCAGGCCGTCTAACTTTTTCATGCACCCTTTTCAGCACTTTCAAAGAGTAAACTTGGCTAACTGTTTGCCCAGTTGGTACAAATTCATAATGAATAACCCCTCTGATATCAAAAAAGGTTAGCAACATCATTGCAATAAGTCCGTGAACTTAATTTTCTGATCTTGTATTTATTCACTTACATATTTCTCAGAAAAGACAGAGAATATTTACTGTATATCTAGCATTGACTTAGATCTGGGGTCAAAAAGAAGTAACTGAAGTATTGCTTGACCTTGAGAGACTTAGAATTGGGAGAGAAAGATGGGTAAAAGACTATGTTTTGTTTGATGATATATAAAGCAACATGTTCCCGATTTCTAATATCCCTAGGGCATTAATATCATCTGTTATCTAATTGCAAATGATCAATGCTAAATAAAGTGGGGATAAGTAAACACAGAGAAATTAAAACAACAACAACAACAAAAACACAGTAATTTCAAAGGAGTACAGATTGAATACATAAATGTTCTTTCTGACCCCCCCTTATTGGGTAATTTATAGTACTATTGCTATTCTATTGATAGCATATCTGTTGTCCTATTAAATTTAATTTTATGGCTATATTTTAAACAATTTACCTCTTTAATAGATTCTAGTTAACCAAATGAAATATTCATTTTCCATTATTTGCCCTAATATTTATGATAAATGACTCATAATGTAAACCTTGATAACCTGGAAATATGGTAAGTATAAAGTTGTTTTGTTTTGTTTTAGAATTATAAACTAGGTGAAAAAGCATTTTGATTTATATAAATTTGCCAGAAAAAAAGTTTTAGAAATTAAAATACCTGGGTATGTTGTCAAAAATAAGTAATTTTACTTTTTAGTTTTATCATAAGAATTTATCATTAAAAATAATATAGAAACCTAAATATAATATAAATTTAAACCCATAAAAACTAAAATATTGACACTTTTGTATTAAAAAAGTCCATGAATATACCCATATACTCCTTTTTTATGTATGCATTAATATATTCTAAACACTTTTTATTAACCTTATTTTTTCATTAAATGATACATAATTTATTTTTATTAATAATAAAATATCAGTAACAATATCAATAAAAAAGGCTTTGCTTAATTGTATTCCACTATATGGATGTATGTGATTTATTTAACCATTTCTTAATTAATAGTTAATTATTTTACTTTCATAGTTTTTCTATGCATAAATAATATTGTGATGAATACTTTCTAAGGGATAACTCTTAGCACTAGACTTGTTTTGAAATCGTTATTATGCATATTGCTAAATGGCTCTGATAAAGTAGTACCAATTTATAATTCCAACTGCAGGTTTTGATTGTTCATGCATATAACTGATTAATAAGTATATTATGTACACACACACACATAGACACACACGCACATATTCTGTGATTATTTATATGAAAGTGCTTATATTATTTATTGTAAAGCCCACCCACACAATAGTTAATGGGTAAGACTATTTTTCTTTCTCGACTAGTAGTAAAAATTGACTTTAGACAACAGAATAAAATTTATCATGTACATGAAGTTATGAAAACAAAATGTTTGTTACTTTCAGAAGATTATACTACACTTAAAAAATAAATGAATGAAGTGAAATCTAATCCAAGCACTATTTTCTTGTTTGTTTCCTTTTCCCCATCAAATAGCATTTAATAACTCTACGATGTCTTTTAGAAGCTCCCATTAAAAGAAAAAAAGAAAGAAAGGAAGGAAGGAAGGAAGGAAGGAAGGAAGGAAGGAAGGAAGGAAGGAAGGAAGGAAGGAAGGAAGAGCATTTATTTTCCTACAAGGAAAATGGAGATTAGTGTATCCATCATACATTTGCTGTTATTTTTTCTAAAATATTTGGAATACATATTTAGTCTTTATTTCAAATCCCTTTCAGTCCACATACTTCATGCCATTGTATTCATGGCTCCAAGAACATGTAGAAAGTCAGAGAGAGAAAGCCCCTGTAAACAAAAACAAATTCATTAAATGTATTGCTTCAGTGTGAGGACTGTTGTTGGACCAACTAAACTTCTAAAACAGCTCATGAAAGAATAGGACATTACCTGAAGAGATCATCTAAGTAGTCATAGCAACTACTATTTTAAAACCAAGGGTTGGTACCCAATGTTTCTTTTGCTTCCTCCTAACTTAAGATTTGTAAAATAGTGTTGCCTTCTTTCCACAAGGTTTGTTTATATCATAAAAATATATACATAAATTTCAGATGTGCCCAGCCATCCCAGTAGTTTTTCTCACAGTAGCTAAGTATCAGCAAACATGAGGATGGTGTTAACTGTATTATTTCCTCACAGATTTTGCAACCATTATGTTTAATAACTATTTGAAACTGAAAGGTGCTTTGAAAACATGAGCAACAATAGAAATAGTAAAATACCTCTAGAAAGCTCAAGATTTCTAGGATTTAGAGTCTGTTGTTTTTAAAGCTAGATTCAGTTCTAATAATAACAGTCTCAGCATTTGCTTTCTGAGATCTTTGTTTCCCCTTTTTTATTTATTTCTCCTTCTCCTCCTCCACCTCCTCCTCCTCCTTCTCCTCCTTCTCCTTTTTCTTTGTCTTCTTTTTTTTTTCTTTTTTCCAGTTTGTCTGCAGTAAAATATTTTAGGCCTTCTCTGGGGGGTTTATTCATAATCCAATAGCTATCTGTTAATTACGTACTGTACTCTGCCTAGGAGGAGCTCAGTCTTATTCCAACCCTGACTCACTAAACCCCTTTGATAAGTGAAGTCAAGGATTAAATAGTTTTAATGCTCTAAAGTGAAAATTTTCTTGGAAGAGGTGAAACAATGGTCAAGTATATTTTGTGATTTCTCTCTCTTGACTTTTTGTATCTTCTTTATATTGCATTTCACTGTTCTTATCTCCTAAGATCCTATTACTTAAAATCTTGGGTCTCCCTCACCTCTGGTAGGACTATAAAGAACAAGAGTAGTTATAGGAGAAAGAAGAAATGCAGCAGATAAATTAGTGTTAACTACCCTAGGTTTTAGAGAGAACAACTTTTCCCATGATTCTCTTCCCTAAGATTTGTCTCTCTACACTCTACTGCACATGTCCCGGAGTGGGCAACAGGGGTGTGCTTTCACCCAGCTGCTGATTCCTTTTCGTCCATTATTCCCCTTTTCTGTAGGAGGGTACAATTCATTGAAGAGAGAAGTGCAAACCTAGACATTTTTAATTGCCCTTGCAAAGTCTTAGGACACAGACTGGGCATCACTTTTGTTAGAAGATCTCTGAGTGATGATGTCCAAGGAGGACGAGTGGTCGCTCATACAGTTACTAATGGTCTGAAGTGTTGGCTCAGCTCCTTTCTTAAGTTTCCCAGGTGTCAACACGCACTGTGACAGCCACTCAGTGCACAGTGCAGTGCTGTCTCCAACTTATCAATGTGGTAGCCTAGATCTCAATCCCTCACATCAGGTCTAACCAATGACCTCACTTTCAATTCTAACTACCCTATCACATTCTTTTTGTCTATTTTTCCTGGTAAGGTCAATCTATCTAATCTCTGTGTTTGGGGTACACTGATCTTTATCTACATCACTTTAGCACCTTGTTGTGTTATTAATCTCATCTATACCTTTATTTAATTGGGAGCTTTGCTTTTATTCTTTTGGGTTCTTGTTTGTTTCTTTGTTTTGTTTGTTCTTCTTTTTTTTTCTTTTTCTTATCTCCAAGTCTGAATGCTGCAAAATAAAGATTTTGGCTTTCAGAATTATTGTGTCTAAGGAGGAATTAAAGAGCCAAATGGAAATCCCCTAAAGCATCCTCATTCTTCAAGAAGTAACACAGATGCCTCCATCTGACTGCAAGAACGGTTACTGACAGATAAATGTCAATGTCCCATATAAAGGAGCTTGTCATATCACTTTTCCCTCATGAGTTTTCAGCACTATGAACCTTTCTAATTTGGCTAATATAATAGGAATAAAGTTATTATTTCCTTTAAATCATTTCTCTGATTACTTATTATTTGGACCATCTTAAAGTACTAGCTTTTTTTTTTTAATTTCATCTTTTATAAATCACATTTGTTCTGTTTGTCCATTGATACTGATGTCTTTTTATCAATTATTTGCAAGACTAAATTGATTATCGATATTAGTCTTTCCCTGTTTACAAATGTTGTAAATATATTTTCCCATTCTGTAATCTACCTATTATATTTATCTACAATGTCCTTCATTTGGCAGAAATGCTTAATCATATAAGATATAATTTAACTACTTTATTCTTTATAGATTTTATATGTGAACTTTTTAATACTTTCCATCCCTAGGTCCCAAAGATATTCTGTAATATTTCTTCTATTAATCATGCATTTTAGTTTTCACAATTGGATTTAATTCATTTTAAATTCTACCTTTGTGTAAGATATTATGTAATGATTAATATTATGTTATATTCTGCATTTAACTAGAAGTGCAGTTCTATTAGAAAGTGATATTTTCTAAGCACCCTTTTCAATTCATTCACAGCCTTGAGACAGTGTACATAGAGTATGTGACATCCAGAGAAGATCATTTTTAAAAATCTTCCTTTTCTATATGACAAAATTACTTTCATCAATTAATATACTAATCAAAATTTTCTTCTTATTCATTCATTGAGCAATTAACAATTTAAATAAGAATAAATCTCAATTTGAAAGAGATTATTAAAATTTAGTGAAATATTTCACACATGAACTACAATTTGATTTACCAAACAAAAATACTACACCTTACAGTTTGTACTATTTGTCCAAATTGAAATTTAAAATACAAATAACTACTTCAGGTCATCACACAAAAACACACAATTTAAGTGAAGTTCAGCTTTTTCGTCATTATACCCACTGTGCCATCGCTATTTTGAAACTACTGTTTAAACACTGGAACATGGAGTTGCACAGGGACTGGAGATGAGAAAGTGTAAGTGACTCCAAACTGTGACTGAGTCTTTAAATAAATGTATGCAACTGAGTCCAACTATGTCACGAGACAACTGTATATTTGGAGGTTCTCCAAATTTACTTCTATGAATCATGTAATGTTAAATAAAGAGTAAATCATAAAACATGGGCTAATTTGACATTTTCATATAATTAAAATTCAAAATAACCACACCAATTGTTTAGAACTTAGCCCAAGAAAATATTTTTCAGAAGACATATTTCATCACTAACATTATTTAGAATCACAGGTGCATGGGGTTGGAATAAAGCAGGTCAACATTTAGTGAGTTCAATTATAGTTTTTGAATTCTTTACAGACGGTGCACCCATATGTTACCACCACTTGTGGACCACACTCCCTGCCATGCCTTTGGCACAGCGGCACTTTGAGATCTGAATCTGAGGCTCCAGTTCCAGGCCAAAGCATCCTATGTATACTTGCATGGACATCAAGTTTCATTGCATGGAAGTTAAAGATCAGCAATAATTTCTATCTGTGACTCCAATAGGCAGAATCTCCCTGCTTTGGGGAACTTGACATCAGATGAGCTGTGCAGTTAGGAAGAGACAGGAAACGCAAACACCTCCATTCACTTCCATCTGGAAAGTTGTAACATGCACCCCAAAAGAGAATTTATTCTTTTTTCATTTGTGATGATGCTAGAGTCTATCTTTGCTGGCAAATAAATTGAAGTACCACTCAACCCTTTGCTGGGACTTCCCAAGTGAAAAAGCCGCAGCACATCTGGATTGGCTTAGGTACGAACAAGCAACGGGACCCCTATCTGATGGAATTATTAAAAGTATAAAATACTGCTTTAATTCAATCAATTAAAAGCGTAAGTAGCATGGGTATGGTTGAACCAATTTAAAGAATTACACAGCAGTCAATATGCTCATCAGCAGGAGTGAGAAATTAGTGTATCACCTATAAACAGCATGAAATCTGTATCCTGCAATTGGATATCACAAACAGACTTTTACCACCTCCCGGAAAGGTGACATCCTTTGCAGAAGGAAAGAGTGGTGCTACAGCAAAGGGATATGCTATTAGTTACAACTAGTGCATCTCGAATCCAATTTGAAGTATATAACAAAAACAACATCTTGGTTTTGTATAATTTTTGTCTTCTCTATTCCTCCAAGTGTGACCCTAATCATGAAAGTGTATTTCAACTCCTTTTTATTAATCATGAAAGTGTATTTCAACTCCTTTTTATTAAAAAAATAATATTTTAATATCAAGATGGAGTCTTAAAGGACAATAATGTGAAATGGTAAGTGGACTAAAGGCAATGATGGTTTAAGATAATCATGAAAGAACTGAGGTAATTGTTGTGCATCTGCTCATTATAGCAAGAAGTTACTAAAATGGATATTAATATTTAAAGCTGCAGCCAAATTAAACTAATAGAGACAGTGATACACTTTAGCTTCCTGAAAAAGTTAATAAATACCTCTAAATTTCTAACGCACTCCTCTTTTGATGCTCCTGGAGTCTGGCTATTATTAATAGAATTGTTCCTTAATATCAGAAATAAAACAAGGATGCCTGTAATTCCCACTTGTTAATATTCTACAGAAAGTTCTAGCAAAAACAACTAAGCAATAAAAGCAAATAAAAGGAATCCAGATTTAAGCATAAGAAATAAAATTATCCATCTTTGTACTTTCTATATAGAATACTCTATGGAATCCACTAAAAATCCACTAGAACTGATAAATCTATACAATTGCAGGGTACAAGATCAATTTATAAAACAACTATTTCAATAACTTAATAATTAATAATCTGAAAATAAAATTACAAAACCAATTCCATTTAGAATACCTCAAAATGAATAAGATATTTAAGAAAAACAATAAAAAAGTGTATATCTATACTCTCAAAACTATGAAGTATTTTTAATGAAATCAAACCCTACATAGATCATATTGTTAAGATGACAATATTGACCATATTTATCTCCAGATTCAATGCAATCCCTATTAATAGTCCAGCTGCCATTTTTACATAAATTGGGACACTAATCCTAAAATTCATATAGAAAAGCAAAGGACCCAGAATAACTAAAACAATCCTAAAAAAAAAAAAAGAAATGAAGTAGGAAGATTCAATGCTTACTATAATGATACAGTAATCAAGATAGTTTGGTACTGGCAGAAAGATGGACATTTACATAAATGGAATAAAACTGAGTCTAGAAATAAACTCTCACATTTGTGGTGAGATTATTTCCAACTAGAATACCAACAGGGAAAAATAGTATTTTCAACAACTTTACTATAAATGGATATATACATAAAGAATGAAGCTGGATTCCTTCCTTTTACCATACACAAAAATTTACTGAAAATAAATGACAAACCTGAAACTGAGAGCTACAGTTATAAAAATCTTCTATAGAATTCTTAGAAGAAAACAAACACCAATCTTCAAGACCTTACGCTAAGGAAAGCCTTTCTAGATATGGCATCAAAAGCAAAAGCAACAAAAAGAGAAAAAATGCATATGTTAGACTTCATCAAAATTAAAAACTTTTTTTACTGCCAATGATAGAATCATAGAAGTTAAAAGATGACACTCAGAATAAGACAAAACATTTGAAAATCATATATCTGGAAAAAAGCATACAGACAACTCTTCAACTCAAGAATCAAATGACAAATAATTATAATTTTTTAAAATGGGTTAAGGCTGAATATACATCAATGCAAAGAATTAATAGCCAATTAGCCATGAAAAGATTATCAATACAATTAGTCATTAGAGAAATAAAAATATAAAACACAATGAGAAACTACTTTACACCCAACTGGATAGCTAAAATAAAAGTTTTTTAAAAAGACATGTAAAAAAAATAATGTTTACAAGGATGTAGAGAAAATGAAACCTTCATACACAGCTAGTGGGAAAACATTGTACTATGTTTGGAAATTATGGTACCATTTAGAAAACAATTTGGCAGGTCCTCAAAAAGTTAAATATAGACTTATCATATGACCCAGCAATTCTACTCCTAGATATATACTAATGAGAAATAAAGAAATGTATTTACACAGAAACTGGTACGCAAATATACACAAGTTATTCATAATACTAAAAGATGAAATAACCTAAATGTCCATCAACTGATGGGCAGATAAGTAAAACTGTACATATCTATACCATACTATGTACCATATATCTATAAAATATTATTTCAGAGTAAAGAGGGATGAAATACTGATACATGGTGCAACATAGATGAATCATTAAAACGTTATGTTAAGTGAATGAAGCCAGACACAAAAAGACACATGTTGTAAGATTCCACTTATCTGAAATGTTCAGAATATTCAAGTAGACAGAGACAGAAAGTAAGATTACTGGTTGCCAAAGAAGGGTTGGGGATGTGGGAGGAAATGGGAAGTGACTGTTAAAGGATACAGTTTCTTTTGTGGAGACAACATTTTAAAAAATTTGATTGTTACACAGATGGTTGCATAACTCTGTGGATACAATGATAGCTATTAAATTGTATACTTTGAATGGATGAATTGTACTGTATGTGATATGTCTCAGGAAAGCCGTGAAAAAATAGTGCAGATTCTGAAATCCAAAAGAACATATACTAGCTGCGAGGCCCTGGGCAAGTAACTTCTCATTGCTCAGCTTCCTCATTCTCTAAAATGAGGAGAAAAATTATATCTCCTTCTTTTATCAGTGAAGAGATTTAATAAAATAATAGCCTCATCCAGCGCCCTCACCACCACCACCACCCCACACACACACAGTTTCTGGAGTGTATTAAGCATTTGATGCACATCAATGGTTACTGTGTGATAAAATTTCACACAACTTAGTGTTAGTTTCCTAGGACAGCTGTAACCAAGTAACACAGACTGAGTGGATTGCAAACAGAAATGCATCATCTCACAGTTGGGAGACTAGAAAGAAGTCAGAGATCAAGGCCTCCCCAGTGTTGACGTCAGCTGTGAGAATGAAAAGAAATCGGTAAACTGATTCATGGTCTGACAAAGTCAGCTGTAGCTAGCTACAACACCAAATGAAGCAGTTCTAATTAAGATGACAAGGAAAACAACCCTTACATGAATAGCTACCGTGTTTCCCCGAAAATAAGACCTAGCTGGACAATCAGCTCTAATGCGTCTTTTGGAGCAAAAATTAATATCACACCCAGTCTTATTTTACTATAAGACCAGGTCTTTATAATATAATATAACATAACATAACAATATAATATATAATACCAGGTCTTATATTAATGTTTGCTCCAAAAGACGCATTAGAGCTGATTGGGCTAGGTCTTATATTTGGGGAAACACTGTAACAATGATACTTTTTGAAATCTTGGCCTTGGTAAAATTGCATCAATTTCATGGGATGCATAAACTTCATCAGTGGGTCCTCTGACTGTGGATCCCCTCTTATTTCATACGATTTTTTTTTTTAAGCAACTTACAACAAGACACACTTATTGTTGCATAGCGTTTGTGTGTGAGGAGCTCTCTCTCAGTTCAGCTGGATCCTCTAAGGGCCTTCAATTCAGTGCCAGCCAGAGAATTGACAGGGAAAGGTCCACTTGCAAGGTAACTCAGGTTGTTGGCTAAATCCATTTTCTTGTAGCAATAGGATTCATGACAACTTGCTTCGTCAAAGCCAACAAGGAAAGCAAGATTCTAGAGTATGAATAACTCCTCACTACGAGAGGGACAGGGAAGTCCCATTTTAGTGTATCAATCACAAGCAGCTGAGGGGAGAAAAACCAACCTCATGTCCCGCAGCAGTATTTTTGTTTCGTTTTGTTTTGTTGTGTATATCATGTCTAAAACTTTTTATTGTGGAAATGTTCAACCATACATGAAAGTGGAGTAATATTATAAGATTTGTTGTATTTTTTAACTAATAAAGTTGTGGTTTTTTTGAGCAGTGTTAAATGTATGGATAAAAATTGAGCAGAAAATAGAGTTTCCATATACAACCTCTCCCCCCAGTACACAGTCTCTCCTATTAATAATATAATGCATTACTCTGGTATTTTTTTTTATTTTACAATTAATGAGTCAATATTGATATATTATTAACTGCAGTACATAATTTGTATTAGGGTTCACTCTTGTGTTATACATTCCACGGGTTTTGACGAATACGTAATGACATGTATACACCATGACAGTACGGAATAGTTTCACTCCTTTAAAAATCCCCTATTCACCTACTCATGTCTTTTTCTCCCCTAAACTCTGGACTCTGGCAACCACGGATCTCCTTACTGTCTCCATGGTTCTGCCTCTTTCAGAATGTCACAGAGTTGGAATCACACAGACAGTAGCCTTTTTAGATTGGCTTCTTTTTCTTAGCAATATACATTTATAGCACCTCCATGTCTTTTTGAGGCTTGATGACTCATCTTTTATGGCTAAATAATATTTCGTTTTATGGCTGTACTGCAGTTTGTTTACTCATCTATCTATTGAAGGACATCTCGGTTGCTTCCAACTTTTGACAATTATGAATATAGCCACTATAAACATTTGTGTGCAGGTTTTTATGTGGACTAAGTTTTCAGTTTATTTGGGGTAACTACCATGGAGCAGAAATGTTGGGTCATAAAGTAACCACATGTTTAGTTTTGTAAGAAGCTACCAAACTGTCGTCCGACTGACTGGACCATTTTGTATTCCCAGACAATGAATGAGAGTTCATATCGCTTGCCAGTGTTGTCAATGTTTCGGATTTGAGCCGTTCTTAGAGGTCTGTCCTCTTTTTATCTTCACCAGTTGCTTTTAATATCTTATTAGGCAGATGATTCTAAAATTACAGGGAGAATTTTAGTAGGTACTAATTATTTTGATAAAAATATTATTCCCAGTTCCTAACATATATATTGAATAAATATATATGTTTATTCATATATGTTTATTTAAGGAACTTCCCTGAAATTTCCCCTAGATGTTCATCCTGATATTTAACAACTTTTATTACAAGAAAAAAATATATGTATATCACAATCTTGAAAAGTATAGTTTAAAGCAATGTTTTCTCTCATCCCTAAAGAAATAAAATGATTGTTTATATTCTAATTTTCCACATATTTTCTATTTTTAAGACTGTTGAAGAGAGTTTATAACATAACATTTAGAAATCCTCGACTGTACTATTTTCTTATTTTGAGTGTAACAAAGGTAAATGACTCTATATTTTCTATAAATATTAACATTCTTAAATTTGCTTTTCTTAGGACAAATAACAATTTGCATGTCTTCTCAAAGGATTTTTCATCTAGTATGCAGATGTTAGGTTAAGGAAAACCTCAGTCTACTCTTTAAAATTTGCTACTGGTAAATATGTAAGAATTGCTGAGGATAGATGACAGATATATGATAGATAGATAAATGATAGATAGATAGATAGATAAGATAGATAGATAGATAGATAGATAGATAGATAGATAGATAGATAGATAGATAGATAGATAGACAATAAATGTGGAAATATATATGGAGAAATATTTATATAATATAGAGTTCATATAAATATATAATACATTATACACACACACACACACACACACACATACACACACACACACACACACACACACATATATAAAATCTTCTTCTAAAGCAAAATTTTCCTAAGTGCAGGGCACCTTAATTTAAAGCCCACAGTGTAAAGCCTAATGATGATTTCTTAGATTCCAGGATTATTATCCATAAATCACAAAAATCAAAGCAAACCATAATGTACCATGACTTAATTCTTTGTTCTACCCTCATTATGAGCAATCTATACCTATATCTTTATCTATCTATGTCTATATCTATATCTAGTTTTAAGGCTTTGTCTGTAGCTCTTGAAAACTACAAATTTCCATAAATGGGGCATTTTAATTATTTTTAAAACAAAAGAAAACTATAATTTATTAACTTCAGTTACACAGGCATAATTTTCTTATTTTTTTCCTAGACAGCAATCACTGTTTAGTTATCTATCTTTTACATGTAAAAAGTCATTTCATAGATTTGGATGTATGGGTAAGATGTTTTCTCTTGTTTGTTTTTCACCAAGCAACTAGATAACAGATATGAGAATGCAGATATATTTTAAACTAATCTGAAGTTATCAGTTCTTCATGCATAAAATTGCATGGAAGTGAAAATGATATGCATGCATATACATCCATATATGTATATATACATGTATATATATACATACATGTGTATATGGCTATATATACACACGTAAGTATTCATCACAGATAATATAGATTAATCACAAATCATATATATATATAAATTTATATATAAACATACACAGACAGATTCATCAAAAAATAAGTTATATGCATAGACATTCCTCAATCTAATTGACTTAAATTTTTGAAAACATAATTATCTATGTTTGTCAATGGTTTTGTTTCTTGAAGTACCGAAATGATCTACAAAAGTCTACAATGAGTTTACAGATACTGTCCTAAAAAGTGAGAGGTTGAGTACAAATAAGAAAATAGATGGTCTTGAACTGATAAATTTAGTTATTGATTGAATTTTAATAGTACAGTAAAATCCAAACAAGTAAAATGTATTTTTAAACATTATCATTAAAGTGTTAAAATTTTCAAACTGTTAATTCTTAAAATACCAAACCAAATGACTCTATGCACCACGTCCTGTGGTGAGAAAATTGACTCCATCAGATTGTGGGAGCCACTTAAGATTACCAAATTAGATACAGACAGGTGTGAGTATGTCATTCTCACAGATGGATAAATTCAGAAGCAGAAGGATTAAGGAACTTGTTTTGGAATCCACAGCTGTTCAAGTTTAGTAAGCCATGACTGGAACCCAATGGAATGGGGTCTAATCCCAGAGTTTATTCACTTGATTGACCTGCCTTTTATTTAGTTGCTTTATATTCACATTTTTGATTTCTTGTTAGTAGAGTGCTAAAACATTTTGAAATACTTATACAGAATTTCAAATGAATAATCAAGTATCTACACAATCAAAAACTCTACCTATATAAGTCTTTGCATTTATAGGATACTACTATGCTACCAGATGAATTTATCTATTTAGATATAAACAAGGCGAGTGCTTTTCTCCTTTATACATGAATTCCCATCCCCTTTATACATGAATTCTCATCCTATTGCTCTGACCACGTCACCAGTCTTAGAAATGATGTCTCACTCTTCCTGCCTCCCACCAACTTTTAGGTGAGCAGAGTGTTTCAGAACACAGATAGTTGCATTTTCCTAATCCTGGATGAGAACCTAGGTCAAGTATGGTTCAGAACGTACCACTGCCCTCTGTTCCCCCTCCTTCTCCACCTCAGCAACTGTAATTATAATTGTATGTTTTAATTTGTTTAATGTCTGCCCCCTCTGCTAATAGACTGACAGGAACTAGGTCTGCAATTGGCACAATGCTAGGCATTAAATAAACTGAAATTTATTAGTTGAAAATGACCATAATTTCCTTAAATCACCACTTTCAGTTCTCATGCTCTTTATTTTTATCTCTTTCCAACCCTAACTAGCATGGTTTATGTTTTACTGTTAAAGGGTTTGTTAATAGGACAGAGGGTTGCTTAATTAAACTAAACTATTGAGGATTTATTCTGAGAAACATAGGTCATTTGTCAACTAATTATGTTAGCCAGGCCAGGTGCTTCCTGAGAAAAATAGGTATCTAGAATAAAAAACAACAGAACACTTTGTGTATAAAAACTTGTACATTGTAGGTTGGTCTTTGATTACATTGTAAAACTAACAATAGATGGTTTTACTGTCTTGTTATGTTTGTTTGTTTGTTTTTACTATGTAATATACATTCCACTTATCCCTTAGAGATAATCAAGTGTTGACTATTCTATCTTTCTGACCTTAGAAAAGGCCTTCAAGGGATTCACTCAAAACTAATTTTGGCATTGATTAACTTCACTGGCATTTCTCCAAGCCTGATTCAAAATACATATAATATTGAAATTAATTGAATAATGGGTTTACAGTTCCCCTGTGAGTATAACCAGTGACTTTTGTAACCTTTATTTCATTGTGAAAATAAATTTACCATTTTTATCAATATTTTTCTAAGAGACTATTGAATCTCGTCCCTTGGAACTTGGCATTGCTCTGAAAATACTGATTGAAATCACTTAATTTTATAGTGGACACACAAAAAAATGCACAAAAGTATACCTCAGAAACAGCTACAAGAATATACAAAAAACATAAAATTGGTTATTGCATCTGGGTAAGAAAACAGAGTGGGACGTGTGGGGAAGGGTGTTTTACTTTTTCATGGTATTCTTTGATATATAACATTTTGAGTATCTGTAAATTCTGTGTGTGTATGTGTGTGTATGTGCACTTTTGGTCTACTCAGGTTGCCAAAAGATTGTGTGGCTTAAACAGCGGAAATTTATTTTTCACAGTTCTGGAGGCAGGGGAAGTCCAAGATCAAGGCTCCAGCAAGGTAGGTTACATTCTGATTCCCCTTCTTTGGGCCTCCAGGCAGCTGCCTTCCTACCTTGTGTTCACATGACCTCTTTGAGTGCAGAGAGAAAGAGACAGACAGAAAAAGCAAGCTCTATGTCTCTTTTAATGAGGACATTAATTCTATTGGATCAGGCGCTCATTCTAATGATCTCATTTTACCTTAATTACTTCTTTAGAGGCCCCATCTCCCATTACAACGACATTGGGGTTTCGAACCTCAGCATATAAAATTCGCGGGGACATTCATTTAGATACAAGTTCTGACAATTAAGTTCGCAAACTTGTTGCAATGATATTGCTAACATTTTTTTTTTTTGCTACGAGAGGGATTATTCATTATGAATTTGTACCAACGGGACAAACAGTTAACCAAGTTTACTCTTTGGAAGTGCTGAAAAGGCTGCTTGAAAAAGTTAGACAACCTGAACTTTTCCCCAACAATGCATGGCTCATGCATCACGACAATGCACCAGCTCACATGGCACTGTCTGTGAGGAAGTTTTAGCCAGTAAACAAATAACTGTATTGGAACACCCTCCCTACTCACCTGATCTGGCCCCCAATGACTTCATCCTTTACCCAAAGATAAAGGAAATATTGAAAGGAAGACATTTTGATGACATTCAGGACATCAAGAGTAATACGACAACAGCTCTGATAGCCATTCCAGAAAAAGAGTTCCAAAATTGCTTTGAAGGATGGACTAGGCGCTGGTGTCAGTGCATAGCTTCCCAAGGGGAGTACTTCAAAGGTGACCATAGTGACATTCAGCAATGAGGTATGTAGCACTTTTTCTAGGATGAGTTCATGAATTTAATTGTCCAAACTTGTGTATCTAAACATATGTCTACATAGATCCAGATATAGATATATAATATATAATATATATATGTATATATAAAGTATATAGCTATGCAGTTATATATCATTATATATAGTTCTATTGGTATAGTTATATTTATATATGTAGTTAAGCAACAAATTTTTTTGGCTATTGTATAGTAAGGCACCCATATAAACACATAGAACTATATCTTACAACCTAATTCATCAGTGAGTAATACTACTTAAGAATATTTAAAAAATGTTTTTCAATTACAGTTGGCATACAATATTATATTAGTTACAGGTGTACAACATAGTGATTAGACATTCATATAACTTACAAAGTGATTACCACGTAAGTTTAGTACCTCCTGACACCACATAGTTATTAAAATATTATTGACTATATTTCCTATGCTGTAGTTTACATCCCCATGACTTTTTTTTTATAACTGGCAATTTGTACTTCTTAATCCCTTCCCCTTTTTCAACCACTCTTCCAACCCCCCTCCCATATGACAACCATTGATTCGTTGTCTGTATCTGTGAGTTTGTTTCTGTTTTGTTTGTTCCTTTTCTTTTTGTTTTTTTAGGACCACTTTTGAGTCACTTCTCCCCGGAGCTATTTACAGCAGTTGAGCTCCCAGCATAAGTGAATCCTGTAATAAAGTGATACAATACAAAGACTAAATCTTCTCTTCTAAAGATTTCTAGAATACCCAGTGAGCACCAAGGGTTATTTCTTTTTTAATTTTTTTCTTTCCTTGCAAGATAAGAAAACAGAGAATGGAAGGGTGGGGCGGGGGTAATACTGCTATGGCTAGCACAAAAAATAATGTTTTTTTCCAAACTGTTATTGAAAAACTTTTAAGGGTATGTGTTCTGGGGTCAAGAGTAGACTAGACACGTTAATTGCATAGACAGGAAATTCCACCAATTTCCAGAGGGCAGAAACTAAACTGAATAAAAGTTCAAATAATTAGAGAGAAAGTACAAAAACAGTTGCAAGAACAAGTAATAGTTTCAGGGAGAATGAGATTAATGGATTCTCCCCACTCTTTTCAAGAGTATTCAACCGGAACATTATAGTCCTGGAAAGCCGATGAATTAAATCCAGAATCATAAAAATATGTTGATTGCCATATTACCATTCCTAAATAAATTTGATTAAAATATACAGAGATTGATGTTTTATGTAAGTTAAACTTACCCTTGCAATGATATGAAAGAAGGAAATAAAAGACAAATGGCAGAAGTTAGAATCTCTATGGGATGAGAATAGTTTGAATGAGAGCTCCTGATTTTACATATTACACAGGATCATTTTTCCCTAATGCTTTTAGCTGTGGAGAAAATGAACATTTTAGAGCTAGCAAAGAAAAACATTGTGCAAAAAAGCTCCTGCTGCTCCAAGTCAAGCAGTATGTCACCAACCCTCTGCTAGAAAGAGTCTCCCCTTCCCGTCCCTCCCCTATAGCCAACAATCAACTTTAAGCTATATCACCCAATCCAATACAAGGAAGGGAAGAGCAGCAAAATAAATACATATATTTTCCACTTGGGGAAAATCTCATGAGGGCAAGTTCATATTTGTTGTCTTCACTGTATAACCTCCACCCAGTACATTGCCAGCATATAGCGAAAATCTCAATAAATGTTTGTTGGATAGAGAATACATTTGTATAATTTAGTCACCCAAGTTTCCATGGTAGAATTGCATATTGGTAACAGCAGCACACCCATCACTTACCACAAATGCCTGTTCTAACTGTCATGGCATTAATGCAAGTTCTCTAACTGCAACTTGGCTGACAATATCTGCCCCGTCCCCATTGCTTTGGGTGTGGCTCCTTTCAGCACTGAACTTTGTGGGTATGTGAATGGCTGAGGTTGAACTGACCCGTTCTTTATTCACATATATTGTCATTACTCTCCTATGTTACTGCTTATCAAAACCTACTACATACAGAATCCTCAGGAGTCCACACCGCCGTGCTGTAAATCCCGAGGCAAAAATAGGTAAGTGAGATCATATCAAACTAAAAAGCTTCTGCATAACAAAGGAAACAACTGACAGAATAAAAAGGTAATCTATGGAATGGTTGCAAAAAACCAAAAAACAAAAAACTGCAAATCATATACCTGAAAAAAGGTTAATTTCCAAAATACACAAGGAATTCCTACAACTCAATGGTCAAAAAATAAATTTTAAAACTGTAGACTTAGACATTTCAACAAAGGATTAAACGTTTCTCCAAAGAAGACAAACAAATGGTCAATGCATATATGAAAAGACGCTCAACATCATTAATTATTAGGGAAATGCAAATCAGAACTATGATGAGACTTCACTTCACACCTGGTAGGATGGCTAGCATAGAAAAAGAAAAAAAAAAAGATAAGTGTTGGTGAGATTGTGGAGAAAAGGAAAACCTTGTGCACTTCTGGTGGGAATGTAAATCAGTTCAGCCACTATTGAAAACAATGTGGAGGCTCCTCAAAAATTAAAACTAAAATGATTATATAACCCAGCTATCCCACTTATAGGTATATACCCCAAAGAATTGATATCAGGATCTCAAAGAGATATTTTCACTGTGATATTTATTCACAATAGGCAAGACGTGGTAACAACCCAAGTGTTCATCCACAGATAACTGGATTAAGAAATGTGGTAAATATATACAATGGAATATTAGCCTTAAAAGAGGAAATCCTGACATTTATGCCAACATGGATGAGCCTGGAGAACATTATGTTAAGTTAAATAATCCAGTGACATAAATGCAAAAACTACATGATTCCACTTATACGAGGTATCAAAATAATCAAACTCATAGAAGCAGAGTATACAAAGTGGTTGCCAGGGGCTGGGGGATATGGGAAGTTGTTCAATGGGTATAAAGTTTCAGTTATACAAGATTGGTAAGTTCTAGAGATGTGCTATCCTATTCAGTTAACAGTACAGTACAGTATACTTCAAATTTTGTTAAGAAGGTAGATCTCATGTTAAATGTTCTTCACACATGCACACACACACACACACACACACACACACACACACACACAGGAAACTTTGGGAAGTGTTTGCTATGTCTATTACTTTGATACTGCTGATTGAACAAGTGTTTGCAACTGCCCAAACTCATCAAAATATACACATTAAATATGCACAGTC
Organism: Rhinolophus sinicus; assembly: GCF_036562045.2. Lineage (NCBI taxonomy): Eukaryota > Metazoa > Chordata > Mammalia > Chiroptera > Rhinolophidae > Rhinolophus > Rhinolophus sinicus. Next base: position 20,490,369 of record NC_133752.1, read on the forward strand.
TTTGTATATCAATTATACCTCAATAAACCTGTTTTAAAAACATTTAAAAAAAAAACCTAGAAATTCAGACAATACCCTCATCATCCCCCTTCCCACGATGATGTCCACATTTGTCCATGAATACTTAACAAAAAGGTTTCACATCTTATTTTCCACAGCCATCCATTTCATATAATTGTCATTTCATATATTAACAGCCTTTTGCAAAGCGAGTCTTCCAAAGCCATATAACTAGTAATTGAAATTTTCCATTTTATAAATTCTGACTTGCATCTTCAAGTCTCTCTTACTTCACCACTACAAGTCTCTTTGTGCATCTCCAAATCCAAAGAATAACAACAAACCAAAAGTTTAAAAATAAATGAAATGAAATAAAATAAAACACAGTCAAAGTAACAGTAGCATAAAACATCAACTAAGACTGGTATTTAAATCAGAGAACCAGAAAAGTCATACAGGAAGGGAAGAGCACCTGACTCTCCTTGCAAAGTAACAAAGCAGCACGTCTGCCTTGGTGGCCACTGAGAAGCACCTAATGGTACCAAGGGGGCTGAATTGTATCTTCATTCTTAGGATAACAAATGACATTTTAGAGTAACCAATGTTTTAAGAGTTGTGACCATGGCTTTATAAATTTCATTACCTATCAAAATATCCACCACAGAGTCAATTCTTAAAAATCAAGGGTGAGGAGAGACTTTAATTTTGAAACTAAGAAATAAAGGTAAGCATATCTCAACATTCACTGAAGTACGAGTTGTATTGTTTGCAGATTCTGAAAGACAATAACTAGTACACAGGATTGGTGCCAGGATAATACCGTGTTTCCCCGAAAATAAGATCTAACTGGAAAATAATCCCTAGCATAGTTTTTCAGGATGACATCCCCTGAACATAAGCCTTAATGCGTCTTTTGGAGCAAATCTTAATATAAGACCCGATCTTATTTTTGGGGAAACACGGTACTTGAGGGAGAATGAAGGAAGCAGGATTGGTCAGGCTTAATGCAGTCACAACAAAGGCCAGGGTTTCCCTGTAGGAGAGGCTGGAATAGCCCAAGGTGGGGTGAAGGGGCTGGACCTACATACCATTACATGGCTCAGACATTTGATACAGTTTGCTCCTGGGTAGGAGTGTGAACTTGGATATGGTGACTCTCTTCAGCTAGGTATAGTTTCTGAAGAGGGCTGACAACTAAGACCTGTCATTTGGTAGCACTCCCAGGCTGGGGAAATAAACCCTTCTGTCATTGAGGGGTGCCTGGGAATTGGAACACAGTATCTACTAAATACTGACTCCATTTATTGAACATCTATTATGTGACAGATGATTTACTTATAGTATATCTGATTTTTATAAGTTCTCAAGGGAGATAATTTCCCAATGTACTAATTTCCAAGGATATTCAGTTAATAAAAGTCTAGTTAATGCTGGACACTTCAAAACTCTCCGTTTAAACTGGTCCCAGTCATGGAAAAATGCCCAACAAGAGGCAGCCCAACTTTGAAATGGAAGATAATCAGCAGCAAGTGGCTTTATCCGTTCCTATCAAAGTCCGTGGTTCTTCTCTCATGTTCCATCCGGACCTGTCATCCTTGTTAACAACCTATGAACCATTTCTCTCCCACTCCCTGATATTGCATTAGGAGAAAAGAACAGTTAGAATAATAGCCACCACCCTCAATAGACCTCTTTTTCTTTTCCTTTTTAGCCCTCCAAACCAGGTCAGTTGAAGAGGGATAATAAACTATATCACACAGAGGAAAATTTCATCCAGGTAAAATTATTAGGGCCAAAAGCAAACAGAAAATGCTGAAATTGCAAGATAGACAGAAATCATTTTGCCTGATAAGAAATTGCTCAAAGTGAAGGTAAACATTATTTGGAGACCTCTTACATGCGTTTGCACAAGGTACTTGTTTCTGACTGTGACATCAGCTCATATTTTCGGAGACAATGGAATTTTCCTCCTTGATATTAAAATCAAATGGCCAGATCTGGACATCTAAGATTGTTTTAATGCTGTGTAATATTTTAACTTGCCAAAACATTTCTCACATCTTTATATATTTTAGCTAAGCCAACAGGGGTTGAAAATACATTTCAATAACAGAAAGTGTCATGCTAATCCACAAAACTGAAGGCAGTGGCTATTTTTTTCTCATTAATCTTTGTTTTAATTGGTCTCAATTCTGTGACTGATTCTGGTCGTTTTCATTAAAAGTACTGAATTTAAAAACTGATAACTGAAAACCTGCCACACACACACACACACACAAAAATGGTCCACAAAACATACCCCTTTCCTTATGAAGGTTTTGCAATGCATTGGAATCATTAACCAGTCTTTAACTACCATATTTCCCCAAAATTAGGACCTAGCCAGACAATCAGTTCTAAAGTGTTTTTTGGAGCAAAAATTAATATAAGACCCGGTCTTATTTCACTATAAGAGTGGGTCTTATATAACATAAGACCAAGTCTTATATAACACCATATAATATCGGGTCTTATATTAATTTTTGCTCCAAAAGACACATTAGAGCTGATTGTCTGACTAGGTCTTATTTTCGGGGAAAAAGGGTATTAAACTTAAATGGCCAATTGAGAGAAACAGTTCTGAGACCGTTCTTCCACCACTGATTAAGACCAGAGTGGCAGGTATTGGGGATAACATCCATGTAGACTTCTGAGCTTTCTGAGCACACTTGGTGACCTTGCCAGCTCCAGCTGCCATCTTGTCCACTGCTTTGATGACACCCACAGCAACTGTCTGTCTCATGTCACCAACAGCAAAATGGCCCAGAGGAGGATAAGTCAGAGAAGCTCTCTACACACATGGGCTTGCCAGGAACAGTATCAGCAATGGCAGCATCACCAGATTTCAAAAACTCCAATCCATCTTCCAGCTTTTTTCCTGAATGACGATAAATCTTCTCCTTCAGCTCATCAAATTTGCAAGCAATGGGACCTGTGTGACAATCCAGCACAGGTGCTTATCCAGCACTCATTTGGCCTGGATGGTTCAGGATAATCACCTGAGCCGTAAGCCAGCTGCCTCCATTGGTGGGTCACATTTGCTGTCACCAGACACATTGCCACAATGAACATCTTTGACAAACACATTCTTGACATTGAAGCCCACATTGTGCCCAGGAAGAGCTTTACTCAGAGCTTCATGGTGCATTTCAACAGACTAATTCAGCTGTAACTCTGACTGGAGCCAAGGTGACCACCATGCCAGCTTTGAGAACACCAGTCTCCACCTGGACCACAGGGACAGGACCAATACCACTAATTTTGTAGACTTTCTGGAGGGGCAGACGTTGGAGCTTGTCAGTTGGACGAGTTGGTAGCAGGATAAAATCAAAGTTTCAAGCAGCGTGGTTCCACTGGCATTGCCATCTTTATGGGTGATTTTCCATCCCTTGACCCAAGGCATGTTAGCACTTGGCTCTGGCATATTGTCAGCATTCCAACCAGAAACTGGCACAAATGCTACTGTGTCAGGTCTGTAGCCAATTTTCTTAATGTAGGTGCTAATTTCCTTAATGTTTTCCTCATGTCTCTTCTGAATGTAGGATGGCTCAGTGGAATCCATTTTGTGAATACCAACTGTAAGTTGTTTTATATCCAGTGTGTAAACCACAAGGGAATGCTCACGGGTCTGCCCATTCTTGCTTCAAATTCACCACCAACAGCAGCAACAATCAGGACAGCATCGTCAGCCTGAGGTGTGCCTGGAATTATGTTTTTCGTAAAGTCTCTGTGTCCTGGGGCACCAGTGATGGTCGCATAATACTTACTGGTCTTGAATTTCTACAAGGAGCTATCAATAGTGACCCCACGCTCACATTCAGCTTTCAGTTTATCCAAGACCCAGGCGTACTTGAAGGAGCCCTTTCCCATCTCAGCAGCCTTCTTCTCAAATTTTCCAATGGTTCTTTTGTCGATCCCACCAGATTTGTATATCTGATGGCCAGCAGTGGTAGACTTCCCAAAATCTACATGTCCAATAACTATAATGTTGATGTGAATCTTTTCCTTTTCTATTTTGGCTTAGATTTAGCGGCAGTATTCATGACACCTGTGTTCTCGTGGCAAACCCACTGTGAAAAATAAAGGGCAGTGACTATTTATAGGCAACCAGGAATGATAGAGGGGACCTCCAATCTCGAATCATGTGACTTTTATGACAGTCACATAAGATTGTTATGGATTAAATGAGCTGGAGCAGGTATATAGATTTCTTTCTTTTATATAGTCATAGTTCTGCCAATCTATCTTATAAGTTTGCTTCATACAATGAGATAACAGACATGAAAATATGGTGACAATTATAAAGTTCTTAAAACATCATTTAATAAATGGCAGCCTTAGTGAATGTACTTATTGCTTATTGTCTATTCATTGCTTATTGATTTATGAAACTGTCAGTATTCTGTTTTTTCCACATCTGACAGGGAACTTAGTGTAGTGTTAAGAGCATGGGCTCTGGAACAGACTGTCTGCATCCAAATTGTATTAGTAATACCAACTGGAAAAAGTTACTTAACCTCCTTTTACCTCAGTTTCCCTTGCAGTAAAATGGGGTGACTACCTCACAGAGTGTAAGTAAATTAAATATGTATAAGGAAATTAAACAGGTGTAAAGAAAAATTGTGTGAAGTAGTTATCATCTTTTCAGTCCGGCAAAGGCAATTTCTCCCAAGACGTAGTAATGTTCAGAACTGTTGTCTGGGGAAATGATAGGACAACCTGTGACAACTACAGTACCATCCAGTGACGTCCAGCAGCAGTGACTTCGTCCACCTGGCCATGCTTCTTGTGCTCAAAGATGCTCATTCTACTTGCTCTTCTTGACCCTGGAGAGCTACTGATTCTTGCAAGATTTCCAAATCCAGTTCTCCAAGCAGTTATTTATTTTGTAACCCACTGCTTCTTTTCCATTCTATTCTACTTAAGATAACAAAACAGTCAGTTTCTATTGTTTACAATCATAATTTCTAAATGACATAATATCAATGAGATATCAGAGTGCAGGAGCACTCTGATGTCCTGGTTGCACTATTTACTCCCGATGAATAATATCACATCACTTTATATCTCTGCACCTTATTCTCCTCATTTATAAAACTGAAATTATAGACTTAGCCTGCAGACTCGTGCTAGGGATAAAATGATGCTAGCATCTAACATAGTCTCTGGAAAACAGGGTTCAATAGTGGTAACCAAATAGTGATAATCCAAAATCTTTTTGGTTATTTCTCTTTGCTTGTGACTCTTCAATCACTGAAATTCCTTCAAGGAATTTACCCTGAATTGAATTCTGGGAATGCATTTGACAACATACATTATGGTGCAGGATCTTAAAGCTTTGCTAAAGAAAAGCTAAATTAGTCATATTGCTTACATTTTATATACCTTAGGACACCTCAAACTCTCCAAGTATGAAGCAGAACTTTAGATTGGGTGAAAACAATCAGCTTACTGTTAGACAGAAATTCCTTTTACTCTATCCTTGGTTTCCATGAGGAGAGATTAAGTGTTTCTCTACCTACTTATCACATTTGCCTTTCTCCCTCTTGCTACGTACAAGGAACACACATTGCCCCACGACCACTATCAGCACCCCCATAGTAAGAGGCTCTCCCAGCTGAACATCACCTAGGATTAAGTGAGCGAACCTCCCCACAAATGGGACTAATGTACTAGGAGGCCCATCTCTCTCTTATGCTGATCTGTGTCCTCTTACCTATCTTTTTTGATCAGTAGTAAAGGTAATATTTAGGTCTCTAGGACTCTCCTTTGTTTTATTTCTTAAATTGCTCAGAACCATGGTGGAGAAGAGAGATGTTATTTATTGGGGGGGGGGGCACTAAGGAGCCTAACCTATCAAAAGGAGGCTAAAAGAGTTTCAGATTCGATTAAAGATTCAATTGCCCTAACCAAATCTACTCAAACTTCCTGGGCTGTATTTAGGGGACTCTATAGACACAGCTGCCTCTCTTAGGTTAGTGCAAAAGTAATAGTGCTTTTTGCAATTTTTTTTTTAACCTTTTAAACCGTGATTACTTTTGCATTAACCTAATACCGTGTTTCCCCAAAAATAAGACCTACCTGGACAATCAGCTCTAATGAGTCTTTTGAAGCAAAAATTCATATAAGACTGGGTCTTATTTTACAATAAGACCTGGTATATAATATAATATAATATAATATAATATAATATAATATAATATAATATAATATAATATATAATATAATACTGGGTCTTATATTAATTTTTGTTCCAAAACATGCATTAGAGCTGATTGTCCAGCTAGGTCTTATTTTTGGAGAAACGGTATAGTAAAGGGAAAAGATGGCTTTGACTGAAGTAGTAAGGAGCTATGGCTGGCAGGTGATTCTCTGTGGATAATGTTACAGTGAGCCTTTAGGACAACCCATTATGAATTATTTATCAGGCATTACACTTTTAATACGCTCAGACAACATGCCATGAGCAAACAACAAAATTAAAGGAATTGCACTAACTGTTTGAGTATTAGTCCTTAGCAAGTACAGTGTCATTCGAGAGATGAGGAGAGATGAGGAAACTGAGCCTCAGAGTTAAATAACCTGCAGAGACAGATATGGAGTAATCAGTGACATGAGGATTAGAACAAAAGGTTTTTGATTCCAAATTTGTTCTCCTTCATTGTATATATATATATATATATATATACACAACTTTTATAAATGAAAAAAATTCTCCCTAGTTTAGAAATAAGATTTACAGTTTCGGACACATGTGCATAATTGTTCATCTCTCCCATGCCCCAAAAAGAATATTTTTTAAATTTTAAATCAAAATAGCCATAGTGTGAAGCTTAAAATCAAGGAATTCAAGTCATAGAGGAAAACATAGAATAAGGCTAATCAGGGATTTAGTGGGGGGAAAAAGGAAAAAAATCATCTCTATCTACAGCTATATCTCACAATCCCTTCTCAATAGACAGACTTTCCACTATCCATTAACTTCAGCAGACAGCTGCTTGAATTGTACCCATTATCTGTATAAATATATAATGTCCCAAGTGTGCAATTATGTTAGCCCACAGTGAAGAATGCCTTGGTTTGAAAATCCATGTGCTGGAAACCTGACTGATTCTGAAGTATTTGCATTTGAAAGGATAGAGACTCTTCACAGAAACTGTCAGTAGCTCAATGCATCCTATTAGTGCACATTTTATACTAAAGAAAGAGCATTATGGCTGGGAATTCTCTCTTTCTCCCCAGCCAGGGTGATAGACTTTTCTTATCATAGTTTATTGAGACTGGGGTTACTTGGCTCATTGCCCAATCCTTCAATGCAGAACATTCTTGCCATGCACATTTGGGATTGTAATATATATTTTAAAAGTCTATATATGAAACATAATATGGCAGTCCCTTTACTACTTAATCAATACTATCATTCATTCACAAAGCTAAATATACATGTTTGTTTCATCGTGATTGCATTATCAACATTCAAAACACCTTCCAAAATATTTTTCCTAAGTGCTTGACTAGACACAAAATGATTGTGTATTTTCTTAGGAACTTAACAATTTAAATAAAATCGCAAATTTTGTAAGTGCAGTGTATGACTATATATAGAAGACAAATGATCTGTTTAATTTTAAATTTGATTAACATTTGTGTTTATATAACCTTGTCATTAATATTTTCCATTGGAAAATGCATTTTGAATAAAGATGATAAACTGTCAATGTTTATATCCTCAACACCCACTGAATTCTGCTAAAAACTGAGTCGTTTAGTCAAGATATGATGCTAACTCTTATGCCCTAAGACCAATTCTAATAATACTGGCAAGATAGGATACTGTTACATGTAAATATTAACTAATGATCTAAGGCAATGATATATATATATTTAAAGTGTAAATAAACGAAGGGAATTCTGAGAAAGAATTGATCACAGTAGATTGAATGGAACATGGAGTATTACATAGGCCATGCAGGAGTTAAACCAGTCACTGAAGGATAGATGATATTTGAAATCAAGTTTTGAAGAGAAAAGTAACATGAAATCCCCAGACCCTAAAGAGAAGATTGTGTGTGTGTGCCACAAAATAGACCTGAGGACATTAACAAATGAACACGGTCTTGTAGAACAAAAGAAGTTAGCATAAAGAAGCAAAGACTTCAAAGTTGGGGTGCACCTTGGTTTGTAACATTCACTGTGCTGTTTCATACACCTGGATGTGGTTAAAAAAAAAAAAAAAAGTAGTAAGAGTGTGGATTAATACCCAGATGTCAGGAGGGTATTAAACTGAACAGAGCTAATTAGCCAAAAAGAGCAGAGAATTTAAGAAAATGAAGCCAGGCAAAGGTGTCACTGTGGAAGTTCCATCAGATAAAGGGTTCAGGTAGATCTCTTTTAAGATAAAAGAAGCTGGGGCCACATGAGATTGTTATTCTACTGCATTTGTGGGATCACTAGGCATTTACACAATTATTTATGAACAACTTACTATATGCGTGGTATTTGACAAGATACTCAGGAAATAAAGATAAGTGAAATACAATATTGCTTTCTAGGAATTGTAAATTCTAACAGGAGATGATAGTTTGGATGGATGGATGGATGGATGGATGGATGGATGGATGGATGGATGGACCGATAGATGAAATATCAGCCTAATAAGTGGTTTACTCAATTAAGGAAAGGCGCTTTAAAGGATTAGGTGCTTTATTCCGCTTGAAACATTGGCATTTGAACAGATTCAAAGCATTTGAAGGGCAAATCGCTGTTCATATCCTGATAGGCGATCTCCTATTACTGTGTTTGGGCTGTTGCACAAGAATCTATGCTGACCACCTTGGACCATTTTATAATTATTTTGCTGTAGTGGTCAGACTCTCCTCAGGTTTTGACACATATAGACACAAATTTTTCCCCTTAATTCTCTTAAGCAGAAGGAACACAAGACCACATTCTTCTTCCCCTTTTCCCAAAGGCTTGAAAGTAGTAGAGGGAAACACAAGATAGTCAAGGAAAACATGGGGCTAGTGGTTACCAGATTCTCGTTTCTCGATCCCAGAAAATACGGTTCCTACAAGATATACTTGCCCTTAGCTCCAACAGACATCTAGTTTGCTAAATGCCTCATCTTTCTAAACAGAAATTAAGTGTTCTTTCTTGTACTTTTCTGCCCCATCCTATTTGTCTTTATGACCAACCAGCAAGAGTTAAAATTAGTTTGCCATATACCACTCCCTTTGGATTATCATCTCACAATAGAGTTAGTCTTTTTCAGGATAGTTTTAGGGTTAAAGTGTCAAAGCCAAAATCCCTACGTTTCTATACTACCTTTGCCATTATTTACCAGCTGGGCGATATTTGGGAAATTACTTAACCTTCCTGTGCCTCCATTTTATCAGTAAATTGGGGTTCATAATATTAGGTTAGTGCAAAAGTATTTGTGGTTCCAAGGTTACAAATAATTGGAGAAACTGCAATTACTTTTCCATCAACCAATAGTACTTTTTTCATCGGGTGGTTATGAGATTTCAGTGATAATAATGTTAATTATGCCTAGCAGATAATGTTCAATTAATATTAAACATACCATTACTCTTATTTGAAATAAACCATATATTCAATATCCTTATCTGTTGGATATTTACGCAGATACCTTTTCTGGATCAAGTCTTCAAAAACAATATTTAGAAGCTACTTTACATTTGTTTAACTAAAGGATTTCTCCTAGAATAAAGGATATCTGCTTAAAGTATATGTAGTACCTTAACTGCAATAGCTAAAAAGGCTGGTACATCATATGTAGCCAGACAATTGCAATTTTGTCTTTGTTTTGATTTTAATTTGAAGGATCTTTTAAATGAGGTTTTCCACTGCTTTAGAAAAAAGAAACAAGACATAATCTGAGAACACACAGAAGACTTTAACATAGTTTGTATTAGGAATATAAGGACCTTCTTATTAAAGATGTTCTCAGAATCTCACTAATATTTATGGTTTCAGAATTTATTGCCTGAAAAAAAATGCATAACAGCATGCTACCATATAAAGCTTTGCAAGATTTTGCATTTTATTAATTACAACTATGCATTGGAATCTGCATCTGGAATCAAGATGTCAAGTGATGCCCAACCAGAAAGCTATCTGGGATAAGTAGATTCACTGCTGATTGCGGTTACCTGCTTCAAACGTGCACTGAACCCTATCCAGGAGCCCTATTATAAATCCAAGAATATCTCACTCTGCCACCTGTCTCACAATCCCTCTTAACTATGGGCAAATCTCCAGTTCTCCACCAGTTCTCCTTCCACTCATTCTTCTTGACCTCAAGTCCTAATTTGTGAAGAAAATATTATAAGCAGCCACCAAGTAGGAAATACCTCATTTCACTAATATCAAGAAATATAAGCCTACATCCATTTATCTTCCATCTGTGTGGTTGAAAATAGACATATACATATTTATCTTAAGTACAGTGTCTCCAATTGTTTTGGATACTATTCTATTCTCAGTTCTCTAATATTACAATATCTGGCAACACAGATAAAAATATTTATTTCTACCCTTTGTATAAAAGTCTCTGTCAGCTGAGTCTTTTCTATTGCTTTTCTCTCTTTTTTTAATTGAGATATAATTGACATATAACATTATATTAGTTTTAGGAGCATTACATAATGATTTGATATTTATGTATATATTGGGAAATGATCACTACATGTACAGTTAACATCTATCACCACTCAGTTACAATTTTTTTCTTGTGATGAGAACTTTAAGATTTACTTTCTTAGCATCTTTCAAAGAGTATCATTTACTACATAGTATTATTACACAGTATTATTCTCAGTATACAACACAGTATTATTAACTACAGCCACCATGTTGCAAATGACATCCTCAGGACTGATTTATTTTATAACTAGACATTTATGCCCTTTGCCCATCTTCACCTATTGCACCCATCTTCCACTCCCCAACACAGGCAACCACCAAATTGTTCTCTGTATCTATGAGTTCAGTTTTTCGTTTTTGTGTTTTGTGTTTTTTTCTTTTCTTTTCTCAGATTCCACATAGACTCATAAGTGAGACCATACAGTATTTGTCTTTGCCTGTCTGACTTATTTCACTTAACATAATGCCTTGAGTTCCATCAATGTTGTTGCCAATGGCGAGATTTCCTTCTTTTTTTGTGGCTGAATAATATTCTCCTATGGCTTTTCAGTATCTTCAAGTCTCTCCTAGTATAAGAAAAATCCTCATTCATACCCAATCTCAAGCTCCTTCCCTCTCTCTCTCTTCCTCTTCCCAGGCAGTTTTAACAAGTTTTGCTGGTATTTGTTTGTTACATTTTCACACTTCTCATTCATTCTTCAAGCTATTGTAATATGGCTTTTTGGCCATCACTTAAATTATAGTCTTGTTAAAATGTTTCTACAATGATTTTTTCTTGAAGGTCTGTGTAGATTTTGAATTATCTATGCTTGAAATAGTTTGTATAATTTTCTCCTAAATTCAGTGTAATTTACTGAGCAGATTCAAAACGTCTAACTGGTAATTGGACTATTAATTAGTTATATGTCTTCTTGAATGAATTTTGGTAGACTATTTTTATTTTTTCTTCCTTTTGCTTTCTTTGGGTTCATTTTGCTATCTCTTCTAAGTTTTGAAAATGATTTTTAGCCTTTCCCTCTTTCATAAATAAGCTTTTCGCTCAGTTTTAACATGGAGTACTTTCATTATTGTTTCATCATGTGTATATTTTTGTTTTCTTCTTTATTAGTTATTTGGAGGTGCAATATGTAATTTCAAAATACATTTAGTACTTTAAAATTATATTTTATTATGTTTTATTTCTAACTCAATAATATTGTAGTAATTTTGTATAATTTACTGTTATAATTATCTGGTTTGATTAGATTTGCATTATACAGTTTATTTTAAAGTCAAATACACACGCACACATATATGTGCTTGAAAAAAATTATATACTCTCTAATTTTGGAATTGAAGGTTCAATGTATGTTCATGAGAGCAAAGTTATTAACTGTGTTGTTTACATCTGCTATATCTTTACTAAATTTGGAGTTTCAATCTCATAATACCTAGTTGAATGGCATTTCCCTGTATGATGGTATTTATTCTGCCTACAATCTGTCTTTTTTTTTTTTTCTTTGTAGATCTTTGGCTATGTTATTACCTGCGGAAAAAAAAAAAAAAAAGGGCAGGGGGAAAATTTGCCCTATATCATATCAATTGAAAACTATTATCCTAAATAATGGTTTTTGCCCTATTATCCTAAATAATGCTTTTTGCCCTAAAGTCTATTTTGTCTGATATTAAAATACCTTTCAATAGCTTTATCTTAGTTGCCAGTTCTATGCTTTTTCTTTCATCTTCCCTGGGTCCTCAGGTTTCATATGAATCTCTTGTGAATTACACACACTATACATAGATTTTTGAAAATACAGTTGGATAAACCATACAAGTGTTTTGTTTTTGTTTTTGCTTTGTTTTGTATGGTTTTTTAAATTACATTTAATTAGGGTGACAATTGTTAGTAAAGTTACTTAAATTTCAGGTGTACAATTCTGTAATACATCATCTATTTCTCACATTGTGTGTTCACCACCCAGAGTCAGTTCTACTCCATCACTGTATATATGACCCTGTTTACCCTCATCTACCACCCCGCTACCCTCTTTCCCTCTGGTAACCACTAAACTATTGCTTGTGTCTATGAGATTTTGTTTCTTCATTTGTTTGTCTTGTTCTTTTTTTGTTTTCAGTTTTATATATTACATATCAGTGAAATCATATGGTTCGCGACTTTTTCTGTCTGACTTACTTCACTTAGCATTATAATTTTAAGATCCATCCATGTTGTTGCAAATGGTACCGTTTCATCTTTTCTTATGGCCAAATAGTATTTCATTGAGTATATATACCACAACTTCCTTATCCATTCATCCAATCCTATCGAAGGATTACAAGTGTTTCTTTCAACAAAGTCTTCGCTTTCTTGCTACTGATTTTTCCCCATTTATAAAATATGCTTTCTTTTAAATCAATTGATATTTTTCCATTTACACCATATGCTTTTTGATATCTAGTTGTTTGTATATTTTAATGGTTACATTTATACTTAAACATAGTTAACACATTCTAAAATAAAGACAATCTATATAACTTCCCCAAACAGAATTCTGGTGTATTTTACCTGTGAACGCAAAATACCCAACATGGGTAAACATCATGATTTCTTCGTGAAAATTTAGTTTTATTTAGCCTTTTAACCACTTATTTGTTTTCTTAACAAACACTGTAAAATGCTGACCGTGTGCAAAGTACTACTTCAAACAATTTCAAATAATTATCTTTTTAATCTTCAAAATAATCTTATGAGAATATTATCGTTGAAATTTCAATATTTTTAATTTGTTTTTCAGGTTTTTACATATGTTTACCATTTTATATTGCTTACCATTTATTTTTAGATTGAAATTTTTTTTTCCGTATTCAATTCAATTTATTTGTTCCTGTAACACAACATTGAGAAGTTCTGCTATGGAGAAAGCATTGCCGATAAACTTTCTACAATTTCTCTGAAAAATGACTTTATTCTGCCCTTGTTCTTGATTGTTTACTTGTATAGAACATCATATTTATTGTTATTTAAATTACCTCCTTTTTACTTTTAGTACAATTTTCTAAATTTGGTGCTCAAGAGAAATCTCTTATTGGTATTATTACTTTTTCTACTTAGGTCATTTTTGTTTCACTTTGAGTGTTTTAAGAAGTTCTCTTTGTCTTTGTAAATTTAAAGATTGACCACAATTTGATTAAATGTGGAGTATGTTTGTTTTACTCTGCTTCCTAAAGATGGGCATTTCTATCTTTTATCAATTCAAAAAATTATAATACATTCCCCCTTTAAATATTTCCTACGCAAAACCTTACGGAATTCCCATTCTGGAATTCCAATTAAATGTGTCATACTTTCTTGCTCTATCTACTATATCTATAACTATCCCTCTTTCATTCCCCTTTTCTTTGTAAATTTCATTATATATATTTTAGACAGTCAGGCTATTCTCTCCTTAGCTATTCATAATATAATTTGTAAGACATTCACTGAGTTTTCAATTGAAATAATTATCTTTTGCATTTCTAGAAATGTTATTTATTTCTTTTCTATAGTTGCTGTTATTAATTTTCCTTTTTCTATTTTTCCTTTCTCACGTTTTTAATTCCCCCTTTTAAGTTATTAAACATTTTATATAATTACATTATAGTTTTCATCTAATCATTCCAATATATTTTGCCCTTGAGGATTTAATAGTGCTATTTGTTGTTTTTGCTCTATTGCATGGTGGCTTGTTTCCTCATGTGTGGTATAATTTGGAATTATGAGGTAATATTTTACTGAGCATAATCTGTGATAACACTGAAAGTCTTATTTTAATGTACTTTTCTTAAAAAAAAAAAACGCATTCATGCAGTCTGTTGTACTAAGGTGCTTGTGATTATATTAAATAGAATCTTGGCCGGGGATTTTCTAGACTACAAAAAAGTGAATATTCAAACTTCTCATAGGAATTAAAGAAGAACTCTGTTTATTGATTCTCAGCATAGAGTTTATTTTTCCCAGCAAGATCACAGTGCTAAAGGCAATATACCTTGTTGTCTCTCTTTTGTGGAAAGCAGGATTTTTGTTTATTTGTTTGCTTGTTTGTTTTTATTCCTTCTCCACAGGTATAGTCATTTGAGGCTTTAATCTTTATTAATGAACCTCAATTCCAACTCCCTAATTTTCACAGACCTAAAGCTTTGTATCCTGTACTAAGCATAGCTGTTAAACCAAAAATTTTAAGTTAAAAAAAAAATTCATCTCACAAATTGCCATCACTAACTTAAGTTTACCATTCAAGTTTTAAGCTTTCCAGGTCCTTCTTAAATTTGAATCTTGGTGGTAGTCTTACATCCTTCCGGACTTAGTTTCATATTATTGCTGTTATCCAGTAGATTTATAATTTATTTTAGTGTGTGTGTGTGTTTAATACATAGTCATTTCATTTCCTCTGGCTAAAATCAACAAAAATCCTCATGTCTCTATATCTAGTGGATATCTGATTAATTCTTCTACAATTCAACTTACTTTTCAGTAGCACTGAATGCTGTGGACTCTCCTCCTTAAAAGACTTTGTTCTCTTGCCTTGCACTATACTACCACTCTCCCGTTTTTCTCCTACCTCCCGGGCTGGTCTTGCTGATACATTTAGTGTTTCATGCTCGTTTAACAGACATTAAATGATAAAATGATCTAAGCTTCATCCTAGGTCCTCTCTTAACTGTACTTTCTCTCTGAGTGTTCTTGTCATTTTCATTCTGAATAATGACCAACAGAGATATCCTTTGAAAGTACAGATCTGATTATTTCACTCCACTGCTAATATTTCAATAATCTAAGAAGAAAGATACATTTTATTAGTATTACCTGCAAAGGCCTTGGAGAAGATCTCTCCCCATTTACCTACTTCTCCAGCTCCATGCTTACTCTCCTTTTTTCTTCATGTTTGCACTGACCTTCATTTGTTCTTCATAGTCACTATGCTTACTGCTAATATAAGGCTTTGAGGAAGCATTGACCTTTGCCTGACGCGGTAGTCCCTTTCTTTTTCATCTAAATAACTCCCACTCATTTTTCAGAACTCAGAATCCAGCTTGGAGCGGTCTTTACTAATTGCCTTGAGTATCTCAAATCCATTTTTAATTTACGCTCATTCATTCATTGAAAAAAATATTATTGAGAACCTACTAGGAGCTGTAAACTAGTCTATATGTTGGAATATTTTCATATTTGGCAATAAATAAAATTGACAAATCTCTTTCCATATAGTTTTATGAGGAAATAGGAAAAATTGATAAACAAGTAGACAAATACATAATATTCAGAAAGCGTTACTTGGGAAATGGAGCCCTTTTTAGCATTTCCCACAATTGCGATTTCAAATTCATTTCTGTGTTTATTTAAATTAATGTCTCCTGACCTTTGCTAATTTTGCTTATTATTGGAACCCCAATATTTTTCACAATGCCTATCACAATATATACTCATATGCTCATTAAATATATAATATATATATTATATATATATATATATATATTATATATATAATATTTATGTGCAGGGAGACATTTTATGTTGCATCTGCAGACATCTTAGTACAAGATCAGTCTTTTCATTATACAACAAATATTTGTTAAAGTTGATCCTATGTTATGCACTATACACCATCAGAACGTTTGTATTTTATTGTGTTGGGGTAAAATAATAAGCCAAATAATAAAAGTAAACATGAAATCTCCGATCCATCATAATAATTTTATACCTTTTTACAAGGAGCCATCACTCACGTATTGGAGAACATGGGTATTGTGATTTAAGCTATCTGAATATTATATCACCTTTAACATGCTTTGCATTAAAATTGATTAGTCCAGAACCAAAGCTACACTCACTCATCTTTACTACCATTCAAACTAAGTCATTTTGCACCACAGCATGTTATCCTTTGCTTAATGAATCCCAAAATAGTCATGTTTAACAAAAAAATCACTATTCTAGGATTAAAATTCCCATTGCAAACTCAAAGTACCTACAATAGTGCATGATGCAAAATATGTGTTCAAACAATACGAATTCCCTTAGCACAAAGTACAGGAGTATCTGAACAGATTCAACTTTTCTCTGCCTTTTTGTTTTTGAGGTGGGGTGGTTATGGAATTTAAAACATATTCCAGTCTTTGCTAATTGGCCATAGTAAAAGGGATAAGAGTTGTAAAATATGTCTTAGAAGCTGGGTGCCAATATATAATTGAGTAATTTCTAATCCTTTCGCAACTTCCATTATTCAGGATTGTTATTACTAGAACACTTTAAAGAAGACAGTCATTCTGAAAGACTCATCAACAACTCTTAATTTAAAGATAAAAAGAGGAGAGGAAGGGGAAAAAGACAGAGAAACAAAAGAAGGGAACAAAATCAAATGGGGGAGCAAAAACAAAGGAAAAGTGAAAATCACCCAATTTGGGGAGCTTTTCCATAATACTGGAAGAGAAGTAAACATATATGAATTTCATTTTTTGTCAACGACTTCCTATGAGGAAAGATGAATGGAGATTGAGGTAGAGGCAGGAATCATTAATCTGGGGATATGACTTAGAGCAGCTGACCAAATACAAGTCTCAAGAGATAAAGGATGATCCATAGAACTTTTTGCAAGAATCTCCAAGCCCTTTGATCCAAGAATCTTTACATTGACTTAGACTTCTGCCAACTGAAAGCAAGGAAAATGCAGATCCACAAACCCCCTTTAACTTCTCCCCACCTAGGGTAAAGACTGGGATTAAATTCTGTGTAGGGGAACTGCTGTCTGATTTACCCCTCTGGTTCCTCTGAAACACAGGATGAACTGGAACCTCGTTAATGAGAAGTGTGCAGTTTCCCAGCTTAAATGCCAAAGCAATGATTTAAACAGTGTCCAGATAAGGAGTTAAGGTAGAGTGGATAGAGGGGGGGAAAGGGGAAAATGGCCTGATTCACTCAATCCATTTATATTAGTTCTGTGCAAAAGTAGCTGTGTTTTAAAAGGTTAAAAACTTGAAAAGCCGCAATTACTTTTGCACCAATCTAATACATGAGAATAAGAAGGCGAAAGCAAAAAATCAGAGAAGTAAAAACCACCCAACTTAGGAACCATTTCCTCGGCATACTATATGGAAATTGATGTTGAAAATTTGAAAAATGAGGTTAATGATATGCTTTAGTGTTATAGAAATAATAATTATTATAACCAAAACAGGTTTAAAACTTACAGATTATAGAACAGATTCTATCTCCTATCTTTCTCACATACACATATATTACACACATATATATATATCTATAGCATAGATATGTGTACATGAAACGAACAAATATGTATTACATACATAAAATATAGATATGTATATATGTATGGATAGATATATAGACATTATATATAACAAGATTACACAATAAAAATATATCTATTATACTTAATTAAAGAGGAATGAGATTTACACTTTGGGTCAAAAACATAAATTACCTGCATCTATAAGGCTCCAGCATAGGTTTCTCCCTCTAGGACACTATACACACACACGAAGTCTGACAATTAAGTACGGGAACTTGTTTTCACCAATGTTGGTAACCTTTTTTCATATCAGAGGGATTATTCATTATGAACTTGTACCAACTGGACTAACAGTTAACCAAGTTTATTTTTTGGAAGTTCTGAAAAGGCTGCGTGAAAGAGTTAGACAACCTGAACTTTTCGCCAACAATTCATGACTCTTGCATCACGATAATACACCAGCTCACACGGCACTGTCTGTGAGGGAGTTTTTAGCCAATAAACAAATAACTGTATTGGAACACCCTCCCTACTCACCTGTTCTGACCCCCAATGACTTCTTTCATTACTAGAAGATAAAGGAAATATTGAAAGGAAGACACTTGGGACATCAAGGATAATATGACGACAGGTCAGATGGCCATTCCAGAAAAAGTGTTCCAAAATTGCTTTGAAGGATGGACTAGGTGCTGGCATAAGTGCATAGTTTCCCAAGGGGAGTACTTCAAAGGTGATGACAGTGATATTCAGCAATGAGGTATGTAGCACGTTTTCTAGGATGAGTTAGCAAACTCAATTGTCCAACCTTTGATATATATATATACATGTGTATGTATATATACATATATATACACACACACACACATATATATATGTATGTATATATGTATATGTATATGTGTGAAATTTTGTATATATATGCAGATGTATATGTATATGTGTGAAAATTTGAAATTCCTTAATGACATATGATGTGGAGTATCTTTTCTTATGCTTATTTACTGCCTGTATATCTTCTTTGGTGAGGTGTCTATTCAGATCTTTTGCTCATTTTTTAATTGGGTTATTATTTTTCTTATGTATTAAATTTATATGCTGTTAGGTTGGTGCAAAAGTAATTGCGGTTTAAAAGGTTAAAAATGTGTGTGTGTGTGAGTGTGTGTGTGTGTGTATGGCACTATGTAATAATGGGAGATTCCCTGTTTGGAAAATGACCTTGTTCCAAAGAAGAACCTCTGGAGCAGAGTGGCTGGTGTCAGACTGTACCTAAAGTCAGCTCACTCAGAACAGCTTGTGGTAAACTACAAAATGGGAAAAGGGACCAAACAGGGATGAAAGTGAAAGGCAGGGAGCTTCCCAATACATTGGAGTTCACCTCTCTCAAGTTCAAATATATTCATCATAGTACTTTTTGTAAAAAATCATGCAGTATCAAAATATGCAAGCTAAACTTCAAGAAAGACAAGTAGAATGTTAAAGCAATACACTTGAAGATTTTGCCTTAGTTCTCTCAATCCAGAAGAAAGGATCCAAATTAATAAGGTTGAATATATTTATACACACACACACACACACACACACACACACACACACACACACAAAAGGACAATGTGATAATGGAACTTTAAAATGAGCCTACCTATTATGCTATGGAGAAAGATTGCGTCTCAATAAAACATGGTAATGGGGACATAAAAGTATCTTGGAAGAGGATGACCTGATTACTAATCCTGACTCTGTGTATTTTTTGTAATTAACAGACTTTATTTTTTTGAGCAGTTTTAAATATTCATAAAAATTGAGTAGAAATTATAGACAGTCCCCATATACTCCCTCATCCCCGTCACCCAGTTTTCCCTATTATTAACATTTCGCATTCGTGTAGTACACTTATTACGATGAATGAGCTAATGCTAACACATTATTATTAACTAAAGTCCACAGTGTACATTAGGGCTCACTCTTTGTGTTGTACATTCTATGGGTTTTGGCAAATATATAATGGCATATATCCACCACTACTCAGAACAGTTTTAGTTTCCTAAAAATCCTCCATGTTCCACCTAGTCTTCCCTGCCTCCCTCCATCCAAGCTCCTGTAACCCCTGAGCTGTTTATGGTCTCTATAGCTTTGCATCTTCCAGAATGTCATATAGTTGGAATCACACAGTATATAGTCTTTTCAAATTGGCTTCTTTTACTTGGTAATATACATTTAAGTTTCCTCCATGTCTTTTCATGGCTTGATAGCTCATTTCTCTTTAGTGCTGAAGAATATTCCATTGTTTTGATGTGCCACAATTTGTGTATCCATTCACCTATTGAAGAATATCTTGGTTGGTTTCAATTTTTGAAAATTACAAATAAAGCAGCATAAACATACATATGCAGGTTTGTGCGTGGCCATAAGTTTTCAGTTCATTTGGGTAAATCTCAAGAAGAGTGTTTGCTGGATCATGGCAACCGTTTATCTAGTTTTGTAAGAAACTGTCTTCTAAAGTGGCTGTACCATTTTGCATTCCCACCGGCAATAAATGAGAGTTCCCATTGTTCCATATCCCCATTATGTTTTCAGTGTTCTGAATTTGAACCATACTAATGGTTAGTGGTATATGGTTTTAATTTGAAATTCCTTAATGACATATGATGTGGAATATCTTTTCTTATGCTTATTTACCGCCTGTATATCTTCTTTGGTGAGGTATCTATTCAGATATTTTGCTCATTTTTTTTAATTGGGTTATTATTTTTCTTATGTATTGAATTTATATGCTGTTAGGTTGGTGCAAAAGTAATTGCGGTTTAAAAGGTTAAAAAATAATTGCAAAAACCGCAATTACTTTTGCACTGACCTACTATTTAACATATTACCCTAATAGTTAACATATCACCACAAACTCAGCAGCTTAACACAACTCACGTGTATTATCTCAGTTTCCATGGGTCAGGAGTCAGGATACAGCATGGTGAAGTGTCCTCTGCTCAGGGCCTCAGAAGGCTGTTGGAGGTGGCTGCCATCTCCTGTGGGACTCTGGGTCTTTTTCCAAGCTCACTGTTTGTTGGATGAATTCAGTTCCTTCTAGTTGTAGGAGTAAGGCCCTCAGCAACTAGAGACTGCCCATGGTTCCCTGCCATTTGGCCCTCCTCACAAGATAGCAATTTGCTTCTTCAAGGACAAAAGGCTAGCATCTGCTGCGGCTTCAAGTCTCTTTTAAAGGTCTTGTCTGATTAGGGCAGGCCCATCCAGAATGACCTCCCTTTTGATTCAGTGAAAGTCAGTTGACTGGGGACTTTGATGACATTTGCAAAGTCCCTGACTTTTGCCACATAACATAATCTCATCCATCATATTCACAAATTCTGCCCACGCTCAAGGAGAGGGGAAAATATCAAGCATTACCCACTGAGGTTATCCTAAGATGTGTCTCCCACAGTCAGAATCAGCTCTGTGGCCCTCAGGCAGTCAAGACATTTCCTGGTGCTACTATGCAGATACAGTCAGGGCTGGAGAGCCTTTGGCCATGTGAGTGCATATAGTGTGCTTTCTTTCCCAACAGCCTGTGTCTGTGCGTCTTCATCAGTGAGCTACCCTCAGAACGACACAAAGAGCCCACTTTACCTGCAGACACAGAGATTCAGGTCTTCCCCTCTCAGCCTTTAACTGGTGGTTGGCAGCTGTGAGGGAAAGGGGAAGTCATTGCTTCAGCTTGCTCAACTCTACATGGGCCAACCGTAAGATGTGAGCTGTGTGGCACTATTGTCTCTGTGCAACCGGGCTTGATAGTGCCTGGCTTCCTTCCCTTCCCCCTCCACTCCCCTAATGTCCTCCCAGCTTTCTTCTGCGAAAACATTCTATAATAATAAACTGCCTTTCACTTTCATGTAAATGCACTTCTTTGGTCTGATTCTGACAAACTCAGCCCAAACCATCAATATGGGAAGATCTTTTACAGATCCTTCCAACTTAAATTCAGTCATCCTTATAATCTAATTTGTGATAAAGTATTGGAGACGTTTAGTGAGTTATTCCAGAGAAGTTATTTGTACTTGTAACATGTTATTCTGAAGATAAAGCCTCAGTATGGTGGTTATCTCAGGCAGCCATAACAAGCAGGCCAAAATACTAGACTAACACGTTTATGAAGACTGGTTTCTTAAAAATATCTTACAGGACAGAGTTTCCTTTACTCTTCACTTTTAATTACTTGGTCTTATCTCATATTATCAGCCCTCTCTGATGCCACTGGACCAGATAATAGTTGTTTTCTTATCATTAAAACAAGTGTCAGGTAAGTACTGAAGAAGGATCAGCTTGGGCATGGGAGTATGAAGAGTATAGAAGAAACAACAGCATCTTATTTCAGTCCCTCAGTGTTGTACCAGTAGTCTTAGAGAAGAGCCCCACATAGATCCAGAATATCCCCAAACCACCCAGTTTTCTCCATCTCTATGATGCTGCCACCCTAAACCAATCGAGTAGTCCTTGCAAACAGCCTCCTAACTGATCTTCCTGTTTTCGGTATTGAAACATAGCACACCATGTTCTACACATCAAGCAAGATATGCTATTTTAACCATAAAATATAACACATACTTACCTATTTAAAATCCCAGGGGTTTCTCATTGCAGTTAGGAAAAAAAATTCCATGTTTTTATACAATGGTCTGCAAGGTTCCATACCAAGCCCTACTGACCTCCAATGCTAACAAGTTCAAGGCAATACACCACAGCCACACTGACCTCATTTCTGTTCCCTCATTCCTACTTTAGGGCAATTCCCCTGCCCAATGTTCAGCCCTCAGCTCTCCACGTATCTGGCTCCTTCATGTTCAATCCATTCCCACTTCACTTACAGTGTACTCCACACCACCCTGCTTTATTGTCTTCATAGTACATTTTAGTATATGCAATTATCTCATTCACTTAGATGTTTGCCTGTTTATTGTCTGTGTGACTCTCCTACACACACACACACACACACACACACACACACACACATACATACACACACACGACTATAAGAATGAGAGTAGTGACTTTGACAGTCTTGTTCATTGCTATATCCACTGCCTCTTGACAGTAACAAGAAATCTATAAAGAAAAATAAATGAAGGAAGGAAGGAATGAATGAAACAATCCATGGAGGGACTTTTCCATCTCCTCTCTTCTACCTGAGGAAATTACGCAATTTACATCCAAGTCCCTATTATGGATTTCCTGATACATTTGACTTGTCAGCAGCTTGTATCGTGTTCTGTCATGATTTGACCAGGTTAAATCAGCTAGATATAATTTTCTTCCAACAAATTGGCCAAGATAAAATAAAATCACATTACCAATATGCAGGAAGGTTTGAGAAAATCAGTACTTTGAGTGAATAATAATTTGGATAGGCAATTTTTTAAAATCAATTTTTAAATAAAATGTCCTTTGGAAACAACAATTCAATGATTAGATATTTAGCCTAAGAAAATGATGTAAGTATGTGCCAAATGCAAAATTTCAACATTAAACCACTGGATTAATAAGTATCAAGACAAAGGTACAATATTTAGTGGGTAAAAATGCCAGAAGCAAATATTTATTAAGATGAAAAACAAGTATTCCTATTATTGTTAAGTCAAAGTTAATATTATGTACACCAAAGTATATAATACTTCATTCAATTTTATAAAATATTTAAGTGTGGGTGTGCATGTACCCAACAAATAATCTGAAAACATGTATAAAATACATTAATGGTGGTATCTCCAGGTAGTAGAATTGGAGGTTATTTTTTTAATTTCTTTCATTTTATTGCTTTCTTGATTTAAAAAAAAAATCAATAAAATGATTGGTTTTCTAAAAAAAATTATTTTAAGTTTTATTTTTTGAAAAACCTAGTCACAAATATGCAAATAGTATTGCATCCTCTGTGTGAAGAAAGAATAATGCCTCCCCTGCCCACAACGTCCATGGCCCAATCTCCAGAACTTGTGAAGATGCTACATTACATGGGAAAAAGGACACATTTCTGATGTGATTAAGCTAAAGTAATTTTTGAAATGGGAAGATTATTAGGGACTATCTGGCTGGCCTCAATGTAATAATAAGAACCCTTATAAGAGGGAAGCAGGTGGGTCGGAATCAAAGAACAAGATGTGATAATAAAAGCAGAGATTGGACTGATGCAGAAGCTGCAAGAAGCAGGGAAACTGATTCTTTCCTAGAGCTTCCGGAAGGAACACAAAGGCTTACGGACCCTTTTTAGACTTCTAACCTCCATAACTCTAGAATAACACATTTGTGTTATTAAGCCACTAAGTTTGGCATAATTTGTTAGTGCAAAAATAGGAAACTAATACATCCTGCTATATAAAAATCAATATAAAGTAAGAGGATATTTAGCATCATAACGATATTTATAGAGAAGCACACAGATAAGCTTATTAAAGTCCCATTTTCTTTGCTATTCACATACAAAGTTTTGAGCCTGTTTCTTTAGGGATCCAGTACTCATAGATTTATACAATGCTATTCTGGAAATAGTACTGAAGGACCCCAATAACAACAATATAAAAACTTACACTACTCAGACATGTATGTACACTCTAGTATACCATCCACCGCATCTGCACAGTTGTTCCCTTCCAACATTCCCCCTTCAAGTTTGCCTACTAGCACATTTTAATCATTATTTTTCACTTGACTAAAAATGACAAGGGGAACAAATGAGTGTAATTTACTCCCAGACCTGCGAAGTATGAAAAGGGGTTCATTACCTGCTTTTTTAAAAAACACAAAGGCGTGAGTTTATGATTTGGTAAGATTTGCCTCCACCAAGAAATGTAAATTTAATTGTATAAGTAAGTGGAAATACTTTTAGCCTACTTCTAAATGGTTGTTTAGAAGCATTCTTCTCCAAAACCTATCATCATGAAGAAGTTGGAGATTTTTTCTCATCCCACTGGTGTTGAGCTGCTGGAGTACAGAAACAGCATGAAACTTGCTGAAGTGGGAGAAAGTATATATTTTACACGTATTTTTTCACAAAAAACATTCAACTGATTACAGTTTGTTGGCATAAAAGAAATTCTACCTTTGGGTTAAAGTCAAACATTTTAAAATTAAGAGGATTAATTTTTGAGTGACTAAAAAGGTCTTGTATAAAGTGCTGGTTAATAATTAACTAGTTTTTGGTTGCTGTTACTGCATTCTCTTATTTTATCATCTGCGCTATCATTCTGAATTCAGAGCTGTGGCAGCTGATGGGAAAGGGGTCCAACCTGCTGACTCATGAAAAGTGCCTTGAATGACAAACATGTCAAAGAGGGTCAGAACCAAATTTTGAAGTTGACAAACATATTTTCCTTCCTTTTTATGCCTGCCTTGATCTGTCTATCTCCAAGTAGCCCAGCAATTGAGGAGAGAACAATTAGCACTACACAAAAACAAAATAGTATCTTCATGGATATGAAGAGGAAGAAACACAGATTAGCAAACTGGGATGAAGGAACAGGACTGTTGGATCCAGGTTAAGAATCAGAGCTAGCAGACAGAAATGTATTTCCTACAAACTTCCCCATATATGAAGTAAATGTTTCTACCACATACATTCCAGTAAAATAGCTGACACAGATCAGGCTTCTACAAACCGGAAGCCCACCTATACACTTTTATTTTTATGGTTAGGTTCGTTGCTTTTCCTTTTTCTTTCTTTATTTTACTTTATTATTATTATGTTTGTTTGTGTGTTTTTTACTGAAAATATTAGTTTATCCCAAGATTGCAAAGACTGCCTCTTATGTTTAATCTATAAATTTTATAGTTTTAGCTTTTATATGTAGGTCTATGATCCTTTGGGAACTAATTTTTGTGTTTTGTGTGAGCTATGGCTTGAAGGGAATCTCCTTCCATGTGTTTATGCAGTCTTTGTAGCACCATTTGTTGAAGAGTCTACATTATCATCTCCAATTATCATCCTGACTTGGTTAAAAATCAACCAAATTGCATATATGTGGTTCTACTTCTGGACTCTCAATTCAGATTCAATGACCTAGTTGTCTATCTTGACACAAATACCATATTGTCTTCATTAATGTAGCTTTGTCTTAAAATCAGGTAGTACAAAGCCTCAAATTCAACCTTCTAATCAAAAGCGTTTAGGCTAGTCCAGGTCTTTGCATTTCCATCTATTTTAGAATCAATTTATTCACTTTTACCAAAGAAAATATGCATCTGGGATTTTGATTGGATTTTTTCATCTATAGATCAATTTGAGAATTGATGCTTTAACATTTTAAATATATCTATACATAAACACAAGTGTGTGTGTGTATATATATACATATATATACACACACACACACACACACACATTTATTTAAGCCTTTAATTTCAGCAATAGCTTCTGTTTTTATAGTATGGAAATTTTTGCTGCTGCTGTAAAATGTACTATTTACTTATGTCTTTTTCTAAATGTTTGTTTCTATCATAAAAATACAATTGAATTCCGTATATTGACAGTCTTGTTAACTTATTAGTTCTAGAAATGCAGTTCTAGTATTACAGTGGATTACATAGAATTTTCTATGTAGACTCTCATATTACCTACAAATAAAGACAATCTTTAATGCTATTTGCTTTCTATCCTTATTGTACTGTCTGGGTCCTCCAATACGATGTTGAGCAAGAGTGGTAAGAATAAACATCCTTGACTCTTTTCCTGATTTTAGTGGGAACATATTCAATACATCGCCACTTAGTATGAGGAATATCTGTAGATTTTTTTAGATGCTGTATTCTTTAACTTGGGATATCATTAGGTAGCTTTGGCTTCTGGAGGCTGGAAGTCCAAGATCAAAGTGGCAGCCTGGTTGATTACGGGTAAAGCTTCTCTCCTTGGCTTATAGAAGGCCACCTTCTCCTTTTTCCTCATATGGCCTTTCCTCTGTGTACATGCAGAGAGACAGATCTCTTTGTCTTCTTACAAGATGTTTCTTTCTCTTCTCATGAGGACACCAGTCCTATGTGATCAGGGCTTCACTCTTACGGCCTCATTTAAACTTTATTACCTCCTATTGGCCCTATCTCTAATTACTGGCACATTGGGGTTTCAGAGTTTCAACATACGAATTGGGTAGAGGCACAATTCAGCCCATAAAAAAATGCCTTTTAATACATTCAGAGAGGTCCCACCCATTTCTGTTTAGCTGAGACATTTGATCATGAGACGGTATTGAATTTTTTGAATATTTTTTCTCCATCTATTGAGACGTAAATTACACTGAGATCATAAATCACACTGATTTATGAATACTGAAAGAACTTTGCATTTTTGGATCACATACCACTTGCTCATGAGGCATGTATCCCTTTATATATCTTATTGAGTATTTTTCCATCTCTGTGGTTGAGGAATACTGATTTGTAATTTTCTTGTAATGTCTAGAAATATCTGATTTTGTAATATCAGGTTTGGGTATCATTACATGGGCTTTATAAGATAAATTAGAAATGTTTCCTTCCCCTAAATTTTCTGAAAGACTTTTTATAAGATTGATATTACTTGCTTCTTAAACTTTTGATAAAATTTATCTGTGAAATCATCTTGGCTAGAGTTTCCTTTGTAAGAAAACTTTGGTAACAATTTCAATTAGATATTGGATCAGCTATTCATATTTTCTATTTCTTCTTGAATCATCTTTAACATAGGTAGATAGTGCAAACAAACAAAAAAAAACTCTGAAAAAATAACTTACAGAAACATTGAAATTAAGTGTACTTTAAAGAGTATTTCAGGAAAAATATTTTTTTTAAAGCTAATGTAACTATGTTAGTATCAAAAAACTAAGTTAGAATTGAAGAAAATATTAATACACATCAAGAGGTTCAATTTACTAGAAAATAATTTAAAAGTTTATGAACTCAATAAACCATCAAAATATATAAAGCAAATATTAACAAAACCGCAAGGAGAAATCAACACATTTATCATTGTAAACTTTTGGCACACCCCTCTCAGAACTGATATATCAATTAAACAAACAAACAAGTAGAAAGAATTTGAACAATAAAGTTAACAAGCTTAACCCAACAAATACATAGGTAAGTTGTTTTCAAAAATATAATAATAGAAAACAACCTTTATCATTCTGTTATATATTCTCTAAAGCCTTGCTTTTATGTTCAGATCCCGACATTATGAAATACAGTCCTACTGTGTTTTCGCCATAATATCCAGCTTATCAGCAGTCATTATTTTATGTTTTCTATTTCTTATGAAGCAATAAAAACACCAGTGCTAAGAACTGTATATGGGACCAGCCCGGTGGCTCAGGTGGTTGGAGCTCCATGCTCCTAACTCTGAAGGCAGCCAGTTCGATTCCCACATGGGCCAGTGGGCTCTCAACCACAAGGTTGCTAGTTTCAATTTCCCACAAGGGATGGTGGGCAGCGCCCACTGCAACTAATGACTGAACACGGCACCTTGAGCTGAGTTGCCACTGAGCTCCCGGATGGCTCAGTTGGTTGGAGCGCATCCTCTCAATCACAAGGTTGCTGGTTCGATTACCACAAGGGATGGTGGGCTGTGCCCCTGCAACTAGCAATGGCAACTGGACCTAGAGCTGAGCTGCGCCCTCCACAACTAAGATTGAATGAACAACAACTTGGAAAAAATCCTGGAAAAAATACACTCTGTTCCCCAATAAAGTCCTGTTCCCCTTCCCCAATAAAAATAAAATAAAATAAAAAATAAAAAAGAACTGTATATAAATTTAACAGCATATTTATAAGTATAAATGGAACATTAATGTAGAGAAAGAGTACCCAGATATTAAAATTTCATACTGCATCTAGATTTTGATGAAGTTGTTATCATCAAAATATATTTTCTTAAAAATCAAATAAAATGCTAATGCAGCTCAACAACAGCATATAAAAATAAAACTGGAACAGAATACATGCCATGGCACCAGAATTATTCAAATTCAGTTAAAACAGTTTTATTGTACTGTAATATTGAGTGTGTTCAGAGAGAAAACAATTTATAAACCACTCTAAGGCAGTACATTCCAGCAAGAGACAGTATGCTCCATTTGTTTTTAAACAGTTTCCAAAACTGTAAGGGAAATACTGCTTTATATTGATGAAATATCTTTGCTACTGTATCAATAGAAAAGGCTTCTAGTGATGCCAAAAATGATGCACAGGACAGCATATTTATTGGTTGTAAAAATATGTACATGGGATTAACTTTACAACCTTAATGGAGCAATAAGTTAAAGGCTGCTGAAACCTGAAAAGTAACTCATGGTTTAAGCCAGATTAAAGCAATGATTGATATCAAGAACTTCTGGCCAATTCCCCAAGCCATTACTGTTTGCAGATCTTGAATGGTTGTTGCCAATATTTGTTGTAAGGGAGATGAAAAATGGATAGTACGCTGTTAGCTTCATTTTATGATGTCTGTTCATCGAACAAATGTTTGGAATATGGGATTAATGTTCTTAACTGAGAAAAGTACATTAGCTTGGAGCTTGAGTTTTAAGTAAGATTTAATTAATCAAAAATAGTATGGCAAAATGTTTATGATTCAAAATATCACTCATTAACATTAGTTCCTATTTATATAAGTAGCACAGGACCCGGTCAAGTATATGTCTGTGCATTTGCTGCTTCCCTTAACCATCAATTTATTTCAAATTTCCAAGCCATATACTGCAGAAATAACTTTGAAACAAGAGGCCAGAGCTTCTCTGCTACATTTTGCAACCTGAAAGGCACAAAGGATAAAAGCCCTCTTCCCTATAATTCTCATAGGGTGTGACTATGTCACATGACCAGCCCTAATAGGGAGAAAGGCAGGAAAATCATTTTATTATTAAGCTGCGCACATATCATCCAAACAACAATCAGTTCCTGTCAACAGAAAGAACAAATGAAGATTGAGTAAACATCTAGATGTGTCTGTCTCCATGATCATTATCTACTGCTATTAATATTTGATTTATTATCTTCGTTTCCCAACAAAAGTTGTAAAAGAAAAATATGTCACCTACCCTTCAACTTGAAAAAATTTGGAAAAGCTGAAAAAACTTGTCAGCAAGAGCTGAGGGAAGAGTTTACCTCAAAATGCTCAGAGCATCAGTCCCAAAGGACTCCTTTTCATGGATTCAAACAATTTACAAGAGCCGTTTCAGAATGCCTATGTACATGACATATGATTACTTGAAGGAACTCTGTGAAATAGTTGGTGGTTTTCTCCGAATTTTTATAAAAATAGTAACTAGCATATTATTAAACCATTGCAATCATAAGTTTTAAAACCACATCTTTAAACTAGATCTGGCTTCTTTGTTAAGAGGCAGGGCTTTATGTGTATTCAAATCCTCTTTTCTCCATTATATTTGATTATTGTTTTTACATAGCATTTTGTTTATTTATGTTGCTTTCAGATTTATTTTTAAGAAATGTAAAAAAAAAATAATCAGCCAAATTGGCTTTACAGCCAATTTGAAGCTTCCTTTACACCCTTTCCTGGTTTCTCCCTCTCTCCCTATATACAAACACAAACATTAATTTGGAATAATTCTAATGATAAATTGTTGAATCCCCAGCTTATGAATACTTTTAATATGTTTGTGGAGTATCTTATGTTATATCCTCATGACTTGTCCATAGGTAGAAGTTAAAATTCACTTGTTCTGCCTTCCTGTCTCTAAATTCTGTCAGTCAGAAGCAATCATGTGAGAGTTGGGTCTGAAAGCACGATGAAACAGGTGTTGCACGGAATCCATTCTGGAAAGGGTGTTTGGCAAGATACAGGTTTTAGTGGCTGTAACAAGAGAGGTTCCAGCACGAACATCTAATTCTCAACTTCACCAAGTCAGGAACAGTGTATTTTCCCAGTTGTGGGGGCAGTGGCCCCTTAACTGAATTGTCCTAGTTGGTAATATAGGCTCTAGTCCCCATAGCTAAATCTGAACAGCAAGACCTTTAAAACATTCTGTGAGTTTCCTAGTTGTCCAAATAAGGATGTTTTTCAGGGAAACAGGTAAAATCAAGTCTTATCCCAGGCAAACTGATACATGTGTTCTCCCTATTCAGAAAACAGTTGTGAGTAAAGTAGAACACAGGAGAAAGAACAAATCAGAGATTTTTGGAAGTCACTGTTATAATATTGACAATTAAACATTAGGAGTAGCTTTTAAAAATTAAAGAGAAACATGACCAGGAAATAAGCAGACTAAAAACAGAGCGACAGAGAAAACGAAGTGAGCATGGTTCTGGAACAAAGGGAGAAGACATTTTCAAAAGAGGGCAACAGGTAAACGCAGTTAAACACATCCATAAAAAGGACGAATCTGTGATTAAATGAAGCCATCGGAACAGACTCCTTTTTTATGAACAATTTCATATGGTTATTGGAGAAACAAATGGGACTATGCCCAGAAAGTTAATTCAATATTGTGGAAAACAATCCATATGAACACTAGTTATTATTGTTATTATTTTTTTATTTTTTACTGTTGTTCACTCTAGCTTTACAGACTCTCTTGTAGCCTGAAGTATGATGAAAAAGATAAGTAGTTAGGAACTAAATGTAAGATGTGTTGAGAAGGTGTCTCCACAGATAACACTGGTCTTGGAGTACAGAGCTCACAGTCTCATATATGTCCCTTATTAAATAAACATGATCATGGAAAGGAACGCTGTAAATGGTCCCTTTAAAATGAAAAACTATCGTCAGAAAGTGCCAGTGAAATGAAGACTATATATTGTACTGAGCGTGTGATCATAACCAGGAGTAACTATTGTCAGCTCTTGTTTTGTTTTTGTTTTGTTTTGTTTTGTTTTGTTTTGTTTGTTTTGTTTTGTTTTCAGAAAAGCAACACATCTGGTTGCTGTGCCTCCGGACTGAAATGAATTCATCCGTCTAAAAGGCAAGATTCAGTTTAGTAGCTTGATCCATCCCTACCTAAAATATTAAATGTTTTAAAATATTAAATTACTTGAAAACCACTGGTTTTGTGTGTTACAAGGGAAAGAGCTAAGGGAGCTGAGCAAGGAAGTGAAGACAAAAGCCGCAAGATAACATCTCTTTAAGGTGTATAATCTCATGCTCCCCGTGTGACAGAAAAAGTCTAGAGTGGGAAATAGTAGCCACTCTTTCTCACAGCTTTAAAAGAGCTGACAAATACTTCTCACTGCCATTCTCCTTTCATATAATAAATGTTCACTTGTGAACCACAATCAGTATTTGAGGAATTAGATGTACAGAAGAGAACGTCTATATGACAGCGTGATATTTTCATGTGTGACCAGTGTACAAGTAATTCAGAATTGCTGAGCAGAACCTTTCAAATTAAGCACTGCTGCAGGGTTCTGATATGTATATGTACACACACACACACACACACACACACACGAGGTCTGACAATTAGGTTTGCGAACTTGTTGCAACAATGTTGCTAACATTTTCTGATATCAGAGGGATTATTCATTATGAATTTGTACCAATGGGACAAACAGTTAACCAAGTTTAGTCTTTGGAAGTGCTGAAAAGGCTACGTGAAAGAGTTAGACAACCTAAACTTTTCGCCAACAATTCCTGACTCTTGCATCACCACAATGTACCAGGTCACACGGCACTGTCTGTGAGAGATTTTAGCCAGTAAACAAGTAACTGCATTGAGAAAAACAGACACATAGACCCATGGAATAGAATTGAGAACCCAGAAATAAAACCACATAAATATGGACAGATAATTTTTGACAAAGAAGCTAAAAACATACAATGGAGCAAAGGCCTCTTCAATAAATGGTACTGGGAGAATTGGATAGCCACATGCAAAAGAATGAAACTGGACTGCTATTTGTCAACATGTACCAAAGTTAATTCAAAATGAATCAAAGACTTAAGCATAAGACCTGACACAATAAACTGCATAGAAGAAAACATAGGTACTAAACTTATGGACCTTGGGTTCAAAGAGCATTTTATGAACTTGACTCCAAAGGCAATGGAAGTAAAAGCTAAAATAAATGAATGGGACTATATGAAACTTAAAAGCTTCTGCACAGCAAAAGAAGCCATCGACAAAATAAAGAGGCCACCAACTGAATGGGAGAAGATTTTTGCAAACAGTGCCTCCGATAAGGGGCTAATATCCAGAATATACAAGGAACTCATGCAACTCAACAACAAAAAAACAAACAACCCAATTGAAAAATGGGCAGAGGACTTGAAGAGACATTTCTCCAAAGAGGACATACAAATGGCAAATAGACATATGAAAAAATGCTCAACATCACTAATCATCAGAGAAATGGAAATCAAAACCACAATGAGATATCATCTCACCCCAGTCAGAATGGCTATCATCAACAAGACAAATAGTAACAAGTGTTGGAGAGGCTGTGGAGAAAAAGGAACCTCATACACTGTTGGTGGGAATGCAGACTGGTGCAGCCGTTATGGAAGGCAGTGTGGAGGTTCCTCAAAAAATTACGAATAGAATTGCCATATGACCCAGCAATCCCTCTCCTGGGTATCTACCCAAAAAATCTGAAAACATTTAGAGATAAAGACACGTGTGCTCCAATGTTCATTGCAGCTTTGTTTATGGTGGCCAAGACATGGAAACAACCAAAATGTCCTTCAATAGATGAATGGATAAAGAAGTTGTGGTATATATACATAATGGAATACTATTCGGCGGTAAGAAAAGATGATATAGGAACATTTGTGACAACATGAATGGATCTTGAGAGTGTAATGCTGAGCGAAATAAGTCAGACAGAAAAAGCAGAGAACCATGTGATTTCACTGATATGTGGTATATAAACCAAAAACAACAAAAGAATAAGACAAACAAATGAGAAACAGAAACTCATAGACACAGACAATAGTTTAGTGGTTACCTGAGGGTAAGGGGGGTGGAGGGTGGAAGATGAGGGTAAGGGGGAGCAAATATATGGTGATGGAAGGAGAACTGACTCTGGGTGATGAACACACAATGGGATTTATAGATGATGTAATTGTAATACAGAATTGTACACCTGAAATCTATGTAATTTTACTAACAATTGTCACCCCAATAAATTTAATTTAAAAAAACAACAACAACAACAAATAACTCCATTGGAAGACCCTCCCTACTCATCTGATCTGGCCCCCAATGACTTCTTTCTTTACTCGAAGATAAAGGAAATACTAAAAGGAAGACATTTTGACAACATTCTGAACATCAAGGGTAATATGACAACAGATCTGATAGCCGTTCCAGAAAAAGTGTTCCGAAACTGCTTTGAAGGGTGGATTTGGCGCTGGCATCGGTACATAGCTTCACAAGGGGTGTAGTTTGACGGTGACTGTAGTAATATTCAGCAATGAGGTATGTAGCACTTTTTCTAGGATGAGTTCAGGAACTTAAATGTCTGAATATATATATATATATATATATATATATATATATATATATATACACACATATATACACATATATATGTATATATGTATGTATATATATGTATATAAATATGTTCAGAATATACATATGTTCAGAATATACATATGTTCAGTATATATATATATATACACACACACACACACACACACGCATATATATTCATTCTTAAAGAAGGATCGGGGGGGAAGAATTCATAACCTAACAAGTGAGGTAACAACCATGCTGTCAGGAATATTGGAAAGTGGGGCTAATACCTGAAATAAATAGCAGGTACATAAAGCAGGTACAGATGTTTGTAACCTCCAAGTAACTTGAGATTGACACTAATCTATGGAAATAACTAAAATCTTAGAGCACTGCCAAAGATCAAGATTACTTTCATCAATGCTAAGGCAAAAATGGGCTATCCAAAGTGTTCTCCTCTCATCTGTTGACTGTGGCAGATACCTTGTTTCTTAAGGACTCTGTGATCACAGATCTAGAACTAGATGGTCCCTGAAGAATTCAGTACACACAGGGAATCGTTCTGTGGTAACTGCCAACTTTCTGCCTTGCCAGACAATGGAATAACTCAGTCTAACCCTTGTAGCGAACAAATGGTCGAATTTTATACAAACCTATTTTTTTCCTACTCATGTCCAAGGATCCAATTAGTTTCATGATGTCTCCCTTGAGTATGCTTCTCGCATTATTTTGTCATAAATTTCCCCTTGGTCATCACACCCAATGCTTGCTGGTCTCTCCGTTTCTCGAAATCACTGTTCCCTTTCCAACCTTGGAGCAATTATACATGTTTCCTCAGCCTACAATATCCGTCCCTTCTCTCACCCACCATCCCCAGTCCAAATTCCCATTCACCTGGCTAATACCTAATCAACATTCAGGTGTTTATATAAAATTAGTCCCTTTATTACATAGTCTCATAGCATCCTGTATTTCTTCATACCACTGCGATGACTTTAGTTAATGTTTTGTGTGTAACTCTTTATTGAAAGCACGACTTCAGTGACATAATATCTGAATGTAGAGAATTGTTTATCGCTATCTTCTGCACCTAAACGGTGCCAGGCTAATAATAGGTATGAGACAAAAAACTCCTTGAGAGGATAAATGATATAAGAAATACTCCCCTTCATCTATAAATAAATGTCTGTAGAAAGGCTCCTGAGTGTTGACAATATTGACAATGACAATGTCATTCATTGGTTATGTTAGCACATTCAAGAAATAATGAAAGAAAAATTGGACCAAGTTGCAGTTCAATGCTGTTCACGCATGCTAAGTTTCTTGCTATCATTGATGGCATTGAGTGAAAAGATTATTAACTAAAGGCCTTTGTTTAAAATTGGCTAAAGATTCACACACCAAACTAAGAACAGGACGTAAACTTCAGCTCTACCACCCAGGAGTCAAGGTTTAGAACAAATCTTATAACATCTGCTAACCTTAAGATTTCAGTCTGAAAATTGGAGAAATATTCTCCACAAACCAGTTTCTCTGGAGGTCCAGCACTGTTCACAGGTCATGAATACTAGACAATACAAAAGTGAAGAATTATTATCACTAACTTGATGTCTAATGAACATATAACTAGAAGGAAAATAGATGTGTTCTGACTTATTTGTAGTTTGAAAGATACACACAGACGTATGTTGCATGCAGTGTAAAAATGTAGATTAAAACATAGTTGTAATTTTTAAATTTATTCTTCATATCAACCCATACTCTTGTTCTCAGCCTGCAAAATAGTTAAGAATATTAATGTGGTGTCCTGAAAAAAGGCCCGATCCAGATTGATACCTATGTCTCTGACAAGTGTTTACGATTAATTAACAGTATAAATTTTACATATATGTGAAGTTTTCAAGCATAATAAATAACTATGCAAACATGATTCAGATATACTGCTTTAATCAATTCAATTAAAGATAAAGTAAGCTGGGCTGATTGAGATAGAAATTTTTATCAAAGTTCTTACTAGTGCCATGCCATTTTCCAAAATTTTGGAGTTTATTATCGCTACAAAAAATATGTTTGCTTTCTGAAATGAAACATTTTGCTGGCTGGAAGAGCATGCCAATTGCATTTTATTGCTCCATTAGCTTCAAATAGAAAATAATGTAAAAATCTCATATAATGGTAAAAAAAACAACAATATATTTTGCTGAGTCAAATTGAAATAATTCAAAATTAACATTCATTTTTTATTTCTTACTTTTATAATTTTGATTATTTTCTCATTCTAGAAATTTAACAAAAATACAAAAGTTTACATTGAAAAGTTTGTACATATTTGACATTTTTTATAAACAGAAATTAACATTTCTCTGTCTATGAATATTCCATGTTCTTTGACCATTTTTCTATTGGAGTCTTTATGCTTTTCTTATTGAACTGGAATCACATTTTTAATGAAGAATTTTAACCCCTTGACCTAGATTATTTTGACAGATATTTTCCCTAGCTTTGGTGTTTGACGTGCTATCTTATTTATTATGTATATTGGTAATTTTATTTTAATTTTAAGTCACACCTACCTCTTTTATTGTGTTTTTTTGGTGTTATTCTTCATGCCTTTTTTTTCATTGCTTTTATGCTTGGAAAGGACTCTCATGTTCCAAGATGACAATAGTCAAAAACATTTTACTTTAGAATTTCTATTTCCAAATTTTACACTAAATTTTAATACTTCTCCAGTTTATATCTCCATGCATGTGGAGTTAAACATGATTTCATATTTTAATATATATATATATATATATATATATATATATATTATAACTTCACATATCAATGGCCAACTAATTTCTTTTTCCTCACTAATTTGGTGATGCTCTTCATCATATACTCAATAAAAATGTAGGGATGGCTATGTGTATAAATTGTGGTGTGTGTGCATGTGTGTGTGTGTGCATCTGAGTGTGTGTGTGTGTGTGTGTCTGAGATACTAACTTTGCTCAATTTTTAGTCTTTACTGTACTCTGTAAACTACTGTAACTTTCAAAATATGTTTTGATTCTTAGTAGCATAAGTGTCCTTCAACTATCTCAGGGGTGTCCAAACTTTTTTCAACGTTTTTCACCAAGGGCCATATGTGGTAAAATACACAAACAGCCGGGCCACTCACTCGAGGTGAAGTACGTATTGCCTCACCTGGTTTATTTAAGTAAACTAAATATATTTTTGGAATTTGCTGCGGGCCAATTAACAATGGATCATGGGTCACAGTGGGCCCACGGGCTACAGTTTGGACCCCTGAACTATCTAAAGTACTTATACTTCCAGATTTACTTTAGTATGACTTTATAAAGTCACCACAAAATCACATGAGGATTGTGACTGGAACATTACTGAATTTATAAACTATTTCAAGAAGATTTGAAATCTTGATAGTATTCAAAATTTCCGTCCAGATTACATTTTTCTAACAAGTGTTCATTGAAACCTTTGAAAAAAAATGATTGTTTCTCTATGTAAACCGATCATGCTTATTATTGTTAAATTCTTACATAGAATTTTATATTTTGGGAGCAGTTTATAATTGAATTTTCACTTTTATAATCTATAAAGGTTTTTTATGTTATTTAGGAAAGTTATGAATATTTGGCTACCTTTGTTTAGTGCCTAGTCATCTTCTTGATATTTTATAGTACATAAAAGATTTCTATTTATTCTCCGAGGTTCCTTAGGTAGAGTAAATTTATATGTCTTTCTTCTGATTATAGACGCCCTACTCTTATCTTTATGAAACACTAGTCTAGGGTTTCATTCAGTTTTAAAATCCTTACATGAAATGTTTCCTTTAGAAATCCCTCTATTAATTCCAATACAAATAGAGTGAATTCGGTAAAATAAATTGTATATCTGATTAATACATTCTTGTTATACCAGCTACAAACTAGTCTATATCTTATAATACTGCCTGTTAGTATAAAAACAATAAGCTGCTGTGTGTCATCATTAAAGAAGTTATGTTAATGACTACCAGATGAGTGTTCTGGCAGTTGACAAAGCACTTAAACTGTTCCAAAAATAATGTCTTATCCACATGAAGAAACTATAGTTGTGGGTCCAAATTATCAGGCCCTAGACTTTGGCTTCACTAAACTAGTCTTTAATCAACAAAGTTGAACAAGTAAAGTAAGGATGACAGAGACTCTTCCTTATTACAACTCCAGATGTAAGAACAGTCTTTATTAATGCCCCTCCCCAACTCCTATTTCTCACTTTCCACTGTACATGAAGTTTCTTCCCCAGTAATTTCACAACTGGTACATACAGCCTTTATTTAATTATTTTCCCTTTGGGTGGGAACTGAACTCATACTTCCTCGGGCTTTCTCTTTGTTTCTAGGGTTGTAGACTGTCCTGGGAATTTGAAAAAGAGTTGAAAAAGTCTCTTTATTTTTAATGTAGGTGTTTTATATCATTCTGGTGAGATGAGGCTCTAACAAATAAACTAGCAAAACCTTGTAAGAGAATACACTAAAATATTTAATGAGTGGGAAATAAAATATTTGAGGTTCTAATTATTTTAGGTGCTTTGAGAAGATGAGATTATGCAGATTAAAAATGCTATTAAATATAGTATCAAGAATAAGCTATACATATTTTTTTAATAAAAGGAGCAAGCACTGCAGACCTTTACCTTACTCAAATCACTATGATAGTATTAAATATTAAATGATGAACAGAATAATATCTAATAACATGTAAGAATTTAACAATTCTTTCTAAAATACGTAATTTCTACCCAAGAAAACTTTGGGGGCATTAGTTGTGAAGAATCGACTCCCTAAATATATAGTAGGAACAGTGTCCTACCTCTATTAAAGACTTGTATTGAATGGCTTTTTATTGGAATCATTATAAGTTTCACAATGTATTTTAAAATTCCATGCATTTTCTATAGAAGATATAAACAAATAATCATGAAGACTTGCGCGCTAAGGATTCATTAGTTAATGTTCAACAATTTTAAAGTGTTGTGCAGAGGACTGACATGATCCCATTGTAAAGTCAGACTAACAGAAGTCAGTTTTTACTTAGTAGCAAGCATTACTAGTAACTTCAAAGATACAAGCAATCCAGGCATATGGGTAAATTAGGGAGCAACTGAAAGACTTTCCATGTCTTTTCTGTCAACATGGCATATACTCTGGCTGAGAGCAATTAGAAGTTTCCGTGTGGATGAATGGAAAAGAGTACAAGTATGTACTGCAAAAGCAGATTGGGAAAGGTTAATAGTATTAGCCCAGTTTGTCCTAAAGAAAAATTAAATTAGACCATGGTTCTGATAAATAAATGCTTTTGTAAAACAAAGAAAAATTGTAATAGGCAATTACCTTCTGTAGGTAATGTTTGTCTTGTTTGACTTTACTCTGTTTTCAGCACCCTCCCTTTGTAAGATTTCCACTAATAAATCTCTCTCCCCTTCTAGTTCTGTTTTGAGATTTGCTCTCTAATCTGTACCCATAAATCAAATATTATTTGCTTCCCTCTCTCACCAATCCAAGGGAGTCTGTCTTTTGTTCTTGGTTTAGCAGGTTAGCTACTCAGATGAATTACTCTAAACTGGTGTACTGGAAATATCCCAAACCCCCTCAGGCTAATTATGTACTTAGTGGGCATTTAATAAAGCATTTGTAGGCAGTTTCAATTTCTCCCTACCCTTAGTAGGGAAATTTACTGCGTTGTTAGACTAGTACCTACCAGAAACAGGTATTCTAATTTCTTAAATTCTAATTATAGACAAGTTCTTTATAATTTGATTTTTACTACAATGTTCCATTGAGTCAAAACCAGGTTGATGAGGAAAGCGGTATCAATCAGGTTTTAAAAAACTATACTCCCAATGTCATCATATTTCTACTTAAGGCAATTGTTGGTGTGGCTGTAAAAGATACACACACACACACACACACACACACACACACACTCTATCCACAAAAAATAAAAGTACTACAAAATTTCAAAAACTCATCGACAACACAAGCCTTACCTCAAATGAAATTAAAAATTATTAAACAATTATGGAACATACACAGAATATTCAGATTCAGTGATATATATTCTGATAATTCCATTCAAATCTATTTGACTCAGAGCTTTTTTTTTTAAAAAAAAAAAAAGGAAGATAGACTGAGAAAAAAATAATTTATCTCTCTCTTTTTTTTTTTTTTTTTGGTGGAAATCTTATCAAAGGACATAAAAATCCTCAGGGATGATATCCTTCTTTCCTCTTAAATAACCCTTCAGAGTATCGCTTTATGTTAGCTTTCACAGTGCTATTGTCTTTCAAATAAAACATTCTGAAGCTCTCTTTCTGACAGTAGAGCTGGAAACAAGTCTTTCCACATTTAATGAACCTTGATTCTTTACTTAGTTTCATTCTCTTTGAATTATCTAACGTAGAATGTTAAAGTAAGTGTATTATTTAAATTGACTTTGACAATGAAAATACATACAATTTACAAATATCTCTGAGATAAACATAATTATTGTATACTGTATTATTTTCTGAACTTGACCTCCTAACCCCTCATTACATGCTATAAGAACATGTATCCTATGGTAATGGTAGTCCCAGTGTAATGAAGTTTTCACACAAGTAACATACTTCTGTTTAATCTTCAAAAAAGGACACCAGCAATAAGTGTTTGACTTTCTATAAAATATCCTTTATTGCAATGCTAAGCCTTGCAAGTTCTACAGCCAACAAATCAACTTAGATAAGTAACAGACTACTCCATCCCTGCCTAAAGAGAGCCCTATCTTCTGGATTGATTAGCAATACCACAGACTATATGAACTAATGAACTAAGTTCACCTAGTACTGTTGGAACTAAACCATCAGCATGCCAATCAATATCTAGCACGTGGTGTTTTGAAGTACATATTAGTTATTTGACCTGAAATGTCTTAGTAATTTTTGAACATTCACAACTTCACCGGTTCCATTCCCCAAAGACCTAATCTTAGGAAGCTATCAAAACACACATATACACAAACAACAACAACAACAACAACAACAACAAAAATCTCTCTTTTGAAGTCGTTTTATCTAATCTTCATTCAACGTTTTATAAGCCATATACAAAGCCATGTTTCTAAATATTTTAAACGGCTAAATCAAAACAAATTAAAAAGAAATAAAGAAGAAAAAAAAAAACGCCTAAACTCTATAACTATTATTTCAAGTTTCAAAACATTGAAAGGATTACTAAGTGTATAAAATTTTTAAAAATCAATTAAACATTTAATTGAAAGACTTTAATGAAACATCTTAAAAGCTGCCCCTTGACCACAGAATAAATTTCAAAGCCAATTAAATGTCATAAAGGGCTCTGTGCAAATTGATTCTTAATAAACTTCGAAATGTCATTCTTCTTACAATTCACCTCTTTGCTCTCATTTGCCTTTGGGTCTTTCCACACTTTTTAAAAATTTTTTTGTGAATCTGGAACACTATTTCCTCCAGTTTTCAGATCACATTCTTTAGATTTCACTTAAGGCCTAATTCCAGGAAGCAGTCTAACCTCGACCCCTTTCTAGCACTTGATCTTCACATGTGTATATTCAAGTTTGTACTAGGGTCCTCTCCTATGTGACGTCACAGCACATGGGACTTCCTCCATCATAGCCCCAATTACACTGCATCCTAATTTCCGACTTGAACTATTATCCTGGAGTGTACACACCATGCCCAGCAGAGTCACATTGTCTCTCAGGCTTAGCCCAGTGACTAGCACACAGTAAGTGCTCAATATTGCTTACCCACAAATAGGTAAATGGAGAATTAGGGTAAGAATTAATGAAAATGCACAACATCAAAATAAAAGAGAATACATGTATTTAAATAAGAGTGTGAAAACAAAAAGTCTGTGCTGAAAATAAAAAGGAAATCACAACACAATAATACACACCATACATTTTTTCTGAAAAACCTGAATTAAAATTATTTTCTGTTTCTGAGAAAATTTTATAGCAAAATAATGTTTTCTTGAAATAGATTACTTTAAATGTACATGCATTTGGTCATCGAATATTATAACTTTCTCATTTGTTTCTGCAGTTAATTCCTTGTTTGCAGGGTAATTAATGTATGTTTTAGTCAATCTGTACATCATTATTATGATTTATTAGTCTACGTTTATAAAATAACCCTTTTATCTGTAACCAAGGTATTCGAGTCATCGAGTTAAAAGGAAAAATAATAAATTTACGCTTTTTAAAAGAGGTTCAAGGTAGACTTGACCCTTAAGAATGTCATGAGTTATTTTCCATTTTTGATACCTCTAAAAGTTCCTTTGATTTAAAAACAGCAATTTTACAAATTTAACAGGAGTCTAATTAATGTG
This sequence comes from Rhinolophus sinicus, assembly GCF_036562045.2. NCBI lineage: Eukaryota > Metazoa > Chordata > Mammalia > Chiroptera > Rhinolophidae > Rhinolophus > Rhinolophus sinicus. The sequence goes on from NC_133752.1 coordinate 20,533,151, forward strand.
AGAGTTTTTCTGAAAAAAACTTTAGAGTGTAGGACTCCATATAAACACAGTAGATATAGTTCTACCCACCGTGTTTATATACGTGGATATGTATTCATTATTCATCATTATAAAATTAGACAAAACTTCACAATATAACAATAAAATTAATCATCACCATAATATTGAGTTGTTTATTGCTCATATGTGTTTTATGTGTGAGGTTTATTTTAATCCCCACCAGCAATGGATTGCATTATAGGTACTCAAAAAATGTATTTAGGGCACCCTCAATGCCTAAATAACTCCTTCCCAGAAGAGAAAGGGGAAATTGCTACTTTTAAAGTAGCATAAAATTATTTATTGTAGGGAAAATCAAAACTTTTTGGACATTCCTGCAACTAATTTATGGTTTAGAAATATTTTCCCTATTTGCATATGAGAAAATTCAATAAACAGATCACTGCTTGGGGCTTCTAAAATTCTTAATGTATCCCATTTGTTGTAATAGTCCAATGAGGTAACTAATATCATAATCTCTAATGTTCTTAGGTTTAAAGATATTTTGTAACTAATACCAGATCATATGGTGTATAAGATTCAGGATCAAGCTTGGATTCAAGTCACTGCTTGGGGTGAGGTTTTTCCTCCATCCCTGTTTTCCTTTTTTTTTTTTCATTTTCTCAAAGAGGAGAAAAATGATCCAGTAGTAAATAAATCACACATGATAGACTCTAAACATAGCCAAGTCATTAAAATTGGGGGATGTAATAGAGTCACTTCACCTATGCACACAGACACCTACAAACATGCAATTGATTCATTTTACCTTCCCTATGGCTAGCCAAACTAAAACTGAGTGTTTTCTGATAGCTTCTCAATCATTCAACACAGTGCTGAGAGACTGACCATAACTAGACCATATACAAATATAGAACTCTGACCCACAGCCCAGAGCAACCTGCCCGAGATCCAACCCGTACCTATAATAAGCAAACCAGGAAGGCAGATTGCTATCTCTAGTAACAAATCAGGAAGCTAAACAATAGCTTCTGAAACACTCAACCCCAAATAGCCACGAGTTGATTAATAACTGAAAGGTTTCCTAATTTTTGTCTCTGTTTCCAACTTGGGACCAACCACAGAGAGACAAACTGTACCCTTAACCAATGACATGGCATGCCTACTTTTAATTGCCTGCCTACAGCTTCCCCAGGTCAACAGCCACCATCAGGGCATACCTGAAGTCTTTCATTTTTCCACTCTCATTCGAGGCTGCCAAAACTCAAGCGATCATGGCTGACTCCCTTGCTATCGTAAGCTCAGAATAAATAGCCTTTACTTTTCTCATTTGGTTGGTTTTCACAGATTTCTCTAGTGCTTAATGGTATAAGGATACAAAACAAGTCAGAGATGAGTCTCCAGATTTGAAAGGCTTGTAATCTATTTGGGAAGAGAAGATGTGCATATGAAAATAATTTAGAGCAAAATAAGAATCACATTTAGGTGAAATGATAGTTACACATTTTAAAAGAATTTAGGAGCTGTTATAATGTTTACTCTAGTTTAGGCACTACACAGGCCTGGAATTCAATCCCAGCTGTATGTCATATGACCGCTATAATTTTTGGATTTTTGCTCAGATTCTAAGCTTCAGTTTTCTACCTTCTTACATGAAAATATAAATATTTATATCAAAGATAATATTTACAGTTTTCTAATACATAGTAATCATTCAATGCAATAAAGTCATTTTTGTTTCCTTGTTATTGTTTACTAATTCAAAGAGGAAATATACTGAGGTAATATGAAACATATTTCATGGATAAAGTGGAGTATAAATGGGATCACTTTATGGACTAGTGAAAAGGAAAAATGTGTATTCCAGGAAAAGAACATTATAAAAGAGCTATTAATGAACATGTGCTGTTTTGTTGCTAAAATAAGGAAACCAACTCCTTCGGTATACAAAAAGTAGTGCATAAATAAATTTAAATAATGTAAATAATCAATATTCTAGGCTCTTGGACACAAGCTAAGCAATTGACCCAAAAGAAAACCAAAACTAATTACTTTTCTTAAGCATAGAAGTGACCAAAATCAATTTTAGAAATATAAAATTATTAGTGAATGTATTGGAGAAGGATAATATTCGATTGAAGGAGACCACTTAAGAAACAATTGAAGCAACACAGAGGCAATAAATGTGGCCTGAATGAAATTTTTTGTTAGCAGTGTTTATCAAACAGGTCCAGGTTTTCAAGCGTGGTAATCTTAGATTGAAATGGAGGAAGAAGATCATCGTATAGGCATCTATAGTGTGTGGTGACAGCAGTTCATGCAAGTGTTTTGAACTCACCTGAGTTCTCTGAGCTCACCATATTTATTCCCTAGATTTCTTGGTTCTCCATGTTTCTCCCTAGCACCTCCGCATCTATTCTCTTGCTCAAATTCTAGCAATTTTTGTAAAATACTCCAATTCTATGTGAAATTTTTCATGACGTTTCAAGTCAATGATGGTGTGTTATTAGTCTTATTCACTAATATTTCCAGTTTTACTCCTTTCAGAAGAACATATCAGCATATAAGATTAGACTTTCATTCCTCTCTGAAGTTGGGTATGTCCATATACTTTGATTTGGCTAATAAAATGTGTGTCACTGCAAGGTGGAATTCTTTAAAAGACAAAATGAAGTGCCTCATAATTTTCACTCTGCCATAGACTGCAAGCTTCCACATCCTGTGTCCCTAAAAGAGAGCACAGTGTATTTAAGAACTTTAATAAATAAGTAATAACCTTCCAAAAGAGAAAGCTCAAACCTCAATGGGTTCACTGGTGAATTCAACCAAAATTTTAAAGAAGAAATTAAACCAATTCCATATATAAATAAATCCCTCTCCCCCTTCATAGAGTTGGGCAATATACAAATTGCATGGCCATTTGCATGGCCGCTTATCCTCTGCATTCTGAAAATACACAGCATGGTCCCATACAAATAATAGATGTTTAACAAACATTTCTTTCTTAAGTGACTAAGATTTCCCGCCAGCAGTTGAGAACTTGGAACTCGAGCTTGATAGGTGATTAGTACTAAGAATTTCTATTCTGATTTTACAAGTATTAGCTCTCCATTCACTGTGCATTGAATTTTCTGGTAGTGCCCTATCTATATCCCATAATCATTTACTATTTAATGAGTGGTGCAATAAAGTAGTTTTTAACTTTTGCATTAAGAAAAAGACTTGTCTCTTTTGGACTCACTATCCTTAGGAAATAGAACGCAAAGTTTTATTTTCATTATTTATCTTTAATGATGTCTTTCATTTGATTGAATTCATGCATTCATCAAGCACTTATTGAAGACCAACTATGTACCTTCATTGTATCAAGTCTGGGTAGAGACCACCAAGAATAAGACGTCAACAGTTATAAGATATTGCTGGGAATAGAAGGATATATAAAAAGGGTGAAAGAAAACTAGGGTGTCTGGAATGATATAAAAAAGATATTATGGGAGTATAGAGTAAAGAAAAATTAATTTCCACAAAAGGAGTTGGGAATAGAGTTTAACTAAAAGGAAATGCTCAATTTTTCAATAGAGGAAAAACAAATTAAGATCCTTCTGGAATTCTAAGCACTAAAGCTCAGTAACAACCTAAAATGTACATGACATCATCAGTAAAAGATGAGCACATGGATGGTTTCTTTACAAAATTCTGATTGCAAGCAAGCGGATCATCTCCATATGCCTGCAATTATCCATAATCTCACATTTCATTTGATTAATTCTACTTCCCTACATACAAATACATAATGATGTGGACCTCCCTTACCTTGAACATTGTTCTAATTATTGTTTCATTTCACTTATTAATGTAATGAAAGTGGAGCATTCAATCAAGGGATTATCGTTCATACTTTGAAGAGAATATTATTAATTATGTAATATCAAGACTGTCGATTCAGAGCCATGCAAAAGGTTGCCTAATTACACAATGATTTCAGGACAATTTACATGTCAATCTGAGTTAAAAATAAAAATAATAATAATAATAATAATAATAATAGGTGTGTTTCCACTCCTTCCTCTTTTTGTGCTCTATCTGCCTCATTGAAACACTTGGATTACAGATGCAAATAAATTCAATTGGTAATTCCATAAATTTGGTACCCCGGGCCTGGATTTGTTTCTACATTTAAAACATTTCCATTTCACCCCTCACCCACCTCACTCCCTCCATAAAAGGTAGTTATATTTACTGGCCTCATCCCTAGAAAGACTAACCTGAAATAATGTTTAATACTTTATTTTATAATTTTTCATAACACTCCAAACTCACAATTTGTTACTTAAAATCTACTATCTGCTAAAGCTAATGTTAAGAAGGAAAACAAGGGCATTAATAAGTTCTAGAAGCAAAAAATGTCAGGATGTAAAGCTTAATGGAAGCTTTGCTGATATGGGCTATCAAGGGACAGTTTCAAAGATTGAATCCTAATTCCATGTTTTGAATCCTAATCCTTATAAATCACTTTACACTAAACAACAAGAGATGCATTTCTACACATGATGAAGTAATTCTCATCCTTTAAGGAATGAAAATTCTGCCAAAAGCATCTGAGGTACCCACTGGTATAACAAATATGTAGCTTATAGTAGAAGATCAAATGAGATGTCAATTCAAAGAATAACTAAAGAAAGTGTATTCATCTGTATATAATTAAATCAATAATCTAATCTGTTTCTTGGATTAATTTTTGAACTACCTGTATCGTAATTAACTAGGACATCCAAAGAAAGGTCAATTTCTAAATAAGAGCCATGGCAGCAGTGTTTTCTAACAAAACCCCACAGGTGGTACTTCTGTTCACAAAACTCAGAATACTACTGAGTTTAAAAGTGGTTCTCAGTCCGGGATGTACAGAGGGGTCATCTATAGATACCAGTGCTCTGCCCTAGCCCAGTCAAATCGAAATCTCTAAGGATGAGGCTCAGATATTAGAATGTTTTAAAACCTCCCCCAGATGATTCCAACGTGTAGCCAGTTTTGCTGAAGGATGGACGAAAAGAATGCTTTCCAGTAAGTGGCATTTTGTCCACATCTGAGTGAATTATAAAGATGACTGAAACACATGCAGGGCTTAAGGTCAGAGATGATAGGAAAGAGGACACAGAGAAAGAGAGAGAGGGGGTTGAGGGAGAGGATGATATTTGAGGGAGGCGTGGCATAAACAATAAGTTTCAAGAACATAGTTGAACGTATACAAATATGAAAAGATATAATCTTTGTCAATCTTCCTTATATGTTGAAGATTCTTCAATTAATAGATAAAAATCATTGTGTTAAGAGAAAATTACAGTAGGAAATTAAGCAAAGGTACAGTAAATTTTGTGGAATATTGGTGGTCATTAAAAAATTAGTATCTTTTGTAGCATAAAAGATTTTTCTTTTTCATTCTTTCTTCCTGCTTTTAATATTTATGTTAGAGCATGGATTCTGTGGTCCAATAATAACAACAGAACAGAAGGGCAAAAAAAGGGAAAATGCATATCTGCTGCATTATGAAGCTAATCAAGAAGGACTAAGATGATGAATACTTCTTTCATGAACATCCGCTTTCTCCATATACAAGGCTATTTAATGATCTGAAACTCAGGGCAAGTTTCACTGTCACTGTCTTTGTGTGGACATTTATATTTATGCCTTTTCCACAAAGCTCATTATTATTATTGCTATGCAAATGTAACTTCTGTGAGAATAATAAAACTGTTTTATTGTATTATCAACCAAAGTTGTACAGAAAATACAAGTTAACTATTCCATTCTATTCTTTCTTAGGAATATAAAATCAATCTTATTCAAGGTAGCAATGCGCCCAGCTAAATGCCTGAATCCTCAGCTTTCCTCCCAACAAGATATAATCAAGGAGATTTATGGGGAAGTTGCTGGATGGCACTCCAGGGAAGGCTGCTGAAGATAAGGACCTGCAATTCTGGCTTTTTTGATCTTCCGTCTCACTGGTATCCCCCCTAGGGACAGAAAAGCTAACCCCCATTGGGCAATGTTTATAAGGCACCATTAAAGATGAAGCCACTCTGGAATGAAGAGAGGGCAGATAATAATGATGTGGGGCAAGAATATCAGTCCCAGACCACCTATACTTTTCGTACGAGACACACGTACCTCTGCACCTTTCCCAGAGCACCTTTTTTAAATTTTTCATGATGAAAAAAATTCGAATATACAGAATTATAGAGAAAATATGTGCATCCATCATCTAGATTTAACAATGAATAATATATTGAAGAATGCACTTCACATATTTTTCTTCTATAGGATTTCAGATCAGTTATAAACTTTGACATTTCCTGCATGGTATTCCTGTATACATGTCTCAGAATAAAAATGCCTTCTGGCATAACCATAAATCACATCATCACATCTAGAAACTACAATGATTCCATACCAACGTCGATTATTCTGTCCACACATCAATTTCTTCAAATGTTGCCCAGATTTCTTTTTTATAGTGAGAAACACTCTTGATACAGATGGAGGGTGAGCGGAGTGAGTACCACGAGAGGGAAAAGCTGGGGTATGAAAGAATACATGGAGAAGAATCTAAACAGAGGACAGAAGGGAACAGAGCAAGGAGAGTGCTTGTGCAAGGGGAACAGAAGATGAAAGGGAGTAAGCGGATATTTAATCTGTAAAGTGAGCAAAAGCACTGGAGAATTTTAGGAAATGTTGGTATCTAGAGTGGCCTTTTGGGTACAAATTTCATAAGCTGAGAAAGATGAAAAGAGTAATCGGAAATATGCACTTCAATAATGGGAGATCCAAATAATCAGCTGAGAAGGCATTTACACAAGCAAACTGCCTGGGTAACTTACACTAGTCTCTGTGAGTGATTTATAAATATTTTGATTTTTTCCATTTTATTTTGTAGTTTTGCAATTTAGTCTAGGATCACACGTGTTTTAAAGGTGATTTGTCACAAAGGAATAAAACAGAGCCAGCATAAGACAAGCAATAATACAAATGCAAAGGTAAAGGGCACGCCCACCACACCCGCCCTGTGTTGACAGTGAGAATCAGTGGAAAGAAGGAGGGAACATGCCTGTCTAAAAGATGAAATTGTTGCTCAGATCTAACTGATCTTTCCACTGTGGAAGTGGAGAATCAAAGCACCTCTTTTGGTTTTTCAAGTAAAGGCAAAAACCTGTTGTTCAATGCAAAAAATCTCATGATTATTAAAGGCTGGCAACCAACATTCATTTTAAAACGAGCAGGCCAACATTGTAGCAAACCAAACAAGCACCTCTGTGGCAGGGCCATGTGTGGTCCCTGTGCTACAGCACAGGCGGTTACATTTTATCCAGCAAAGGTGAGGGAGGAAAAAACTTATAACTGTGGGCAACTGTGTAAGAAGCTCTTCCAAAGGGTTAGTAAATCTCCCTAATTTATGTAATGACACTTAGTTTCCTTCCTGCTTCACTTCCTCCCACCTGAATAAGAAGATAGTCATTGTCCTGTAATGACTGCTCCCTAGCTGTACAAGATGAGAATGTCATTGATTCAATGCTTTCTTGGACAAAGAAGTTTCTGGTACTCAGCCTCCTTTAGGAAAAAGGAAGTCTGATCAATTCTTCAAATTATACCTCTACCTTAGAAAGAATGAGCCAATTTCACAGACTTAACCGATCAGGGAGCATCTCATTCCTAATTTCTGCCTGAAGAATCAGACCCAGTCTAATCACATTAGTAATAGAATGGTAACTACATTTAAAATTTACATTGTGTCAGTTTGAAACTTTTACTAAGGATCAAATCTACTCCTGAGAGGAAGAATGGAATTTGCTTTAATTTAAATTTATCTTATACACATTAACATTTATCTACTAGAAGTGTAACATTTGATATCATCTGTAAAATCAGTGGATCATGGAAAAAAGCTTGGGCACACAAGCCTTCTTTTCACTTTATTAATGTGTGCCACACAAACCATCATAATCTTCTTTGCTGTATTTTTTGTGTTTTTTGCTTTTATATTCATCTATTTCATCAACTAGACAGGGGTCTCTTTGATAGAGAAGACGATTAAATTCTATTCAGCTTTATTCCATCCCATCACAGAGCACTGTAACATCACAGAGAGTTAATAAATGCTTGTCGAACTGAAGTAAAATTGGATTTAAGAAGATTTTTTTAAAAATGAACATAAATGAGTATGAATATTTTAATATAACAATTATAAACATTTACTGGATAAAGCCATTCTAATGTAATAAATAATGAAGCTCATTTCTTATCTCCTTCCTAAAAATACTTGAAGAAATAATCATAGCAATCTTTATCCACAATTTGGAAACCAGAGTATTTAAACGATCAAAAATGAACTTTTTATTTTTCTCACCACAAAATCTAATGACGCTTTTATCAGGAATTGTGTAATCCTCAGAGAAGAGAAAATATGTAAACCTTTTGACATGATCAGAGTAAGCAGTGACTATGTTTGTAAGGACTGATGGGTACAGCTCTCACAGGTGGAAGCTCACAGTGATTTTCCTAACCTGAGTCATGGAGAGCAAAACATACTCTCACTCAGAAATGTTACTCCTGCATAATTACTTTGCATTCAAGAAGGTGTAGCATACCTGAATTCAGAGTGATGAAAATTAGACTGTATATTTAGCATTCCTGTCATTTCTGCTCTTCTAAGTATAGAAATAGAATTGAGTGTCCTACTTTCCCCCTTTGGCTCCTCACCCCCAAGAGTGGCCAAGAGAAGCTCCCTCTCGATAGTCGGTGCGCCCTGCAGAACCTAAATTTGAAGAACACTCTGACAGTAAATGTCCTTATCTTTCTAATACATGACACGCCTACACTATCTGTTTTAAATAGTAAGACTAAAATTATTAGCAAGATATATTTACCCTAAGGCTTAAATCACCGTGGAAAATGAGTAGAAAATAAGGAAATGAGAAGATAATTAGGGTAAAACTTAACTTTTGCTTGGCATGTGTAGGTACACAGTAGCAGCCATTGCCTCCTAGGAATTAAAGCACTCCGCACGGTTAAACCCATTTCTCCCTGCTTTTGTCCACTTCCCATTATAGTTATCCCAGTGTGATTAGACACACAACAGCCATGTAAAAACTCATGATGTCTAGTACTGTCTACTCAATGATTGTCTTGTTTCTAGACTGCTCAGCTGATCGTGTACCCAAAGAGTATCTTCCGTTAACTGTCCCACTAGGACCCATCCATCCATTGATAAACTCATGCATTAAGTCATGAAAAATATACGTTAGCCAACTCTGTATGCTAAACACCATGTAACATACTGTGGCTACAAAATAGCACACACCCTCTATCCTATATGATGCCAAATATGATTATCATTCACATTGATCAGTGGTAATGATGGTCAAAATAGAAGAGGTATCATCTTCTAGGGAAAAAATTCTGACACCCAAGTATAGAGGATATGAAGTTTAACATTTTGTGAAGGTCTCTGGTTTGTTGCCAGATTTTTAATATATTTGATTCTGTACCAACCTTTCTAGCCACAAAATAATAATGTAACATCAAGTATGAGAAGCACATATAAGTTTTAAAATTCCATATTATGAACACAAATCACAAAGAGACTAGATTCACAGAATCATTACAATCACATGCCAGAGAACAAGTGCTCAAAAATGTCTTGATACTGGGGGTATAATGATATGTGCAGTTCAAAAATATTATCTTCACCTCTTGGATGTCACATAAAAGCACACACACAAAAAATGAAAAATCCCAGAAATGTATTTCTGAAGGAATATAATCTTCCATCCCCAAATATGGATAAAATCAAAGAGTAAGCTAAGATCAGGCAAATGCAACACAGAAGGAAGTAAACAGTATATGCATCATCAGTAATAAGAGGGCCCAGGGGTAGTAGATCTGAGAAAATACCAGCAAAACATGCTTCTTGAAGGAAAGGAACATGTTCTAAAGGACAACATCCTATCTCTTGGTAACAGCAATACGTTTAGAGATTGGTGATAAGGACAAATGTCAGAAGTTGTTCGCATCCTGGCTTGATTTCAAAAATGTACATGAGCAGGTCAACACAAAGAATCCCACAAGTCAGTAATGTTTGCAGAATGCAATCACTCTAAAGTTGCAGAGGAGAACTTTTAGACAGTGTAAACCACCTAATATGGAAGATTAATTTGGTTGTGTGACACAACCCCTTTCCATATAACATAAAAATTTTAGACATCTAGGAAACCCTAAGTCATTAAATTATGAGTAATAAAGAAGAAAATACTGCAGTCACAATATATATGTATGAGGGCTAGCAATTAAATTTGCAAACTCATCCTAGAAATCGTGCTACAAACATCATTGCTGAATATCACTACAGTCACCTTCGAAGTACTCCCCTTGGGAAGCTATGCACCGACGCCTAGTTCACCCTTCAAAGCAATTTTGAACTCTTTTTCTGGAATGGCCATCAGAGCAGTCATCATGTTACCCTTGATGCCTTGAATGTCATCAAAATGTCTTCCTTTCAATATTTCCTTTATCTTCAGGTAAAGAAAGAAGTCATTGGTGGCCAGACAAGGTGAGTAGGGAGGGTATTCCAACACTATTATGTGTTTACTGACTAAAAACTCCCTCACAGACAGTGTCGTGTGAGCTGATGCATTGTTGTGATGCAAGAGCCATGCGTTGCTGGCGAAAAGTTCAGGTCATCCTAACTTTTTCATGCAGTCTTTTCAGCACTTCCAAACAGTAAACTTGGTGAACTGTTTATCCATTTGGTACAAATTCATAATGAATAATCCCTCTGATATCAAAAAATGTTGGTAGCATCGTTTTGACTCTTGATTTGGACTGACAGAACATTTTCGGTCCTGAAGAATTGCCTGACTTCCATTGTGCACTTTGACGTGTTGTTTCAGAGTCGTATAGGTACCAAATGTCTCATCACCAGTGATAACATGGCTCAAAACACTGTCTTGCCTCTCCAAAAGGTCTTGGCAAACTTCGACTCTCCTTTGCTTTTGTTCATCGGTGAGCTCCTTCAGGACCATTTTTGAACACCCCTTTCTCATGCCAAGATTTTCAGTTAAGATTTTCCTGTTTCTCTCTCGATGTTTACTTGGTCTGCTATGCTTCTCACAATCAGCCAACAATGTTGACACACAATTCCACGAATTTTTACAACATTATCGTCAGTTCTGCTTGTTACTGGCTGTCCTGACCTCTCCATCAGTGACTCATTCTCTCCCCTCAGAAAAACGTTTAATCCATTTGTACACTGCCATTTTCTTCATTGCATTATCCCCATAAACTTGGACTAATATGTCCTTGATTTCACTTCCACTCTTGCTAAGTTTAACAAGAAATTCAGTGTTTGTGTATTGCTCTAATTCAAGACATTCTTGTGACGGCACACAAAAACATGCAACAACAATAATGAACGCCTCTCAGCAAGACACCACCACATGTCCACATGAACACAGCTGTGAGACACTGATATACCAAGGTAATGAAACCTTACTGAGCTGTTTGTACAGTGCTGTCAACGTAAGCACATAGTGGCACCTTCGTGAATGTAATTGTCAGACCTCATATGTGAATTTGACTTCTGTAGAAAATCAGGATAGATGTATTCATTTCATAAATATGTATTGAATTCCCATTATGTACCAGACCTTTTGATACATGCCAGATATCTAACATGAAGACAAAATCCATGCCATCGAAAAATTCACAATTTGGAGTGGTCTGTTTGTTAGGATCAAGCCAAGTTCAGATCAAAAACAGGGAGAGACAGGAATTAAAACCTGCATATTCAGCAGGCCAGAGCAATGGGCCAACATGTGAAGCCCAAAAAGATATTCAGGCACTGAGAGCAGAAGGCCAAATGACAGGATTTAATGAAAGATTACTGCACATACTTCAGAAAGAGTTTTTATCAGACATAGGTATTCATATTTATCAACTGCTTTTTAAGTATCTGTAGAAATTGTTCAATGTTATTTTTCCTTCGATCAATTTTGTTGATAAATCTGAATAGATTTCTAATAATAAACTACATTTTATTACTAGAATCTACGCTACATGATGGTTTTTACTTTCATGCGTTTCAGATTTTCATTTGGTAATATTTTAAAGCACTTTTGCATTGTTTCAAAAGTGAGGCTAGTGGATGGTATTTTTCATTTGCATATTATTGTGGAATTTGACACAATGATACAATATTGTACTTGCTTTGTAAATAATATTTTCCCTCTTTTCAACTCTGACACAGTTTAAGTACTGATAGGATTTTGTATTTCTGAAAGATTTGAAAGGATAGACATGGTTCCACAGATCTTGGTGCACTTTGTGTTCTAAATTTTTTCTTGGTTATTTGATCAACTTACTTTTCTAGCAATTCTAGAGTCCATTCTGACAATTTATATTTGGTATAAAATGTTGCATCATCTCTAATTTTTCATAGAGTTTACCACTGCATTACTATGTTTTCATATATAATTTGATATCACTTTTCTCCCATTTTTTTCTTGATGGCTTAGCTGTTTTTCATTTTCAAAGAACCAATAACATTCAAAATGTGCTTGTTGTTTTTCAATCCACTACTATCTGCTTTTATCTTCCCTATTCTCTTCTTCAGGTTTCCTTTGGTTTGTTTTGTTGATCATTTTCCTAATTCTTTTAGATAATTAAATAATACGATTAGATTGTTTCCCTTTTAATTAATGTAAACATTTCAGACATAAATATCCCGTTGAGTGCTGTTTCAGTTAACTTCCAAAGGTTTAGATACGGAGTATTCAATTATGATTACTTACAAAGTATATGACAATTTAGGATCGATTTCATTTTTTTTGCCACAAAATAATCATTAGGGATAATTTGCGTCTTTTAACGTTCCGACTTCTGAGGTTCTTGTTTTCTAGATTTCTATTAATTAATAAGATTCAGTTATCAAAATTTCTATTCTATTGAAGTTTTATAATGTTCCAGGAGCCCTTGAAAAGGAAGTTTACTCCCTGTTTGTAGAATATGAATTGTCAACATAAGGAACACCCAAGCCTGTAGAGAATTTCAATGAGTTTATTTGAGCCAAAGTGATGACATATGCTGGGGAGCAAGATCTCAACGGATTGAGAAAATGCTTGAGGGAAGGGCAGTTTTGCAGCTTATTTTATACATCAGAATCAAAAGAGTGGACGTAGGAGGGTTACACGAAATACCCTGGTGGTAGATTAAGGGGGCAGGAGAAAGCAACGTGGGGAAATCTCTGGGGTTGAATAAAAAGTAAAATGGAGACATATACTTCTTCTACATTGGTAGGTACAGGGTAGTTAATAATTAACATTTACAGCACACAGAGATTTGGGGGCAACAAGACAAAATGAGGGGTTCTGTGGTCTGCTCTGGTGTGGTGGGTTGTGCCCTAAAGGGTCTGGAAAAAGGCATTACTCTGACATTCCAAAGGTATGTTAGATGCAAAACGACAATAGACAGGTCTCTTAAGGTAAAGATTGACCTTTGTCAAGGAAGCTACAGGCCCAGGATATGACTACCTACCATGACCTGCTTTCAGTTAGGAATTTTTATGTTCAGACTATCTTTCCTATGTGGTTGCTTTTGGTCTCTGAGTTTGTAAGGCCCCCACATAGGCCTCTCCTGAGCTTGTCAGATTTAGTAAGTGGCCCCTTTTTCATCCACAGAATGTCTATTAGACTTATTCATTTGTTTAACTCATTTTTTGGTCTCTTTTCAAAATGTTTTTTATTCATCATTGATATATGATGTGTAAATTATCATGATAGTGAGAACCTTATTGAGAATTATATTTTCATTATAAGAAATTTAGTGCAAATTATACTTCCTATATATCCTTCCATACTCATTTTATTTTTCTTTCACTAGCACTGGACAGCCCCGATTCCAGTCCCACTGTCCTGAATACTTTCTTCTATTTATAGTCTTAATTTAGTTACACTCTTCTAAAACATGATGTTAAAAATGAAGTCGAATCCCACATATTATCTGACCAACACGGATTACCATGGACTGTTGCCTCTCTCTGTTTAGCTCCCATGCTGTTACTATATATCAGGTTAAGATTGCATGGAAGCCGCTGAATCTCCAAGGTGGCTCTTGTGAGCATGAATTCAACATGGATTCTGTTGGGAAAGGCAGTCTCCCGCAGGCAGTCTTTGTATTCCCATTCAGCTGCAAAAAATAAGCCTTGGGCGTGGGAAGAGACCTCACAGTTTATGCTGAGCTGATCGTCTTGTGCAGGAGTATCTTTTCCAGTTCAGATTCAATGTGTACTTCTTTGTTAAGCACTTGCATTGTGTGGCACCTGGCCAACTCCACTACTATAGCTGTGTCCCCTCCCTGGGGGAGGGGCAAGGACCATCTGCAGCAGCACAACAAGGGTGTATACAGGTTAATTGCACCGCGCACACTTTTGGCGGAGGGAGGACCCACTGGCCATGCGGGACTGACACCCAAAACTGAAGCTGATCTTACTTGTCTCTTCTCTCTGTGAGGAAAGCACTGTTCCATCCAATGCTGACTGCGTTGTTTTCTTTGGCAAATCCACTATGAAAATGCAGTGGGCAGACATGTTCAGACCTCTCCTCCTGATAATAAGCAACAGATGCCCCTTAGTTAAGAGATTCATTAACACCCATTATATTATCTTGCCGGTTCCACTGACTTTCACGTGTACATTTCCTTACATGTACTAGATACATTAAAAGTATTCCTTGAACAAAAGAATACGTAAATGAATACAAGAGGTATGGGTTACAAAATCTATGTAATTGATGTCTTTTACAAAGAGCAGTATTTATTACTTTTATGTTTGAAGAAAAAATTTCATTCCAAATTTACTTCAATAAAGTCAATAAATGTCATTCTTGAAAGTTATGTGTTTATAATTGCAATCACTTACTGTAATTACGCAACACTTGCTTTGAAAAAGGACAAGCAGTTTTGAACTGTGTGTGGCAAATGATACCTGATGTAATGTGAGCAATTTATAACTGGGTAACTTTGTAACAGTCTAAGATCTGTAATAAATACTTCAAGTAATGTTTTACCAGTATGGAAATAATTGTCCAATTAGTGATGCACCAGTACAACAGAATGACAAGAGCTTTATAAAAAACAAAATACACACTCAATGACTTGGAGGATAAATTATGGAGGTGAGAGGAAAAACAAAGTCACATTATTAATATAGAACTTCTACTAAATAATCTGTTAAAATCACTTTTAAAAATATTATTTAAAGTCCCCAATGTATACTACTAAAAACATTGTTCCTAAATGTTGATCAAATCACATGCATTTGTTTTTTTTAAATTTAGTTGTAAAGAGTATCTATCTATCTATCTATCTATCTATCTATCTATCTATCTATCTATCTATAATCTCCTTTTACTATTTTTTTGGAACCACATATTTTTAAGTCAAACGTAATTATCACAATGTATGTTGTTGAATTATCAACATTGATCTTAGGCATGGCCATTGATGGGAGTAATACAAGGATAAAAAGTACAACAATCTGTTTTATATCTTTTACTATGATTTATTGCAATCAAGTACTTATCATTGTCTGAAGTTTTAATATTAGCTATGTTAACTGCCTCTCTCCTCACGAGACAAAGCAGATCAGGAATTGTGTTTTCATTACTACTCTATCCTTGCTAAATAGAAGAACCCTTGAATGCACTTAGTAGCACTCAAAAAAATATTGTGGCATGCATGCGTGAATGCAGTTACATCAGTTAATTGTTTTTATTCCTGGTAACTTAGATGAATACATGTTCAGAGAGACCTTAGGGCATCATTTTTTGATAGGATGATTAGAGAAGTCCTCCCTGAAAAGATGATAGTTAAGTAACTCAGAAAAATTAAAAGGAGCTAACCAGACAAAGATATGGATCAGCAGAATTCCAAGCAAAGGGATACAAAATCCCTGACTTTGGAATTAATTCAGTGTGTATTATTTTCCCAGTACAGTGGCAAAGACAAATGCAAAATTAATTGTGTACCATAGTCCCAACCAAAAGGAACTTAAAACTTCCTAAGGAGATGGAGTAACATGCGAATACATTTCTTTTTTCAAATCACAGACACGTGTATTATATTGTGAAGGCTCCTTAATAAATACCATGTCATCTTTTCTTTAATTCTTTTTTTTTTAGTTTCAGGTGTACAAAACAGTGTAATAGTTAGACATTTATACCCCTCACAATGTGATAACCCCCCGTCTCCAATCTTCTACCCCTCTGACATAGTATATAATAGCATTATCATCTTAATAGATTTGTCTTCTACTCCTAGTTTCCAACAATTTGTTCTGAATGGGTATTGAATTATATCCCGTGATTTTTCTGAATATTTTGAGATGATTATATAATTTTATTGTGATTTCATTAATATACTGAGCTACACTGATAGATGTTCAAATAGCAAGCCATTCTAGAATTCCTGTAATATATATCCTACTTGGTTCTTGATGTAACAGTCTCTTTATATCATTGAATTTTATTGGCTGATATTTGTTTAGGATTTTTGCTTCTAAATTCATGAATAAGACTGGATTGTAATTTTATTGTCATGAATTTGTCAAGCTTGTATACCAAGGTGATGCTGATTTCATAAAAAGAGTTGAGAAATATTTCTTGTTGTCTTATTTGCTTTTAGACTTTATGTAAAGAGAGATGCTATTCCCTCCTTAAATGTATGGTACAATTAATCAGTGAAGCAATCTGGGCCTGGAGTCATACAATGTTACTAATGTTAATATTAAATGTATATCACCAATTTGAATGTTCTATTTTATCTATTATGAACATCGATAATTTTATTTTTCTTGAATTTATACATTGAGTTTTCCAAAATTATTGACCTATCTTGTTCAAAATAACCCCTATAATAATTTTTAATTTCTCAAAAATTTACATATACTTAATATTTTTCCATTTATGATATTGTTTACTTATTAGTTACTTTCTGTCTTGATCCATCTTGCCAGGTGTTTCAGTTAGGCATTAGTCAATTGTATTGGTCTTTGCAAAGAACTAACTTCTGCCTTAATCACCTTTATCATAGGCTATTTTCTATTTTAATAATATCTGTTTACTTCTGCATTTTTTTCTACCTTTTGCTATCTTTTGGTATAATTTGCTGATTTTTTTCTATTTTTATTTGGTATAATCTGGAATCATTGATGTTCAGTCTTTCTTCTTTTTAATGTATTCATTTATGGCTCCATATTTCCTGTTAGTGGTACCCCCCAACTTTTGATGTCATACTTATTCCCATTGTGATGTTTTCTTTAAATCTAAAAGCTATGAGCAATGTATTATATGAATTTAGATTATTTGTGGGATTTCTAGTTTTCCTTTTGTTATGATTTGATATTAATTCTACTGGGCCTGAAACATGATTTACTTCACTTAAAATTGATGCTACTAGCTTTATGCATCAGCATATGTTCAATTTCAGTAAATTATCTCTGAGCAAGCTAAAGAGATCTTTATTCTTCATTCATTGGGTGCAATGTTATTTATATGATAATTAGGTCATGTTTGTTGACTTCGTTTTTGTTAAACTTTTCTACATTTATCCTAATTTTCAGTCGGCTTGTTCTATATGCAACTGAGAAAATTATCTAAAATTCCCCAAATATGATTGTTGATGTATTTATTTATCCTTGTAGAGCTTGTTGGTTTTATATATTTGAAATAATGTTAATTGGTCCTTCAATTTTAGAATTGATGTATATTCTCAGTATACCAAAACTTTTACCATTATGAATGTCACTTTTTAACAAAATATTGTACCTTATTCTGATATTAAAAGAGTTTTATCAATTTTCCTTTACATAGTATTGGCATGGCATATATTTTTCCATTAGTCTAATTTTTATTTTTCTAAGCATGTCTCTTTTAAGCAGTGTATAGTTGTTCTCTTAATGTATTCTACTATAATAACTGATACATTTGCGTTTAATATTACAATTTTACTATTAACATTTAATTTGTCTCAATCGATATTTCTTTCCTTCATTACTTACCACCTTTCAATGGATAATTTTTATACCATATTTTCACTTCGATTAGCTTTTTTATATACAATCTTGCTGTATTCTTATAACGATTACTCTAGAGATTGCAACACAGATCCTTGAGTTATTCTAGCCTAATATTTGTTGTACAATGCAGGACATAACCTGAATTCCACATTTTACTCAGGCAATATTTAAGATTTCCTTTTGTCTTTGGTTCCTAGTAGTTTTACCATTGTTTACATAGGTTTCATGGAATATCCAGTGTAATTTCTTGTAGACATTAGTGACTATTATATTTGAATAGATTTTTTTTAATCAACCTAAGTGAGGTATATTTTATTTAGAATAAAGTATATCGATTTAAGTTAAGCAACTGTAGTAGTCATTATTTTCAATCAAATATTGGTTAGAATTATGGATAAAAGGCCCTATTGCCTTTTTCCCTACTCTTAGAGGGAATTTATTAAAAGAAAGCGACCTCCAAAGTTTTACATACATGCCATTTATTATATTAATGAAGTTCTCTATTGTTCCTCATTTGCTGATTTTTAAAATGACGAATGTGTGTTGAATTTCTCATCACACCAAAAATTGTTAAATGCTTTTGCTGCATATACTGGAATGATCATCTTTTCTTTCATTTGTATCTTTTAATGTTGTTGTTGTTTTGTGTGTGTGTGTTTTTTGATGTTGAAAACTTTGGGATTTTTATCCACTCATTAAGAGTCTCACTGATGCAACAATAGCCTTTTTGCAGTTGGAAAGCGGAAGCATAGAAAGATGCAATAGGATCAGCTATGGCACCACTGAGGCAGCCTAGGCTTGTGTTAGGATGATGGTGCCACCATCATTCTGGCTACCACTCACTCTCCATGACCTTGGGTGGAGTGCTTATACTGCTCTGGATTCTGTAACATAGCTTCAAAAAGTGTTTTTGTTTTACCTGACAATTAACATGGTAAGACTGAAACTGCAAATTCCTATAAGTCTGAAAGGTACAACAGTTTGGATCTCAGCTTAATAAACTTTTTGTCTATGGTGTATTGAGCAGTAATAAGTCAGGTAGAACAATGGCAGAGATTATACACTAAATTTGGGATTCATACTCTCCTAGGTTCTCTGTTTTCTAAGATTCCCTCAGCACTGCCCTGTGGCTCCTCTCGCCAGAAAGATGTATAGCCACCAAAAAGTGTGAAATTCACACACTGATAGTCACTTGTAACAAAATTTGCCTGCATTAGTTCTCTTAGATAGTTGTTTTATAGCTTAGAGTGAATAATAATTTATTTGGATGAATTTTTTGTTCTTAGAACTTAAACCCCTCATACCAAAAGGATAATTAAATTTGGGCAGGGCGTTTGAATGACTTCACAGTCTTGAAGGGATTTCATCGGCTGGATATCTTTCATCAATTTTCGAAAATTCTATATTGTGATCTCTACAAACATTTAATCTCTCCATTTTTTTCAATTATCCCTTTCTGTGACTTGAATTAGACTTTCAAGAATATTTGGCCTTTAAACCATATCCTCAGTGTACAGTGACCATATGCCTTAGTTTCCCCAATCAGTCCAAGTTGACATCTCTGGATATCAATTAATATCTGTTAACTGAAGGACAAATTTTTATCTTCAAAAACTCCACAGTTTAAAAATAAATTTTATTATTATCTTACCCATATCTCTGTTTTAAATTTTGTGTTATCTATCTTTTTGTCCTTTCAAATTTCAATCTTGATGTTTTGTTCTGACCCATTTCCCTGTTCACAGACTTTCTCTCTTTATTCATGACTAATTTATTGTTTAACCCATTAACTTTGTTTTTAAATGCTGCTACAGTATTTTTCATTATGTATTAATCAATAATGTATACTCGTATTTATTTCTTAAAATATTTTCTAGTTCTCTACCAATCTCATTAATCTAGTTCTTTTCCTATTATTTTCTCTGGATATATCTATTACTTGGATTCTCTGTAGATTTCCTTCTATCATTTATTGTTTGTCTTGCTTTTTAGTACTATCGCATTGTCTCCTGGAATGTCTTGCTACATGTAATTTCATACTAGAAAATGAATATAAAATATTACAATGATAATTTAATACTCTGACTGATGGTTTCTTTCACAAAGAGAACTTATTTATATCTGCCTGTGATAAGTGACTGTGCTAAGGAAACTAAGTCTCAGAACACCGTAATTCAATTAATTTAAGAGGATCGTTTTTATTCATAAAATGCTCTAATTTCTCTACAACATTTTCATATTCTTAAGTATCTCCATGTAAAGAAGATAAAAATGAGCAGATTTTTATTTTAAAAAAATGAAGATTAACAACACTTGATTCAGAGTTTACTACATGCCATTTTAAAAGGTAAAATTATTTAATCTGCATAGATGATCAAAGGGACTATATAGTTCATTAGGTCAAATTGTAGAAAAATGAGATGCCTAGAATTTGTTCCTATTATGTCTTCCACACAATTGCCAGTGACAAAATAACTTTAAGTATGCAATTACTCCTTCAAAATTGAAATGAAATAAAATAAAAAGAACGCTTATTTATTCTGGTCCCATTTTTGTCAATAAGACTTCAAAGGGAAAAATACTGCTCTAGGAAAATTAAATTTAAAACACTCAGTGATTTAAAAGACTTTCGCAGATTTGATTATTTTAATATTAACCACAGGATCTCTTTTCACATAACTTATACAAGGATTATGGGATCCATAGAAAATCATTTCTTCTTATGTGTTCCATAAACAACCCTATCAATCAAATTTGAAAGAAACTCACTATTTCCCAACAAGACATCCAGGCATCCCTTGGGTGACACCATGCACATAATAATCACATAAAACTGGTTCTGATTTCCCAAGACATTGCTGTCAATGTGTAATAAGGAAGAAGCAAAACTGGTTATCAGCTCCAAATGATGACACCTCAACTCCTCTAGTAAATTTCATTATCTACACATTTCACTGGGCAATTACCATACTTAATCAACCATGCAAGCTTCTTTCTACTGGAGGAGACTTCACAATTCTGCTGGTCTTATGGAAAATTTGCTACTGCTAGCCACTGTGATGTCAAGAGCAGGAGAAGGTTTGGTGGGAGTTTTGTGACTATATTTCAATTACAATATATACTAAAACCTGTATTCTCTATTACTAACATTATGGAGTAATAATGCAGAAAGTCACTGCTCTATCGTCCACACTATAGCTTAGAAAATAGTATCGGTTCTTTCAATAACCTAACAAAATCATAGTTTTAGAAATCAAATGTAGTTTATAAAATGGCATTATTGAATTATAAATGTCATAAAATACCATTTCAAACTAGAATCAGAAAATTAAAGGGAAGAAAAATAGATTGAGAACCAATATTTTTGCTCAGAGAATGGGTATGCCAGGTATTTAATATATTATCTCATTTCATTCTTATAGCCACCATGTCAAGTAGACATAATACCCATTTTATAAATGGATATTATGAGGCTTATAACATCTAAATAACATGACATAAATTAAAGGTAATTGGTGATATACCCAATGTTTTAACTCAGGTCTGACTGACTCAAAGCTGTGAAAGTTTCTATTCCAGAGAACTCTGCTTTATTGAATAATCTTTTTCAGCATTCATATAAATAATCCATGTATCACACATTTTCAAATTATTAGCATTCAGTAGAATATGAATATACTGATTACTTCAAATGCATATTGATGATTCAATGGGCAATTAAGGATTTTACAGAACCTCAGGTTCATCTTTTTAAACAGAAATAATTAAGGTGCATGCATACATGTAGAAAAACTCTGACAAAGCTTTCTAATTATGTGTATTCTATTTAATAGGATTCTGCTTTACGTAGAAATGAACAACACTACAAACTGCATCTTGAACATTACAAAAGCTTCATGTGTTTGGTACAAACCTTTGAGGCAATGACCCATAGTCCAATGAAATGTCACTGAAACAATACAACTGATTGACCAGAAATTATTTCAAATCCCGTGATATTGCTACTAAGGCCTAGTCATACTGACAACCACTGGATGCAGGGTACTCTCTGGGCCGATAGCCTTGAACAAGGGAATTAAAGTCACTCATGTGCTTTTCATTTGGTAAATTTCAACACTGCAAATCAGCACTGATTCTATACATTTTGTTCAACATTTGTTCAGACTATATTTACTTTCTAATACTGCTAAATTATCTGGTTCTGTGATTACAGATACAAGAAAGAGAAAATAATTTTAAAATATTTTTCCTTCAATTTAAATAACCTGATGATAAAATGCTTCCTGTATCTATTGATCAACACAATGGTCTTTTAGTGAGACAGAAAAGAAGATCCTATATTCTGTTTTCAACAAAGGATTAGTCAGTATCTCTATGGATGGGCCATTAGTGTGGGCAATTTGTATCAGCTCCTGCCTGACAGGTGTTACCCATCAGACAATGCTGACTCTATTCCTGGTGGACTGGGGTGGGGGGTGATTTCCAGCTGTACTTTTGAGGGTATAAATACAGTTTATCTTATATTTACTCACTGAACATTAATAGTTTATTATGTATAAGACCTGTGATATGAGGATTGGAAGAAAATAAACCTAACAATCAGGGAAAATTCCAAGTTAAATAAGAAAAGCAAACTTAACCTAGACTTTGTTTTCTTTCTTTCAAATAGCCCCATGGCTTCTCTACCGTCTTTCTCCGAAAATAAGACCTAGCTGGACCATCAATTCTAATGCATCTTTTGGAGCAGAAATTAATATAAGACCTGGTATTATATTATATTAGACCCAGTATTAGACTATATTATATTGTATTATATTATATTATATTATATTATATTATATTATATTATATTATATCTTATATTATATTATATTATACCTTATATTATATTATATATTAGACCTGGTCATGTATTAAAATAAAACCAGGTCTTAAATTAATTTTTGCTCCAAAAAACTCATTAGAGCTGATGGTCCGGCTTATTTTCGGGGAAACATGGTAGAAGCACACTCATATCCCTTTACCTACACTTAGAACATTCTTACCCAGACATGCCTAGGCCACTGCCCAGTACTTAAAAATAAAAAGATTTTAAAAAATAAAAGAAACAAAGACAGAAAGAGTAATTACAGAGTTACACAGACTCTACACAGGTAGCTTATATGTTGTTTGTGCTTCTAGCCAATACTACAGACATATAAAAACACTACATAGGAAGCTTTATTGTCAGTTCTGCATTAAAGCCCTAGAAATCACTGGACTAGGCAAATCAATCATGGAGCTTTCGGGAAAATTTTGGGTATGGCATTGCATTCAAAAACTTCATCAGTGACACTTCTAGAAACAAAAACAAAAGAAGAAACAAAAAAAGTAGTACAATATTACACATGTTAAATGGATAAGAAATACTTAAATACTATAATACTATAATTAATGTGACATTTTGTTTCAAAAGAGAATCTGCTTATCATGAAATGCTAAAAGGAAGTAGAATGGTTATCTGAGGTCAGGTGGAAAGTTGCAACACCAGACACAATGGGCGTAGCTCATTGCACACCCTGTAAACTGAGGTAACTGATAGATGTTTGAGGTGTGTGCATGTATGTTACGTGGTTTGCATGTACTACCAGGCTCAGTTCATCTGGAGACAGTTTCCTGCATTCTTTAGTGTTTCTCAAGGATGAAACTGCCCATACGTATATGCAAAATTAACGTCTCACAAAAGTCATTCCTAATACATCAACCATACTAGAATAAATTTCCATTTTCAAAACAAGTGTTATAGAACTGACTGTATTTAAAATTGCCTGACTGATCCACACTCGGATTAGGATTTAAAACAGAGAAACATACCAATAAATCTGCGCACAGAGCTCTGACACTGCCAGTAATTACTTTAAAACCCTTGATCATAGGCAAAGTGACAAGTATGCGTAAATAAGTTTTCATCTGTACCCTGTTGGTAGTTACCAATCTGAAGAATCTCAATTGGAACTATCTCTTCAGGGATGGGCGGTTTTTGTTTTAAATACTCAAATTCTAAACCGATAATAGGAGATGGCTATTGCTTAAATTATCTTTATCACTAATCAAGCTCCCACCAGAGCCTTTGTCAATTGATGTAAGTATTAGAAATAATATTCACTAGTAGCATGTGTAGAAGACATGTGAAATAATGAGGAATATTATATATAGAGAGAGAGATACTTCCTTACTTGCATGGAGAAGGCATATGGATCAAACATGATAAGCAGGCTAGACTTTACAATCGCATTTAAATCTGATAGATCTTCTGTCCAGAGAGGTTACAGGCTGATTACACCACCTCACTCAAACATGAAATTTAGCTAGAATACTGTTGAATGTATCTTGATGAGGCGTTAAAGAAAGATATTGTCAAAAATGCCTCAAAGCTGAAGCTGTATAAAACTGTGTTCTAGTTGTTTCATGGACTAGAATGAATTAAAGATTTGCCTTCATTTCTCCTTGGTAGTAAGTTTGTAGGAGTAGAACCTAAACTTCCTCTCATGTTTACCTATAAGAAATGTATCTATACCTACCAAAAAAATTATCCAGTAATAACAAATGACCAAACTGACTTGGTTAAGTTTACAGTAATTCACACAATACCGTTTTCTAGCTACAGTTTTTTGTTTATTCTCTATCTATCTATAAATATTTACTTACTTTTTTTTCCAAAATTACTTAATAAGTAAACTGGATAATGTAAGATCTATTTTATATATGTAAATATATATATATATATATATTCACACACACACACATATATATACACACACATATATATATATATACACCCGATATATACATACACCTCAACTTATATGTATATGTATTTATACATAAACTGACATTTTTATTCATAGTTTTATTTGCAAAGCGCTTTATAATCTTTCCTAGTCCTCTTGTATCCACAATATCATTGTATCGCTTTAATGATGCATTCAGACAGGAATCATCTTCTCCATATTACACATGAAGAAACCCTGGAAACACTAGAAGGTCAAATGACTTCCTTAATGTCACTTAATCAGCCTGAGGCAAACTCAGAAACATCCATTGCTTATAGTCGACTGTGCCATCCACTTAAGGCCCAGCCACAAATAACACTTATGTTTCTGATGCAGCCTTAGAATTTGGATTCACCTAGTAAATAACTTACTTCTACATAAAAATTTAGGATTTGGAAAGTTTCAATTTTAATATGTTTTTTTATTTTTGTTTGGTGATGATCAGTCTCCATTACTATTACTTTAATGACCATGAAAAATTAAGACCTGTCTCCAAATACCCAACTCAGGACAGAACTACAGGGTACAGATGAGCTTATCACGTAACCAAAAGATTCATTTTCTAAGTCACCTGGAGACTTTCTTTTTGGAACCCTTTTTTTTTCATATTCTCACTACTGCTAAGTCATTATACTCCTATCTTTCTCACAGAGTCACAAATTTACTCCCAGGGGTCTCCAGCTAATTGTAAAGTGATTTTCTCATGCTGAATTTTCTGTAAATCTAATACAAAGACCTAAGTTTACGAGTTAGTGTAAGAATATATATGACACCTGTGGAACTACATTCACATCTTTGAAATGTGTAGAAATTAATCATAGTAGATCCAAAATTATAGCTTTCCAGGGCAGGTAAAATATGAGCGTGAGTAAAATGACATTTTCGCCACAGTGCCTTAAGGCTGAGTGAAGCCACCCTCGGA
Organism: Rhinolophus sinicus; assembly: GCF_036562045.2. NCBI lineage: Eukaryota > Metazoa > Chordata > Mammalia > Chiroptera > Rhinolophidae > Rhinolophus > Rhinolophus sinicus. Next base: position 20,559,003 of record NC_133752.1, read on the forward strand.
TGAAGTTCTCCCTCATTCATGCACATACACAGTAAAACGCCCTAGAAGTAAATTACAACAAAGTGTTGTATGATGGTAAAATTATTGATTTTAGTTTGGGCTTTACCCTGAGTTATAGGTGGAAGATCAATTGTTAATATTGTCTTCATCATTTGTTACAGTGACCAGAAGCATATGAGCAATGACACAGTATATGGATGGAAATGTAAATAATGAAAAACAAACCCAGGAAGATCGCTCTCTACCTAAATTTGTTTTCCTTTAGAATTTCCCTTTGTCCTAATGGGACCGATAGGTACTTTCATTTGAACAGCAAAGACACTGTATTAAAGAACACTCTTCCAAGAAATATCAAATATCAGGGAGGCCTGATGGCTCAGTTGGTTAGCACACGAGCTCTCAACAGTAAAGTTGCCAGTTCAATCCCTGCATGGGATGGTGGGTTATGCCACATGGAACTAAGGATTGAAAACAGCGACTGGACGTGGAGCTGAACTGCGCCCTCCACAACTAGATTGAAGGACAACCACTTGGAACTAATGGGCCCTAGAGAAACACACTATTCTCCAATATTCCCCAATAAATATTAAAAAAAAGAAATATCAAATATTTTAAAACTAAATAGTTTTAATGAAAAAAATACGTATAGCACTCTAAAGTGTTCATCTTTTTCTGGCAATGAGATTTCAATATAAACAACAAGAGAGCCTACTAAATGCATCTCCCAAATGTTACATATTGGGTAAAGAAAGGAGAATTAAATATTCCCAGAACCACCTCGCTCATGTTCTTTCATCCACTTTGCTCATTTCTTGTTGATAACCATTTGTGAAAACCTTAGCAGTTGTATACTAAAGAGTCATTTATTTTGGTTTTATCCGTTTCACTACATCAATCCATTTTAAATTGCAAGGAGAATAGTAGTATGGGGAAAATATGTAAAGCAAAAAAAATTACAAAATCAAGAAATAAAATAAACAGATCCCTGAGACCATAAGCCAGCCACGATTATGTGTCTGTCCTACAAATAAATAGATATATAGATGAATAGATACATACATATACTACATATATACAGACCCCTGAGGATAAGGTGATTTCATGGTCTATTTCATGCAATTGACTTGTCTCTTCCTTACTTTGGCATTAAAAGAAAAAAAAAAAAACTCTGATCATTTTGCATAAGTCTAAGGGTGCAAACTGTATGCTTCAATCAAATATGCAAGCTGCATGCTTTGCCACACGGCAATACCCAGTAAGTAATGCATTCATTTAGTCACTCAAGAAAACATTTACCAAGTACCTGCTATTTACCAGATAATACGGTCAGATGTACAGGTCAGCAGTGAGTAAAATACATAAGGCCTCTGCCCTTATGGAAATTATATTCCAGTAGGTACATAAGAATATTGAAACTATATTTCTAGGTTGTTGTTTTTTCATTTGTTTGTTAAAAAAAAAAAAAAAAAAAAAAAAAGTTAGACAATCCTAAGTGGTAATCAGTGTTATGAAGGGAAAATAAAGTGCCATAAGTGCTAGGGGTTGGAAATTGTTATTTTACATAGGGTATTCAGGGGAGGCTCTCTTAGAAAGTGGTATTTTAGCAGAGAGTTGAATGAAATGATAAAAGGAAGTCAAAATGATAGTTCGATAGTTATTTAAAGATCCCCTCATTACTCCAAAAATAATATATGGGAAAGCAATCTACTATTCAAGAGCTAGCATTTGATAGCTCACTGTGGTTTCTGCTATTCTGATATTAAGAGTGTCTTCCTTTATTAAGGCCAAAATACATAATTTACATGAATTTCTGAAATCAAGCAGAGCAATAGGCAACCCCCACTCCATATACCTGTAACCAAGTCACTACCCTCCAAATAATTAAAATACAGGTAAATCACACCCATTACAGTCACTTACATTCTTCAGGCACTTATTAGAAGCCAAACAAATTCACATTAAAGGAATTCTAGGTATCTGGACAGTCACCGGATTGGTACAATCAAGAACACGGATTTTATAAGATGGTGACTTCATACTTATTGGACCTAATAGATTCTATTTATAATGATAGTAAAACAAATCTCCTCTCACTAAAGGAATCATTTTTGAGCTTAATTGGTAATAAAATGACAACTGCATATATTTAAAGGTTATTAAACTATATTATTACCTTTAATGAATAGATATTATAACAGAAAGGAGAACCTTGGAAATATTCACATTGTAACATAAATCTATTAACCTTTGAGTGTTAAAAATTTTATTTCTTGTCATCTTATTACTAAATCTTTTAAATTTTGAACTATACTCCTTAATCATCTTAATATTACATCAACATCAGAATGTAAAATTTGTGGTAGAACAATGATTTCCATGGTAACATTCAACCTTGTCATAAACACTACAAGAGATAAACGTATTAAAGGGTAGATGGACCCAAATGTAAAATCCTCTAGTAATTAGAAATAACACCCAAAGAAATTAAAAGACACTGTGGGAAAAGCAAAGTGCTTTTTTAAAGAAGCAAACCCATCTTATATCATCTTACTTTGGTTCCAACCCTCTATGGAAAATAAATTTCTATTAGTGCATGGTATTGCAAATGTTAGGCAGTGTTTCATTAGTACAAAGTATCTTAACTTAAAGCAGGATAGTGAATCTGAAAAACAGTGGATAAACAGACCCAATACCAATGTAAGCTGGATTAAAAACAAAATCCTGTGGAAGTAGAATGCTTGCCCACATGAGGAAAATATATTACTCTTTAAAGAGATGAAAAAAATTTAATGTTTCAAAAGGAATTATTCTTGGAATTCTACTGTTAAAGAACATTTATTTGATTCCTTTCTATGGAATATTTTGATACATTCATATTTCAATGAAAAATAAAACTTAATTGGAAAATTATTTATTATTCCTCAAAATTTTTGCCTTAAAACGTCTAGATTCCAATGTTAGTGATTTAACTCTTCCAATTATTGCCATTGAATTCAAATTTTCAGCTTTTTCTTGGATTCAGATAGTTTCTCATCCAATATTTTTTTTCTTTTAGGCAATACGCATGTATATGAATATATTATCTGTGTTAATAGATCTTTTGATTACAACTTTTGGGGGAAGGGTAGAGAGGAGGACATGAACTGAGAATTTTATAGTCAAGTTAATTATTTTAATGATTTTTAAAACGATTTTAACTTATTAAATTTTCAACTCATTATATTTACATTAAGATCATAAAAATGATCAGAAGATTGCCAACTTTATCTTGATTCCTAATGGATATATATTTGATAACCAAGTTCTACTGTAGAATATGCCACATAAGTAAAATGATCAATGGGATGAAGTCAACAATAAGAGAAACATGATATCTAAGAGGCATGTTTTACAAATACAATTTTTAAAGAACCTCAAAACCACAGAACACATTCATCTCAAATGTGTAAGAGATGTACTTGGTGGCCAGCAATGGACTTCAAACTAGCTAATGAGCTTCAGTCATTAGCCTATCATTGCTACCTATAATCCCCCACATTTTATAACCTTGCTACTCATAGTATAATTCAAGAACCAGAAGCATAAATACACCACCTGGGTGCTTGCTATGACTGCAGAAGCTCAGGCCCCACCAAAGACTTTCTGATTCTTAATCTGCACCATGGACTCTTCACTTAAAAAATAAGCAAGATACATTCTTTATATAGCCCATTCTTATGGCCATTTACTTTCATCTCAATGAATTAAATGATACAAATCATAGCTTCAAAGTCTATGAGTTGTATCACTCCCTATCTGTCTGTAATCTAGGGCATTTGGTTTGCAAAAGCAGTTCTGTAACAGCTGCTAGGTCTATAATTCTGATGCCTCTGATGGTGGTATCAAAACAGGATTGTATGGGTAAATAGCTAGGCTTTCCAAAGAGAAAAGAATGGGAAATTTATTTTTTGTTTGTTTGTTTTTGTTTGTTTGTGTTTTAAGTAACTATATTATATATAAACTTGCACTATAATAAAAGCAGAACTACCTTAATCATTAGCTACCGTGTTTCCCCCAAAATAGGACCTAGCCGGACAATCAGCTCTAACACATCCTTCGGAGCAAAAATTAATATAAGAGCCAGTGTTATATTATATATGGCCTGGTATTTTATATTATATTATATTATATTATATTATATTATATTATATTATATTATATTATATTATATTATATTATACCTGGTCTTATAGTAAAATAAGACTGTGTCTTATATTAATTTTTCCTCCAAAAGATGCATTAGAGCTGATGGTCCAGCTAGATGTTATTTTCGGGGAAACACGGTATCAAAATATATTTACATACATTTTGAAATATTGATAATATTATAAATATGTCTAGCACTTATCATGTACCAGATACTTATAAAACTGTTACATATATTAGCCATTTAATTTTTACAGGTATCACATGAAGGAGGAACCATAATTGTCTATTTTACACAGAAGAGAGCTAAAGCTAAGGAAAGTTAGTGGTTTTCCCAAAGTGCACAGCTAGAAAATCATAGGATTCAAACCAAGTAGCCTATGTCTAAGTCAGCATAATGTGAAATAGGAAAACTTTTTAAATCTTAGAAAAGTTACGTAACATGAACTTTCAATTTATGTCACTCTATGAATTAAACTTGGTGTGAGTTCCTTATTTGAGTCTAGGAAGATTCTGAAGGACAGCTACAGGACAGTCCAGTTATTCCCTGGACCAGAAACAAGCAGGAAGTTATCAACAGTATCAACACGTGTGGAATGATAGCTACAAAACAGAAGATAAAAAGCAATGGTGCAATGGCAGGTGTGCAGAGCTGAGGTTAGAGGATGGGAGAAGGAACCCCAGGAGGAAAAGTGCAGGGTTTGTGAAGTCCTGTGGCTCCAGAGCAACATTCTAAACTCCTAGCATTCGACATGTGCTACTTATCCTTGTAGGCGAGCCCCAGAGCTCATGAGGGAGACGGTGGCTACATCAGGGGTCTGGATCAGGCCAAAGGGGTTTGGATTTACTTTGAAGTTAATTAACCAACTCCTTCTAAGTATTTTCTTTGGAACAAAAGACTTTTGGATGTCAGTTTTGGCTCTGTTCTAGCTCAGCTTTGAAACTAAAGGATAGATCCAATTTGAAAACCTCTTACAGAGAGTTGAAGTCCCAATGTTAACTATACAACATCACTTACCATATAGGAATTTATAATCACTTTTTAACACTCCAGTTTTTTCCAAGACCCCTGGCTAGTATAACCACTAACCGTTCACCCCACACCCTCTCCCATTTTTTAAGAGGAGCTGAGAGCCAGCACCCGCAATTCTTCTGTTGAGTAATTTTACGCTTTCTTACTAGAAGACATCATGAATCCGCAAATTTACATTTATTAAATCCTTACTATGCACTAAGCACCAGACCAAGTCCTTTACATTCATTATTTGCAACAATCATAGACCATCATCCTTGTTTCAGGCTCAGAGTAGTTAATGTCTTGTCTCATTCACAAAGAAGGGAGTAAAATTAGAAAATGAACTGAGGTCTAACTCCAAAGCTTTTTGCCTTTTCACCTTACCACTCTACTTCCACGACACAACAGTATAAATTCCTCTCTTTTTCTATTAGATGCAAACACCATGTTTATGCCATTCACTTTCCCTACTATCAATTATAAGATCTATACACTTCAGAATACTAACTTTTATCCCTAAAACAAACAACTCCATGCAGCTCTTCAAGGAGTGGAAAATTTGCTCCTTGTATAGTACCTAAAAATCACAAAGCACATTTGTATTTCCACTTTCAAACCAGATAGAGTAACAAGGATCATATTTACTCTCCAACCTGAATAGCCAAAAGCAAATAAACAAACACAATATAAAAATAATGCTTTTTAAAACACTAGACATCAGTAATCAAAAGACTATGACCTCTAAGACATGCAAAACGTGTTCGCTTCCCGTTGCTGTTATAATAAATTGTCAAAAACTTTGTGGCTTAAAACAATGGAAAATTCTCTTACTGTTCTGGAGATCAGAAGTCAAAAGTCATTTCACCAAACGGATGTGTAGGTGCTGGCAGGTATGATTCCTTCTGGAGGTTCTCAGGAGAGAATCCATTTTTTCACCCTTCTCAGCTTCTAGAAGTCACCTGTATTCCATGCCTGATGGCCCCTAACTTCATCTTCAAAGTGCATCACCCCCTTCTTTCCTTCCAGCATCACGTCACCAAAGCAGCTAGAGTAAACAGAATGAAGTATTAGAGAGGACAGGGGATTGGGAGTTTGTTTGTTTTTTTGTTTGCATCGGAGGATAGGGAAGGAGACAAAAATGGAAATATACTGTTCTAAGACTCATATACCACTTGAGAAGTAGCATAATATCACTTGACAGTAGACCATGATAAGTTAAAGATATATACTAGAACCCTAAAGCAACCACATAAATAAATATACTAGTTATGCTAATACTTGAAAAAAATTAAATACCACTTATATTAGTATCAAAAACTGTAAAATATGTCACCTGAAAAACATAAGATGTGAAAAATCAATAAAATGGAAATTAGAAAACATTGGAGATAAAGCAAAGACTCAAATAAAAGGAGAAATACAGTTCAGAAGATTTAATATTGCAAAGATAACAATTTTCCCCGATGATCTGTAGATCCATCATAATCCTCATCAAAATCACTGCAGGTTTCCTGTAGAAATTGACAAACTGATTCTAATATTTACATGGAAATGCAAAGATATTAGAATAGCTAAAAATAAAAATTATACATTAAAATAGAAGAAAATTTGGGGCAATAGTATTATATGATTTTAATACTTGTTATATAACTACAGTAATGAACTAGCTGTGTTTTGGGCATAAAGATAAACAGATGAAAAAGAAAGAGAATAGAGTTTAGAAATAGACCCACATGTATATTGAGAATTGATTTTTGACAAAATTGCAAAAGACAATTCAGTGGAAAATAATAGTCTTATCTGCAAATTGGTACTGGAATAATTGGATATCCATATGCAAATCAAACCAAATTGGAGTTTTGCTTCATATCTCATTATATATAAAAATCAACCCCAAAAGGATCATAGAACTAAATATAAAACCTAAAATGATAAAACTTCTAGAACACATAGGAGAAAATCTTTGTGAATTGGGATTAAACTTTTAGGTATAACATATTAAAAAAAAATGAGGACATAAAAGAAATATTTTCTGCCTATTTTACAATCCTCTAAACATAAGAGAGAAACTTCAAGGGTGGGCCAAAAACCTCTGCACACGCCTTGAATGCAATTGTGATACTATTGTCCAGACAAACAGGGAAAGGTAATCTCTCAAGCAAAACTCCTACAACAATGTCATCCAGTGTAACGTTATGCTCCTTGACTCTAATCCGTAGCTCATATTTATACTGTTTGACTTATAGGGCTAAAAACAGTATTACTAGGTATACATGGTATTTAATAGCAGGGATACAATCAATAGCACTCTGCATTGAAGATGGTAATGCTCAGAAGTGTAAATTAGACCAACTTTTTAAGGAAACAGATGGTTTGTATAGCATACAAAGAAAGCTGTTAAAAAATAATATAAGCAATGTAGCCTTCAAATACCTGGGTATAATTCTTCATAATCCATCTCTTTTACCACGAGAGAAAACACTTCAAATAATGAATAAAGGTAAAGTGCAGCAGAGCTGCGATGGACTCAATGAATACATAGCATTGGAAAGAAAAAAATATTTAATGTTTTAGTCTACTTAGAATTGGGCTGTTTATGATTGCAGCAGATCCTAGCCAACCCTGACTGATGGTGGAGAGCACAGAAAATGGGTAACTCTGAGTGAAGTCTTATACGTAGTAAAAAGTGGTTAAAAGGAGTGTGCTGTCACACAACAGCCTAGCCGACAGTCCCCCGGTGTCTTTCCTTGAGGAAAGAACCGCAGGGATTCCTTATAATCCCCAAGGACAAGCATTGTAGAACGTGCTAATTGTACTCTCAAAAAACAACTTCAAAAACAAAATGGGGAGACAATAAGGATCCTCCACAAGTACAATTAGCCAAAGCTATGTTTACTTTAATTTTCTTGAATTCTTCTGGCTCTAGCAGTAATACAGAGCCACACCTTTGGCGTACAGCTGCAGAAAGACATTTTAACAATCTCCATAGCCCTAGAGCTTTGGAGGATGTGCCCATTTGGTGGAAAGATATTCAGACTAATCAATGGCAGTTAAGGACCTTGTTAACATGGGGACGAGGTTTTGCCTGTGTTTCTCCAGGACCAAAAGAACATCCTTTGTGGGTGCCTAGTTGGTGCATCAAGCCATACAATGAACCCCGCACCCAAGACCAGTGTGTCCATCACCCACCGGATCAGTCCACTGAGGGTCCAACATCCGCCACCGCCCCCCGAGATGTAACATCAGCCCCAGCAGCCGCTGCCTCTGTTGGCTCCTCCTCCATCACCAATGCGGCGCTTTTGCCCGACCTGCTCCTGTGCTGTCAGTGTCATCTTCAGCTAAGGCTGCTGAGTCGAGTGCTACTGCACTCCTTTCCTGGAGACAGCCTGGGAAGCTGTCCCGAGAGGCTAAAAAGAATTTAATTAAAAAGAAGCTCCCAAAAACTGATACCAATATGTTGGTATCTATGATGGCAGTTCTTTCCATTGTAAGTTGCCTTCCAATGAGTGTCCATGCTGATGATTTTACCTATTGGGCTTATGTTCCCAATCCTCCCATGTTGACACCAGTAACTTGGAACGATGACTCTCCTCTCGTGTACCTCAATGATAGCTCCTGGTACCCAGGACCTGAGGATCAAAGAGGCCCAGAATTTCCTGATGAAGAAGGCCGAGAATTTATACTCTCTGGCCATACAGCCTTAGGCTATTTATATATACCCATTCATATAGGACCTATTCCTCTGTGTCTTCCTCTCATTGACCAAGCTTGGGTCATTCCCAAAGGAAAAGGAAATGACACTTATAAAGAAATGTTTATGCTCTCTGTTTAGGTAAAGGAGTTCAGACCCAAGAGTTGTATACTCAGTTTTCCTCCTTCTCTTCATCCGTGTCCTCAAGATAATTGGGTTGACACTCATTCCCACATTCATTGTGAGGAATGCAGGGGAAGTTTAGATCGAGTACTATTTAATGACTCCCATGGTACTGTAGTTGATTGGGGGCCTTATGGAATTGCTGTTCATGTTTGTTCTCGGGTAAAATGTTCTGATCCTCAATCATTAAGAGAACAAATCCTCGAACAAGTCTTCCCAAGAATAATTAAATCACCTTTTAATATTCTATTTTTTGGAAAGATAAAGTTTTAGCTCCACCTCAGTTAAGAATGATTACACCTATTCGAGGTCCTTTACAAAAAAACTCCCTGGAAAGTGGCATTAAGCCTAGGACAAAATAAGCTTTGGAAAGGAAATTATACTAAAAATAATAATAAACAATTTATTTTTAGATTTGAAAAAACACAAATGTTTGATTTACAAGTATGTCTTAAAACTCCTTTTTTTTTTATTGGAAAATTTACAATTAATTCAACCTTAAAGATAGTTGAATGTCCTCAGTGTCATTTATTTGCTTGCTTAGATTCTTCAATTTAAAATTCCTCCCAAGATCAGATCAAGATTTTGTGGGAAAGATGGGGTCTATGGATTGCTGTCCAAGCCTCTCTAGTGGGGGAGGGCTCTCCCACTGTTCATATTGTTCTTCACTTGCTTCATAAGATTTTACATAGGGGTAAAAGATTTATTGGTTTGTTAATTGCTGCTATTATGGGTATAATTGCTATAACCACTGTGGCTGCTGTTTCTGGTATTGCTCTACATCAAACTGTTCAAACTACAGAATTTGTACAAAAAGTAAGTCTTGGAATCAACAAGTCAAGATAGATCAAAAAATTATTGTTAGATTCACAGATTTAGAAACCACTGTTGTATTTCTTAGTGATCAAGTAGAAAATCTTCACACTCTGATTACCTTAAAATGTGATTGGAATGTATCCACTTATTGTGTAACCCCATTTCCTTATAATCAAACTCGCACCCCTTGGTCTGAGGTGTGAGCCCACCTCCTGGGACATGTTCCTAATCTCACTGTGGACATTATACAATTACAACAAGAAGTTGATCAGATGTCTAATGCCAAACTTCAGCTCCTTCCGGGAGAAAAAACACTATCCGCAGCTGCAAAAGGACTTTCCACTTTAAATCCTGTCAAATGGATAAAGACTTTGGGTGGAGGATTTGCTGGTGCTATTGCTATTCTGTTTATTGTTCTCTGTTTATTTTGTTTAGTCCTCAGATGTGGACAAATAGCCCTCCAACGTGCAGTAAATGAAAAAACTGCACGGTCTGTGTTTCTCATGCTTCAAAAACGAAAAAGGGGGAGATGTTGTCACACAGCAGCCTAGCCGACAGTCCCCCCGTATCTTTCCTTAAGGAAAGAAAAGTCTGTGAGACTGTGCCTTTTTGGGACTTTGCTTATCTCAATGTTTTACACCTTATGTCTCTCTGTCTGGTCCCCAAAAGGCGGTTTGCAGCCAAAGACGGGTAAGATATCTCATGTGAGATACAACCTAAGCCAGGCGGAACCGAGGGGGGACCCCCAATGAGCTGCCTTAGAAAATCCAGGAAGGAGCCTTGCCTCCCCTTCCCCGCTGTCTGGGAGAAGCCATTACTGACTCTGGCTTTCCTCTCTCACCTGATTGTGAGAGAAGTCATGAGGGCAATAAAAGTCAGCTCTCTCCACTTATCTCAGCGAAATGGTTACAACATGAGAGATTTGCCCCCCAGGGAGGTGCATACCTCACCTAAGTCATCATAAGACTTTCTGCTCTGGCTGCTTGGGGACAAAGATAATTGGTTTGATTCACTTTTTTGATATGGTAGATGAGTCTCACAGACCGTGTAAAAAAAAAAATAATACCACTTCCTTGTGTGATTATCAGGAAAAGCCACCAGTTGGCCTGATTCGGGGCTCCAGTCTCTGGTGACTGCGAAATCCCCTGCCTTCTGAGCTTTAACTGCATTAAGTCTCTGTTTCTTTCTTTCTTAAAACCTAACCCAACATCACCCCTTCTCGCACCCTCACTGCCAGTGTTGCGCTGGACGCGACAGGAGTGGAGATAAATATTTGCTTTGATCTGGGAACTGGTTACATGAGTGTGCAGTTTATAAAAAATTCATCGATCTCTATACTTATGGGTATTTTCCTAAACACGTGTGTACAAAAAGATACATACATATGCACAGACATACGCGTGCATACATAAAATCTTCAGTTATAAAAGCCTTTATTAGTATGGTGGTGCAGTTTGAACTAATTTTATGTTTTGTGGAAGTTGAATAATTTCAATCAAGCAACAACGGGCATGATGAGAGGTAGGAGGCATTTCAGATTATCGTAAAGCCATACACGTAACTATGTGGAGACAGAACAAGTGAACACTGAGAAGAAGCCATTGAGAAGGGGATTACAGCAATATAGTTTTATGTTAATCAAAGTAAAGATGATTGTGTGTGTGTGTGTGTGTGTGTGTGTGTGTGTGTGTGTGTGTGTCTGTGGTGGTGGAAATAGAGAGAGGATTTTTTTGAATCCCTGAGGTCATGCTGACAATCGAAGTGATTAAATGTAACATGACAGAGAGAAATGAATGCATTTTATTCCAAGATGTTAGACTTTAGGCAGCATTTGGATAATCCAAAAGCACAGAATAAAAGAAAATTCGGACACAGAGGTAGGTTTCTAGAAAACCTGGTGTTTTCTCTTCATGATAGACAGTTTAGGACAGACACACACATTAAAAAGGAGATATCCTAAAGATGGCAATAATCCTGGACCAGGAAAATAAACAGGTGGCATAAATTTAAGATTGATCTGACTTCTTCACCATTCAAACAATAGAACCGGCACTAAACCTTTATCTTTTAAGTGTAATTTTCTCAATGAACTTTATCATTTGTTTTCTAAAGGTTTGTACATTTTGTTTTTGCCAAAACTTCCATTTCACATAATGAATTAGTAATATATTCTGCTCTGAGTGGATTCTCAATAAAATGTTTAAAATACCCAAAGTTACCACATTTTTCTAAGTTAAGCAGTTTTGAAAATCAAACTCTTGATCATCAAAAGCTAACAGAACATAGAATTAAAGGAAAATTAGACATGCAAAATCTGCACATTCATAATCTACACCATTTAAAAGGGGTATCCATAATGATTAATTTATTACAAGTTGATCTGTATTTGTTATTCGGTTTTGGGTGAAGCACAACATCATTTTATTGCTTACCAAGTTTACCACAATTAAATATCAAAATCAAATAGCAGAATGTGTGAGCAGCCCGGAGCTACCAGAAAATCCAGGAGGTAAATTCTCGGTAAGACCATAAGTCAACAGGTACCAGGCACAAGAAAAGAGAGAAAGAAGAAAAGGAAATACAACATTCAGAGAGAAAGATGAATCTATGAGTCACTGTTAGCCTGGAGACAGAGGAGCGGTGAAGAAGAGAGAAGCCAAGTTCCATCAGCTGCAGGAACCAGGAGAGGGCTTGGGGGTGACTTGAGACTGAACTACAGAAGACAAGGTTGGAGTTAAGCCATGTATTTCTTAGATAAGGTTGATCCCAGAAACAGGAGGCAAAGTGTGGGAGTCCTACAGATGGAAATCGAGTGACCTGAACTGTAGGGAAATAAGAATTGCTGAGGCTGGGAACCAGGGATAAACTGACAGCTGATTATTTATTAAATCAAACTTCTGTTCCCTTTTGGAAGTATAAGCATTTCAAAATAGAGTGAGTTGTTCATCCTTGAGCAGTTGTAACGATTGTGTCTACGCTCTGGTTCTCAAGGCTATCTACAAGCATTCTGATGGGATTCTATGTCAGTATGACTCAAACTTGAATGTGCCTGGGGAATCACCTGAGGAACCTGCTGGTCTGGATGGGACTGAAGGGTCTGCATTTCTAAAATGCTCCCATAAAATCCCTTTGATGTTGGTTTTTGGCCCACTCTAGAGTAACAAGGTGCTAAGAGACTTAGGACTGTGAAATAAAACAGAGCAAAATGAAACAAACGTGCTTGGGAAATGAAGCATAAATATACCTGAAATTGTTCTAACTGTTCAAGATTTCAGTTTTCTGATAAAATAAGAGATACCTAATGAGTAACATGTTAACCTTCGTTTTTGGGTATGCTATTTAGGTATCAAAAAGAAGAGGGGAAAAATATCACTTCCCTTTATACACAAAGATTACATGGCATTGAAGCAATCATTTGTAAGACATCTACAGAAATTTTTTTGTTAATCGGAGGCATCCTTCAGTGAATCAGCAAAAGGCAATCTGAGTATGTATTCTATGACCTATGAATTTGACAGGAAGTGGAGCACCCACGTTAAAGAACATAGGCTTTGACTACATACACTCTGGGTCAGCACTCAATTCTCTCACCATCAGTTTGGGAAAGTTATTTTCTGTCTGAGATGGTGATCTTCATAGACAAAGGCAGATATTTATTTCACGACAATTTGTGAATTAGATAATATCAAGTATATAAAATTATTATCACAATAAATGGAAGCTGGTTTTTCATATCTGCTGTAATCACTGAATTCATCTTTATCTATAGGAAGGAGATACCTTTACCTTAAAGGTAAACCATCATTCTAAATAAGGTCTTCAATTGAGTGTGTGTATTTTTACACCGCCAGAAAGCAGGGTCTCCGTTCCTTGGAAAGATAAAACTAAAGCAGAAAATTTGGGGTGACCTCCAAAACCACGGAATCTATGCAATGCCAGTAAGATAAGATGGGTTATTTTCATTTAAGTATTTTAGTGTTTATCTCCACACTGACCAATTAACTGCCTATGAAAACAAATTCTGTTTACACCATTTGATTAAACTCTTACCCATGGCCAGCTGTCTTATTGATGTTATATAATAATTAAACCATCTATTATATTTCTTGTGCATTTGGTATGAGACTGGTACTAAACACATTTTTACTTTTATTTCAGTTCTTTTTAATAACAAATTTATATGGCAAGATAGAAGCTAATCAACTTTGGAAAAATGCTGAATGTTGTCATTGTCCAGGAAAAAAAAACACAAAAGAAGTTAACAGACAGATTTATAATTGTTTTAAAATTGAGCTACTGAAACTTATATAGAGATATTTGGACTACCTTAATATGTTATCCCTCACACTTACATGAACATTTTAATATAAATGATATTGAAAAAGAAAGTTACCCAAACTAACTGAATCTGACCCTAGATTGCCATTTTCCACGGACTCTCAGTTTATTTTATTTTATGAGGGAAAATATCTGACATTCAGCAACAGGATTAAGAAATCTCAGTGTTGAGCAATAAAATGTTTCTCATCATTGTATAGGTTTGGCAACAGTGTGTAGCATGGCAGCTGGATATCTTTCAACATGATTGTTACATTTTGGCATAATTTTATATAATTCTTTAGTCATATAGACCAACTAGTTTGAACTTCCATGCCTTCCACAGAATACCACTAGTGCCTCACTCAGCTCTTTGGAAATCTTGAGCAGTTTCTCACAGTAAGCTTTGCAAAGAAAGTTTACAATCAAAATATGTTTGATTTCATGGAGTACCATGAGTGATTCACCAGTTGGAGAGAGGCACATTCATATGAGAAAGGTTAGTAGCCTTTTGCTTCCAGGATTTACCACCAATAAACTGTGTTATGATACAGAGTTTCTTTTTCATAGAGGAACTCCCTGCTTTTAGGATACATATTAAGAGGAAGGCCTGGGACCACAAGAAAGTGATAAGAGGGGGAAAAACATTAAAAAAACATCTAAGCACTTCCCAAATACAATGGATCATTAAATCATTGCAATTATAATTTCATTTTCCAAAAGAAAGCGGGGCTTAGGGAATTTAAGTATTTGCCCAAATTCATACAGATAACAACTGGGAGGGAGATATTTAAGTATCCATCCATTTAACTAATATTTCTTAAGTACACACAATATGTCAGACACTGTTAACAAAGTCCACACTTTTAACCACCATACTTAATGACTTCCTACTGCCAATCACAAGAACACAAAGAAGGCGGAATGAGGAAAAACACTTAACACTTCAACACTAATTTCAAAAAAAGGCCCCATCGATGTATTTCAAAGGTAAACAGAAGTACCACTTTCATTTTAAAAAGTAGCTTTATATTTGTTTTTTTCCTGATACTTAAAATAAATATTTTACTTTATTTTAGTTCCAGTTTCAGTCTCATCTGAAATAGGACTAAAGCATACATGTAGAATAAGAAAAGCTACTAAGACTTTCAAGGCATTAGTATTTCAACAGAACCAGAGACTCAGTATCTGTCACCTTGAGAAAATTCTTTTAGATAATTCTTCTAGACTTATGATAAGTCTAGGTATGATTTAGTGACAAAATGAATGCAAATCTATTTGATTAATAAATTTAATTTGCTGTCAAATGTATAAAACTAATATACAACATCTTGCTCAAAACAATACTAAATATTCAAAGATATTTCAGAAACATCTAGAAAGATGGATAATAGCTTGTTCATTTTGTAATTAGTTCTGAGGCTGCTATAAAAGTCTTTAGTCATTAAATATCTGAAATCTATTTAACATAATTAATATACTTGCATATGTAATTATTCTGATTGTAATCGATCTATAAATAATGCATGCCATTTACAGCAAACATCATTTTGACTTGTTTTCAATATTTATTTTAAAATATATATGGTTTTTATTTCTATATCTGACTTCTGAAAGCCATATATTAAATACTCACAGAATTTGTTTGCTATTTAAACACTACTTGATTCCTATTTAAATATCAGTCTTCAAAGCATTCACACTAGTGGTATCATTAATCATCAAAAACCAATTAAAAACAAGAAAGTTTAGTTAAGTTTAGTTTGAACATTACTTCACTCTCACAGAACAGATGAATACATCTTGCAGGAATGTAAGCAGTTTGCTCATTCCAAAGGACCATGCAGCTTAGATTCTTATTTTGCATTTTTATTTTATTTTGGAGTTCTTTGTTTTTGTCTTTTTGTTCATCCAATTTCTTTACCATCAGCTTTAAAACACTCATACTAATACATTTTTGGCATTGCTTTTTAAGTGGACTTGAAAATCCCTCAACAGCTAAAGGGCAAATAAAACCCTGACTAAGAACATTTTAAAGTCAATATCCTTGGAATGAACTGTGTAATACACTGGGATCTATTTCCTACCCTTTCTTCTACTTACGTAAGATTTTCACAAAAAGCAAACTGTTCAGTAGTAACTGTCTGAACCTTCTTGCTCTGCTCTACTCACCCCCTTTTCCCTTTTGTTTTTCGTAACCCAGGAATTATTTGGAAAATAATCCTAATGAGATTACAGGAATAATACATCTAATTATTGATTGTTTCTGCAAATAGGTATTGACTATGCACTGTGCCCTGGCACTTTTCTATAAATGAGAAAATGAGATGTTGTTCCTATTATCAAAGAGGATAACATATACCAGAAGTTTCTCAACCTGTAAAGAGTTGTGATGGGGTGAAATACCCACTATTCTGGGTCCAAAGAAGGGGTTTCCCATTCTAGCCTGAATGGGTTAGGGATGTCTCCCTAAAGAGAGTGATATCTAAAACCAGTCCAAAGGATGATTAAAATTGAAGTTGGAGGATAAAAAAAAAGAGAACTGTAGGCAAAGGGCAAACCGCAGGCCAAGGCTCAGAGGTAGAAAAGAACAGTCATCTCAGGGATGAGCCATTCTCGGCAGCCAGATCATCTTAGGTTATGCTGAGGGGTCAAGGGTAGGTTTAGGGAGCAGGAGATCTTATTAACTTTAGAGAGGTTAGCACCATCAAGGGTCTTCCTTATGAAATGAGTTAATGTACATAAAAATCCTAGAATGATACCTGCTATAAGAAAGTATTTAATAGATGTTAGCTATAATTATGCATAGTAGCATTGCTTTGTTATGATTATTATAATTTTGATCACCTACTATTACAAACTAAATGGTTATGTACCCCCCTCAACCAAATTGCCCAAATTCATATGTGGAAATACTATCACTTTTTGTACCCCAAAGTGATAGTATTAGGAGGTGGGGCCCTTAGGAGGTGATTAGGTCATGAGAGGGAGCCCTCATGAATGGGATTAGAATCGAAACACCACGTGAAGGCACAGAATGAAGATGGCAATCTACGAACCAGGAAGGAGGTTCTCACCAGATACTGAATCTGCCATTGAGCTCATCTTGAACTTCCCAGCCTCCACAACTATGAGAAATACGTTTCTGTTGTTTATGAGCCACGCAGTCTATGGAAGTCTGTATGGCAGCTCAAACGGACTAAGACAACTACCCATTAGAAGACACCGAGTGCAAGAAGGAATAACATCTATAAACTGGTAATTCACACTTGGAAATATGTGAATTAAGGCAGACATTATAAAACAGTCTATCAAAATTAATTTATGGAAATGAATAAATACAAAAACGAAATGTGGCCTTGCTAAATAGGAAGAGATGGTAATATGGCCTTATTGAAAACAACTTCTCCTTACTTTAGCATCACTTTAGCACCATTATGGTTGATGAGTTTACTTTATTGCGTTTTAGAAAGAAAGAGAAAAAACTACAGTTATTTCACAAGTGAAATTGAGTTCAAAAGTGGTGATTTAATTTGATATTGCAACCACCAGGTGTTTAATTCAGTTACACCTCATTATAAAATATTTCTGCATCACGGGAATCCAGCTTTACTGCAGATTCAATCATGTTTCCCGATAGGTATTTTTGTTCAGTGCTTCTTTCTCACTGTTCTTATATCAGAAGTAGGTAACATGATGGGACAAAATTCATTTTTGTTTAAATGTTAGCATGCTTTGTTTATCTGCTAAGTATCACTTATGTGAATGATTCTAGCTTAATATCGTGCACATGTGCACTTTGAAAAACTCGATTTTCTGGGTATACATAAAAAAAGACAAGATTCTACATGGGCCTTAAAAAATATTGGGAACTTGAGATATGCCTCAATTTGATGGGAAATCATAAAGCAGTCAGATCCTACTAACAAAATCAGAGAGCAGACATCTCTGGACTGGCTAAAATAAAGGAAAACCTCCTTATCGCCTTTCAAAATGCATGTAAAACCGAGTTTACCTGTGCATTGTCAGCTAGTAGCAATAATTTATTATACATAACTGGGCAGACAAGGACACCTTTATTCAGAAGAAAATATAAAACTCTTCAGGGAAAAAACTGATAAATCCCCAAGTATTATATTCAGTTCTGTGTACCTATAGTGGGGGCTGATTTGATAAACTACCACTTTTTGGATTCTTGATCAATAATATAGCAACATACTTTGAAAACAATGTATTGAGCAATTCTTATATATCATATATCATGTAAAGTAGCTAATGTGCATCATTTTAATTTACAAAAATCCTATAAGCTATATACTATTATTATCCTCAATTAACAAATGAGAGAATTGAGATCTGCTCAAGGTTACACAGTTGGTAAAAGAATAGTGGCGAGAATGATTTTCTAGATACCAGGTCTTCATTTCCTACCAATCTCTGCCTCTCACCCCTCCACCCCCTCCCCGCCCACCTTCCCAACCCCTCCTCCACTTCTTTAGTACAAGCAATTCTTTTCACTCTAATGTAAATCACTATGCCAACACAGCTTCAATACGAGTTCCCTGCCTATTCCCTTCCCACCAGAATCTCCTAGCTCCCTCCTATACAGAAACGCTGGGGACGAGCCATCTTCTGCACTGAGGCTGGTTGCTCTTTCTAGGTTGTCTCTTTTGTTTACCTCCTAGTCTGAGTCTTTCAAGTACCCCCTAATAATTTCAGCCTTCCTGGGGCATTAACTCCCTAACTTTTCAGTATCCAGTGCAAGAGTTGTTCTACTCTCTGCCAATCCTGAGTCCCAAATTATCACTTCCATTCCACTGTTGCTATTAATATATAGTTAAAATGATATCAAGCTCATAATAGAATGTATAACCCTGAGGTAATTGGGCAAGTGGACTGAGAGTATAACTTGTGAAAAATAATAAATATGAATATGATATATATAAATAAAACAAACAGGCAGTAGAAAGAATAGCATGGAGCTAGACGATATACGATAAGGTTGTAATTTATAATGTCACTAAAATAATGCTTGATATCAGTCACCTTTTGCCATTTGTTATTAATTTAACTCAGTTACAGTTACAGTCTAACTTATTCAGAGGTCCTAACCTAGCTGTTCCCAGTTCCCAAGCCACATAGTGAATTTATTTGGGAGAGAGATGAAGGGGGAAATGAGATAGAAACAGAATAACCCAGTAAGTACAATGTCTTTTTCAGCTACGTAGAAGAGCAATCGGAAACTTTTTGCTGCATTTCAAAATCTAAATAAACTACAGAATTTATCCTTAAAAAAAAACCCCAACCCTAATGATTGCTTTGCAAACTGTACTCTCTCACAAACAAAATTCAAGAGTCCTTGTATAGTTTTTCTGAAACCACTGCAAGAAACAAATCTTTCCTGAACCACAGGGAAGACCAGCATGCCCACCTTTATATAACTTCACAGAGATCCACATGACACATCTTCTGCTTTGAATCCCCATGTCTTTCACTTTGAATCTTGTGTAGGTGCTGGAAGCTTAACTGCGACCTTGAACCACCCGAATATCATTGACCCACTTGCTCTTGAGCTCCCTGCTCATACCCGTAGACTATATAGCTCTGTCGGAATGAAAGGGTGTAAAAACGTGGAAAAGAGCAGCATTTATTAATTTCTATTATATATCGTGCTTTGTACTAGCTTCTTTCACATGCAGTATTAATTCTGTTATATAGGGCAGGCAACCAATTTTAAGAAATTTGTCCAAGGTCCAAATGTCACAGAAGGAGCAGTTACAGGGGTTACAATCAAGTCTTCTAACTATAAATTCAGAATCCTAATTTAACCATGGTCTTTAAGTGTAGCACCTTCTTTCTCTTGATGACAGGGTGCTGATTTGGAAAACAAAACAAACAAACAAACAAACAAAAAAACTCTGGAATTTCACTCAAGTTCCTTAAGCAATAAAACTTAGATGGAATATTTTTTTCCTGCCAACACTAGCGTTTTAAGGTGGCAATACCACCTGTTACTAGTTAACTAGCTTCAAAACAATTTTATCAAAAACTCAAAAGTGGTAAACTTAAGAAATCGCTTGAAAAAAAGACATCATCTCAGTTTCTGTGTCCAGGGATCTGTCCATGGCCTAGTTGGGTCTTCCTCAAGGTTACAAACAATCAAGGTATTGGCCAGAGCTGGTTTTTCATCTGGGTCTCCCCCGAGGAAGAAAGTGCTTCCAAATTCATGTAGCTGTTGGCAGCATTCAGTTTCTCACAGGTTGCCAGACTGAGAAGCCTCAGTTTCTTACTGGCTGTAAGCCTGAGGCTGCCCTAAGCAACTTGCCACATAACCCACTCTGTATGGGAGCTCCTGACATGATTGTTTTCTTCTTCAAAGTTAGCAAGAGGGAGTCCCCTAGTAAGACATGCCTTATAATTTTATATAACATAATGCAGTACATAATCAACCATATAAGTCCCATCAACCTTTGTCATATACTGTTGATTAGAAGTAAATCATAGGACCCATCCACATTCGAGGGGGAGGGATCACAAGTGAATGGAGATGGGGATGTGGGGATGATGGGGACCGCCCTGGAGCCAGTTTGCCACACCGTCTACCAATGAGTTCTTAAACCCAGTTTCCTCATTTATAAAATGGGTGTGTTAATGGTATTAGTTCTCATGGCTGCATTAACAAACTTCCACAAACTGGGTGACTTAAATAACAGAGAGTGATTGTCTCACTGTTCTTGAAACTAGAAGTCCAAGATCAAGGGTGCTGGCAGGGTTGGCTTCTTCTGAGGGCTGTGAGGGAAAATCTGTTCCACATATTTCCCGTAGCTTCTGGTAGGTTGCTGGCAGTCTTTGCCATTCCTTGGCTTGTGGGAACATCACCCTAATTACTGCCTTCACCGTCACACAGTGTCCTCCCTGTGCTCCTATCTGTCCAAATGTCACCTTTCTGATAAGGATCCCAATCATATTGGATTAGGACCTGTCCTCATGACCTCATTTTAACTTGATTTTCTCTGTAAGGATGCTGTCTCCAAATAAGACACATTCTGGGGCTACTGAGGGGCAGGGGAGACATGATTCAACTCCTAACACTAATGGACCGATCATCAGTGTGGTTGGGAGGATTAGAGATTGATGTTCAAAGTTAGTACATGGCCTCACACATGGTAACCTCTCAGTAAATGTGGGATTGTAAATATGATTATAATTAATTTTGGCTCTCCCATATTGAGACAAGACTCCTTATTTTCCAAAGATCACAAAAGTAATGATGTCATGTTTATGTGCCGTTACTGCCTCCCCAAATTTAGCTTGTATTCCTTTAACTTAAAAGCAACATCCCTGAAGTTCATAGCCTTTTTTTAACCATATTTCTCTCAATAACTAAGCACATTCTTTAAGAACGTCCAATTATTCATTTATATTCATTTATTTCAAACTTATTAAAGGATATGTATTGAGTTTCCATTATGTGTCAGGCAATCATTCGCTTATTCTTACAACTTACATTTAAAAGTGCAGAAATAGACCGGTCCTTTGACCGACCTGAGCTCGCAAACTAAGGTCAGATAAAAAGTATAACAGGAAGTCCTCCAGTGTCAAGTGCTGGACCTGGGGGCAATGCTGCCCAGCTGAGAGTAAAAGGTGGTCATACCCCTCAATAAATTGAAACACCTACTAGTCACCTCCCCACCAGGCTGGCTGAGAAGAGCCCTTCCCACAACCACACCCTTACCTCCCTCAGACATAACATGAGCACTCAAAGGAGGAAAGAGTTTGCCTTTGAAAGAAGGCAGTGTTCCTGAGGATTGGAGAAAGAGAGGGATGACTTCCATCCCTGGAGAAAAGAGTGTCCATATGAAAAAGGAGTGATAGTCAGTTAATGTCTCAATCTGCTTGGGCTGACAGAACTAAATACCTTAAGCAGGGTGCCTTAACAGAAATGTATTTTCTCCCAGTTCTGGAGGCTGGAAGTCTGAGACCAGGGTGACACCATGGTTGGGTTCCAGTGAAGGCTGTCTTCCTGGCTTGCAGGTAGCTGCCTTGTCACTGTGTGCACACATGGCCCTTCCTCATGGCACGCACATGGAAAGAGGTGGAGAGCAAGCGCTCTGGGGTCTCTTCTTCTAGGGGTACTCATGCCATCATTAGTGCCACACCCTCATGCCCTCACCTTACCTTAATTGCTTCGCAGAGGCCCCATCTCCAAAGACATAGGAATTTTGCAAGGGTTACAAACATTCAGGTCATAGCAGTTAGTTTTGAGGAGTGGGGGCCTTTATTGGGCAGGAACCGAACCTCCTGATAGTTTGGTTTGGCCCTTTCCTCTCATCCTCGTCTTACACTGCAAGTTACCCACACCATTACTGACTGGCTTTCTTATGAAAGAAGTTCTAGGAGAATGCCACTGGGGTGTGAGAGAAAGGGGCAAGGTGGCTTAAGACTGAGCATTTTCTGACGTATGCATTTCATCTGTGGAAAATTCCTGTTATCTGTCTTCTAAGCTTGGTAACACAATATCTTCTGCCACTGTTTCCTTAAACACTCTGCTGATTGCAAATACTAGCTGATAGGTCAACATCAATTTCTCTATTGGTGAGGAGAGTTTTGTCAATAGAAACTATACTAGTCAATTGTGGTTCCCACCTTTAACTTTGGACAATAAAACACCCCTACTCTCCTCAGTACCCATGACTTGAAGAAGGGAGGGAACAATTTTCTATTGGGAACATTTCTGCAACAGGTGACCATCTGCCACACAGTCCACTTCTTATATCAGGTAGAAAAATAATTTGGTAACAAGTGACTTTTCTGCTAGCCAGTGCCTCTCAGCAAGCTTGATAGTGACATGACACCAGCAGCTGGTGGTTTAGCTGACAGAGTGGGATACTTAACAGCTTTTGTCCCCAGATGTTGGCCTTCATCACCAAACCATGCACTTGGCAATTAACACTACTCCGTAATACAAATTAGTGACAAGAATCGACAAATGACCTTAAATTTTAGCAGCTATCACAATTACCTGGGGTTGCCCCTTAATCCACAGATGTCTGGGCCCCAGCCCCACAGTTCTGAGCTAAAAGATTTGTGGTAGGGCCTTAGTATTTGTGTTTTTAACAGGTTCCTTCATAATGCTGCTGATGCTGCTGGTCCTGGGACCTCTGAGAACCCCCAGCATATTCTCCTATAAAATGACGCACAGTAAAAAACTCCTTCTATAAAATGACGACTTTTCTGTTAATAGCCACAAAAGTTAAGATCTCATCAATTACAGTTTACACTCAATAAAGTTAGTGAATGTGTCTTGTGCATATCTGGACTCCCCTACCCAGTAGGTGATTAAAATGCATGTAGGTTTGTTGACACTTACAGCACAGATTTAAGGGTAATAACCACAGAGTTCTGATATGCATTTCACACTCACTTGCTGCTAAGACCATGTATCCTTTATATTATAACCTTTCCCATCTTCAAAAGGAAAATGTAACAATCAGAGTGTTAATAAATACACTGACATGTTCTATCTGAGATCAAATTTGATTAATCATTTCTAGATTATAGGCAACAGTTCTTTGCTTAAATAATAATGTGCCAATGAAGTAGATTATTAGACATCTACTTTTACTCATGCAATTAAAATGCATTCTAACTTACATGAGGTTTCTTTCTTGATATCCATATTCAACACTCTTTTTTTTTTAATCTTACTTTTGCTTTATTGAATTGGTAGCCATTAAGTGTTTTGTTTTGTTTTGTTTTGTTTTTCTTTTTAAATATTGCAGGTAAATCTCAAACTTAAAGCAATGGCTATCAGAAATTGAACTACAGCAAGAGTGGCAACAGGGCTCTGTTATCAAGTGTGGTAATTATTTATTCACACCTGGTTCACCACTGATTAACAAAACCTATTAAGGCCTTCCCTTGAAGACCTTGCTGTTGACATGTATTTGCAGCTGTTGTTGATTTTTTTCCAAATTAGCACATTATGTGTTTGGAAAACAGACAAAAAACAGCTGCAGTGTCTGAATGCATTTATTATGCACTCTTCTCAAAATGCTATTTAGGTTTACTAGTAAATGATGAAGTCAGAGTGAAATGCACTGTTAACTGCACATCTAGTACTTATGGGTCTAGCAGAAACAGAATGCTAAGGGAGTCACATTGAAAATTCAGCCTTCAGTTTGGAAATGAATTCCACAAATTTCAGAAGCCCACTGTTCATTAACATGCATAAAAAATGAGTGTCACTCCATCACAGCAGTTTCCCTTTAAGGTCAGGAAGGTCTGGAAAAAGAGGTGAACATAATTAAAAATGCAGATGGCTTTAGCTGGACTTAAATGTTTATTAAAAGAGCATTACATTGATTTTCATATTATGTTATGCTGAATGCTTTATTGGTATTTTAGTCCCTCCTAAAGCCATCTAGCTCTGGGTTATAGTAATAAAATATGTTTTAAGGCAATGTTAATTACTAGAAAATACA
This sequence comes from Rhinolophus sinicus, assembly GCF_036562045.2. Lineage (NCBI taxonomy): Eukaryota > Metazoa > Chordata > Mammalia > Chiroptera > Rhinolophidae > Rhinolophus > Rhinolophus sinicus. The sequence goes on from NC_133752.1 coordinate 20,583,694, forward strand.
TTTCTTTTTAATATATAAAATCTTTATTGTTGCTGCAATGAAGTAGCAGCAAGCAACATATCTTCCAGAAGCAAACTATCTGGCATTTAGCTGGGTTTAGAAATTATTCCAACTCCAAAGTGCTGGGACCCACCTAGACACAGGACAACTTTTGGAAAGTCAAGGGATGCTCCTTCATCTCCAAATATTGTGCAGAGTCACTCCTCTCACACGGAAAGTAAATAGAACAATGAGAGAAGTGGTCTGAGTCTTGAGTTACATTTCCAAATGCATCTCCTTTTTCTCCTTTACCCAGTACTCCAAAATCATGGAAAATTCATCACTGTTGCTGATCTTTTCACTATCAGAAGTCCCATTTCCAGTAGAGAAGCTACAGCGTGGAAGACTGGGTAACAGCTGGAAATTCTTCTGTTATCATCGCAAGCCTCGCCAGTACTGCTTTCTTCCGGTCCCTAATTCCATGAAATAGTCTAGTCTTCAAATTTTAAGACTAAAAATATGCACATTCATCTTTATCAGAGACAGGTGTTGTCTAATTAGCACTCTCTGTTTACTTCATCATTCTTGTCACAGATATGCTTACTAGATCAGACATACACATCTGTCTATGTTATTAATTATACTGAAAAACACCAAATTGTTTTAAAATGCCAGTGATATATTGTAAGGCCATAGCCCTTTGTGCATGCTGTCTCCCTGACCTGAAATAAAGCTAGTATGGTTCTGCACCTATATGACATCTGGCAGTGTCAACCAAATTGTTGAATGCAAGCTAGATCAACAGATGTTGACTATCTTAAGCAAAAGAGGAATTGATTAGTAGCCTACAGAGTCATTGAGAGACTGGGGAAACTAGACTTAGAAAACCAAGAAAAATCAAAGTAGTCTGGAGGGCCAACCAGCAAAAAACACACCACCACATACCAGCACCACAAAGGAATTTGCTTTATCCATATGGGAAAAATCTAGGAAGAAACATTTGATAGACAGAGTCATTTGCCAGTGCACTTCATGCCAGCTGGCATGGAGATAATCTGTACTTTGGGAAGTAGGACACTTCCTCTTGCCAGAAAATACACAGTTAAGACTTCCCCAAACATTAAGACGGGTTTTATATTTATTTGTAGGCAAAAGAATGACAAAGCACTCACCAATTTTCAAGGCACAGCTTAAGACTCAACTTCTAAATAAAATCTTTTCTAAACACCTCAATTTTATCATCCTTATTTTTTCCTCTGACAACTAACCTTGAGGTAATTTAGATTCAGTGTCATTCAGTTTATCACTTATAGGTATTAAGTCTATTTTAGAATTTTTTTCACATTTTACAGATTTTCTTTTCAACAAGATGGTTATTTCCTTGAGGACAGAGCACAAGCTTTAAATTTTTATATTTCATCACCACATACATCACATCCCAAACAGATAGTATGGTTATTGACGACTAGATCTAAGTTGGGCCCAAATGAGTGTTTACCAAGCATGACATGACTAAGACAATATGCAAATAAAATCATTTTAAAGTGATACTGCTGTAGCAAAATATTTAAAGAAAATTTCCTAAGATCCTCCTCACAATGATTATATTTTTATAAATGGCTTGTGTTTTGAGACACTAAGTATATAATGAATGAATATATATTCTATTTCCACATTTTTAAATAAATTATCTGAAATTATATGTTAAGCAAGTTCTGAAATGGTTCCCAATTATCCCTGCTTCCATGTATTTATGCTCTCATGTAATCCCCTCCTCGTGGTGTGCTTTTAATGAATAGAATATGACACAAGAAGTGGAAATGACATTTCTGAAATTAGGTTAAGAAAGATTGACTTCTGTCTTGTTTTATCTCTCTCTCTCTCCCCGACTCTGTCTCTTTATTCTCGCTTGTTTGCTCTGATGAAGCAAGCTGCCACGTTTTGAAATATTCTATGGAGAAACACAAGTGGCAAGGAACTAAGGGCAGCCTATCACAAACAGCAAAGTATATCTTTCCCTACCTAAGCCTTGAGATAACTACTGCCCATCCAACTCCTCGATGACAGCATTTGAGAGACTTTGAGGCAGAAAACCCAGGCTGTCCTGATTTAAAGAGCCAAAGAAACTGAGATAACAAATTATTTCTTGAGCAGAGAAAAGGACCCAATCACCGCTGCTCTGGGTTGAGTCCTCTCTTGGGCAGCCCCGTAAGCCTCTGGTAACCTCTCAACCCCACAGACTGAAGCAGAGTTGCTTACTCATCAAGCCAGTTCCTGAAGGTTTTTGAGGCAATGCCAGAGGAATCCAAAAAAGTGCATAAATGTGTTGTGGAATTTTTGTAATTCAGGATTATTTGAAATGTAATAAAGCAATGAATTTTTGGTGTGTATATGCATCAGCATAACCTATAAATCTTGGTTAAATCCCACATAACTGAACTAGGTGATTCCGACACTCATTAGGGGAAATCACACTTTAAAAAATACTCAAGGTTGTTTTGAGACATAAATTATCATCTAATTTACTTGTTTTAAGAAAACAGATTTCATTTGTATTTTTTAAAGAAAGGATACCTCCTTCACATAAAATTTCTTTTTTCCAAATACATTTTTATTTTTAGTTCTTCCAAAAAAAAAAGAAAGATAATTCTCATGAATACTATATATATAACATATATTATATAACATATATTATATAATATATACATATCACTCGTTTACTTATATATACGTATATATGTTATCAAAAAAATGGTTGCCACTTTGAGCACCGCTTGTAATTGCAGAAGTCAAATATGACTTATATTCATCTTTTTTATCGGTATATATTGAGTATTACAATTTTAATATGCTATTTATTTCTTTAAAAAATTATATATATATATATATATATATATATATATATATATATATATATCCATTTTTTACCCAAATACACACATACATAGAGTCACACATAAAACTACGCTATGTTAAGCATATATGTAAAGTTATTATTCTCAATATACAAGAAACATTTGTTAAGACCAGGGCCATTTTGATTGTAACCTCATCAAGGTAACTGAAATTAAACTAAACTTCAAAAAAATTTAACTGCATATCTGCCAATTTTTCAAGCACACCCATTGTATATTTAAAAAATATAACTGTCTGTCATATGTTTCTAAAGTTTATTGGGGATCAACCCATTATTTTCTATTAACCCAAAGAAACAATACATCAGAATGATTATAATTCCAACCTGTTGCTCTACATACCAATTAAAATTAGAACACTGTGTTTTGATTTCTTTTGTTAAGCTTTAATTTTAGTTTGTAAAATGTGAACGGAATGCTTTTTATTTTATAAAAGCACATTTCCATTCTATTTTCAAATAAACAAATATGTCACTGAATGATTGTATACTTATGTACATAAAGGCTGTCATTTTGACTTCAAGGCTTCATTCCAAATCTCAGTCTTTTGCAGAAAATAAATAGTTTCCATCTAAAAATCATAAATCTACCCATAGCAGAACAATAAAGAAAAAAAGGCACTTTGATTTTTTTAAGCAAGAATGTCAACTCTATATATAGGAAAACTTAATTGGTTACAAATATTGAATCAGATTCCCCCACATTCAGCAGAGTACATACAATTGCAGGAAATTTTAAGTCCGAGTTAACTCTTTCATGTGAAATTTCCTTCTTGCGTAAACTATCAATTAAAAAATAATAAATATACACTTTTCGTTATTGAGAAGTATTAAGCTTTGATCAATAAAGGAGCCATTGTTTTAATGTCGAGTAAAATACCGTGTTTTATTTGTTGAGCTCTTTTTGCAATTTAAAAAAATATATATTTTATAGATTTGCAGCATTTAATTCATTATCATGAACACTATATATTTTAAAAATAGCAACAAATGAAAATGATGGTGATAGTAGTAATGATGGTTTCATGATTTTAGTAGCTCTCACATGCACACTTTTTGAGAAATTCTTAGCATATAATGCTTTGCTTTTTCTTTTAATAGAAAACCTTTTGCTATTTCAATAATTTACATAGGCTTTGAATCATCTACCTATACAATATTGCATTTGTATCCCATAATTTCAGTTTCTGAATCTATACAGGAGAGCTCTGCATCATTGTTTTCCTATTTTAGACCCTTACCTTTAAGATTTCATTTTAAAAAAAGAAAGACTTGACTATTTTGGATATACAAATACATGGGATTTTCTAAGTGATTGTGATTTTTTCATGTATTCTCTATTTGGTAAAAGCAAATGTGCTCATCCTTGAAAGAGAAGGGGGAAAAAATCACCCTTTACAGCTGATTTTTTTTTTTCTTGTGCAACTCTATAATGTCCTAGTAGGAATATCTCACTTCCAAAAGTCAGAAGTTCGGAGCATGGACAGGCTCAGACAAATACACCTCTGTTACATACATATGTGATGCACATAAGGGACAAATAGCAAGTTACTTAGCTATCCTGTGTTTCAGTTTCTTTATGTATAGAGAGGAAATAATAGAGTTATTTTGAGGATTAAATTAATGAATATGTAGAAAACACTTGGAAAAATAGCTGACAAATTCCTAGTGCTATGTAAGTGTAGGTTTCTATCTTGTTTTATACTATTTTTCACTGTCATTTTGTCTGATATTCTCACATTGACTAATAGTACAGTATTTGATAGGAACATATGCCATGCCTTTGAATAATATAGAAATGGCAGAATATCATATTATGTATTGTATGCTATGTACTCAAGCTCTGCCTTTAAAATTTAGTAAGTTCAAGTAGAACTGAAAAATTTGGCCAATACATATATTTTAAAGTATTTATCTAAAATTACTCATATCATTGGACTTTAGATGAATAAACAAACCAATCTACCTGAATGGAAACAATTATACTATCATGAACTCAACAAATATTTATTAAGCACTGATGATGATATGCTAAGCATTGTGCTGGACTACAGTGGTACATGGAGCTTATCCTAATGACTTTTGAATTCTACCCATCTAAATACACATGTAAGAAGAAAATTATGATTCAAGTTACTAGAGGGCAGAGAATGCTGGCAGGAATGCTTTCTGAGTAGAGGAATGGCTGGAAAAGAGAGTCCTGAAAAGCTTTACAGGAGAATATACGAGGTGTGATCAAAAGATACAGGGAATGTTTAAATAAAAATAATTACAGTAAAGACACATTGCCATTAATCCCCCTCCAAAATACCCCCCCCTTGATTCAAAAACACTTATCCCATCGTTCTTGCCACTTTCTGAAACAGTTCTAGAAGTCCTCTTTTGTGAGTCTCTTTATTTCATGCTCCATCATGACAACACTGCATGTCACACATCGCTTCTGGTACAGCAATTTCTGTCAAATAAAAACATTACAGTGTGCCTCAGCCACCTTAGTGACTGGATCTGACACCGTGCAACTTCTGGCTCTTCCCCAAAGTCAAAATGACCATGAAAGGTAAACATTTTGAATCAATTTAGGACATCAAGCCAGCCACGACAGCACAACTAAAGATGCAAAAGAGGACTTCCAGAACTGCTTCCGAAAGTGGCAAGAATGACGCGATAATTGTGTTTGAAGCGAGGGGGATTATTTTGAGGGGGACTCATGGTAATGTGTCTTTTACTGTAATAATTGATTTTTTTTAATTTAAATATTCACCATATTGTTTGATCACACCTTGTGTATTAAGGGATATTTGCTACCAAACACATATCTCATTCCCAATACTCAGTCAGTCAAAAACATTGATTTATTGTTTCTCAATAGTCTCTTTTATTTGTCCCTTCCTCACCTTTCCTACCCTCCCTCCTTTGCCCCCTAATTACAAATTTGTACTGTTAATTCTTATGATTAGTTCAAAATCCTTAGCTGCTTTGATGGTTTTAGCCTCAACCAAATTGAATTAACCATTCTACAAACAATTAACATTGCACCTAACCTCCTCAAATGCTACATATCTCATGCCCTTCCTCAAAATCAAAAGCCTTTTTTCAGACTAGTACATCAATTCTGAAACGTTTGGCTTCATTTTTAAAATCCATCACCATCTCATCTTGTTTGGCTTTTCAAATATATTTCTTATTTCATAAGCAAATGTAGACCTTCCATTAAAGTTGGAATCATGAAGGTGCCTTGTGACAAATCCGGCAGGGTTTTTTCAATGTTGTTTATTGTTCCATGAATACTCCTCCTGTACCCATCCCCCAATGCATACACTGGCACTCATTAAAGATCCAACTCAAGTGCCACATCCTGCTTAAAACTCCCCAATTACCTCATTCCTCACCGGCTTTCTCTATCTCTGGCTATTTTTAAATCATTGTATAGAACACAGCATATTGCTATGTGTGTTCTACTCGGATGTCTGCTTCATTGCTGTTGTGAATAGGATTTACAATTAACAGGTGGTCCAAATACAAGATAGTAGTCTCTGGTATCCTGGGTCCAAGAACATCAATTTAGACTATAGTCTCTTTTCTTCTTGCGCTTCTTACGGTAAATAAGCAGTATGAATGAGAAATAAATATTTATTGTAGTAGTTATCAAACATGTTATACCAGAACTCCCTTTTTCTTTTAAAAGCTATTAAGGACCTCAAAGAGTTTTTTGTTCATGTGGGGTTTACCTGTAATAATTACTACATTTCAAACTAAAACAGTCATTTATTAAATTTTGAACTCTTCATTTGTCACTTAATATAAAGTAACGTATTTATGTAAAATGAATATGTATTTTATAAAGCAAAATCAGTGAGAAGAGTAGCATTTATTTACATTCTTAAAACTTCTTTATATCTGCCTTAATAGAATTCAACTGAATGTTCTTATCTCATTCTGCATTCAATCAGTTGAGAAATGTTATCTTAATGAAAATATATACAGAAAATCAGGCCTTGCACAGATATGTAGTTTGGAAGAGACATATGTTTTAAGCATTTTCAGGTAATTATGGAACTTATTCTATTATATTAGACCAAAATACTCAACAAGTAAAGATAAGGATTGATATAAATAAATCCAAAGCCATATCAATGAACTTTTCATATTCTGTTACACTATAATTCATTATCTATCTTGCATTTTCTACGGATCTTTTTACTGAGGCATAATTTTGTAACATCAAGCATTGATCATCTGAAAACAATAGTTTACTGAGTTATGCATATTTCAAGTTTTTGACATTTTAATTCAATAGTAAAAACAATGATTGCTAATATCATCAATTTAATCTGCAAAATCTTTAGGTATCAGGGAGCTGTCAAGCTCACAATAGTAGGTATACAATTTCCAAAATTCTTTCACTTGAAATCTTAAAACATAATGTAGATCATAAAAACTCTCAGTTGCTTTCCATGAAACAACAGGCTCACTTTATTCATTTACTTTAGAAAATGTCTGCCAAATACCCAATTTTAAATAACCATAGTTTATCAGTAATTAACTCAAGTAAAACGATGTCCCATGAAGAAAGAGCTAATTCATCTCACAATTGCTTTTCCTAGAGACAACTAGTATACTTCTTGTTTGCAGTGAAAGTGCTTCATGCATACTCCCCATGCTGTCACACATAACATTAAAAAGACATGTACTCAAGGGACAAAATTTAACAAAATTGATAATCTCTTCTGCTTCATCAAGTACATTTTCAGAGTCAATGTCCTTTGTTTTCCCTTTTGCCAGCACAATTAAGTGAAAATGTGAGTCTAATAGCAGCCTACTTGGATACCACCATCTTTATCCACAATGTTGCATTATCAGTGCAACTATCAACAAGGTTAAAATCAATGCCATTTTACTATTATATTGGAACTAGTTTTGCCCTCACCAACACTGTGAAAGGGTCTCAGGGATTCCCAGGTACCCATGGACGATCCTTCGAGTATCACTGTTTCATTGTGTTAAACCATGAGCTTAGGAGTTGAATGCTACTGCAGCATAATGTATGTATCCCTGATAATCATAGATGTAAAACTCCTGAACAAAATATTAGCAAACTGAATTCAACGGCACATTACAAAGGTCATACAACATAACCAAGCGGCGTTTAGCCCTAGGATGAGAGGATGGTTCAACATATGCAAATCAAAACAACGTGATAAACTGCATTAACAAAATGACAGATGCAAATCCACAATCATCTCAATAGTCGTAGAAAAATAATTTGAAAAAAATTAACACCCATTCAGGTAAAAGGTCTCAACAAATTAGGTGCAGAAGTAGTGCATCTCAATATAATAAAGGTCATATTTGAAAAGCTCACACTGACATTGTATTCAACAGTGAAAAACTGAAAGCTCTTCTTCAAAGATCATGAATAAGGCACAGATACACACTCTCACGACTTCTGTTCAACATAGCATTGGAAGTACTAGCCAGAGAAATTACGTAAGAAAAAGAAATAAACTAATCCAGATTTGAAAGAAGGAATTAAAATTATCTCTGCTTGCAAATAACATATTTCAAAGACTTCACAAAAAAGTAAACTGATAGACAAATTTAGTAAAGTTGCAGGATACAAAAATCAACGTACAGAAATCAGTTGCATTTTATACACCAACAATTAACTATACAAAAATGAAATTAAAAGTCCCATTTGCAATAGCAGCAAAAAGAATGAAATACTTAGAAATAAACTTAACCAAGGCGGTAAGCACCTGTATACTGAAAACTAAAACACTGATTGAAGAAACTAAAGCAGACACAAATAAATGAAAAGATGTTGTGAAAAGAATTGATAGTATTGTTAATATGTCCATATTATCAAAACCATCTATAGAGTCAATAAAATTTCTATCAAAAATACAATATTTTTTACATAAATAGAAAAAATACCCTAAAATTTAAATGGAAACACAAAGACCCTGAATAGCCAAAACACTTTTGAGTGAGAAGAACAAAGCAGGAGCTATCACACTTCTTAATTGCAAACTACATTACAAATCTTAGGTAATCAACACAGTATTATGCTAGCATAAAAACAGACACATAGACCAATGGAACAAGATGGAGAGCCCAAAAATAATCTACACACATTCAGTTAACTAATCTTTGACAAGAGTACCAAGAATACACAAGGAAGAAAGGATATTCTTTTTAGTAATTTGTGTTGGAAAAATTGTATATCTACATGCAAAAAAAATAAATAAATAAAATTGTACCTTAATTTGCACAATACACAAAAATTAACTCAAAATAGGTGAAAGACTTAAACATAAGACTCGAAATCATAAAACTACTGGAAGAAAATATAACTTCTTGAGATTAGTCTTGGCAATGATTTATTGGATATGGCACCAAAAGGACAGGTGACCAGTGAGAAAAATAGACAAGTAGGATTATATCAAACAACAACAAAAACCCACATTTCTCTTCAGCAAAGGAACCAATCAACAAAATAAAAGAACAACCTACATAATGGGGAAAAAAATACTTGCAAACCATATATCAGATAAAGGGTTAGAACCCAAAAAATTTAAATTACTCCTCCAACTCAAAAAATAAACAACTCAATTAAAAAATGGTCAAATGGCATGAATAGACATTTCTCCAAAGAAGACAAACAAATGACCAACAGATATATAAAAAGGTGCTCAGCATCACTAATCATCAGGGAACTGCAAATCAAAATTACATTGAGTATCATATCACACCTGTTAGAACAGCTGTCATCAAGAAGACAGGACATGACAAGTGTTGGCAAGAATATGGAGAAAAGGGTACTCTTGTGCACTGTTAGTAGAAATGTAAATTGGTACAGCCACTATGGAAAACAGTTTGGAGGTTTCCCAAAAAAATTAAAAATAGAACTACTATATGATCCAGCAATCCGACTTGTGTGTATACATGCAAAGGAATAGTAATGAGCATTTCAAAGAAATGTCTGCACTCCCGTATTTATTGCAGCACCAGTCACAATAGACAAGATATAGAAACAACCTAAATCTATCAACAGATGAATGGACAAAGAAAATAGGGCTATACACACAATGGGATATTATTCAGCCTTAAAATATAAGGAAATCCTGCCATTGTGACAACACAGATGAACCTGGAGGACATTATGCCATGTAAAATATGCCAGTCACAGGACAAATACTACATGACACCACTTATAAGAAGATTCTAACATAGTCAAAACTCACAGAAGCCTATAGTCGAAGAGTTCTCATCACAAGGCAACAAACATTTTTTTTCTATTTTTCTTTGTATCTATATGAAATGACGGATGTTAACTAAACTTACTGTGGTAATCACACACACACACATTGTCAAAAATGTATACACGTTTTAAGAAAGGAAAAAACTGTATTAAAATTGCAATACTCAGTACATACCAATAACAAAAGATGAATACAAGTCACATTGGACTTCTGCAATTACAAGACATGCTCAAAGTGGTTACCATCAGTGTAATTTTAATACAGTTTTTTTCCTTTCTTAAAATATGTATACATTTTTTGGCACCCTGCGTGGGTGTGTGTATGTATAATATATATATATATATAATATATATAATATCCCATTGGTTCTTTTCCTCTGGATAGCCATGACTAACGCAAAGTTCATGATATAATAGTTGTGTGTCAGTTGTACTGCGACTGGAGAGATATTTAAAGCAGATTTTAGAGCTCTGTAATGATAACAATAGCAAGGAGACACAGGAATCAGTACTTACATTTTTCAGACAAAGAATCAGTGGACTTAGAGGTTGATTATGTTTGTGAATAAAAAGGAAGAAATAAGGTTGAGAGTTACATAAATGGTGCTAATGGAAATGATAACTGATATGAAAGGATTGGATAGATTTAGAAGTCTCGAGGAAGTCTCAAGAAATGCAACCTTATTCACAAAGATTCCTCCTTCAAGACAGTTGCAACTTCTTGCACCACTAGCAGGAGCATGGAGGTAGATAAGCCAAGGGCATGCACAATTTATAAAGCATTATGCATATGCAAGGGAGATGCCATCTAACAGGAAGCTCTCTTTCAAGCGCATTTTGTTGCAGAAACGTTTTCTCATTGCAATGAATTCATTTTTCTATATTTAGTTTACAGCATATAAAAGCAAATATGGGTCTTTGAACAGGATCTTTAAAATATTTATGTCTTCTCCCGTCACAGCTTGTATTATAAGCAAATCGTTATTTAGTTGCACGAAGCTTACATAAATGTGTTGTAAATAACTTTGAGAGGGTTCAGGAAGTTAGTGAGTAGTACTGGAAGCATATTTAAAATAACTGAAATTACGGAAAAAGAACGTTAACCCGCATTTGCCATGTAATAAGAAGCCATAAAATAATACTTCACATTTATCTTGGTTGAACAATTTGATTAGGGCTTGTTCTATAATTGAAAAAAAATGAGTATTAGAACCCTTGCATGAAAAAATGATGTTTCTTATGCAATCAACCAGTAAGAATTTATGGAGCATCCACATCATGCTCATTACTGGGCACTAGATACAGCAATGACTGTTGCTTACCCTATGTCTGCTTCACTGTATTCATCTTTCAGAGTCCTGCTATCAACCAGAGTGATCCTTTTAAGACATCGATAACTCATCTGTCAAAAGCCACCCAATGCCTCTAACCTTTTATTCAGAGGAAAAAGCATAGTTCTTACATCCAAAAAATCCTACATGATCTAGGCCTTTTTACTTCTCTGACTCCATCCCCTCTCCTTCACCCACCTTGATATACCCTGTTACCACTGTTGGTTTCTCTAACATGCCTTGCACGATTCTAATGCAGGGCTTTTGCACTAGCTATTTCCTCTCTCTGAAATGCTCTGCCTCCCAATATGAATAAGATTATTTTTTCTCCTTTGGCAACCCTTTGCTTGAATGTCATTTTCTCAAGGAGAGCCACACTGACTTCTCTCTCTCTCTCTCTCTTTCCTCTCTCTATATATCTGTATCTAAACCACTTTATTCAAGTATGATTGACATGCAAAAAGCTATACATATTTAATGTGTACAATTTGATGACTTTGGAGATAAGTATACTCGTGTGTGTGTGTGTGTGTGTGTGTGTGTGTGTGTATAGAATGAGAGAGAGAGAGAGCGAGAGAGAGAGAGAGAGAGATTTATTATAGAAATTGGCTCTTACAGTTATAGAGCCCAAGAAGTCTGCAAGGTGGAGAATCAGGAAAATTGGTTCTGTAATTCAGCCTGAGTCCAAACGACTGAAAATCCTGGGGCCGATGACATAGGTCTCAGTCTGATTCCAAAAGCCTGAGAACTAGGAGTGTCAATATCCAAGGGCAGGAGAAGTTGGAAGTCTCAGCACAGAGAGCAAATTTGCCCTTCCTCTGCTTTTTTGTTCTTATTCAGGCCCTGGCTTACTGGGTGATGCCCATCTGCATTGGTGAGGGTGATCTTCTCTGCTGAGTGTACCAATTCAAATGCTCATCTCTTCCTGAGACACCCTCAGAGAACCATCCAGAAATAATATTTTACCAGCTGTCTGGGCATCCCATAGCCCAGTCAAGTTCACACATAAAATTAACCATTGCAGTCTTAAAGGATCATTTTTCTGTCCACAGGACATGAGAAGGAAGATCCACCACTGGCTGGAGCTGCCTTGACTATTTCCCAGAAGGGCAGAATCAATGCGTGCAATGATAACTTACCTCTCCTAGAAACATCTAAGACATTTCACCAGTTTTGAGAACTAAAAATTTTCCTTTGACTTCTCCAGTTGTTGATCAAGTCTCCTTCACTGTAGTACTGTTTATTCCTTCCTCTTTCTGCCAAGTTGTTGATAATTCCTGGCCTTTTCTGCCTTTGTTTCTGCACTGGCTGTCCACCCATGATTTCACTAGCCTTCTTCTTTACCTAGAGTTTCCTTATATCAACAGCTGTTTGACCAAGGGCCCACTAAGACTGGCTAGGCATAGTTTACCTTAGCATCAGTGACTTCTGCTGTCAACATTACCACTTGACTCTCCCAACATCTACAGCTATATTATACCGGGCCCTACCTCCACACACACACTCCCAGGAACATGGCACCTTAACACCAGTTATTAAATGGGGTCAGATCATTTGGGTGTACTGCCAAAAGAAAAGTTGTACTCTATATATACTCTCTATTGACTGTTAAAGTTAATTCAGTAAAGAAAACCTTGACTTTTCAAACCAATATGTATTGAAAAACAATTCACTTACACGAGGTATTTTTTTCCATAAATTAATGCTTATAATGATTAATGTTTATTGAGGATGTATTATTTGCCAGGGCTAGATGTAAGGGCTTTACATGTATTAATTCAATGAATCATCACAATAGCCTTACAAATCAGATGTTATATCAGCCCAGTTTTATAGAACAGTCACTGTTCCAAGTCACAGAGGGTGGCCAATCAATGTTGTGATTGACAACCTACTTCTAGAGGCAAGTGGTGTGTGATGGCTAGAGAATGAGTCTCAGTCACAAGAACACTAGTAGCGGAGCTTACGGACACCGTCAGTCCTATAAGCAGAGGTTTATGTTTTTCAGAGCTGGAGAGATAGCTGACACAGTATAGATAATATCAGCCACAGCAACTAGAATGAGAAGGGCAACTCCCATTTTACAATTCCTTAACCATATACAGGTATCATTCCTCAGTTCTAGGAAGGACATAATTCTCCCCTTACCGTGTAATCTGTTCCTTTCAAGGGTTTACTCAAACCCAATCTCCATTTTGGTTTTTTTTGGATGATTCTTTAGCTTCATTTATTTTAATTTCATGGATAATTATTTAAAACTTAAATCTGTGAAAACAGGTCTCAGCTTATGATGGGCTACCCTAGTGAAAACTTAAAGAACATCTAAAGAATCCGGGGAAGTCATAGGCAGAGGACTGTCAGCAGATGTTCCCAATTGAGTTAAAAATCCCGATTGTCTTTCATAGCAGAAGTGAGGCAGGTGATCAGAGGAGAGTCAAATAATAGGAAAGTGCGAAAGGACCAGCGCAGGCAAGAAACTACATCCAGCAGGAAGTCACCAATTGGGAATCCCAGTCACTGTGAAAGACAGTGCACAGGGGAATTTCATTACTGAAGAGAGCTGGCAAGGAATGAAGTCACAGGAAGGGCAAAGGAGGCAAGATAGGATTCCAGCTGCTAGGAATGATGGGCACATGCTAGTTACCCCATAGCTAATCCACTGAGTTATCCCACGGAAGGATGTCATCACAAGGAAACAGGACCATATCACATGGAAACAGGACCACATCACATTACTGGGAGAACAGCACTCAGAATACTAGCCAGAATACACAAACGTTTACTCAGTTCTCCTCTAGGAGTCATTTAAACAAGGACAATTTATATTTGGCCTGTGTATAACATCAGTCTCAGAGCCTGGAATAATATTAAAGTTATAGATACTGAGAAATAGTATAATAGAATGAGTTCAAAATTTAAGTCAGCATGCATCCATCCACATATTCTTGTTAAACATCTTTTCTGCATCATGCTCAAAGAATAGGTGATCTGCAAGGCAGGCACTCCTTTTGTCCAGACAATCAGGAGAGCTGCTTTCTGACTTCATTCCCGTTACTGACTGTGTGACCTTGGGAAAGGTCAGGATATTTTGCTAAGTGAGGGCAGTGGAGCTAGCTGCTGCATAAGGCCCCACTTAACATGAACTTTCGGCAATTCTGGGCTTAAGTAGCGATCTATGTACCCTAAGTATGATTTCTGGAATGTTTGGGATCAATTTAGATGCTAGAAGTTTCTGTCAACAGGTAACTTTATTCCTCTGCTAAAAATAAGCTCCTTCTCTATTTCTCTTTCTCTGATGGAAGCTTCATGTTTTTCGCTTTGTTTTTTTCCCCTAAAATAATTGTTATTATATTTCAAAATAAATGGCTATAAATGACAGCTAATCAGAAATGCAGAAAGGAGTAATTGTCTTGCCACTAAATCTTAAGATTAAATCAGCCAAACCAACAACGGAAAGTTTTGAACTCTTGATTTAATTGAATGAGGACAAAATGCGATTGCCAGAAGACAAAGCTACAATTATACACTTTAAACAATGTCCAAATTGTAATATCCAGGCTTTAAATGGAAATTCTTAATTAAAAGATTCCTATGATATTGCTACAGGTCCTTAAATTTATAAAGTGCCCAATCAATGCAGTTTGAATTAAAAAATGCTTAATAATGAAACAATAACTAACCCTCGATGAGCAAGCACTTTCTATTATATGTTCCAGGCTCTCTACTAAAGGCTTCAAACACAGGAATTCATTTAATCCTCATACCAACTTTATGAAGTAAGTTTTACAAATGAGAAACAAAACAAACAAGCAAATAAACTCTGATACATAGAAGCCAAGTGACTTGTTTAAGTTCACACAGCTAATAAGTCAGGTGCTACACATCCAGCATTGCCATGGCAGACCCTTGCTCTCCCCGAGTCCTCTGAGCTGGCTATGTTTCCCAGAATAGACTCCAAAACTAGATGCTCATGCTTTAGGAATAACTACTAGGAACCTTTGCAAGCTAAATCTAAACACAAATTAGTTTTGCCAAATGAATGTTATTAATACTCATTACCATTTATGAAGCATCTTATATATGTAAAGCTTTATACCTCAGGGTGATGTTGAAGGTTGTTTTATTAGTTCACCTGTTTCAATAAAACCAAACAAACAAAAAGGTCCCAGAGACCAGGCCATTTACTCATTCTGATATTAGGGTTGATCCTGTCTAAGTATTTAATGCTCTTAACACCCTGGGGGTCACAAGCTCTAAACTCACTAGAGTCCTTTTTGACATTTATAATGGGAAATCTGTTAGTAAATTTGCATGAGAAACAAGTGGTAAAAGAACAAAATGTTTAACAAATATGAAGTAAGCAAAAGGATTGGAAAAGGAAAAAAATAGGTGCAAAAAAAATGATGCTAAAAATTGTAGCTAACTTTTTTGTCTGGAAAATACATCAAAAAACTAATTTTAATTAATACATTGTAATTTCCAAATCACTCATCTAGGTCTTTAGAGACAATTATGGAATACAAAACTCATAATAATTTTGAGGGTTGAGTAACTTCACCAACACTTTACGAATACCGTGGACAAAAAATGTTTCTAATATTTCCCCTACCCCTCACCAAGTTTCTCTCCAGACCACATTTCTTTTGAGTTATATCCAGTTACCGCTCCAAAGAAATTAAGGTAACTTGAACCTTGAGCAGGATCCAAGAGCTTTTAACAGAGGATTTGGCTGTAAGAGTGATGGCAGAAGAAGTTTACATTATTTTTCAACTAGATTAGAGTCTTCAGAAACCCCAATGAGCAGTAATGACCTGGTATAAGAAATAGGGAAAACACATAGGGCAAATCTAATTGCCAACCACAATATTTTTTATACTATGAGGAACTGGTCACATATAGAAAGATCTGATTAAATCATCAAGCTTTTCCTTGAAGAGGAAATGAAATGACTGAATATTCCAGATATATATTATCATTATCCTTCAGAAGAACTCCCATTTGACAAATCCCCTCAAAAGTCCATGCTTTTCAAAGCCACCATCCAGTGGACACCAGTACCAGGTAGTCCCAAAGTGAATGGACCAAGATAATCAACCAGGTTCATTGATTACTTACAGATGTCTTTGTCCATTGAATGAAATAATTATATGATAACAAACAGGACTGGGCAGAAGTTTCCAGTCCCTGTTGATCCTACAAGCATACACATAGATTTTCTTAAAATTGAGATCCAAATGTACTTTAAAAATAGGGATCGTGTACAAGTGCAAGACTATTTCATGTCTCTTCAGGATGGCCTTAAATTACCTCAGTTCTTTCTGTAGTTGCTCGGGAACATTTATGCCCATGTGTAAAACATCCCATTTCTTAAATTCTCAACATAATAAACAACCATTACTTGAAAACGTGTGTTTTTTCTTGTAAATCATTCTATTTTCTTGGTCTTTTTAATACATGTGTAAACTTCTACAATTGTAAATTAATAGAATTTTAATACAAAATGTCAGAAATGTATGTTCAAAAACAAATATCATCTTACCAAACTGCAACAAATATAACAATCCTGATCACTTATTTCAGCAGCTGCTGCCTAAATAATTGTCAACCTAAATAAAAGTCGGAAGCACCTGGAGTATAGAGCCACCTGCTAAAGTGTATTTTACACTGCATATGTAATAAGTTGTTGTATCATTTTTACTGAGGGACTATAAAGCAGAAAGATTCTCATTTAATGCTTTTGAAAGGTATATGTTGTAAGGTAATAAAAAGGAATACAGTGCATTCATATGTAACAATTGCACAACCAAGGTAAGGTCTATTTGCCTATTCAAACACACATTCGTGCAAAAGGCAAATCTATGCATGATTCATTGTACTGGGCTCTTAAATGCCCGATGTTGATCTCTGCCAAGATCTGAGTGATTGTTCTATTAATATAGCCAAGACAAAAAAAAAAAAAAAAAAAAGGAAGAATATATCAAGCAATCCAGGACAAACTCAGTCATGCTACAGAGACCTGGCCTAAAACCCAAAATGCAAAATTATTTGCAAAGCTTGGCTGAGTACCTATTGACTGCCTGTTAAGTCACTGCTGCACTGCTGCCCCTGTGATTCCGGCTGGTTTCGGGGAGAAGGGAGTAGACACAAGGAGGGAGAAGGGTGTTGCTGGGGCGAGGGACCAGACAGGGCAACAACACATGGTTCCTATGGGTTAGTGGAGTCAGAGCTTATATTCATAGGTATGTGACCTGCATTTCCTATTATGAGATGTTTTGTCTTTCAAGTTAAGATATTGTCGCTCCAGAAACTTCCTTTTCAAAAAATCAAAGTTCCTTGGATTACATCAACAGATTTATTTGCCAATGACCAATAAACCAGAAACAGAAAAAATATTATGTACAGGGTGAATTCTCCTTCAAACAGCTCCTACTCATCCTCTCAAACGCCTCACTCCCCATTCACTCCTCGGCTTTCTATAATTTGGCTGTGGTCCCTACCACTCTAGCAAACTATATTTTCTATGCCAAGTTAAGGAGCACATTTTATTGCTTCTCTTACTAAAACCGTCTGCTGCTAAAGTTTGTTAATCATTTCACTGTTCTTGAAATTTGCTTTCCTTTTTTAACTTGTCCCCGTAATCCCTTGATGGATCTTTCACTTCTCCTTTCTCCATTCCTATATATCCCCCTACCCTCCATCCCTTCCAGGGTTTTTGTTCTTTGAACTCTTTTCTTACTCTGCAAGCCCTGTTTGGAAGACCTTACCCACCTTAAGGTTTCCACTACGAAACATGTGTTAATCATTACTAGATCTATACCGCCAAAACAAAACATGTTACGGGTCTAAAAGTTGTATATCCAATTGCCTGCTAAACAAGTGAGTCATGATATTATCCCTCAGTTGTCCTTATTTCTCACCTTCAAATCCCACCCATTGCCAAGTCCTCTTGCTTTTATTACCGAAAAAAATTGGCCTGTTCATGCCCAAATCCCAGATGCCCTTCTTTCCTACAATCACATCCCTCTCTATACTTGACTCCCTCACACTTCAGAAGGCTGCTCGAGTCTCTTGAATTGTCTCTAGACTTGAGCATCTCAAATCTGTCCTCTTAAAACTTGCTGTCTAGTAAAAGAGACAGACAAATAAATTGCTAGAAGGTGATAAGTGCTACAGAAATAAAGCAATTTAATCAGGGAAAGAAGGATGGGGAACAAGTGCTAGGGGAGAGCACTGTTCACAAAACACCCACAGGCTGACTCCTACTAACCATTTTAATTTCACCCCCAAATTTTAAAGTTTTACACGTAACTACTTGTTTTTTTCTAGAATACAATATCCTGTTTGCTACCCCTATATCTTTGTTTATGCGGCCTCTCATTCAGAAACATCCTTTCCCTCTTTACTTAGGAATTCATTCATTTAAGCATCATCGGACCTACCAGAAGGTGGTACAATGTTTTGACCGTCTTGCTCATTTTGTATCCTGTGTATTCCTCTACTATGCAGTGAACGCCTAAATTATTATTGTCACTTTAGTTTTCTGTCTCTCTATGAGACAGACAATAAGATCTCGATCATGGTTGTATCCTCAACATATTTAAACAGGCATTGCATTATTTGCCCTATGACCATATTTCTATAATTCAGTGGTTGTTCAACTTCCACTTCCTTTCATATTGGCACATTCTTTCTTAATATGCACTATTTTTTCTCTATTTATAGTCCAGGATATTTGATTTAAATCATCTTCTATTTCTTTCCAGTTTTTGTTTTTTTTTCTGTGTATTGTGGTTAAATTTTCAGACCAATGTTCCAAAATCAGTCTTTCATCCATTTCCAGTTCCTGGGGTAAGATGAGACAGAGGTCACACCACTGTAGACCCCAAGTCCAAATAGTGCAAGCAATATGTGTGCATTTTTCTTTTTTTTTTAAATAGAGAGAAATGACCTCTCTGGAAAACAGGGATGCAGGGGAAAAATATGTCGAGAAAATACATTGTATCTTTTCTGAGCGTTCTTACTATTGTAACAAGAAAGAGAGGCAGCTGGAAAAAGAAAAAAAAAAAATCCAATAAATTAATAAGGTAGATCATTGAGGAAAACAGGAACAGAGAAACAAAATCAAAGACTCTAGACTCTAAAGGTGGGTGGCCAAGGAGACGACAGTTTGAATTTTTTCTCCAGATTATTTGAAGAGCGTCTCCTCACCACATTTTTAAAGCATTGCTCTATTACATTATTTTTAACTCAGTTTGCCTGGTTTATTGCATCTTTTTCAACTTCATATGTTTATGCATATAAGGGTGTTTAAAAAGTTTATATATATATGTGTGTGTGTATATATACCTATGTGTGTATATATATATATGTACATACATACATACATGTTTTTTTGTTTTTGTAAATTGCTTAATGTATATTTTTAATGTTTATAAATGTCTTTGACTCTAACAATAATTTTGATATGGTGAACTTTTATTTTTAAAAATGGTATAAATTAGATATACTGACAGTTTAACAAACAGGGAAAATACTGCCAGTAAGTTATTCATGTAAATTAAAAGGCACTTCAGTTGGTTGCTGGTCATTATAATTAGTAATGGAAAACAGATAGCCAAAAGGTAAATGTGTACTAATTTACAGTATCTCACTGAAAATGCTTTGTCAAGAAAAATACTATCTTTCAAATGAAAAGTAATTGAAGCAATGAATTAGTCTAGGTTTTAATTAAAAACTGAAAATCCAGTATAACTATTGCCTAATTTTCACCAGCAAGAAAAACACAGCAAGATCAAATTTAGTTAAGCTGATTTAATATTTATATTTACTAATGAAGGGATATTGGGGACATTACGGTTGATACACATTTTGTAAAGTAATTACAAATGAAGCACTGAAGAAAGTGGCCATTTAAAGACATACATATATATATATATATATATATATATATACATACATATACATATATATGTATATATATATATACATACATATACATATATATGTATATATATACATCTCTAAGTATATATAGATATATATCATGCAAGTTTGCTCAACTGAATATTTTCCTAAATATCTGACAATGCACATGAAAACTATTTTAAAAAATAAGTTTAAAGATAAATAATATATATTTCCCTGGTATAGAATACACAATAAGCACAACTTCCAAACATGAGCACTAAAAATGTTTAGCCACAGACTAGTCCTAACATATAATAAGCAGTTACACTCAAATAACTGAAATACTTTCTACTTTCTAATATCTCTTTCATGCTGGAAAGCAAGATTTGTTTTTATAATGTTCTATTTTCCCACTGGCCTCTAGACATTTTCATTTGATATCCTTCCACATTTTGAAATCCATCATCTCTCCAACTTCAAATCTCCTTTTCATTCTTCATTTAATTTATTAATGAACTTGATGCTTCTTGAGCCTATATACTTTTCCTTAACAAATGCTTTGGTAAATGTCATTTCCACATGTGACATCCTACAGTGGCTCAGCACTGCTTACCAAAAATAAAAATAAATAAATAAATAAATAAATAAATAAATAAATAAATTCCAATTCTCTTAGAATGCCATTTGCATTATATATGATTTAGTTTCAAAATGTCTTCCCAGATTTAGCTCGCTCTACTGTATAACAAACCCTGTGGTATAATCAAACTGACTACATTTTATTGCACAGATGTACACTGTGCAATTATTTTAAATTCTGAGTTCTGCTTGCACTTTCTTTACCTCTGGTTTGAATGAGCATTTAACCTAAGCTCTAGTTCCCTTTTTCGTCAGATCTCCACCTATCAAAATCCTACTCATACTTCAAGGCCTGTTTCAAATTTCAACTCATCCACAAATTTTTCCCCTATCACCAAAGAAACAATCGCTTCCTCCACTCAAATCCTATTAGGAGGCTACATATGAATTACACTTCTATAGACATTTTTATTTTAACACATTAAACTAAGTACCAACTATGGACAAGACACTGTTAGATAATACAAGGGTTACAAAAAAAATTCCTTATTTTCAAGAACATTTTAATCTAATGGAGATCTAAGGTAAGTACACAAATGACTGTAATATTAAGACTGAAATTTCCCTAAGAAAAGTACATGAAAAATTCTGGGAGGATACTGTTGAGAAGAGCTTTATTTGTGATGACAACTGAGGTAGATCCTAAACAATGAAATAATTCGGGCAGTGAGGGATAAGGTAGAGAATATTTCCGGTTAAATAAGTATGGACCAAGGTATAGACTTGAAAGTGCTCAGAGCATGTTCATGGACACTGTCAGGAGCTGAACTCGTTTTGCCCAAAATTCTTATGTTGAAGTCCTAACATCCAGTACTTCAAAATGTGACTATATTTGGAGATAGGGCCTTTAAAGAGGTGATTAAGTTAAAATGAGCCTATTAGGGTGGATCTAATTAAATCTGAGTGATATAAGAAGAAATTTGGACATACCAAGATACACTAAGGATGCACACATGCAGCAAAAAGGCCGTATGGGGACACGGTAAGAAGGTGGCAATCCGCAAGCCAAGGAGAGAGGGTTCCAAAGAAACCAACTCTACAGACCCCTTGATCTTGAACTTCCAGCCTCCAGAGTGTGAGAAAATAAATTTCTGTTGTTTGAGCCACCCAGTATTTTGTTGTGACAGCCCCTACCAAACTAATGCAGACACCTTATTTATTATGCAGCATATATACCAACTAATGAAAGATAAAGCTGGACATAAATGTTGGAGTTACTGATATAAATGGGCTAATTGAATTAATATATATAAAACACTTAGGACAGTGTCGTGACTACTCAGCCTACATTCTACTTCAAATGATTAATCTAAACCAATCATGGTAATTTGATGTCCCTTGCTTGCCAATGATCAATTCAAACATGGGCAGTTCTAAGTCATTTTTGGTCAATGAGGCATGAGGGAGTAGGGATGCTTCTGGGCAAAGTTTCCCTACCAGCAAGGAAGAACAGAGGCAGAGTTAGTCACTTTCTTGCTTCTTGTGTTGTCTTGTGTGTATATGAGTCGGGGACCATCAGAGCCATTTTATCACCAGCCCAAGGATTAAGGGATTCCTGGCATAGAAGAGCAAGATGACGATGTCACTGACCCACTGAAACAACCAGATGTTTTGCTTCTCATATTGATTCAAACAATTTGTTGTTGTCATTTTCTGTTAATTTTACTCCTTACTTTTATCAACTTTCAATTACATATATATTCAAGTATTTCGATACCTTCATTGTATTTTCTAGTACTATTTCAAAGCTTTGGAAGTTACTACTGAATTAAATATTCAGTTCTATTTTCTTCTAGCTCCTCAGTGAACTTGTTTTAATTCACTAATGCATTTCTACATCTTGATTTCCCAGCTCTTCTTGGCTGACCCTGGGACTTTCATCTTAATTCCTCTCAAACTGCACTGGTCAAGGTCAGTGTGCTGGAGTCAAGTGTGATTCCCTTATATCGTGCCTCATCGAGCAGTTAGTTGTCATTCCTCATCCCACTCCTTTAAATATTTTCTTTACTTGTTTCTCACAATACCACAGTATCTCCTGGGTTCTCTCTAATTCTCTGGCAACTCTTTCCTTTTTTGTTCCTTCTCCTAAATGCTGTAGTAGCCCAGTGTTCAGTCCTTGGCATTAGTCTCTTCTCTGCCTGTACACACTTGTTCATTCCCAAGGCTGTAAGTACCATCTATATGCAGTGACTCAATATACAGTGACTATATGCATTCATCAAGAGCACCACTAAATTTGTATATCTAACTTTATACCCACTATCTCCATACAAATATGTAATAGGGATCATAACCCTAATCTATTCAAATGAGGCTCTTGATTCTTTCCTATCTTACCCCAACCAATCTCCTCCAATAATCTTTCCTATCTCAACAATTGCTACAACTATGTAGATCATTGTTCAGTTGTCATCTTTGCGTCCTCTTTCTTACAATTCATATCTAGTCCAACTCAGGGCTTTCAGCTTTTCTGTCAGAATATATGTTAAATCTGATCACTTCTTATTACCTCAGACACAAACCACAAGTTGAGACCTCCTTCATCTCGAGCATGCTCTTCTATATGCTTTAGCCTCCTAAATACCTTCTTGTTTCCTGTCTGGCTTCCTGTAGTCTATTTTCCACCAGTAACAAGAGTGATATTTGTTAAACATGAATAATTAATACTTTACATATATCAGGTCATTTATTTCTCATGGCAACCTGATAAGAGAGTTGCATCTACTTGCCCATTTCACCGATAAGGAAAAAGAGTAACTTACCCAAAATCATAGCTGATAGATAGGCGAGGAGGACTACAATTGAGGCAGTGTTCTTCCTTAACCCGCTGTTATACATTCACACCTGTACATAAACCATTCAGTGCCTTTTCATCATTCAATATAATCGTGGAAGAGGTCAACCTAAGGAAAAAAGTTATATTAAACTACCCTTACATCCATGCAAAGTGCCCACACAGTGCCATATCTTTTGTAGATATTTGAAAGAAGATATGTTTAATAAATTATCACATGTAACAATGTTTTAAATACATTTTTACAACATCATTAACTAAATAATGATTTTCATTTGGATAAACTTTCACTCTAACACATTTAAATTACCCACCTATACTTAATAGCAATAAATTATTTTAGGAAAAATAAGAGTTAATATAAAGTAGAAATAATTGCCTTCCTTAGTTCCCAGTGTCCTTAATTCCTCTTTTCTCCAGTTCAAATCCAACGAAGAGGCTATTAACCAAGTGCCATTACTCTAGCACCTCCATTCTAGTTAGTTGGAACCACTGTTTTACAAACAAGGTGAATGTTTTACTTGAATGTGAGTGGGGCCACTTTTTGCAAATTCTTATAACATAGTTCAATATTTAGTCCAGTAATATATTTTAAAATATCCCATCTCTTCAAGAGTGTTCAGATTCCTTCATTTCTTAAAATACAAGATGTGAGCATATTGCTTGTAAAGATAGAAAGTAACATGCTGTAAGTTTGGAAAAGCAGCAGGTATGT
This sequence comes from Rhinolophus sinicus, assembly GCF_036562045.2. Lineage (NCBI taxonomy): Eukaryota > Metazoa > Chordata > Mammalia > Chiroptera > Rhinolophidae > Rhinolophus > Rhinolophus sinicus. The sequence continues at coordinate 20,608,234 of NC_133752.1, forward strand.
GAGGCATGCAAAAATAATGAGGAAGTATATTTGCTGATCTGAACTTCAATAGCAGACTGTTCTCTTGGGAAGGTATTTTTACAGACAGTTCAATCATTTATGCTACTAGCCTTTGCTTCACTGGTGGGTGTTGAGGATTTTCTTCTTTTTTTTTTTTCTAAGTGGGTCAAGAGCACATATGTTTTCAACACAGAAAAATATGTTAAGATACTAAATAATAAGGCCTTGATTTCAAAAATTAATAGCATTCATGAGGATGTAGTTAAGACTAGCTATTCCCAGCGTGATCTCCTGGGCTTCCTGCATTCTGAGCAGAAATCCATCTGCATTCTCTACAATGTATGTAAATGCTACCAACTGTTATTGGAAAAACACAACATGTTAAGCACATGATGTGTCAGGTAAGGAAAAAAGAAAAGTGTTTTTCCTCTTGAGTGTTAATCTCCATTCTTTCCTTATTCCTTGTTCTCTCCCAGTAGTAATTCTGTGGTGCATGGGGAGAAGCCTTAACACTTTCAGGTACTGCTGGAGTCCCAATTAACATCATCATGTCCTTGAGATTTCAATGGTTATCTCAAGGTCCTCTCATACTCTAGATTCCTGAACAAACTTATTGTTTTCTTCCCTGGGTGCCTATAAAATGCCCATTTCTTAACATCCCAGGGAAATTCAGAATGAAAAATAAAAATCTCCATCCAAGCCTGAAATTCCAATGAGTTTATGGATTTGGAAAAATGACAAAAGGAAACGTTTATTAGAAGTCTTGAGCCGCGTAAAAAGAAGACAGAGCAGAGTGGAGGAGAACACAAAGCTTGTATCATGAATTTGTTGGCTTACCAATCTTTCTTTTTGTTTAGCTATATGGACCGTGAACCTTCCAAATATCTGGGCTTTAAAATTTCCCTTTGGGAAAATTTAGTTGGTCTTTTCTTCATAGAACCCAGAGACAAATTAGTTGTCTGCTTAGATATCTAGCATGTATAAATGATTTACCAACAAGTTATCAAAATCAGAAAAATATTTTCATGATGTAGCTTTGACCCTTCTTATAATATTTGAGCACTTCTTTAATCTCAAAAACCCACAATATGCCCCTACTCTTTCATTAAGTACCTAAACTAAAACTGCCCTTATGGATGAAAAAAAAATGTCAACTTTTAAGTAATCCCATATACCAGTTCCTTCCCCTTTTAGTATACTAATCTATAGAGTTTCTTTAAAAATGTCTTGTCATTCGTTCTTGGCAGATGTTGTGAGGTTGGAGAATACCCATAAGTGTTTAAAAATATATATTTGCTCTATGATAAATTCATTTGTTCATAAATGTCAGCTAGGCTTTTAAGCCTGTAGGAAGAAATGCCTGCAATGTTTTAAATTTTTATAAACTCTTAACTTTAAATGTAGCCTAGAGGAACACAAGTTAAGGTTGCACCATGTGAAAATGTATTTTTTTTTCCCTCCCTCAGATGTACTTCACTGCAAACATGCTATACAGAAACTCAAGTCATATGACCAGGCTGTGTTTTACTACTTAGTTGTGTGACAAGGGGTTTAATCAGCCTGAAAAATGTTGACATCTCAAGATTTGTATTAGAAAAGAACATAATGCCTGATCTTTGGAACTTGAGACTAAAAGCTCACACTTTTCATTTAATAGAAAGGCAGAAGAAATAGATGGTGCAGAAAATTCAAATTAAATATGAAAGATGCAAATGGTCGAGCATTAGGCTGTGCTATTACCCTTGATTTAATGAAGCCCAATGTCTAGAGAAAGACCTCTAACTTGTCAGGTTGTTATCTATAAAATGAACATTTTTCCTGTACCGGGTTGCTCTTTGCAAAGGTTTATTTTTAATAGAAGCTCTACTTTCACAAGAAACTATTGGAAACAAAATTCACAGACTCCTAAAAATCTGCCTAGTTGAACATATAAACAGACAACAATAAGTTGAGGGCATGCGTAATAAATATTTGAATAAATTTATTTCTTCAGACATGTATTATATTAAGGTACAATTTTCTAATAAAATTTATTTTTTTAAATTATTAAATTCTGCTGTAGTCAGAATAGTACAACATGTTCATAATCTCCTTTGTTTATGTCTTCATTTGCTAAATTACAACTGAATGGCAACCATAAGTCAGGCTCCACTTGGATTTTCAAGGGCATTTGTTCTACTATCCCTCTGAAGTCATTATAAATACTAATTACTCTGGAAGTCAAATGCGCTTCTAAGACACCAGTTTGACATCCTATATCTCCAGGAAAAAAGACATGGACAAATGACAGCATAAGGCATCCCACATCATGAGTTCAAATCTGAATATAACCTCTTAGTAGTTGAATGAACTTGGCCACCTGAACTCTTGGTGACTCAGTTTTTTCACCTGTAAAATAGAAACTATAATGATAGCTTTCTCATAGCAGTTTTGTGAAGATTAAATGAGATGATATATGTAATGTGCTTAGCACAGTGCCATATATATAGAAAAAATGCCCAATAAATATTAGCTAGTACTAATAATACTTGCAATAGTACTTGATAGGAGCAGAATTTGTATTTAGGTTAATACATTTTAATATAATTTGTATATAGTTTGCAGATGTATACTTTACATATACAGCTTATATAAGAACACTATATGAATTATTATTTTATTCTTTTTTTCAAGGTATAATTGATATATTTTATTTATTTATTTATTAAGATTTTATTGGGGAAGGGGAACAGGACTTTATTGGGGAACAGTGTGTACTTCCAGGACTTTTTTTTCCAAGTCAAGTTGTTGTCCTTTCAGTCTTAGTTGTGGAGGGCGCAGCTCAGCTCCAGGTGCCGTGTTCAATTTTAGTTGCAGGGGGCGCTGCCCACCATCCCTTGCGGGACTCGAGGAATTGAACTGGCAACCTTGTGGTTGAGAGCCCACTGGCCCATGTGAGAATCAAACAGGCAGCCTTCGGAGTTAGAAGCATGGAGCTCTAACCGCCTGAACCACCGGGCTGGCCCTATTTTATTCTTTTTGTTAGATTATCACCTCCCAAGTAAATTGACACATACAGTGTACATATATGTATATACATATAGGTGTGCATGCTTTATGTAACATGTATGTGTGTGCAGATATAGAGACAGAGAGAAACCAATAGAGAAATTTATAAGGGGAGCAGCCAACATCTTGCCTTATTCTAAGATTCTTATCTTACTCTAAGAAATACCATTGCAGTTACATTGTCTCACTCATTTTGGCTAATCCTGATTGACCTAAATTAACAAAATCTGAATTACAACATTCCTTTCAAAAATGTAAAAATGTTACCCCCATTAAAAATGAAAAGCTATGGTACCTATGTATTATTCAGTAATTACTAATATTAAATATTTTAATGTTTACAACTATTAAATCTTCAACATAGATATAATTATTAACAATAAACTATTGGTTGTACATCTTATGGATGGATGAATTATTGTCACCATTATTAAGGAATATTCAAAAACTTCTTTTTGTTTCCAAGATTCTCTATAAAATAGTAATGTAATACAAATGTATAGGAAAATGAAAAGATTTATAAAACAACAGCAAACCAAATTGGAACTACTAAAATTATAGATTCCATGGTGACAGAACCTATATTAGTGAGGTTTGGTTATAACCAGGATAGTGTGACATGATCTGCTTCCCCAAATAAAATTGATGCAAAAAAATTTTGTGCTAAATCAATTTTTTACTTCAATAGGCAATTATAGTTAAGTAACTTCCTGTGAATTATAGGAATAAAGTCAACAAAGTATTATATATTAGAGAAAAAGAAAACAGTATAACACAGTTTAAAGATAAACTAAGGACAATTTACATTTATTTCAGTACTTCTCTCATTCAACCCATATTCTTAGAGCATCTATTAGTGGCAGACACTATTGTATGTGTGTGGGTAAAGCAATGGACCTGAGGAAGGCCCTGCCTACATATAGCTGCAGAGTCCATGTTAAGAGCCACATGGATTTATTTTAATGAATTGGTTCATGTGCTTGTGGGTGCTGGCAAGCTCAAAATCTGTAGGGCAGGCTGGCAGGGAGGCAACTCAGGCAAAGTGATATTACAGTAATGAGTCTGAAGTTTATAGAGCTGGCTGGCAGCCTAGACACTCAGGCATGATTTCTACTTTACAGTATTGAGGAAGAATGTATTCATCTCTAGAAAACCTGTTTTTGCTTTCAAGACCTTCAACTGATTGGAAGAGGCCCACCCACATTACTGAGGGTAATCTCCTTTTCTTAAAGTCACCGAATTGGAAATGTCAATTACATCTACAGAATGGCTTCACAGCAACATCTAGACTGGTGTTCAACCAACAACGGGGCACCAAGTCTAGCTAGGTTGACATATAAAATTAGCCATTACACAGAATATACTAAAATGTATGTAAATTATAGTGGATACAAAATAACTCATTCATTGATTTATTCAACAAATATATTTTATCTCAATATGGTGGTATCCCACTCCAGTCAGAATGGCTATCATCAATAAATCAATAAACAACAGTGCTGGTGAGGTTGTGGAGAAAAGGTAACACTTGTGCACTGTTGGTGGGATTGCAGATTGGTACAGTCACTATGGAAATCAGTATGGAGGTTCCTCAAAAAACTGGAAATCGAACTACCTTATGACCCAGCAATTCCACTACTAGGTATCTATCCAGAGAAATCCAAGACATTAATTGGAAAACATTTATGCACCCCTATGTTTATTGCAGCGCTATTCACAGTACCCAAGACTTGGAAACAACCGAAATGCCCATCAGTAGACGACTGGATTAAGAAAATGTGTTATATTTATACAATGGAGTATTAATTCGTTATAAAGAAGAATGAAATCTTACCATTTGCAACGATATGGATGGACCTAGAGAACATTATGCTGAGTGAAATAACTCAATCAGAGAAAAACAAATACCACATGATTTCACTTATATGTGGAATCTTAAGAACTGAATAAGTGAGCAAAGCAAACAAATAATCTCAGAGATATAGAAAAACTGGTGGTTGCTAGATGGGAGGGGGGTGGGAATGAAGGAAAAAGGGAGGGGATTAGAAAGCACAAATTGGTAACTACAATATTGCCTTGGGGATATGAAAGACAGTTTGGGGAATATAATCAATAATTTTGTAGGGTGTCAGATGGGCACATGTCTTATTAGGGAGACCACTTCATGGATGGTGTAGATGCCCGACCACTATGCTGTACACCTGAAGCTGAATAATATTGTATGTCAAGTATAATTTCATATATATATATATAGTCACGGGATATGGAATACAACAGAAAACAGAGTCAATGGAATTGTAATAGATATATACGATGTCAGAGGGGCAATAGATTGGGGGAGGGGGAGGGGGGAGTTATCACTTTGTGAGGGGTGAAATGCCTAACTATGTCATTGTTTTGTACACCTGAAACTAATATATATATATATATATATATATATATATATATTTTTTTTTTTTTTTTTTTTTTTTTTTTTTTAAGGGGCTATTAGGCTACTCTGTGCCAGGAACATCAGTGACCAAACAAAAATTCCTAACATCTTCGAATCTATAGATGGATGAGACAGACTATAAAAAATAATAATAACTGATTAGTGTTTTAGAGGATAGGTGGTATGGAAAAAATAGAGCAAGATAAGGGAGATTCGAAGTGGGAATGGGGTTTGACATGGTCCTAGATATGGTCACAACAGACACCACTGAGATGACATTTGAACAAAGACTTCAAGGAATAGTAGAATTTATCACTCAGTTTTCATTGAGTTATGCTGTTAATAATCCCCAGGTAACCATGGTTTAGAAAAACTAGTGTCTATTCCTCAGGTACATGCCATGACCTTTATGGATCAGCTACAGCAACTGCTTCACATAGTTTTAAATCCAGTAAACAGTGAAAAAGCAGCCTCTATTCACACTATGTCATTCACAGGTCAGAGACTGGGAAAATAAATGGTGGAACCACAAAATGCCCTTACCTGTCATTCTTCTTGGAATGACATGTCCCCTTTATTCACTTTTCAGTGGCCAAAGCATACCATTTGGTCAAACCCAATAGCAATAGGGTAGAAGTATTTATCTCGCAAAGAGTATTCGGGAGCAATATATCATCTTGGTTTCCTCCCTTTCTCACATAAAATACACTTGCCCTGGCCACACAAGGGAAACAACCTAATTGTGTCATCATGCTCAGTCCATGATCTCATGAAAATCTTTAGATCAAGGTCATATAAGGCTTTTCTTGATCCAGAGATCCAAGAACAGAAAAGCCAAGTCATCTGTCCAACACACCCCACACACACTAGTAGAATGTATACAGACTAACTGCAGTAAATATTCCCATTGGAATATGGTGAGAATGGGAAACAAACAGTCCTCACTGACCTATAGCAACACTGAAATCTCCCCAGGGAAAAATCTCAGAGGGCCTTTACCCTGGAGGAAAATCAGGCCCTGTTTCTGTTCCCTTCAAGTAGATCCTCAGCCATTGTTCTCCTGGTAAGGGTTTCTCCTCTCCGAGATCTTTCCTTTCCTATTTTGTTCCTAAGTCTCATCGGAACAGGACATTGGAGAATGTGTTCTCCCTGAAGACCACACAGTGTTCTCATCCTCCTTTCTGTCTGTGAAATGTTCGGGGCCCAGAGGTTAAGCTTCAAGTAATCAGCGTATTTTAAATCCAGACTGACTCCTATGGCAGTACAACTTTTTTAAAAGTTTAGTTAGCTTTTCCTCTTACTCAGCTTTATATGTTAGCAGCTTACCCATAATTATTCTTTTTTCCAGACTTAATTGTAGTAACTTGAACTTACCAAGCTTTGTTGGGAAAATAATGCCTTTGTTGTTGTTTTTTCTTGAGCCATTTTGTCTAACTTAACATTTTTACTAGGCATTACCTTAATCAATTTGGAGATTTTAACAAAGGGTTTTATGGCCATGATTCTATTTTAGTTCTTGCAAAAGAAATTAAGTTAAAATAGCCTTTGTTTTCAAAGGCTATCTCAGATTTATTTTTTATCTGTTGGAAATGAGAAACAGTGCCCCCTTCTACATCTGGAAGCTTTGGGAATTTCCAAGCTTTCTATATTTCCATTCATTTTTGCTTGCAAGGTAGCCAATTATTTTCTGATCTCATGTCTTTGTTGTAGTGGCTGGTTAAATCAGCCTATATTACCCAATGAACTCTAGCAATATTTTGTTTCTGATCAAATATTTTACCACTGTATAACATTATAATCATTTGTTGAAACTCCAATAATAGTTTCGTGGGTATCCACTATCAGTAATCAAAGTCAACATGAAGGATTGTGTTTGTTTAATCAGCACCCAATCCTTGGTACAATTTCCATATTAGCTTTCATGAATATGACACAGTAACAAAAGTCCCAATGTTCCAGAGGCTACTAACAACAAATATGTATTTCTCTCTTGTGTGACCAGTGTTTTATCGGTCAGGTGTTGATGCTCTGTTGTTTCATACCAGGCTGAAGGAATAGCCTCTATCTGCATGATGCAGATCTCATAGCAGAGGGAAAAGATCCAAGAAAAATCATATAAGAGCTCTTAACGCCTCTGCATGGGAGAGGCATATATTACTCTGTTCATTCCATAGGCAAAGTATGTCACATATCCAAATGGACAGGAAAACACTTTCCTCCTATTAAAGGAAGACATGTTTTGCAACCATAACGATCTGCTAGGGAGAGAGCAATGCAGACATCTGGGTCAAGAGAATTCCAGACAAAACCAACAGCCAGTTAAAAAATTGGGAATATGTCTGACATGTCCAAGGAATAACAATGAGGTCAGTGTGAATGACACAGAGTATACAAGCTGGAAAGTAGTAAAGCTCAGAGAGGGAAGAAAGAGCACAACTGTATAGAGCTTTCAGGCCATTGTAATGACTTTAATTGTAAAGTGAAGAAAACGTTTTGAGCCAAGACATGATGTGATCCAACTTTTATTTGAAAAGAATGACTGTAGCTGCTATGACTAGGTGGAAATGGATAAAGGGCATTAGTAAGAAGACAGGTTAGAAGGATACTGCTGTCAAAGTGAGAAAGTTATTCCTTGGGTAATAAAGATGGAGCGCCTGAGATATGGTCAGATGTGTTTTGAAGATGAGGTACAAAATCTCCGAGTGGGTTTGATATGGATGTGAGAGAAATAAAAGTCAAAGTTAGATTCAAGATCTAACTTCTGACTTTCAACTGGAAAGAAGTGGTCATTTACTGAGATGAGAAGATGGTGGGTCCAGCAGGTTTAGGGAGAAGATGGGGAGTTCTGTTTAACATATAAGGTTGAGGTGGCAATGAGACATCCACATGTAAGTGTTGAGGGGCAAGAAAAAGCAACTTTTGAAGTAGGAGTTATGAGCTTATAATTTTATTTAAAACCAGAAGACTGAATAAAATCAACAAACTGGTGAGTGTAATTAGAAAAGATGACAATACATCTGGGGAAAACTCCAATTTTAAAAGATTCGGGACAAGAAAATGAACAAGAAATCAAGACGTAGTTTACAGAAGGAAAATAAATAGTATGTGATAAGCTGAGAGGTAGGTAATTAATGTGTTCAAGGAGGCAGGTGTGACCAAATGTCTCAAGTGATACTGCTAGATTGTTTAAAACGAGACTGAGATCCGCCCACTAGCTTTAGCAATTTAGAAGTTATTGTGACACTGAAAAGGACAGTTCCGTCAAGGATTAGGCAAAAACCAAACAGGAGTAGTTTGAAGAAAGAAAAAGACAAAAAAGACATTGAGTATAGATAGTATATCCAAAAGAGAATGGAATGGGCCTGGAATCAGCTTCAGAGTGGATTTTAGCTTCATATAAGATGGTTTATTCTTTTTTAAAGTTGAGAATAACACTGTCCTAACATTTGTTAATTTCATGAAAATGATGCAAAGTATTCTATGGTATGCTTTGTATTTTTCTTTATTTAAAGGAAAAAAAGGTAAAACAAAAACAATGAGTCCTTAAGAAGAGTAAGAAATTCAAACTTAAGGAATTTGATAACGGCTTCAAAAATCATGTAAAGAGGAAAAATATTCTACTTCAGTTGGTCATTTATTATGACTGTCTCTTTCATTGTCAAAAAATCTGTAGGAGATAATTAAAGATATGGTGAAAACCCAAGTCCTGGGTAAGCTGAGTGATGGGTTGTGACATGCAAAGGTAAGAAGCAGAAAGACACCAACCAAGACAGATGACATGCATATCCTTTGTGAGTCTGGGATTGAGACCTGTGGCAAAATAGTCGAATTATCTGTGAGTGTCAGAGAGATGAGGTATCATGTTAGAAAGTAAAGGGAGCGTCAAACAGATGGACTGAGTCAAAAGCTGAAGGTAATTCCAGACTGTGTGGGAGGGGTGAAGGGGAGTAGCACATAGAGAAGATGTAGATATTAATAATTGACAGATGAACTGTCCTAGACAACTAACATGATCCTGAAGAAGATAATTCTCCACTCCTCCTTCATAAAGAAAACCAAATTACCTCTGGAAAATAGCATGACCCTAAATATTTCTCTCAAATTGGTCAGACTGATTCTGGCCATTTTCAAATAGGGTTATTTATCTATAAAGAACAAGTTACACATATGGATTTACAATAAGCTCCTTCAAAGCAGGCAGTTAATTTGTTCTCTTATATGTACCCACCCACCCCTTAATCTATGCTCATCAGAAGGGACTCAGTATATACCATTAAGTGAATATTGATATTCTTATAGTCAATGGGTAAACTGGGTAAATAAATGACCTCAAGCATGTTGTCACATGACATTTCACATGTTGAATTAAATCATATTTAAACACAGTAAGAAAAAAATGTTTTTCCAAAGACTGTTGAATCCATTCTTAAGGAGAATATATACTTATGAAATAAAATTTTACCCATTAAGCTAAATTGTGTATATGTGGGCATTATTTAGTTTGTAGATTTAATGTAGTTCAAAATTTAATGTATTAAATATTTATCTAAAAAGAAGTCAAAAATATGTAAGAAAAGTGTCTTTGGACTCTTCAAAAAGTTAAAAGTAATCAGTGAGAAATACAATGTGATAAAACCACTATATTGATACTTATTTTAATCACATAATAAAACTGCTTAATACAATTGATTTTTCATGCCAATTCATCAGGTTAGAATTAAGTTCACCATATTAAGAGTTAATTGGAAAATGTTTTGAAGTTAAATATAGCAGGTTTGCTGAGATCAAAGCAACTTTGTTTTAATAAGTCCAAATGTTACACTATATTTGAATATTTTTCTCCTGAATATTTTGGAGTATTACTATGCAAAGATCAGCCTTTTAAGAGTTTTAAACTGCCACCAAGTACGCTCTCATTTTATCTGATATTTCTGAAGAACTCTTAAAAGTAAATAAGATGAGCAAAGCTTTAATTTGACATTTCTTGAATTTAAATATTCATAAGGAGACTGATATTTAAACATCATCTACTGAAGAGCTCAATTTCAATGAACCAATCATGTATCAATTTCAGATGTATTACTTTAGGATGATAAGCGTACAGTAAAAGAGGAAAACTTGTTTATGTTGAAAAATGGATTTTAAGTATATATATGTTTTAATCTATAAAATCTTATTTTAAAAGATGAATATTTTTTTCTGTAACAAAAACATGCTATTATCAGTATTTCAAGATTTGCTACATATTATTTTATTGTATTGTAACTTAAACATTTGTTGCTGTACAAATTAAGTAGATATTTTGGCCTTGAGAGAAAACTTTGCTTTACTTAAATCCTTTGTTTTGAGAAGAAAAAAAAGTGAATTTTATTATAGGAAATAAGAAAATATTCTCTTGACTTTGCACATGACCTTCACATAATTTTTCCTTAATAAAAAGTATACCTTGAAAATGGGAATAATGTGCATTTGTCTTAAGATTACAGAAGTTAATATAAGGGCAGGAGTTAGAATATGAAATATAACTCAAAAAGAGATTTTTTTTTTATAACCAGTTGCAATGATTCAATATTCACAATTTTATTCAACTTTAAAAAAATGATGGAGCTGTTTTAATTCAAAAGTCAGATATTTTACATAATACTTTGTAGAGATTTAGAAATTTCAATCTCTTCCCTTTAAATGAAACTTAAATATTTTACATAATTTTGTTGAATTAGAGAAAAATGTTTCAAAATGCAATGTTTTATTTCAAATACGATACATGGAGAATTTTGAAATCAAAAGGGATAGGATGAATTTTCAAATACAAAAGGTGCTGAGACAACTGGTAACTTTTAATGGGTAAAAGTATCACCCTTTGTATAAAATGTGAAATGCTAAAATGTAAAATCATTTTATCACTGAAAGAATAGTTTTTATATTTGTTTGCTTGGAAGAAAAGGAAGATGTGCCTAAATATAAAAGCAAAGGAAGCCTCTATAAGTAAAAAATGAATGGATTTTTCATATCTAGGAAATGTAAAACATTCTAGGCTAAACATTATCAGAAACAAAGTAAAAAAGACAATCATAATTTATGAAAACAATTTGCAACTTTCAGGACAGAGAACCAATGGTATTCCTGTAAAGTAAGTTCTCACAAATCAGTAAGACAAAGCAAATAGCTCGAAAGGGAACTGTTCCAAAACAAAATAGAGGAATAACTAATTAGTGGTATAAATGGCTGATCAGTAGTTGTGTAAAACCACAATCTTATCAATAGTAAATGAAAGACAAAATAAAATCACAATTGAGAGTGCTCCCAACCACCTCTGATTTGGCGCTGCCCTTCTGTAATCAATTTTTGCTCAAAAAAGTCTTTCCATTTTAATATGCCTGTTTATCTTTTAACAGTTCTCATACCAGGAGAACCTAAAGAACCCCAACTGTCCCCAGGAGCAGTAAGCGACCAGACATAGGTACCTGCTGAGCCTTTGGGCTCGCTGTTTTCTGGCTGCCTGTGGCCGGGCTGAGGAAGTATTTCTGGAATCCTGATCCTGGCTCCACAGCCTCTGTGGGGGCAGAGCCCCAGAAAGTAGTTTCCAGGCTCTCGGCCTCACGTGGAGGAGTGCTGGCTCGGGTAGTAGATGGCCGTCAGCTGTGGCTGATTGGCTGTCAGCTGTAGCCAGTTAGCCAATTAGCAGCCAATATAACTGCTGTGGCTACGCTAGCAGAGAGAGGAGAAGAGAGAAGAATGGGGGCTAGCAAGGAGATGGCGGCTGGGCTGGCAAGCCTGGATGGCAGTTTGCGGACAGTGTGGATCCAGCCTCCAATGAGAGTATAGTGCCGCCAGAGAGAATATAGTGGTATGACTCCCCTACCTATGGCTCCGTGGGTGTTCCTTTTTGGCCTCACCATATCCTGCGTTCTTGTATGGGGAGCGGGAGCAGAGACCCTGCAGGCCACCCCGCATGACAAATGGCGCAGCCAGCAGGGTCTCCCGCATGACAGCCTCTTCCCCCAAGAGATTTTTCAGACCATATTTGAGTGTTTCTTTTTCTGTACTGGTTTCGTAAACCAGCCCAGTGGGCCCAGCTCCAGCATCTGACTGGGTACGACTTAGAAAAAGGACTTGGGTCCAGCGTGAGCCCTCAGGTGAATAAAATCGTGTTTTAAAGCTGAAAAAGTAGGTGTCAAAAACCAAACTCTGCACACTGAGTCAAACAAGCAGAAAGATCAACTTAGTGCAGGAGTTTTGACCTGCAAACCAGGCGATGCAAGGCTACAAGAGCAATGAGTTCTGAAGTGCTCCTAGGCTGAGGGTTTTTTTATGGGGCAAACGTGGAAGTCATTAGGCTTTTTCAGCTGCTTGATTGCCTAGTGGTCTTCTTCCCGATTTGGACCAGGGTAGCTGACTCAGAGAAACAAAGAAGTCCAGAGATGGCATGAACAGACTTGGTATTTGGATATCAAGTTGGAGTTCTCTGCTGATTTCTAAGAAGAGCTGTAAATTCCTGCAACTTACTTTAGGTAATGTTAAGTTTCATTTTTTAAAATGGGCCTGCTTCAGTGTGGGGACAGAGTTCCAGAGAGAGCAGTTTCCAGGCTCTCGGCCTCACATGGAAAGGTGCTGGCTCAGGTAGTAGATGTCCATCAGCTGTAACTAATTGGCCATCAGCTGTAACCAGTTAGCCATTGGCCACTGATATACCTGCCTGTGGCTGAGCTAGCAAGTGGGGATTGCAATTACCAAGTGGTTGACAGAGAAGCGGATGGCGGAGAAGCAGACAGCGGATTGCAGCTAGTGAGTGCAGTTAGCAAGCAGATTGTGGATTGCGGATCCTGTTGATCCTATCTCCTGTGTCTCACCCGGCCGCCAGCAAGACTGGGGTGCGACTGGGGTGCAGGAAGACCCCTTGTTGGGGTATTGGATGATGTTTCCTTTTGTGTCTCTACCAGCCACCAACGGGAATATAGTGGGATGACTCCCCTACCAATGGCTCCGTTGGTGTTTCTTTTTGGCCTCACCATATCCTACGTTCTTGTGCGGGGAGTGGAACCAGAGTCCCTGCATTACATTCAGCCAACTCCATTGTGTCTCTGACATAAGTGACTCCATTTTAGTTTGGTTCTACATAGTGTAACCTTACCAAAGATAATCTTGAATTACAGTGGTCATAGTGGAGAATTTTTAACCCATCTTAAATAAGCTTATCCATTTAGGAGATGCTCTAGAGAAAAGACAGTCTCAGCCAGGCACTCACTGTAAACAATAGAGGAAAAATAATTATTCCTCCTTTCCACAGTTTCTGGTGAATAGTATGAGACCCACTTGGACACCCCACTCAATCCGGAGCCTACAAAAAGCATCCTGGGAAAAATGGGCAGAAGCCAGCAAAAGGTAAGAATTCTGACCAAAGCCAACAAAGTCCATTCTCTTAGATTTCTACCTCTGATTCCTGGTAGAGAGAGAAAGGTAAAAATTCCCACTATCCCTCCCTTTTCCAAATTCAGATTGAGAGGAAAAAACATTGGCTATTGACCCTTTCTCTCCCTGGAGACAGCTATTGCCTTCTTGTCTCATCTGTTCCCTGAGAACTTGGCTTGACAACTGTCAGGTCAGGGACCCCAAAATACAGAAATGTCAGTTGCACTCCACTTGCAGCGAGGGTCCTATTGCCAGCTGTCAAGAGAATTGTCTCTGTCTTTTATTTGGTTATCTTTGGGAGTGGCTCTGGAATTTGGGGAGGTAGTATCTTTCACACCCTCTTTGGGGACTTCTTTTGTGTCCATGGAGTTCAATACTGCCAGTGATATTTACTGTTTGTCCAAGCTGAAACTTGACAAGATATTTGTAGGGACGGAGTCCCAGAGAGCAGTTTCCAGGCTCTCGACCTCACATGGAAAGGTGCTGGTTTAGGTAATAGATGGCCATCAGCTGTAACCAGTTGGCCATTAGCCATTAATGTAGCTGCTGTGGCGATGCTAGCAAGTGCAGATAGCAGCTAGCAAGTGCAGTTAGCAAGTGGATTGTGGATTGCGGATCACGTTGATCCTACTTCCTTTGTCTTGCTTGGCAGCCAGTGAGATTGAGGTTCAGGAAGACCCTTCTTTGGGGTACTGGCGGATGTTTGGTTTTGTGTCTCCACCAGCTGCCATCGAAAATATAGTGGTACGACTCCCCTATCTATGGCTCCATTGTTGTTTCTTTTTGGCCTCACCATATCCTGTGTTCTGGTGTGGGGAGCGGGAGCAGAGACCCTGCATTATAATATTCGAAAGGGGTTTTTGTTTGTTGTTGTTGTTGTTGTTTTTTAAGTAGCTCTATGATCAGAAGTTACCAAATTGTGAATTTTGATAATCCGAGCATGTTAGAAACTATTTTTAGGCTTTCCCCCCTAAGTTGAAATGAAACTATTTGCCCAGGAGGAAGGAAAAACATTGGAAAGCCATGTGGAAGGATTTAGTAAAGCATTCCAAAGACACACAGCTCTAAATTTAAAACATAGGAATCTCTTGATTCCATCTTAGTTGAAGATTTTTCTCCCTGAAGGAGTCTGTACCCATAACAAATACGTCCTTCTGTACCTGGATCAATACCTCTGGTATTGTAACAAATACAAGAAATTCACAAACAGGCCACTTGGCTAAAATAGGTTGTTGCCTCTTCAGGAACATTCTGTGATTTATTTGATACCAACTGGTTTAGTTGACAAAAATAAAATTAAATAAATAAAACTACAATTATGATGTTATTACTCCATATTCGAGTTGGTACCCTTTTAGACATAATCCTATATCCAATGTCAGTGAGGGTGGTGAGTTTGTAATACTTATGGAAGCTTTAAAAGTAATATACTTTGATCCAGAGATACTACTATAGAAACTCAGTCCAAGATAAAAAATAAAATAAAAGATATGCATAACATATATACACAAGAATGGCTACTTGAAATTTATATCATATGCTCAAAACTGAACACAAATTTGATGTATAAAGAAACAACTAATTAAATCTTCACATATCCGTGAACTAGAGTACTCGGCTAGCATTGGAAATCATATTTTATAAAAATACTTGATGACACAAGAAATGTCCTTTACTAATGAATTTTTAAATTTAAAAATTCATGCTATAAAATAGTAATATTGTATGATTAAAATGATAAATATATAAAACATGAAAATAGTGTAAGTTTCTGTGTACATGCATGTGAGGGATATTAATATTAATGTTAAGGTTTCCTTTTTTCCTGATTGTGTTATTTTTCTGATTTTTGATCTAATTTAAAACAATTTGGGGAGATGACTTTGTTTGGAACCTTTGTTTAAAGTGAGATTTTTCAAACTTGCTTCATTTATGAAATTCAGGAAAGGCTTTCCTACCTCCTTTTCCACCTCAGCTTAAGCCTCAAGCCTTAGAATACACAGTGGGATCCGACCAACATCATGAGAACAATCTGGGAGCTTGTTAGAAAACAGGGTCAGACTCCACCCCAGGTGCACTGCGTTAGGTTCTCCATTTTAACAAGATCCCAGGTAATTTTTAAAGACTAAGAAGCACTTCTCTAAAATATTGAGAGGAAGTTAATATATGTGTTACTTCTCATAAAGACCTGGCAGTAACAGAATCATTTTAGAAAAAAATTCAAAGTTTAAGATAACATGAGATTGGAGTACTAATTAGTACAATCCTTTTGACAGTTTGGTAATAGTATCAGGAATCTTAAAATGGTTATACTCTCAGCCCTAGTAACCACACTTCCGGAAATGTATCCTAAAGAAAGTATCCAATTAAATGGTAAAAGCTTTATGTACAAAGATGATTGTTGTAGCCTTATCTAAAAGAGGAAGAAAATTAGAAGCAAACTAAATGTTCAACAACAGAAAAATGATAAGTAAATTATGGCAATGTACAGCATAGAATTTTCAAAATTATATTTTATATATATGTATATATATATATAGATAGATATATATAGATATATATCTATATATATAAATATTAAATCCTTTATCCATTTTAACAGTGTTACCATTAATTATCTTTTATTTCTAGAATCATTGCTGCAATTGCTTTCTTTTTTCACATGTCTAGTAATTCTCTTCTCCTTTATTTCCAATGATCCTGTGCCATTTTGTTATATATATTTCTTTTTAAACTGTTAATTTTTTTTTTTGTTTATCCAATCAAAGTCTGCTTTCAGTAGATGAAATTAACCCATGGGTCTGAAAACATTTTCTATAGAAACCATTTCTAGCTTTCAGCCCATGCAAGACAAGCCATGGAGTTGCCAATACCTGGTTAAAGTTTAATTCATTCAAATTAAATAAGCATAGTTAACACTTTTACAGAGGTTGCCACAAGCGACACATTGTTCTAAGAACCTTACATGTAATCATTTATTTAATAACACTAAGAACCATTAGTATCCCTGTTATACACATGAAGAAACTAACGGACAGAGGCTTGTCCAAAGTCACACAACTAGTGATGAAGCTGTAATTTGATCCCAGGCCTTCTGGCTTCAGAATCTGAATCTACCGCCTTGACCACTGCAATATATTACTTCTTAATGACTAAAGACTGAATCATGTGTTTCATCATCTCCCTACCATCTTATTTCACATATTCTTTTACAAGTGATTAGTTTTGCATTGCTATTATAACAAATTGCCACAAACTTAGTGCTTAAAACAGCACAAGGTTATTATCTCAGTTCTTGAGTTCTGAAATCCATTGTGTTCAGCTGGGCTATTATCTTTGGGTCTTTACAAGGCTGACATCAAGATGTTGACGGGGTTGCATTGCTTTCTGGAGGTTCCAAGGACAAATCTGCTTCCAAGTTCATTCTGTTTGCAGAATTCGCTTCCATTCAGTTGTAGGATGGAGGTATCCTTTTCCTTTGTAGGCTGTCAGCTGGTAGTGGTATGTAGCTCCTAGAGGCCTCCCACATTCCTTGTTCTGGCTTGCCTCCATCTTCAAAGCAGGCAATGGAGAGCTCAGCCTTTCTCATGCTTCAGATCTCTAGTCAGCCTCCCTCGTGTCTCTCTCTCTCTCTCTCTCTCTCTCTCTCTCTCTCTCTCTCTCTCTCTCTCTCTCACTGGCTTCCTCTTCTGCTTTTAACAACTCACGTCATTACCTTGTATCAACCTGGATCATCTAGAATAATCTTCATATTTTAATGTCTGTTTATTAGTCACCTTGATTCCATCTGAAAACTCCCTTCACAGCAGTACCTAGGTTAGTGTTTGATTAAATAAGCAGAGAACAAAAAACTTGAGGGCACATCTTTAGAATTCTGTCTACTAGGCTTTCCTTTTAATTTTTCTTTACTTTCCTTCTCTGAGTTTCCAACCTGGAAATACAGCCTTTTAAAATATTTATTCTGCTTTTGGTATAAGTTAATTTTCTTAGCAAGAAAGCTAGAGAAAACTCATTTCATCTCCATTTGAGCTGCTTATCTTAAGTATGTTCCCATCAGATCTTCAACTGCATTTTGTAAACATGCATTCTATTTTTTCATAGGTTGTTAAGATTTGGGAGAAATATATTTAGTTTATTTTGCTTACCTAGTCAGACCATTATATTAAATTTCCTTTTAATTGAACAAACTGTATTGTGGGGACAGAGCCAGGAGTGCAGTTTCCAGGCTCGGCCTCATGTGGAAAGGTGCTGGCTTGGGTAGTAAATGGCCATCAACTGTGATCAGATGGCCATCAGCTGTGGCTAGTTGGCTGTCAGCTGTAACCAGTGAGCCATTGGCCACTAATATAACTGCCATGGCTACGCTATCTGTGGATGGCGGCTGAGCTAACAAGCGGGGATTGCAGTTAGCAAGTGGTTGGTTGGTTGGTTGGCAGAGAAGCGGACAGCAGGTTGCAGATCGTGGGATCCTGTTTCCTGTGTCTCCAACCCAGTCGCCAGTGAGAATATAGTGGTATGACTCCCCTATCGATGGCTCCATAGGTGTTCCTTTCTGGCCTCACCATATCCTGCGTTCTTATTTGGGGAGCAGGAGCTGAGACCCCACATGACACCCTGCATGACATATGTAGGAATGTTTAAAATGGGCAACATGATTTAATCTATGTTCATACTGTCCTCACAGAACTGTTTTTGCATACTACTTTGCAATTTTCCATTTTTATAGTTTACATAACTACAATCACAATATATGGAATATTTTCTTTTTGTTGATTTCAAAACTGCATTATAATTGATTGTTTCACTCCTTTGAGAACTTTCCATTGCCTGGGAAATGTACCTGAGAAAGCAATACACAACCTTCAAATCGTGATATAGAGTTTCCTGGACCAGGATCCTGTCAACTTATCCTCCCTAAACATCACTTCTATTCATTTGACCCTCATATATTACATTCCAGCATAATGAGAAATTTGCAATTCTCACCTTTGTACATATGTCATCTCTCTGACTTCATTTTCTTCTGCTAACTCCTATTTGCCTTTCAAGACTAAGCTAACGTGTCATTTCCTTTCAGAAAATTTTCCTGGCCTGGGTTAAATGCCTTGCTCATGTGCACCCATAAAATTATTTGCATACGTTTATCAGGGCATTTTTTTCATAATTAATTATAATCATCTGGTTATTTCTACAGCTCTCACCCAGACTTTAAAGCCCTTATGAGCAAACCCTGTGCCCTACTAGTGGTTTCACTTGGGTTGAGTTAGGTTTGTCTTCAATTAACACAACTCCTGAATATCTGTGGGTTAGGACAACACAGGTTTATTTCATCTTCACACTACATGTGCATCATGGGTTGGCTGGAGGCTCTATATCATGTTCTTTTCACTAACAAGTCGGCTGTTAGTTGCCAGCAACCATGGCAGCAGAAAAGAGAGACCATAGTGAAGTATACAATGGCTTATAAAGTACTTCCCTGAAATAACACGTCATGTCTGCTCACCTTTCATTACCAAGGAAAGCATATGACCATCCCTATCCTCAAAAGAAAAGGAAGTCAAATCTTGCCATGTTGCAGAAGCGGGAAGAGCTATAAATACTTAATGAATAGCACTAATGACAGTCCACAGCCATGAGCAGTTTCTTTAAGAATCTGTTTTAGTTTGCTAGGACAGCCATAACAAAGTACCAGAGACTAGATGGCGTAAGCAGAAATGTACTGTCTCAGAGTTTCGAAGGACAGATGTCCAAAATCTAGGTGTCATCAGGTGGTTCTTTTCTGAGGACTGTAAGGGATGGATCTTTTCTCTCTCCTTGGCTTGAGATGGGCATCTTCTCCATGTGTCTCTTCGCATTGTCTTCTCTTTCTGCATGTCACATTTCCCCTTTTTATAAAGACACCAGTCATACTGGACCACACTAATCCATTTCAACCTCCTTTTAACTCAGTTTCCTCTGTAAAGACCCTATGTTTAAATAAGATCACATACTGAGGTACTGGGGGTTAAGATTTCAATATATAAATGGGAAGGGCACAGAATTCAATTCATAACAGCATGTAAAATAATGTCAGTACATAATAACATCTTTCTTGAATAAATGACTATGCCTGTTTCCATTTCACTATATAATCTTTGTAACTATTTTAATGGATATATATTATACTTCCAGGCAGAGTACAACAATATTTATAATTGTTCACTGTTATAGGAAAACCGCAATTAATACTTTCTTCTTAGAGTGGTTTGTTCTGTGTTTTTGTTTGTTTGTTTGTTTTTCCCCCATTGGTATTTTCTTGGGCTGAATTCCCTACAATGGAATAACTGGGTATAAATTAATTTTAAAAATTAATATATTAATATTTTAACATGCATTGCCAAAGTGCTCTTTGAAAAACAGGTCTGCTGATTGATAATGTCACTGGTATTAACACAGTATTTTTGGCTAAAATTGTTTTGCCATCATTAATTACGTTTCCATATTTACAAAATTGTGTCCTAAATTTCCTTTAACGTGAATCTTTTACTACCTACATGACATTTCCCCATATGTTGGCTCTCTCATCAGTTAATCTCTGACCCCTTCACTATATTGCATCTGTTTCTGCTCAACACTGTATTCTAGTACCTAATAGGGCAGCACATGCTGGTATTCACACAGTGCTTAGGGGAATAGCCAGAAGACTTGGGAATGAATGCTGACTTCACTTAATGTCAGTGATATCTTGGGTTAGTTTCTGTGATTCCTTCCCATGCTTAATTGAATACAGTGTATTGTGTTATTTATTTTATTCATTTATTTGCTTATCCCTCCATCCTATTTCAGAAGTGATTTATAGTAGTGAAATTTCATTGCAACAATATGGTAGGTCGTGTGGTGGGAATTTATCAGTCAAAAAAAATTGAATCGAAATACATAAAACATGAACAATGGTCTCCAAAGAAACCATATCCTAGCCAACCACTTGTCATGTTTGAATAAAAACAGAATTTATAGAATGGGAATCATAATATTCTCTACCTCGATGGTTTCTTCTGAAGAGTAAATGAGTTAATGCATATCAAGTATTTAAAGCAAAGCCTGTCAGTGAAGGTAGATTTTTATTAAAATTATTATTCTATACAATTTGAATATTAATGGATTTTTATACATTTGAGTTAAATCTTTTCAGTCTAAACTTGAGTGCTTTCTTCCTCCAATTGTTTCTTACCAATTTTATGAGAGCTTTTCAAATTTCAATTTATTGAGGTATAAAGTACATGCAATGAACTGCATCAATTATAATTGTGTATTTTGATGAGTTTTGAAAATGTGCATCCGTGTCATCACCATCAAGATTAGAAAAATACCATCATTCCTAAAACATTCTTTTGAGCTCCTTACCAAATAATTAACACCCTCATGCCTGATCCCAAGAAATCATAAAAGTGTTGTGCAGCTCTCTCCTTTCTGAAACTCTGACTTGCAACTTGCACTGGCCTCAGCCCCCCCCCCCCCCCCACTCTGGACTTCATCTCCTCAATTGCATGAATCCACCAAATTTTGTTTGGGATTACTCCTCCCTTATCCTGCATTTTGGAAAGAATTATTAGTCAGAAAGTCAATGTATAATAGTAACACACTTCATTTGATCCCTTCTTTCAAAACAGCCCTGAAAATAGTAGCTACATGTATTTCATCCTATTTTCTAGTTTTTAACAAATTAAATCCAGTCCTTGTTAAACCATTATGACCATAAGTGGAAATATATGATACTTGTTTAAAGAGAATGTATGTTGTAGATGATGTGTTTACGTCACTAAAAATTGGGATACATCCACATGTGTAAGGGAGTTCAAAAGCACATGTCTTAACAATCAAACTATGCCAACACCCTTGGTATACAGTTTCCTTATAGAAATGTAAAAATATTCATTCCCCATAAAAATTTAATGAACTAAAATACCTTATTTCCCAATCATGTCACTTAATGAATATATGCCATCAATGCAAATTCTAAAATTTTTGAGTGATGTTCCATTAAAAATTTGTTAAGTAATACAGATATTTTAATAAACATCTTTTTAATTAATATTTAAAATTTAAATGTCTCTGTTC
Source organism: Rhinolophus sinicus (assembly GCF_036562045.2). Taxonomy (NCBI): domain Eukaryota; kingdom Metazoa; phylum Chordata; class Mammalia; order Chiroptera; family Rhinolophidae; genus Rhinolophus; species Rhinolophus sinicus. The sequence continues at coordinate 20,630,219 of NC_133752.1, forward strand.
CTAGTAATTATACCAAATGGAATTTTATCTGCAATCACATTTTTATTTATACTTCTTAAAAATTATAGCATACTGTTTTATTTGATTGATTGATTGATTGATTGATTGATTGATTGATGTATGCATGCCCCATCCTATTTCTGGAACTATTTATAGCAGTAAAATTCTATTTCAACAAAAAATGTGGTGGGGATTCATCAGACAAGAAAAAGTGAATAGAAATACATAAAACATATGAAAGAAACCATACCTCGTCCAACCACTTGTGATGTTTGAATAAAAACATACTCAGTTCAACTCCCTTGATGTCTATTTACCACACGCACATGCATTTTATATGTATTTTTTTTCAACTCAACACCATCCAATGCCTAGAACAGTACCTAATAACCCAATGCCTATAAGTACTCAATAAATATTTCTCATTAAATTATTACTATGGGCAAGAGAAGCTAGAAATTAAAAATAGAACTATCCAAACTTAATATATATTCATCAGTGTACCCACATTATATATAAGTTGAATAAAAATGTTTTGATCACAATTTGGGTAATTTATTAACAATGGCAATGATTCAAAAAGCAGAAACTGGCTTAAAAGGGCTATCTTTAAATTACAGTATTTATTATGAAGTAAAGTATTTATAAATGCAGTTAATTCCATATTTGTTTCTTTGATCCTTGAACAGATACAATGGAACCAATGACATATTTCTTTGGTTTTAATTAAGTACAGTATGTATTTTTGACGCTGCCAATTTTCCTAAAGAGTAGCTAATGTTGCCTTTTCCTCAATAGCTTTGATTTTGTGCATTACATGCCAAACATTTTCTTTTTCCTGTAGCAACTATTAAGCAGGTTGACACCTACTGTGTTGCATCAAGGCCAGGTGTCCCTAAGGATGTCGTCAGTAAGAAGGACATGATTTTTAAGTGTTCACTCTTTAAGCAGCAACATATAAATTACCTTAAGTATCAAAACTAGAACATTAACCCAAATGGAAATTTGTGAGAAGAGATTGTGGAAATCTATCTAATGCTGACTTTTAAAAGGATCTGTGCCTCTTTCAATCCTGTATTCTTCTCTTTTACTCAAATATATGTGTTTGATGTAATATATGTGTCTGTGTTTGTGTACATGCATGTGTTTGTGTGTATCTGTATGTGTGTGCATGTGAGTCTGTATCAACAGAGAAATTCTGTTTTACTATGACTCCAGGAAGCCAAAGTATCATTCTTTCAAGATGTCTTATCTTTCAGAAGGCTTGATGTTATTAATGTCTGTTGAATTAAATGATGTACTGTTATTCAATATATTGGTTTATACTTCCCCTACCACCACTCCCCAAACACACAGAAAAAAAAAAAAAAAGAAAAAACCGAAACTACTACTTTTCATCTCTTTTTTTTCTCTCCCCTACAGTCATTCACAGACAAGCTAATAAATGTGAACATAAACCTAAAGCATTACACACTTTTAAATACTTTTTTTATGGTATCTTCTGAATGATCATGTGTCCCTTTTGCTTTCTGAATAATGGAAGCACTGTATGAACTACATAAAACCCACGAGTAGTAGATATATTTCAAATTAACTATGATGAACCTTTTGTCTCAATATTAAGCATTGCTGAGAAACTATAGACAAAGTTTTATTTTAATTTTTCTTTCTGAATGGAACTCTCCCACAGTCTTTCTAGAACCCTATCCATAAATGTCCTTGGGTGGTCAGTTGGGTGAAAACATTTACAAATGTCTTTGTTCCATGGTAAGCAGGTATCAGGAGGAGGAAAAGGGGAAAGCTTTACCCAAGGTCACAACATTCATGCCAGGTTCCAGGAGGGGTTTAGGGGAGGCAGAATAATAGTTAGTAAAAGGCAAACTGGCAGTGTGATTCAAACAGAAAGTCAAAATAGGGAAGAAGGGAGGGTTCTGTGTGAATAGGTTAGGAATAGTCAATTTGTAGTAAAAAATGATAGATGATAGATACATACATACCATACGTATATACTCACAGACAGACAAACTCAGAATTAAATCCAAAGACTGAGACATAAATAGGGTTGACAGTTCAAGGCTCTGGAAGGGAGTGTGCTATTTAATTTATTTCCAGTTCCTGTTGATAAGGCTAGCTGAGGTGGGAAAGAAGTCTCATGAAGTGAGTATTAACAGGTGGTATACAAATAATAATTCATTGAACACGTATATATGCAAACACTGGGCTATATATTTTGTCTTTAATCCTTACAATAGTGAAGGATGTACAACCTTTATCCCCATTACACAGATGATGAAACAGATGTTGGAGAAGTTAAATATCTTGCTCAAGGTCATATAGAGACTAAGTAAATAGACTCAGGATTTGAACTCAGGTGTCCCTGACTCCAGCCTCAGAAATCTCAACCACTAAACCTGCACTGTCAAATATGGCACTCGCTAGTCACGTGGCTATTTAAATTTAAATTGATTAAAAGTCAATAAAATTAAAAATTCAGTTCCTCAGTCACACTAGTCACATTTCAAATGCTCACTCAGTAGCCACATAGATTTAGCGACCACCATGTTGGCCAGTACAGGTTCACATTTGCATCATTGCAGAAGTCCTCTGTGACAGTGCCGCCAATAAACTGAACTGCTTTACCAGAAATTATTATTCTCTTATCTGATGTAATAGAGCTTCTTTCAAAAACAAATAACTACCACTTTTCTTCGAGAGGTCCCAGTTCAAGTTGACATATTCTCTTTCCCTATTTAGGGCCTCTCTGCTTCGGCACTACTGATATTTTGGGCTGAATAATTCTTTGTTATAAGGGGATGTCTTGTGCATTGTAAGTTACTTAATAGCAGCATCCCTGGCCTCTGTTCACTAGATGCCAATAGCATCTCCTCGCCGTTGTGATAATCAAAAGTATCTCCAGACATTGCCAAATGTCCTCTAGGAAACAAAATCGGTCCTGGTTAAGAGTCACTTCAGGAAGTCACTCATAATACGGTATAAGTAAGGAAGCAAGTTTAGTAAACAGTAAACTCTGAGAAGAAAAATCTTCATTTTAAAAAAAGAAAAGTTGTATAAAAACTTTTTCATTTTCTGTGTCTGTGGCAATAGAGAGCCAGAGCCAGTGCGGTCACCAGAAATCTTCCTTTCTTTTCAGCAGTTGTAACGGTCAGGGTTGTGCTTCTCTCAGCCAGCCTGGTGGGCTGTTGTTTGAAACTGTGAACCTCTGAAGTAATACATTGACGCACTAAATTCAAAAAAAAGGAATCAATGAATGAAAGAACCAAGAAATAGATAAACATGTGCCATGTGCCAGAACTTAATACCTTTTCACAATGGCATAGTCTCATAGTATCAATCTTAGTTTGGTTCCCCCAGAAGCAAACCCCAAAACAAAAGATTTGAGCACAAGTAGTTTATTTGGAAGGTGGTCCCAGGAAAAACCAGTAGTACAGTGGATTGATGAGACAGGCAGAGGAACTCAAGGAATAAAGTGGATTACCCATTCAGTTACCATGATGGGTAACTGGAATTTAATCCCAGTGAGGAATTTTGAGAGTCAAAAAGGATTGTGTGTCTTGGAGTTATCCCCCACAATCCACACAAAGGGCAAGAGAGTTTGAGTATTGACACCCCGATACTAGCCAGCCATGGATTGAAAGCTCCGTGGAGGTGGCAGGTTTTATATTAATTCTTCAGCACTTTTAGCTTGCCCTGAACACACACAACAATCTCAAGTCAAAGAAAGCTCTCCGGCAGTTGGCTGGTTCACGTATTTAGAGAGTTCTGGGAGATAAGAACAGGGCGCAGAGAGTCTGCAAGAGCACCCGACAGTAAGCACAGTAAATATACACTGGTAAATCTATTTCTAAATCTGTATATATGTTTCCTGTATATAGGTAATTAACCTAGAGATTAATGTCTGCAACATTGGCCAATCTAGGTTCTCCTTTGATTAAAGTCATTTCTGTTGATTACCCCCATTTAATCGTCGTAATCTCTAGGGCTGGTGGTATTGATATAATGATATTACAGATGAGGAAATTAAGGCAAATAATGATTTGTCAAAGATCATGCCACTAAAAAAAAAAAGTGGCCAAGTTCTAAGGAATCTCACCCCAAGATCCGTGCTCTTAATGATCAAGCTATTTTGTCTTCAGATAGAGGAAGGGATGGATCCATATAGCAAACTGTATTGTTTCTAAAGAGGAAATGACATCTGGAAAACCTGTATCACAAAACATCATGGGCGAGAGAGGCAAGACGCACAGAGATTTTTCAGGGTCAATGTAGAACAGAAGAACCTAATTTCTGTATTTGGAGAGAGCTATATATAGGGTCAGCATGGTATAATGTCTCTCAAAATCAAGAAAATGGAAATGATAAAAACCTAAGACAGAGGCTTACATTTAGAGCAAAAGAAATAGACATTTTTAAGCAAAACTCCTTCATAAATATTTTAAAGTATGTGACACGTGGCGATCTTAAGGGCTTTCTCTCCAGGAAGCTCTAGAACTCTCAAGATATGAGAAAGATAGTGCCCTGTGTTCACAGAGTTAAGGTATAGAGATTCAGATGTCAAAGTGGACAGCCAACCATCAACTGAGAATTAAAGAGCCAGGAAACCAGGGAACGGGAGAGAGCCTAACCAAGGGAAACTATCACAATGTGACTAAAAGATTTCATCATATTAATAAAACATAGGGATGTCTGGAATTCAACTCCCCTTCCCTGGAATGACTCCTCCACTCCTCTTCTTATGGAAAAGCAGAGCATCTCCAGGTTATGCTTGACTCATATCCCCTGTCCTCTACTGTAGTACAGGTACACATCAAGCCCCAGGAGTAGCTCCTGAATCCATGGTTGCCCAAAATATGTGTGCAAATTAATGCTGATAATGGCCCTCTACTGAATATTTAAATAAAATTTAAATAATATTTAATGGCTTTCAGAAACATAAACTGTCGGCTAAGAAACAACAAGGCAGGTCTTCGAGGATTTCTCAGAAATAATCAGGCTTCAAATGTCTGTTGAGCCACAGTATCTTGACAAAATGTCAAAAGAAGTCAAATTATACATAAGCATACCCTGCCCCCTCACCCCCATCCCCACAGGCGTCCACTTAGCTGCCTCTGCTTTTCCTGATGGCATTTTGCCAGATTTTTCGATCCTAGTTTTGTGACACTCAGGAGTCTCTAAGTACCTTAAGGACTATCAGATTCCGATAATGAGATTAATTTTAGTTCACTTCAATTTAAAAAGCAAATATATGTCAGACTGTACTTTTAGGAAGAGAAAATGACACCATGAAATTAAAGGTCTTTCCCTCCTGGCAGGCTGACAGAGCTGACCTTGAGCAGAAGTAGACAGTATTTCTCTGGAGTGTCTTTCCCTCCTCACTTTAATCAGCATCCATTTCTCAGGAGCCTACTGCAATCCTTTGGCTTGCTCCCAACTGCGATGAGTTGGAAAACCAGCGTTTGTAAAGCCAACTACGCTCTAGGCACTGCCCTATGAAAGAAGTGCATTTCTAATCTGTACAGCAACCCCGCAAATCATCAATTGGGCTTCCATTTTCCAGATCAGAAAAATCTTTCAAAGAAGTTAACCATCTTGCCTAATGATCTTGAGTAATAAATGAATTGGCTAGGAATCAAAGATGTCTCTGACTCAAAATTCCTCTTATGTGCGTGCTAATGAGGCATAATTTCTTTTTGTTGTTATTTTTCTTCTCTCTTTAACCTTTGCCTGATAAGTTGTGTAATTATACATTGGAATCTACCTCCAAAGCATTGCAGTGCAGACTAGTAGCCCTTCCAGAAACACTGAACAGAAGTGATGAGGGATTAAAGGCTTGAAATCAGTAAGTCAAGAATAAAGCATGCTGATTGGGTGGGATGTGGGGTTCCTTTATGGCAACCCCCATAAAGACACATAGGACTGACAGAGAACTTGGGACAGTAATCACTAAGCTAAAGAGCTGTTCATCTAATGTTCTTAATAAAGGAGTCTCACAAGAAAGTAGAAGCAGCAAAGTGGAAGAGCTCTAACAGAATGAGAGGCAGGAGTGATCAGAAAAAGTAACAGTAGGTAGATTTACAAGAGAAAAGTCAGGGAAAAGAAAGTAGGCTTACCACCAGCTTTCATCTAGACTAATCACAATGTATCAGGCCCTGCGAGCTATGCTTCACATTCATGATCTCATATAACCATCAGAAATGTTATTAGGTTCCTCTGCTAGGACTTGAACCTAGATATATCTGATTCCCAAATATTTCATAACCCCCATGATACTTAGAAATAGAAAAATGTCTGCTAAGTGAAATCAAATTTACAAGTGATCTGATCCTTTTTGACTGGTAACTTCAAGGACACAGATAATGAGTCATCAGTTCCCTCATACTATGTAGTCATGTTCAAACTATTTGAATTCATATTCAAAATCTTGTGTCACCAAGAAAAGTTTACACTTTTTTTAACCATGTTCTCTTTCAAAAGGCAGACATTCATCTACTGTGTTTTTGAAACTTTCCCATTTTTATTATTATTTACTTAATATTGACACTTTTACAAATAAATTTCAGTCTGGAGGATGAACTCAAGGGCAACATGTATTTGCAGCTGTAGAGAGCTATCCTTAACCATGGCTGAACAACATCTCTTATACCTCCTTGCTCTTGGTCCATTTTCTCACATTACAAATTCTTGCCTTACCAAAGTACAAATCAGGAAAGTCATCTTCAGCCTCCCCTGCCGTTGGGTGCAGGCAAGTGACCTAACTTCTGAGAATTCGAAGGCCCCATGGAAGCATGGATTTGGAAATGAGAAAGGTACGACACATGCCTCCCAGACTCCATGTCCTACAAAGGCAATGGCATGGGTGGAAGTGTCAGTGTCCAGGTGACCAGTTCCTATATCCTAGGTGCATAGCAGCAGTGACAGCAGATGTTTGCTTAAAGAAGTTCCCCACCCCGTCTGTCCCACTCGTACCCACTTCTGCCCAGCCCCTCTTCTGCTGTAGTTTGGCATCAGTCATGGCAGAGTAACCTCTTAGTCTGGCTCGAGCCCTCCAGGAAATTCTATTCTGATATACTTATCTGCTTAAACCTAATATACTTGTCTGCTTGATTTAGTCAGCATAGACTCTATTCTTTATAGCATAGTTCCCTGACTGACACCCAAATGCATCCTCATAAAAGAGGTGCTATTGTACTAGTGCTAGTTTAGTGAAAACATGACTTCTGGACGCAAGCTGAGAGGGCATTTTATTTTAAGATTTTAAACCCATAGAAAGAGTTTTAAAAGACTTAAGTGATCGTCCTAGGTTTTCACACCCTTGTTTTATGGAAAAAAAAAAACACAAAAAAAAACCTCAGAGGTGATGTGACTTGGCCAGAAGCATTTCCATTGATTAAATGCAGAGCAGGGACTAAAAGCCAGCTCTCCTGGCTTGCGGTCAGTGTGTTTTTCCTTTTGTTCCCCATACATTCTCCAGCTTGCCCAGACATAAGGCAGGATAAGAATTGTGTCTCTGCTAGCTCAACTGTGGAATGTCCCATTCTTGGGGTCTACTTGCCCAGTGATACAGAAATCAGAGTATGTGATTCAAATGCTCATGGATGTTATCTCCTGCTCCCTTGATCAGGTTCTAATAAGGACCTCACAAAGTTCCAACAGTAGCAAGCTCATCCCTTCTCCTCCAGTTGTCTCTATATTCACTATAAAAAAGAGGAGATGAGAAAAGCATTTAGGTTTGATACAAGTTCTATTTACAGAGAGCTGCACGGTTTTGTCATATATCAGTAGGTCACTACAACCCCAGGGAGATGATGGTACCACCTTTCACCTTGATTGATAGGGAGAATTCTAGTCTATGTCAGAGAGACATTTCATTGTGCTTAACAAATGGCTCAGAACCTCTATCAATAATTAATTATGTCCCCTGGAGCATGTTCTTACTTAGTCTTTTGCAAGCCTTAGTTTATTTCCTTATATATTGGGGCTAAAATATCACTTATCTCATAAAGATATTTATGAGAAACAATTCATATAAAGTGCTACATATATTGTTAGCACTTTACAAATGCTAGATATGCTGTACAACCATATATTTTTAACAGTTACTTACCTTCTTAAGCAGTTATACCTCATGTTGTTTTTAGAACACTCCTGATTCTATGATCTGCTGCCACAGTATCCGGTCAAGTGCAGGTTAGGTACGATAGAGTAGGCAGTCCTTAGCTTAGAATATATCTAGCATGTCGTATGCTCTCTACAGATACTCTAGTCCCAAGCAGAGCTTGCACTGCCAACTCTCTACAACAAACTGTGTGTGAGCGTGGGATGCTCAGAAGTAGGGGAAAGAGCAAAAGCAATTTCAAACAGATAAAAAATAAAATCCAAGGTCTTAGATCCATTATACAGATGATGCCACAGTGGGACGTAAATCTATAATGTGATAGCAATAGTAAAAAATATGTATATTTTTTAAAAAGTGTGATAGCAATAGTAAATGCCACTATACATAGCTATTTGGCTCTATATTGGGTTAATACAAGGCCAGAGTTGCCAAATCTTTGTGAAATTCCCCCCTCCCCCCACACCTGCCATTGCTTGACTCTAATGCTAAATGCTATCTAGTCGTTTCTTTCAGCCTGCAGACTTCAATGCGGAGCCCTGATGACTCTGCCTTCTTACTCCAGGGCTTGCTTTTTACCTTGCTCAGTACTGAAAACTTTCCTCTTGGCTATAGAAGAGTATGTCAGGTGGTAACCTCCCCTAACATAACAGAGGACTTACACTGAAACTTTTACAGGTTTGTTCTGCACAGTGTGTTCTAATCAGATGGACACACATCTTTTTTGTATGAGATTCGTAGAAAATAAGATGGTGTGGCTTCTGTTAATAAGTTGCTATGTATAACGATTTGCATCATTAGGAAATGGCGAGTTTAAATCCCACAGGCAATTTGTTATCAGTGCTAGATATCAAAAAGTCATTTGGAATATATTTTAGTATTGGCAAATTTCAATCTGTGCATGTGTGTTATTGTCATTTCCCACAATGCTGATCTTTGTATAAATGACAGTTCTACTTCTGATTCATTCTGAGGGTGTTCTGACATCACCACTTACACTAATGACACAAAATTGGGTTTAGAGTGGTCTTCCTTGTTGGCTGAACTTAGGCTCGAATGTACTATTAACTTTTCTGACCGTTATCATTTTTCTTTGTTATACAGGCTAGATCTGAGATGTCCATAACGATAACTACTAACCATGTAGCTACTTAGATGTAGTTTACATTTAAATTAGTTAAAATGAAATAAAATGTAAAATTCAGTGCCTCAGTTGCACTAGCCCCATGTCAGTAGCCACATGTGGCTTGAGGCTGACTGAACTGGACAGAACAGAGAACATTCTTCTCTACAGGAGAAGTTCAGTTTGATAACACTGTCCTGGAGATATGTTAACAATGGTAAAAGCAAAGTGATAGTAATAACATTAATTAAAAGTACTCGTAATTCGCTTGGCAGTTAAGAAATTTATCACAGCAATTTTGTGAATTGGATACTATTATTATTCTCATTTTAGAATTTGAAGAAGCATGATTGGTGGGGTATAATTATAAACAATTTAAATTGTGTCTCCTACTACCTTTTAAATACACTTGGTGGGGCTGGATTTTTTTTCCTGCTCCTAGTATGTGAAAACTTAGATAGTCCATGACTTTTCTGGTCACTAATAAAATTCTACAATGATTTTAAGTCGCAGAACACAGCATCAATTCAATAATTAGAATTTCTGGTCCCACATAATTAGCAAAACACTGAACCTGACTTAAAGCTGAGTCTTCTCCCCGCCTGCAGTTCCGGCCCATAGTTGGCAGGAAGATGTCATGTGATGGGGGAAGCTCCGTTAGCTTCTTCCCTGTTTCTCTGCCTAGCGTATCTTTTCCTCCTCTATCTGCTTAACTATAGCAGCTGATTTAAAAATAACACTTTTGCTTGAATATTTGTGTCCCCCCAAATTTATATGTTGACACCTAATGCCCAACATGATAGTATTAGAAGGTGGGGCCTTTGGGAGATGATTAGGTCATGAGGGTAGAACCCTATGAATAGGATTAGTGCCCTTATAAAAGAGGTTCTAGAAAGCTCCTTCACCTCTTCTACCATGTGACATTACAGCTAGAAGGATCTGGCTATTTGCCAGGAAGGGGGCCCTCACCAGACATTGAAACTGCTGGTAACTTGATTCTGGACTTCCCAGCCTCCAGAACTGTGAGACATAAATGTTTCTTGTTTGTAAGCCTCCCAGTTTATGGTATTCTGTTATAGCAGCCCAAATCAACTAATATAACTTTCATTGGCATTTCTGTAGGTTTTCCAGTGATTTTCCCATTCCTGAGGACATCTCTACATTTTTGCCAAGCAATGTCCAATACATGTCCGTTCTGTGGGCTGAGAGGGTGGGATGTAACTCCTTTCATTTTCAGTCCTAGAAATCTGACTGGGGTTCCATTTTCTCGGATGAGGCCTATTTGCTCCTCCAGGTAAGGTCATTCACTATGACAGGGCCAGTGAGTATTCTGTGTTGCTTCTTCTTCATATTCATGATTAATGTCTGATCCCTGGGAAATATTCACACATCTTTAGCACTGAACAATCTCTGGGGATTTAAAATAGTAGATAAAACAGCAAGTTCTCCTGTTTCTACCATTAGAGTGGCTAGCCAGCCAATCATTATCCTTTAGAATAACCAGACTTGCTGTAGACACCTGCCCACTATGTCCTCCAAAGTCCAGGAGATATATATCCATAAACCCTCAATATAATCCCCTTCAAGCTACCATCTTGTGATTGACAGGGCTGGAACTTACAGTATAACTCTCACTGGAAAAAAAGAAAAATTCCCCATTCTCTAACTCAGGAATTTTTTTTTTTTATACCCTCAATGTAGATATCATCAAGCACATGATGATAATAACCTGCCTGCCCAAAATTTGGGGGCTATCCGAGGTATAAAAGAAATATCATAGATATGAAAGTTAAGAGCTTGCTATTAATATGACTTTACTATATTATTATTTTTCAAAGACAAGGGACTATAACAAACTCATTTTGATTAGATCATATCTCTTCTCCATTTCTTTCCTCAGTATACTGCACATCAATGCTAAATTATTAATTTCATCTTCTGTCCATAGATACAGTTTATGAGCCATTTAACAGGGTTTTGGAGTTCCTCCTTTTTTGAACATAAACACTTCAATAGTTTTAGAATAGTCACAGAATTGTGTAACCATCACCATGCTAAATTCCAAAACATTTCATCACCCCCAAAAGAAGTACTGTATACACTAGCAATCATTCCCCATTCCTTCCAATTGCCCCAGCCCACAAATAATTTACTTTCTGCCTCTGTAGATTTGCGTATTCTGGACATTTCATTTAAATAAAATACTATATATTGTCATTTGTGACTAGCTTTTTCACTTAATTAACATTTTAAGGTTTATCCATCTTGTATGATGTTTCCATAATTTATCATTAAATACCTTTTTAAAAAAATATTAACATATAGTATTAGTTTTAGCTTTTCCAAGAAAAATCCCTAAGAGTTTTTCCCTTAATACATAAAAAAAGTTTTTCTCACAGATCTTTAAAATTTACACATTGTGTTGGAATCAACAAGTCTGATACATGCTAGAAAACGTTGAAAAATATTATAGGAAATACTGTTTATTATATTATAATCTTTCATATATTTACTTTATTTGCACATAAATCTTTATTATATACACTTAAAATGCTCTAAAAAATGAAAACAGCAATAGTAGTGTTTAGTGTTCCACTAAAATTTTTTAAACTGTAATTTAGTTTCTAAATTCAATCATCCTTGTGGCAGCCGGTTAGTTCAGTTGGTTAGAGCATGATGATAATAGCACCAAGGTTGTTGGTTCAATCCCCGCATGGGCCACTGTGAGCTGCCCCCTCCTTAAAAAATAAATAAATAAATAAATAAATAAATAAATAAATAAATAAATAAAATAATAATAATAATAATAAATTCAATTGTATATTTTAAGTCCTATCTTGTGTCTCAATTAGGGTTTTCAGGCAGGAATTCCTGCCCGTTCTCAGGAATTTTTTTCACTCGCCCGTTCCCGAATCCCGAGATATAAACTGTTTTCTGTTCTCCACGGTGAATCGTTTCCACAAAGTGATGGCCGATACTACCAACCACCCGGGTTCAAGGAGCCGATTTCCCGACAAACTTTTCTTAGGATTCAGGAAGAGGAAAGCAAAAAAGATTCCTGAGAACGAGCGGGAATGCCTGCCTGGAAACCCTAGTCTCAATATTTCACTCCTGGCACTCCGTTTTTGTCCCTCTCAGAGTTACTATTATGACTAAAGGTCATTTCTGTTCTTGGTGATATCTCTCAGGTGATGTCCAAGAACAACATTGACTGTTTTCATGCCATTTCTTGTTTAATTATCAATCTTGTTATACATAAATCATAGTTATTTCTAGATATAATTTTATCCAATTGTAAGCTATTTGATACTTTTGACACTTTTCTATTTATACTTAAATACACTCATAAATATATGTATATATGTATATCTAAGTATAACAAATTTAACAAATGCCTTTATAAAAATATTAACATTTATATAATTAGATGACAAATTACCTATAAACTACCATACAAAAATATTTCTAAATTAAGATAGCTAGCAAATAATGCAATTCATTATAAAAGTACTATTTTCTCAAAGAGAAATCAATACACATTGAAATAATCAGAACCTCCCTGGCTTATAACTTCTAGTTCATGATTGGCCCTTTTACTGGCCATATTTTCCTATGCATTTATTCTTCTGTTGGTGTACTTTGTTATTATCATTGATTCATATTTACAGTTATATTTTTCAATGTTTGCTTAGTTTTCCATCTCCATTTATTTGTGATATCAGTTGTGCCTCCTGCTTTAATGAAGGAATGATAATATTAACAACATGCATAAGCACTATCTATGGGCCAGTGCAATTTTAAGCACTTTATATAGATTTTATTTTTGTACTTCCCATAGGTAGTTTGTATTTTCATTATTTCCATTTCAGAAGTAAGAAATCGGAACCACAGAGAGGATGCCCAGTTTGTCCAAAGTCACAGAATTAAGTATCAGAAAGCTCTAACTATGAAGTTTCAACAATCAGTTAATAACTAAGATCTACTATACAGACTAGATGTTTGAAATGTAGAAAGTTGGAAGTCACATATATGAAAGATCTATTTCTGTGTAACATGATACCCAAAAACTTAGTGGCTTACATCAACAAAAGTCATCTCTCAGTATCTCTGAGTCAGGAAAGTCAGAGTGTCTTAGCTAGTGCTTCTGGCTCAGGATCTATCACAATAGTGCAGTCAAGGTGTCTACTTGATCTGTGATCTCAATTGAAGCTGCAGTGGGGAGAGAATCCTCTTCGAAGCTCACTCATATGGCATTTCGCAGGTCTCAGAAGATCCACACTCATCCATGTGACTGTTGACAGGCTTAGTGTTCTTGCTAGATGTTGACCAAAGATGACAGCTCCTGTACATTTAAGCCTTTCCATAGGGTTACAACATTGCAGCATGTTTCCCCAGAGACAGCAAATGGACAGCAAGAGAGAATCCAAGATGGAAACCACAGTCTTGTTTAACCTAATGTTGGAAGTGATACCTATCACTTTCACCATAATCTCTTTATTAGAAGTGAATCACTAGGTTCAGCCCACACAGGGAAGGAGACTGCATGAGGAAACAAATACCAAGAGGCAAGGATAATTGGGGGCCATCTTAGAGGCAGTCTATCAATCATGGGACCTCTATTTTGATTAAGACTCTGACACAAAAGTTATATGACTTTGTCAAGTCACGGCCACTAATTTTCTCATCGAGCACATGATGATAATGACCTGCCTGCCCAAAATTTGGGGGCTATCCGAGATCCGAGGGATAAAAGAAAAAAACATAGATATGAAAAATTAAGAGCTTGATATAAATATGACTTTATTATTATTTTTCAAAGACAAGGGATTATGACAAACTCATTTTGATTAGATCATATCTCTTCTCCATTTCTTTCCTCATTATACTGCACACCCATGCTAAATTATTAATTTTTGTCTTCTATCTGTAGATACACAAATAATGGCCAGAGGAAAGAAAACTAATATTTATGGAGCATAAGTCATATGTTGATCTCTGTGCTAGACATTTGATATACATGATCTCATAAAATTCTCACAACACTCTCTTGGGGGGGTATCCCCTCTATTCTGTCTACAGCATACTGACTCTTAAAGAAGGAGTACAGCTAATGATCAGACAGAATAGTTCTACTCGTATTTTTCTCTCACTCATTCTCTAAGGCAAGTTCATAAGAATATCTTTCATTTTGCCCCATTCAGAGAAGTAGCAATGACCCTATATTAATCTTGTTCAATTTTTTATCTCCAGGCAATAGCACAGTCACAAAAGTCTCATAAATATCCATCTATCATTTTCTTTAAAATCTCCATAGAAAGAAACCTCCTTGTTTAACATGTGACACTACAATTCTTCAGTGCCTGCAGAACAGTGGCTCAGGCTTCCTTTTATGTTACTTTGCATATATTTATGTTCTGGATCTTCAAGTTAGATCAAAAATGCTTCAAAAGGCCGGCCCGGTGGCTCCGGAGGTTACATCTCCGTGCTCCTAACTCCGAAGGCTGCCGGTTCGATTCCCACATGGGCCAGTGGGCTCGCAACCACAAGGTTGCCAGTTCAATTCCTCGAGTCCCGCAAGGGATGGTGGACTCTGCCCCCCTCAACTAAGATTGAACACGGCACCTTGAGCTGAGCTGCCTCCCGGATGGCTCAGTTGTTGGTTGGAGCGCGGGCTCTCAACCACAAGGTTGCCAGTTCAATTCCTTGACTCCCGCAAGGGATGGTGGGCAGCGCCCCCTGCAACTAAAATTGAACACGGCACCTTGAGCTGAGCTGCCGCTGAGCTCTCGGATGGCTCAGTTGGTTGAAGTGTGTCCTCTCAGCTAGCAACGGCAACTGGACCTGGAGCTGAGCTGCGACCTCCACAACTAAGACTGAAAGGACAACAACTTGACTTGGAAAAAAAAGTCCTGGAAGTACACACTGTTCCCCAATAAAGTCCTGTTCCCCTTCCCAGATTAAAAAAAAAAAAAAATGCTTCAAAAATGGAGATAATAAACTACTGCATCTCTTTCCCTCTCTCAGACATACACACATGCATGTATATAACATATATACCATATATCCTCATATGCATACACTCTGAAATCAATCATTGGATAATTGTCCTCAATATAGTCTGAGATATAGGCTAATCCCAATGATTCTGATATAATTTAACATTTCTAAATGGACATCTTTTTAATTTTTTTTATGATTGCCTTCATAGTTGCTTTAACAAGCCATACAATACTCAAAACACGACATTTCAACTTATCATTTCAATAAATGTAATATTGTCCACATCTATCACATATTTAATTCACATAAAAAGGCTCTGCATGACCATTTCTAGTAATCAATACACCTTCAAAGGATGAAAGGAATTGTCACAAAAATGCCTCAAAAGAGGAAATGCAAGAATGTTCAGAGCACTTGCAGTATCATAGGAGTAATTGCACAACTTATCAATATGACAGGTGTAAAGGTAGTCGCACTTATTAGATGGTATACCTTCCTTTGCTAGCTTTCAGGAATAAGTCTTTAATAATTTTACATTTCATCTTAGTTAGCCTTATCCATGGAGAACAGGAAAGCTGTTCTCCATGAGATGACAGCCATGAATGCACTCATATGAAACAAATTATGATTTATGTGTGATTATATCCCATATTTGTTAAGATGAAATTACATAGGTCACATAATATACTTCTGTATTTCCCCTAGTTCCTTGCTAATTTTTAGGTACAAAATAGGTAAATAACATTAGTTTAAATTGAATTTTATGCATGAAACTGAATATTGATGAGCTACTCTGACATTTTCAAATGACACATCCCAAACATTGCCATAACAATCATTTAATTTCAAGGTAAAAATCATTCACAAATAAACAATGTATTTTAACACTTCTATTGAATAGTTGCTGAGTTTAGAAAAGCATTAGGCAGTGTAATTAAAAGAGATTATTGGGTAGATAATTTAAAAGCCCACTCTGTCCCCAGAATTTCATTTTGGGCTGAGTGGACTAGGTACAGTTGTTTTGCTTTCATATGATTGAGTTTTTCTATTTGAAATTGGGAAACTTAAAATCGTAGGGACTTCTACTGTGTTTCCCCGAAAGTAAGACCTAGCCGGACCATCAGCTCTAATGCATCTTTTGGAGCAAAAATTAATATAAGACCTGGTCTTATAATATAAGACAGGGTCTATAATATAATATAATATAATATAATATAATATAATATATAATATACTGGGTCTTATTTTACTAAAAGACCAGGTATAATATAATGTAATATAATATAGTATAATATAATAATATAATATAAAGACTGGGTCTTATTTTACTATAATATAAGACCAGGTCTTACATTAATTTTTGCTCCAAAAGACTCATTAGAGCTGATGGTCCAGCTAGTTTTATTTTTGGGGAAACAGTGTTATTAAAATCCCACATTTTGCAGGTGAAGAAACTATACCCATCAGAATGGGCTATAGTGCCACTGAAACAAAAACTTCCTAAATCCAGGAACATAAAATAGGAAGTGTTTATTTCTCACTCTCACAAAGACTACTCCATGTTTGAGTGACTATCCAGGACATTTGTATTAAACAATTTAATAAAGCTCCAATTAATTAGGTACTACTTAAACATCACGTATGTGGGTTTTTTTCTTTCTTTTTTTTTTTTTTCAGTCTTTCATCCTAACTCCCGTGATCATTTGAGTAGAACATTTAGTACATGTCTGAAAGCTATACAGGGAAACTGCGGTAGCATGACATAAAGCGGACCTCACCAAGGATAACCGGTGAACTTCCATATACTCTACATGTTGCTCAATCTTACGGCATATACATATTAACAGGATGTGATGGTTCACTTTGTGTGTCCATTTGATTGGGCCACAGGGTGCCCAGAATTTGGTCAAACTATACTGGGTGTGTCTGTGAGGATGTATTTGGATGAGATTAACATTTAAATCAGTAGATTGAGAAAAGCAGATTGCCCCCCACCCAACCATGTCAGTGGCCTTCATTGAATCACCTGAAGACCAGAATAGAACAAAAAGGTTGAGTAAGAGGGACTACTCATGTCTCCTTGAGTTGGGACATTGACTTTTTTTTTTCAATCCCCCAGACTTCAGACTCAGGCTGAAATGTTGACTCTTCTTGGGTCCTGAACCTGTCAACCACATCTTGGGACTTCTGAGCTCTCCATAATCACTTGATCACTTGAGCCAACTTCTTATGCAATTTCTCCCTCTCCCTCTCTCAATAAACAACAACAAAATTATATATATATATATATATATATATATATATATATATATATATATATATACACACACACACACACACACACACACACACATATATTCATATATGGTAAATACATATATCCGATATTCTATAGTTTCTGGTTTTCTGAAGACTAATATAATACAGATTTGGGTACCTAGAGTGGTTCTAGAGGAACAGAATTTTAAGGATGGGTTTTCTGAATGTGTTCTGAGGTCTCTGGACTCTCTAATCTGATTAGACCCTGTGATTCCATGTCGGGTAGTGGAGGGTATTGATACCGTGTGGCTGACCTGGTAGAGCCCTGCATAATGGCACCACTGGATACTGCTCATCAACCACTGAGAAGAAGCAATGGATGCATATTTGATGCTTTGGAACATTTTTGGCAAACTAACAGTGTCATGAGATTGACTCGTTACTCATGGAGAAGGTGGGGAACGGAAAGGATGAGCTCAGGGATTCAAATTCCCAGTTAAAATGCTACATAAATGACCTGAAAATTTCTACATAGGCCTTCCAGCAGACGCTTCCCTCCAGTAGTTGCAGAGCTGAGATTGCTAAACATCAAACAAAGAATATCATCCTGTAGCTGGAAGAATTACAATTGAAGTCAAACTCCCAGCTTCTCGGGGTGTCTACTATTAAAGTGAGGGCATTCATTGTGAAGAAATGGCATCCTGAAAGTTGTAATTAGACATGTGAAAAAACCCTGATGAAACTGAGAATAGGGAACCCATAAATTCTGATGTCTTCTTGGCCAGTGAAAGAGGCCTCCTTCCTCCCAGTGGGTGTGGCCTCTCTACACCCTCTGAGGGGATTAACCCTGCATGGCCTGAGGAAATGTTAGGGCCTCCCCTGAAGTAGCTGATAAGACAATGGTGAGCATCTTCAGGACCCACCCCCACCATCCTCTTTGCTTCTAGACATATAGCTAGATTGAAGTTCTAGTAAGCCTCTAAAAGTAAGTTACCAAGTATGGCACGTGTGCTGCACTCCAAAAGAACTATTTGAGTTTTCTAAATTATACAGACGGGAATCTAGGGAACGTCTGGGAATGAAGATTAAGAATGGGAGATAACTGCGGAAGGAACATAAAGTTGGATCAGGCTGAATTCATCGATAGGGGCTCACTAAACAGAGATTCTGTACTTATTGTTGCAGATTGAGGAGTTAGAAAGGTATCTAACTGTTCAGTTAGTCAAGGTAAAACATGGACCAGAAAGTGTCCCACAGTGAGTAGGTTAGAAATGCTGGATCTGCCTTGGTTTAATGTAGAAAAAAAGATCCAAAGGCTCAGGGAGATTAGAATGTTAAGGAGAGTGCATTTGTCATTTAATACCTACTCACACACACTGGAGGGGTCCAAAAAGACAGAACTTTAACTGTACTTTATATATATACATATATATGAGGGGAAACCTGGCATCCCTGAAATGCTGTGTGAGTGCTCTTCTCTGTAGGCCAGTGTGGGGACAGAGCCAGGAGTGCAGTTTTCAGGCTCTTGCCCTCATGTAGAAAGGTGCTCACTCGGATAGTAAATGGCCAACTGTGATTGAATGGCCATTAGCTGTGGCTAGTTGGCTGTCTGCTGTAACCAGTGAGCCATTGGCCACCAATATAACTGCTGTGGCTACACTAGCAGAAAATGGGGCTAGCAAGAAGATGGTGGCTGAGCTAACAAGAGTGGATTGCAGAGAGGTGGATGCCGCCAGAGAGAATATAGTGATATGACTCCCATACTTATGGCTCCGTGGGTGTTCCTTTTTGGCCTCACCATATCCTGCATTCTTATGTGGGAAGCGGGACCAGAGACCCTGCATGACACCCTGCATGACAGCCGGACCTTACATTGGGAACTGCATCCATTCAGTTGCAAAATCTAAATGCAATGAGGATAATTGGGGGTGACAAAGGCCAAGTACTACCCTGTTTCCCCGAAAATAGGACCTAGCCGGCCCATCAGCTCTAATATGATACATCTTTTGGAGCAAAAATTAATATAAGACCCGGTCTTATTTTACTATAAGACTGGGTCTTATCTAACATAATATAAAGCTGGGTCTTATATTAATTTTTGCTCCAACCTCTAGTGTAGAGTAGTAAGTAGTATAATTTCTCTGTGGTAATCAGGGTCAATCTACTCAACTAGCACAGTAACTCTTTTCTTTGCCTGTTGATTCAGTGGCATCTGGAGCCCAAAGTGGCTGGGTGAAAGTCAACTTACAGTTCAGTGGAATCATTGTTGTGTCTCCTGGTGAAAGCATCCCTCCCTTTGAAATTAAGGCATCCTGGCCAACTGAGCATCAAGTTTCCTGAACAGGAAGCACACATTTGTCTTTGAGTCACTAGGGGTAATAATGAGTGCTACTTGAATTGCCACCCAATTCCTGATTTCTTGATTCCTGTGAATGCTGCTATCAGAGAAATAGCACCATACATTTAACATCTTTTCTGGGGAAACGATTAGTGTGTTTTTTGTTGTAGTCAGGATGGTTGGATCATATTGCGTGGAGTTATGACCTTGTACTTGTCTTGATTTGAAGATTAAATATGACTTAGGCAGATGCATATACATGCCAAGTTGACTTGCAATGGTTAATTTTATGTGTCAATTTGACTGGGCGATGGGTGACATATTTGGTCAAATATGACTATGGGTTTGTCTGTGAGGGTGTTTTTTGATCCAATTAACATTTAAATTAGTAGACTGAGTAAAACAGATTGCCCTCCTTGATGTGGGTGGTCTTCATCCAATCAGTTCAAGGCCTAAATAAAATAGAAAGACTGAGTAGGAAGAAATTTCTCCTGCCTGATTGTGTGAACTAGGGTATTGCTTTTTTCCAGCCTTGGGATTAGGACTGAAACATTGGCTCTTCTTGGATAGAGACTGCAGATTTTTTTTCAGGAGTTTACTCCACCAACTCTCCTCGTTCTCAGGCCTTTGGATTTGAATTACAACCATACATCAACTTCCCTGGGTCTCTAGCTTTCCAACTGCAGATTTTAGGACTTTTCATTCCCCAAGATTGTGTGAGCCAATCCCTTATAAAAAAATCTCTCTCTCTCTCTCTCTCTCTCTCTCTCTCTCTCTCTCTCTCTCTGTTTGTCTGGAGAATCCTGACTAATGTATATGTTAAGGAAGAAAAGACAGGAAACTATGTGATTATGTGCTAGCTCTTAAATGCCTCCACCAGGAAGAGACCCACATCATTTCTACTAATATAGCTTTGACCAGAGCAATTCATATGGTCAACCTGACTTCTAGATGCCATGGGAGACTATTCCTTCCTATGCTTGAATATAGCCAAGAATCCACCTTTATGAATAACGAATAATGACTAACACATTAATTCAGTCCACTTATGAATAAGACACTCCTCGTTTGCAGCAGAGTACAGTTCTTGTTACATTACTCGTATATCCTTCAATCATGCAATAAAGATCAAAGTCACAACAGAAGGTTTGGGAGCAAAAGGAGGCCCCAGAGTAGAAAGGTACATACAAATTGAGGTCTTATGAATATTAATTCATTGGACCCTATATTAAATAATTTAATATAAGAACTTTGAATTGTCTCTGGTATATAATAAGTACTTAATTAATATTACCAATTGTTTTTATCATCATTACAAAGTGGTACCCTACTGCCGAAAATTAGATCACCGGTAACACTCTTTTTTTTTTTATTAGTTTCAGGTATACAAAACAATGTAATAGTTAGACATTTATCATTTATATCCCTCACAGAGTGATAACCCTCTCAGTAACCCTCTTAAAGAGAGACTCTTCCTGAAAATACTAAGAGAATTCACTATAACACCGTTGCAGTGGCGTGGATCCCAAAGATAATGAAAATATTACAGTGGAGCAGAAATGAAATATAAATGAAAGGGATATTTCCATAAATACTGATTATTTATGGAAATAAAGCTCCTTGGACTGACTATTTTCTTTAAAACATTTTGAATTAAATGCAGTGCCCTTGAAAATTAGGAACAAATAGTACATTTGCTTTGATCTGACATAAAGGATTTAAGTAAATTTAAATAAATACAGCCCTATTCTATGTTTCAGTCCAGAGAATGTGGACCAGACTCTCAGTAAAAATAAGCTACGCTGAAGACGGGTTTTTACAAGAGAGAAACACATAAGATTAATTAAATAAAGTGAAGAAAGATGTTTGGTGTGTCTGCTTATGGGTAAAACTTTGTAAACTAATTAGATTAGTTTTCCATTATCATGTAAGATATTATTTATAATAAATCAGAGCAAGGATTTTCAAATATGAATGAATGGAATTGGATCCCTCCCAGCCTCAATCACTTAGTAGCTGTGATATCTCTTTACTACTTAACCTCTTTAACCCTTTTAATTCTCAATGTCTTCATCTTACTGTGGATACAATTATTCCCATAGTCCAATAACTTCATAGGGTTCTCAGGAAACTTAACCTTCTTAAGTCTCAGCATCTTCTTCTGTGTTATATAGAAAGTAATATTCATAATAATAACTTCACAGGCTAATTATATGAGATGGTAATCATCAAAGATTAAATGATAACTTTATGAATTGTGTTGAGAACAGTGTCTGGAACACAGATGAGCCACAATATGGTAACAATTATCATTATTAAATCTAGTCCTGACATTCAGCATCCATGAAATTAGCAAACAGAATACTCATGCCCAGCTATATTTCAGGGTGGTTACCAGAACAAACCACCCTGAAATATAGTGCTTTAAAACAATGAACATTTTGTTATATCTTCCCCATATTTTGTAGGTCAGGAATTTAAGCAGGGATCGGGTGGATGATTCCTTAGCTCCTTGTGGTATAAACTATGGTGTCTGCCACTCAGTGGCATTCAGCTGTCAGATGAAGAGGGTCCAAATGGCTTGACCCCTATGTCTAGTGCCTCCTATGTCTCATATGACTGGAAGGTGGGCTCAGCGAAGACTGTCACCTGCAGTGCCTACATGTCATGGAATCTCTTCAGTAGGGTGGTCACAGAGTAAATGGACTTCTTATGTGACAGTTCAGGACTTTCAGAGAAAGTACTCCAAAGGACAGGAACTGGCACACTGTTACCTTCACGATGTCCTATTAGTAAAAACTAGTCACAGATCTACCCACATTCACTCGAAGGGAAAAGAGAGGAGCAGCCTCTCAGTGGGAGAAATAACCATTTTTAATAGCTAATAAGGCGCATGCTAGGTTCTTTGTATTATAATGAAAGCAGCATATCATTATGTACATGGGTTATGTGATGTGACATGGGGTACACATAAATAAGAGCTTTGTGGATATGGAGCTTTACATACGGAGTTTAGCAACATAGTTCCTTGTCTCACATGTAACGTGAAATACTGTATTTTTCAGTGCTGTCACAATACTCATGAAAATGAATATTCTAAAAAATATCAGAAAACCATTTCCTGTTAAGGGTTAGTAGTAAATATTTTAGACTTTCCCAGCCATACACACTTTCTGTCTTATATTATTTTCTGTTTGTTTTTAACACCCCTTTAAAAGTGGAGGGAAAAAATAAAATCATAGCTTAAGAGCTATACAAAAACCAGCCAGGGGTCAGATTTGTCCTGCAGATTATAGTTTGCTGATCGCTGAACAAAGGAAGAGCTGCACAAATGTAAGCGACTCCAGCCCTAAACTATGAAGATGAATACAAAATAGAAATTCAAATCCTGCAAAATCTAGGACATGTAATCTTAAGTCCTTAGAACATGAGGAGTAAAGCAAAAATAACTTTTCATTAAAATTTTAATTTGTACCAGAGTGTTGGGTTCTTTTATAAAATTGTCATGTTTACTACCCACGACCACCTCAAAAGTGGCTATAGTATCCCCACTATGTAGATATAATTAAAATAGGAGTTATCTGAAGGCAAGGATCTGGGTTTCACTTGTAGTCAAAATCTAACTAAGGGCCTGATATAAAGTAGAATTTAAATGCATTTTGGATGAGTTGAAATAAATGATAAAAATCAGGGCTCAGGGAGTTCATCAAAATCACAGAAGTCCAAAGCGGAAATCCAACTCTTTCTCACCATGTTGCCACTTTAGCAACTTCTAGCACCAACAAGCTGGTCCAACAATTATTTATTATAGCAATGTGATTATTGTCCATAAGAAAATACCATTAAGCAATATTTGCTTATAAATTAGGTTATGTAGTCTTAATGTGTATTTTATTTTACAGAATTGAGTTTATGATTTTTGAGACTCTTTGATGTCATTATAATCACTGTCTATCAGTGTTCTTAATTATGGTGAGCAAGGACAGCTTCAGGTTTTGTAGGGCCTATAGTTTATATAATTTGGGTTCCTTAAGAAAAAATATGTATGTAAAATATGATACAAAAATAGTTACAAAATGAATACCTATTTAAAGTCATCAAAGAAATTCCAAGACATTCCTCATTTAAAAAATCTGACAAGTAAAACAAATATCACAATGTCTCCCCAAAGCCCATAATTTATTAACTAATTAATTAACTGACACATTTCTATACTATTAGGTT
The DNA here is from genome assembly GCF_036562045.2 of Rhinolophus sinicus. Taxonomy (NCBI): domain Eukaryota; kingdom Metazoa; phylum Chordata; class Mammalia; order Chiroptera; family Rhinolophidae; genus Rhinolophus; species Rhinolophus sinicus. The sequence goes on from NC_133752.1 coordinate 20,654,294, forward strand.
GGTGCAAAAGTAATTGCAGTTTTTGAAATTAGTTTTAACCTTTTAAACTGCAATTACTTTTGCACCAACCTAATCATAATTTTTTTGAACTTTGGTATGACCAACACTTCTGAAAAACAGATACATAGAATCAGTCTGAAATTAAGACATATGGAAAAAACATTCAAATGGATTTTTAAAATGTTGTTGAACTGTATCAAGCTTCATAATTGTGTAAATACAACATACTTTGACTTAGTCATCAATAGTTGTAAGAGCTTGTCACTTAAACACTTGTTTCTTTAGGATATCTATTAAATTGGGTATGTCATTTCATGCCAAGTGCCAAACTTTGTCAGGAAAAGATGTGTCAAATGTGCTAATTCCAGTCCACTGGGATCTACAAGTCACCCAGTTGCACATACACAGACTATGTTTGCAGTAATGCTGTATATTTGTGTCCTCAAACACAAGGATTCTGATAAATTCTGTATTTGTACAATTTCTGTTTAGAAATTGAACACTCACACTCAGAAGAATAGTGTTTTTTTAAGAGTGTCTTCTGACTTATTGAGCAATTCCTGACAAGAGATAATGTTTGTTTTGATTAGACCATCAATGAGAAGTACATCTCTACTTGGATTTTTGCCATGTCTACTAATTGGAAGAACTTGCCACAGACTTGCTTCTGACATTGCACACTTAAGCCCTGATTTCACACCCTCACCCCTGTACTACCGGGATATCACACTGGGGGGGTCTTCTATAACAGTGGCACCTCTGGTACTGTACCTTTGTGCCACCGCAATGGATGTTGGGTGAATTCTTGGAAGCCATTCTGCACTGTGGCTGTTAGCAATAATTTAACTATGAAAGAAAATGACTGTGGGTCCACAAAAATACATCTGAACACACTCAGATTAAATGAATCCCCATCTCAACTTCCCCTTAACTAGAATGTATCCCCATATCAATTTTCCCTTAACTAGATCCCCAAAACGTTTAGGGCTCTCTAATACTATTTACACAAGGAGTGTCACGGAGTAAATTGGAGTGGAAGGAAGCAGTGTTCTTAACCTATTTGGCTTAAAATGCTTACTCTAGCAAATTTGAAAAACATATGACTGTGCAAACACATTATTGCAACCCCCTCACCCAGGGTCTTGAAAGAGGTCAGTGCAAGTGAGAGACCCCTAAAGCTTAAGCTTCATTAGCATCACATTAAGTCTGCCCATGAGAGTAATTCAGAAGCTGAGGCACACTGACCAGAACACTAAAAGGGAATAATTTTGGGTAGTTGAAGGCAATATTGGTTTACAGACCTTCGGAAACTACTATTTTATAAGGCAAAATAAAACAGAAACTGGGACACTGCCTTAGTTTCAGCGATACCTTTTGAAGTTTCCCATGTTTTTCTCTCACCTTCTTTCCTATGTTTTAAATAAATCGGTTTTACAAGAAAAATAGAAGCAAAGCTTCTCATTTGTTAGATGAAGGGGAAGCTTTACATCAAATGTCACTGAAAATGCAAGGGTAGGTACTATATCTTTCCTCCAAACAGGCAGACGTGATCAAGCTGTAGCTAACATCTGGAGAGAGAAGGAAAGACTCAGAAACAGAATGATCTAAGTAAAATTTTCAGTGCTGAATTCAGACAGATACTGTTACTAAATTGCAGCTGTTAACTTAATAATGCATCAAAACACTTAATATTTTATACATAAGTTAGTCAAATTAAAAGCTTCTATTTACATACTCATAGCGTTTTTTCATCCAGTCATTTGGGGACAATATTGAAAATCAGTTACACAGCCAAAACAGGAAATGAAAAGAATAATTGTAAACAGCCTTTATTATCTTTCCATCTCACTGTGAGTCAACAGTACTGTTCAAAATGTTAAACTCTATCCCAGGAAGAAATTTTACTAGGAAAAAATTAACTAGACTAAAACATGTTGCTAATGTTAAAAATCACTAAGGCACAAATTTATATAGCTTGAAGAACTTGCTTTGCTAATGGAACTGTATTTTTAACTATGGCTAAATACTACTGATTTATAGGGATATGTAGTTGGAACCCATCTTGTCTATTTGGTAAGCCTTTTAAGCCAGCTTTACTTGGATAATTCATATAATTCATCAAGTAAGTACTGCAACAACAGTCTTTTAAAAGCTACTACTTTCCAAAGCCAGTGTTGGTCTGAAGTTTACTGACAGTTTCCAGGTATTGGTCCTAGGTCAGGTTAAAAATTGGTTTGACTGATAGAATTGAACACTGATTTCATTTTGGCCATCCATGTTCCCTTTGGAAGTGAAATTACAAGTTTACTCATGGTTGCCCAACCTAGTCAGTGGCCTCATCTAACCACAAGGGGGCCAGGAAATGCAATCCTACCCTAGGTCCACAAGACAAAGCCAGCAATATTTGGGGAAAGGTCCCAGTGATTACCTTTTAAGGATCAGCATCCACCACTGGAAAAATTCATTGCTGCTACAGTAGTTAGTAAAATTTGCTATTTAACCACTCTAGAAACATTCCACATTATGTATTTTCTAAATGCAATGGGTTAAATTTGATTGAATGCAGTTTTGTACCACCTGGTATTGTACCACCTGGTAATTAGCATAAGAAGTGATCTAGTTAGCATAGGTCAGTATAGTCAGAGACTAACTTATGAAGCTAATTCATAATGTTCAACCATTCTTCATACAAGCAAGGTCATTTATTTGAGTATTATATTCATACAAGCCATTATAATGAGATTTTTTTTTCCCCAAAAAAATCCTTAATATATTATCTAGCTTAGAGGTCATTATTCACAGCAGCATTTGACATATCCTGCCATGGTAGTAAAGAAATGCCAAATGTCTCAAGTTCATACTGCAAAGGGCATTGGAATGTTCAATTTTACCACAGAGTGACAGGGAACAGCTTCAGATAGCCACAAATAATAGGGTATATTGTTTTGACCTATAAAGAGTCTTTTTGCCCAAAACTCACCCAAATTTTACAAAATGCTGTGTCTTCCTCCCAAGCTTAGGTTTTTACGAATATATAAAAAGTAATGTAAAGACAGAAAAAAATCCGTAAATCTTATAAATAAAAGGCAAAGGGTTTGTTAGTTACAGCACCTGACCATGTATATGTATATGTATATGTATATGTATATGTATATGTATATGTATATGTATATGTATATGTATATGTATCGGAGGTGCCAAAAAATGTATACAAGTGGACGCGTTGGTCAGCGTTGCTCAAACAGCAGTTCACCATAATCAGAAGTGTTTGGACACTGATGGTAACCACTTTGAACACCTTTTGTAATTGCAGAAGTCAAACGTGACTTGTATTCATCTTTTGTTATGGGTATATATTGAGTATTACAATTTTAATACAGTTTTCCTTTCTTAAAATGTGTATACATTTTTTGGCACTATATATATGTCACGTAAATCTAGGCTATATTGTTTATGTTTTGGCATTTAAAACTTTGTAACTGTCAATTTGTGCTAAGCTTAAAATGAAAATCATGTCTATCAAGTGTCATTTTAAAACTGAAAACAGTCTATTTAAATTGGCAAATCTTTACATAGCCTATGAATTAGTATTTAGATAAACACTTAAAATTATTTTCACAAGTTTCTTTTTCTCTGTTTACAGAGTTTTTATAATGGCCTTGTGGAAATGTTTTATAGTTATTCAATAGGTAGTCTGAATCAATTTAGTTTAGTTCTTAGCTTGTATTCTTCTTTTATTGATAAATTGCAATATATGGCTTTGCATAACATTATTTCATGATTTAAACAGCACAACTGGTTCTATTTCTTGGCTGGAGACCAATTAAATAACCATTGATGCAAGCAGTTATTACCTGCTTAAAAGGAAATCTGTGGTTTCCTTATTTAAACTGCTGAGCTTTAATGTCCATCAAAAAGTCTGTTATTGCAATGAATAATTTATCTATTTCAGTCTACTACACATTTTAACACTACAAGTTTGGATTGAAAGTTGCAAAATATGCCTAAAGTTTCTCAGAGTCCCAAGAATCAGAATCATACTTGCTATAGGTCAATAATTATACAGTTATATTTACTATTTGACATTATATGTTTAATGGACAATCATTTCTTATAATTATTGAGCGAAGAAAGACTAAAGAATCAAATTTACCTAAAGTAGTTGGATAAATGATTGATCTTAAAGGCTTCAAGAGCATATCTGCACATATGTAAGTGAAAATAAAGAACTCTTTTAAAAAGATGAAAGGTCAATGGATTTGAAGATGCAGGGGTGTCATTTCCTCTGTTTGTCCCTTGGTGGAGTTCTTGAGTCACTTTCTCCCTTCCCCGCCAAACTGCTTTATAGGTATTCTTTCCAGAACTGGCGCTCCCGGGACGTTTACTGTATTTAACCTTTTTCCTAGTATCATTGTGAATACAGTCTATAATAAATGAAAGTCCCCCCCCCCCATCATATCTCTGGTAACTACTTCTCTGCATTTTTACTCATAAAATTTTGTTACTTCTCTTCCTGTCTTTTCTTCAGGCTTAAACTACCCTGAGTGCTATTTTAAAGCTCAGTCGCTGAAATTTCTTAACAGCAAAGCAGTTTTTAAGCAAGCAAGGTTCATAGGTAAATTCATTTTTTAAAAAACAACAACCGAATATCCTATTAGGATAGGAAATTTGGTATAGAAAATCAATTGTTGGCCAAACTTTTATTAAATATCTATTAGAATAGGATGACATTTCTGTAATCAATTTCATTTGTATATCTTGGTTTCAAAGGGACATTTCTTTTCATTGTCCTTTTTAAAAAGCAGGAAAAAACAAACCCCCGACATTTCAACATCCCCTCGAACATTTTGATTCATACAAGCGATGACGTCCTAGCACTCTGATAAACGCAGGTTTTAGGACACATCTCGTTTTCTCTTTGCAGTTCTGGCCGCCAAAGCTGCAGCACCAGGAGCAGCCCGAGCAGCGGGCTCTTTAATTTATTGCAGCCGGTTACACTTTCGATCCCATTTCCTTCTGAACCCTTTTCTCTCAGGTTGAGAAGATAAATGCAGCCTCGGGTCTGAAAAGCCGGGCGGGGGGTTGCGGGTGGGAGTGAAGCCGGATATCATATTCCCATGGTGAGGTCTGGTACCGCGGGGGATTAAGTCCCCCGGTTCTATTTAATGAAATTGCTGAGCACTTGTGACACTGGCTCTAAGACTGCGGAAATGGGGAGGGGGTGGGGTGAACGGCTTCTCGCCTTCATTCATCCCCGGTGCCCGCGGGAGGCTTGAGTTGGAGTGTCATTCTCTAGACAGGGGGCGGAAGAGGATTGGGAGCTCCAGCCGCGGCAAGGGCGCCCCGAGGTCTCCTCTTACCTCGCCCACACCCCCATCCCTCTCATTTCGTTCCCTTTCCCTGGAATCGCGCCGCCGGGCAAAGCCGCTGCCGTTCCTTGGCTGCTCTTGTAGAAAGGTCGAAGCTGGGGACCAATGGGAAGAGGGAGGAAAGCCAGGAGGTTTTAGGGCCCTGGCAGTCTGGCCACGCTGTTCTCCATGCCGCACACGTCGGACCCCTTTCCCCTGCTGGCTTGGCGCGGTGGTGGAGTTGGTAGGGCTGAGAGTGAGGTGGGCGGGCCGGAGAGTACCTCCGGCTCGCAATGAGAAAACCACTCCACTGTGAAGGACACGCTGCACCCCCAGGTCATCTGGGAAGAAATTTGCTGTACGCTAGGGGAAAGCCGCCCACTAATTCGCCCCTCTCAAGTGTGCGCCTGGAGAGTGTGCGCTGGTGCAGGGGGCGAATATTTGAAGATGCGGAGGGGCTTGTTCAAGTTTATGGTCTGGTGAGGAAAGAGAAAGTGCACGACGTCTCTGCCCACGCGGCTTCCTGAAGTTTGCAAAATTGTAGTAAAGGCGGAGAGGGGAGTGAGTGCACTGCACCATATTGCCCGCATCGGAATGCACCCGCGCAAGGCCGCGGAGTAGTGACGGCTCCCTTCTTTCGCCTTGGATCCTGAAGATGGGGGACCGGATGTCCAGGGAGGCAGGAGTTCTGATACACCAGTTTGCCAGATATAAGGGGGATTTGGCGTTACTGCCACTTAGCTGGCCCGGATGGCGCTGCGGCGCCCGCCTCCGGCCCCTCCCCTCTCATTCCCTTCCCCCCACCCAACTCCAGACTGCGGCGGTGCGCACTGAGCCTGCGCGCGGGGCTTTTCTCGCTGATGCTGCAGATACAGTGCTGCGAGGCTCGAGTGGCGGCGGCTGGGAGGGGGTTGGGGGAAAGGCCGGGTTCCCCGCCTGGCCCCGGAGGAGGAGCCGCTACCCCCCGTGTGCTGCTGCTTTAGCTGACTGGAAGATACCAGCTCCCTCGCACATAGCACACACTTCCACCTCCGCGCCTCTACGATCCACCCTAGGGAGAGCTTGGAAATCTCTGCCGCCTCTACCCCCATTCCTGCTGGCTGCGCCCGCCCAAACAACCGCGCGCTACATCTGCTCGTAGACTTTATTGCTGTTTGTCTTATTTAAATCATTCTGCCTCCTCACACAGGTCTCGATACCCACTCTAAACAGATTTTTTTTTTCTTTTCGCTTTAAATTTTCCTTTAAGGGGGGGCACTTCAATGCCTATAGATTGGGCAGGCGAGCTGAGGACCAACCAAATTCCAGCAAACAGCCCCTTTTCTCTTTTGAGATGGTAAGAATTCTCCTTAAATATCTACTGCCTGTTTTAACCCCCTTACACCTAGCGGGCCCCCCTCGTTTAACCGCCGCCGAAATAAATGAAGAGTAAAGGGCTACAGTTCAGATAACATAACTAGAACCGAGATTTGATGGAGCGGGTTCCGGTGGCCCTGACTGAAAACTGGGGAAGCCTCGCGTGGTGGAATACCACGTACGATCAAGTGGCACAAAGTCAAAAGAAGGAAAGAAAAGGACCTAGGAACACTTCGGTACACAAAGTTGTTATTAAAGTTTATTTCCCTTTTATCCAGATAGGTGACGCTACGCTTTGCCAGTTACTAAAGGCTGCCGGGTTTTGCTGAGAAAATAGTACCGAGGCTTCAAACATGCGTTTTTTCCCCAGGCGCGCGCTCACACACAAGGTCTATCCCAGTAAGCAAGCACAAGGGCAGGACTGCCAAGCTTTTAAACAAAGACAGGCACCTCTACCACCCCCGACCCCAGTCCTCCGAAGTCTGCGCTCTCAAAAAAGGATCCCCCTCCCGCTCTCTGGAGTTGAATGTTCTCTTAACCATTGCAGCCCTTCCGGTTTCTCAGACATCAGCGGGGCTCCCTGGGCGCACGCGGGGCCCTCTAAGCCACCGGTAACCGTGCCATAACCGAGACACTAACTCGCAAACCCGAGATACTTGGTGGGGTGGGGGACATCCTCTGAAAAATGGGAGAAGGGGAAATGTTTCCTGACATCCGCTCCAGCGCTCTCACACACGCACTCGGCATTAGATAGAGGAGGAATTTTACCAGCCCGAGGGAAGGAAAGCAAACCCCCCCCCCCCCCCAGACAATGGCTACACACGCTGGAGAAGGGGAAGAGGGGGCGGGGGCCAGACTTTGGCTTACGGGAGACTGGCTGGGACTGTGCATGCTCGGAGTGACCCCCAGAGCAGAAGCTGGGCTTTTCGGAGCGCGGTGGCTGACAAGTACTCTCTCCTGTCTCCCTCCCCGCGACACTCCTCCCTCCCTCTCTGCGAGTGTGTAGTTTCTGCTCCACTGCTGTTATCGCCGCCGCCGCGCCGCCGCCGCAGCAGCGGCAGCATCAGGGACAAGCTTGAGCAGCGACAGAGCCAGCGAGCTCCCAGCAGCAACCACCACTTTGGGCAAACTTGTGGGTTTCCGGCTTGCGGGTAGTGAGCGGGAGCTTCCCACTTGCCATTCAGTATCTTCGAGCTGTGACAGGCCAAGGGGCGGCGGGAGCGCCCGCACCAGACGCCAAAGGGGACGAGACAACTACGGAATTCACCCGCCGTGCCAGGGCACTTCCGAGGCAACAACCGACTGGCACTTTTACACCCTTGGCAAACTGTTTTTTTTTTTTGTTTTTTTTTAAGCTACTTGGCAGCTGTCTCTGACTCCACCTCCCCCTCTACTCCCTCCCCAATGCCTTTGGCTTTTCTTCGGAAATCCGGACAGAATTGGGCATCTTTGTTAATTGCCGTTGGGGGAGCCGGGCCAGGGGATTTCGCCCGGCCAACGTCGCCTGCGCACAGAACCTGGTTTGCTCACCTTTGAACTGCAAAGGGATCAAGTTCAGCTCGAGTTGTTTGCATCGGGACTGGGAGGAAGGAGAGGGAGCGTGCAGGAGAGAGAGTGGGAGAAGGGGAAAGGGGAAAGGAGAGGAGGGAGGAAAGAGGAGGAGGGAGGAGGGAAAGGGAGGGAGGGAGGGGAGGGAACGGAGAGAGCGGGAGGAGAGAGAGGCTGCAATCTCCTCCCTGAATCGCGCACAGCGCTGCAGATCCCAGTGCTCCGACATGCGGGCCGAATGCAGGTGAGGAAAGGCACGGACTCTGCGGCTGCGAACCCAAACTTGGGCACCGCGCGGTGCGCACGGCTCAGCCTTCGCCCCCGCCGGCGAACTGCTGCTGCAGTTCCAGTCGGCGGCTTCGTGACTAATGACCTTGCGCAGAGTTGTTAAGAAAAAAGAGAAAAGCAAGATTTCGGGAGTGAGAAGGGACTGACTCTCTCTGGGCGTCTCTGAAGATGGCTAGGGCTGCTCTTCCGCGCGAGGGGAGAACCCGGACGCGGACCGCTCTGTAACGGGGGTGGTCTCAGCTGCATGGTGCCCGAAGCGACCTGACCGGGATTTTTCGTTCTGGGTCGGTGGATTGGCTCCCCAGCTGCCTGAGCGGAGTCGGAGTTGAGACTGGCTTGTTGCTGACCCCAGCGCCTAGTGTAAGGAAGCGACTCACGTTTGCCTGGGCAGCCGGAGCAGAAGCTGGAGCTGGAATGAGTGGCTGAAACGTGAATTGGACTCAACTCCAGTAGCAGCAGCAAAGACGAGCAGGGTTGGCAGGCGGGGGAGGCTGCAGGCTTGCTCCCCGCCGCTTTCCCGGCTCCACCGCCCTCCTGCCGGAGCGGTACCGGCCCCTTCCGACTGAGTGGGGACGGGAGCCCGGTATCCTCCGTCCGCTGCAGGGATGACTCCGGGGGGGCGCCGAGCCAGCGGCGCGCAGTGTCCCGTGAACTGTGAGTACTGCGACTGAACGGCGGCCGGTGAGCGGGCGATTAGCACCCATTGCATGAATTATGAAACAATAACTTTCGGAAGAAACAGGAGAGGGGAAAAAAGAAGTACCTATCACTGGTTCCCCCTGGCCGACTCTGCACGCTGCTCTTGCCCCCTCCCTCCTCTTCCTCTCGCTTCTTCTTTCCTTTCCCGGAGAGGGGAGAGGGCTAGGAGGGCAGGCGACCGGCCCCGGAGGAAGGGGGCGCAGAGGGGGCTGTGATTAGAAGGAGCAGTAACAGCAGCAGCAGGAGAAGATGCTGAGGATGCGGACCATGGGATGGGCGCGCGGCTGGTGCCTGGGCTGCTGTCTCTTCTTGCCGCTTTCGCTCAGCCTGGCGGCCGCCAAGCAACTCCTCCGGTACCGACTGGCGGAGGAAGGCCCAGCAGACGTCCGCATCGGCAACGTCGCCTCGGACCTGGGCATCGTGACCGGCTCGGGTGAGGTGACTTTCAGCCTGGAGTCAGGCTCGGAGTACCTGAAGATCGACAACCTCACGGGAGAGCTGAGCACGAGTGAGCGGCGCATCGACCGCGAGAAGCTGCCCCAGTGTCAGATGATCTTCGACGAAAACGAGTGTTTCCTGGACTTCGAGGTGTCGGTGATCGGGCCCTCCCAAAGCTGGGTGGACCTGTTCGAGGGTCGGGTCATCGTGCTCGACATCAACGATAACACGCCCACCTTCCCGTCGCCCGTGCTCACCCTCACGGTAGAGGAGAACCGGCCAGTGGGCACGCTCTACCTGCTGCCCACCGCCACGGACCGTGACTTCGGCCGCAACGGCATTGAGCGCTACGAGCTGCTCCAGGAGCCCGGGGGTGGCAGCAGCGGCGGCGAAGGCCGGCGCGCCGGGCCTGCAGACAGCGCCCCCTACCCCGGGGGCGGCGGGAACGGCGCGAGCGGTGGCGGCCCAGGCGGCTCCAAGCGGCGGCTGGACGCGCCAGAGAGCGGCGGCGGGACCAACCCAGCTGGCCGCAGCAGCGTGTTCGAACTGCAGGTGGCCGATACCCCGGATGGCGAGAAGCAGCCGCAGCTGATCGTGAAGGGGGCGCTGGACCGCGAGCAGCGCGACTCCTACGAGCTTACCCTGCGAGTGCGAGACGGTGGCGACCCGCCTCGCTCCTCCCAGGCCATCCTGAGGGTGCTCATCACCGACGTGAACGACAACAGCCCCCGCTTCGAGAAGAGCGTGTACGAGGCTGACCTGGCGGAGAACAGCGCCCCGGGGACCCCCATTCTGCAGCTGCGTGCCACCGACCTGGACGTGGGGGTCAACGGGCAGATCGAGTACGTGTTCGGGGCGGCTACCGAGTCGGTGCGACGGCTGCTGCGCCTCGACGAGACGTCCGGCTGGCTCAGTGTCCTGCACCGTATCGACCGCGAGGAAGTGAACCAGCTGCGCTTCACCGTCATGGCCCGCGACCGCGGGCAGCCCCCCAAGACCGACAAGGCCACCGTGGTTCTCAATATCAAGGATGAGAACGACAACGTGCCGTCCATTGAAATCCGCAAGATTGGGCGTATCCCACTCAAGGATGGGGTGGCCAACGTGGCCGAGGACGTTCTGGTCGACACCCCCATTGCCTTGGTGCAAGTGTCCGACCGAGACCAAGGCGAGAATGGGGTGGTCACCTGCACCGTGGTGGGAGACGTGCCCTTCCAGCTCAAGCCGGCCAGCGACACAGAGGGCGACCAGAACAAGAAAAAGTATTTCCTGCACACTTCGGCCCCTTTGGACTATGAGACCAACCGGGAGTTCAACGTGGTCATAGTGGCGGTGGATTCAGGCAGCCCCAGCCTCTCCAGCAACAACTCCCTGATTGTCAAGGTGGGAGATACCAACGACAACCCTCCCGTCTTCGGACAGTCGGTGGTGGAGGTTTACTTTCCTGAGAACAACATCCCTGGCGAGAGGGTGGCCACAGTGCTGGCGACAGACGCTGACAGCGGGAAAAACGCGGAGATCGCCTACTCGCTGGACTCCTCTGTGATGGGGATTTTTGCCATCGATCCGGATTCTGGAGACATTCTTGTTAATACGGTGCTGGACCGCGAGCAGACTGACAGGTATGAGTTTAAAGTTAACGCCAAAGACAAAGGCATCCCGGTGCTGCAGGGCAGCACCACGGTGATAGTTCAGGTGGCTGACAAGAATGACAATGACCCTAAGTTTATGCAGGACGTCTTTACCTTTTATGTAAAAGAAAACTTGCAGCCCAACAGCCCCGTGGGGATGGTCACTGTGATGGATGCTGACAAGGGGCGCAATGCGGACATGAGCCTGTACATAGAGGAGAACAGTAACATTTTTTCCATTGAAAATGACACGGGGACCATTTACTCCACGACGTCTTTTGACCGGGAACATCAGACCACATATACGTTCAGAGTCAAGGCTGTGGATGGAGGAGACCCTCCCCGATCTGCCACAGCCACAGTCTCTCTCTTTGTTATGGATGAAAATGACAATGCTCCCACAATTACCCTTCCCAGAAACATTTCCTACACTTTACTGCCACCTTCAAGTAATGTCAGGACAGTGGTAGCTACAGTGTTGGCAACAGACAGTGATGATGGCATCAATGCAGACCTTAACTACAGCATTGTGGGAGGGAATCCCTTCAAGCTATTTGAGATTGATTCCACCAGTGGTGTGGTTTCCTTAGTGGGAAAACTCACCCAAAAGCATTATGGCTTGCACAGGTTGGTGGTGCAAGTGAATGACAGTGGGCAGCCTTCCCAGTCCACCACGACTCTGGTGCATGTGTTTGTCAATGAAAGTGTTTCTAATGCAACTGTGATTGACTCCCAGATAGCCAGAAGTTTGCACACCCCACTTACCCAGGATATAGCTGGTGACCCAAGCTATGAAATTAGCAAACAGAGACTCAGCATTGTCATTGGGGTGGTTGCTGGAATTATGACAGTGATTCTCATCATCTTAATTGTAGTGATGGCAAGGTACTGCCGGTCGAAAAATAAAAATGGCTATGAAGCTGGCAAAAAAGATCACGAAGACTTTTTTACACCCCAACAGCATGACAAATCTAAAAAACCTAAAAAGGACAAGAAAAACAAAAAATCGAAGCAGCCTCTCTACAGCAGCATTGTCACTGTAGAAGCTTCTAAACCAAATGGACAGCGGTATGATAGTGTCAATGAGAAGCTGTCAGACAGCCCTGGCATGGGCCGCTACCGATCTGTTAACGGTGGGCCTGGTAGTCCTGACCTAGCCAGGCATTACAAATCTAGTTCCCCATTGCCTACTGTCCAGCTTCACCCCCAGTCTCCAACTGCAGGGAAAAAACACCAGGCAGTACAAGATCTACCACCAGCCAACACATTTGTGGGAGCAGGAGACAACATTTCAATTGGATCTGATCACTGCTCTGAATACAGCTGTCAAACCAATAACAAGTACAGCAAACAGGTAAGCTGCATCCCAGTATATTTAAATATCCCAGAGAGGGCTATTAAGTTGGAGACAGAGCATGTTCTGCGAAGTTTGGTCTTCTCTTTTTTAAAGCTGTGATTTAAAAGTTTAATAGCAGGAATTGAATGTTAATTCATGCACCATGAATATGGTAGAGGTCATCTATGCAAGGTGGCCACTGTATTTTGCAAGTTAGACCAACGTTTACTAAGCTACTAAAGAAAATATTCAAAGTAGATGATATTTTGTACCTCTTTGTACTTGACAGCCCCAATTCATCTTACATGGTTTGTTTCCAGAATGTGTGTGTGTGTGTGTGTGTGTGTGTGTGTGTGTGTGTGTGTATATATATATATATATATATATATATATATATATATAGTTTGGGTGGTTAGCTTTAACCTAAAATTATTTTATTTTGTGGCTTCTAAGTGGATAATTGCATACAGAGAGAAAATTTCTAGTTACTACTGGTGTCTACGCAACTTGAACACTATAAAGTTTTAGCTGCGTTACACATTATGCAGGATTTTACAGATAAACGGGTGCTGACTCATGCAAATGTTGTACCAAGTGTGAGATACTGAAATACTGACTATGTTGACAAAATTGCTGGTTTAAAAATGTTTCATGATATGCAAATATCATGCAAAATCACATTTTTAATATTTTGATATCTAACAATTCGATTTCTATGAGGTTATGCAGTCAGCATTTGCATTCTTCATGTTTGGTATTAAAATTTTATAAGCAAAAGTACACTTTATGAACCACGTATCATTTAAGCCAAGTAACACAAATATTCGTGTTCCATGCACTGTGTGCAAGAATATTTGGGTATGCATTGTAATATACTGAAACTATGAAGGTTGTATGGAATATTTGGCACAGTTGTTTCTCAGTGAAATGTGGAAACAATAAAAAAAGTATATATCGAGATACTTCAGAAAATATAAATTTTATTTTTGAAAATTTTGCTTGTGTGATATATGTAATACTCATGAAGTTTACTTTGTACACCCACCAAATTTTGACACACAGCAACTAAAATCTTTGGGAAACTTCTGTGTCTTAATGCTTTAGCAACTCCACAAATAAATCTGCTAATAAATCAATTGTTTCTTAACTCTAGAACTGATCTCAAGAAACACATTTATAACTGTCAGATAATATTGAATAATAGTTTTTCTATTGAATATGCTTTGCATGTGGAATGTGATCCGAAAAGAATTGAGGCAAAGAAAAGTTATTTTATAGCCTCATTAAAAATGTTATTGATGGGCATGTTAAATATATTACAAAACAAGAGATATTAATTCCTTATTGCTTTTATAATTTTAAAAATTAGTTTCTAAATAAATATTTTCTGTATGTAATACTTTATTGTAGCTATTTGGATAAGAAGAAACAGTTACTATGCTTTTATATCCAATAATCAAAGCAATCCAAGAAAACACAGGCTTGCACTACATTGCATTAAGTAACTTTTGAAAATATGTCTTTTTGATGCACGTGAGCCTGAGTTATTTATTTCTTTTAAACTGAAATTTGACAAGTGGAAAGTTTATATAAGTTGTGTCATCCCTTTATCTGGAGTTAGCAGCTGATTTTGTTTTGTTCTGTTTTGTAAACAAGGACAATTCCAGTTAAAATAATAGCACTTTTGTAAGATTAGTTATAAACACCCATAAATAAATTGAGATCTGTAGAAATTTCCCCAGAAAATGGTAATTTGTAATGCAAAAGCCTGTGAAGAGATCTCAGTGCAGAATATTTACTTCTCAGCTGTCATCCTAATAGATCTTTTTGTCTTGTGGCTGAATGCCATTTGCATTCTAAATTGTGGAACCTTAAGCATTTGAGTGGACACATCAGTGGCAGATTTACAGATGATTTTATGTAACTATCTCATGTTCTGCTCTGTCACCTAAGCTTTGTTTGACTCATCAACTAGGATTAGCTCTATATTCTTGAATATTTAAAACAGTCAATATCAAGACTGTTGTGGCATCCTGTTTAAAAGGCAAAGTGATATGCTTATAAATAAACAAATGTATGGTGTTAGTCTCTTAGATGAGCAAAAAAGTCCACATGCCATACAAAGCCACTGAAATAAATCATGCAATTTGCCAAAAGTGACTTTGGAAAATTTGTATGTCGTTAGGTATTCAACAGATGTATAAAGTTTTAACCACAATAAATAGCAGACCTAAAATGAAATAAAGGTGAATGGAATACATTCCCCTTAATGTAATTGATAATAGTAATTGATACGCTTCATCTCAATATTGCTGTCAGGGGACAAGGGATCTGTTTACAAAGTTACATTCTGTTTAGACATCTGACATAATAAACAGGATCTTTTTTTGTTCTGATTTTTGTTTGTACCATAAGTAGATGATTTTCTATTTCTACTTTAAAAAGGCGTTATCTTTAGTTTTTACATACTGCCACAATGTATTTTCTTTGAGTACACATGATGTAAAATAAAATTTTAAAAAATTAATACAGGGTTTTGTTATAATTTCCCCTCTTTGATACTGAATTTAGCTAAGGAAAATCTTGAGGGTTGCCGTCTTTTAATTCCTTATTGTAGGAATTAATTAAAACTCTGAGATTTTATTTGATGGAAAGCCTTTATTTTATTTATACGTTTCCGGAATTGCCTTATCATAGTTCTTTACTTGTGATATAATGGAAGTGGTGCCAGTTACAGTGTTCAAAATTAAACATTTTGAAGTGTTGCTTCGAAGTCCTCTTAACAGTTACATTATAATAAGTAATTATAAGTAAACAGCTTTGTAGAAATAAAAGTTTGTAAATAATGCCCCCCCCCCCACACACACACACGTTTTGGTTTGTTTTCACAGCTCTAGAGCTATTCAAATAAAGCTTCTATAGTTACTAGTGGGCAAAAGCTAGGAGATGTGTGTTGCAGAGCTGCTGGAATTATTTCTAAAATTCATACATTAGGAAAACTGATCATTAGCCCAGGTTTTTGTAGTGTAGACCTTTCCAGTTGAAACCATTGGTCTCAAGTAAATAATGTGTCAAGTTGAGCAAACCATGGGTCATTGACAGCATTACTAAGACTAAGTATCCATCTTTTCATTTCATTCTTCCTTTGCTTGGTTAACCTGGTCTTGGTGGTTTTTAAAGTTTTGTGACCCGGAAATACAACTGTGTATTTAATTTGTAAAATAAAAGCAGAAAAATTCAACTTTTCTATTTATTTTAAAATCTCTAGTGCTTTACCGGGTTCAGTATTTTTTCAATTTTCTTAAAAAATTAACATAATTCCAGAATATTAGTAGACAATATAAAAGTGTAATTACCACTTTGCTTATTATGTTCATGTCCTTTGAGTTTATCCTGGATATGCTGTTATTTAGATAATGCACTGGCAAGTAAAAATTTTATTGTACTTAGTAAATGGAAAGCAAGGTACTTTATTTTTGGCAAGAGTATAAAGGATACAACTTGAATAAGCATTAATTTAAAAATCCATTTGTAGCTGATCCTGAAATATTTGAGAAAAATTCATATTAACTCCAATGACAGTTTTCCTTGCGTAAAGAACTGCAGAACATAGTCTGAATAATGTTCTCTTTAATTGATCAAATTGTGCTCAGTATTCATTGTATATATTCTTAATAAAGTATATGGCACATTTTTTATTTTAATTACTTCAATTTTGGAAGCAAATGGATGATGTGACTTGCCATCATCTATTAGAGTTCTAAGCCCTGAGAAAACTAAATATCAATTTGTGTATGTATCATATACTATATATGTTATAGCGGAAATGCATCTGCAAAGTGATGCCAACCACAGCTTCCACTTTTAATTCTGTAAGCATAATTTGTACAATATGGTTCTCCTGTCTGTAACCAAGAGGGCTTTCAAAGCCACATTGAATCTGCATCTGGTGGGATTTCTGGTATCTTCGGCTTAATAGTATAGACAAGAGGCTAATTGATGAAAGTTAGGCTGTATCTTTAGTCAGGAAGTATCTACTAAAGCAATATGACCTGGATCTCTGGATGAAATAAGGAAAGGGTAATCCACTGATTTGATCGTCAGTGAATATACAAATTTTTATGGAAGTCTAGATATGACAATTTGAGCCTTGTCTTAAGCCAGTTAAAGACTTAGACATAAGACCACAAAATCAATTTAAAGATTTTAAGCAGAACGTGCAGCTGGATAAATATAGCCAAATCATTCTTTCTTGTTATCTTTCTGTTTTTGAGTAATTGCATATTTCAAAAGTATGCACATGGTATAGATGGAAATCTTTCTCTCCCTCTCTCTCGCTCTCTCACACTCTGTCTCTCCACTTCCCTTCCACACACACAAACACATAGAAATGAATTCATATAAATGAACTATGGTGCCATTAGACTTTTATTTCACTGTGGTATTCATAGACTGGTATGCGAAAAATATTTGAACTTTAAACTCATGCAAAATCAAAATATATCATAATTAACTGCTTAATGTCTGTATCTAAAATAACTAGAATCATCACATTTTAGAATTAAAAAAATGTCAACTAAACCAGTCTCCTCATTTTATAGAACAGGAGACTGAGGCCTGGTATGCAAAAGTAATTTGATTGCGATCACAAGATTATCCGGGATATAATGTGGACTAGAGTCCAAGTTATGGAATACAGAGTCTATTGTTGTTTTTTATTATCATACTAACTCTAGGAAAAAAGAAATTGAATTTCTAAAACGCTCTCTGTATATATTTCAATAGTGACAGAAATCTGTTGAGATTTACTTATGTATGTATAACTGTATTATTTGGCCATGTAGACTGACATTTTTACAATAGGATATAATCCTGCTCTAGGCTCTAGTTTTTTTCTGTTAAATTATTGGGCACATTGTAGCTCAAATTTTATAGATTTTTAAAAGCAATTAATATTTGTTTTCCCCTTACGTAAGATAGCAATTGATGATATACATTAAAGTAACTTAACATGGTTTAGAACATATATTCAACAAGTTAATTGACAGAATTTGTCATTGTAGCAGAACAGTGACAATAGATGTAAGTACCTATCTAGCATTTAGTATATCCTCAATAAAAACATATTTTCCATGGACATTAATAAAATCTTTCTATACATTATATATGAAACTTCCTATGTATTCTCATCGGGATAGTGTTTCAGCCTTTCCATCAATACTGATGATTCCCTTTGGCTGCTATGCTCCTTTGCATTTTTCCAACTCTGCACATACCAACTCTGCACTTACCTTAGTGGCATCCATAATACACAGTTGTGAACTAACTTTTCCTTTAAATTTGTTTTCTAGCAAATGTTTAGAAGAACGACACTTGTTATTTTTTAATTGGATTGCCTCCTTGATAGGCAGTTAACAAATCTAGTGTATTAGATTCTAAATTTACGTATTAAGATATAAATGATTAAATTTATAAATTTCAAAATGAAATCTGAACTATTTTTAAAATTAAATGTAACGTGACGAAACCATTGCTTTGCCATTGCCACCAATGCTGTTAGGCGTTTTAACATCATTTTTTTTCCTCCCTGGGAGAGAGTAGTGGTAGAGGTTTGTAAGAAATTTAGCATAATCCTTGTTTAGAGCTTTATGTTTAAGCTGTGTATAACCAATTTCTAGACTGTAGCAAGGCTCCCCATCCATTAATTTATGATAACTGTATAGAAATTGTAAGATCTGTCTATATATATATTTTTGAGTCAGCTTTGCTTTTCTTTCTTATTTATTTTAAAAGCTCTTAGAATCTTTTCTAAAGCAGGAACTCGGTTTCAGAACATTACACAGTGCTTTATTTAGCATTAGTGTTGTGGGAGAAATCACATTCCAAGAAGAATTGAGCTGAAACCACTAAAACTAATCTTAATTATCACTTCTGGTGAATTAATGTTTTAAAGGCAGAATAAAGCTTTATTTTCAGGAATTTAGTGATGTTTGTATTGAACTCCAATGCTGTGTACAAACAACACACACACAAAAAAAACTGTTAAAGCTTCCAAGTAGGGTTCATCTGACAAGTTAACTTCCCCCCACCCCCGTGCATATTTATTATTTACAAATGCATAATTTGCAAATAAATAAATCCTGCTTCAAAAGTTCTAGATCATTCCGATTGGGCATAAGACACTAGGGAACATTTCTTCTTTTTTTTTTTCTTTTACCTGCATAAATCTTTATTTTCCTTCTTTCAGATGCGTCTACATCCATACATTACTGTGTTTGGCTGAATTCCACTCTAATATGATGCTCCATTATGCACCATACTCTGATGACCTTGCTACTCCGAAACCTGCTGGAGCCTGACCTTGGCCGTGGGGTATCAGCCAATCACTGCTTGTTCCACTTGTGCATTTGATTTTCAAGTTTGGTTTTTTTCCTCCTTGTTTAAGGAAAGATAGTATTAAAATAAATGAACCTAAAAGAAACAGTGTTAATAAAGAAATGTGCTACTAATGGATGTGTAAGTCACCAGGAACACCATTCTCAAAGAAGTAGTTAGCAGAACTTAATTGTGAAGTCTTTTAAAAATCCCAAAGCATATTTCAACAATGATTTTAAGACTCTGGCTTTGTGTGAACCAAGGAAAATTAAGTCTATTATGTCTTTGTCTATAATACATTAAATACCGACTTTCAATAAAATCTTAAATGGATCAATATTTTTAAAGTGTTATGTCATCACAGCCTTTTCCAGGCCAGTGAGACAGTTACACTCAGGGATAGTGTCTCTTGCTCATTCTGTGTGTGCATTTCTAAATACCACTGTGTGTGTGTTTGTGTGTGCTCTCACATATGTGTATACAAGGACTCGGAGAAATATTTATAAAAAACACTGGCTGTAAAACAAATTTGAGAGATTCATTTTGTGTTTAGCACAGGAACTGCCAGTGGATTGCTTTTTCCTTAATTTTGAAATACTCACCAAAGTAGCTATAGAATTTTCAAGGTGTTTGTTTGTTTGTTTGTTTTTTCTTCAATTCCTTGGGAAAATTTGGAACCTTTTAGGTAGATCTACTGAAGTCACTGTGTTCACATTTAGAAGGCATATGTGGCTTCTTGTTTTTGTGGACTACATTTATCTGAAGGTTATACTATTTGATGTCAGACAACATAAATTCAAGCAGCTTCTGAGATTTCAGCATGTGACATAACACATTGTTGAGAGAGCAAGTGACTGAATTTGAGTTGTATAAATGATTTTCTAGCTAAGTCTTGGAATCCTCTTCCTCATCCCTCTATGTACATCTATGTCTCCATTTGTTATGTTGCATCTGTTCATGTGACTAACAATACGTGTTCCACATGTAAAATTGGACAATTTTATAATACATTTACCACATCATCTGCCCTATTAAGTTCTCCCCAAGTTTTGAAATACTGACCAACAATGCTAGATTCTTGAGATTTTTTGAGTGAATTATTTTTACTGTAAAAGCCCTTTAGGCAAAATAAATACATATTGTAACAACATTAAAGTTTGGACTGATAGGAAATGCACGCTAGCCCACGTAAATCTCTAATGTATGTATTTCAGGCTTTTTATTTTATTAGCTGTTTATTTAATTTTGCAAAAAGGAAAACTTCAGAAATATCATTGAGACTATAGTGAAATTCCTGACTATAACCTAACTACCCTCAACCTCTCATTTTATTTTGAGCCCAGGGCCCAGCGTAAGAAACTGGTGAAAAGAAATCTTACCACCTTCTGTTTCTTGGAAATGTCCTGTTTCTGCATCCTAAGTAGTAAATTTCCTTAGATGTACTTAAAACTGTGAATCCTGTTACAAATCGGATCAACTGAAAAACAAATTATAGACAAAAAAAGTCCAGAATTTGGGGATAACCTGATGTGCAACCATGTAGAGGAGATATTTATGAATACTTTCATAAAGAACATTCTAAGGTAACATTTTGCAAACTCGAGTTGCAATTCACTATTGGGGCATGAGTCAGTTTGTGAGTCTCTACCACATTAGAATAATATGAAATCAGAAAAATTCCTAGTACGTGAGAGTTAGTATTACCTTGTGTACCCTGTGTTTCAGTTGTGTTTGAGTACATGTGTGTTCCTGTTCTTGCTTGTGACGTTAAAAAAAAAAAAAGTTTTGTTCTGAAAGCAGTTGAAAGGGAACCATCACTGTAGATTGGGGTGGGAAATGGTGGCTCTCTACTATTACAATTAGAAAAACATAATAAATCAAAACAAAACATTTCTACATCCCCAAGGACTTTACTATTAAACTGAATCAAAATGGTCAACAGCAAACTATTACAGCAGCATTTATTAACAGCAAAAAGCTTTTGAGAAGTCTATTCTCTTTTTTTCTATCCTCTGCTTTTTTTTTTTTTTTTTTTTTTATAATCTTTGAACATGTCCTCATTGGTTCCTACCCCTCCATAGACTTCCTTTCTGCCCCAACCCGTTCCCAACTGTTGTCATCCACCTCAAATCCCTTGACCAGCCTCTTTTGTGAATACTGGAATTTACCATTTGGGGAGGTGCCTGTGGTCAGATGAAGATAGACTCAGAACAAACCAACAATTCCCCTACATATTTTAGCATTTTGACATTTTACACAAGAAAATAATTCATTCTCCATTACAAAATCTAAAAAGGATTCACATCTAATATCCTCACTGGTACTGGGTATGTGAAGAATACTATGAGTCTCTGTCCTCATGGAATTAACATAGTACAAAGAAGATTATAGAACAGAAAAATGATAGATTATATGTGCATCACACTTCTTCAATTTCAAAGCATTGAATCTACGTTTGCTGATTGCTCTTCAGAGCAATCTGTGAGAAACAGCACCATTAATTATTATTGCTGAGGTGAGGAGACTGAAGTAATGCACAGTTTTTTCACAACTCTGATAGAGCTTACTTAAGAAATTTACAAAGTCTATGAAGAAATATCCATATCCAGTTCGAATTCAAGAGTACTGAAAGCATTTGGAGGAAGTTGTGAAATGTGTGCTTTCTGTTACAGTGTGTTTTCAGACTTATCTGGGTAAAACCTTCCTGAAAGGATTACTGAGAATAGGCCCAATTTTCCCAATCCTTACCAGTCATAAACTATACTTCCTACTATGCAAAAAAAAAAATTTAAAAAATGCTGTGGGTATAATTTGAAGATCCAAGTAATTAACGTGATGCATAAACAACTAGCTCATATATGATTTAAAAAAATACCCTCAAGAATTAGGCCATTCACTTGAACCCTAACTTTTATTTTTGAGGCTATCTCTAGAAAAAGGACCAAAGTCCTTGGGAAGTAATTCCACACTTTGAACTCTCTGGGAATAATCTTCTATCTCTAACTTTGCAAAACCCTTTTTCTTTGATGTGTGTGATGGTTTTTAGACATTCATTTTATAGAGAATGAGTTCATTTGCTCTATCTCTAATATACACTGCAAGGCTTTGGGATGTAATTAAAATGATGACGAGAACAGAGCCCTTGCCTTGATAGATAGGACAGGGCAGAAATAATACACATAAGTAAAGGGATATGTGAAACTTAGACGATTCCTCCCTACAAAGTGTGTCTTGTACATCACGGACTTCCCAGAGCGTACTAGAGTTCTCAGCACATAGGAGAAAGTCATAAATGTTTGTTGAGCGAATGACAAAGGGCCTTGACTTTGGTGCTAGGTGGCCTGAAGATCCATCCACGTTGGATCACAGGACGGTGGTGTGACCACTTTTACATCAGACTGGGAGCATACTAACTGTTATTTTCTTTCCCTGCTGGGTAGATGTCTTTGTGATAAAAGGCTACCTGCTGTGTTGGCTAGAATCCTTGCCTTCTCTGCAGGGTGTATGACTCTTGGTTCAGTAGCAAATGAGCAATTCTCTGATTTCTGCTCTTTCCTTAGTGATGTTGTAGACACCATACCCTTAAAAGAAATATAAAACTAACCTACAACAAATATTTAAGACAAGTAAGGGAGGCACTGGCCACACAGTAGACTTCTGACATATTTTGAGGGAGTAAAAAAAAAAGCATGAGAGCATATGGATTTTCACTTTCTGGAGATCCTTATCTGTGGAAAACATAGATACATCCATGCCCGAACACATCCATGAGTCTCTTATCTGTCAATTTATATATTCCTGCAGATGTTATTCATTCCCTGTGCCAACCCATGCTCTCTGATGAAGGAAAAGGTTCCATTTTCATTCTGACTGCCCATGGTGAGCAGCCATTTTTAAAGCTGAAAGCCTGGCATATCTGTAAAGAGAAACATGTACTTGGTTTTCTAAGGATGGAGATCTACAAGAGAGAAGATGACTTCATTTGGGAGCGATGGGCCACAGGTGAAGTAGGAGCTGAGAAATGCCTTACAACTCAAAGCCCTGCTATTCTAAGGAGCAGCTCTTTTAAATTGCAAATGACCTCTGAAAGAGTTCTCCTCTGTCTCTGGCATAGATGGATGCAAATTGTTTTAAGCGGATAACTAGGTCAACACCTCACAAAGATCAATAGTTCTTAAGAAATGGTGATTTTGATTAGGGCCTCGAGGAAGGGTATGAACCCTGCAGTAGTTTAGAAGACTGAGGACTCTGTTAAGGCACCAACGTGTCAGGAAGGTGGGGGGAGATTATATCAGAAAACGGTATTCAGGCTAGACAAAGGCAAATGTCGGTGGCCTTGAATTTGGGCGCAGGCCCTGGTGACCATAAGGATGCCACTAAATGTCATGGCTTACTATGATTGCAATATTAGTGTCAAAAAGTAGTAAATGTCCCTGGCCTCCTATTACAGCCAGGTGTCGTGTTTTGGTTTCGTTTTTATTTTTAGTCCAGAACAAGGGTGTCCAAACTTTTTTCAACGTTTTTCACCAAGGGCCACATGCGGTAAAATACACAAACAGCCCGGCCACTCATTCGAGGTGAGGTACATATTGCCTCACCTGGTTTATTTAAGTAAACTAAGTATATTTTTGGAATTTGCTGCGGGCCAATAAAAAATGGATCGTGGGCCGCAGTTTGGACACCCCTGGTCTAGAACATCAGGTCCAACTGCTCTGCCTTCCTTCGTTTTCTCCCCCCTGCACTTTGGTTAGAAAGAAAGAAAGAAAGAAAGAAAGAAAAGAAAAGAAAAAAATACAACAGCATGGCAACACACTCACCTTTTCCCTACCAGTGTTATAAGATTACTGTAATCAAAATAGTTGCCGCAGTATCGTCATGTAGTTGTTTCTTATCCTAACTTAATTCTCAAAAATTGAGTTCTAGTATGTAGGTCTGTAGCCCAGAAACCTGAAGTTTTAACTCTTCCCCCCTTGTCAATTCTGACTGCAGAGGGCAGGTTACACTACCAAAATTCTAGGTGTAGAGCTCCTGAAACTCCTAACTTCTGCTTACTAGTTCATTCTTCAAAGGCCACTGGCACAATAGAAAACAAATGCTGGATACAGCAATCTGAAAAATCTGTCACCTTGCCCTGGCTCTGCCACTGACTGGCCAGTGTGACCTTGTGTAAGTCCCTTCACATCCTGAAGTCTTTGGAACTCATCTCCTGTCATTTTACGTAATACATAATAACCCCTGCTCTGATTACATGACAGGGTTTATGGCGATCACATAAAACAGTTGGGACTTGGCAAAGCATAAGGTGTTTCTAGTCATCTATGACTTTCTCAAAACCCTTCTTAAGATGCATTTATGCTTTTGGGGTATTTTCACTATTGTGTTTAAAAGTTGTATTGTTTTGTTTTGTTTTTTAATTTGTCCTAATCACTTGATTGAAGCCTCTTATATTCTCTTATCCTGATTGATTTCTTCACAGTTATGCTGATCCCTGATCAAGGTCAAGGTGCAACAAGAGTGTGTGCCTCTGCATGCTGATAGACACTGGCCATTGCCAAGTACTTCCAGTGCCTATTCACATCTCCATGGTAGAGAAAGAGAAGTAGCGCATTGCTATAAAGCAAGTAGTTTAGCAAAGGCTCATAGTAGTTTGAGGTTATCCATTTGATACTTAAAAAAAAAAAAATCACTTCACTTTTTATGTCTTTTTTTCTTCTTCCATGCAATATTTCCTGGGAGTGTTTTCCTTCATTCCTCATATCCAGCCTCTAACATTAACAGCGACCACTTATTGCACTTTTATTCTGTGCCAATCACTCTGCCAAAGGGTCTACTAGATTATATCACTTACTCTTAACACCTCCAGGAGGCAGGTACTGTAATTATCTGTATGTGACAAATGTAACTGGGGAAAAACACATCTGAACCGCTCCCAGAGCCCTCTGCTTCTACATACAGCAGGGGCTGGGCCCAAAGATACTACCTGTAGTCAACTCCCCTCCAACATATTTCTGTCTCCAAATCTGAGAATTATTAGCGTAGTAGTCCTGATCAATTTTAATTTACATATTTAGGCTCTTCTATGCAGTTTGTTCTAGTTCACAATTCCTTCTATGTATTCTCTGCAGGTTTAGAAGGGAGACTCTGTATTAGTCTGCTAGGAGGGCTGCTATAACAAAATGGTACATAGACTGAGTAGCATAAACAACAGGAATTTCTTGTTTCACGGTTCTGGAGGCTAGAAGTACCAAGTTAAGGTTCCAGCAATTTGGCAGACAGAAAACTCGGGTTCTATCAGAATAGGTCCCTACCCTTATGATATTATATAAACATAATTACCCCAACAAAGGTCCTAACTCTAAATATAGTTACATTGGAGGTTGGGGCATCAATATATGAATTTGAGGGGACACAATTCAGTCTATAACAGAGTCCATTCTTGGTCCACACAAGAACACATTGGACCCTCCCATCATTTCTTCATTATCACACTTATCACATCTATAATTTGCATGCATGTGCATAAAAATTTGGCTTTATTTTTTAGCTTTTTATATCTAACTTTATGCATATCATTGAATGTTTTCTGCAATATTCACCTTTCACAGGGATTTGTGATATTAAATAACATCTGAATTACTTTAATTTTGCCAACCAGTGAGTGCATACACGAGTATATTAATTAATATAAAATCAATATTTACATAAAACAGTCAAAAATTGTTCCATGAATGTAACAAAGTTCCTTTTAAATGATAGTATTAATAGTTTTAAATTCCTGCTAAATTTTCAGCATTAAAGTCCAAATGAAAGGAAGTAGGAGTTAAGTGGTGAGGGACTATTTTGAAATGGCAATAATGTAGACTTAATCTCTCTTTTCAAGGGCCAGTCTCAATGGATTATCACACACAGTGGCATAATTAGTCTGACAAAGATCCAGTGGGTCAGGTTTCTCATGGCATACGGAAACTGCCAGGCATGTAAAGGAGGCTGGTACCACACTCTGAGCGACTCTTCACCAACTACGATGTATGCATGCAATACACTTTGTGTCGTGACACAAATCCATGGACACACTGAGGAATTTTTTTTCCATTGTGCTGTTTTTTTCCTTAATAAAATTAAATATCCATGTGATAAAATACATAATGAATAGGGTGGCAACTATATATGTGTCCAGTGGGCTGTACCAGGTGATGCTTTTGTTGGGGTGAAACAGGATAATCTCATGAATGTCAGGAAGAGGGATTCCTTCCTTTCTGTCCTTTGGCCAGAATTTCTGGGCAGCAGAGAAGCATAACAGCTGAATAAACTTTTAAAGCTTAGAAATACCTTTCTAAGCTTCCTGAGTTAATTTTACATTTGACCCCTTATATTACCAATGGAGAGTTAATCATTTATTTTGTTCAGTGAAACGTTAATAATTATAAAGTTAGCTTTTTGTTTTTTTTGTTTTTGTTTTGTTTTTTGTTGCACCTAAATCTGTTTTTCATGTATTTAGCTGTTGAATACAAAGATCAATCTTAGATACAAAGATCACATTTCTGTAGAGCATTAGGAAAAAAAGATGGTAATGCTATTTTTTCCAAACCTATGCACATACTATTAGGTCAGAAACATTGAAATTTACCTTTTTACAAAAACTTCTTGAGTTTTCCTTTAATATTTTATCTTTAATAAGAAGCTAGCATGAGTGTATGTTCATGAATATATAATATGTATATGCATGTATACACATACATACACAATACAAATTCAGAGATAATAATACAGTTAACATTTCAGAGAGCAAATATTTAATGTATGGCTAATTGTATGCCAATTATGGGATTATGTACAAGGCACTGGAGAAACAGCCAAATAGAAACAGACAAAAATCTCTTCCCCCATAGAGATTCAATTTTAGTGGGATAATGCATAAGTAATAACTAAACTTATATTGCATGCAATATAGTCTAATCACTGGTCAACATATTTTATATAAACTCATTAAATATGTACAACGACCCTATGAAGTAGTGCCTATAGTTATCTTTATTCTATACATGAGGAAAGTGATGCACCGTGGAGCTATGTAACATGCTCGTGGTCACAGTTTGTACAAAGTGGCAGAGCTGAGGTTCCAGTACAGTCTGACTACAGGGGCCACACTCATATGCATGTGCAAAGTAAACACTTCTATTTAATTGGCAAATAGTTCTATGAGAATGAGATTACATTCAAATGCTTTGGTGATAGTTCAACCTTCCTATTATAATACCTTTTACTCTATTCTTGAAATTTGGTCACTCAGTCCAATTATGTTTTTAGTGCCATTTTAAACCTTAGTCATAGTGCAAACTAAAAGATGGAAATGTAGATATTAGACTCGTAAGCACTTCCCTTCTTCCCTCTAACCATTCTGTGCTTTTGGGAGTGCCTCAGAAATTTATTTTTTTCCTTGTTATTTTATTTTAATAAGTTCATTTCATTCAGTATCCACAGTCTGTTATGTAATTACTATAACCAGGGAAAAAAAATAATTTTTGTGAATTGACATTTGGTTTAGGACAGGAAATGCCTTCAATAAAGAATAAAATTTTAACTAGAAAATTTTCAAAATGTACATATTGTTTACCTTTTACAAAAAAAAAAAAAAAAGTTTTTCACCTAGAACTTATTCTTTTTCCTAAGTATTCATAGTATTTGAAAGAAACCTAAGTGAAAGTGAATTTCTTATAAAAGATTTTCTGTAACTTATTCTGGTTTTCTTTAAATTAGGTGCTCATTATTAAACATTCAATTAAAATATGACCTACATCATTTCATTGCTTTTCTCCTAAAATACATTATCATTCTATTTCTTTACTTAAACTTTATATATATTTATTTATGAGACACATTTTCAATCACCTAAAATGCAGACGAGTACCACCAAAAGCCTGTCTGAAGTTGATTCTTTATGACAATAATAGTGTACTAATTTCTTGCTGTAACGGCATTTTCTTAATGTGCTGATAATATTTTCATTATATTTGTTCAACTGTAGATGTCCCAAAATATGAACCTTTGTAATATAACTCTGGGTTCTTTTGTATAGTATCTCTGTACACTTGTGATCTGGATTGATTTTAGTATTATTGGAATGATTTAATTTTTTAAGCTTCAAAACCAGTGAATCACATTTCTGAGGGTGTTGTTGCCATAGCCCACTGAAGAATATGTAGGAAGTTGTTTCCTTAACAATAGATATTAAAAATATTTCCAGCATTGCAGTTATTTCCTATTAATGGAAAGTATGATAAGATGATAAGAAACCCTACTAATCCTCTCCAGACCACACTTAAATTCTTGCCGAGGGCAATAGACTACCTGGTTACCATTCGCTTAAATGTTTAACTTCCACTTAGGAGCGATCAATGTAAAGCCAAACTACTCTGGAGATGAATCAGTGTTGGTTATCGGTTTACTACATATGGGCATCATATGCATACATTCTAAAATCACTACATCAGTAGAGTATAAGCAAAGTAGAGGATGGAACAATTTGGTTTGCATTGAAAAGCTGGTTCAAATTGAATGTCTGAAAATGGACAATTATTTATGAATCTATAAACTTCAAAGTGTAGATGCTGATAACACTTTCAGGGAGGGAAAAAGAGAAGAAAAGACAAGAGCGCAGTGTGCTTTGTATAACCACCTGGTGAAATCCATCAGTCTGTATATGTTCTCACTCTAGCAAAATGTTTCCTGGATATACTTTTTTTGTACCCATTTAGAGAAGTGTGCAAATTGTTTCCCGTCCCCAGTAGTAACAAGACTACCTATCTTACACAGTAAGCAAGACATAATGCACACATACGTGTTCTTGAGAATTCATGCCTATTCATTTTGAACATTTTGATTGTTCTCTTGTTACAAAAAAAAAAAAAAAAGTTGTTGACAGAGAACAAGGCAGGGATACCTAATGGCAAAGAAACATTGATAATCATGTTTAGCTTTTAGGAGAAGTAATTTAATGTGCATTTAGTTTTACTGTATTCTTATGCTTTCAAACATTATCTACAGAGTTGTTCGCTAATCATCAAATGATGTGATTCTTGAGGGACTTATAAGTGTCAATGTCCTACCGTGTCACATTACAGTAAGAGGGTAGCATACGCACCTTGTGAAGGAAGAGACATGGCTTGTAAAAAATAATCTGTACATAGTACCTTTCGAATCTACATGTGTATATATGTGTATGCATTTCTCTACTCTATCAGAAACACTCAGTTCTACATTTCAGGCTACAAAGATGCCATGCAAAGAAAATCAGTGGTTTGTGTGAAGTCTAAACAAAGGAAATCCAGCAATAGTTCTAGTCCTTAATTACTATGTCATGCATACTTGTGCACCTTACCTTGTGTTCAGTGTTGACCCGTGTGATGCTGTTTTGATCTCTAGTATTAGTAAGGACTAAAAGAGTGCTGCCAGTTGAGCTGTGAATTTTATTTTGATTTTGTTATACTATCAGAAAGAAAGAAATTATTCATCACATTCTGCTTCCTATAAAAGACACTAAAATTCAGCAAGATCCTCACATCCAAAAGCGTGACTTACCATATAATAATGCTTCTGCATTAGTGGATACAATCCTGGCTCAGCGGAAGATGCAGATTTTATAAGATTTATTTTGGTCTTGATCTCCGATGTTGAGCAGATTAGTCAATTTTTCTTTATCTCACTTTTCTGACTTATTTAAAACTCCATGGGAAATGCAATACACTAAAAATCAAAGAGTGAATCATTAGATATTGATGAATGTAGTATCTATTACATATTATAATAGACAAACTATCTGGGGGGAGGATGGAAGGAGAGTAAGCAGAAATGAAGTAATGATGCCAATGCTGAGCTAAGTATTTCCTTGAAGAAATAGGTGTGTGTTTTGTTGTTGTTGTTTTTTAAAGAATACCTTGTTACCAAAAATAGCAGTGTTATGTTGTCATTTTATTCCTAGCACTCATCTGTGGAGGAGAATTGAAAATACTTTTTTTAACACTCAGAGTAAAAGCAGAAATATCTTATTGGAGAAAGGAGAAAAAACTACGCTTCAGAACTAGAAAGGAAAGCCTCAATTTACAAAAGGGAAAAAAATGAAGGATTTTGCTCAGGGGTCCAAAAGATGTTTGACTTATTCATTTTTTATCATTTAAGCTGGTTTCTCGCTGGGCCTTTTTATTGAATAATTGAAAAAAATGTGTGGGGAGGAACTTTTTCATCAAAGACAAAAGATAGGAAAAAAATAAAAGTACTAAGGGAATATAGATAGGAAGTTGTATCTTCTGTACTTTCATGATTGCCTACATTTCCACCTAAACTTAGAGTTGAAATGCTCTGAAAAAAATATCAAGCCCTGAGGAAAGTGCTGGAGAATAAAACAGAGCATCCTGTGTTTCTTCTCCCCACTCTCACTTTCTCTCTCTCTCTCTCTCTCTCTCTCTCTCTCTCTCTCATATGGAGGCACATACCCCTACAATTTCAAACTACGTTAAATTTTAAAATTGTTATAACTACAAAAATAAATCACTGTAGTGAGAATTGAAATTTTGGGGGGGTATTGGCAATTTTGAAAGCTGCTGTCAGAAAGAATATTACAATAGTCCCCCCTTATCCTCGGGGGATATGATCCAAGAGCCCCCCAGAGGATGCGTGAGACCACGGATAGTACTAAACCCTATATATACTATAATATATTTTTTTCCTATACATGCATGTCCATGATAAAGTTGAATTTATAAATTAGGCACAGTAAGAGATTAACAACAACAACTAATAATAAATAGAACAATTATAACAATAAACTGTAACAAAAGTTATTTGAATATGGTCAGTTTTTCTCTGAGAAAAGATATGATAACCTAGATGGCTACTTTGTGACTAACTGGTGAGTAGCTCTTACACAGTGAGCCGTAGCTGGACAAAGAGATGACTCACGTCCTGGGCGGAACGGTGAGAGATTTCATCAGACGTTCAGAACAGTTCAAAATATAAAACTTAGGAATTGTTTATTTCTGGCATTTTTTTTATTTAATATTTTCACACCACAGTGGACCATGGGTTCCTGAAATCATAGAAAGAAAAAAAAAAGTGAATAAAGGGGGACAGCTATATTAATCATCTCCCTAGATTTCAGTTTGCGGAGAAAGATTGTTAGAATGGTGACTTCAGCAAGGTGAGCATGCTGCACTTAGCAATCTTCCTGAAAGACATCAAATTGTAGGCAATCTGTGTCCTGATCCTTTAGCAGCATCTGCAGTGGAGTCAGCTTATGATAGTCCAAGGTGTTGCTCTTCTCTTTCCCCAGTTCCATCTTGTATGCTTTAATGCTTGTTCTGTCTTCATCACCCTCCACCCACCCACCCCCGAGCAAACCAAATTGTCCCATTGTCTCAGTGGAAGTTAGATGTCATTAAGTACCAAGCAGCCAAGTGATAAGAATATTTTAAACATTGAATGTTTTTGAAGTTTTCCATATCCCAGCTGCATTGAGAAAGCTATAAAGGACTAACAAATTTGGGATTTTCCCTTTTACCAGAAAGTTTCCAATAATCCTTGGCCATATAAGTAAAACTTAGTAAAAGCAACAGTAGAACTCAAAGTTTGCCTAAGATGTGTCTTTCCCAACCTATGTGATTCTATATAAGGAGGGGCTTTCAATTAGACTGCCGGAAGTTACATGCCCAAATGAGTGTTGTTTATTCATTTATTTAACCCCCAATTATTGATGTACCATTGTACTAGGAATATAAAGTAGGAGCTCACAATCTTGTGGACGTGACAGGCTTGTAAAGAAATAATTATAATGTAGTATGATAAGGGTTATAATAGGTACCCTGGGAAGGACTTATTGACTCCTAGGAAGGTTGACAATTGACAATTACCTCACAAGGAAGTTATGATATGGCTTTAATTGCTTTCTCCTGCATGAGTCCTGCATTAATCTTGCAACCTTGTCCTCAGGGCATTAACTATTCTCCTTGGAGCTGAGTTGGAATGTATTTTCTTCACACCCCATCCTTCTTTACATTTAAAAAGGATTTTTGCTTTTTATGCATTTCTAATGGATATTTGTCTTCAGTTGTTAAAACTAGAACCAGTTAATGAGCAATTCAGTTAGCCTCACTGCTTTTTCATCATTCTATGATTTTCACCAAAAACTGAACTTACCATAACTGTTCACTCTAAATTCTTCACACTTGGCTCTGAATGACTTTTAGTAATTTTCTGATGCCAGACCACCTTCAAATGGGAACTATTTCTATCATTGATGAGACAGAAAGAAAAAGACACTTGCTGCAAAGTGATTTACAAAAGAGGAGTTACAT
The DNA here is from genome assembly GCF_036562045.2 of Rhinolophus sinicus. Taxonomy (NCBI): domain Eukaryota; kingdom Metazoa; phylum Chordata; class Mammalia; order Chiroptera; family Rhinolophidae; genus Rhinolophus; species Rhinolophus sinicus. The sequence goes on from NC_133752.1 coordinate 20,686,659, forward strand.
AGATGCTTTGAATCATAGCCACATAACTGCAATGGTTACACCCTCTCAAGGCAACTTCTTTGAAAAATACAATAATTCATCTGAGTCACAAGTTATATTTTTCTAAAAACAGCCAATATTATATTTTTTACACCTTGTATTTATTTTATACATTGATTATCAAAAGACCTACAGCCCTGGGATATCCCAAGAAAAATCATAATGATTTTTTTTTTGTTTTTACAAAATCGAATTATTTTTAGGTGCTTTTCATTTCTTTTAGTGCTCTCCATTTCACCTGAACACCTATCAGATGTTCTATTAACACTGGTACTTTTTATCAACTGGCTTTCAGATAACTCTGCTTAAGTGACTGGTTGATGACAGCTTTTATGATATTGCCTCTCCAAGTTATATTTCTATTTATGGAGGCTTCTGGAAGAACAAAAAGCACTGATGTGAGGCTTTATAATGAAGGGATTCATATTCATAGGAGACATTATTCAGAATACAGAGGAAACATTTGGTGACAAAGCAGTCCTGGTTGGCTTTTATCATTCTTGCTCCCTTGATCTTTTAAAGGTGTCACTTCATGATGGTATTCCTTATTTAGTGCTGATGGCAGCCATTCATGGTCAAATTACCCAGTTCATTTTATATACACATGTATATATGTTTAACCACTAATTAAAATTAGGGTAAAATTTGCTCTGTAAGCCCTTCACTTCCAGGAGCTATCAGAGGCTGATAACACTAACCTAGATGATAAAAAACAAATTTAAAATTACATTCCTATCATTTCTGAAAAGTACTGAAAAGAAGCCACAGGCAGAAGGACTACATTTTTTAAATGTCCTTGTCCAGCCTCAAGGTAAAAGACCCTAAAAGGAGCATTGGAAGATCGACCAAATTGATTTTCTGGGAATTAGCTTCAGTTTTGAGGTCTGTAAACTGAAGGAAGAGCAGAGCGGTAGATATTGTGGATGGGTCACAGAACAGGTATTCTTGGTTACAGTCTTTCCCTTAATATTTTGGCATCTTTGTTTCCCAGTATTTTATGCTGCCAAACTTGTAGTCACCTAATGCCTTATTTTACGTAACTATCCCTTGAAATATACCCCATTCACTTTCTACAGAATCTTCCAGAATCCATGTAATTCTCTCAGGGCAGTGATTTGAGCTAGTACATCAGTTAGGGCATTCTATTGAGAGTATATTTACACTGGTGAATATTATTAGTTTAATATGTTAATGTTATTAATTCTGGCAACTATTTGTAGGAATTGGAAATCAACTTGATGCAAAAACATTCCAGCTAACAAGGGTTATTTCGACTCTCTAAGTCTGGCTAATGGAAGAGAATAATTATTTTTTTCTCCCCCCTCCCTCTCTCTTTCCCTCTCTCCCTCTCTCCCTTTCTATCCTTTTCTTAAGTTTTTAATTGGGTAGAGTCTAGTAAACCATAAATAGATGTTTGTTGAGTGGGCTTTTGAAGGTTTAGTAATCCAGGTCATTTTTACCATCGGTATGGTGACTTCTTTCATGCATCAGAATAGAGCAGTATAATTAATCATTTGAACAAGATACATGATGTGTCTCTATACTTTAAGTATTTCAATGCATTTTTGAGTTATTCTCCATCAAGGTAATTTATATTATGCTTTTTTAAAAAGGTGTTGGCTTAAACCATCTGTGTAATGATAAAATGTTTTAATATGCTTTATATAGTTAACATTGAACTGTATTTAAGAAAATGGAGACATTGTGGTACTATACAACCAGGAGACTTTAATTTATGTCTTATGGGATGTTGGCTAACACATCTAACCATAATTTTCAGATGTCTTCCAGGTCTTATTTTAGTCTTATATTAGTTTCCTATTGCCCTTGTAACAAATTATCAAGAACATAGTGGCTTAAACAACAAACATTTATTTCTTATAGCTCTGATGGTCATAAGTCTGAAATGGGCCTCATCAGGTTATACGTAATCAGTGTTTCGTCAGGGCTATATTTCTTTTTGGAGGGTCAACGGGAGAATCTGTTTTCTATTCCAGCTTCCAAAGGATGCCTGCATTCTTTGGCTCTTCACCCTCTTCCATCTTCAAAGCCAGCAATGGCTGATAGAGTCTTTTTCGTATCGTATCATCCTGACTCTCTTCTGCTTCTCTTTCACACATTTAAGGATACTGTGATTACATTGGGCCCACTTGGGTATAATCCAGGAAAATCTCCTCATTTTAAGGTCAGTTGATTAGGAACTTTAATTCCATCTGCAATTTTAACTCTTTTGTGCCATGTAAGGTAACATATTCACGCATTCCCAGTAGTAGGATGTGGACATCTTTGGGGGACTGCTATTATGCTCACTGCAGGACTGGTAGGCAAACATTCCAAAAACTTGATACTGGGTGGTGAACACACAATGCAATATATAGGTAATGTACTATAGAAATGTACACTTGAAACCTATATAATTTTACTAACCAATGTCACCCCAATAAATAAATTTGATAACCACATTTTATAAACCACAAAATATTATTTGGACTATCTCCAGTCTTTTATTTTATGTCCTGTGCAATCTCACCATTTTATTTTAGCACCAAATAGATATTTTATTATTACCTCTACTATTTCTTACTTTTTTCCTCAGAATATTCATGTTTGAAAAAAATTAATGATAGAGGAAGATGACATGATGTTGTTTTTTTCCCTGTAAGATGAAAGGTGTACTTATATATAGAAAGCCATCAACTATCTTGAGATGTGCCCAGTAATATGATTGCCAATTTAGTGATTGCAGTCTTAACTTTAATAGGACCATAAAACTGGAGCAACTTTTACAAACTATTTATTAAACTTAGTAAGTACTTATTATGTACAAAGACTATGCTGTTTTTAGATAGATTTTGACTGACTTGTTCAACCAAAGACAGTGACATACAGGAACACAACAAAGGATAGTGTTCTTATTCGTGAGGACTTGACCTGACAGTGATATGACTTAGAGGGACAGCATGATGGCAAGGCTCCTCAGAGGGCAGTAAAATGTAATTATATCTGGCACTAGTTATAATTCCTCTTTCTCTAACTGCCATGGTGTATGATTTGTGTGATTGCCGGAGCCCATACTAATCATGATTGGACTAGTTCTTTCAACAGAGTGAAGAATATGTTTTGTTTTGATTTAGAAAAGACCATTCAGTCATAGCTTATTCCAGTGCGTTCAGTTTATGCCTATATGTATTTTCTTGGGAGAGAGTGAATCCAAGATAGTTTCCCCCTCCAAAAGAAAGAAAAAGAAATGTCGACTCCGGAGTAAAGATTTGGTCTCACCAATTCTCAGCAATCAATGTTTTCTGAAATCCATTACCTGTTGCTTCTTTGGTTTCTGAATTTCTCATGGCATACATATGCTGACCTCAATTAATTTCTTAAAGTGTGACAGCAAGCTGTGTCTCTTTGTACGAATAAGCAAATTTCAGTTGGTCTGAATGTTCAGCAATAATCATGGTGGCAGGCAGAGGAGAAGAGAGGTAGAAGCAATCTCTGCAACTCTGAAATGCATTAACTATGTTACTTGATTTGACATAAAATGATCAAATACATGAATTCGACTGGAGAGATTCTATTTTTCTGTTGTAATACTGGTGGGCATTTTTGCAGAAGAGGGTCACCATACATTAGCTTGGAAGAGGATAACAATGGTCAATCCAACATGTCTGCCACATTATTATTCTAAGGGGAAGAAAAAGAGAATAGATGCCTAACTATGTTATTCACATTAAATATACAGTCACATGCTGCATAATGACATTCCATTCAATGGCAGACAGCATATTTGAAGGTGCTCCCATAAGATAAGATTATAATGGAGTTAAAAATTTTCTATCACCCAGTGGCATCATTACTGTCCTACCACCGGAGCCCAATGCATTACTCACGTGTTTGTAGCGATGCTCGTGTAAACAAACCCACTCTACCACCAGTCATAGAGAAGTATAGCACATAAAAGTACGTACAGTACATAATACCTGATTATAATAAATGATTATGTTAATGGTTTATATATTTACTATACTGTATACTTTTTACCGTTATAAGGAAAAAAGTTTGCTGTATGACAGAATGCAGTGGTATGCCAGCAAGAGCCTCATCTGTCTCATATTCACCGTGTCTCTTAATCACATCATTTTCTCTTGTGCTTGACTTAATCTCCTATTGTTTTGTTCATGATGGCCCCTAAGCATACAAAATCCACTGCTAATTGTTGCCAGTAAGGGACCACGCCCAGTGATTGACCTGGAAACAAAATTAAAAGTGACTAAGGACTACAAAAGTGGGAAATCAGAATAGTGGTTGTTCACCAGTCAGGAAGGTCTCATTCCAAGATAGCTATGATCTTGAAGAACAAGAATGAAACGGTGGAAGCTGTTAAAAGATCTGCTTTGCTCAAGGCGACAAAACTAACACAAATGCCAGAAGAGCCTATATCAGACATAGGAAAACGTAGCCCTCTCAACACCATCAGGATCACACCCAAAACAAGAGTTTGTTTGTGATGCTGATAGAAAAGACCGGGCTCAACTACAATATTGAATTTACTGCTAGCTCTGGGTGGTTTAAATAATGATTCAAGAATCATTATTCATGACATAATGTGAAAAAGAGTGGTGAGTCTGTGAGTGCTGATGGGAAGGCAGCTGAAGAATTTTTGGAATCTTCAGATAAGCGGATTGTGGAGGGAAATTACTTGCCAGAGCAAATATTCAGTATGGACAAGAACCTTCCAATTCTGGTAACGATGCCTGAAAGGATATTTATCCATAAGGAGGCCAAGGCAACGCCAACCAGGTTTTCAAACTTTTGAGGATTTTAAGGCTGGGATAAGAGTCTTGCTTGGGGGCAATGTTGCTCTTTCTGATCTGGCACAGTGAGAACTCCAGAGCCTTCATGTATATCAGTGTACTACAGGAGCAATACCCTGTTTCTCCAAAAGTAAGACCTAGCTGGTCAGTCAGCTCTAATGCGTCTTTTGGAGCAAAAATTAGTATAAGACCTGGTATTATATTATATTACATTACATTACATGATATTATAAAGACCATGTCTTATAGTAAAATAAGACCAGGTCTTATATTAATTTTTGTTCCAAGAGATGCATTAGAGCTGATGGTCCAGCTAGGTCTTATTTTCAGGGAAACGTGATAGGAAGTCATGGATAACCCAGATCTTCTTCCAAGATGCCCTCCTAAATGGCTATGCCAGTGAAATGGAGCAGGACTGTTTGGAGAATAATATACTTTTTAAAATTATGCTTATTGTTGATAATGCTCCAGGACATCTTCCTTTTAATAGTGATCTCCATCTCCATGTTAACGTGGTGTTTCTGTCTCTCAACACCACCTCTTGGATCCCACCAAAGGATAAGGGATTTACAGCAGCTTTTAAGGCCTACTGCCTGAGGGCCTTTGCCTAGACTATTGCTACAACTGAGGAAGACACTGATGCAATTCTGGAAGGATTACAACATCTATGACTACATCCAGAACCTTGCTGGGGCTTGGGGCATGTCACCAAGGATTGCAGGAATGGTATCTGGAAGAAGACTCTTAAGAGGTTTGTCCATGACTTCAAAAAATTTGCCAAGGATATAAGGAGGTTGCAAAAATCAACCACTTTTAACCTGTGTATGGGTAAGAATGACATTGAAGAGCTCCCAGAAATGGTTCCTGGGGAACTGGCTGATGCAGAGTTGTTGGAACGGGAACAGGAACGCATTGCTGAAGAAAAAGCAAGAGAAACAAAATTGCAGGAGAAGGAAACAAACAATCCCCCAAGAAAATTCACAGTAAAGAGATTAACAGAAGTTTTTGCAGACCTCAATAAGCTACTTAAAAAGTTGGGGTGGGGGAAAGCATGGATTCCAACACCGAAAGTTTTCGTTAATAGAGAAGAATGTTCATGGTGTATTTTTTGCTTTCAAGCAAATCTATGATTAAAAAAAAAAAAAATAGAAAGACGAAGAAAACAAACGGAGCAAACCACTATGAACATATTTCCTAAAAGAATGACAGCTGCTTAAGAGAGCCTCAGGCAGGTCCTTCAGGAGGAATTCCAGAAGAAGGCTTTGCTATCATAGGAGATGGCAGCTCCATGCACATCCTTGCCCTTGAGAACTTCCAGTGGGACAAGATGTGCAGGTGATAGACAGTGCTATTGATGATCCTGGTCCTGTGTAGGCCTTGGCTAATGTGGGTGTTTGTGTCTTAATTGTTAACAGAAAAAAAAAAGAAAAAAAAAAGAAAAAAAATTAAAATTAGGGAAAGGCTTATAAAATAAGGATCTAACAAAAGAAAATATTTTTGTATAATTGTACCACATGTTTGTGTTTTAAGAAGTGTTACTACAAGAGTCAAAAGTTAAAGGTATAAAAGTTTATAAAGTAAAATATTACAGTAATCTAAGGTGAATTTATTATTGAAGGAAGAAATATTTTTTTATAAATTCATGTCGCCGACGTGTACAATATATGTAAAGTCTACAGTCATGTACGGTCATGTCCTAGGCCTTCACACTCACTCACTACTCACTCAGTGACTCACCCAGAGCAACTTCCTGTCCTGCAAGCTCAATTTATGGAAAGTTCCCTATACAGGTGTTCCATTTTCTTAATCTCGTATACTGCATTTCTACTGTACCTTTTCTATGTTTAGATATGTTTAGATTCACAAATATTTACCACTGTGTTACAATTGCCTGCAGTATTCAATACAGTAACACGCTGTACAAGTTTGTAGCCTAGGAGCAATAGGCTAGACGACCGTACAGCCTAGGTGTGTAGGGGCCTGTACCATCTGGGTCTGTGTAAGTGCAATCTAGGATGTTTGCACAACGATGCAATCACCTAATGATGCATTTCTCAGAAAGTATCCATATTCCCGTTGTCAAGCCACATGTGACTGCAATGCCCAGAGAATTCCATTATGGCTTTTGCATTTCATATGAAACTCAATAGCCCGGATGGTGAAACACCTGCATTTAGGTAAATAGTAATATAAGGAAGTTTTGTTCAATAAATGTTTACAAGGCCAGTGTGAAATGAGATTATGACTTGGATATAAAAAATTTGGTACATCTCGCTCTTGCTCAGGAGGATTTTTAGGTGCAGGTTTATGAGTTTCTGTATCTGTAGGTTTAATTTTCTCATCTATACAAATAAGTATTCTAATAATATCTATTTAGGGAATTATGGAGCTCAAGTGAGATGAAATAGGTGAAAGTAATCTGAATTATAAATTGATATGCAAAGGTTATGTATAGTATCTATTGGGTAGATGCCAGGGGTGTGCTAAACATCCTACAAGGGCGCAGGGCAGCTCCTCACAACATAGAAATACAGTGCCCAAAATGCCAGTATTGTCAACATAGAGAGCTCCTGCCCTATGGTGAGTAATAGCCACTCTGTTTTACCCCAAGCTGAAGACAACAGGGAGAGAGAGAAGTTAATAGAATTTTTTTAAAAGGAAGCATTTTGAGAGGGCTGCCCAAAGCTGGGAGTCAGGAAATAAATACTCTGGCCTCTTTCTTCTCTCTTTTTAGTCTGGGCCAGGAATTCCCATTGGCCAAATCCAGCTCTAAGCCAGAGAGAAGGGGATCCACAGGAATAAAATCTATATTGGTCAACCTCCTGGGCATAGAACATGATCACAATGGATAAGGATGACAGTGGGCAGAACAGGTGTGTGTGTGTGGGGGGGGGGGGAGTGAGAAATAGAAAATATTGAAACCCAACCACTGCCTCAAATTAGTATTCAACTCTGTGAGTCCATGAGGAAATGATGTCTATGAATGGGTTCATCTGTATGCAGAGGGAAAAGTCGACAATGGGTACAAATTGGAAGAGAAGGACAATTAAGAATACGTCTAAAAATTAATTCTTCCCCAGAGATATTTTGTGTTTGTTCACCGAAATTAAAACTAGTAAGCATCTGCTTTTACCTTATTCTACCATATGCCTTTATCTATTTATGTTCACTCGTTAATTTACCAAGTGACTGAGAGTATGTTGCATGTCATATACTGGTCCAAGTACAGAAGATACAAAAAATGGCTATGAAATGGTGCCCATTCTGGAAGCAGCTTTGGCTGTAGTAGGAGAGAGAGCCATATAAACAAACGGGTGTAACACTTGGAGCGTGTGTGTAAAGCAGTTTGGGAGAGAAAGGACGTAACTCAATTTTCCTGGGATGTAGAAAGACCTTGCAGAGTGGGTGACTTTGACAGTCTTCAAGGACAAACAGGTGCTTTTTGGACAGGGAAACAGGAAGTTAGCACAGGATTTAGAGGTGGCCTGTGTGACGGAGTAGAAACAGCAGATGATAAAATAAGGTGGGGTTTCCATTTCTAAGGACTTTATGTGCCATGTTAAAATATTAGGACTATAACTTCAAAGTAGTTGAGAATCATTGGATATATGGGTAATAGTAGGGCAAACTGACAATTTTTAAAAATTTTCAACTTTAATATTCTTGCGCGGTATGAGCTATTCATAATTATGTCTTTAAATTAAAATATTTTAAAATAATTTCTTAAAATTAATGCTGTACAGATTCAATTATGTTTGAGTGAGCTTAATTTAGTGAAGATTTTACTGAAACATTTTGGTATTCAGAAGTGATAGCATTTAATAAATATATTTTGCTGGACTCTTCTGATTAGAGTGCTAGAGGATCAAAGATCTCAGAAATATTTTGGGAATAAGAGTCCTTCTTCTGTTTCTCAACTATAAACATTCCTTAAACACTCACAGATATTGGGAAATATTTCCTGTATCATTATCTTTTAGAAAATTGTGAAATAGTCATAGTTGGGGGACTGATTTAAAGAAAGTCTACAAGCTATATAATTGGGACTAAAGTTTTATATCATGTGGATGTTCCTATTTTGGACACTATTTAAATATGAATGAATACGTGTTTTGCTTGGTCTCTGTAAACTCTACTAACCATTGTGTTCCTCTCAGAACTAAGCACTATGCCTTGTAGGTGCTATTTAATCTAATGTTTTTGAGTTGACATTGTAGACTGCACCTTCAACTAGACAATTAGATTTTGAAGGAGCTTCAGTTCAATAAATATGTAGTACTATACGTTTTTCCACAGGATATTTAATGTACGTCTCCCATTAACCCTAACAGATATTTGGGGAGTTAAATCAAGGGAAATATTCTTGCCATATAATTTCCTTTCTGCTCACTACCATTTTTAAAATGCAGTTTTCCCCTATTTTGAAATAATAAACCTGTGGCAATAAGGGTGTTTGAGAGTAGAATATGGTTTATTCTCTAAATCGTATTAGAGATAAAATTGAAATAACGTGATTGTCTTTGAGGGGGAAAAAGCATGTCTTGGTAGTTTCTACTCTTTCACTCTTCACCAGGTACTTTTTATCCTGTTTTTCATACTGATGGGCCTTCTTGGCCTGCTGGAGCAGGGCCACCAACACACCTGCACAGCAAGAGATTGATGCCAGGAATGAGGGGATAGCAGTGACTACCCACTATCTCTTGTCTTTCGTTTTGAACCTGAAGATTGAAAGAAAAATTAATTATAATTGAGTAGTTAGCCTCAATATTTTCCATTTCTCCAAGTAAATGTTCAAAGCTGTCTTTTGATGTAGATGTGAAGAATGTTAAAAAAAAAAAATGCAAGTAAATAATAGAAGATGTGGACTCTTCTTTTGCTGCTGACACTTCCTGCATCACTGTCTTTCAGTGAAGGTCAGAATCTTGGTGATTACTGGTGTTTGCAAAAGCTGGTGACAGATGCTTGTGCAACCATGTTTCTTGTTTGAGGGTGAAAAACACCTGCAAGTAAATGGGACAAATTTTGTGAAGAAAGGTATTTGGCCCCATATACACTGTTAGCATTTAAATAAATGGCAATTCATTCTTCAAGGGGTAAGTAAAGGACATATTACTGTAACCCAATTAAAACTATTAGGCTTCAGAATGGGAGCATTTGAACTTGGTGTCATGGAGTTTGGGAAGTTGTGAGAGTTTAGATTCCAGGAATCTTTGATTTTAATATATTAATGAAAGTGGGAGAGTTCTCAGCTGGCTGGTATGGAAGATAAAATACCATAAATGTCAGCATCGTGCCTGGGCGACTCTAAGTCATTATAAACAATTATGGGTGCTATAAACGACAAGGTCAGAGCATTTCTCTTAATTCTTCCATACAGATTCATTTTTTATTTCTAGTACATATCTCATTTCCCTTCAAGTATGTTTAACTGTAAAGAGAGATAAACTTTACAACTCTCTTTTGTTGATAAGGAAATAAAATGGAAGTCCCTCAGTTTATACTCTGTTGCTGTAATTTGAACAGCATATTTTTCTAAGTGGTAATATGGATAAGTTGGCAAGAATCAGATAAGAAGTATATTTTCACATGAATTCCAAATTTTGCTAAGTTGATGTATGAAGGTGCATAGTAGGGGAGCTTGAGACATTTCTTCAGGCAGGCATTTAGTATGGAAGTGACTAGTAGGACACCAGGCAAGGTTCCCTGTGCCGTGTGACCTATGGATCTTTGGCATAGGCCTCTCAGGCTAAGTTTGAGCTGGGCTTCCATGGCAATGACTTTTTTTTAGGCTCTGTTAGAGAGTAAATTGATTCTCTCATTCAACCAATATTTATAAAGCACTCACAGTCTTTTGGGATATGTTTCTGTTCTCATGTTGCTGACCTTCTAATTTGGAATGAAAACATCCAAATTATTACTCCTGTGACGAAGTTTTACATATTGTGACATAGCCAGTTCCAAGTATTCCTCCCAAAGGAGTATTACCAGTGCTTTCTGATTTCATTGCACATATAAATAAGGGATAGCATTGGAAAAGATAACTCATTACATCTGTAATTTAAAGTAAGGTCTGAATTATATTTGACTACTATGAATTTACTGGTAAAACCTTGATTTTATCCAAAAGTGTTAGTGATAATAGAAATTACCAAACATAACAGCACTCTATGCTTATGAAATACATTTTCATAAGAGACACTGAATCTCGCTATACACTGGCTTGTCAAATTGGAGTCAGGATGGGCAGTCGGTGTTCACTTCAATTTAAATCTCCTCAAAGCAGTTAGCCCCTTCCTGTCTCCATTGAAATTTACTGGAAACACTGGGTAGTTTTTCTCAGGAGGAAAGAGGAAGTAGTAGAAGGGAATACTATTAGTCTCTACCACGCATGACTCATTAGAACATGTCCTGAAAGAAGTTTAGCTCCCTATCAGGCAAGCAGCAGAGCATTCCCAAGTCGTTTATCAAGTGAAAAGGAAGAAGGTTGTCATATTCAAGCAGCCCCAGTGATGTGAGCAGAAATGTATCACTTTATTATTTTCCTTTTCTTCTGCAGAAAACATGATCTATTGATTTACGTTAGATTGTTTAAGGTCTAAGGTGTTTTATGCTTACAAAAGTTATGAATTAAAGCTCCTAAATTGTAAAGTGTTAATGGGAGTGAAATTCACACCTGATGCAGGCGATATTAGTTAGAAACAATAAATCTTGTCAGGCTCAAGGTACTTTTATTGCTGTAAAAAAAAAAAAAAAAAAAGAACAAGAAGAAGAAGGTCACAAGATAATGCTATTCAGGGAGGTATGTAAGACATTTGAAGAGATTCATCATTTTTCATATGACATACAGATACCCTTTTAAAAGATTTCAGTATTTTATCTCCGATTTGATTTGATATTTAAATACTTTAAGTCAAGACTTTAGAAACGTGTGTGTATTTCTTTTAACATTATGTAATGGCATGGTTTAACAAGTAGATGGATGATCAAGATTTCTGATGAGCCATAATTGTTTGGTGGTGTCCTGACGACTGCAACAATCTTATTTATAGTGGGGTTTTAAGAAAATCCACATTGACACAGGATCTCTTATACAGAGATCTGTGCCAGGTGTGTTTTGGCTGAGTAGGTCATTTCATTCTTACGGAACTTACGGATATTATTTTTATGCCAGTTTTTTCAAGTGAAGAAAACTGAGACTCAAGGTGTACTAACTTGCCCAAGATTGTGTAGTTAGTAAGGAGCAGAGCTGAGTTGGAACCCAAGGCTCTGTGACTTCACAGTTTCTTTTCAGATTAGTCACCAGCCTCACTAGAATTTCACAGTATTTGTTCTCTTCTATAATATCAATGGGAGAACAAAGCTCAAAAGTGTTTTTTCCTTAGAAATGTAAAGAAGCCAAGTGCTTAAAGGTGCAGATGCTTCTCTCTCTCTCTCTTTTTTTTTTAATAAGTAAGGTTCTTACTTATTAAATAATAAAAATACATATGGAGTAAGTTTTATTTTTGAATATTTTATAACTGCTCTTACTATCTATTGATAGTAGACAGAGGTATGGCACAGTTTTGGTTCAGTCTGTAATTCTTTATAGCCAGAGAAGTTTACACATGAAAGCCTGTTAGAAACAAGCTTCTTGTTCGGCCCTGAATGCTGCTTTCACCTCCTTGAACTCCTTCCTCACTCATCCTCAAAGGAAAAAGGGAGGTCTCTAGGCCTGAACCCTTAAACCACCTCTGCCCTCCAAAGTTATTTTCTCAACAAATACTTACAGTGGTTAAACAGTGGCAGACACTGTCCTCAGAGCTTTACACGGAGGGGATTGACTCCTGGATCCTTATAGTAACCTGATGATTAAGGAATTGTTCCCATCCCCCACTTAAGCAGATGAGGAAACAGAGGCACATAGAGTTAAGTAACTTGCCCAATGTCTTACATCTAGTAAATGGTGAAAAATAGAATGTGAACCTAGAACATCTGATGCTAGAAAACTTGATTTTAATCATTGCATTATGTAGACACCCCAAATTATATTACAACCTCTTCTTAACTTTTATGTTCTTGTATGACGTTACAGAAAAATTGCTAGGGGTAAAGTTTTTATCCATGTAAGTCATGCCTCCTCCTTTATAGCTCCTAAAATATCACATCATGAATCATTCTTTACCTGTCTTACATTTAATCTCTCTTTCCCCATTAGTTCCTTTTCCTATACTTATAAATATGACGAGATTTCTAGCATCCTAAAATGTGCCAACTTCTTCATAGCCCTCCATTCGTAAAATGGAGTCTTTAACTCACTGTATTTCTTTCTTCATTTCCCTTGTAGCTGTCAACTCAATACTATTTCATACCCTAACCCCCTTCTACACCTGACTGTTGCTGTCACCTTTGGACATTTCAGCTTTGTTGAACCACAGTTTTTATAAAGCTCTACCCCCAGAGCTTAAAATAACAGCCGTCACTATGTACTAGCTGTACCCCTAGCTCTCTGAATAGTTCCCCATGTTTTTCACCCCTTTAATGTTGTATCCTCAAAGCTTCTAGGGGGCATTACATTCCTTATTTTAGTAGTCACCACCTACCAGAAGAGCTGTTTTCCAATTACAATTGATTCCTGTATTTGTCTCTCACGTCTCAGTGGAATATGTGAAAAACTGAATTCATTATCTTCCTGTTGCCAGAACATCACCTCTGTTCCCTTTTCTCTCTTCCATCCACAGACCATCCCCCCTCACGCTGTCTTCAGTTATTCTAAAAATAGATCTTGCCTTCTAGATCACCCAGGTCACTCCTGTGTGTAAAAATCTTGAGGAGCATCCCGGATAAAGGGAAGGCTGATAAGCAACAGCAAAAAGATTCGTAGCAAATGAATTAATCCATCTACGTTCCTTGATTTATTTCCCAAGCGCTCCCTGCTCTAGCCACACTAACGTATTTGATATTTGCCCCGTGAAACTTTCCCTTTATCAGCTCCGTGCCTTTGTACACTCCTTTTTCTCTGTCTGAAATATCTTTTGTCTTTTCTCCTTTCCTCAGAAACACACTTACATTTCATGACTTGGTGACTCAGCTCAAATGTCACTTCGTATGCAGTGCTTTCCCTACCTCCCATGATGAATGGGTTGTTCTTCGTCTTTTGGTCTTTATTCAACATAAACTAATCACTTTGCATTGCAATTAATTCTTTGTATGCCTCTTCCAGTAATAATGTGACCTCAGGAAAAAGGATTATATCTGCTTTATCACTGCATGTCTTGTACATAGTGGACACCCAATAAAAGCTCGTAGAATGGTTTGAGTGATCACATTAATGAGTGTAAACAGCTTTTTTTTCATATAACATGTGTTTCACATGCTCAGGGCACTGGGATATGACAAAGAACAGCACTGATAAAAATCACTACTGTCACCATCAGGTAGAACTTACATTCTGCTGGAGGAATGCAGGCAATTCATAAGATCTAAATAAGCAAAGTATAAAATTAGATGGGGCAAGTGCTATGAAAAAAAATACAGAGATAATAGATGTAAAGTGCCAGGGGGCAGTGAAGTTTGCCATTTTAAATATGACTGTCGATGAAAGCCTTAAAAAGAAGGTAACATTTGAGAAACCCCTGCAACAGAGAAAGAAGGGGGAACCATTTGAGAATTGAGGATCTCTCCAGGCAGAGAGAAGATCAAACGAAAGGATAGAAACATGCATAGGATATTTGAGACATAGTACCACAGACTAGAATAGTGGAAAAGAGGGAAGTGGGGAGTTAGGGGGACATATTAAAGATAACTTCAGAGAGGACCAGAGGTTAGATTATGAGGTTAGAGAGGACCAGAGGTTAGATTGTGTGGGTTCTTTAGGTGACACAGGAAGACATGGAAAGACCAACAGACAACTGTAATGCTCTATAGAATTTAAAACATTTATCTTGCAGTACCATCATGAGCAGTTAGCTCTGGTAAACTTGTGACATTGGCTTTCAAAATTGCATCGAAGGCTCTTCATACTGCTTTCCCACACATGTATGTTTGAGGACAGCCAATATTCACAAAGATAAAAACCACATCTCCATCTGCAATAGCATGGCAGTTATGTGAACACTAAAGAGCAAATAGGAAAAAATGAACCTGTCTGCGTTAGTGGACAGGAAGATAGAAAAACATGGCTGGAGTGTACGGCATTGAACTGCATGACTGAACAACTGTGGATTGGTTATTGCTCTTTTATATGCGATTTACCTTGGAAAAAAGTTACTGATGTAGTTATTCTAAGTAATTAAGTAGATGTGATTCTTAGAAACTCTAGCACCTTCAGATAATCTTTTTTATTTATTTATTTATTTATTTTTCTATCTGTTTTGCTGTCCTTTTTTATTTCTCTGGCAGAAGTTTTTGAGGTGATCATAACAAGGGAATTGCCACTCTTCTTTATGGATAGGTACATAAATCATTCTGTTTATTCACCATCCCAATTCCTTGATGAAATTTTATACTTATATTGAGGTCATACACTTTATGGATATTGAGTTTCCTAGAATTGGGTAGATCAGCTTTTAGGAAATTCTGGAAGTAGAGGTTCTTTGAAAGACAAAAGAAATCCAATCAAACAGTGAAGTTTATGCTAATCTGTGTTCTATAAAAAGTACCTGTAGATAAAGTATCTGTTTTCTAGGAAGAGCCACAAATGGAGCTTGAATATTAAATTATTGGATGCCAGAGATTTATCTCTATGTGAAGATTTAAAAAAAGTTGTAAATGGTTTTTCTTTATCTAAGCTTCTATTTTATTGAAATACAAATAAATACATTAAAATTATTAAATAAAATCAAAATATATAAAATAAATAAAATATATAGTGTATTAAATAGTAATGCATTAAGTATATAAAGTATATAGTGTTATATGTGTTATAAGTGTTATAAGTATATAGTGTTACATGCATATATATAATAGCTTTCAGTAGATTTTCTGCAACATGTTCTAATTTAAATAAAATGTTTTTAAATGAATAAATGCTAGATTATTTCAGAAGGAACCATCATTTTATTTGTGATACACAAAATCTGCATTCTAAGATCAGATCTAGCTTACATTTATTTTTTGGTCATCAACTCATGTGGCTCAAAAGGCTATGGTTATATTTCTCTTGGTTTGATCCCCACTCTCCAGTCTCCCCATAATGAAATGAAAACTAGGCCTATCTTTTCGTTAAACTCTTCTTTTAAAGCATTGCCATCACTCCTCTACATTGGAAACAGATGAACACAGTACATATGTATGTACGTATATATGTATACACACACGCATATACTTTTTTTATTACTGAAAAGAAAACAACAACAAAAAACCTCAAGAAGTATGATACTTAAGTTTCAAGTTCCTTTTCAAGGTCAGTATTCCCCATAGTTTCTACATACCTGTGGGTCTTCTCTTGCCAAAACTTCTCCCACAATGTCCGTTGCACAGCTCTCATTGAAGGGATGAGACATTGAGGAGGAAGAAGAGGGAAAGGGGGTAGGAGGATTGCTGCTGCTCAAACCACTTGTCAGGTTAGCTTCCCACTGGCTGTCCCACCCTCCCTCCTTCCTCTAGCACACCCTCCTAGGAGTTGTGACTTTCTTTTCTCCCTGGATTCTTGGTTTCTTGCCAAGTCTTATCTTTTCAGGGATCTAAGAAGTTATTTGCCACCATTAGACTATATCAAAGAGAATCAGTTGATTTCTTCTTCTGGTCAGTAATTGTGTCTCTTTTTTGCTGATGGCAAACTCTATTATAATATTTTTTTATTTTTTTAAGGAGGGTGCAGCTCTCAGTGGCCCATGCGGGGATCAAACTGGCAACCTTGGTGTTATCAGCACCACGCTCTAACCAACTGAGCTAACTGGCCACCCCTCTATTATAATATTTATGGAACTATCAGGCCCTTTTTTTCCTGGTAGGCAAAAATGCTTGTTATATGATTTGATATTGAACAAGTTTAATATATATTTTTTTGTATATGTAAACTTTTTTATTCTTGATTGGATTAAACACATTGTATACTTCACTGTACCATGATATTCTTCAAAGGACCATGACACTGATGAGTTTTCCACCAGGCACATGTGAGAATTACAACTGAGTAAGGCATCCTTTCATTATGAATTGCCTGCCCTCCTTTTACAGCTCAACTGTGTATCTTACAGAGACATATCCAGGAATGGATCATACGGAGGTCTTAACAGAATGTGTTCTTTCCAATTATCCTCTTTGTAGTTCTGTTTGCATCCCATGTTAAGAAGACACACATACATGCTTCAACTCTACTTTTAAAACAGGGTGTCTACAAATTCACCTTAATCCCAATGTTGACCATTTAGTTGGGTGCTTGCCTAAAGGAACTAATGACTGTTTAATAGGCACCTTTTACTTGTAGCATACTACATTTTCATTAGACACTAAATAGGAATAGTCATATCTTTCAGGACTTTTAGGTAGAAGGTCCAGATGAGGCTGGGTTCTGGCTGCATCTAATGTATGAAGACCTAGGGAAATGGTTTTCAATTGTTTTGCCTGCAAACGATTCACTAGAGATGCTTTTGGAATGTGCAGTTCTGCTTCTGTTCACCTCAGGTGTGGGCCAGGTGCCTACATTTTAAAACAGCAACCTGGGTCATTCTTGTGGAAAATACTTTAGAGCAGCACTGTCCAATATAAACAGAATGCAAGTAACACATGTAATTTTACATTTTTCTAATAGCCACAATAAAAAAGAAGCAAATGAAATTAATTTTAATTGTATATCTTATTTAGCACCATATATCCAAAATATCATCATTCAATATTTAATCAATATAGAATTATTAATGAGAATTTTTTCCATTGCTTTTATACAAAAAAATTAAGTCTTCAAAATCTGGTGTGTATTTTATAATGACAGCACATCATCTCAATTTGGACTAGCCTCATTGCAAGTTCGCAGTAACCACATGGAGCTAGTGATTACCGTATGAGACAACACAGCTTTAGAGAATTGCTTCCAAATCCAGTAAATGAGATGCAATGCTAATAAGAATATGCTTTGTTTTGTGCTTATCATGTGGTTGGCACTAAGCTAAGTTCTTTAAATGCATCCTATTATAAAATTCATGCAACTGGAATATGAGGTAGATAGGCTATTTTACCTATTTGGTAGGAAAAAGCACTCAGACTTTAGAGGCTGATTTGTCCAAAACTGGAAAGCAAGTGAAAGACAGAACCAGCTTGATATGATCTCAGAGCACACCTGCTAACCACCCTTGAGCACACAATTCCACATGATGCTTATTTCTTGTACAATTAAATAAAAGGCAAGCATCTTTCTAATGTTAGAGTCTTAGATGTACTCATACACGTTCAAGGCATTGTGTGCTATAAATGTAAAATAAAATTCAGAGGTAACTGGATTATATTTATATATTGATCTTTTATGCCACTTAACCTGCCAGAATCAGAATAAGCGTTCTTGGCACGGGATGCTCGGGAGAACTGGACACAAAAATCATGTATTATGAAAATATAAAAACTTTACATGAGTGGCTTTCTTTAACAATTTTATGTCTTAACATTTGTGTGTTTTTTCCTATGAGAATATAGGAAATATTATAACCAATAATAGATATAGGACATTTACTAATGATTATTCATTATCTGTAATATAGAAAGAATGAATGAATGAACGAACGAATAAGCTGCATCAATGTATAATGAAACTATATGAGCTCAGCTTTTCAAGGGAAAGACTCTAATCATATCATCATTTGTTCAAAGAAGGTCATTTGTCAAAAGCGATTTACCCTTCTTTTGCTGTGCTTCTTGAACTCATGATATGAACATCTTCATTTATTTTAGTTCAAACTTGGTTGATTAGAGAAAAAGAACTCCATTTGCTTTTAATATTGCTGAAATTTGCAGATCAATTGCAGCTATTAAATTAAAATAGTTTACCCCTTGAGGACTTTCCAAAACCAAAGAAAATATTACTTTAAATGGAAAACATTAGTCTTCTGTTATTATTATGTTGGACTAGATTGCATTAGATTTTCAGATTAAGGCAGCTAGTGCTTTGAAAATATAAAGCCAGTTGTAAAATGTGGAATTAAAGTAAACACAAAATCAAACAAATGTGTTATTTCTCTTAGTCATTATAAGCAGAATTGACTTACTGGATCTGTATTTATGTGTATTAAGATAACGCTACATACAATCATAATATGTCAAACTTGATTACTCCCTTTAATGAGAAGGGCATAGATAAATGGCAAACAGCAATTTAAATACATTATATTTGGCCTAAAATGGGTGTACCGTATTATTTTAAAATCTTTCTTTTCTAATCGTGAGCAAATACAGTGATTTGTCAATGAGTAAGATTTCTTAGAAACATACTGTTTTAGAGGAAGTCAAACTAGAGTTAAATTTTTTTCTGGATGATTCACCGTGGAGATCTGTCATATGTAGACAATTCAGTGTAAATTATTTTCAATATCAAGGGCTCTCTTAAATTGTTCATATACAGTCATCTACCCATATATAAGATAAACATGGAGGCTTCAGGACTTCTCTTAATGCTAGGCTACGTTCATTACCAAGTCAGTAAAGCTCAGTGTTACATCAAGTACAGCTGTTACCTCATGGGTATAGCAGTCTAGTCAGAAGTAGGAAATATAATCCCAGAGTGCTCTGTTAGCCTGGGATTTCAGGATCAGTTTTTTGTTTTTTTTTCTTTTGATCCCAGTATTTCTCAAATCCCTTTTCATTGATGATGAAATAGGGTCTCAATATCCTAAGCTGCCATTTGGAAAGGGAAAAAGGAAGATTATGCTGCTCATGTCCTTGTCATTCGGTATCTAAGTTTCTTGCTTAACTATAAATACTCTCATTTTGATCAATTTACACATTTTAATCCTTAATTCACTGCATAACTTTTACTATTTCAAATTAAAATGAAACTTAGAAACAAGCAAAAAAGGAGCACTGAGAAACTGCAAAAAGGTGCTACCAAATGAATCTGGGAAACCTCACAGAATTCACTTCTAAGTCCTCACTCATTATCTGCTTTTCCTTATTTAATCCATGATTGTACCAAATATGCTTATGTATTTTCCTCTCCTAACTTGGTTAAAGCAAATCATTCTTAAGGAATGATTTAAGAATCCAAATGAACAGGCATTAGTGCCACATACGTATATTGATATCAGTAGTAAATAAAACTTAAAAGAAAGAAAAACATATGTTTCTAAGAGAAAATCTTTATCATAAAGTCAAGTCACACATACTTCAGTGACGTCAGATGACACTAATTTAGGTAGTATAGTTAGTGTCATGTAGTCTTTATGTGTCATTTAAGAATTTAGGTTAGTATGCAACACATTTTAGAAAATTTCCACCCAAAATAGTTAAATTTGTGTTTAATAGGTGTGTGTCACCATATAGATTTAGTTTTTATGACCATCAATGAGACATCCTTGTATCTAATTTTAAGGAATGATTTAAGAATTTAGTATCATAACGTGTTTATAATTTATAATTTACCTTAACCTATTTATCTATGCAACAATGCCCACTTATTTTATGACTGCAGTTTTCAAAGACATAAAAGTAAATATTACTGCTAAATCTTTATATGACTTCGAAAGAAATGAAGTGTGCAAATAAAATGCGTTAACCTTAAAATACTGACATGAGGTTTCACCAAATCTTTATTGTTTTATGAGCTGAACGAAGACTACATTCCTAATTGTACTTAAATGCACACAAGTTACGTGATTGAATGTTTGGTGTTTTATTTCATTTGTATTCTTGCATATATGATCTGCTTGGAGAATTTCCTTTGTAATTAAGAAGAGGTCACTTAAGGGAAAGGGGAGTAGGATCTGCAGGCACTTAGAGTGTATTTAAGTACTTGAGTCCAAGTAAGAAGGAAAGTAATGTGGCATTTATGCATTAAGGTGTCTCATTTCCTGCACATTGTTCCTGAAAGCTACCTGGGATGATAAACTTAAAGTCACATTATCGGATAACCAACTTGCAAAGCCCTCCTACCTTGATATACAAATCCCGTTTTGCCACCTCCCCTTTAAGAGCAAAAAGACCTCTTATCAATGGCATCTGATGGCTTTATATATAGTGATCATACATATCCTCTGGCCTGGAGTAAAGGCTGAACATTCTCCTCACTGAGATATTTCTTTATCCTTCTGAACATTCTGGGATGTATTTTGTTTTTGCTTTTGTTTGTTTGCTTTGTGTTTTTAGATCCTGAAAGGTATCTTTAGGCCCTGGTCAATTCTGGCAACTTTAGGTAACTTCAGAATTTTCCATCCAGGCTTCTTCTCTTTCTGATTTTGCACCACTTTGATGGGCATCTGTTGTACTTCTAGTTGAGATATTGGAATGAACAAATGGACCAAGGGGATAAATTTTTCTTTAATTTAGTTTCACAACTGTATTTTCTAGATTTTACAATTGTTTCAATCTGAGGATCTAATTTAAAAATCTAGGATTCCAAGGGGGTGGGAATAAATTTAAATATGCACGTATGCACATGTATTTTATTTGCAAATTCTATGCAATTTTTAAACCCTTTACTGTGTTCTCCTATTGAGTATAAGGTGTAAAGGTGGGTAAGAGGGTGGGGTGTTTTAATAGTTGAGAGAGTTGAAGAAGGTATCAAAGGATTTGAGTGAATAATGACTTCAGGTTGATTAACTGGCACTTCCTCTCCCACCTGTTGTTAGTGGTTTACTAGAAGTAGTCTGTTCCATTTAGACAATGTGTCAGTCAAAGGGGTGGGTCAATTATCTAACCTGCATATTTATAATTGAGAGGGAGTGAGGAGGAGCTAACCTCCCCGGAGACAGAGAAGGGAACCAAATGACGCCTGTTAAGAGACACTAGTGGGCTAGGAAAAGACGTCACAGGAAAGAGTGGCTGGGGACTTCGTACCAGTGGGATCTTTCCCTCTACGTGTAGAAAAAAGAATAAACTGGTTCTTATGAACAGGCCCCCTTAACTATAAAATTTTACTGTGTGTTATAAGTTAGATCTTGTATTACAGCTCTCAGAAATCTGAGAGGATATTCCTATGCAATTTTAAAATAGGCAATTAAAAATTGAGTTTTTGTTACTTTTTTTTCCTTTCTTTTTTCACTTGGGAAGTGATTTGACCTAAGAAGACTTGTGATGTGCCAAATGACAATAATACATGATTAAGAATTTTAATTTTATGACAACCACATTAGTTTATGGAGGGGAAAGCATTTTCCACTCAACTGAGATACTGATGTGTTTATAAATATGATATAATGTGTTGTTTACAGAAGTACTGTATTATATAAAATCTCAAATGAAGAAGATAAATTATATTTTTATGTAAACTAGTAAAACAATGGCCCATTTATATAAGAAAATATCTTCTGTATTAGTAATATTTTTATTAAAAAAATATTGAAAATGGATTTTCTAGATTATGTCGTATTTACTTGTATTATAGTTATTGCCATTTTCATCACATTCTCTTCAAATTGCAATAGTTTAGAATTAATTGATGCAATTTTATTTCAATTACAAACAGACGTAGAAAATGTACTATCTATCAAAAATATTTTAAAAGATCGATTTACAAGTGGGAAAGAAATATGTATAATAATGTTTAATAATCTCAAGTACTGAGTTAAATTATTTTTAAATGTTCATTGGGTGGGTTTGACTTATAATACATTATAATTGGCATAACCTGCATTTGATGCATTGTTTTAGTGACACATTAAGTTTTAAAATTAGTGGGATGTAAATAACTTAACCAGTACCAAGTCTCATAGAAATAACATGTGGCCCCTGAAACCTTAGTGTTTTTTTCTCTGAACAGCTAAACTCAGCACGGTTTCACATTGAATGATACAATAGCAAGGTATGGATTTGTTTAAAGGAAAGATAGATTGTATTGCCTGAATATGTAGTGTTTATTCACTATGTTGTCAGGTAAGAAGTAGCTGTCTGCAGTCATCCACTTTAAACTATGATCTAATCGGAACTCAAGAGCTAAACAATAGCATGGGTGATTAGTCCTTAGTTAGTAGGGACCCCTAGGGAAACCTTCAATGCTACAGGAAGCTATGCTAATGATTTATCAAGTGGTAAACTTGCCTCTGAGAAAATACTGAATGGGCAACTTCACAGCACTGGGAGGTGTCTATTAGATATCCTAGCCAATCTGAGACCTTTTGCTAGCAGAAGTCCAAAGTACATTTTTAAAAGGGAGAGAGATAGTAACAAGAACTGTGCAGGTTTGTTCATAAAAACTCTCGGACTCTGATGAAAATCTTCCTTTCATTGGGGCAACCAATCCTTATTAGCTCTGCCAACAATCAGGAAACCCTTAGTCTCCCAGAGGTACTGAATGAAAAAGGGTTTTAGAATTTAAGTAAAACAGCAAAATCAGATCTTACTAGTAAGAGAGAATTTGGTATTTATCTAGTAACTTAGAACATTGAACTGGAAACTTGAGAGAATTAAACTTCTCAGAAAAATCTTCTTATTGCCTATCTATTGAAATAAACATTAACAGAAAAGAAAATTCAAACCCTATTGCACTAAAACCATTAAAGGAGCTGGCAAAATTCCAACTTGGGTAATTTACCTCCCTCCTCCATTCTTAGATAGTTTTATCAGTTGAAAATGATATCCACTTCTGCTTCATTGGAGAAGGTTGTTTAATAATCTTTTAATCATCATTGTACCTTAACAATATGATACTCAGAATCAGAAACCTAGACAGAATAATAATAATAATAATAATAATAATAATAATAAAATAGTGTTCACTCTATTTTTAGGTAAAATATTCTTAGTACATATAAATATGTGGTTGCCATTACAGTAAATCTAATATCATGCATCAATTAACTTATGAGCTTTTAAAGCTCTGGCTATTGTATCGTATTCGATCTCTGAATAAATCATTTAATTTCACAATTGGATATACATTTACTAAGTTTACAGGGTATTACAAGTACTATATTTACAGCTTTAACTTTAATTTACTTAATACTGGAGCTATCCGAACTTTTAAAAATGGCTAAAATTATGTCACCAAAAGAAGGTGAACAGCCTCAGCTGTGAAACATTTGGTTCCTTTCCAGCTTCCCCAGGAAGCTCCATTTGCAAAGGAGATATGAACAGGAAGACCTGAGTCAGCCTGAATCAGAGATTAACTCCCTGCAATTCAGTCATGCTAAAGCAGGAAATTGGGCTCAGTATGTATTGTAACGGAGTGAAACTTTCAGAGTAGGAAGTTTTCAAGGAAGATAAAACTTCTTGATAAACACTGTTGCTGTTTATTATGTCGATGAATTTATTAAACCCAATGCTGGTAACACACACACACACACACACACACTTTCTATCTTACCCATGACTTGATATTCAATTTCTGTTATTCTGCTCTTTCCCATGTATCTTTAAAATCAGCTAGAAACCTCTCTTAGAGGAATTTGTATTTAGCAATACAAAAAATGTGGACCAACAGGTGTTGATATTTGCCGTAAAAATAAATCAAAATAAAGCATCATTTTAAACTGAATTTAAGTATGGGGAAGCAAGTCAAGCTTAGTAAGTAAAGATCATTTCAGGTAGCTTTAAAAAATGTAGATTGTTTTTCACAACTTAATCAATCTAATATTGATTAGCAGTGATTTTGTTTCCACTACCATACATTATTTAAAATAATTGAATCTGGAGAGCAGCATGGATCAGGGGCAAATAAATGTTTTCACAGCAATCATTGGCAGACATTTCCTTTCTGATAAGTTTCCCCTACATTGAATGAATTATAATTTGTTAATAGTTAATTATAATAGTGAAGTATCAATGAGTCCAGTAGTGAGTTTTTAGTTTTATATATACTTTTTGAGACCACATTTGCAGAGTTGCAGGCTTGGAGGCACACGGATTTCCTGCCCACAGCTTCTAATGCTGAGCCACATCTGCCTACGGACCCCTCTGACTTGGCTGCAGCACAGCCCCCATGGGCTCTGATGCCAGATCAGGTGTGGAGATACTGCCGAGCTGTCACTCCGCATGGTTTCCTGCAAGTCAGCTATCTCGTTTCCATCTGTGTTGATGCTCTTTCATGGCTTTTTTCACTGCTTGCCTGGCATGCATATATTTGTTTGATAAACCTCAATTTGGCTTTAAGACTAAATTCTTCATGGGTGCGTTTTCCCTTTAGTTGGGACCTGTTATTAGTATTACTTGATGATTCTTAGCTTTGAGATGTTCTGTTTTAAGATACACTCTGTTGTGCAAAATCTTGTCCATCCCATTTTGTCCCAATTTGAGGATCTGAATCCACTGAGATCTACAATGTTGCAAGTTGTATTAATGAAAGTTGCTTTAATGTTTAAATGACAGCAAAATGAGATTACTTAAATATATAATGGCATTCCCCCCTCCATTTCACTTTTATCTTAACATAATTCTCTTAGCCAAGAGGACACTTTTCATTCAGCTTTTACTTTTCAGCAGGAATTAATTTGGATAGCTTTGATTGTTAGTATTCTATTGAGCCATATTGCAAAGTCCGGGATAGATTACATAGGTGATATTTTTCAGTCTATAAAGGGCTTTTCTATACCTGAAGTTTGATTATCTTTGCTTTGTACTATTAATTGGCGTTTTCAGAGATATTCTTGATTATACAGCTAACATTGATGTATCCAATCCTACTGGCTCTGTACTTGGCAAAACACCCATTGGGTTTTAGAGTATTGTACTTATATTGGCTGCTGCAGCAGGCCTGGTGGGTATTCTGAATTGAAAAATAGAAGGGCGGATGATTCGAGTACACCATGCTCTGACTAGAGAGCCATGAACAGCTTCCTGCACTCATAGATTAACATCATTTCATGCTCTGTTTTCAAACAAGGAACATCTGTTCTAAAGGTAGATCCCACGGATACTGTTAATGCATGAAGTTCCCAGTTGTCTTTTTTTTGAAATAGTCCATCAGGTTTTCTTTCCTTTCAAGCAATAAATCATTATCCGCTTTCAGGTATTTTGGCAGATCTCCTTAGTTATGACATTGTGGTTTGAAATTTGTTTACGACTTTCTGCTTTTTAACAATAAGAAATGGTGCTGAGTGTCATAGCCCTGTTACCCAATGTGTTTGTTACAGGAACTGTTTGGGGTGAAGTAAACGGACAGAGAAATACGAAACTCAGGTGGGAATCGAGCTCTCAGTGATAGTGATAGCATGAATCCTCTTCAGATTCATTCATCCATGGAAAATGAATGTCTACATCATGCTAACTACTCTTCTAGCGTAGAAGTAAAATTAAAGTTATAAAAAAAATTCCTATTATATACATAGGCATGGAATGCAACTTGCTCATTGAAAAACTGGAAAATTGGACAAAAGGTTTATTTAATAATTATCACCAGATCCTATTGGTTATTGCTGAAATGATACAAAGAACCAAATTTTGAGGGGGGTGCGGGGAAGAGTTTGTCTTTCATTTGTCTTTAAAAAAAAAAATCAGTATACACTTCAAGACCTATTATTAAAGTAATTATGTAAGTTATAAGCTTATAGACCTACTTATATCACAATTTTTTTTTCTAGCAAACCCCACCAGTGAGCAGGTGGCTTAGATCTGAGCTGTGACAATTGAAAGTGTAAACACATTAAATATGGGTCTTTTCTGTTCTGGGAAGATCATGGCATAAAATTTCTTTCCACTGGAAGCTAGTATTGACAAAATAAGTTACCTGGATGTCTTAAACAGGACACATGTGTTATGTGATCTATTTATTGTCATCAGTTGGAAATACTCCTCAATGTTTCATAATTAAACTGTACTTCTTATTTTGAGCAAATTTATAATTTTGTCTTAGCTACATAAACCGACTATATTTATATGTCAGTTTAATCTGAAAAATTACAATTGTTAAACTAGTATTATAGTGAAACCCAGGAGTTTTTCATTTTCAACAAAATAAAAAAAAGACCTTACACCTAAGTCCTTGCATTCTGGGACTCCATCCAAAAGCATTTAGCAATTTAGTTGTACACACCTTCAGAAACCCACACTTTAATTCGAGTTTCTGTGTACCATGATGTACTCAGAGGATCCTAGCATTCACTAAAGAGCTAGGGAAGTTTTAGAATTTGGTCAGTTCTATTTTCTTGCCACCTAAAATCTATTTGATGCTCACAAGAGAGAAAAGTGGATAATTGTATATATAAATGTAATTTTCTTTCTTTTTATTTTGCAAGAAGACACTCAGGTTTAAATTTTCAAGAAAATATCTTGTAATTTCAGGATTTTCATTTATCTCATATTTCCTTTAATGATTGCACCATTAGGAATCATAAATATACAGGAAACTATTTTCTGTTCTGAATTGCATATACCATTTGTTTTATAAAATTGTTTATGAAATTTTATCATAAAATCATAGCGATTACATAAAATTATATAAACAGAAGGGAATTATATGTGGTGTTTTCTTATAAAGTTTTCATAGAATCAGATTTTCTATAACCAACTTGATAAATGTTTCAGTGATAAAACCAAACATATCTATATCTATATCTATATATTCTTAGATATCTATCTATCTATAGTCTCAAATATCTATCTATCTATCTATCTATCTATCTATCTATCTATCTCTATATATATATATATATTCTTATGCTTGTTTTGTTAATCTTTCTCTCTGGATTGCCTTAGCAAATATATCACTTAAGAATGCGTGTAGTGGGATGGTAGAAGAGGGTAAAGGGGGTCAAATATATGGTGATGGAAGGAGAACTGACTCTGGGTGGTAAACACATAATGCAATACATAGATGATGTATTGTAGAAATGTACACTTGAAACCTATGTAGTTTTGTTAACCATTGTCACCCCAATAAATTTTAATTGAAAAAAAGAATGCATGTAGCTGCAAGTAATAAATTCACTATGATTAAATGAGGGGTTCATTTTTCCCTTATGACAAGATTTAAGAAATCATCAGTGAGCAAGTTTCTCTGAGGAACCATGGTGCTGCTATCCTTCTCTTGCACCATCCTTAGTTTGGGTTTTCCTTCTCATATCCCCAAGTTGGTGTCTGTCCTGCCACTCTGTCCTCGCTTCAGATGGGGAGAAGGAAGAGATGCAAAAAGGAAAGGAAACACTTCCTTTGATACCATTTCCTCTCTATTCTGGGAAGGATTTCCTCTACAAGGACTTGTTTTCTATATCTTCCTGGCCAGAATTTTGTAACAAGGCTTCCCCTAGGAGAAAGCTAGATTTTTATTTTTAGACTTGATGGCATAGGAAGACAAGGGAATGAGAGAGCCAACCTACTCTTTGCTTTAGTGGGACTGGAAGTAGTAACTCAGGCATCGGTACCACATGTCTGTAAGTCCTTCCACATTGGTTTGCCTCACTTAGTCATATTCAGGATTTTATTTGTTCAAGAGAGTGCCTCCAATTTCTTTCAACTCTCTTAGTAAGGTTGCTTTCCAGATTTTTTTCTGATCTGTAGAGCCCCTCTCCTTGATTTCATTTGAATCCATATCTTCACACATACCCAGGAGGGTATGTACCTATATATTTCCAAGAAGATATCTAGGAACAATTTTTTGTTCTCTCTCGTTTCTTCTTTACATTTTATACATGAGACCAGAAAGGTTTGGAGAGGCAAAGTTACATAGCAAGTGAGTGAACCTCAAATATACTTCATGTCTCCTGACTCTCTGGCCAGGCTTTTTCTAAGCATTACTAAGTTATAAATCTTTGTGTTTCTTTATGTCAAAATTTAGGAGCAAAATAAAACCACTGATATATAAAATGTTTATTACAGAAAAACAAAACAAACCAAAAAAACCCTCCTGAAATCACCACTCTGTAATTTGAATTCTACAGGGAGGTAGAAATTAACTAGTAAAATAGGAGGCATTCTCTAGTCATTCAAATCAGCAGATGTTTATTGAGTGCCTGCTCCGTGCTAGGCACCATAGAGGCCAGGGATACTGCAGTGAACAAGAAAGAAGCAGCTTTTGCCCTCATTGGGGTTTGTGTACCAGATTATATTGATTGCATGCATTGATTTTCATACACGAATCCAATATTTATTAAGGGTTTAACTCTGTGTCATGGACTGTTCTAGGTATAGGATATACAGTGTGTGAGGAGAAAAGAAGATTCCTGCACTTACTGAGGAGTGAAGCCAAAATTATCCTGTTTTCTAGGATACATGAGCAAGAGCTCAAACACCATCCTTTCTCTACTGCTTATTAACTAACACAACGAAGGACACAGACACACACACACACACATATTAGTTGATAGTACTCCTTAATATGGGGGTTGGAATAAGTTCTGGCTTGTTTTACTTTCTGATACAAACCTTTTACGTGGGTGTGCAATTTAGTTGGATTTAAAAATGGATCTAAATTCAAGTGTACATTTATTGAACTGAATTCTAACAACTTGGACTCTCCTTTATTCCTTTGTTTTATTGAATTTAACTTAAATGAAATCTTTTTTATTTGTCTAAGTCTATTTCTGTCTAGTAAGGAAGTTGAAATTGATCATGCCTTGACTTTGTGGGCCATCAGAGAACCATGACATTCCAAGGTATTGATTTTGTGGTGTTAAAGGGTGACAGATCTAGTGTTAAAGTGCCGAGAGAGAATTGGGTTTCAGATTGTACACCATAAGCAGTCTTAACTTTTGCTGAGACATGACCAGCTTTTTAAAGTAGTAGAAGTCTTAGGTAATTTTTGCTGCATTGTAAGTCTTAGGTAATTTTCACTGTATTAACTTGGAAAGATTAAGCCAGAATTGTGTGATTATGCATACAAGAAAACAAGAAGTTACATATGTGATGAATATTAGGTTGATGCAAAAGTGATTGTGGTTCACAACATTAAAAATAATTTTAAAAACTGTGATTACTTTAACGCCAACCCACTACATATAACTACATATGAGTATCTATGCATACATATTAATATGTGCATATGTGTATATATATGGGTGGGCATATATATCTCTCTATATATATCTATATATCTATATCATCTATATCTATATCTATCTATATATGTGTGCATATGTATATATATGTGTATATATACACACACACACAATTTAGAGTATGTGTGTATATGTGTACCCAGAAAGTATACTCCTTGTTAAGACTATTGAGTAATATTTCAAGTCAATACGACTGAATCTTTTCAAAACATATTTCTTCTCACTTTTGAAAGTTGCTTGGTAAAAACTGAAGTGTTGTCTTTCACACCATTCTTGTAATCATTATTTTGCATTTTGTTTCTGTCGTGCTTTCACTTGGGCAGGTATTACAGAATATGAGTTATGATGCTCATAATTCAGAAAGGCCAGAGGTCTCCAAGGGTAATGCTTGGCAATTTTTTGTTACCCTCTGGGACTGTAGGATGTTGACAAGTACATTATAATAGCCGCTATACACATGAACTGAGGAAGAGTAACCATGATCATCTTTCAATGTCCTGTTTTCCTCTGGATTTGTTCTTTTTCCATTTAATGACCTTTATCAAAAGCATTGAAAATAATGTTTTGATTATATGATTATTGTGTGGAAAACTCCACTGAGCTATGTCCAAGTGTATCTTTGGAAACTAATCAGAGGTGCACCAGATTCATTGACTTAAACCAATCCATCATAGTCATCTTTTAATTTATTTCCACATGTTCTTCCAAGTTCCCATTCTTTAATAAGACTTTGACCTGCAAAGAAGAATAGAATGTATTTTATAATATATGTTTGTTCTGTTTTCTAAGAACATAAGTATTTTGCTTAAGCAGATTTGCTAGGAAGTGACAGCTTTGAAAAATTGGGCACAGGAGCCGCTGGAAGCATTTCAGTTCCAGGCAATCTCAATAGTGCAGAAGGGGAAAATGAAATATCACCATGTTTTAAAGATGACAGTTTTGTCAAAGATTCCCTTTCACTCTTTGGCTTAAAACAAATGGAGTAAATCGAGTATATGTGTTCAAAATATGCATGTGCACTCACTGAGGAAGCACTCCTTCCTAGGAGTGTTTTCAGAGACAACCAATGAGAAGATTATCTTTCAAAATGTATCTTAGGTTGGGAAGACTATCATTTCCTTGCCTTAATTATCAGTTTGGCACATTTTGAGGTCATGGGATTTCACAAGAATTAGTGGTTCCTTTAAGAAGAGAGGAAAACATACAGGTTTAACACCACCTGAGTATATCATTATGTACTCATATTGGATGTTCTTCAGAGATGTAATGATATAATTATTATTTTGGTGTGTGTGTGTGTGTGTGTGTGTGTGTGTGAGAGAGAGAGAGAGAGAGAGAGAGAGAGAGAGAGAGAGAGAGAGAGATTTAATAAACCTAAGATTAGATGCTAAACTTTTTATGGATAAACTAAAAACCCAATAATGTTCTTTACCTGAAAAATGTTGTTGAGTATATTTGAAAAGGTATAGCAAGTTTAACAAAAACTCCTTTTAAGAACAAGTTTATCACTAATTGGAGAGGGTGTGGAGTGTAAAGACTACAGGCACTGGGGTGAGACTTCCTGGGCTTAAAATTTCTAATGTTACCATTTTTTAAAACTGTGATTTGTAGCAAGTTAATTTTTCAGTTCCTGAGTCCCTTTGTTAAATGGGGTTAATGATAGTATCTACTTCCTACAAATCATGTAAATTAGCCTGAGGTCTCCTAAACACTCAATAGAATGCTAAGTGATTTTTAGTAGTTGAAAACTCTTAACATATTATGAGGTGAAGAATGGAAGTAGAAATTTAAAAAAGTAAAACAGAGGATGAAATAAAAGATCAAACATTTCAGGAAGTCTGTAATGCATAGTTTATGTTTCTTCAGGATAGTAGTAAATGAGTTGTGGTCACTTTTTCTTTTTTTAAACAAAAGAAACATTGCTGATTATCACTTGTCTTATACATATTCTGAAATGCAGTTTAGGAATTATACTGTAAGAAAATCACTGGTCATTTCTGGCTTTCAGGTTCCACAACATAATCAGTAACCTGATTTCATGATCCCAGGTTACTCCTGGCTTTTTTAATACTACGGTTAGATAGCAGTGTCTTGTACGTGATTGTACA
This sequence comes from Rhinolophus sinicus, assembly GCF_036562045.2. Lineage (NCBI taxonomy): Eukaryota > Metazoa > Chordata > Mammalia > Chiroptera > Rhinolophidae > Rhinolophus > Rhinolophus sinicus. The sequence continues at coordinate 20,718,660 of NC_133752.1, forward strand.
TTTTCATTATAATTTGTTCCAACTCACCTTTGGCAAGAGCGGTTATGTTAGTACTGTTACTTTCTGAAAAAACTTAAATTTAATATTCTACATTTATTAATTCTCTGTTCACTTCTGTGCTTAATTTGTTTCTGATCAAAAAGATATCTGGTAATATACTTTATCTGGATTAGCACCTAAATCTATCCCATGCATAAAATTGATTCATTGTGGTCTACATTTAAAAACATAACATGATCTATGTATATATTTTACTTCATTTTAGGGTCTATCAGCTTTTCATATTAATAGGATTTTCATGTTTATGTGTGGAAGGACTCTTTGTGTGATCTGGCCCTAAGCCATAATATTACCTATCCTCTTAATTCTTTGGAAAGATTGACTTACTTTCATTGCATTAGTGCAGACTTAATATTATTTTATGTCCAAGGTGACAAAGGTCCCTTCAATTAGACACCTCAGTACATCTTTCCTTCCTGTAGTTTTCTAGTATCTTATACTAAGCATCATTAAAAAACGTTCTGCTTCCATTAACAAAAAGTAAGCAGAAGAACAAAAAGCTAATTATTTGCAGCACATAAAATCCTTATGATAATTTGGTAGACTTTAATTAAACTAATACATCACACTGCACTTATAAGACAAAGGAGCAAAAGAGAAGCAAATAATCTTTTTTTTCTCTGTTAAGCACACTATATTGCTTTTTGATTAAGCACCTTCAGACTTGTAACCTATTTTAAATTGTAAGATTTACAGTTCTTTTCTGCAGGGCATATTGAAAAAGTTCTACGTAATATTGATTGGAATCACGCCCCTCCCACAAAAAAATTGAAAAGCTATAAAAAAGCTTGGTTTAAAGTGATTTCTATTAATTTCTTATGATTTTACAAATAATTCTTCACAAAAATACAAAAATAATTTAAAAATTCTGCAAATTTAGTCCATGCAGAAGCATTTTTATTACAAAGAATCTTGTTTTGGAATTTAATATATTTGCTCTATTCTTTGCCATTGGTTCTTTTTGATGAGCCCACTGATATTATTAATACAAACTCCCCTATAAATTAAAAGGATGTCTGTGTAACTTGTATACCTTCCCTGCATTTCACAACTGGAGTGTCCTGGAATTAAAGATACCCTGTCCTTATTTAAGTAATCTCATTCCCAAATCTTCCATTTCTTTGAGATGTAGTTCCCATAATTTAAATGGAAATAAACCACTGAATTGGGTGTGAGGACATTGTTTTTAATCTTAGGTCGATAGTGTTATACTGAATATGTCTTGTCACCCCTCTGGACCTCAGTGTTACCACTGGTAAAATGAATAATTTGGTGAAGGATGATTCCAGGTGACTTCCTCATTCCTGCAATTATATTTCCACATGAGTTATTAATGTAATGCCTTTGTACTAAACTTCAGTATTTTAATGAGCTCATATCAATCTTTAAGTCAGTGGCACTTAGTATTTACAATATCATTTATGAAAACATTTCTAGAAATTTTTAATGATCAGAATGCAGAGATTTTTGAAGCTGGTCAACCACAAATCATATTAAAAGATAATTGTATTTGACTTAGAAATTCATGCATTATTAACTGAGAGGCCACATAATCACTGTGCCAGTTCTTACACTTTTAATATATCTTTCATAAGCAGGAAACTGGTTGGTTGGATTTTGTAATTTTGTCTAATGTCACATTTACTTTTTCAAGACTCAGTTAATTCCTCGGACATTTATATAATTTCCTTGTTAGTGGATCAAATTCTTTGTGAGTTTATCCATCACCTGGAAACACTTTGACTGCTTTATACTTCCCTCTGTGGGTTTTAAGGCTCCCCAAGTAGTGCTCAATTTTTCAGGCACATGATTGCTATTTTAGTAGCATTTAAGAAGAGCTGAGTTTGTTGTTCACTTCATCTTCTCATTAACATCTAGGCCCTGGTTTCTCTCAGGAAGCTTATTGCTTCAGCACCTAAATACTAGACAGCACGGTTTTTTGTTTCCAAAGTTGGCCAATATTATGGTCTGTAAAGAATAATTATCATAGCTTAAGTTTACATCATTTTACATTTTTATTATGCGCTTTCAGAATAGAAATTCACGAATGCTCAACTTTGGCCAAATGTCATTGGACCTGTAGAGCTGGGATCCATGTTAACATTTTTGCTTGTATAGTGCATAGCAGTCTATTTGGATGGATCTGTATTCCTCCTTGATTTAGAGTGTTTCTTTAAAATATTTAGTTTAAAAGAAAAACAATAAAAAATAAAATTATGAATTAAGATATACAAAATTTCACATTCAAGAACAGGCTGTTCTAGATAGAGCAGGATTGCTCAAAGGGTTATTTACATTAGCTTTAAGAAATAAGTTGTTTTGCATAATCAGGCTTTTGACAGTTAACATAATTTGTGTATTTTAATTGAAGATGTTCAGGACAGATTTTTCTTTTTAATTATTACATTGCTTCCTTTTATATGTAGACTTGAGCTGAATAGACAATGTGGAGAAAAGAGCTCATGATGGAGTTGAGTGGAATTACAGAAATCTCTGGTTTAGGCAGGGAAATCACTCAGTGCCTCCTGACCTCACTTCACATCTTCTTCATAACTTTGCCTTTTCTGGAAATGCAGTTTTCCCTTATTTCCATAAATCTCAAGCTTACCCATCTTTTAAGGCTCATCTGAAGTTCAATTAGACAATGAGCCCTCCTCCTACTACCCTCACCACAGCCTCTTCTCACTCTTTGGAGCTCTCATAGTTTTCCCTATTGGCTGTTATCTTTTCCTCCCCAAGGTTAATAATCTGTTTGTATGTACATATGTGTATATCTCTTTAAGACATAGTAATTAAGTTTCCTCAGAACTAGGACTGTGCTTTATGTTGCTTTGTGTTTCCTCCCATGCCTCCTGCAAAGAGACTCACAGAATTGGACTCTACAACCTTTGGCATTCTTTCTAATTCTGAGTTCCCATGATCCTAACAGCCAATCAGTCAATAAATATTGATCGCTTGGCTGTGCAACCTTAGGCGTTCTTTTGGTAGGGCCCAAATCATTTATATTCTGAAGTCAGGGCAAAGTACCTATGATGAGGAATTGGTATGATATTATCTAACCTGTTTTCCTTCCATGGCCCGTTCAGTGGTTGACTCACAATCTAAAAGGCTTCTTTTCATAAGAGTGCAGTTCAAATAGTGGTAATGAATGGCTTCATGGCTTGTGTGTGTGTGCGCACATGCACTCTCACACATAAATGGGTATAGACTTCCCTTTCTTTGATTGGATAGAATTTGTCTTATTTGTTACTTTTTTTTTTTTTTTTTTTTTTGAAATTTAGACAACTTCCAGGTATGTTAAAGCTGCTTCCTATGTTTTCATTAACGTAATTATAGCTATAGATTCCTGGGTATGATAAACAATAGGCTTCTATAAATTCTTCTTAACACATTCATTTATAATGGTTTAGGAAACTTGCATAAGTTTGCTCATTATTCCTCAAACCATGGCAAAAATGGAGACATTTGCATTTATAACTCAGCTGATTTTTTTTCAAAGATTCAAAGTCAGATTTAAAAATAATTATGAGCAAACATAATATAGAGGAAAAATTTGGAGCCAACAGTCTTAGTTTGAAGCCCTGACTCTACCACTTTTCTGTGTGATTTTACGTAAGAAAATCAAGTTCTTCCAGCGTTGATAGGTGCCTCTGCCCCAGTTGAGCCCCTGTGTTATTCATTTATGCTCTAAAATATGAATATCAATTTCCTGTTCCTCGATTGTGGAAACTAACGTCAATTTGGTTTTCTGTGTCATGGAATAGATTCTGCTTTTTATTTGATGTCTTTTACTTTCCCCTAGATTTGAACGTCAGTCAAGGAAAACATAATGAATATTCATAGAATCTTTTACATATTGCCAATTATATGCAAACACATTCAACAGATACTTAATCTTAACCCATTACATAGGTGCATGGTTTAGTTTTGAAGCATGCCTAATAAAAATAAGTAGAAAAATAGACATATTTCTTTCAAAATATCTCGTATTTCCTTGTTTATGGTTCTGAAGTTTGTTCAGTATTATTAAGAACGTGTATATACCTATGTGTGAGTATGCAATATATTCTTGCACCTAAACCTGAATTCTGTTCCTGTTCTCTGCATAATTAGCTTTCTTTCTCCTACTGCTACTCACCAATTGTTGGCCAGGGAGGTCTGAAAAAAAACATAGCTTTTATAAATTAACATTTTACTTATACTTTTCATGAATTGAATTCCCAGCTTGTTCCAATCCCTTTGTTTAGGAAATGGAAACTGAGTGAGATATGTAGATGGCCTCCTAAAAAATGTTCCAGGAATTACTTGGTTCTCTCTCTCTCTCTCTCTCTCTCTCTCTCTCTCTCTCTCCCCCCCCCTTCTCTCTCTCTCTTACTTGTTGCCTGGGTGATAGAACAAATTGAGGAAAAGGTTGAAAGGAAAAGACAAAGGCTGTGTCTATACAACTTCAATTGAATTGGACCTGACTGAAAGATTAGTTTGGTCTGATTTAGTAGAGCCTATCTCCTCTGTGGCAGTGATCTGAAAATTGCTTCCAGGGCTATTTTAATTAGCTGATTCAAATCAAAACAAGCACATCCTGGTAACATCCATTTCTACCCTGACCCTCACTAACTATAGTTTTCAGAATGGTGATTCCTAAGTAGTTCTTTATGGACTCGAGGTACTTTTGTTTTTAAATATTAATCTTTAATGGTGAGGGAGGAATCCATTTTTCTTGGCTTTAATGACAGGTGAATACTAGTGCACAGATCCATTTATTCAGTGCATCAAAGCTTAAAACCGCAAAAACTTGAAACCTGCTTCTACATAGTTAATTTATGAAATCAGAGTTAGTTCTGTTCCTCAATAACAATTTAATAAGAGGATTTCATTATGCTACAGGGCAGTATGGTGACTTTATTACTTAAATGCATTCTATTTCTTGGGTATGCTTTTAATTTAAAAGTATGTCAGGTTTTGAAAATAGAAAATGAAACATTTTGACACATCCGATTTTCTATGTTTCTTAAAATTGTTTTACTTGTTTATTCATTTATTGAAACCCTTGCAGAAAATTTTACATAGTATTTTTCCTTTAAGGAAAGAAGAAAGTGATTATTGTATGGGAAGGATTAAAAAGAGAAGATTAGTGAAGTTTTAGATGGACGGACTAAATTTAAGAAACAATTAGAGAGAAAATATGCTAGCAAAATAAAGAGCATTTACAGCCATTCAAAAAAGGTCTATTCTGTAATCTGTTATATGACATAGGAAGTCAAAGACAAACACATGATTTCAAAAATTAAAATTAGATAAAAGTAATACTATGATTTGACAAGTAATGTGATTTCCTTAATTAGCTGTTCCCAAATGTGTTCATTCATTAAACCAATTTCATTGAGGGCTAGCTATGTGCCAACACTAAGTATGAACCAATAAACAGAGTGGACATGAAATTGCCCTCACAGAGGTAGCCTTGTATAGGATGTGAGAATTAAATGAATCACTTCACAAAAATAGTTAAACAGTTCATTAATGCTGTGGTGACATATCATAGATACCATGTTTCCCCGAAAATAAAACCTAGCCGGACAATCAGCTCTAATGCGTTTTTTGGAGCAAAAATTAATATAAGACCTGGTATAATATAATATAATATAATATAATATAATATAATATAATATAATACTGGGTCTTATATTAATTTTTGTTCCAAAAGATGCCTTAGAGCCGATTGTCCGGCTAGGTCTTATTTTGGGGGAAACATGGGAGTAAGAGTACGCAACTGGAAGATCTAATGGAGTCTTGGCATGCATTATGGCGACATCGGAGTTGGTTTGGGAATAATAAACAGTATCTGAAACTTTCAAAAATGTAGTTTTCACTTGTGTAGAAGCAGTTTTGAAATGAAATGTGCAGTGACATAATTTGTGTAAAATAAGATAAACTACGGTCATCTTAAAATTACAATTTAAATCATGAAGATTCACTTACCATAGATGCCTTGGTTCGATGTATGCCACTTGTGTAATTGGCCAGAACATCCCAAGTTAGGTTAGGTTTTAGAACTGCTAGAGAACATATAAAAATTAATTGAAAAATTAAGACTGCTTAAATTTATACAGCTAGTATTGATAATCTGTGGTTACAGCAATTTTAAAATATTTTATGCTCTTCAGCATAAACAACTTTAAAATTAAAAATTACTTTTTTTATACACCGTTTACTTTCAAAAATGAATTGGTCAATTATTCAGTGAAAAATCATTTACTTCTTTTCTAACTGATTCTCATGTGCTGATGCATTGTTACATTGGAAATTAGGTGGAACATTTCTCTTTTCTGATTCTAATCATTAAAGATAAGTACTTTTGTTAGGGAATGGAAGCATTTTTTATTCTGTGGAAGTGATTTATTATCTTGTTGGCAATATTCAAACTTACTGAAGGTTTTACTTACATCAGTTGCACCATCAAACTGGAAAACAATACTCTGTACTTCCTGGCACTCATAGCAGAAATCAGCCTATTGGTTAGGCTCAAGAGAAGTACATGTTTAAAGTTATTTAAAAATGACATTAGCACCAAAAAACATTGTGAAAGAGTATTATCTTCACTTTAACTTGTGCAAGCTTGTTACAAAGTTGGAAAACATAGCCCTTTTATGGTCATGACTTTGAAGGGGAGAGTAATTTATACTTGACCAGAGATCAGCAGGCCATTTGTTGATAGCATGTAAATTGCTAAGATTTCTAGAAAGAGACCGGGAGCTATCTCATGATTGCATTTGGAGATTAGAGAGCTTCTTTGAAGGGAATGAACTTTCAGGTCAAGCTCACATCCCTGAGATCTTAAGAAATTTGTACATTGTAAAAGCCATGACAACAAAATTACCATTTCATTCTTATTTGTATTTGTAGTATGAACAAAAGCAACAACTCTCCTTCCCCGCAACCCCTCTCCGGGTGACATTTCACAGCCTCGAAAAGCTGGAAACCTGAACCAGAACTAATTAAATGTTTCTTTTACCATGCAAATATCTCTTGTCAGAGATAGCATCCCTGCGATTAGCCGACATTAATGATTTAGATGCCCTGGGGTTGTTAACTATAGGGAGAACTTTTAGGTCTCTATGATTTCTGCAGGAGGTTATGGCCATTGCAAATACATCTTTAAAGAAGGAAAGAATACTATCCACCAAGATGTGCATCCAAGCTTTGGAACTAGGCTAGCAAAACCCTACCCACATCCCTGTAAAGCAGACATATATTTTTGTATTTTTTATAGGTGGATACAGTGCAGACCACGAACCCCTCTGGCCACATTGAGGAATCGTGTAAAATGAATGTATGTGCTCGTAAGTGAAATAACATGTAATGTTCCAACTCAATGTGTTGGATCCTAATAGACTTGGATTTGTCTTCTGTAAAAAGAAATCGATTCCTAAGGGGCAGGACCACTAGCTGATTAAAATGAAGCTCTGATTTTGAAGAAAACAAACTTGCTTTACAACAAAAATCTCTGCAGAAAAGGAATCAAATTATACTTTGCAAACAACTGGGGGAAAAATCAAGTTTTCAATATGGAATAAAGGAGGGATGTGAGAGAGGTTTTGCAATCTTATCAATTACTGTGGAAAAGCAGAATCAGATATCACCATACTCAGGAGTATGAAAAGAAGAACAGGAAATCCTTTTTCTTCGGTTTGCACTTGAATGGACTCAAGCAAAGAGAGGAAAACATGTATCCCGTTACTGTTTATATTTAAGAGTGGAGGTTTAGTATAGATGTGATTTCATTTGCCTTGCTTGAATTAATTGGATTCATTATATAGTGATCACCTGAGCCTGTGCTAGATCAACAAAGAAAATTGAAATGTATACCTCTGGACCGAATTCCGAGAAAATTAGACTATTCGATGCTATAAAATAAGGCGCGGAGAAGAAATACTGCCAATCAGGGAAAGTGAGAAACTAGTGGACAATGAGAAAAAAATAATATGTAAGTTATTCTGATGCTTGTTGAAACATAATTTATCATGGTGTAAAGGCGGAAGATAGATTGCAATATGTTTTACACAATTTCCAATTGAATTTGGGGTAATCCCATAAGTGTTTGAGGAATGTATGGCCATTATATCAGTAGGAAACTGGACTTTAAATATGTGGTCTTATGCATTTATGCAGAAGAGGACTTTTTATTTTATTAAGGATGAATTGCATGCAGGAAGTACCTCTTTGCATTATAGTCATTTGCTCATTTGAAGATACTGTATCATTATAAAGTTTAATTTTTGTATGGGTTTGAATATATGTGTATGCATTTGTGTGTGGGTATTTAAGTGGTAGGAGGTAAAATTTAATGATTGACATTTGCACTTTGGTTTGTTACCTAGAATATAAAGAGGTAAACTGTCTTAAAACCATTCATATGTGTTATGATCATTGTTAAAGATTACTATATACAAAGGAAGCAATTCCAAAATAGAATGACTACTGCAAAGGCTCTCCAATAAAATATAACATGTGTTGCATTTGAGCCATTTATATTAAGATGGTACCAATGTCTGAAAATAATGAGAGTATGATCCTGATAATCAATTTGAAGACAGTTGGGAAGTCCTATTATACTCCTTCAGGCTACTTCACTCAATTACAGGATGTGAATCATGGATGGAGCTTATAAAGTAGATTCAGGAAACACTTGTGTTCTAACTATACCTTTTTAATCTACCAATAAGTTACATAGTTGTGTGTGTGTGTGTGTGTGTGTGTTTTGTTTTGTTTTTTTTACTTCAACCGAAATTATATAAATAATCATAAATTAACATAGATAAGAGTGAATATTTAAAACAGATCAACATATTTTTTTGTAGTCACCATGTGCCATAATGATTTTGAAACTATTGTTCTCTGGTATTTGTATTCATTTCTCTTTATCTTTCTGATTAACTTTATAGTTGAAATTTTTACCTCTTCTTTCTATGTGACAATCAATTGAAGTTGATCCACTATCTATTACAGGGATTTTTGTCTTTATGCTATTATGCTAAATTATAAACCTACAAACAGTATAATTCTATTGTATTGAATATTTTTCTGTGACAAAAATAATAAAAAAATTATAAAATGCCTAGATTTCATATTTTAATAGTCTCTGGAAACAACGGGACATAAAATATGTACATGTTGCTACTTTTTGCAATACATTTTCCACATCTATATAATTTGAGAGTGAAGAGCGCTTAGCCACTTAAAAGAAAAAGTCTGACAGATGAAGGAAAGCACCCTGAACTGAACCAAGAGTCTTGATGTTAAACTTTGCTCTTCCAATAAACAGCCAGACCCAACAGATAAAATGTTTGTGTTCTCAGATGCTCAGGTTTCTCATGCGTAAATGGTAGGTTTGGACTGCGGTATCGATTTTAAGATTATTTTAATTTTTCCAAGGATTTGATAACATTGAAATATTACAGTGTGATACTTAATACTGATCATAGTGATAATCAATACTGATTATTATTAGTATTAAGAGAATCCCAGGCCCACCCGGTAGCTCAGGCAGTTGGAGCTTCGTGCTCCTAATGCCGAAGGCTGATGGTTTGATTCTCACATGGGCCAGTGCCAGATGGCTCTGTTGGTTGGAGCGCAGGTTCTCAACCACAAGGTTGCCAGTTTGACTCCTCAACTCCCGCAAGGGATGGTGGGCTGCGCCCCCTGCAACTAACAATGGCAAGTGGACCTGGAGCTGAACAGCGCCCTCCACAACTAAGATTGAAAGGACAACAACTTGACTTGGTAAAAGTCCTGGAACTATACACTGTTCCCCAACAAAGTCCTGTTCCCCTTTCCCAATAAAAATCTTAAAAAAAAAAAAAAAAAAAAAAGAAAAAAAGAATCCCATGCTGTTTTCAATGTAAATTAACCCAAAGTCAATGCATGCCCTACGACCAAGAGAAAATAGGAATTTACAGTTATTACTATTCCATCCTTAGTCTGACTTAATGGAATATGTATTGAAGGATAAATAATCATGTTCTGGGATCAATAGGTCCCTCAAAGTTAATTGAGCGGAGGATCACCCAAGTACAAAAACACTCAATTTGTAACAGAGGAAACGTTTTTTGTTCTGCACGGGAGTTTAATGCATCACGGCAGAATATTAAAGTGCGGGAAACAGTTTTTCGTGCTCTTTATCCCCCAAGGATTGATCAGCACATCAAGGTCTCTGTGACTTCAAAGGCATTTCTGGATCAGCGGGTAGGGTTCAGAGAAGGAAACATTAACCCCTGATGTTTATTGCTGTGAGTGCTTTCATCTAATAGTAATTCTCTTCCTAGAAGAAGCAACAGGCAGAGGAGTCTTGCAACTGTTATAATTTCACAATTAATATTGAGTAGCAAAATGCCTCACACAGAAAAACAGTACTTTTATTTTAGTTTCCTGCTAGTACTCCAACTGAGAGAGGTCAGAGAAACAGTAGGAAGCAAAGTGAAAGCAAATATATTTTGTCAGTTTATGTTTTGTCATTGCGCATTCTGACTTGCAAAATAGTGTTACCTTCAATATCACAAAGGTGGCATGGGTAATCTTCAGGGATCCTTATTCAGAGAATTGGTCACACGAGACTTTTTTTCATTTAAGCAAACTTCTGACCATTTATGGAACTGATCTAGATCATAAATTTAATTTTGTCAATATATTCTTTATTTTTACAAGATTAGAAATTTAGATGGCAGAATTGCAGACTTCCACCTACTAAGCCTTTCCCATGCCCCACTATCTGTAAATAAAAATTCTGCCCTCACCTCTTACCTCCACCCATTTGGAAAAAAAAAAAAAAAAACAATGGAAGATTGCACTTGGCTCAAGTAAAATGGCTATACAGTAGCGCCCCATCTTCTTTGCAGAGGATACATTCCAAGATCACCAGTGGTGGATGCATGAGACCTTGCTTAGCACGAATCCTTATATATACTTTGTTTTTTCCTTACATTTCACAAACCAGTGGCAAAATTTAATTTATAAACTAGGCACTTAGCATAGTAAGAGCTTAACTGTGATAATAATAAAATACAGCAATTATAATAATACACTGTGATAAATAATAGAACAATTATAACAATACAGTCTAATAAAAGTTATGTGAATGTTTTCTCTCTCTCTCGTACTAAGAAGGCTACTAAGGGACTAACAAGAGGGTAGCATTTACAGTATGGATACTGGACAAAAGGATGATTTATGGCCAAAGAGGGACCGAGCAGGATAGTGCGAGATTTCATCACACTATGCAGAACGGCTTGCAATTTAAAACTTATGAATTGTTTATTTCTGGAATTTTCCATTTAATATTTTCAGACCACAGTTGACCACCGGTAACTGAAACCTTGGAAAACAGAACTGCGGATAAGGGGGCGATAACCATATAGATTAGTGGAGCAACTGTGAATGAGAATTACAAATTGAAAAGTTATGTTCAAAATCCAGTTATCATGGTAACTAGACTTTAAATATCCAATTATAATGTTTTACACCTGAAATATATATATATATATATAATCATTTGTACCAATTTTACTACACATGCAAGAATCTATCATCAAATTGGATTTACATTGGTAAAAAATGTACTTAAAATAAAATAAAAAAAAATATATATAATGAGGATTACAATACTTGCTTTTGGTTTTAGTTCTCCTCCTTCTCCTCTTCCTCCTCCTCTTCCTCCTCCCTCTCCTTCTTCTTCCTTCTCTTCTTCCTCTTCTTCTCTTCTACATCTTCCTGCTCCTCCTACCCACCCCCTTCTTTCTCCTTCTTCTTGAATGCTATTATTCTACTTTTTGTTTTGGTAAATAGAAGATCAGATAACATTAATTACTCTAATATTTATATCGATCTTATAAGGCAGACACTATTATTGGCATGACACCCATTTTACAGATGTGGAAAATGAGGCACAGAGAGTTGTAATTTTGCAAAGCTACAGAACTAGCAGGAGGTAGAGCTGCGCTTTGAGTCCCCCCACTCTGGTTTGGGAGGCTGCACTCAACAGCTGGGCCATCTAGCTTTCATGCCAAACCCTATTACATATAGATGGGGGTGTAAGTTAGGTTCTGAAACTATTTGAGGGTGCAAAGATAAATGTTGTGGTTCCTTGGATCACACATCTTTTAACCTGAGTGAGGCAGATGCAGCATTCATGAACTAGACCTGAAAGGTATTCAGCAGTTCTTGTGCACAGAAGTGTTGGACTAAGATGGAATCTGATAGAAGGCCTCCTTTAAATACTATACACATGGAAGAAGGGAAATTCTTCTCTAACTTACTTTGCAGGCTCAAAATACATTGCTATACATAGGTACTATTTGTATCAATATATACATATGTATATATTGTATATATTGATACAAATAGTACATATATTTATTTATTTATTTAAATTAACCTGGCTGCTGGAATCTGGGTGGACTAAGGAAAATGGCAGCTGCATTCTTTGAACAGAGAGAGCTCACAATCTAATGGGAATTCCAGCCGTGCAGGCTAATTATTACAATTCTATGTGCTAAGTGACAGAATGTCACAGTGGTTAAGAGTACATTGTCTGGAATTCATACTGTTTGACGTACACTTACAAATTGAGTGACCTCCGGACAAGTTATATCTCTCTGCTTCCATTTCTTCATATGTAATATGAAGTGTATAGCAATATATACCTCATCAATTAGTCGTTATTATTGAATGAGGTTTACCCAGGTTGTGTGTGCATGGCACATAGCCAGAACTCAGTAAACCCTGGCAGTTACCCATTTTCTTATCGTTGCTTGTATAATTGACATGTGAATAGACTGTAGTGGTTGCTGACTGAGATGTTTACGGGCCAAAATAAACTCCACATCACTGTCAAAAAGTGAAATAAAAGGTATGTCAGAAGGGGGAATGCCAAGCCCTCCTATTCTCCATATCCTGTGATGTGACACTCAGCCAAATTGTACAGGTCCAGGGTCTCCAGAGAGATTCATCAGTTTCTGGTCTGCCACAGTCCAAATCTTGGAGCTCTGTAAGCTGTGATATTTTTTTCAGGCACGGATAAGTCAAAGGAAACTGTGAAAGGTGAAATCAAATCTTTGTCACAGTTCAGTGATGAAAGTTCTTAGAAGGTCAAAGAACGAGTTTTGAAGATCACTTTATCCACAAGCATAAAGGAATGCAATCTTTCTCCAATTGTTAGTAGCTTAAAAATTGTGAGACAGGAATAACACATTGTCAGATTATCATAAAACTAAGGATAATGCTAATCATGATAATAATCCACAAATAGTAGTCATTCTTTGCAAATATTTAATAAGTGTCTATTGTATATGATGAGGTCTTTATTGTCAAACACCTTCATTAAGCAGAAAATGTGCTGCATTTACTAGATGATAATTTGAATGTATGAAATATAAACCATAAATACTTGCTGAATTGAACTGGATAATATTGAATATCTCCAAAGTTAGTGGCTTTCGTTTTAAACATAGCAATTGGTTAACTAAGCATATTGGAGAGAATAAAACAAATAAATAACCATTGAAATTGCTCAGTTTTTCCTATTGAAACTACTTTTTGGATGAAATTGAAAAATAATTGTGGTGTGGAAAATGTAGGCCTCAGAAATGGCTCTGTGTTCTTGGGAACACATAGCATTGCTTGTGAAAACATGAGAAAATTATATTGTAACTTCATATCACAGTTTAGCAACTTAGCATTTGAAACGAAACAAAGCCAACTACAGATTTTTATTAGGCCATAAAGTTTCAATAATTTTTTTACATTTTTTATGAAAGAGCTAGCTACTGTATATTTTTATGGATGTCAATACCACGTTAATAACTATCTTATGCTGCTTTTTTTGAATTTCTAATGAGGAGTTAAAATTAATGTGATTAAAAATGAATATCTTCCTAGTCTATATCTTTAGATGTTAGGGGAAAAAAAAGAACGTTTCCTATTTTAAGAGAGTGGAGTTCTGAGATCAGGTACAGCTCAGCCTGTTTTCTAATTGCTGCTGCCCAATTGTGTCAGTGAAAGTTCTGTCTCAGTAGCAGCTGAGGGGGACCTGGGTCTCTAGTCTTTCTTCTTCTCTCTGTGTCTAGCTGTTAAAAGCGGGTCAGCAAGGATTTTTTTTTCCTACCCCCATGTGTCAGACTCATGAAAGAAGCCGACATTTGGTATACGCATTTTAGAAAGATCCGAAATTGCCTCCTCATAATACATTCCAAGTATTTTCTAACTTTCTGCTGCAATCCAAATCTGCTGGTTGACTTTTTAATACCCCTGCATATTTATTAAATAAAAATATATAGGGGCCGGCCCGGTGGCTCAGGTGGTTGGAGCTCCATGCTCCTAACTCAGAAGGCTGCTGGTTCAATTCCCACATGGGCCAGTGGTCTCTCAACCACAAGGTGGCTGGTTCAACTCCTCAAATCAGGAAAGGGATAGTGGGCAGCACCCCTTGCAACTAAGATTGAACACGGTACCTTGAGCTGAGCTACCAGATGGCTTAGTTGGTTGGATCGCGTCCTCTCAACCACAAGGTTGCTGGTTCGACTCCCACAAGGGATGGTGGGCTGTGCCCCTGCAACTAGCAACGGCAACTGGACCTGGAGCTGAATAGCACCCTCCACAACTAAGATTGAAAAGAACAACAACTTGACTTGGAAAAAAATTCCTGGAAGTACACATTGTTCCCCAATAAAGTCCTGTTCCCCTTCCCCAATAAAATCTTAAAATATATATATATTTAAACCAAAATTGAAACTTGATTGTTATAGTCATTTAATTGAAAAAAAATTGTATGAAGAAAGACTGCTGATATTAAGGAAACAATTTATCTTATGAACCATTTTAATAAAAATCCTTTGATAAGTCATCACATAATGCCTCTCTATTTAGGCATTGGAAAATTTTGTGAAAATGCTTATGAGGATGACTTCCAGTTCTAATTTAAGGGAGATTGCAGTCAAATAAATACTAAGAATTCCATAAATAAGGGACTTTTTTTTATCTTTCAATAACCCATGTTTAATACTTGGAAGAAATACAATGCATATTTTGCCTCAGGGCCCCTCAGTCATTGTGTGCTCTTGTCATCTGAGGTTAACATTTGGATAAAAGCATGATTAGAGGATTCTAAATTAGTGGTTACCAAGCTGAAATGACACAAAAGTTAACACAAAGTAACACAGCAATCTATTCCATGCAATCTATTTTACACCAGTTAACAACAGTTTAATTAATAAATGATGTTTCATATTATGACCTAAGCCATTGTACTGCCAATGGGTCTAATGGAGACAGTGAAAATAAATAAATAAAAGCTTCAGAATTGTTGATGGTTATGTCACATGCCACCAGAGTTACAAAGAACTCTTCATTTTAAAATAAGATAATGTATATATGCTTTTTTTAAAAAAAATCTAGATTTTTTTTAAAAACGCATTTTTATGGTGTGAAATACTTCCACAAATTAAAAGCATATCAAATAATTATATGTGAAATAGTGTTAAATGAAGTACATTTTAAATTCCAAGTGACCACAAATAAACGCCTGAGAGATTCATTAGATAAAACAGAAGTACCTCTCACGATATTGAGAGGAAACATGAAAGATATGTATTAGGGTGATCATATTTTTGAATATATAATGCGAGTCATAGGATTTTATTAAGGGCCATTGAAATTACGTACAAAGGACTGCATTTTTGGAAAGCCACAATGGAACTCTGCTTTTGGAGAGGCCTGACGAAAAAAATATGCATCTTAGAAATAATTTATCAAGTACATGGCATGAAAGGACTCTCTCATCCTTCCTTCCCTCTCTAGTGAGAACATACTCAGATTGTGTGTGTTTGTCTTTATTATATGAAATGGAAGTTTCTGCTGAGTCAAAGTGAGTCATTCACCAGCCAATTGGCTCTGCCTTTTCACAACAGCATAAAGGAATGGCCACAGTAGTTATGAATAGCGGGCCGTAAAACACAGCAAACCTTCTGGAGGTGTTTTTCTCTTCATTTCACACAGCTGACAATTCAGAACATGCAAAGAAATAAAATATTTTAAGGATCTGACTAATATCCCTAGATTTTGTCAAGCTTTCTTTTCCATTCACTGAAATCTGTTGGCTTCCTATTTCATGGCTATGTAATTAGGCTCTCTGTTTCCTTTGGGTTTGCATACTACAGTAGGTCCAGAGGGCTCTTTTCCCTTTCAAAAATTGCTCTGTAGCCTCTTTTGGCTGTTAATGTATGGATGCCATTTGGAGCATAACTGGGTATTATATTGCTCATAGACATTTTATTGTACACACAACTGAGTATTTATGGAAATCTAAAGTCACTGTTAAGCAAAATCTTAGCAAAGAGAAAACTTTTATTTATTTTTTTCCCCTTGACTCTAGCACATTATTCAAATTGCTACCGTTTCATTTAGTAGAAATTTTTGGCAAATGGAATCGAAAGTATATAAAAATTATGGATTTTTAATTGATAGTATGTAATCAATTGGAAGTTCTATTTTTTAAAATGAAGACAAATTGGAATTTGTGTAAAAAAATAATTCAATAAATGTTTGTATTAAGACAAACACCAGGATGTGTAATATCTAAGCTTGGTGGTATGAGTATTATGTCTTCTTTTTAGTTTGGTGTTATATGTTCAGACAATTTAGTTTTTTGTCTGATAGTTCCCTGATAATGATCTGAACTGAGAGTGACCTTGCAGTTTGTTTACTAAATATTTGAATTATTGTATTTTGTCCTCTCTTGGATTTCCTATGAAAATGTATGTTTTAAAAGTATATATGATTCATAAATTTAAAGGTACAGTGTTCAGAGCACCATTTAAGGACTAGTCTGAAACTTTGGGCAAGTTGCTACCTCTTCATATATTAGAATGAAAATAATAACAATCTCATGCCATGATTAGTAAATGTGGATGAATTAATATGTTATATAAGTTATATGTCATGTAATAAGTTAGTATATACCACTTGTAGCAATATTATACCTGACATAATGTGAGCAAGTATAAATAACAGCCATTGTTAAAAAAAAAAAAAAGGCTCAGAAATGTGACACAGGTCACCTAGCTATTCACTAGTTGAGCTAAGATTCCAGAAGCCGTCTGAATGCAAAAAAGAATGGTGCCTTGCATGTAGTAGGTGACTGTAATGTTTATCCAGAATTAAAATCAGAAAAATATGTTTTCCAAAGGTCATGAGTTAGGTTGGAATGAAACTGCAGGTGTGTCTGATATTAAACTCTGATTTCCTTAAACCTTTACAGGCTTCTAAACTTGATTTTAGAACTATTTATTGGTATAGACTTAATAACCTTTATGCATAAGCTTTCTGTTTATCATGTCTTTGAAGAGGTATTCTGGGAATCATTTAGAAAATACAGATGTGCTTATAAAACATGGTAGTATTTATAAATGAAAATATAATAAAAAATGATGAATTATCAATGCATACTTTGAGCTGTTTCCCTGAGTCTCTTTGAATTTAGAAACTAGTCATTAACACAAACACCAAGAAATATGTAGGAGGTTTCTTGTTTTATTTTCTAGTAGACTTCAGCTGGGTTATTAGGTAAGCCTATATTCCCACCTCCACTTTCTTTCTTTTTTTCTGAATATTTGTAATAATATTAATGGTGTCAGCCTGTCATGTCTGTCACATTTTATTATTAATATTTATTTAGCCTGAAAGAAGTCCCTCTAACATTCCTTGTAATACTGGTGGTAAAGAACTCCTTTAGTTTTTTCTTGCCCTGGAAGCCCTCTATCTGCCCTTCGATTCTAAATTATAGCTATGTTGGGTAGACTAATCTTGGTTGTAGGTCCTTGCTTTTCATCACTTTGAATATTTGCTGCCAATCACTTCTGTCCTGCAAAGTTTCTGTTCAGAAATCAGCTGACAGTCTTATGGGAGCTCCCTTATAGGTAACTAACTCCTCTTTTCTTGCCACTTTTAAGATTTTCTCTGTGTCTTTAACCTCTGGCATTTAAATATGATATTGCCTTGATGTGGGCTTCTTTGGGTTGATCGTGTTCATCTTTGGGACTCTCTGCACTTCCTGGACTTCTATAATTATTTCCTTTGACATGTTAGGGGAGTTTTCCATGATTATTTCTTCAAATACGTTTTCCATTCCTTACTCTCTTTTCTCCTTCTGATACCCTATTGTGCTGGGAGTCATGCGGGGTCTCTGGTACTGCTCCCCACATAAGAACACAGGATATAGTGAGGCCAAAAAGGAACACCAACGGAGCCGTAGGTAGGGGAGCCATACCACTATACTTTCGCTGGTGGCTGGGTTGGAGACACAGGAAGCAGGAGCCACAGAATCTGCAATCCACACTCCGCCACACTCCGCCGCTTGCTAGCTCAACTACCATCTTCTTGCTAGCCCCCATTTTCTGCTAGCGTAGCCACGGCAGTTATATTAGTGCCCATTGGCTCACTGGTTACACCTGACGGCCAACTAGCCACAGCTGTTGGCCATCCAATCACAGTTGATGGCCGTTTACTACCTGAGCCAGCACCTTTCCACGTGAGGCCGAGAGCCTGGAAACTGTACTCCTGGCTCTGTCCCCATATACCCCTATGATGTGAATATCGGTATGTTTGATATTATCCCAGAGGCCCCTCAAACTCTCCTCATTCTTTTTCCTTTCTACTGTTCTGACTGGGTGTTTTCTGCTACCTTATCTTCTAAGTCACTGATTCAATCCTTTGTTTCATCTAATTTGTTGATTCCCTCTAATGTATTCTTCATTTCAGTTATTATATTCTTTATTTCTGACTGGTTACTTTTTATGCTTTATCTCTTCCTTTTTATGTTTTCTATCTCTTTGTTTAAATTATCCCTGAGATCGTTGAGCATCCTTATAGCCACTGTTTTGAACTCTGCATCTGGTAGATTGCTTGTCTCCATTTTGTTTAGTTCTTTTTCTGGAGCTTTTTTTTGTTCCTTTGAGAGACTTTAGGAAAGTCTGCAGCTTGAACCAAAGCAGGATATTTATACGGAAAAGCCACTGAAATTGGGTTGGCTGTTCCCAAAAGTTGAATGGAGCGTGCTCTCGGAATCACTACGGTGGGGCAGATGAAAGGTGATAGCTCGTTTGATGGAGACTCAAGGAAGCTGGCTGTGTCTGCACGTCATGACAGGGAGGGCTCAACAAAGAAACAGTGGTTTCCACCAGTTCCTTCGTCTGGGAGAAAGTGGCCCCTTCAGCCCTCACCCTGAAGCTAAACAATTCATTATTTCCCTGTTGTTCCTGGTGCCTTTTGAGCTGCTGCCACAGCGCTGGAGGTCAGAGTGAGTGAATCTGTCTGTGAGTACAAGAAAGTCTGTGCATGTGGGCTCTTTAAAAGGAGCACCTGGTATTCCAGCCACCCTCCATTTCACTAAGTCACAATCTCTGCTGGTGTTCACAGCCAGAAGTTATGGGGACTTCTCTCCCTGGTACTGAAACCTCTCTGCTGGAGAGGGGCTGGGACCCCTCACTTCTGGGGGGGGGGGAACCTCTACAGTCGAGATATCCCTCCTGATTTCTAATGGTCATATCACACATGGGTTTGGGAACAGCCCATTCTGTGTCTCTGCCTCTCCTACCAGTCTCTTCTATATGTTGATAGTGTAGGGTTTCTGTTCAGCTAGCTAGACTTCCGGTGATTCTCAATGATGGTTGTTCTGTGGTTTAGTTGTAATTTTGATGTGGTCCTGAGAGGAGGTGAGCACAGCATTTACCTCTGCCATCTTGACAGGAAATCTGTGAGAAGCACCTTTAACACAATGACATTCTCTTTTTGGCTATTGCTGCATAATTTGTGTTGTCATTCAGTTTTGTTTAACTGTAAGATTTGGGAATGTTGTATTTCAATTATCTTTAAATATTTTGTAGATTTTATTTTTTTCTATTACTTTGTTTTAAGGATATACTACAATTGGATCTTGACTTTGACTTCTTTTCATGTAGGTGGTGGTAAGGCCAACCATTGTCCTCCCATAGTCACCATTACTAATTGTTTAGTTGAATTTGAAATTGATATGCCATAATGACTTATTCCACTTACTCTGCCATCTAGCAATATTGGATCATAAAAATGTGTTTTTTTGTTTTGTGTGTTTTTTTAATCTTTTTCTCCATGTACTGCTGGTGACTGATCAAAACTATGAAATAAAATAGATCATGGTTAGGCATGGAGACCATAGTTGAACTTCTATTAAAGTTTGTACACAGAGTATATATAGTTAATTCAGATATTACATTGAAGGCTAAAGTATTCCATACATTGCTGCCCAAAAGTCTTGCCAGGACAGAACAGCTTGCTTCTTCTTAGGTCATCTAGTGCCTGTTAATTCCAAATAAATTTCAAATTCCATAATTTAAGGTCACATTTCTCTGACTCTAATGTCATCTCCCATTTTTACTTTCTATTCTTCCTTTTCGTGAGCTCTACCTTGTAGCTAAGCCTGTTAACTTTCAACTGATTTTACCTGCTTCACAATTTTTTACCAGTTTATTATCTTGTCTAGCAATTCTGTCTTTCTAATTTTACATGAGTGAATCCTGCCTTCTTGATTTTTATTTTATTAAGATTTTCCTGATTACCTAGTTGTTAGTGCTAATTTTAAGTCATTTTATCTGCATGATTTTATGCTACCTGGAGCTTTCTACCTTTAATAATGGATGAACTGTTTTAGGTACGTAGGTGTATATGTGTATTATTTCTTATTACACCATCATCTTTTCATTGGAAAGATCCAAGTCCAATTCATATTTACCTTCTCCCCCCAGTTCTTAGAAAACTGCCTTGCTTATAGTAGATTAGCCAATGCTTACTAAACAATGACTGAATTAACATGGTGCTATAAATGGGAATTTTATGTGATTCTAGGGTATTCAACAAAATGTATTAGTATTAGTTACTTAATAAATATTTATTGAGTTCCTACAACAGGATAGGTGCTGGGGATATTTTTTTCCTCCAAAATATTAAATGCTGGGTATCACAGTTGATGTGATATGCATATATATATATATATATATATATATATATATATATATATCACAAATCATGTGACTTCTGGTAGAGCTTGCACTCTTCTGTGTTACTCAGGATCTACTCTGTTGCAGGAATTCTATTGTTACTAAAATAAATGTGTGTTTCCCAAATGTGATAACTACATGGTGCCAGGGGTAAAGGGTCTATCTGATGGAGAACAAGTAGGTGCCAGAATGGTGTAAAGAGAGGTGGGAAAACAGGTCATAATGTATAAGGCATTAAATTTCATTTTAAAGAGATTTAAGTTTATCCTGGGAGAAATGGGAATCAGACAGCAGAGGTATTTAAAGACAGGGGAGTGGAGGCCCTGATTTGTTAGGGTAATAACTTTCTAAGCAGTGTGAAGGAAGCATCAGAGGAAAGAAGCAAATAACCCTGAAGGGATTTGGGTTGTGCTTTAACGGAGACATATTTGTCTAAGACTTGGAATTCTGTGCCACTCGTGGCCACACTTTATATGGAGTAAGAAATAATACAGACAACTGTTCTCTGTTCATTTCTTGGTACAAATACAGTGCTCTGCACTAGAGATTTATTTCCTTAGTAGAGCAATTTGTATAATTAATAACAAAAGAAATACATATTAATGCATGGTTTGTAAAATTTATACAAACAATTCTTTGAACATCATGTTCAGTTCCACTTAAACTGTTTATGTGTGATGATGGGGCAAATCTGTATGATGTTGGAGACAGTTAACAAAGCATGAGTTTAATATAAAATTCCTTTGCTCTAATACTGACTGTTGAAATAGACTTTCCTTGATGTTAAGCTATGATCTCAAATACAGTCATGCTTAGGAGGCCATCTTGAGGCTGAAGGCTAACGAAGTCATCCCTCATCAAATCTATGGCATCCCATTTCTACCTCTCTCATTTTCTGAACTAATCACTCAAGCTATAAGATGATTTTTATTTCAGACTTTATCCAAAAGAGATTTTATTTTGCAGTATGTTATTATTTTTAATTATTTTCTTTTTGTGCTTCATGGTTTAAAAATAAAAGAATTTACACCGCATATAGTGTGACTATAGTTTTAACAGTCTCATAGTTTATAGGACTCACTGTTTTCTTTTGAAAAATGGTAAAATAATTCATCAAATTTCATTTGTAAAGACAATTCTGGCTGTTTTCTGACAATGACATTTTAAGGATCATCAAGATTGAAGGCACAGTCTGGAATTACTTTTTCTTCTTTTTTTCTTTTTTCACCTTTAATTCCAATTAAAACATATTCTACTAGATTAGATGCTTTCTGCCTGGATGTTTTCTGTCTGATCTTTGACTTGGAACAAAAAAAACAAAAAAACAAAAAAAAATCCAGCTTCAATCTGTTAGAGCTGAAAGGCCCATAGCATGCCAGGGGATATCTAGTTTTTCAAGAATTTAGAAACCCTGGTCTTGAATAATGATTAATGTGTAGTACTTACATTGTAAAACTTTCCAAGAAAGATGTCCTGTAAAGTTATTCTGCGTTGGTGAAGCCATTCTTAAGATGCCATATAATGCAGAGGTTGCATATACCACATCTATTTCAAAGTTTTTAATGCATAGTTCTATAGATAAGTATCCACATTTATAATACACTATTTTCAACATGTTTTATGCTTTTTAAACGTTCAAAATATTTTATGCTTTATCATAAAATTTATGCAAAATCCCTTATAAGTCATATTCAGTATACTTTATGATATCATTTTTCAAATAAATGATTGCATTTTTGTTTGGATTTTTATTGTCTTTGATAGATTTCATAAGGAATACCATCATGCTTTTAATGTTGCTATTACTCATGGTGTGACAATTCAAATTTTGTTTTTCTAGTTGAAAGAGTTAAATGTTTTCTTGTGAAAATTCACTGAGAAATCAAAATTTTCTTACTATTCTGATATGTTGTCAGAATATCTTACTATTGGATGTAATTTAGGATTTTTCTCAATGTTTGATTTGCCAAAATCTGAATATATTTGCCATGGATATCATAGGTAAAATATATCAGAAATACTAATACTAATGTCAGTCTTGAGTCGTGTACTAACTGACTGAAGCATTAACCAATGAAGTATAAAAGTTAAAAGTGTCAATCTATTTTGGATACATGCACACATATATCTATGTGTGTGTGTGTGTGTGTGTGTGTGTATTTTGAAATATATATTTTCTTCACTTATGTGTTTCATATATATTTATATCTCCATATATTAATCATATACATTTATATATGCATTTATATTTGGTCTGACAATTACGTTTATGGACTTTCCACTGTGTTAAGTGCACAGTAGAAAATCATAAAACTTAATTGTCTGAACTTTTTGTATTTCAGAATGTATATTTCTATTCTGAAGATCACCAGATGGAAACAGTTACTCAACAATAATTGTTGAATATCTGCTTTAGCCCAGATACTGTGCTTGAGGCTGGGAATATAAATATGGTAAAGATATATCTATGCTTTCAAGGAACTCATTACCAAGAGAGTCAGATATAAGTGCTACTGGATGACAGAGATAGAGGGAATATGAAGACATTTGGAAAAAGCTTAACGACACAAGAAGCTTTTGAGTTGAACCTTGTAATAAATTAAGTTTACTTACACTAAGGAGGGAAAAAGGAGGCATTTCAACTGGAGATAAAAATCATGAGCAACGTAATGAAAGCACCAAAGTTCATTGTGTATTTGGTAAAAGGCACATAATCCAATGTGGTTAGAGTATAGGGAACATGGAATGAGTCATGAGATAAGAACTGGAAAGAGCAAGTAGATTCAGCCCGAATCTGAGCCTTGAATTTTATGCCTAGGAGTTTGGGTTATTCTCTATGCATTTGGAAGTCACTAAAAACTTTCAAGCAAGGATATAATACAATAAATATTTTAGAATGATGACTCTGTTTGTAGTGTATAGGCAGTGTATAAAGTACTGGAGAGAGGATACTTGTCAGAAGACTAGTTTATATGATAAAATCTGATCATGTGATTCTGATGCCATGTCTTTGGATACAGATCAAGAGACATATGGCCAGAAGGATGTAAAATATTTGGTAGGAGGTTGGGGGAGAGAGGAGAACAAAAATAGGAATGAAAAAGAAGTTTGTTACAGATTTTAATTTTGAACATTTTAATAAGAAAGTGGAATTTGAAATGTTGGTGATCAAGATTGGGGGGAAAAAAAATTAAACAGTTCTTCTACATTTAGTGATAGATGATTCCATGCAAGTGTATGAGATCCCTAGGGAAGATACAGAAAGAATGAAAACAAGGTGTGAAAGGACCAATCTTGGTGAGCCATGGGGAAGATGATATAAAATAAAAACCAAAAAAGTCAGTGTAGAGTCAGGAGAAAATTGTGTGATGAAAAGCAAAGATAGAAAGTGATTCAGTAAGAATGAAGTAAACATACTAATAATAACAAATTGAAAGCAAAAATAATAGCGAAAATTGACTTTGCGCTTACTGGGCACTAAACTTCACACTAAAGGTATCACACAGATTAGCTCACTCAGTCCTAATAATACAATTTAGTATCAAGCAATAGAAACCAAGTTTATAACTGTATTTTAAATCAAAGCTTTGGGAACCAAAACATGGAACTCACATGGTACTAGTGGAGGATGAAGGAAACAGCTCAGACAAAAAAGTAGAAGTAAATTCAGATGTTAGTAGGAATTGGTAAACTATCTCTTTTCAACACAACTGCTAGAATGACTTAAATCCAGTTGTGTTAGTTTATTTCATCACTATGCTCACTATTTAAATTCCAGAGAGGAAATGCTGAAATATCCTTTTGGGGTAACTTGTCAACCTTTTGTTAAGGAAGGGCAACACTCTTGAATAACACTCCTATCAGACTAAATTCAATGAATGAAAAGTAAGTTGCTCAGAGGAAACTGGAGTGTCCTTAAAAGTGAATCCCTGCGTTCCCAATTTAAATGGTGAGGGAGCTAAATCTTAGGGAAGTTAAATACCTTGCCCAAAATTAGGCAGTTAGTACGTGAATGCATTCATATTAAAGCCAAAGTTACAGCAATCAGATTAGAAAAACTGAAGAGTGAGAAAATACTCCTTTCTGTAGAATTTTTGATGATGTCATCAGCATGCTGGCCAATTTTAAGTTATCAGAACCATTGAATGCAAGGTACTTTGCCAAGATTTTTTTCAGGAAAGAAAAGGAAACATCAATCTGATGGTGGAAGAGATGAAAACATCTTTTTTACAAAATGGGAAATTCAGGTAGGTTTATAGAGTCAAAGACAGTTAGAGACTGAACAGAAAAGAGAAAGCACATTGATGAAACAAGATGTTGGCAGAGGTGAGGAGTGGAATCAAAAAAGTCAATGGACAGAAGAATAAGGATTCTTCTGAGATGCAGAATGAAGTTTCGATGTGAAGATATAGATAAATTTGGAGATGTAGAGGAAGGAAGTGGAGGGGATTCATTCCTGATAGCCTCAATGTTCTCAGCTGTAGGAGGTGAAATCATGTGTTGAGATTGAGGGGAGTGAGTGAGGGTAAAAGTGGGGAAGCTGGGGAGGGTGTGGTGGGAACAGCTGTTGTGTGGAATTGGAAGACCAGCCAAGTAGGAGTGAGTAACAGGGCTGCTAAGCAGCTCTGAGAGTTCAGCTGACATCGGGAATCATAAATTTGTAGCAGAGTCAACCAGCATGATTATTCCATTTTCTCAGTAACTCTTGGCAGCCCAGGAGGAGGAAGAGAGCAAACAGATGGTGAGTTTGACTTGGTAATGGGATTGGCAAGGCACTGTGAGAGAAGGTCAAAGAATGGAAGAATCTATCGCATTCATGTAAGTGTGTTATGAGGGGATCAAGATTAGGAAGAGATGGCAGTCAAGCCAGGAAGGAGTGGAGATTGCTTGAAAAGGGAAGACCAAAGCAGTGGAGGGCTTCAGCCTTTGAAGCCTAAGAAGAGTTTCTGTGGGCGTGAACGAATGGGGTAGGGTATTAAAGAGGAGAATTTCACAATCCTGGGTAGTACAGTAGAAAAAAAATTTTGTTTAGCAACAGTCCTTTTTGTAGCGATGGATGTAAATTGCCAAATCTGAGTGGAAGTGATTATCACTGGAATACAGGGGTGAAAGAATTTTAAAGCTAAATGGATGAATGAGTCATCTAAGTCATCTAGAATAGTGATAAGTGATAGAAGAAAGGGAAAACAAACAAACAAACAAAACAGCTGCCAAATTATTCAAGTGAATTGATGATATACTTGTAGATGATACGATTTAGAAAAGAGTTAGATTGTTTGGGTTTTGTAGATAGTATAGGACTTATTTAACTAAGATAATAGAACAAAGTTGGGAGAGGTAGTCTAAGAAAATGTTCCCTTTTTTCTTTGTGTGGTAAAATCCATGTGAGTAAAACTTAAAACTCACTGCAAGCAATTCCCATATATGGAACCTTAGTTTGTATTTAGCCTAAGATATGTCCTAGTGGATATTTTTTTTTTCTTCTCTACTAGGTCCTACTAATATGCATTTAAACACATGGTAATATAACTGATATTAAACACAAAATAACTAACCACAGAAAAAGATTATCTGACTTAGCTACCACCTCCAGTGATACATTCACCTTTCTGATTTCCTTAACCAAAACTTGTCAGTGTTGCCCATATGGTCATTGTCCACTTATTCACATCTTAAAGTTTTTTTAATCCACTCCTATGGGTCTTTTGTCCTTTCCACTTTACCGATATATCTCTGTAAAAGTCACCATAATTCATTTTGCTGAATCCAGTGGTCAGTCCTGTATCCTTGTCTAAATCTTGGCATTGGAACAGTTGTTCACTCCCTCTTCCTGGAACATGTTGTATCACCGTGTTTACTTGGTTTCCCCTCTCCATTATTGACTGCATCTTCTTAGTTTCCTATGCTGCTTCTCCAAATACCTACATTATGTAGTGTGCCAGGACTTTGTTTTTAGGTATCACCATCCCAGAGTTCTGTACTTGGCTCCCTACTCACTATAATTACCTACTGGACTTTTCCACTGGTAAAGTCAATAGTACACAGTGGTCATACAGTAGGTTCTGGCACCAGACTCTCCTTGGCTCTGTTAGCTGACTGGCTAGGGCACATCTCTTTGTACTTTAGTTTTCTTATCTCTAAAATGAAGATAATAATAACTACTTCACAGTGTTCTTTGGAGGATTAAATAAGTAACAACATATAAATAAATAAATAAATAAATAAATAAATAAATAAATAAATAAAATATAGGTGTTTAGAAATGTATTTGGCACAGAACAAGTGCTTCATAAATGTAGGTTATTATTGTTATCACAAATATAACAGTAATAGCAGAAACATTAACTTTCCCTTCAAATACCTCAATTTGCTCTCTTTGCTCTCTTTGTAAACCTTTCTAATATGAGTAAATAGTACTGATATCTACCCACTTTGTTCAGAGTAAAAACACAGAAATCATGCTTTCTTCTTGTCCCTTATGCACCATCCAATCTTTTAGTAATTGCTATTACCTCTATCTCAAAAATCTATACCAAATCTGACCACTTTTCACCACCTCTACTACACTAGTCAAAACCACCGTCGGCTGTGTCACTGATTCTACTATATCCCCTACACTACATTCTCCATGAAGAGATCTTTCTAAAGTATGAGAGCAAACATATCCTTTTATTATTTAAAATTCTCCAGTGACTTTCCAATGCAATGAGAATTAAATCCAATCTTCCATGGTGTTCTACAAGCACGTCTTGACTGGGTACCAGTGTGCCTCTGGGAATCAATCAACTCTTTTACTTTCAGCATTATTCGATAAACCAAAGCCACTGTGATCCTTTTTTCTGTCACTCAAACATGCCAAAAGACTTCCCCTTTCCAAACCTTTGAACTTGGCATTCTTTCAGTTTGGGACCCTCTTTCTTCACTCTGGTCTTCATATGCCTGCCTGCCTCCTCTTCATCAATTAAATTTCACATCAAGTGTCAAGTCCTCACAGTGGCTTCCTTGACCATTTTTCCATCATGATACCTTAAATTTTTTGGAGCACTCATTAGGACCTGCAGTCTCACTTTCTACCCCAACCTTAGTTTGCTCAAATCAATCACACCTAAATCTGGAAAAATTAAAGGGTCTATCATAGAGTTTCATTTGTGTTACCTGATTATTTACATTTTGGTCATCAGATTTCCTAAATGTTGTTTTTGTGTGTATTTGATTATATATGTAAAGTGATCATTAGATGATATTTTGGTGTCTTAATGCATGAGGCATTTACAATGTTGTGAGCCTCTCCAGCTAGCCTCTTCACATTTGTAAAAGTTGACATGAATAAAATAGTACTTGGCCTGGATCTGGATTTCTCTTGAACTATACTTTTGTTTTTTTGAAAAACTGAGCTATCCTTTTGATATTTTTTATAAGATAGAAGATGTATTTCATACTCTAGTCATAATCTGTGAAGGAATGGCTAAAATGGCTTGAAGGTTGTGTTTAAGCCTAGAAGTACTTTACTTGAATCATAAATTATTTTCTTAATAAGGCTAATATATCAGAAGATTGTTTCATCAATAGGTCTCCAAAGCATAAACAATGAAATACAAACAAAACCATGATATTTTCTTCCTTACACTCATTTTCCTTTTGAGCAAAACAACACAGAATATACTTCTCATTATTTCTGAAGCAAGAATGTGTATTTGCTTGTGAATCCATGTGTTGTGCTTATAAACATCACTTGGTATCAAGACACTGATCGTGTTCATGGATTAGTGTTTTAAGGTGAATATATGAGGATATCAGGTATGAATGAACTGTATTCATGGGCTTTCCACTGTAAAAATAGAATAGATTTTTATTCATCAAATTCAAGGTTATGTTAGTTGCAGCCCCGACTAACTTTATAATCGCGTAAGGTTTGAATGTGACATTAGATTCTCTACATGTAATCTGAAACCACAAATATTATATCTGTTTGCTTTGTTAGAGATATGATGGAGCAAAGTGTTCTGACTTAATATTACATGCCTAGGCCTAACTCAGCTCATATTGTCACAATCATCAGCTATTTGTAACAAAGGAAATGCGGTGATTATTAGTATGCTTTCAACATTCCAGTTGATATATAGAGGACTGTGAGAGAGGCTTGCTGATCTTAAATATTTTATAAATCCCAAAGTGACATGCTTAATTAGAGCCTAAATTTTTGGAGACTCTCAAGCAGGAGAAGTCTCAACCGGTTCCTTTTTTTCCTGATAGAGCGAAAAACATGCGCAGTCGCAGTGGGCTCTCTGGGGAGCCTACAGTGACAGGGGCGGCTTCTTTTCTTAGCTGGTGTAGGAGGGAGAGGTGAGCGTGTAGGCACATCTTCATGTGGGTGGCAGCAGAAGATGAGTGAGATCCAAACACGCACAAAGGCTGTGGGATGGATAGAAGAAATGCCAGTACTGACTAAATAAACATATCGAAAATGGTTTCAATGCAGTTATCAATCATTGATTCCAGAGAAGGAGTACAATTGGTAAATTGTAAATATCACAGAAAAGGCATTATAGATTGCATTTCCTACTCTAAAATCTTCAGTGATTTTTCTTATGGATTTGTTAAGACATTTGAATAACTTTTCTGCTGCTTCATTGGTAAAGCTAGAAAACTTTTTAGGGTATTCTGCTAAAAACCCCCTCTCTTCTCTTAGTTTTTTCCTCCATCATGATTACTTAGACACAATTCCTAAAAGAACACCATTTAGCTGATTCCCATCTTGCATTCTTTCCTGCTTATCTTCCCTGAAAAGTGTGGAGTCTGGTTTTTAATGCTATTTCTGTGTAAATGCAGCTTTCAGTTCCCCTTTGTTTCATATAAGCATTTACCTCTTTTGTGGGAATAATAAACATAATTCCAGGCTCTAAATGAATAGAATCAGATAAAAATCAATTTCAGAAATATGGGCTCACTAATTTCTAGTAATCTTTTGTAGGCTTGAGAGTACAAATGTGTCATGTGAAAAGTTCCATCTGTGCAAAATAATTGAGTATTTTATACACAGATAATTAGAAAATTGTCAAGACATATGTTGCTTTTCATAAACGTTTTTGTATTTATTGTTTTGCAGATGATACCTAAAATTATCACGTGCTGAATTATGAAAAACCTCTCAACTTAGAGGTCTTCATCAGTGACTAATTGATACTATTTGTAATCCACTTTAAAAGCAAATAAAGCACCCATCTGGTAATTCTATTAATGATTTCTATATTAAAATAGCTATTGGTCCTCACAAAGAAAATATGCAATTATGAAATGTTCGTATTCATGTCTCCATGAAAAGCTTGCAAATGTATCTGGAAAAAGAGAGTTTATCATTTCTTTTCTCATCCTTTATTAAGCCTATAACCTTTTAAAAAGTCAAATTAGATAAATGATATAGCTACAAAATGGAAAATCAAAGCAATTATCTAAATAAATCAAGACAAAAAAGAAATGTTCAGAATTAATAATTTGAATAACACTATTGACTGCCCCGGCCCTTACCCCCACGTCCCACTCTCTGTGACACCCACTGTATTATAGAATTTATAGTTCTTGAATACCCAGGTCTCTGTTGAAAAGAGGAGGGAAAGGGAAGCCCTAGTTCTGATCTGGTTATCTTGAAACTCTTTGACCTTGAGGAAAACTCTGCATCTCTCTGAGACTATTTCTCTGGTGGTCAAGTGTGAGAAATCTCTTTGCCAGTCTTTATTGCTGTTATGAAGAATAAAAGAAATGAAGAATGTGAAAATGTTTTGTAAAAGTAAGTTCCTCACAGTAGGCAGAGATAGCTATCATTGTGCGGTCTTATGAAATAGGGCAATCTTTATCACCCACCTACTGAAATATTTTATGTTTGAGGAGAAAATAGATGTAGAATTGCTCTAGCCCTGCTTTATTCTGAGCCTTGGTCTCTTGGAACTTGGTGACTATTCACTAACCTTGCGTCTCCTACTGCATAGCGGTTCTTTATGGACCCATAGGGAGAAATCAACTCTCCTGCTTTCCTTCTGCCCTTTTCCTTTGATGCCCCAGTGACCCTCTCTGCGAGGGCAGATGGGTGGTTCTGGTTTTCATTACATGTAACACATACTGTGCCCCAAGCCCCAATCCCCTAACACCTTTTCTGAGTTTGTGATGCCATCTCACTCCTGTTTGCCTTTGAACCTGTCTTGAATGCAAATTCTCTTTTTTGTCTGATGACATTTTCCTTGGTCTTCAGTGTGCAGCTCAAATATGTATGGTGGGATTACAGGTGACTTAATTTGTTATCTTCTTTATATATTACATTTTTATTTCTCTTCTGTGACTTTCATAGTTAAAAAAAAAGTCACTTGAATATTTTATCATAAACCTGAAGTACCTCCCTTGCAATGTGAATCAGGGTTCGAAGCCCCTCTCATGTATTTCTTTAACATAAATGTTCACCTCTCCTAAAACTTATCTGAGTGTAGTGTAATGGACTCTTTGTCTGTCTCACTATACTTAGATCTTCTGTAACATATAGTTCTTTATGTCTGCCACAATATCAGTAGCAGGCATTTATTATGTCAGTTGGATAAAAGAATGGATAAACAAATAGTATATCTATGCAATTCATTTTAATTTAGTAAATAGATATGGGACAATATTAAATAGCTAATAATTAGATGTGTTAATATAATATCCTACATACAAGTTCTTAATTTATTTTGTGCTTTTATATTTATTAGAAAAAAATTATGAAAACATACGTTTTAATATAACAAATAAATATAATTATAATGAATAATGGATGATAGCTCATATACATTATTATTGTTCAGACAACTTATCATTCTCTCATTTCTTTTTTCATCATATAAAATATTTTCATCTTAAGGTTTATGGCTAAACCTTAACATCCAAAGTAGAGGCACTATGCCAGTATAAGGACACAACTCAAAATAAAATGGTGACTCTCTATAATGGATTACCATAAGAAATAATTTCTAGCTATCTGTCCATTTCATGTCAAGGCTGAATTTGGGACAGCTGAATGCATTTGAATGACAATCAGAAGCTTCAAACATTCCTTTCATTTGGAAAGATGCTTTTACCCTCTTCTGAAAGAATGTTTCCTCCAGAGAGGCAGTCAGTAGCATCTGGTATGAGATGGCAGATAAGACCAATTACATTTAGTTCAATTCAACAGATATTTACCATACACTAAATAATTTATGAGGCTCTAGATATATAAAAGTACGTAAGGCCTTGGAACTCACAGTGAGTTTTAGGGAGACAAAACATAATCAATTAGCTACAAAGAAAGGGTGAAATATTAATTAGAACATACAACAAACTTTTTATAGGGGCTGCTCTGCCTGGCACTGTGCTGAGTTCTAATAAAGTGCTTTCAGATCAAGGTAGTATAGAATCTTTAACTCTGGCATTGGAGGGGGGACGCTGGTATAAAACTGCCTTTCTGTTGGACGCAGTAGTTACAGTGTTTTGGACTGACAATAGTTTTAGTATGGGGCCCATGACGATGTTTTAATTGCTTTTAAAATCAGAAAACAAAAATGAAAACACCAAAGACCTTTTTGGTCAAATGAAATGTTTTAATATGTAATATTAATATATTCATCTTTATACCAACACAGTCATATAAATTGTAAGGCTTTTTTTCTGTTGTTGTTTTTTGTTAGTTTGTTTTCTTGTTTCTTTTTGTTTTGTTTTGTTTTTGCTTTTTTTTTTATGACCAGAGTGTTCTACAAAGGCAGAAAAGCCTAGGGTCCATGCAAGTTATAATGTGGCCATGACTTGGGGGCTAGTGGAAGCCAGAGAGGGTTAGGAAAAGATTCAGAGCCCCTGAGCTGGACCTGAAATAATAGTAACATTTCACGAGGTAAAGGACAGGAAGGTCATGTAGGGAGAAAGACTAGCCAAAGCTGAAGCCCAGCCTTGTGAAAATGTAGCGTGAGATCATTCAGAGGTGCACAACACGTCTCCAGCCTGCGGTTTTCCATTCAGTAGACAGAGACAAATGTATGCCAGGGGCGAGTTACATAATAGGAGATATGTGCCCATTCCAGAAATGGGGAAATAAGGCACCTGCTCCTGAATCTTTAAGATCCCTGAGAATTAAGACTAGATGGTTTAAATGAATAAAGCTGTTTAAATAAGTATACCATTGTAAAACATTTAATTTTCTGGTGTGTATAAATTACTGACTGGATCTCTAAATTACATAGGGACTCTCCTCCAGTGAGCTCCCAGTCAATTATTAATTATTAATTTGCAGTGTTTTGTCGCTCGATCAGTTGTTTTGTTCATCCTCTTAAAATATTATTTTGTCTTTCTTTATGGTAAACTCAGAAAAATGCATTCAGTTAAATTTGGACAAATGGTCTTCAAATACATTTAAGAATATTTAGTACACATTTAAAGAATTTTGAATGTCAGTCTCTCCCTTGAATTTTTGTATAATGCTGCCGGTGGCATAGTTTGCTTTAGGATATGTCGTCAGTTCTAAGATCCCTGAAGTGCTTCTCTCCCGCTCTGATTGACTTTGTAGAGAAATGTTTAAAGAGGAAATTAAATTTAAAAGGTGCAATTGGAAGCACATTTTCTTCTGTCAAGTTTTGACACTGACCTTATAAAACATGTAAGTAGGGACTTTCCTGTTTAATTATGTTGCTTCTTTTAAATTAAATCTATATTGTAATTCTTTACAAAATAAGGTAAAATTTTGGAATGAAGTTTATTTCACTCCCCTTAGATTTTTGGAATGCAAAGGGCATAATCTTACTGTGATAACTCAGAATTATTTTGAAATATTTTTTCATCTCTTCATTTAAGTCTGTGGATGACAGAACACTTATTCTCCAAACAATGATTGTATATTGTTCAAAAATGTAGGCCTGCATTTTAATTAAGTGAATTTGAATCAGGATCTCACTGTAAAGAGTTAGAAGATAAAAAAGACACTGATGGGTGGGGCATTCATCAGAAAGAACTGGAGGAAAGGGCATGTTTGGAGTTTCTCTTCAGTCTTTTTATCAAAGGCCTTTTGCTGCCATTCAAATAAAGAAGAACCTCATCAGTAAGCTTCTTCATGAGTAAGCATAGCACCTACATGACTGCTAGAAATTCAGTGAAAAAACGAGTAGCGTATAGACTGGTTATATCGAGGCAAGTTATTGACAATACTGACCATTCTTTAGTTATTCGATTATTTGGCTGTGCAATTTTTATTTTGAGAAATTCAAACAAAAATATCCTCAGGTAAGACTGTGACAGGTGTGATATAAGAGATAAAAATGGGGTCTAGAATTAGACACCTGAATCTGAGTTGATGCCTGATATCTACTTGCTGTAGAAACTTAGATAGGTCATCTAACACCTTGAAGCCTGTTTTTTGTTTTTTGTTTTTTTTTAATCTCCATCTATCTTGTAGGATGTTGTGTTTGATGAAATATGGTTTCTCAGACTTTTACTCAGTGCTCAAAAATTACAGATTCTTCCTTTATGTTTTGGTATACTGAATTCTTATATTGTTTTAATATTTCCAAATTTAGTTTTTAGTCCTTTGTTTAATTATTAGTGGGTCCTAAGATAATAGAGGTGGCATTATATAATAAACATTTGGATTTCAATATTTCCTTTTTTTTTTTTTTAAATAAACACATTTGGTTTTCTTTTGTTTTTCGTTTTTTGCTTTTTGTTTTTTCTATTGGGTAATGTTGGGGAACAGTGTGTTTCTCCAGGGCCCATTAGCTCCAAGTCGTTGTCCTTCAATCTAGTGGAGGGTGCAGCTCAGCTCGAAGTCCAATTGCTGTTTTCAGTCTTTAGTTGCAGGGAGTGCAGCCCACCATCCCATGCGGGAGTTGAATTGGCAACCCGTTGTTGTTGAGAGCTCGTGCTCTAACCAACTGAGCCATCAGGCCACCCTCAATTTTTCCTTTTGTCTACATGTATCTGTTCTATAAATTTTACTTAGTAAGTTAAGTAGGTATAGAATAATATATGTTGGGGGCTGGCCCGGTGGCTCAGGCGGTTAGAGCTCTATGCTCCTAACTCCGAAGGCTGCTGGTTCGATTCCCACATGGGCCAGTGGGCTCTTAACCACAAGGTTGCCAGTTCAATTCCTCGAGTCCCACAAGGGATGGTGGGCTGCGCCCCCTGCAACTAGCAGCGGCAACTGGACCTGGAGCTGAGCTGCGCCCTCCACAACTAAGATTGAAAGGACAACAACTTGACTTGGAAAAAAGTCCTGGAAGTACACACTGTTGCCCAATAAAGTCCTGGTCCCCTTCCCCAATAAAATGTTTTAAAATAAATAAATAAATATATATATGTCGGAATGATAGAAAACAAACGAGGTATTAGGGACTTACGTAATTTGTGAGAGAATGTGTATTTCTCACCCATATTGGTTTTTCCCTTCCAATCTGACTGTATGCTGGGAAAACTAACTGGTCATTGATTGCATTTTTCAAGCTGTTGTGGATTTTGTTAAAGGGCTTTTGTTGTTTTGTTTTGTTTTTGTACTGGGACACACATGTTATTATATTATTTTACTTAATTTTCTGCTCTGTCTTCGGCATGGGAAAGAGTGTCTAAAGACTTAATTAGTCTCCCTGCTTCTAACCCTGGCCCCTATAGTGGTCTGTTTTAAAAACTGTAGTCAGAGTAATTCTTGTAAAATATAATTCAAATTACTCCTCTGTTTAGAAGCCTCCAGTGACTTCCAATCTCACTTCAAGTTAAAGCCAAAAGCTGCAAGACCTACATGATCTGACTTCCTTACATCTCTAATGCCATCTCTGACCACATCTCTCTCACTCACTCAGCTTTTCCCTGTTCTTGCAGCAAGGCCAGGTCTACTTCCTGCTCAGAATCTTAAGTCTGCTCTGCCTTCTGGGGTATTTCTTCCAAATCCCTATGTAGCGCAACCTTTTTCTTCCTTCTGGTCTTTTTAGCACCCTATTTCAAATAGCGCTTTCCTCCTAGATCCCAAACACCGCTCTTTTCTTTCCCTCAATCCCACTTGGGTCATATATGTGTGTATATACGTACATATAGCGCACGTGTGTGTGTGTGTGTGTGTGTGTGTGTGTGATATTTACTGATTTAATTGGCTTATTTCTCTCTCACCCATTAGAATATAATTTCCATGAGATTAGGAATTTTTGTGTTCTTTTTTGTTTTTCTTCACTGTTATATCCATTATGCATATCAGTACCTCACCAATAGGAAGTACTCATCGATATAGTTGTATTGAACAGGGAAATTGTTTAATGCTTTGGAGTCTCCATATCTCCACTTTCATAAGGAAGGCTTTGGTATCTACAAAGTGAGCCTTTTTTTTTTTTAATAATCCGATTCTAGCTGTTGTTAACTTCTAAATAGCAGATGATGTTTTGCTGCAATGAGAGAGCAGCCTTTTTCCTTTGAAGTGAACACAATAATTCCAGTTATCATAATTAATTCCATATATATGGATATGTAGCCAAATATCCATAGTAACCCTCAGATTTTCCCCCATAGAACTGGAAAATTAAAACTTCTTGACTGATAGTCTTAAGGGAGCTTCTGTCTAAAACCCCTTTTTCAGACATGCCCACTCTTCCTGTGAGAGATTGAAACAGAATCTAGAACATCAGGTTGCCAGGGCAATGTTGTTTCCAATATATGGGGTTTATGATCATGAAACCAGCCCTGAAGGATTAACATGACTAACACACGATATGATAAGACCTGGAAACCAAAGGATTTCTGGCAAGAAAGCTTGTAAAACAGAGGCCAACAGTGAGAATAATAATCTCTTCTCTTTTCCCTACACTTACAGTTCTAACATGTAATCTTATTGATTCTCTCTGTAATCATTCCTATTCCTTACCATTTCTACTTCCCATCTCCTGACTAGAAAGGGAAGGAAACTTTCAGAGTAGATCATGCCTGTTACAGGATGAGACAGAGGTGGTTCAGCAGCAGCACAGAGAACATTGATAAATGGTTTTTTTCTTAAGATGATAATGTGTTTCCTGATCTCTTTGAGGGTAGCAGAGCCATGCCTCGTAATGGATGAGATATTTTAGGAATTTCCCATTGTACGTACCAAGACCTTCAAAGTAAACTCTGTCTTCTAGGGAGGAAAATCAGTATCAAGAGGATTAAAAGTTGCAATGGGAAACTGTACCTGGCTGTCTGTGCTGCTGCTTTGAAATTAGAGATTTAACTGGTTGGGCAAAGCCGTGCTGCTTTTTGTAGATGGTTTAGATATGTCCTGATTTAAATGTATTACACAAAGACTATATTTAACGATATATGTATATATACTTTTTTCACTCTCTTGGGATCTGATAATGTTTGGGTGGATTGTGGAAATAATTAAGTACAGATGGTTTTGTGCTTGTACAAGAATTTTACATTGTTAGGGAGAAATTGAATAGATAAAGTAAAAATAGACTCCGTTGTTGTTGTGCTAAGGACAAGTTAAATAATTCATCTTCAGATTGTCTATTCTTGCCATTAATTTGATGGGGGTGTTATGTTATGATAGTTCCTTGGATAATTAAGTTATACTTGGCTATGAAATCATTTGTTTGGGGAATTTTGCTCAGATAATTTTTCATCTGTAGAACTTTTCTCTAGCAAGTTATGGTGAATGAATTCCTATAACAAGGCTTGACGAAAGAGCTCATTTATTTTTGGAAAGTAAATCCCCTAGAAAATTATTTTAAAGATTTTTTGAAGGGATTGACAATGAATATGGGTAATGGGATCTTTTCAATCTTGAAGATAGCTTAGAGGCGGTGGTGTCTCATAAACCAGTTTTGAATAAAGCCTGGGTGAAGAAGGCACATAGAGTAGATATGAAACATACCTTGTCTTTTAAGGGTGCTCCAAATATATTAGTGACTTCTTAAATTCTCATACAACCAATAACCAAAACAATTAGCATAGTAAAAGTGTTCTCATAAGTAAGATTTAGCATTTAATATAATACTCTTGGATTTTTTTTCAGTTTAAAATTTTAGAGAGCTTGATAATAGGAAAATTTTTTTGCAATTAAGAAAACAGCACAGAATACAGAAAAAGGGAGAAAATGATATGAACACTTTCAAAACAGACAAAGAGTATCATAAATAATAACATGTACAATATCTTATTGTGTGAGAGAATGTCTCCATGTATAAAACGCCCCAGAAGGTCCTAGTTTATTTTGTTTTCACACTTTGACTCAGGCATTTCTTTTTAAAATGAAAACAGTTCTTTTTGCACCCTCTAGGAATATGTAAAAAGTGATATATTACTCTGAATGATTCTTTATATTTGTTTAAGTTTGACCCCTGAGAAAATAGTCTGTTTTATAAGGGGTAGTATATTTGACCAGTGCTTGTCTGTGAAGAACCATATGGGTGGCAACATGTGAAAGAGGAGAAATCAAATTCAAATGGATTAAAAAATAGTAATATATTATTCTGGTGAGAAGCTGAACATATTACTGAGGGACAAAAACCACAAAATAGTTATTTTAAATAAACAACACTAGCTTTTTTTTTTTTTTTTTAAAGGAATAAAGAAGTTCTAAGAATATGTAGGTTATAGAACACACCAACACATTTTACATTAAAAAAATGACTATCAGAATATAGACTATGTAGTTCATCTAGGAACAAATGGGATT
This sequence comes from Rhinolophus sinicus, assembly GCF_036562045.2. NCBI lineage: Eukaryota > Metazoa > Chordata > Mammalia > Chiroptera > Rhinolophidae > Rhinolophus > Rhinolophus sinicus. The sequence goes on from NC_133752.1 coordinate 20,757,468, forward strand.
GGGGGAAGCGATATATTTTAATATGAACGTGAACGTTTTGTTTTGAATGTGATCTGCTGATTATTTGGCACGTTTGCAGAAACAGCAGATTACTGTTATATTTGGGGGAAATGCAGTATTTATATAAAGGACCTGCAGTGAAGAAAACTTGGGAGGTGCTTGTTGAGTCTACAGGGTATCTTGATGGCATATTCCCACCACTGATCTCTCCACTGAAAGCTTTTCTATGCCTCATTTCAAAAAATTGGACCCATGGCTTAACTTTTGGTATTGTAGCATCAACACAATATACAACATTTCAAGAGTACGTATGGGCCAGGCATTTGTGCTATGGACTTATGAATTGTCACAATGAGTTTGTGAGATAGGTACTATTATTTGACCCATTTTACACATGAGGGAACTGAGGCTTAGGGAGGTTAAGTGACTTGCCCTGTTGCCCTGTAGCTAGTAATGACAGCACTGGATTCAAACTCAGGTACATCTGATTTTAAAGACGAAGTCTTTACCACCCTATGTTCCCTCTGTGGATACAAAGGAACCACCAGAAGTCATTACTCTGCATTCTCAGCCAAGTGCAGGTCCAAAATAGGAGATTCATCTACGTCCTTGTATTTTGGGACTTTCAGAGGAACTGATATGCAGATGAATCAGGTTGGCCCAATTTAGATGTCGGAGAAAAAGGGGATGTTTAGTTCCACAGTTGATTCACAGAGAGATTGGTTGTCTCTAACTTGGCACAATGTCCAGAAAATGCAAATGAGGCCAAACTTGGTTCTGAGATAAAGCAAGGGATGGTGGCCTTCTCCCGCACGACACCTTCCCAAGGTCTAATTCAGATACTGGGCCAAGATAGCTCTGTCCACTCAAAATGTCCCATTGCATAGGCTGGCCTGAAGTAGGCATAAGGTAGCATTCTTCTGTTGCAGATGCACTTGTCTTCTTAAACAAAGAGATGCCCTTGCTCCTCCATGGCTTTCCGACATACCCTCCAGTGACAAATGGCCTGTGCTCATGGATGCCCTCGATCCTCTGTGTTCAGACACTGTACGCATGACTGGTGAATTGCCAGAATTTGAATTTTTTTATTTAAACCCAACCCATCCTTCTGCGTACAATTTTATTGTGTCTAGGAATAGTCAGTTGAAATGGCTTCTGCATACTGCTGCAACCAGAATAGAAACAGTGGGAAGGATAAAAATGTGTATCCCAGAAGCACTATTCAGAACCTTCTGAGCTATGTTCCTCGATGCTCAGTTTTTATTAACAGTGAAATTAAGAGTTAGATAAATTGAGTTACGCCCCATCCCATAGCAGCCTAGTACCTGGTGATAGCAAAGAATGGCTATGTCTGATAGTGGGTGATAACACAGATAGAGTGAGTTGTTAAATGGCAGCCAAGTAACCTGAGCTTTTCCTCCCTCTTTCAGGCATGATTAATTAAACTCTTTCGTAATGAGGTCGTGGCAGTCTCCCCCACCCCCAACCTAAGCAAATTCCTTTTGAAAGAGCATTTTCATTTATTCACAGGAAACTTCTATTGTTTCATCTCATTTTTACTCAAATACTAAGTACATTTGAAGCCGTGCCTGATGGAGGGCTGGATGCTATTAATGTTTTACAGTGAATGCTAGGTTGGGAATGTCATGGGCCACATCTAGAAACATTTTCTCATTGTTGTGTTGCATTAAACAGCTACAGCCTGACCCAGACTAACAGTGAGCTGTGTAAAAGGTCAGGTGTTGTGTTTTCATCTTTTGTTTGTGTTATTATTTTCCTGGCCAATAAATGGTACTGTAAGCTTTAAATAGCTACTTTGCATTCCTATGGGGATACCGTGTGCATGTTTATGAGTCCATCTTGGATTAGTTATTTTGTACTTCTGTCTCTTTGTAGTAGAAAATTATATTTTTCAGTTAGACATTTCAAGTGCACAGCTTTGAAACATCAGTGCTTCTTGTGGTCATTGCATAAGGACTGACCTTTATCTGTTACAGGACGTGTCTGTGGGGGGCGCTGGTGAGCAGAAGATAGTCTAATGATGTTTTAGGACCTGGCATTATTCCTGGTCTCGCTCCCAGTTTTCTGGAGAACCTGCTTGGCCCTCAGTGTCCCAGTAGTAACAGAAGCCTCTAAAAATAATGTGAAGCTTTAATTCTCTTTTAAAAGCAACAGGATCCTTTATATGCATTATCCTTCTCCTCATTTGCTTGGCTTTGCATTTTATAAATGAGTAAGAAGCACAAAGAAAAGTAAGCATAAAATAACAAAGATAAAAGCCTGGATGAAGTAGCTGATGCCAATACAGGCATTATTAGAAATGAGCTTTGGACTGATAGTGATATAGTGAAGACTTCAGTTATGGTGTGTGACACTTGTAATAAATTAAAACTTGGAGATTGTCCTGTGCAAGCTTTTGGACACACATTTACTTCCTAGATTTGATAACTTGGTTAACTTTAACTGGTAAAATTGTGGAGGCATGATTCATGTATTCTGATTTGTCTCTTTTTGCTGTTGGTTCCTTCTTATCCCTTTCACTCTGAGACTCCTGTCCTTTGGTATTTTTCATAGCTTGACATGCTGTAATAATGGTTCTATTAGTTGCAGCAAATTTGCTGAGCTTGCTTTTCGAAGCAAGTGTGTCATCACCGGTACTTTTCTGCAGTTTCTTATTGGTGTATGCCCTTTCCGGACTCTGCAGGAGCCATCACCTGGAATTAATCGTTTTCTGCTAGACCTGCCCATACATACTCTGTGCAAGATGATTATAGTCCATTATGCCACTTTCTTGTAGACAGCCAGATATTGCTGAGATTATAATAAAGTCCCTATAAATTTAAATATGATGCTACCTGGTTGTATGGGGAGTTTGATAACAAGAACCATTTGAAGAGGTGCCTTTCATAGGACAGAATGTGATAGAGGGTCCTTGAAATCATATTATGGAAACTCCTGGTCCTTATTAGGTTGATAATATCAGGAGCTAGCATTTTGGTGTTTAGAGTAGTTGAACATCTAACATATTCAAATGATCCCAGAACAGGATAAACTAACTCAGAAGAGGTCTGAGAGTGCTGCCTCTGCAGAATGAAAAGCACTCAACCAAAAACGAGAATTTCCAATTTCTCTAATTTTATGGTTACCATTTACATCTCACTCCAAAAGTGTTTCGTTTTTGTTTTTGTTTTCTTTTTTTCATATTTTGCTCAGCAAAAGCCATTTCCTTTTATTCTTCAGCAAATTTGGAGTAAAGAACCTAGAATCTTGAAAGGCCAGTGAGTTAGCAAGATTTTAGAGAAATGGCAATATAACCAAGGCAGGGCCCCTCTTGGTGGCTGTCTGTCTGACATTGTGCAATAAAATTAGCTTTATTTACTTTCTTCCCTCATACACATGCTTCCTCTTCCACCATCTGGGATGTCTTTCTCTTTTAGCTCTTCTTCATGATAGCTTTAGAAACCTTCATTATCTTTTCTCTAGGTCATTGCCCACTGACTATAGCTTGTGTATATTCTCTCTCCATTCCAAAGAGTGGGCAAAATGACACTACATGCTCTGAAATCTGATTTAACGTTCTTCTGTGAAACGAAAGATTTGTGGTTGTGCTATTTTGCTGAGAGAGAGTAAGGCAATTCAAAGGAACTTTTTCCTTAAAAACTTAATAGAGTTTCAAGTATTCTATGTATGAATGGTATACCTTGACTTTGCTAGATTTGACAATTCATAGATGATGCTTCCCGAACCTATCATAACTTGTTAATAGAGACATATTCTGTGAGTTACTGAAGGGTAAAGTAGTGAGATATTGCCTTGCCTTGGAGGAGGGGTCTGCTCCAGAGAAGAAAAGGGTATTTGACCATGACCATGAGTAACATTTTTGTGAGGCAGAGAAGAGGAAACAACACAAACACAACTAAAAAACAGTTTAGGAGCATGAAAATGGTTTTGAACTGTGGGTATTCTGTTATGTTTGAGATGGCAGAAGCATAGGGCAGAATATTGGAAGATATTGGGATATTTTGACTTTGTCCTGTAGGACATCGGAAATCATCGATAGCTTATAAAGAGTAATTATTGGAGATTTGTGTTGTGGGAAGATAATTCTGGCAGCAGATGGGTTGAGAGGACAAAAATGAGTGGTGAAGAGACTAGAGTAGGATATAGGAGATAGATGATGAGTAACCTAACAAATTAAGTGGCACTGGTGAAGGAGGAACAGGGAAATACATAACAGGCATATGGAAGGATGAACTGATAGAGCTTGGTGAATAGACCTGGATATGTTGTGTTCGTGAGAGCAAAGACATAACAATTACTCTGCGGTTCCCATGTTGAACAATGGAGTAGGTGGTGAAGACAATACGGAGCTAAGAGTGCATTCGACACGAGGTAATGTCACCAGTGTATTTCTTTCTGCTCCTTCTGCTCCAGCCTTGTTGAATCATGTCTTGGTTTATGGACAAAGCATATTGTTTATGGAATTCATTTTTCAATGTCGATTTTAAGATCTATGATATGAACCAAAAGATTATCCATGGTATTATGTTTTGGTGTCATAGCATACCATGTCTCATTTCACTTTATAGAATGTTTTTATATAACTAAACTTTCAGTTTGGTTTTCCTTTTCAGCTGTTAGTTTTCCTCCTTTAGTGTGTTGCTCACGAACCTTTAGGAATCCAAAGATAGATCAATGTTGCATTAAAATGTAAGGAACTGCTTCATCAAACCGTATGCTTCATTTCCTGAGGATTGTCAGCAAACTGAGGGAAAAGAAAACATTTCGGATCTACATTGTTGTTTTCGGGGCTTTTTGTTATTGGTACTATACCTGCTATCAGTGCTATGTTGTTGTAACTGCTGCTCTGCCAACATTGTGGTCCCAAGTAGCTGGTTCTCTATAAAAACACAAAGGACACATACAGCAACGACAACAACTGTCAAAACTTCATTCAGGGAAGTTTTCAGAAAAAGCTCCAGTGGTTAAAGTGCTTAAGTTCTTGGATCCTTTTATACATACCAAAAGATATTAATATGCTTTTGAAAGGCTATTTTCTTTCTTTCTTTTTTAATCTAAAATGGCAAGTCAGACTAAGCCAAGCATGGACTGGCTTTTTAAATTAATGTTTAATAAGATAGAGTGGCTGCCTTGAAAGAGTAGGGAACATGGATAAATGTAGAATTGTCTTCAAATTTGGCTTCTAGTTTGGATCTGGCTAGGAAAGCTGCTCTTTTCTTCCCTCTTCTCTTCTCCCTCTCCCTCCTCACTCCCTTTCCTCTTTCCTTCTTTTCCTTCAAGCACTGCTGCATCCTTCTCATTATTCATGCCTCAAAAAAGGCCACACTCTTAGCTGACCATTCTTTAAAACCTAATGGCAAATCTTAAGTTCTACTCCATTTGATAACCTCATTAAAGCAATGGCAGCATTACCATTTATTTTTTATTTATTTAAAGGACCTATATTGAGTTAGAATCATAAATATTCATTGTAGATTTTGTTGAAGGGAAGCAGGGCTGATAGAAAGTCAGTGTATTGTGTCGTATTGTGGTTAGGATTCTCTGGGACAAGGATAATATACGCAAATAAAACAAATGCACTGCACGTTGAGACAAACTTGGAACAGTGCCTTATAGGAGTAAACATAGGCTTTTAAAAAATGCATCACAGTAATACAGTTTGTCAATAATCCATCATTAGTGCATCTAAGCCTCTAGCATATCTAGTATATTAAAAGCTATTCCGGCACATATTCCCGTCATGCTCCACTTTAGGCAATATTGACCTGTAACATCACTCTTGGAAATAAGTTTCTTTTTTTGGACCTGTACCCAGAAGTGGGTATACCCCATCAAAGACTTCCAATTGTTTCCATTGTTGCAGACCATACTGTTTAAAAAAGACTGTCATTTGACAGGTCTTCGATGCACTGTTGACTGGCTATTTATTATTCTCAGAAAATAATAATTTTCAACTTGACTTCCTAGTGCTATTCTAGATTTTTCTCTTATATGTCCCACCTCTGACCATCAATGTGTGTGTATATATCTATCTATCTGTCTATCTATATAATGCAAATACATTTCTACTTTAGTATGAGAAGCATAAAAAAGCAAAGAAAATCAATGCATCCAACCCAAGTAAAGTTATAATAAACTTCATTTATATGTTTATTGTTTTTTTAATTTATATGTCACTTACTTGTAGAAAGCCAACAAAGCAATTCACATGCTTACCATATATATGATGCTTACTTTATGCCCACCATTATTTTGTTTTATTTACTCCTCCCACGACTTAATTAAGCAGGTACTGGAATTCCCATTTGAAAGCTAAGGCAACTGAAGCTCATTACAGGTGAAGTAACTTTTTCCAGAACTCACAGCTATTACCACTCACAGTGGTAGAACTAAGTGCACAAACCCAAATCAATAAAGATGGCAGTCAGTATTCATGTTTCAAAAACTCCAAACATATTTATACAACGCAGCTGGGGCATTTTTAAAAAATAGTTTTGGGAATGCTAAGTACAGAACAGGTTATTGAATAGGCGGTATCCGGGTGTCATCTACTCAGAAACAAAAAAATAAATAAAAGTATAATTAAACTGGACGTGTATTGGTATCTTTAAGCATAAAATATTAAATACATATCTGTTAAATTTTTAAAGTTAAAACGCTATCGCTTACATTACACTCACAAAGCCATCAGTCTGTATGGGCATTTGTGTACCTAGTGAATATCTGCTGTGTGCAGATCAATGCAGAAGCACCCTGGAGGAGAGCACCGTGTGACAGAACACAGCTTGTATTTGCAAGAAGCCTACAGTCTAGTCTGTGTATAGACAGACTCTCTGGAAAATTCTTGGGGGAAGTGTTTAGGATCAAGTTGTTGAAGAAAAAACTCACACATATCTTTCTGAAGTGGCAGAGTCTAGTTGTTACAGATGGTTAAAAATGTAGGTTTTGGAGTGAAACTGCTGATGTTTAAAGTCCAGCTCCATCACTTGTTAACTTGTGATCAATGGAAGTTGCGTAACCTACCTCTGCTTCCATTGCTTCATTTGTAAAATGAGAATAACATTGTCACATGGTCGTTTGACAAACACATAGCACTTTCCATGTGCCATGCAGTGTCCGAAGCACTTTACAAATAATGAGTTATTGAATCCTCAAGAGAAGTAGGTAGGCACTGTTATTGTTAGTATTGGAAGACTAAGAGGAGTTGAGAAGTATAAAGTATTTAGAACAATGGCTGGCACACAGTAAGTACTAAATAAACATTATCTTTAGCAGAGAAGCAGGAAAAGCTATTGGAAACAGAGAAAATGTCATGTACATAAGCTGTAGAGACAGAAGTAAATACATAATATATTTTTGCTACAATCAAGAGTTTGATTCTGGTGACCAAGGAAGAAAAACTCTCAAGTGGCATGTGGCACAGTAAGCTTCTTAATTTTTCTTGTCACTATCTGACATATGCCCAGGTATTCGTGTTTTTGTGGCTTAAAAGCAGTGCCAATTATCTTATCCCTCTGGTTAAGTAGGCGACCTGCATTGTGAGAATACATGTCTTCATCATGGAATCTTATTAATAGGGATGTGAAAAAAAATATAACGAAAAGATGCAGTTTGTAAACGTGTTTTTCTGAGTTGACTCTTGAGGGAAAACAAACAAAAAAAAAGCTGGTGACTACAGTTCCAAGAGGATTGTTCTCTGGGTAGAGTGACTCTCTTTCAAAGTGATGGTTTACCCACTATGTGCACATTCACTATCGTGCATGTGTAATATTATGGCTGCCGAAAATAATTTTCAGTTTGCTATTTGCAAGGTTCTGTGTACAGTGTACCTTTACCTTGACCCTGAGTTGTTGTGTGTTTTTTTTCTTTGTTTTGTTTTCTTTTTATGATAGATATTAATAGCAACATTTATTTGATACATTTTTTACTCATTGGTAATAGCCATTGGACTATGTCTTATAAAACTTCTAATGGTTTCTAAGCCTTGAGAGCACTGTTTGGATATCGTTGTTATGGCATGTTTTCCTTTGCTTAAACTAACTTGGACATGAAGGTTGATGCCTGAGGTTAGTCCAAATCTAACCCATATACATGTCTCTGTCTGCACTTTGTTTAGTTACTTCAGCTTTTCCAACTGCAGCAATCCATCCAGCTGCCATTTTGTTCTGTGTTTAGTTCTGGAAGGGAAGGGTATTTGAGGAGCTGATATTGGGGTTTGTATGTGATGAAACAAACAAGACTCTACCCAGGGAACCACATTATAGACAGAAATAATGAAACGGTTCTAGTTTTATTAGTCAACACTTCATTCCACAAGCATTAATTGAATATCTAATGTAAATTAAATACATATAAACATATGACTATAGAAAACTATCCTTTCATTTCTCTAGTTACCAAACAAGTAAAATTCAGATGTATGCAATAAACTGAGGAGGCAAATGGTGTGGATTGACAGAGAGGAACTTGAGGTGTGACTTTAGAAATTTCCCAAATTGTAAGCAAATCTGGAAGGTAAACTTTCTATTTATAAATCAGATTTTGCTCTTTAGAAGTGGTTGGTAGATAGGTATCAGGATATCAGTGGTTAGAATCAACAGCCTGAGCCCACAGATATAGCTCCATTTCATGAAGTAGTTGTCAGCAGTAACTAATTAATGTCCGTAAAGTACTTTTGCAAATGCCAGCTGTTAAAAAAATGTGCTCAGAACTCTCTTAAGAGCAATACAGGTAATTCTTCTACCACCAGGTATCTAGATTAAAATCTTACCACATGTCATTATTTTAAATAGTTATGACTATTACAATGCCATTAATCCTAGATTTCAATAAACTGGGGTGGGGGAAGAAACAAATAATTTGCATGATCCACAGCTTTTAGAAATATTGCTATTAAAATGTAGGGATCTTTATTTCTTATTGCACACAGTTTGCTCTAAAATAGAAGGTAGATGGGAATACGGTGATGATATATTGTCATGTGGACCACTTTATAGTCTGCATTCTTTATGATATGGCAGTTGCTCCATTGACATCATGTTATTTATTGAATAGCAGAGCACATAGGCTAGTAAATCATGGCTGAATGCCTAGCCAATCAGAATCTGCTCTGGTTTTGTGGAGTGCTAATTTTTAAAACTTATTTATTCTGCTTCCTTTCATTTTCTCTTTATCAGTCTCTATTTTATAGCAATCTTTTCTTTAATAGACTCTCATCTTGAGACATTTTAAAATGCACCACATGTCAAATCCAATTCAACTAAGATACCTAAATGAACGTTATTTAAATTAAACATGAATGCTTTGAAAAGTGTGTACTTATATCATAATTGCTTAAAAGTACATTTCCACATTATATATGTTGTAGATTTAAATCTTGTCAATGTATGCAAGAACCAAAGTTAGGCTTAGGGAAAAAAAAACACAGAAGTAAATTATTCACATCACATACATCTATACATTTGATAGTGCAATTAGCAATCAAAAGTACTACATATGGTGATGTAATAGAGACATTATAATTTTGTACATCCTGCCGTTGATGGCTTAGGTACCACATTTTGCACATTTTCTATTTCACTATTTTGGACTGAAAAAGATAAAAATAAAATAACATATTTTCTTTATTTTAGTTCCCTTTTAAATCATTCTTCACGCTTTTTTTTTCTTTCCTTCCGTGTCTGGCTCTCATTTCCCCAGTTTAGATAGAACTTGTTTTTCTTCATTTATCTTTACTCTTTCCTGCTCTGTGGTGCTAACACTAATAACAATAGAAATCTTGGACCTAGATCTGGGGGAATTTTGGAGGTCATTGAGGTTATTTCTCTGCTTTTAGTTAGCTTTCTAGCCCTTCCAGAGTGAGAATTATTTATGCTCTTATCAACATTGGCACAGATTTCTTGCATTTATCAAATTCTGTCTGATTTTATTTTTCTAAAAGTTTAATGTATCCTAACATAGCTCTCGCTAAAATATTACCTCTCTAATTCTTATTTCCTCATGACGCTGCCAAGTTCTTGGTCCTTTCTTCTACAACTCATTTCATTCTCTTTACAAAATTATTAGATTTATCTCTACTAGATATAGTAGAAGTCTAATCGCTTTTAGTAGAATGTGAACATTTCATCAAAATAATTTTCTGAAAGTTTGTATGTTCAGATATCCCACTATTTAGCAATTTCTCACAAGTGGCCTTATGTTCGTGTTTATGCTTGTCTTTACTCTCATGTGCACTGCTAGCTCTCTAGTGCATCCATCCTGTTATCTGTAATGTTTCAACTTCCTCTTAGACTGGCCAGATTTTATTCCTCGCAAGCTTCATCCGTTTAATTCCTGCACAATTAAAAAGACAAAGAGAGTCATAACTGGAATTTATTCATGTGAGATGTATTTCTCCTCTATACCACTATCTTAACAACTACTTAAGAAAAGACGAGAAGAGAAAAGACAAAAAGGGGTTTAGACTTAATTAACTCACACAATTGTGTTCAAATCTTGATCCTGACAATTAGTAGCTATGGGTGAAAAATCTCATCTGTAAAATGGGTATGACAACTGTATACAGAGTGATGTAAGTTTTAAACAGAATGAGATAGCATCTGGGCACAAGTTCCTGGCACAATGATATGGTCATGGATATGAGTATGCTGACAGATTTAGAAAACATATTTTCTTTTATCATTTCAGTGTTTGATTAAAACTATTTTTAATGGATTGATTAAAACAGAAACAAAAACCAAAACAAAAAAGACAGAGGGCCTCTATTCATTGTGTACACCCTCCCCCAACAAGCTGATCCCAAACCAGGAAGAGATGCATTAGAAGCAAATTTAGAAACAGTTTACCTAGCATATGGTAGGGTGATGTATGGCTATTTTTATTTTTTTTTTTTACTAGCTAGAGAAATAAAATCACATCTGTAAAGTAGACATGAAACACTTATCTATATGGTTATTACTGATGTGCACACAGCCATCACATAAACTTTTGTCATGGTCTGCTAGACAGGTGTTCTCTCTGCTAATGAGTTCTGTCCCTAAAATTAAAGTTGTATGGATGGTTTGTATTTCAGGTGTCTTATAATTTTCATAATTTTGTATTTTTAATGTTTGGACCCTTCATTGAGATCTAGTCACATACGAATCAGTACTTAAGTGATTTGTCATTTGAATAAGCGGTGGCACTTTAAAATAGCCCGTGACTCACATATGACCAAGTGAGATGTTAAATTTCTTTTGAAAAAAATACAGATTTATTCACACCTAGAAGTGAGTTCGGCATCACAAGTTGAGGCAGAATTGTGAGCTATTTTTTGCTGTGGGTGAATGAAACTGGATTTTGACTAGGAAGGATTCAACCTATCATAACATTAAAATAGATCAAGAGACACTACTCTTGAAGAATTTTATCTCACTTAACCATACACATGCAGCAGAAATGGTGTCTAAATTTTAGGCTCCGGAAGAATTTTTGGGTTTTTTTTCCTTTCTTTCTTTTATACTATAGGACGAATTCTTTGTACTCTCAAGTTAGGTTATCTGATAAACATTGTCAGCGTCTCGGTTAATATGATGTTATATTAGCTGACAGTAATGATGCCTGTTACCCTTTTATTGTTCAACGATCAGAAATCTCTAATGATTCCTGGTCACAAGCCTGGATTCTGGAATCAGATCTTATACCCCGTCTCTACCATCACTAACTAAAATAGTGCCAATCTCATAATATTGTTGCTGTCTGTAAATAAAATAAAAGTGTAGATTTACCCCTCTGTGTGTATGAATGATTAGAACTTGGACACCTTGGGAGAGGGAGCTTTATTTTGCTATCCCAAATATGTATATATATATATATATTTTTCCAGTTAAGGATTGGATATTAAGGACAAAATATAAAAAGTAAGCAATAAACTGAAAGTAATTTCCATCTGCACACCAGAAAGAAGACGAGGACTTGAACCTCTTGTTAAGAAACTACCTAGTTACTTGTACTGTGTGCCATGTTGAGGCAAAAATGATGCAGGTAAACAAATAGAAAGTGTAGTATAATATAGATGTCATATATAAAAGATGGTGCTCACATTTTTCACATTTTGTGTGAAGAAAAGCCAGAGGAGTTGTATCTGTGAAGCAAATAGAAGGTGGTGCGTTTTGGTAATTGAACCCCAAAACCAGGGCCAATAAAGGCATCGTTATAAACTTTAGAGCTCATTACAAATTGAAATCTATCCAGCATCTGAAAAAGTTACTGTTTTCCTTTCTGTTTCTTCCATGTTCAGTGAAGTTGCAAACTTAGTTATAATAATAAACTCATACTACAATATAACACTTATCGTGTGCCAGGCACTCTTCCAACTGCTTTACATATATTAATCATTTGTGCATCGTCAGGGCTGGCTTCTTGGGTTCTGAGCTATGTAGTCACATAGTCTCCCACCCACCCACTGAGAAGGGCCCCCTGTCCCTAATTTGGTTTTCTGTTGTTGATCCTGCTCATTGCACCAAAGCAATACACTAGATAAAATGATTATTGGCATTTTGTAGAAGAGAAACTGAGGCATCAGAAAGGTTAACTTGCCAAGGTCATATGCTGGCCTGTAGGAGAGCCAGCATTTGAACCTGAGGACAGTGAGCTCCAAACCACTCCAGTGTCCTGCTTCTTTGAAGGCAGAGATAGTCTTCTTAAAAGTGTTTCCTTCCCAACTTCCACCCACTGTCTGCTGCGCAGTTAACTTTCACTAAATGCTTGTTGAACTGAATTATATTTGATGGTCTTTGGTAAAAAACAAACAAACAAACAAACAAAAACCCTCATTTCATTTTATCAACTAATAGAGATGAAAATTAAACAAACAAACAAACAAAAAAACCCAAAACCCTGAATCTCTTCCAAGACATTTGTTCAAACAGACCAAATTCAGCTTTTATTCCTTTTGCATAATCATATATCTAAGAATATTTCCTTGTCAAGGTCCATTATTTATTATTTATTAGTAAGATTTATACAGCAAAATATTCTGGAGAGATCGGTTAAAACTATGCCAAGCAATTATTTTACCACTCTCCTAATTTATTCTTAAGAAACTTAAACTTTGGAAACAGTGGTTTTGTAGAAATCCATTAATACAATTATTTTAAGAAGTGTAATTACATATATATTTAATGGAGTAAGAAATAGGAAAGCTGTGTACAGTAATAAAACAGAAGATTTGGAGGACCAGTTGAGAGACTATTGGTTGTTAGTCTTTAAATCAATGTAATGTGCATTTTCCAGGGTCTTCTGCCTGCCACATGCTAGGCTGTGTGAGGGAAATATAGGAATCATTTTATTAGTAATAATGATTTAAAAAAAAGGCATATACAGGGAGCAAGAGTTCAGTGGACTGAGAGTTCTAATCATGCAGAGGTCTCATTAGAAAGAGTCTATGGCACAGGCTGAAAGAGAGGGCACAATAAGAGCCTGAGTCCAGTATTTGGACATCTAAATGTTTATTCTACCAACCAATAATGTGTAACTGAGGGCAGGTCACAGCCATTCCATATCATTATTTCACCATTTGTAAAGTGGGGCTAATAATATCTCTTCTACCTACTACATGAGGTAAATGGATCCATGAATATGAAAGCATCTTGAATTTTATTTTAAAAGGGGGAGGAGGGCAGTATTAAATTACCGTGTTTTTCTTGTACTAAGTTGATTCCAAACAAGACCTAGGCAATAAAATTATACTGTACGAAAAAAAGAAGGCTTATTTCACATTAAGTACAGCTGCATTATTTTACACCCAATGTTACTACCTTACATAATCCACATTCGATTGACGGATAATTATTGGCCCAAAACAAAAAGTTTGAAGACGTTAACAGTGCTAATTTATTCCAATCCTGAATTCACTATTTTATGCAATCCATATTGGTTGATTCAGATAGTTAAAAGGGAAACTAAAACATGAAGCTAACTTATTTGATTCATTTCATCACTTTATTGGGTATTTTACAAAGTATTGCAAGTAATACAGAGCTGAATAAGATAAATAAGACGTAGTTTATGCCTTTATAGAGAACACAGTTTACTAATAATAACAGGGATAAAATGCATACATATGAGACCAAATGTATTAAAATGCTACAGAATTGCTGCAAAGACAGGAGGAAGTAAGCATATGAAATGGAAAGCTATGTAACTGACAATCTGGGGGGTGTGTGTGTGTGTGTGTGTGTGTGTGTGTAGTGGTAAGAAAGAAAAAACACAGTTTAAAATCAAGCAGTGTGGAAGACATAGAAAGTGCAGGGGAAGGTACTATCACTTGATTGAAAACCCCTGTTATTATATAAGGAATAACCAAGGAGATTATATGCGCCGGTGAATTTTTTCATAGCAACATTTACTGTGGTTTATAAAAATTTAAATTTTTCTCCTGAACATTTATTGTGAAGAATAATCATTTTAAACACGTGATCAGTAGCCCAGGAATAAAATAATATGATAAAAACCTATGTAGCCTGGAGGTTATGACAATGAAAAAAATATATATTAAAAAAAAGGCCTGCCCTTAGCTGGTTCAGATCATTTCAAAATAGTATTATAATAGCTGTAGATTTCAAACACCAGAGATAGGATCCCCTGAAAAATACACCCATTCACATCATTGTGACCTTGAGTGCTTGTCAGAATTACTCACTGTTTAGAGTTCATTATAGCTGACTCACTTTAAGCCACACTGGCAAGCACAGTAGGGAATTCTGGGCTCCTCCTTGAAACACAAATAAAATGTTTAACAGTGAGAAGCTAGCTTTTGGTTGTCAGTATTTTTGAAAAGAAAGTACCAAGTGACAGACCCACCAAGTCTAGAGTAGTCTGGAATGTAAGAATGGCATTAAAAAAAAAAAAAAAAGTTTAATTGGCAGTTGTCTGGTAAGTAGTAAACCAGGATTTGAGGAACAAATATGCTCCCCTAAGCCCTGGATTAGACCCGTGCAGAAATTCTTAAAATTCCTCAGGGCCCAGTGCTTTGTTCCTGCTGGTCACCTACAGAGTGTGGTAATGCCCTTTTACCATTCTATCAAGCGCCCTGCATGGACTGGCGGACTTGACATTGGACACTGCTAAGAGGAGACAAGCATGCAGAGAGAGAGAAAGAATGATTAATGTAAACCCTTCTGCAACTAGCCAGAGGCTTAAGGAATTCTTTTCTGCCGCATTCCAGAGATAATCGCCCACCATTTTATCTAGGAAAGTGTTAAGTCATTTAAAAAATGGGGCAAACTGTGACTCAGAAGAGGTTGGTGTTACACAAGGAAGGAAATCAAAAACAAAATGGAAAATGGAGGGTAAACAAGAATATATGTGAGTCTGTAGAGTCTTTGAAGGAAGGTGGGGTTCACTTTACTAACTGTACCTCAGTTTTTCAGATTGATAGGACGCAAAGGCTTTATACAATTTCTCCTTCATATTCTGATAAACTTTCATGGGTGCTTTGTAAAAGCATTTTTCTGAGTTGTAGCTAACATGCTTGCCAGCTGAAAACTTATTTTCTCCAATTTCTACAAATTAATTCTTACTCTATTATTAATGTCTCTATAAATGAAACTGTAATATAAGGCACTAAACAAAGTGCATAGTTTAAAAGTAATTGATTAATGTTTAACATTATTGTGTTTGAATCCATTACTGCCTTATATGAGACCAATTATGCTCCAATTTGGCGTCCGCAATCCACAAGAGCATCTTAGGTTCCAAACTCTTGTAGCCAAATACCCTCTCGTCACGCTGGGGCTGGTGGCGAGGGGAGATGATCCACTTCACTTGTGTTCAGGATGCCTGGGCGCTCCATATGGTCTATTTTCCATTGGCAAGTTAGTCCTGAAAATCTTAGGGGGTTCCGCTACAGATGCGTACGTATTATAAATTAATGTTGTAATGTGCTTGGAGGCCTTTGCCAAATGAATGGCAGGCAAAAGGAAACAAAAAAGAGAAACCATATTTTTAAAAGAAACCATAGGCATGTGGTTCTCCCCAGGCTCCGGAATTCGAAGTTTGAAGAGACTCAAGGACTTGATCCTTCCTTTTCTGGAATTAACTCTCAGGAGATGTATGGAAATGTTAGGCAGTTTCTTGATACCTTATCTTTCAGACGTGACTAATCATTCCAGTTAAACTCCTTGCCTCATCTTTAACCTATCACCATTTTTCAAACACAATGAAATGTGTTTTTTTTCTTCTCTTTGCAGTTTTAAATAAAATCAGAAAATGCACTCAGCCACATGGAAGTGATCTATAAGAAGGCTCATTTGGAAGAAAAACACACATTTAGTGAGCAAGGTGCTGGGTTCGGCTTTGGTAGAGCAGCGCCAGGCAGCCCAAGAATCCTCTTTTCTCTCTCTCTCCACTTTCTCCCTCTCTTCCTCCCTGTCTTCATCCCTCCTTCCCTACCTCCCTCATTTTTTCCCCCTCCAGCCCTCCCCACTTTTCTCCCTTCCTCCCTCTCTTCCTCCCTTCCTCACTCCATCCCTTCCTTCCTTCCTCCCTCCCTAGAGTACATATAATTACTATATATATGATATATAATATAATATATAGAATATATTATATAGAATATAATATATAGAATATAATATATAGAATATATTATATAATATATAGAATATATTATATATGTGATATAACCAATGAATTACTAAACATTTAGATTCTTATTATTATTTATTAGCTGAGATTAGGTCACATAAAGGAAAACGAGTTTTGGTCAAGTGGACTTAAATTTAAGTTTTTAAACTTCTTGGATTTCATTTCTTCCTCTGTAAAATGAAGTCAACTATTCATGGTTTATACGGCTATTGTGTGGATTAAAAACCACAAAATATGTTTAGTACCTGAAATCGTGTTTGGTTCATGGAAATGCTTAATAAATGGCAGCTAATATCATTATTTCGTATTTTGCAAGTTGAGTAATAATTGTTAGTCTTAGCCCATCCTTCCAGGGGGTCAGAGTGATTTTTATTTTCTGCCATAGAAACTGCAATGAGTGAAATGCAAAACTTACTCAAGGTTGCCCAATAAGTCACTCACTGTCATTAGGACTTAAGGGTTTTCGTCTTCGCTGTCTGATTTTAGTCCATTAGGCCACAAAGTCATCAAAACAAACCAGAAAAGAGCACCATCAAAAAGCAAAAGTAATAAAATCAAAGGATCCTGGAGCAGTATTGTACTAAAAGCCATCTGCTATCTTCATCCACATTCTCAACCCTCTTGAAATGTTATTTGTAAAGCCTTAAAAGGCTTGACTGGAAACCTTCAAGTCTTTTTAAAGATACAGTATATCTATCGCTGACTCATGCATGCTGAATTAAGAATTGTAATATAGATTTTTGAATATACATCAGAGAGATGCCGATTCCTTTTACATTGCCAGAGCCCCTTAGGCTTTTGCTATAGAGAAAGCAGCTTTATGATTCGCTAAGCAAATAATTGTTGCTCAGTGGTAATGGGGGGAGAAAGAGAGAGAAAGAGAGAGGAGGGGAGGGGAGGAGAGGGGAGAAGAGAAGAGAGGAGAGGAAAGGGAAGAGAGAGAAGAGACAAGAGAGAGAGCCGAGAACATGTGCATTTAGTGTGTTTGGAGAAGTGGAGGTAGTGGAAAGAGACCATTTGCAACATTTAGATGATAATAAATGCTGGTATGCTGTTATTTCAGTTCTTTTCCAAATGGAAAAAAAAAAAAAAATTTGACACGAAGTTGCTGTCTTAGCATTTCCACTTGTCATTGTTGCCTTGTCTCCCTGCCTTGCTCTGTGGGATGCCCTTCTTCTTCCTTCTCCTTTTCTCATTTGAGCCTGACAGGAACACTTTTGCTCAGTACCAGTGCAGTAACCTTACACTAGCTTAAGTGGCTGATCTCATTCTTCCTCTTTGTGGTTTGTGGGATTGCCCCTTTGGCTTATTACTTCCTTATACCACCTTGTGGATTTGCCTCTCTCACTGTACTTCTGTTTTTGCATTATTCTTTAAAAATACAACAATAAGTACTTAAAATATAAAGCCTTTTTAACACCAATTGTGGGGTAAACATTTTTTATGTGAACAATAATGAGGGAAAAGAATGGATTTCTCCAATTTTTGCAAAGCCCCGATGAAGCAGAGGGCAAATTCTCAAGTTACAAGATTTCTACTTGTCCTGTTTCTGAGGAGCAGAGAAAAGAAAATTTTTTTTGCAGATATTTTAAGAGATGGCAAAACAGGGAAGCAAACCAAAGCCATCACAAAAGGCTCCCAGTGTAGACCCAGCCATCTGCATATAGTTCACAGAACTCTTCTGTTTATTTATGAGTCGTGGAATGTGTGAAGCCAACTTCTAGCTGTAAAAGGACATACAGTTGCTCTCATATAATTTCTTTGGCCTATTTTTCCTCCAAAAAATCAAGAGTTTGCTTTCTCATATATAGGGGAACACTGCCATACACCAGGATCCAGTTTGGGGGTATTCAAATTCCTTTGATAAAGCATTTAAAATGACAACTGAAAAATATACTTAGCACAAGAGGGTATAGATTTAAATAAATGCAACTGGCCTTGATATGTACTATACATTGAAGTACTGCACCTGCCAAGAATACTTTAGAATAGCTATAATGTACTCCAAAAAAGAAAGGATTAAATTGAACAAAGACACATTAATTTCCTGGTATAATTTGTGTGTTTTTTTCAAGTTAATAATCTGTGATTAAGACAAGCACGAAGGAAGACAATGAAAGAAGCCATGCATTTTACCTGAAGCCTTCACAAATTGCTTCCTAGTAAGATTTTTCTGGAGGTTTTTATAGGGAAAAATGGTTCCTCAAATTTCATCACGATATAATGAATTCAAGGAGCTAAATTGTTTATACATTAAAAAAAAAATTAAATGTGTCTGCCATTCTTGTTCTGCAGCTCTGTGCTCTATCTTTCTAGTTAAAAAGAACATTATGTTTTGCAGGCCAGCGACTTTCTAGATATGATGTTTTAGTTTAATCTATCCAAAGCATTACCCTGCAGACATTCTAAGAAAGTTGTTTTTCTGACATGATGTGATTTTATGATCTCTTTGAAACATGTTTAGCCTTCAGCATTATCCACAAATAGATGGAAATAGGTGATAGCTTGAGTGTCTGACCTCTAAATGTGGGTTTGGAGTTACCCCCTAATATGTGAAAATGTAAAATGCTACATATACCCAGGAATATAAGAATATAAACAAATGCCACACTGGGCAAAGCCAGGAGTATTTAACTCCAGTTTCTCTTTGTCTCCTTATAGTTTCCAGTGGGTCTTGGCTAACATCTGGTGATGGATAGCATATATTAAAAAAAGATGTCACTACCCTCAAAAAAAGGTGAAGCAAGATTAATATTCTCCAGACTTTTCTATTGCCAGACAGAAAAACCTTCCTACCCATGCAGTTAAGAACTTTACCCTTAGGGGAGGTGTCAGCATGTCAGTATGTTTTCTTTAGGAATGCATTGTCTGAGAACAGAGTTTCATAGAGCGTTGGAGAGAAAAAGACAAAGGCCATTGGGCACACGGGTTGATTGTGAGGATGGGGGCGGGGAGGACCTTGATGTGAAAAACTAGCTGGAGAATAGTAAAAAAATGGGCTTTGGTTTTTAGCTGGTGCTTTTAGCAACAATTCCAGCTATCTACAATATGTTAGGAAGAGAGATAAACCCATTGGAAAGTATTCTTTTCTCACTTGTAATATTTTATATCATGCTCTTTATTCAGGTTGGGAATTCAGAAATAACCTGCCCATGAGGAGTGCAGAAATTTATTGAACAGATAGAAACCCATAATTAAAATGTGAAGATCGGTGCCAGTAGATGACCAACTATTATTTTCTCTGGAGATCATACCCTTTTTATTCATTCTGATGATAACATGTTCCTCTCTTTTGAAATGCTTTTAACATTTGCAATTAGTAGGTTCTTTGTGCGGTTTGATTAGTGTCTGTTTTCCATACCAGATTTTAAGTTCTTATAATGGAAGGGACCATGAATATTTAGTGCAACACATACAAGAATCCCAACAAGTACTTTCTTGAATGGGTGGATGTATGGATGAATGAATGAATAAATGAGAATTACACACAATGTGACATGGTACACTTTGTATGGAAGACAAGATTGGAAGGGGAACAGGTGGGGAAGGAAAGCTATTAAGGATCTGGAGTACCATAGGTATTGGCTTATGTTCTATAGGAGGTGATGAAAGAATTTTAGCAGGAATGTGACACAATAGGATTGATGATTTAGCAGTCCACTGTGAAGGTCAAATGGAAGAAGAATCATGAGAGGGATGGCAGCACAGAGCATACTGGATAGTGTACCTGCAATAATTACTACAGCGTTCTTTTTTTTTCATATAGTACTTTCTATTTCCTGATATTTGCTTATTTATACATTTATTATCTACCAATGTCTCTTTATCCTTCCATGAGAGAAAAGATAGTGTCTGTTTTGTTCAATGCTGTAGCACCAGCAATTACAACTACTAGCAAAAGGTAGGACCTCAATTAATGTTTATTGAATAAATAAATAATAATTTTTAAAGGCCTTCAGCAGTTAGGGAGCAGTTCATCAGTGTCAGTTAATCAATATATTATATCTTATCTCAGCCTGTCTTTTTCCTGGACATTCACCTCTTTTAACCTACTTTCCATTTTGGGGGGTTATCTATGACTTTAAATAAAGTGAACATAATTCTTCCAGTTAAGGATATAACAATTGTTTTCAAAGACTGTCACATGTTCTGATTTCCGTCCTCACCTTGGTCAGCTTGTGTTCGATTAGATATGAGACAAACAAACAAAAACCCATCTGAGCTCATTTTAACATATAATCGAAAGAACAAGCTTGTTCCCACAGCCGCCTAGATTTTGTCCTTGAGAGATTTATGGTACATTAGGGTGAGATTGCAATTTACCTTTTCATCAAGATTAGAGTAACCTCTTCGTAACAGTACACAAATCTATTTAAATAAGTGTACACAGACCGCACTTTCTCCTTGTCGTAGAAAACACTTCTCTGTGCCTAGACATTTACACTTCTTTCTAAAACTCAGACAGAAATCCACAATGATGATTTTCTTGTGAGTCTCTGTGGTAAACATGTCACAGTATCTAGGAAATAATAAATGATCTTGACTACCAAATTTTATTTCCAATTAAAAATTGCTGCACTGTGTCGTTCTCTTGTCTTCAATGTCCAGGAATTTTTCTTAGCTGAAGTCGGGAAAATCAGTTTACTTACAGATTGTGTTTGTTTCGAGTTTACATTGTTGGAGTTCCCGAGCACTGGGTTCTTATATGTAGCATGTGGGCATGTTTATTAGCTCTTACTAAATAAATACATACAAATGAAGCATGGGTAATGTGATCTGAAAAAACTAGCAATTTGTGTAGAGATTGACTGAATTTTGCAGTGTTATTAAAACTCAAAACCCAAAAACTCAGCTTCTCATGGCAACATTGCCACTGAGGGAGTAACATCATGTATGATCAGGAATTTATTTATTTATTTTTTCTTACATGCTTAGCTATAATTATCAGAAAAATAAGCTTTTCAAATATTTTCATTTTAGTCAACCATCTGAGAATCCTGTGGGTTCCACATATATGTTAATGTTAATTTTCATTGCCTACTTTCTGTTTCATACTAGCCTTTTCTTTTCTTTTTTTTTTTTTTTGGAGCCTAACATGTATATTGTTTTTAGGTAGGTGTAGAATCAAGATACTTAGAAAGAAGTTATGGAACGTAAAACCAAAAGTTTCCTTCCCCAAGTCAAGTATTCACATAAATCACTTTATTTGTCTAATTTGTCTATGTTTTAATATATAAATATATATGTTTATACTGAATGCAACATATGTGTGATATATATATATATATCATATATAGTGGTATATATATTATTACATATATGTATATATATGATAAGATATATATATGTATATCTTTAAAATATGCATCTTTGTTTCAAAAATAATTGGAGCACACTTCAGTTTCCATGTTAATGAAATAAGCAGACATTCTCCAAGGGTGGTGGGGAATACTGAAAAAGTGCAAACTAATACAACCAATATCAAAGATTCAGTCATTTGAATCGCTCTCCTCATGGTTGAATTAGGTGGGACTACCCAAGCCACCCGTCTTCTACATTTTGAGGGGGAGGGAGGTAAGAACTACAGCTGATACTCTTAAAAATCTGTGTATGATTTTGGCTACTAAAAGTGCATCTTAGAATGTGAAGGGTCCCCCCGCCCCTTATTTTTCACCTACCAGGGTAACCGATACCACTAATCTTTAGGAGAGTTTTGTAGTCATTACTTTATCAGTGAAGTTCTTCTAAAGAGCTTAAATACTTAAGTGATTTCCCTCAGAGCAGTAATGGTGAATTATGTGGTGCTGTAATTGTGCTATTAGTTTATCGAAGCTAAAATGCAATCTACTTAATTTGAGGGTTTTATTGCACATTGGTCTCAAAAGGTGAAACATATTAAAAACATATTAGCTCTTTTAACAGGAGGTTAAACCTTTCAGATGCTGTATTTGATGGAAATATTCTCTCTTGCATTTACTTTGAATATTAGCGTAGACGTTTACTTTGACACATGTGTAACTTGAAAAATTTGTGGAATATTTACTTAATATTTATTCATTTGTGGAGTTGAAATTATAGTTATTTTAGTAAAATTAATCCAACCTCATGACATATATATATATATATATATATATATATATATATATATATATTTAATATGTCACTTTATTATGGAATTATACCACTGATGTTGTAGTGTATTTACAACTTGAAAACACAGGTCTGTGTGTTCAAAAGGAAATAATTATTACTAGGCATAGCCCATAGGATTTTTAGGGTGGCAAAACATTTCCGTATAATACTTTAATGATGAATACATGCCATTATACATTTATTAAAATTCATAGAATATTCAACACCAAGAGTGAACCATAAGGTAAACTGGTCTTTAGGTGATAATGATGTGTTAATGTAGGTTCACTGATTGTAACTACTGTACCACTCTAGTATAGGATGCTGGTGATGGGGGAGGAGATACATGGAGACTCTATACTTTCCGTTCAATTTCGCAATGAACCTAATACTGCTCTGGGGAAAAAACAAAACTATTTTTTAAGGGAAAAAAGAAAGTCTGTGTTAGCTTAAAATGAGTGGATGTCTCACCATCTATTCTTATTTGAATACTGTTGTGAAACTAGAAATTGATTGACTCAACATGGTAAAAAGTTCTTTAGAAATGCTGTCTTTTTAAAATTTAATCGTAATCTTGGAATTATCTTTTAAATGATAGTTTAATTAGCAGACGTAACATTTATCAGCATACTAAAAATTTACTTCAATGGTGATATTTACATGTTTGAATATCTAGAACAGAGCTTCTCAGCTTCAGCACTATTGACATTTTGGACCAGATATTTCTTTTGTTTCCAGGTGGCTGTCCTGGTTATTGCAGGATATTTAGTAGCATCCTTGTTATCTATCCATTAGATGCCAATAGTGCCACCTGAGTTATGAAAATCAAAAATATCTCCAGACATTGCCACATGTCATCTGATGGGAAATTGCACTCTGTTGAGAATTATTGTTTGCAAGGTAAACGTGCACAACTATATTTTATTGTTCAAACTGTACCATGTGCATATGTGTGTGCGTGTTTAACTTAGTTCTGTGTATAGAAGTCTGATATTTAAAAGACAACAGTGTGGAGGTAAAAAGAAAATTTTTTAGCTTAGTTCATAACTCCCAATGCTATAAGATTGTGTGTTTCCCTCTCCTTTCCATGTAGTAGAATGACAAAGGATAGATGCAGATTTGCACCCTCCTGTTCAAAGGAATATATAAGAGAACTATTAGTTGTTTTAGCTTTCTGCATTAGCACAGCCCTCCTCTGTGCTTCACACCAGAAGGCTTTAGAATAAACATTTGGCTGAAACGTCTTTACAGGACTCATCCAGCTGTCCTGTGAAGGATCTGTTGCCCACGCCCACATGCATTAATATGTGACTTGCCAAAATGTTTATTTGCCTTCACACAGACAAAGGCAAAAGACAAATATGAATAATATATTGTTAAATGATTACTTTTTTAGCTAATCAAGTGAACTTGAGGAGTTTTCGTGTATAAGATACATGGTTTGATGGGCATTTTTAAAAAAAAGAATTTTAGAAATTGTTAACTAACATTTGCTAAAAATCACAATTGTAAGTTAATCTTGTAGTGGATTTTCATAATGCAAAAGAGTTTTATAAATAAATTACAGTATGATTTTTATTTCCTTTGGATAATTATATATTTTACAGACTATTTTTGTCCTATCTCCTTGCTCTTTCCTTTCTCCCACCTTTCCTTTATTACTTTGCACACATTTGTTACTACTGTTGCATCTCTAAACCTTGTAATATATGAATGTGAACTTGACATTTAGAGCGGATGCCGATAATGATAGCATATTACTCTAAAATAATTTTCAAGAGAAAAATGCAAGCCTGTATCTATTTTGCAGCTATTAATGTATATTTAATGAATTACCTTGATATAGCCCTACTCTGACTTTAATGAGCAATACTATTTTCACTCCCATAAAATATACATCCAATCAATTGTATATGAATGGATTATTTACATCCACCATAAGCACAAACTTATGCAATTGTGAAATCATATCACACTTTTCACAACAAATGCTTTCTAAAGTAGTTTTAGTGAATGTACCAATGGCAATCTGAAGTCTTTAGTAGAACATAAAACTGCAGGTAGCTAACATTTGGCTAGGTAGAAACTTTAAATATATTTTAAAATTTGAAGTATTCTGTATAAACAACTATGTGATCCAATTGCAAATTTAAAAAATGGTAGCGGTGATATATCATCAGGTAATTCTCTGCATAATTGTTTTTAATGTATATTTATCACAGTACTACCATATGAGATGCTGATTTTGGGGCATTTTTAGAAATTTCTGTTTCAAAACCTTTCCTTTTTCCTTTAATTTTTCTTCTTTTCAGATGAGGACAGATGCAAAGAGATCTGTGGGCCTAAAAGAAACTATTAAAAAAATACTTTTGACTAATTAGTTTGGCATAAATACAACCCTGCTAGCTTTTAGTACAATTGAAAATAAGTGCTGAGGTTTGGAGGTCTTTCTTCTCATAGTTCTGCTAAATCATGCTTAAAGTTCAGTTTGTATTCCAACAGTAGCATTTAAAACAGCATAGTTAAGAATCTCTTAACATTTCCATTTACAACTTTCCTCTCCTTCTAACATTTTCTTTATTGATTGTAGGATGTTTTATGGTAACAGCTTATCAGCAGTTATAGCCAATGACCTAAATATGCAATTAAAATCATACAATCCTAGCTAGGTGATAAACTGGCCCTCACTATGGGGCTTTGAAATACTATTTTCTTTTCTCAAGATGTCTTCTTATGAATAATTATAAAATAGAAAAACACACTACTGAGAGTGAACCCTTTAGAGAAATCATGTTAGGTTCTTCATAGATTTTAAAATGAAGGTGTTTAAAGATTCTTTTGTTAATAACACTTATTGGCCTTTACTATCCCATTCCAACTAAAATCATTCATTTATTTGCAGTTTGTAGGTGGAGAAAAATAGCATGGGGATGTCTGTATTTTTTATAAGTTACATGATCGTATGGAAAACTGCCATCCAAGAGAGTATAGAGCATGTCTTTTGCTAAAACGTGGCCCTCTGACAGTCATGTGGTTGTGTACCAGAGAGGTCACAACCCCCAAGGACTGTACCTGGGGAAATCATAGGCCTTTGTGAAAAACAACAGCAACAACAAAAGCATGGTCTACTTCCATACGTTATAGTTGAGATGAGTTCCTTTAGATCGCACAGATAACGACACCGTAGCTGTCAGATCACCACCCGATTTCCTGATTCTTAGTACATGTAGACTGCTGGTGTTTCAAGGCCTTTGTCCACTTCATGCTATTTTCAGTCTCCTTCCCTCTGTTTTCCCAAGGCATCATAAGGCCTTCAGCAATTTAAAGGATTCTGGTTTACTAATGGTAGAAACAAACTTTGATTATAATGTGCACGCAAGTGTGTGTGTGTATGTTGTGTGTGTGCTGTGTGTGTGTGTGTGTGCTGTGTGTGTGTGTGTGTGTGTGTGTGGATTAGGTTAGTTTCTGAATGAGGTTAGTTTCTGATGTATAACTTCTGCTTATTCAAAATTAATGAGCTACATAATTTTGTTAACTTATTTTACCTTTTTGGGGTTTCACTTTCTCTGTGTTTCAACTATAATGCTGCTGCTTGTTATGAGAGATCTAATGCACTAAATTCAAAGCACTGATCATTTTCTTCCACTAATCAAAGCTCCCACATCGGCCTCCTCCTGCTCAAGCTCCAAACCTCTTTAGCTCATTGTTTTTCCCCGCTATTCTTTCTTTCACTTCTATTCCCTTAACCCAAGGTAGAATAGGTACTCTATTCTCTGGGAGCGCAGACGTGTCTGTGTCAGACTGAGACTTAAGTCTATCCTAGTATTAGCTTCACATCAAAATTGTTCTCCTGACAGCTAACAGTCTGTGTAGTCCTTAGTTCTTCTGTATAACTTTACTTTGTCTGCAGCATAATCTCTTTCATTCTGCCAAAGAGCCAGTCTCCTCCTCTTCCTTTGGCTATCCCGTATCTTCCAGATTCTTTATATTTTTCTTGCCTGTGTCTTCGTACAGCTCCCAACTGTTTTCTCCACAGACACCAGCTATTATCCCTTCTCATATAATCTTGTGCTATTACAAGTATAATTTCATTACACTATTTTTGTGAGGACTTCACCTAAGAAGGTATTCTTGATGTATATACATAGTATTTGTGACAGGGGGGCACGGTTTCACAATATTTCAGTGTCTGCGTTCAGTCTTCATTGAAGAAATGGGAACGACCTTTTAAACTGCAAGTTGATGACTAAACATTGAGTCTGCTTGGATATTGATTTTCCTTCCGCTCTACTTTCAATTTTAATAACTGTTTTTCTCCTCATTCCTCTCTCCAAGCCATAGAGTATTTGTGCTAGAAATAGCTTTGTGGATAATTTAGTCTTATCCTATATTATATATGAGAAAACTAGATCCAAAGAGCCTTAAGTGATTTGTTCTGAATCCAATCAGAAATCAGGCTTTTGCTTTTTTTGTTGTTGTTGCTACAATTTCTAACTCTGTACTCTGTTTAACTCTGCATCTTTGCTTTATATCTGGTTGTTTAATGAAGTCGCTACCTTTCGCATCTATATTTGCAGCATGACTTTTCTCTTTCTAAGCTTCTCAGAGACCGGGAGCCTTTGGCAGGGCCCTAACCCATGACTGGGCAGTCACTACCAGATACCAGACTAGCCTCACGCCCACTGCCTGCTGACTGCTAGTACCCACCTTTACCTCTCTGGTTCACTATGTGTCTAGTAATTCTATGTGGGCTCCATGAGGCCTTCTTGGTTTTCTCCCAATATCACTTGCCGCTCTGCTTCACATACCAAGTTTCCTCTTCTTGACTTCCTACATTCTCTCTAGTTGCCTGTCCAAGAGAAATATTATAGATTCCTGGTGTCTGTAGTTTACTTATCTCTTGCTCTGACTGGTGGAGATATTCAAGGACACCATGGACTACTTCCCTGGAATTTCTTTATAAAGAGACCCTACAATTGTTTTTGGAAATGTATAGTGTTGTTTAAGTTGAACACATGAGGAACACATGCAACTTTCCTTCAGTTCTTCTGAGACTGAGAAAGTGTGTCTGTATGTGTGTGTGTTTATGTTGACATACCACACAAATGATTAAAAACATGATGTTAATGGAGGGATTCCTTTGAAGACGTTATGGTATAATGGGATAAGTTTGGGCCTAAGAATCATATTCACTCGATTTGGAACCTAGTTTCTCTAAGTACTACCGTGTTTCCCAGAAAATAAGACCTAGAATAAGACCTAGCTGGACAATCAGCTCTAAGGTATCTGTTGCAGCAAAAATTAATATAAGACCTGGTCTTATTTTACTATAATACCGGGTATAATATAATATAATAAATATAATACCGGGTTTTAGATTAATTTTTACTCCAAAAGATGCATTAGACTGATCGTCCGGCTAGGTCTTATTTTTGAGAAAACACAGTAAATATGTGACCTTTGAAAGAAGTATATGTTCAGTACCAGAGTCAGAATTCAAACACGGATTTACGAAGCTCAAAAAAAATTTACGTTTTTCACACACCATGACTTGAGGCATTCCCTTTTTGAGAACATTCATTACTGTAACTAAAGGGAAGTATTCATGGTTTTCTGCCTTTAGCAGGAAGGACAAATGGGCTTTATCTTACCTGAAGGTAAATAATTGAAGACTAAATGATTGGTCAAATAATTTAACATCTTTGAGCTTCAGTTGCCTCGGTTGTAGCATTGAGATAAAGATAGTTGTATGGCTAATGTAAGATCATGTGTGTGAAAGATGCATTTTAGAAATAGCACTAATAGAACTATCATTCTACCTTCTCTCCATCCTAAGAAACTGCGTAGGATACAGTTTTCTATAAGTAATGATTATGTCTTCATTTGTTTAGCTGTTATAACAAAATACCACAGTCTGGGTGGCTTATAAACAGCAGACATTTATTTCTCACAGGTCTGGAGGCTGGAAGTCTAAGATTATGGTGCTAGAATGGTTGGACGAGGGCCCTCTTCTGAGTCTCAAATTTTCCATTGTCTCCTCATGTGGGAGGAGGGGCAAGGAAGCTTTGTGGGGTCTCTTATCAGAGCACTAACTCCATTAGTGAGGGTTCCACCCCTATGACATAATCACTTCCCAAAGGCCCCACCTTCTAACACCATCATCTTGGGTGTTAGGATTCCAACAGATAAATTTTGGGAGGAAGCAAACATTTAGACAATAGCAGATTATCATTAATTGGTTGGCAGAGTGTATTGTACCTAGGAAAGAGATTTGCTGATGGAGTGGAATAGATAAAATGTGTGAAACTGCCATTTAATGCTGTGTGATTTTATGTTGTTTAATGCAACAAAACACCTAAGAATAGTGTTTTCCTGTCTAAAAAAGTGTTGTGATGTAAACATCTGTATTTCTGGCTAGGGAGCTGAGTGTCTTTTTTTTTGCTATTTTAATGTTTTATATTTAAGAGGCTATGGCAAAAAATATAAAGCACAGGTTTCCAAGATAGAGTCACATCAGATTCAATTTAGGTCATGTGTTTATATGTAAATATAAACAATAGATTCATGTACCATGCAATGTAGCATTATGTCAAAGTCAAGAAAGCAAAAGGCCTGGATATAAGTGTGAGGGGATTTGAGGATGGAGCTCATTTTTCCAGATCTGAGGCAGTAGCCCAAGCTACTAAGAGCTTCAGAGATATCAGGGGATAATCTGTCGTTCAGCAGTACTACTTCATCTAATCAGCCAGACTCCTAAACTATCTCTTGAGACTCCTTGAAGGAGTCTCAAGTTATGAATATGTTAACCAAAACAGTGGTAGAGTAGAAAGCCTCTTGGTGAACAAATCAAACAGCACTACTTGATGGTCTTTATTGAATCATAATAGTCCTTCTGAAAAATCCTTGAAGGAGGATGAACTTTAAACTTTTGCACATTAAACACTTATTCAATAATACTGTGCCCTCCAATTTTCAATGCCTTCTTCACAGAATTCCAGTTGCTCTAGCGTGGGCTTGGGGGCTAAGGTGGTATAATTCATAGAAAATGATGTGGAACTGTCAGAACCAAAATTTAAACTCAGCTCTATCAATCTCAAGGGGACAAACAACAACAAACAACGCCCCCAAAAACAAAAAACAGAAAACAATCTTTGTTCAGGAATGTTGATCCAGCCTTACTGAACAGCAACGTGTTTCCTATTTATGCTCTTAATGTTTGTTAGGGATGGCAAATGGGTTTCATTCAACCTGTTTCTTCGTAAGAATTGATTGGTAATGGCTTTCCGGAGTGCTACCCTGAGAAAGAGTTCATGGTAGATCCATGTTACTGGGAAAGTGACACGGTTAATTAGAGAGATCTGCCTTGAAATGGGATGGGGAGGATTTGCTATTTCTGTGTTAGAAAGAAAATGTCTAGGGGAGTGCTTGGTGAATACTAGGTATTTAAGAAATGTTATTTGTCATCCATTTGTTATTAACCACCTCTTCTAGGTGTAGCCACAGAGCCTTCTTACAGTGGGCCTCTATTTAACAATGTCTAACCAAGAACCCCAGAAGGCCGAGTGGGAAGTTAAGCAGAAAGTCAGATACAGGAAGTGGTTTTAGATATGCTACCATATTGGTGTGTAAGAGAGTTTGTTCAAGTTTTATGTATTTATGTTTATTTTTAAATTAAACACATTAGGATATTCATAAAAGGTGGCATAATATATTCTGGAATATGGAAAGTAAGCTGAAGCTATATTTTGTCTTGTATTTATTACCTTGTCACATCATGCCTAAGATACTCAGGAAAGGTATCCAAGATAAAAATAATAATATATTTAATTCTTCTATTACCATCCCTTATTTTTTCTCCTTAAAGATAAAAGTCACTTTAGCTGTAAAAGTGTAACTATCAAATCAGCAAGGATTTTTTTTTTTTTTTTTTTTAACCATTTTGTACTCAAAAGCCTACTTTTCCCTCTGAATAGGTGTGGAAGAATGGTCTCCTAAGAGACTAGATTAATCAAATTTAAAAGCAAATGTAAATTTAAATCAACCATGGAGCCCTGCTGTACAGCAATTAACATTTCAAGGTAAAATGAAATGTGATAATAAATACTGGTTCTATGCAGAATTGGAAACATATTCTCTTTCATGGTGTATTTGGTCAGAGAACAGAAATTTGAGAGGAAAACTATTATTAACACACTAGTTTTGACACTTCAAGATATAATTTAAACATGATTAAAACTGATATTTAAAAAAAAATCTCAATTTTCCCACTTCATGCTCTAGATAAGTTTCTTAATTTTGGCACTATTGACATTTTGGACTGTACAATTTTTTTCTTTAGGGGCTCTCCTATGCATTGAGGATTTTTAGCAGCATCCCTGGCCTCTACTCACTAGATACCAGTAGCAACTCTCCCCCTCCTACTCTTGGCAGTTGTGACAACCAAAAATGTCTCCAGATACGAAGCACTGATTTAGGCATTAAGAGAACTGGGTTATCACTCACTAGTTCTAACAGTCACTGTGTAAATTTTTTTGTGGTTACCTATTCTCCCTAGACCAGGTTTCAACTTAAATAAGTGAGGAGAGAATTCTAGAATTCTCTGGTTTGATCTTTCTATACCTTTCTTAAAGAAAAAAGAAAAATAATAATGTTCCAAAGACAGAAAGTCCTTGAGGATGGTCCTTGGGGATAAGGCAGAACGGATTGTGAAGAAGGGCTAAAATTGGTCTAGTAAGAACAAAATTAATGGAGCCATGCATATTCTTTATGAATGTCACCCAGGAGTCTGAATTTTTATAGTTGTTCTTGGTTACCATGGGAATCTGTTTAAAGAAGTTGGAAGCAGTTGGAGGGACAGTGGAAGGTTGTGAGGGGTGTGTGGGGATAATAATACATTTCTAGAAGCATTCAAGAAGTAAAGAATTCCCTTCTATGTAACGTTTATCATTTTTTTAAAGCTATTTTTCGGGTAAAGCAAATATTATTATTTTTATCTTTCTGATTAGGATCTCTGTCGTTCTGAATAAGTGACTAACCAGAAACCATGATTTAGCCCTTGTCTTGCTTCTTTTCTTCTGCTCCATGAGTGAGGTCCAGCATTTGTTTTCTGAAGCCAGAAGGCTCACTGCTAACTTTCAGTGTCCACCAGATCTGCTGCTGTGGTATTTCTGGGTCTGCTGATCAGGACAGGAAGCGGCCCATTGGTGAAGTGTCTGTACATAGGCAGGTAATGGAGATTCTAATTTAATGGGACTGAGGTAGGAAAAGCAGAACATAAATGACAGCTTTCTAAAGATGTTTAATTTGTTATGCTCAGAAAAAAACATCAAGGTAGACCTGCTTCTTCTTCATTTATGCTTGTGCCTTGTTATGTTTCTCAACTCTCTTCCTTTTCTATGCCATCAATTGCCCTTTGTCCCTTGAGTCAGACTCCCCAGCAGAAATGTGCTGGGCACGCTTGGTATGACTGTGACTAACACTATGGCAGGCCAGTGGACACTGTTACTCTTTGCAGCAAACTCATCCTTCCTCCCTGATGAGAAATCACTTTTACTGGAAGATATTCTTAATCACCAGTCAAATGAGCCTCTCTTGAAATCTGGCTTCCCTGTAACCTGCTGCTACCACCTTACCGTATTGGCATCGAACAGGATCATTTATCAGCGCAAGTTAATTTCATGAAATCTGTTAAATAGGATGATCTTTTGCTTTGTGGCATGAAGATTATGTTAGTAAATTTAGTAATACAGAGGAGTTAGTTTAGGCATAGTCTAATCCTGTTCTTTTTCTTGTTGCAGAGCTAGGGGACAGATAATTTATTATACACTTATTCACCCTGAATAGGTCAGAACCATGAAATTTGAGAATCCTTCATTTTAGGCTCTCAAGTCATTTAGGAGATTAAATCTACATTGTGCTTTAATCTGCCAGACGACCATTGTCATCAGTAAAATGTCGAATCTGTCAGCATTGTTAATGTAAGGGGCACTGTCTGGGTAATCATCTGAATTTGGTGACAAGTAATTTTATTGAAGGTCCAAGTGAGAACTTAACCCTCTTGATTTTTTCCTTTGAACCCATTTTCTTACTTTTGATGGAATGAGGATATTTTTAGAAAATACAGTGCCTTCTATGCTGGTTTTAAATAAAATGTTTCTTACTCTTACACCTAAATTTAATTCATCTGAGAGAGGTTATGCCAAGAAGTAACAGATTACTGAAAGAAAGGAAGGAAGGAAGGGAGGAAGGAAGGAAGGGAGGGAGGAAGGAAGGAAGGAAGGAAGACAAGGAGGGAAGGAGAAAGAAAGAAAGAAAAACTAATTTTACAAGATTGAGAGCACTCTATGTTTCTACCTTGTGCTGAATCCCTGTTTTCATAGTAATTCTTTGATGTCTTTAACTTTTGTTTTTGAACAGAGGAGAGTTCTTCTCCCATCATAGATGTACAAGAGTTGTATTAATCCTTGATATTGCTTGAAGCAACTTTTCATAATCAAATATGTTCTCGTTCTCTTAGGTAAGAATTTAGGCAGGTAAAAGAAGAAATATAGATTAAACTCTGAGCTTCTTAAATAATTCAGGATTGTAAGATGTTACTAAAGTTTAGAAGTCAGATAATGAAAATGGAATCTGTATTCTGCATTTGTCTATCATACCAATATAAGCTTGATCTAAAAATATAAATTTTTGTTTTCATATTTATAAAACATAAAATCACATTCCAAGTATATGATCTCTCTCTCTCTCTCTCTCTCTCTCTCTCTCTCTCTCTCTGTATATATTATTAATGCTTAAGGAAGTATAACAGTGGTGAATTGCAGGTCATTTTGCAAGCACTTACTATGCTTTAAACCAACATAAAATCAGAACTGAAATTTGTTTATGTAATAAGATTAAACAGAGGTGTATATATGTGGTTTACTAAAAATATGAGTCTAGTGAATTTCAAATCCACATTTTTATCACTAAAAAGAAAGATAATTTGATTTATTTTCTGCAGACAAAATCCTGTAATATTTGAGTGTGAAATTGTACATCTAAGTCTTTACTTAGATTTTTTTTTTTTTTAAGTCATCAAATGACTGCACTTTGTCAGGCGTTTCAATTATCAAGGAAGAGCAATGGTGGTGGTGAGTCAATGTGCAGGCTGAAATTGAGAGGTAATGAAATAGATTCTGAAATTAGAAAACATGGTTAATGGTGATGTTTGAATGAAACCTTTTCAAACCCACTGTCAAAACACAACTTCTTCTCTCCTCTTGTTTGAATCGCATGGCAACCTTGCTACCTTTTACAGTGACTTCCCTTCTGGGGCGTGTTTTCTGAATGCCTTTCATTTAATAGGCATATTTGAGAAATCTAATTTTGCTGTCTGCTTCAGATCAGCGAGGCTGTGGAAACCTAACCATTTTAGACTGTCTGGATGCTGTTTTCATCAAGTCATTAACATTATTATTGAGGGTGACATGAGGAAGTTATCTCCCCTCACTCACAACATCTTATTTATTAAAGACCACAGCCCCTTAACCTTTATAAAGGATGTGGTTTCACCAAGTTAACTTTTTATGTGGACCTGTTTTCCACTATAATTTTAGTTTATGTCTGTCTGCAGTGCTTCCTGCAAAACTTACAAGGTTTCTTCATGTCAGTGAAGCAGGGCTGGGTTATGAATACGTGTTCATAGGATCTTAGCACATCAGAGTTGGAGCCTAGACCCCTCAATTTAGAGATGAAGGAGCTGAAATTCAGACCTTCGGGCCAAGTAGCATCAACACAATGAACTCGATTATGAATATCCTGACACTTCATTAAGTGTGTTTTTCCTGTCACCCCTCTTGCCCATTTCCCCCAGTCTTATCTTCATTACAACTATATTTTGCGACCCTATATTTGTATTAACCCTTTTTGTTCTGAATCGTTTCTTCTTTGTTTATGTTGTATCACAGCACAGGTCTCAGTCTTCTGCTTTGTGCCATGATTCATTTGGTCTGAACTCTAACATGCACAATTCTGTGCATTATAAAAGTAGTAATATTGTTTTTGTAAAAATGACACATACTTGGGTACACATTTAAAATGGTACAGAATTAAATAAAGACAATACTAAAAATAAGCAGAAATTACACCAGCCATCAAATCCATGGTTAATATTTTGGCAAATATACTTTCAATCGTATCTTTGTGCAAAGATGTATTTGTTAATTTACATATGAACTTTTGGCTGTATTCATTTATACCTTAACACATCACCAATAATGTCTGAATTTACCATTTCCTATAACACGGCTAATACAAATCCTTATCAATTAAAAAAAATTACCATTCTGATCTACATGAAGAAAAAGTCTTGTTTTGTTTTTTAATTTTACCTCAGCAGAAGTCTTTAAATCACTTTTTCATGTATTTTGTTCTTATGTGTGTTGGCACAACCATGTCCTTCTTTTGATCATAACTAATTTGTAAACTTTCTTATTTATCTGGCTGTTTACACTCCACATGTGATACTGTGCAAATACACACACACACACACACATATATATATATATATATATATATATATGTATATATATGTATATATATATATATATATATATATATATAAATTAGTTTAAGAAGAAATCCACCTTGTTAGGTCTTTTTTGTTGTTGTTTTTGTTTGTGTGTTTTTTGTTTTATGTCTTTTGCTATTTAAAGTTTTCCTTTGCAATGAAGATATACTTATTATTCTAAACTGTGCAAGTAATTAATTACTGGAATTATTAGGTTGGTGCAAAAGTAATTGCAGTTTTTGCAATTATTTTCAACCTTTTAAACCACAATTACTTTTGCTCCAACCTAATATATTCAGAGGTAGGCCTCTAGATTAGTAGGTTAATAGGAAATAAATTATTTAATAATTATCTTTCTTCAGAAGTAAGTGATATAGCCAATATCTCTGAAGCAAGGATAGGGTCTTTGATTAGGTAATAATAACAAAAGCCCAAGTATATGTAACCAGGCTAATTAGCTGTTTACTGATTTTCCTACCATTGGGTTAGCATCCCCTGGGCATTCAGTTCTTCATCTTATTATTGTACTGACACTCCACAGGAAGTTTTGTTGCTGTTGTGGTGGTTATTGTTGTTTTACCTTAAGTGTGTCCTGTGTGAGAGTAATTTCTGAGCTGAATATATTAAATTCCTGTCTTGAATTCTTGCAACTTGCCATTTGCTATTTTATCCTTGAATCTTGGAAAAAAGATCATTTTCCTGGAGAAATTCTTCATTGTCTGAAGGATAGTTGCCACAGATATGTTTGCTCAACACTGTTAATGTTTTCTGTCTTTCATATTGAGCCCTACAGCTTATGACTGTGATGCTTTCTACAAAGAAGTTTTTCTTTATTTCCTTTTTTCTTTTTGTTCTTTACTGTTGCTACTCTAGTGTTAGTGAACTTATGATTTTGTTTTTGGTGTAGTGCATTCTCTTTTTTTGGATTTTCTAGTTGCCTGTCCAAAATTCTGTTGCTGTCACCCTTGCCTCCTTCAAACACCAATGAAATGAAATTGAATGCTCGGTAACAGACCGAAGAGTGAGTGCATAATAATGATTAAGAATTTAAAAGATTTTATCAACTTTTTGGTTACAATTAGGAGATCACATTGACAGCTGATGAAGCCAATAAATCTGTCTACTACTTTATTTACTGCCACTGAGTGTGCGATATTTTCAAAACAATAGCTTTTAATTTCATTCCCCTACATGTGCAGTGGAGAGGGCTGTTTCTTTAGCAGGCAAAATTAATCCTTGTTAGGAAAGGGAAAAAATTAGCTAATTAGAAGGCAACTAAACCTCCACAGGATTTTGCTTCTAACAGATAGAAGAATGTATAAAGACTGAGTAAAGCTCATTAAGAAGTAAGAAAAAGAAGTCCCTCAATGAGTTGGTACTTTGAACACAAATTCAAATGGAAAACCAATAAAAAGTAAACTTTTAATGAAAATGTGACTAAAGCTCAGAATCTTTTATCGTTCTTGGAGGATAAATACTAAATTAGTGAATGAAATGAAAATTAGCATTTGTTCGACTATCTACCATGATTAGATTCTTTTCCAGCACAAACATCAATAAGGCATTGGATTCCCAGAGCTCTACAAGGTGGCTCTCCCTAATTCCATTTGACAGATGGGGAAATTTGAGGTAAAATCTGAGGTCCAAGAGGTCAAATACTTTGCAATGTGTTTAATTAGTAGTGGAGCACCAGGTCTCTCTAGTTTCATAAGCATAACCTTTCTGTGTCCAGTGAGGGCCTTAGAAAGAAGAAAATTTCCCCGGGGAGCAAATGAGTTTGATGAACTCTCTGTCAAAAAAACACTCAATGTGATATATAGATGATGTATTACAGAATTGTACACTTGAAACCTATGTAATTTTAGTAACCATTGTCACCGTAATAAATTTTAATTAAAAAAAAAATACATACTATAGAACAGTAAAAAAAAGTTGAGCTGCCCTGAAGAAGTAGAGCAGAGGGGATATTGATAGTTGTAAATGAATGATTGCATATTGGTTTGTTTTTGTTTGTTTGTTTTCTTGTCATCTGCATTTTCAGATTGGAAAGTTTCAGGTTAAATTCCCCAAATATGATTTGTCCATCCATTGTGATTTTCAGATCATGCACCATTCTTTACATGTTTTGGGAGTC
Source organism: Rhinolophus sinicus (assembly GCF_036562045.2). Classification (NCBI taxonomy): domain Eukaryota; kingdom Metazoa; phylum Chordata; class Mammalia; order Chiroptera; family Rhinolophidae; genus Rhinolophus; species Rhinolophus sinicus. The sequence continues at coordinate 20,794,928 of NC_133752.1, forward strand.
TGTGCAAATTAGCACATATTGTTCCCATGTTCTGCTTCCCTGTCCAGGATCTTCTCTTCCCAAGTGATTACCTTCCGGCTCAGTCTGCCTCAGGCCCCAAACCAGCATCATATGCTCTTTTTTAATGTTCAAATTGTAAAGTGATAAAATATGTATTAAATGTTTACATAAAAGTAAATACGAATGTCCTAGGACTTTTTCTTCTAATCTTTCAAAATTTACCATGCGATTCTTTCACAGTATAATATGCAGGCTCATTTAAGTTTTGATCATTAGATACTAGGCTCATGGAGGAGAAAAAACATCATATTCTTGTCTGAATCTCCAGCACCTAATATGTTATCATCTGCTTTTGATTTGAATCATTTTGATGCTATTAAATAGAACAATTTTCTATATCAAAATCATTTTTATAAAAGCTCTTGTGATCTACATATTTTACAGCATGTTAAACATACTGTGTTTGGATAGACTTTCAGTTTGTGGCTAGAAGATCTTTCTGATTATTAAAAAAAAAAAAAGGTGACTGCAGGAGAGAGAGAGAGATCGATTTTGATTCATGAGTTGTCTACTGAATCAGTTTCATTACATGACAACCCTGCCTCATACAGTTAAAAGTGCTGTTCTTTGAGTTTGAGTATGACACCTCTAATGAGTCAACAGCATCATTACACCATCTTGAGTTGTTCTTCCGGTACAGGTAATTACTTTTCTCTGATTCACCCCAACTCTCTTGGCTCTGATTCCCTAGTGATATACTGAATGCATGTATAACGTGACTGACCAGATTAGATCGTCTTAACAGTGGATCTGAGCAATTAATGTATGTATGTGTTTTGTCTACATATTATGCTTTAAAACCACTTGAGCAAAGTAGCTATATTATATATATGATGTAGAAAAAGCAAAAAAAAAAAAAAAAAAAAGACAGAAAAAAATTCTTATTTCTGCTGTGCAGCCGTTATTTCATTGCCTGTCAATTTAAGGATTTAAAATAGATGATTTTTGACTATTCTCCTATTCTAAAAATTTGTGGCTCATAAATTCAATGTAATTAAGCTAATGAATTAATTTCCACACATCAATTCCTTACAGGGTACTATATTCTTTAATATTTTTGGGAAATTTTATTTTTGTGGTTAGGTTAGAAAATAAACCCAATGCTACTGTTACCTTTGAATACATGTCAAAATAACATCACAGGAATTAATTGTAGTTGGTACATTTTCAGTGGTATAAAATAACCATATTTTAGTCAGCTAGAGGTTATGTCTAAGTTACATACAAGTAGAGTGTTTTGTTTAGTTTCTATTTGACATCTTTTTTTCAAAGTTAAACATCTGATTCATTTTGGCCCTTATTATAGTTTCAAATGATAAGCTATGTATGAATTCTAAGCATGGAAAATATATAATCCCATTTAGGGCGCATGAAGGAGTCTGGTCTACTACTAATAAAACTGAAATGTTTATGGAAATGTTAGTCCTGTAAGTCTTTACGGTTGAAGAAATTGAGGTCAAGATCCATGTTGTACTGCTAGTTAACTTCCCAAGTCATGTGCATTCTGGCACTTACGGTAGTCTCCCAGCCTCCATGATACATTTCTTTAAGCTAGAAAATAGTTAATAATAAGGTGTGGATGATGATTAGCATTGAAACTCAGCAGAAACTCCTGATGGTGATGCAAGCCAAATATTGTTCTGTGCTCTCCAGGAATTGCAGAGAGCAATGCCAACACTGTGAAAGTCTCTGTAGCTTAACATATTTCCTTTATAAGACCCAGAATTGCCAGAATCATGTTATTCTCCCCACAGAAAACTTTCTTGCCATTAGCAATCTACACTTCACAATGTACGAGTATAAAATCATGCTGAGGAATTGGGTAAACCCTATTCATATAAGCAGACGTTTATATCCTGATGGTCTGGCCATTGTGAAATGTAGAAATCTGTCTTTGAAGTAGTCCTCCTTTGAAGTGTGTATAAAGTGAGATATCACAGAATTATGTTTCAGAATTGATAGTCGCTTTTGTCCAGTGTTTTTAACAAGATGGTATCTTATACCAATTGCAAATATCCTTTTTAGAGTTTGCTGCCTCTGCCGAATCTTCAGTTACTGAAGGTTTTAAATAAATACACTGAGAAAAATCTTGCCTTTTGCTCTCTTTTCTCAGTAGCTTGTCTCAGCTAAACAATAAAAGGGTCATAAGTGAGATCAGGTGGAACACCACTTGATTTAGTCTTTCTTATTTGAAATGAAAATATTTGTTCTCCTGACATTCTGATGTCTGTAGCACTACATTTTTAAAGATTTAATATAGTACCATGAGGCTGATTTAGTGTAGCTCTGATCCACATGCTTGTGGAAACATAATTTTGATCATGAGAATTTACTGCCCGAAGTGAGTTAAAGGAATTAAAAAAAAAAAAAAAAAAAAGATTTTCTGGTTCTTTACAAGAGACAGATACTAAAGTAAAATAAATTCTTTCACATTTATTAAAACCAGTTAAGGGAGAGTTTTTGGCTGCAAAGCTTTAACATTACCAATAAATGCCTCCCTTTTGCAATTTCAAAGCTGTCTTCAAGTTCATATGTGTTCTGGGATCATAGTACCACTAAGGGAAATTGGACTTTTGCCTGGTGGTTATGGAATAAATTCCCCTTGCTCCAAAATTTTATGGAATGAAGAAGATATTGTATTGGTTTACTGCCCAGAAAATGATACCGCATTCTCTAATTATGCAGTTAGCTTTTCTCTATTTGGTAACCGCAAACCACCGTATGTGGCTCTAATGCAGTGGTTCTCAACTGGGGGCTTATTATACCCTCAAGGGAACATTTGGCAATGTTGGAGACATTTTTAGTTGTCACAACCAGGGGTAGTGCTATTGGCATCAAGTGAGTGGAGAGCATGGATACTGCTGAACATCCTGCAGTGCACAAGCCATGCTCCCACTACAAAGAACGATCCAGCCCAAAATGTCAGTAGGGCTGAGGCTGAGAACCCTGCTGTGATGTTTATTACCTCGTATTGTAATCATGTATTTACATGTATCTCACCTCTAGTGCTTTGTACAATTTTTTACTGGCCAAGGACTAGTCTTCTCCCTCCTGTAGTATCCTCAATGTGATAGGTATTTCATGAATATTGAATGTTGACTGATGCAAAGGTCTGACTGTGATTGTTATATTTCCACTTTTTCTTCACAATCTCATTGGGGAATTTGGGTAATGATCATGCAAATTTTTGTGTTGACATTTAGCACACACAAAAAATTGCATGGACCTTAAGTGTACAGGCCAATAGACCATCAGAAAATGAACAAATCAACATCACTATCTCATAGACCAGCAAATAAACGTTGCAAGACTCCTATAAATAATGTTTCCCAAACACCACTTCCTACTCCTCTTTATTGGTACCTGCCATCTTGATTTCTAACACTAATTTTCCTGTTTTAAAATTGTTCTCTGGTTCAGAATTACAGCATATTTATGAAATTCATCAAGTCGTGAATAACTGTAAGTTGTCCATTTTCATTGCTGCGTAGTATTTTCATTGGATTAATGTACCACATTTTTTATTCATTTAATTCTTAATGGATATTTTGGTTGTTTGCAGTATTTAGCCATTACAGTCACTATAACTATAAACATTTTTGTGCAAATGTTTTGTTGTATATATGCACACATTTTGGAGAGTGTGTACTAGAAAGTGATGTTATTAGATCATAAGGAGATGCATATGTTCAACTAAAATACACGATCATACTGAAAGATGGGCAAAATAGTGTCTTTTTTTCTACCTCAGCAGAAGTATATAATTTATAAGAAATGTGTTGCTACTTGCCATAAAAATATCTTCTAATGTTAGTGACTGAGACAGAAATTTATTTGCATAAGAAGATCATGTTTTGTTTTATTATCTTCCTAGGCTCCTATAGTTTTAAGCCTTTCTAATTGTGCTATAATAGTATAGGCTTAGTCACTGTGACTGGGTTTCACAGTGAGGATTTATGTCAATAAATCATTTGATTTATGTCAGTCACCCCTCCCCACAATACTTTGTGTGTGTGTTCCTTATTCAGATCATCTTCATTCCAGCTCATCATGGTAGATTTTTTTTTTTTTTTTCCAATTGGACACTCTTCTTCTACAGCCATACATTATTAACAGGTGATACCTATTTGGCTACAAGGAGAGCTATTGTATTTAATATTTAGTATGTAATTTCATTGCTATTTAGTAGTGGGGCTGGGACTAAAACTCTGAGATTTGGACTCATCGTCATAGGCTTCTTCCAATTAAGAGTTATGTATGAAAAAAAAAGATCTGGCATAAAGAAATGACATAAAGGAATTATTTAATTTCTTAGAGTATGCTATAGATGAATGTAATCTGTGATAGCCAGAAAATAAACCATAGTTATAGTAGGAAATGTACCTTTTTCGTATGAATATGGACATTTTTAACTGGTTTGAGCAACTATGGGTACAAAATATTTTCAGGTTTAAAGAAAATACACACACACACACACACACACACACGATTGATTTATTGATATCAGAGAAAGAAATTCTAAATAAACAGAACTCAGAACTAATTTTTGCTTTCTATTTTAGCAAATGTGTGTGTGTGTGTGTGTGTGTGTGTGTGTGTGTAGAAGGATGGTAATGGTAATTGTAAAGTACACCAGGATTGGATACTGAGAGTGTTTTTATTTTTTTATTTATTTTTTTCAATGACTGATGTTGACACATATCTATTCAAACAAATTAATTCTCCATTGTGATGGAAGTCTGATGAAAATCTTCAAAATCAAATTTAAATAGAAAAGTGGGAGGAAGCGCAAAAAGAGGAGAGAAGTAGAAAAAGCATTTTAAAATTTCCATAATGTGAGTACCAGCATTTTTTTTTTTAATAGTAATCCCACAAACAATTTAATACCTGCCATTGCTTTCAGTCTAGAACATAGAGAGCAAATAAAATGTATTCTAAAATACCAACTTCCTTCACTTCGTGATTGTTACAGGGAACGCTTATTTTCAGAACATTTCTGAGGCCAACAGCAGATTTATTAAGAAGGAGTAGCAGCAAACCTGCCAAGTATGTGCCATCTTGCTGGAGACTCAGAAGCCTAATGCTTCAGTTTCATTTTTACCATCTCTACGTGGATTTCTCATAGGCGGCTCATACTGAGCAAATTCGAAAAAGAGCCCCTGGTCTTTTTTCCTAGGCTGCTTCACCAACATATTTTTCATCTCAGGACATGGAACTACTGTCCATTCCATCATTTATCCGTAACGGGGCGTCATTGCTGCCAGCTATTCTGTTCTTATCTCACCTTGAAATAATCAGCAGGTCCTATAGAGTGCACCTCTCAAAATGATCCAGAATCCATCCTTCCTGTACAGTTTTCTTACATCCACTCCAGTAGCAGCCTCTGTCACCTCCCATCTACACTGTTATTAATGTGTCCGTCGTGATCTTCTGATAGTTACATGCTGTTTTTCCATGCAAGTTATAATCTGAAAACGATCCTGGACCATCTTAATATACCAATCTGGCTATGTCTCTGTCTAGTAGAAAGCCTTCAGAAATATTCCACTGCCCTTAGGATAAAGGTGAACATCTGTAACATGGCCTATGAGGCTGGGCATAGTCTGATTTCCAGCTATTCCCCTAGCATTGCCGTAGGCCCCTTCTTCACAAAATTACTTTGCATCATCCCCATCAGCTGTTCAGGTCTTGAGCAGTACCAGCTTTCCTCTCACCTCAGACCGTTCATATGTCCTTTTCTCTCTCCCGGCAAATCTTTCCGCATTTATTTAGTTTAGGATGTCTTCCTTCTTTTTGGAATTTCAGTTTACAGGACAGGGAAGCTTTTCCTGACACTTCAACTTAGGTACATTTTCCTAAGTACAAACACATACATTTTCTTGCAGTCTTTTTTTTTTACTTTATATACCCTGTTTCTCCGAAAATAAGACCTAGCTGGACCATCAGCTCTAAGGCGTCTTTTGGAGCAAAAATTAATATAAGACCTGGTATGATATAATACGATATGATATTGGACCTGATCTTATAGTAAAATAAGACCCGGTATTATATTATATTATATTATATTATATTATATTATATTATATTATATTATATTATATTATATTATATTAGAGACCCGGTCTTATATTACAGTAAAATAAGACTGGGTCTTATATTAATTTTTGCTCCAAAAGATGCATTAAGGCTGATGGTCCAGCTAGGTCTTATTTTTCGGGGAAACACAGTAATTTCAATTAACGTCTAATCTGCTTATTTATTTAGGGTCTGTATTTGTCTCCTATTTCTGCTGTACAAAATTCTACTAATGTAGTAGCTTAAAGGAACAAAGATTTATGAAGTCCAAATGTGTCTCAGGGGCTGAAATCAAGGTGTCGGCAGGGCTGCTTTCCTTTCTGAGGCTCTAGGGAAGACTTCAGTGCTTTGCAGTTCAGCTTCTAGAAGCCCCCTACACTTTTTGTTGTGGCCTGCTTCCATCATCAGAGCCAGCAATGGCCAAGTGTTTCTCTTGATGACATCTCTCTAGTTCTGAAACTGCTGCTACCCTCTGTCCCAGTTAAGAACCTGTGTGATTACATTGGGCCCACCTAGATAATTCAGGCTCATCTACCTATATTAAGATCAACAGATTAGAAACCTTAATTCCATCTGCAAACTCCACCCCCCTTGACATGCAAGGTAACATAATCACAGGTATCAGGGATTAGGGCATAGACATCTTTGGGAGACCATTCTGCTACAACCAGGTCTATCTCAATAGGAGATTTTAAGCTCCCTGAGGGCAGGAACCATACTTGTCTTCCTTCACGCTAGATCTCCAATACCTGGCCTATTGCCCAGGACCTTGTAGCACTTTGTAACTATGTATTGGATGAAAGAATGAATTAATAAAGTATAGTTATTATCAGTTATTATTAATGGTACTAGAGATAGACAGCATGTCATAGGGTGGGGACAGGCAGCATACTCATTATGCTACATCAAGCTACTATGGAAGGATAGAGATCAATTATTTAAACGTCTTTATCCACGTCAGCTCATATTCTTTGGGAATTGAAAAAACAAACCATGCGTTTTATTTTGGAATGCTTGTTGGTTCTCTCCAACTCCCCTCCAGAATGAATTTCATAACCATGTGTTCTGCACAGAAATATCAACAAAGACCATGCTTTCCTAAAGCATGCAGTTGCTGTCACTGAGGCTGACTGTAGCTCAGACATATGATGGGTGGTAGCAGATAAGTTTGGGATTAGTTGTGATAGGTAATCCACAAAACAGTGAGATCACATGCCAGTAATCAAGAATTCACTGTAATTACTTTAATCTGTAATCAGCTCAACACAATGCACAAAAGACTGGCAGAGGAATTCTGCAACCAAAGAGGAAGTTGGTTAATTATTCCAAGACCATCTCTTTGTTCCCATATTGATTTTGAATTACATGACCTTTTCATTAATTCATTTATATATTTATTCATTCAGTGAAATGTGTTAATTACAATAGGAGCATATTAATTACACTAGAAACAAAACCAATGAAACATGCCCCATCACCTTCCAGTACATCTAGGCTCCTAGTGAGAGACACATGTAAATAAACCCATAAGTGCAATATTAATTATCTTCCTTCATTGAAAACATAAGTTGTAGATTCTAAGTTAATAAACAGTTACTATGAGAAAGTCTTTTAAATGTAATACTAGACAGACAAATTATTGGAAAGCACACGCACTTACACACACGCACATACATCATGTTGTTGCCAAGGGAGCCAGTTTAATTTACTGAGGGAAATAGGAAGGTTTCATTTTTTTTTTCTTTTTTATTCCAAAATCTGTAGTCTATAGACTCTATAGTAAACTTAAAAGGATGGCAGACTATTTATGGTACAATAAATTCAGTCCATAAAAATCAGGTGCTTTTTACTCTCCTGAAACAGTCATCTGAGACTGTGAATTAAAAAGTTTGCATTTTCAAAGTTCAGCTGAGGAAACTCCTGACCACATGCCTGGTTACCAAGACACTGTGGCTTTGTCCCATATGTAAACATCTCAGCGTGGACAAGTGCAAAAAGTTCTAACAGGCTGCATTAGCGGTGAAGGCTTTCAAAGGGCTATTTAATACAGATAAGGGGAACTTTTTAAAAGGTGATGTTTAAGTGCAGGATGAAGGAGAAAAACTTTGAGGACAACGTGCATTAAAAAAAAAAACAACAACTTCAGGAATTTCATGTGATCATAAGTGTTTACTATAAGTTAGCACTGAGTGTAGCTTTCCCAACAAAATGAGATCATGTGATTTTAGAGTGCTTGGTTAAGATGATAGCATATAAAAAACAGGAGCCGCTAAGTGTTCTCATACTATTATTTGTTGGAAGAGGTCATTGAGAGGACATGATCACAAGCTAGACCTGGGCAACTGGAATCTCCTTACCCCTTCCCTGTCCTTAGAATGTATGTTTTGCCCGCCTTTCCTACAGTGTGAGTTGTTTGCAAGGATGCAGCTTTGAGAGACCAATGTAGTGTTGACACCATCTGGACATATATATGACTAAGCCCAGGTTAAGGAAGGCCTCTGTATACATTTTTAAGGTTCTGGCTGGAGGGGGCAGAGATCTACCTGTCTGGCAGCCTCTGAAGACAAACCTCTTGTGTAAATTTCCTTGCTTATTAAACCTGCCACCTACGTACCAATCTGGAGTGGTCTGCCTCTTCCTTTGATTACGTACCAATGGGGAGTGGTCTGTCTGCCTCTTCCTTTGATCTTTTTTTGCCTTCTGTGTCTGGGGGCCGGTTTCAGATATCACGCAGGAATTTCTGAGGTCTCAGGACAATTGTGCTTAATTTTAGGCATCTCAGGTAACAAATGACATAATACACTGAAAAAGTGGAATCATTTTTAAGAGGTAGGAAGTGAAGATGGTGAAATGGCTAGGCAAAGAAAGGTTAAAGATATCAATAACGTTTGATTTGGAGAATGAAAGACTTGGGATGTGTATAAGGTTTTGTTTTTGTTTTTTGTTTTTGTTTTGTTTTGTTTTAATTTCAAATATTTGAAGATTGGTCATGTTCAGGAGGAATTAGGTTGTGATACTCAGGACAGTAATGGAAAGTCACCAGAAAAGCCACTTCTGATCATTATTAGAACATTCAAATGGGATATATCGAAAAGTGAAATGGGCATCCTGGCAAGTAGTGAGTAGCCACCCCTTAGGGATCTTGAACAGAGGCTGGGCTATGGTTTGGTAGACAGTTCAGTGACTCTTACACAGGGGATTTGAGCAACGGTTGCTTTAACCACATTAAACATCAATTTGTAATCTTGTAGCACTTTAATAGTTCATGGCATTTAGGCCAAGAGATGATAATTGAAGGTAAAAAATAATGATTCACAATGGCATCACATTTTCAGGAAATTTACTTTAGAAAACCTCATAAAAATAACTGAGAGAAATGTACATGCTTCTATCTCTCCGACACAGCCAGTATTTTCTTTGGTGATGATTGATTGACTCTTAACTTACCATGTTTCCCCGAAAATAAGACCTAGCCAGACCATCAGCTCTAATGTGTCTTTTGGAGCAAAATTTAATATAAAACCTGGTCTTATTTTACTATAATATAAAACAGGGTATAATATAATATAATATAATATAATATAATATAATATAATATAATATAATATAATACCAGGTCTTATATTAATTTTTGCTCCAAAAGACACATTAGAGCTGATGGCCCGGCTAGGTCTTATTTTTGGGGAAACACGGTAGGTACTAGCTGAAGTTGTTGACAAAGTTGTAGAATATGTTGTTTGAAAACTATGTGTTACTTGACTCTTGAGCCACACCGCATGGAAAGATCATCGCATGCTAGAAGGAAAGTTCGAACCAAGGTGACTTAAGAAAAGAGCCTATCCATTCGTATCACCTAACTCGTAGTTGGGGACACAGTCATGCAGTGGAAAACTGGACAAAATCTCGTGCACAGTCTAGTCGTCCTCTTTTTTTTTTTTTTTTTTTCCTTCAGTTTTTATTTTCCTGAAGCTGTAGAGTTAAATTCCCACTTCTTAAGTGAACATGATATGACTGCACTCTTGTCCTTTTGAAACTCTTTTATTAGCTGATAATCTTGCTCTATTTCTGCACAGTATCACGTGGCTTCTTCTAGTTCCTTCTGTAATTTTCATTGCTTGGTAAAATGAACAAAGCTAATATTTCCATGTAAAGTACTATATCAAGAATTTTAACTTAATTTATTTAAATATTGGTAATGAGGGGTGGTTTGAGAAGTTTAATTTCACTTACTACCTAAAAGGTTTACTTATTACCCAACAACTCTATATCATTTTACTGAATTCTCTAAACTTCATCAAGAAAGAAGTATTATTATTAACATTGTCAACTGACGTAATATTATAGATACTTAGTCGGTTTGTGTTAACTGAGACTGAGAAAAACGGAGATCAGTTTGACCCTAGAGTTCACATGCTTTCCATTTACACACTATTGCCTCCTTTATTTACCTTAGATATTTTAATCGAGGCATTTTTAGGCAGATTGCTATAAGGTGAAAGCAAATTTAATCCAGTTTCTAACTTTTCTGTTCAATTTTTCAGATTGCATTTCTGTGCAGTGAAGTGAATGGATTATTTTGCTTCCACAGTGTGCTGGGAAATCATTTGCTTTCTAGCCATGACCATAAAAGGAAAATGCTTTCCACAAATAGTATCTTGGGCAAAAAGTATTGTTCCTTCTGATGTATTTTTACTTCTTTCTCTGAAATCCTTACATGGTAAACTGTAATAAGACAATACTTGACAGAGAAATAGGGCTTGGAAAGGACAGATGAAGCCCTCTAACAGCCAAATAAAGAAGTTTCTTCATGGGGCCTTCATTTGATAGGGCAGCAAACTTTCTGTTACAGGTTTTGTTTTGTTTTCTTTTTCCTCAGAACATAGACTTACACAGAAGGAGATATAAGAAAGAAATATAACCTTCACCATAAGTGTGAATTAAAACTAAGATTCATGGGGACAAAATGGCAAATTTCTTTCTAACACCTTGCCTTACTTCAATCTAGATGGAGTTAGAGATCCTGTTTGCCTAGGGTGATGAGATCAAATTGACATGTCAGCCCAGACTTTCTGTGCAGGTCTATAGATCAGAGTTCTCTGTGGCTTTCCAGAAACACAAACCACAGATTGAGAATTACTGCTAGTTTGAACTTTCAGTTCTGATTTGATTCGCTTATCCCATGTAGAATTAGCCTCCGTGTGTTAAGGTGGAGAAAGGTGAGGCTGGGGTGAGGGTACAATTTAATATTTCCCAAAGGCCCACCTCCAGGAAATTGTTTGATTTTTAAAGAGTGTACTCCAAGCAGGGAGAAAATATGTAAGATTTGTGATATACTTTGTGATTATCTGGAACATTTATCATGCACGTCAGGGTACCTAATAATGAAATAATTGCTTAACAAAGAGCAACAAAATACCCTTTTGACACGGTACATGACATACCCAGTATTCATATTTTTCATGTTTTTCTCATGGGTATCACTGCCTAAGTTGTAAGCTCCTTGGGGGAAGGAAAGGGTAGATTTTATACATCCGTGTATCCATCTAAAAGCCAGACACAGTTTTTTTCACCCAGTAGGAGCCCACAAAGGGTTTGGTGATTCATTGGTATTGCTACTTTTCTTGTGAGAGAGGGGAAGAAGGACTGCACAGGTGATGTGGAATATGCCTATTTTCCCCTGTCAACGTTTGGATCACCTGAGGGGAAAATAGCTCTCATTTTTCAGTCTGATTGTAGGGCTATTCAAAAGAGCTGTCTGAATTTTATCGGAGATGAAATTCTCATTTTGAGAAACTAACATATAGTTCTAGATTAGGATGCAGTTTAAAAATTGCAGGATATTTTTAATGCATGTTAAAAGTTAGGTCTGTCAATCATGCTGGTGTTTCTTTAAGAGGATGTCACAAAACTTTTCCCTAAAAGAGGCTCAAACTTGAAGCTACATTAGATATTATTAATAGTTATTATTCGTCATTACATGTCTTGTAAAATCCATCATTTTCACTACTTTTCAGTAGTGCTGTCAGAAATGTATTCTGACAGAAATAAAAATTTATGCACTACTAACTAGGACTTTGGTTAATGATACCAACTGTTATGAATATTCACTTTTTAAAGCTACCATTTCTGGAGAAATTCCTATATGCCAGGCATGGTGCTAAGTGTTTTACATACCTCACCTCATTTAATCCCTATTACAATGCTATTTTAAAAGATGAAGAAATGGTGATTTAGTTTCATTTGCATGCTAGGATCACACGAATGGGATAGCTTGCAAAACCTCAATTTTAAACATTGTACTGTTGACTTAAGTTTCTTGCTGAATTGTCTCTGCCTTTTCCTGAGCACTTAGTAAAAGGCATTGTATATTTTCTGATTTAACTTTGACTAGCGACCTTCCATTTTAAGATGCATATTCAAAGATTTCCATTTCTATAACAGCAATTCCTTATGCTTAATTTTTTTTTCTGTATTCTTTTGTGCCCTGTGCATTTTTAAACCATGTAGCTAAATGATAAAGTCTCTGATGGAAAAAAGAAAAATCTATGTTTATATAAGTGTGACTGATGAAAGCCAGTATCTAATATCGAAAATTCTTGATCCTTAGCACTAGGCCTGTCGTTTGGAATCCAAGAAAACAAAAGCAATTTGTCCTTTTACTCAAGAGCACATCCCATGTAAAGCTGTCAAACCCAAAAGTGTTGCGATGCATCTGGATAGCCATATGTTGACAGATGTTTTTGGCTGTAACTCTAGCTTTCTGATGTGTAGTGTGACTTCCACTCAAAGATGGTTTTCTTTACTTTTTGAGGTTTTACCTGCAAAACTAGTTCACCCGTATGAAAAAAAAAAAAATTAGTAAAAGGAAAAAGAGTAAATTAAAATATACAAAAGCAAAAGAATACGGAGGATGTTACCAACCTTTCTTTCCCCCCAGCTAGTGATGGAGAACCACTTGCTAATCTTGGATTCCTTTTGTCAGGTAGCACAGAGCTATTACAAGGTGGAGTGCCAACCACCGAGCATGCCGCAACATGCCGCCCCAGGTACATAAATCTGCAGTCTCATTAAGACTTATTGTAAAAAAGAAGTTTGCAATCAAGGGCAAAGGAAATATTCTTACACATTAATTAATAAATTGTAGTTTAGCCTATGCAAATCCAGAACATAATCAAGTTGACCTACTTAAAAAAAGGGAAAACAGAGAATGTCTCATTTGGAAATTTTTATTTTCCTTTATTCAGCACAGGTCAATGTTCTTCCTAATCAGAGATAGGCTTTTTGGAGTTGCAGGTTTGAAGACCCATGTTGACAGATGCTGCTTTCTATGTGTGTGATTCCATCTCGGAAGTGCAGAAATAGTACCAGTTGATTTCCCCATTGCACCTTCAGGAAAAATCACATTTTGGCATCACTTGGAAACCATTTGTCATGCGGGGTGACCTGCGGGTTCTCTGGTCTGGCTTCCCACATAAGAACGCAAGATATGGCCAGGCCAAAAAGGAACACCCAAGGAGCCATAGGTAGGGAAGTCATACCACTATAGTCTTGCTGGTGGCTGGGTTGGAGACACAGGAAGCAGAAGCCGCATTATCCGCAACCTGCCATCCACTTTTCTCTGCCAACCAACCTCACTTGCTAACTGCAATCTGCTCTTGCTAGCTCAGCCACCATCTTCTTGCTAGCCCCCATTTTCTGCTAGCGTAGCCACAGCAGTTATATTAGTGGCCAGTGGCTCACTGGTTACAGCTGACGGCCAACTAGCCACAGGTGATGGCCATCCAATCACAGTTGATGGCCATTTACTACCTGAGCCAGCACCTTTCCATGTGAAGCCGAGAGCCTAGAAACTGCACTCCTGGCTCTGTCCCCACACCATTGTTTGCAGAAGCGAGAGCTATCTGGGACTCATTTATCCTCACCTCCTGTCTAACGCTTTGCTTCCCGCATAGCTTTGGTGCACCTCGCGTTGATCTCTGGACTGCTTTTCTTCCCCAGGTGTCCATGACTAACTCTTATCATGAGATTTTGTATTTCACAGCACCTGTAAACATCTTCGACATTGAAAATTCTGAGAGCTCACTCATATTTTGTGTTCGCCATATAGCACTAGTTTGGATGTTCTCTGGTCATATATTTTATTTGGCTCCTCTATAGGGTTTGTGCTGATGGCAAATGTTGCTTGAGTTTGCGTTAGTATGCTTGTGAACTTTACATCAGTGATGTCCTTCCACCTTTGGTTTTAAAAGTATTTATAGGGAAATTATAACATACCACCTATGGGGAGTTGAAGTTCTAGAGATGGTGAGAAACTTGATTTTGTGTTTGATAATTAAAATAGCTGAGATAATGTTAGCGGATAAGAACATTAAAAAAAACAAAAAACAAAAAACAAAACAAAAAAAACAAAACAAAACAAAACAAAAAACATTCCAGGGGCTTAACCTAATAGAAGTTTTCTTTTCTCTCACATACAGACCAGTTGCCAGAGAGTAGGGTTTTATTCCATGAATATATCCAGGGTCCAGGCTTTTATCACCTTGTGGCTCTGCCACCCCTGGGGCTTCTGAACCACCTTCTAGATTTTCTGCATCCAGCCTGAAGGAGGCAGACTGCTTTCTTTTTACTTTGGCCATTTTCCTTCCACTAATATTCTATTGATGAGTATGAGTCACGTGACCCTGACTAAAGCCAGTGGCGGCCGAGAAATGTAGTCTCTGGCTGGATGGCTCTCTCCCAATTATATGTCTACAAGAAGAAAACCAAATTGTTAATGGTCAGGTGGCAACATGTAATATACAGTATTCAAAACAAGTAATTTAGTGCGTCCTCTGCCTCTACGTATCCTAAAGAGCATTGCAGTAATTTCTTAGGGCTGACATAACCAAGTGCCACAGATTGGTTTTCCAACACAACATAAATTTATTCTCTCACAGTTCTGGAGGCTAAAGGTCTGAAATCCAGGTGTCATCAGGGCCATGATTCCTCTGAGACTCTGGGTAGAATCCTTCTTTGTCTCTTCCCAGCTTCTGGTTGTGGCCGTCAGTCCAAGGCATTCCTTGGCTTGTAGCTACATTATTCCAATGTCTCCCTCCATCTCTGTCTTCATCTGGTGTTTTCCTCTTATACGGACATCAGTCATATTGGATTAGTGTACTCATCTTAACTATAGATCCCATCTTAACTTGATTTCTTCTTCATGGACTCTATCTTCCAAATAATATCACATTTATAGGTACCAGATGTTAGGACTTCAACATATTTTTTGGGGGGTGGGGGGTGGGGGCAGGGACAAGTCAACCCATAACAGCAATGTCAGGCTCTTTTGTTTCCTTTTTTATTTCTTTAGAAATTTTTTGCTAAATGCAAAAGATAAAAACTATAATCATAATGAGACTCCTGGCATTTCTGCCAGGATCTCATCTAGGAACATCCCAGACCATGAGTGACCAAAGTTTTCTTGTAAAGGTCCAGACAGCAAATCATTTTGGCTCGGTGGGTATATAGTCTCTGTTACAATTACTCAACTCTGCAATTATAAAGCATGAAAGCAGCCAGTCAATAGTAAATGAATGAGCATGGCTCATATAAGCTCCAATAAAACTTTATTTGCAAAAACTGGTAGCAGGCAGGGTTTTGCCTATGGGCAGTAGTTTTCAGACCACTGTGCTCGACTATGATCCATTATAACCTGGATGTGAACATTGTGGAATGAATCCAGCTTTGAATTCAGACACACATAAATTGAAATTCCGGCCATTGCTGAGTAGCTGTGACCTTAACGGCTTAACCTCAGTAAGAGCCTATCCCTCATCAATAGAATGAGGACAATTCACATAAATTACCCACACAATGCCTACCTCTTTAGAGGCATTCAAATGTAGCTGTCTATATAGGTCTTCCGTTACAGAGGCAGTACAACAAAATGGATGCAAGCAAGAGCTATGCAGCCAGATTACTCCTTCTTGGTGTTTGATCTTGGGCAACTTCCTTAATATCACTGTGCCTCATTATTCTCATCCTTAAAACAGAGATAATGAAAGTGTTTACCTTCTAGCTTGCTTACGAGGATTCAGAGAGTTAATACGTACATGTAAAGCAGTTAGACCCGTGTGTGGCACTTAGTGAGTACTCAGTAAATGTTGCCTGCTCATACCAGCCATCTTTGTTATAATTGGCTTCTCCTGTTACTCAGCAATAGAATGTATTGACTGAATTTTATTTTTGATGAATTTATGTCAAGGAGTGAACTAAATGAATGCAGGGTGTTTATTCAGGCCTAAGCACCTTATTTTTCTGATTTATCAGTGATATTAGGATGAAAGAATAGTTACTCTTTTATTCGCTGTACTCTTTCTGCTCGATGAGGGAGGACAAAGACATCAGACTATTATGACAACCACGCTGTCCTCCAGCCATACAACTGAAGTTTTCCAAACATGTTGCAATAAGCCTTTAAAGGAAAATGGAATTCAGTAAGTAGAATTTTGCTGTAAAACCAACTTGGGTATAAAATATTTATCTATTTTATCTAAGAATTCAGATGCCATTTGAAAACGCTTTCAATTAAAACAAATATATAAAATTGGATAAAAAGTTGCTAGTATATACTTGAGGAGTTTTCATGGATATGTGGCAGAGAAAAACCTGTAGGGTACTAATTTTCCTCGGTTACATTAACTTAATGATTTTCAGAAACTTGCCTTGTTCTATTGGAAACAAATAAGGATGAAGATTTATCAAAAGAATTAGAGTAGCAATCTAAAGTTAGAATTAGAGTAATAAAACAGAAAATTACTGATTAACTTGTTGGTAACTTAAGAATGTAAATTTAATTTAGAAATAAATATTTCTAAATAATGAGGATTAACTTGCTTGCAGAGCAGTAATTATGATGATCATCTAGCTAGTTTCTCACTTTCCTCAAAGTAAAAGGAAATGTTGGTCATATTCCCTATTGTTCAGTTGGTGGTTTTGCAGTGTATTCGTAGAGTCATAGGGGTTCAGTTTAATATGGAATATTTTCATTTCTATATGTCGAATATGGAATGTGATATACCCCCATGTTCATAATATAAATGCCGTCTGACACTGGTTTAGATAAATTCAAATCATAGAAATATAGTTTTGTGTTTTTGTTATTTATATTTGGAGGTGTTTTTTTCTAATTTTATAGAATAAAATCACCTTGATATGAATCCCATACTTTCTGAAAGCTGTCTACAATTTAATGGCTTAGAAAGTTCCTATATATTTGAGTTGGACTATGTTTAATTTTAAGTGGCTAAGTATATCATTATTGTTTATTTCATAGAGAGACGTTGTGAATCTTTAATTATCTTCTCATTTTAATTACCTAGGTGACTCTCCCTTTTCTACCATAGGAGAGTCCCAATTACTTCGCTACCTTAGCCTCATTAAAGAATTTAGCATTGGCTCTTCAGCTAGAGTCACTGAAGCTATTTATTTAATTATTTATTTAATTGTTTATTCATTCCACTTATTTATTTATTTATTTATTTAGCTGTGGCTCTTGAATATATACTATTGCTTCTGCTAACTCTCAGACTTAGTATATCATACAGATACCCTCACGCCCCCCCCCCATTTTTTTCAATCCCTATCCAGTAAGTTTTTTTCAAAGATTATTGAAGTCTCCTCTCCCTCCAGATTATAGTATTTTAGAATCTGAGACTGTATTAGTTTGCGAGGGCAGCTATAACAAAACCCTATACTGGATGTCCTAAACAACAGGATTTTATTCTGTCACACTTCTGGAGACAAGAAGTCCAAATTCAAGGATTAGTTCCTTCTGAGGGCTGCGCTTGAAGACACAATTCCAGGCCTCTCTCCTTGGCTTGTATGACCGTTTTCCTGTTCACACGGTCTTCTCCCACATGCATTTCTCTGTGTCCAAATTCCCCCTTTTTTATAAGGATATGAATCATATTGAATCAGAGTCCACCCTCATGAGCTCACTCTAACTTGGTTACCCTCGGAAAGACCCTGTATCCAAATATAGTTACCATCTGAGGCTCTGAGGTTAGGACTTGAACATACTGATTCTGGAGAGACACAATTCAATCTGTAACACAGACTCTTTAGAAATCCACCTTTTTTAATGTTAGAGATGAAAGACTAAAGAGCCTAAGTGACAAATCTAAGATTATGCATTCTGTTTTTGGAAGAATCAGAATCATCATCATTTTTTTTTTTTATACTTTGCAGAGTATTCTCTTACCCTGCTCTCTAGATGAATGCATCAGTCCATTCTATACAAATAGACTGAAAGCTCCTCAGCACTCAGACTCTCTTTGAGTTTATGTGGAAGTGACTGAGGTTCATCTGAATCTATACCTGCTATGCTTGTTCTTAGCTTAAGACTTGTAGATAAAGAAGAATTAATCAATCTGATTTTCTATGTATCCTCTACACATAGTTACCATTTTTTCCTTCAGCAAAGATGTATTAAGAAGCCGTGTAGTCCTGGCGCTGGGTTGCCATCAAGATGTTAATTTCAACTGGGTCTGTGAATGTGCTCTTCTGTCATGGGAGGGAGGGTGAAAATTAATTTCACTGGTTTTCAGTAGTGTGCTGTTTAACAGTTATATGTGTAGTTTCTGAAGCTGTAATGTTCTCCAAAGAGTAGTTGTGACTTCCAAGTGAGTATGTCTGTAACATTCTTAAATACTGATGGTGCTCCCATGATGTCTGTGAAGAATGTCAGTCACATGGAATTTAAATTACCTTCCCTCCACTTTATCCTTGCTGTGCACACCTTTATCAGCCAGCGAAGACAACAGATTACAGTATGCATTAAGAGCGACTTATAGTGTTAACATTCTTATGTTTTATAATCTAAGGGGTAGGAAAGCACGTCAGAATGGAAATTATTTATAGGCAAAGTTGCAGTAAACGTAGGCCAAGTATGGAATGTATTAAATGTATACTTGTTTTGGGCTTCACATACATATGGTGGGAGAAGTTAAAACAACTTTTCTTATTATTACCTTTTTATATGTAAGATCCAAAAAATGTGTTAAGTAAAGATGGTATAGATGATAATAGTGTAGATTCACCCATTATACTTAGCATATTCAGAAGGATACTTTGTTACAATACTGTACATTTTGTGTTACAATATTGCATGCAAATTTTGAGGTACGTTTGTTAAGAGCTTTAGTTTAAAAATACTTTAGACCCCAGAGAACAGGTGTTTACTTGAGAAACATAAGGTGGAATTGTAAGTCATTTAACTATGACCTATATTTTGTAGTTTATTCTGCGCTATACCTGATAGATGTTAAGGTTTTCTTATTTTTCTTCATGAAAGGTCTTCAAGTAGTGATTGAGGGCCTTATGAAAGTGTTAAGAAATGTTCCTGGTGAATTGTACTGAATATTAGATGGGAAAAAGAAAAGACTACTTAGGATGCAAGGACAAAGTTAGACTAGAGCATGAAGTTTTGAAAGGGTAATAGGAATAAAAGCAAAAAAATAAAAATAAAATAAAAATAATAAAAGCTTGACTGGCCAGGGCTGAGCAGAAGTTGGACCGTTGTGCGGAAAGTTAGTGTCTGTTAGCAGGACAACAACTCTTTACCTGGTGTCAAACTCAGAAGATAATTAGGGAAGAAACGTGAAAAATGTCAGGAATAGTAAGTCTCATAAAAAGGAAATCACTCTGGCACCTCATTGTGTATTGATTAGTGAGAGATGAGCAATAAGAAGAGGAAGGTATAGTTATCAAATAAAGACATGCCTAAGGCAATGATGCTGGTGCTTAATAAAAATAATAAAAATAAAATAAAATAAAATGCTTGACCTGAAAGAAACTAGACAGCAAGCCAGCGACAAAGACAGGTCAGTGATCCCTCTGCCTTCTCCGTCTCCACAATTCTAGCATCCACGTGTAATTTACAACTCTGACATTCGTGTTAAAGAATATTACTTTAAACTCTATCTTACCATCTTCTTCATAATCATGTTTTCCCTAAGGTTTTATTCCTTTTATTTTTATGCTGGTTGCTACCCTGTTTTCCCAAAAACCAGACCTAGCCAGACACTCATCCTAATGCGTCTTTTGGAACAAAAATTAATATAAGAACTGGTATAATATAATATGATATGATATGATATAATATAATATAATATAATATAATATAATATAATATAATATAATATAATATAATTAATATAATATAATATAATATAATAATCATATAATACCTGGTCTTATAGTAAAATGAAACATGGTCTTATATTAAGTTTTACTCCAAAAGACCCATTAGAGCTGATTGTCCGGCTAGGTCTTATTTTCGGTATATGGTACTCTGGAAAATTTGGTACATACAGCTTTAGGCAAATGTTTCCTTTCTTGGACAATTTACATTGGAATCAATAAATGGAGATGGAAAGGCGTCATGGATGATTTTTGTCTAGATACGGAAATTCAGTTGATTAGACGAGTAAAAGTTTTGGAGACTATTATTATTTCTTAATGGAAACTCTAGATTTTTATGGTGCCTTACTTATTTTGCTTATAGCAAAAAAATAACCCAATATGGGAAAAAAAAACACCAAAAAACAACCTCTGAAGGGGGGCGCTTATAAGTATGCTTGTATAAGAATAAAGAGTGTGAGAAAGAGCAGCAAATATTATGCTGATGCAATATTTGGATATATGTTCATTTGTCAAAACAAGCCATTGATGATATCAGCTTAAACAAAAGTAGAATGTCATTTTTCTTTCACATAAACACTCATCCTGCTGGTACGATGGCTCAGTACTATGATGTGAAGCGTAGGCTCCTCTGTTGTAATGTTTCACCACACTTACTGGGTTGCTGTGGTTCTCATGAATCTCTCTGATGTTTGCATTCAGCCAGTGGTAAGAGAATAAAGGGCAAAGGAGGTCACCTCTGGTCCTTTAGAAGCATGATCCAATTTTGGTATATCATTTCTGCCCAGGTGCTGTTGCCCATAAATTAATCAAATGATCTTACCTGCAAGGAAGGTTGGGAAGTGTGGTCTTCTGACCTTCCATGGGTTGGTGTGATGGGAAAGAAGGATAGAACAGATATTGACGGACAGCCAGTGGCCCTGGGCTAAACTAAGCTTTTAGATAGTGTGTTAGAACAAGATGGAAGGAATCTGGGCATCCAAAAGACCATCTGAAGCAAAGTTATGCTGCCAGCTTGGATCACTCACCTCCAGACCTTGATATAAAATAAATAGATTTCTGATATTACTATAAGCTACTGTTGTTTTTTTGTTTATTAGTTTGTTTTGGTTTCTTGTTTTGTTTTTTTTGGTCTTTTCATTTCAATAGCATAGCCACCAGTCTCTTAATACAGTTAGATGGAGGAAAAATATATCAAAAATATATTCTTTTACAGTATTCAATAAAATACATTGTGTTATAATAAAATTAGGAAATGAAACAATATTAAAACAGCTGAACTAAGAGGAAGCTGGGACTCTCTTTTTCCTCTCTTCTTCTCTCCTTCCTTCCCTCTTTTGTTGGTTCTTTCCTTTTTTTCTTCAATGTCTTGAAACCATGATTGACTCCAATTTCTACATATAAAAACACCAAGAATGGTTATTTTCTAGGATTGACATAATGGAATGTTCATTAAGAGGAAAACCTTTACATGAGATAATTTTAAATTTTAGAATTGTGATCACATGTATTAGTGTGTTTTTATAAAATTTTCTCCTTGAGCACTGCATATTTACCATTTATGTGACAATGTCCTTGAAAATTGATAAATTGACCTTTAAGGTTCAGGCTATCTGTACTTGCTGAATTGTGATATCACAGAGATATGCTTCTTGCATTTAATTCTCATCTGGGTTATGCTTCCTGGCAGGAACACTGACCACTGAACAATAAAGCAATTATTGCTATGATGATATGCAATATTCAGCAGATTATGTCATGGTTAATTTTACACATTCATAACCCTGCCACCTGCAGATGCTGACATTGCACTCAAGCTGGTTTTCAGCAAGATAAATAGAAAATGGAAATTCTGAAAACACAGTAATATCCCTTTTCCCTTGATTTGTTCTTTAATGACCGAAATTCATCTGCTTACTTCTGTATAATAACATTTTTTAGATGATAGACCTCTTTAAACACTTGAGGAAAGCTGGGATCCTTTTCCTAGGGGAAACAAGATACCCAGACATATGTTTCTGAAATATTTTGCATATAACTTCAGTGGTTAACAGATTTCCTAAACCTCATTTATAGTTTCCATTTTAGAATGTAATGTTTGGAATTCCCCACTCTTGATCAATATATTAGATTGACTCATGGAATATTTAATGGAATGCCCTTTAGTTATTTCACAGCTTAGGATGAATTTTAACTTCTTGGCAAAATATAATACCCAGAAATAGTTTAAGAAAGCCAAGAGTGGGGGTGGCTGGTTAGCTCACTTGGTTAGAGCGCAGTGCTCTTAACAAGGTTGCTGGTTTGATCCCTGCATGGGCTACTGTGAGCTGCGCCCTCCACAACTAGATTGAAACAACCAGTTGACTTGGAGCCGATGGGTCCTGGAAAAACACACTGAAAATAAACCAAAAAAAAGAAAGCCAAGAACTTTAACTAACTGTGGTAAAATATTCAGTGAAAAAGGATGGTATGTATTGTTCCCTGTGAGGGTCTCTAAGGTGTAAGTCATCATCATCCAATAGTACAGAAAACACAACTACACAAGAAAAAAAAATCAACTTGAAGTTTCCTATAGAAAGTTTGTATTGCAAACGTTAAGCAGCTTAATTAAAATAATGTAAATAACCAAATATTCATGTGCAGTTTCAAAGCACATTGTAGACTATGTGTAACTTTTACAGGCCACAAATGTGCCATAGTTGTGATTCACTGAGAAACAGTGAAATCAGTATTAGCGTAGTTCAGTACAAACAACTCAGTATAAATACCTGTTGAATTTCTAATAAAATTCTTTAGCCACTGAGGTATCATCTGCCTGTGTCACACAACTTGAAGCAAACAAAACAAAACACAGGAACAAGAGTTCTTCTATCTCCTGAGAAGTTTATTACTACTTTTGTTTTTTCCTTACTGTTCTAGTTACCTAAGTTACCTGAAGGCACAAAGGCCAACCACTCCTTTTTAGCAAAGACATAAGCAGATCATCTCTTTCAAGTGAAAAAAAGTAGTATAGAGTAACAGTTATTAGAACAGAGAGAAGTGAATTAGTGTAAAACAAACATGGAGGGTACAAAACTGTATGGGTTGGCACACTTAACTGAAAATTCAGAAGCAGAGTCTCGACATATGTGTGGCTGGATCTAGGGATTCAAACAGTGAATCAAAATTTGATTGCTTCTTTGTTTTCCTTACTCTCCCATGTGTCAGCCACACTGTCCCTCTTCCATCATGGTTTCCATAAACTCAGATTTACACCTTCTCAACTCCCAAGACCATCGGATTAGCTCTCAGTGAACCAACTCGGATCACACACCTTTTCTGGATCAATTTCTTTAAGCCTGGTTCGTCTGGATTAATAGGACATTTTCACCACTGGACCAATCACTGTGACAAGGTAGATGGGAAAAAAAGATTGAACAGGCATAGGTCCCGTTACCCATTCTGGAGCTGTTGGTGGGATCAGCACAACATCATCACAGGTCCAGAGAGTGGGAGAGCGGAGATTTCACTTGGAAACTCTAGTTCTTGTACCCGAAGGATGGATGCTAGGCAATCAAAATCCGCACATGCTTTGAAACAGACATACACATTTACAACAACCAGAAATCAAGGAAGAATTTGTGTTCGCTCTTGGCCAAATTTGGAGGCAATTTTGCTGAATTGTAGTTGTCTTCTACAACCATTTGTAGCTTTGTGACTGCAGTTAGGTCTCTTAACAGCTTTGGAAGGAGGATTTTGCGTACCTCAAGGAGGCTTTTCATTTAAGAAATTACTTTACCCAGAAAATTGAAAAGTGATTTCAATAAGTCACACCATCTGCTCCTCTCATATTAAGTTAAAACTGGCCAAAATTGAATCTTCATTTATGTGACTTGCAGGTTTCACCTTCACATTTTTTTAGCAGTGTTGTTTGAAAGTAATTCAACAGAAATAGTCTTTAATTAAATTGATGGTATTTTCGTGTGCGTGTGTGTGCGTGCGCACACATGCATTTTCTTGAAACCAAAGCTGTGTTTTGCTCCCCATTTATTTATTTATTTTTATTTTAATAAGGCTGCGATACAAATGTGGGTCATATATAAAGAAACTGATAACAAAACCTTTTTAAAACACTAGTAATATAACTGGCCAAAAAGCAGGGGGGTAGCTTTACAGGCCACCATATCGGGGTATAAGTCTTATTTTGGACATCACAATTTGAGGGCAGCTATGCTGAGATACTTGTTCTCTGTTGCTTCAGTGGATATTAGCTACAAACCTTTTTTTCTTTGTACCAGTTGGTAAAATAAATAAAATATGCACCTGGTGAATCTACCATCTCTGAGCTTTAGTTGTGTGGGGAAATAAATCTTTCATTGCATGCCTTCCTGTTTGAAGAGCTGAAAGAAGATAAAAACAAAGTAGAACTTTTGCTTATGGAAGTCACTGCCTTAGCAATAGCTGCAATTACTGGGGATTGAACTCATGCCAGAGGTTAGCCGCCAATGCTTCTTAGCTGGCACACTAGATATATTTTTATGTCTGTGGACTCTACCCCATTTCTCAAGCACTTCATATTTTTCACTTATTGCCTGTGATTCTCATTGTCCCCAAACCCAGCCAGGTGATAGGGGTATCCTATAATCTCAAGATGCTATGATTTCTCTTTCAACGTGACACATACTTGGCCTTGTTATGTCACATGTTGCCATTATTTTAGTCCTCATTAGCTTCTTCCTATTAAGCAAGCACGTGCACACGCACGTACATGCACATCTTTCTCTTGACTATTTCTCTAAATCACTGCACTGACTTTTGCCTAAATAGCTCAGAGTCCCACAGAGGTAATTAGAAAGAAGGAATTGTTATCTTCTCTTTTATAGAGGAAAACCCAAGGAACATAAAATTTAATTGATAAAACAACCCACTCAACTTGTTAGTGATGGTATAAAAACCATCAAGCCAAATTCTCCTAGAACTACGTAGGAATGTGAGACAGAGCAGAAAGCTTTCACTACTCTAGTTATATGCGTATCTGTGAGTGTCCATGAGTAGGTGTGTGTGTGTCTGTACATACCATGATTTTTTTCTCTTTTCGTTGAGGTAGTTTCAGAATATGTGTAGGTCCAAGCAGTTATTGGATCATGACTTCAGTAGTTAGGGTATCAGTAAATGTTTGTTTGACTGTTACACCAACATGAGGAATGTGACATGGTACTGTGTGTTCCTAATCTTTTTTGATTGCTCCAGACATTAAGGAATACAATTTCCATGGCAACTCAGTAGACCCATGTATACATATATGCACAGGTAACTGCAACACTTTCACAAATAGGATTTTCTTTCATTTCATGTGATGGACACTAATATTTTCTACTTTCTGATTTTTCCTTCTCTTCTTTTCTATTCTTTAAAATCCTGGTCACAGTCTACTGAAATGGTTGCATGACTGTTTCCTTTGTTGTGACCTATAGTATGAAAAACACTGATGTAGTATAAAAACAATAGCTATGATGCCAGAGAGATATGGTTTAAAATCCTCCTAGTTTTGCTATTTGCTGGCTGTGTGATATTGAATAATTAACAAGCCTCAGTTTTCCTGTCTGTGATATGGGAATAAGAATACTTTTCTTGTGGGGTTGAAGTGAATATCAAGTCCGGTAACTGTATTCTTGAATCTTGCTTAACAGATTGGTTTCTTTTACCGTTTTCTCTCTCCCTTTATAACATTTTCTTTCTGTGGGAGGCAGGAAAAGAAACATTTCTCTGACTACCTCATTTTCTATTTGTTTTAATAATATACATTACATATGGTGGCACCATTTCCTTAAAAGCTAAATACAATCTACGTTTTAGGCACATAACGATAAAATGTATAGCTACCAATTTTGAGCACCTTACTGGTTGCCAAAACTATACACACCATTTTCATGAACCCTTACAGAGTTCATGTGAGGTAGGTGCTATCAACATTTACATTTTACAGATAGAAGGAGGCATGACATACATTACACAAGGTCATGGAGCCAGAATCCAGGCCCGGGCAATCTGCCTTCAGTCCAGATAACGCAATTAGCTGCTTTCTCTTTGTTTCTCACCTATGTGTTTTGATCATTGGGCAGTTTACCATAGTGATTAAAACACAGACTCTGTAGTCACAGGGCCTGAGTGTTGACTCCTGGTTCTGTCACTTACTGGTGTGAGATATCAGGCAGATTGCTGAAACCGAGTTTTCTCAAATATAGTAATGTGTATCATCACATGTATTTTTTATTAGTTTCAGGTGTATAAAACAACCTAGTGATTAGACCTTTATATAACTCACAAAGTGATAACCCCAGTAAGTCTATTACCCATCTGACACTGTACATAATTATTAGAGTATTATGATATATTAATTGTTGAATAAATTAAATGAGTTAATAGGTGCGAAACAGCATATGGCACGTAATAAGCAATATGGTAGTGTTATTATTTCCTCAGTTTTTTTCAAGAGTATTTTTATCATCTTTTGAGAGGTGTGTGTGTGTGTGTGTGTGTGTGTGGTATGTGTGTGATTTAAGAGCTGTGAATAAGATCAAAATCTTATTCTGGGAAAATAATGCAGTGGTAGTTCTGACTGAACGGTAATCCCCTGTTGATAATAAGGATATCAGATTTCTTGAAATAGCCATTGTTTCTTTTCAACTTGAATTCTTAAAGCTGAGGTCGTCATAAGCATACTTACACCATAATAAGATTACAGCACAAATCATCTGTATGTATATTAGCTCTCTTCCATATTATACTGAAAACTTCTCAAGTATCTTTATATCCTAGGAGTTCAGAACACTAGAATATAGTAAGCACTCAATAAATGTGTTGTGCTATCTCTAATATAATGAACCACATTGTCAAGTGCCAAATGCAATTTAAGGTTACAGCAGTAGGTAGACAAACATTTACCATTCAAAGTATACAATGTTTTGCCAAAGAACTCCATGAGATATATAAGAAAAGGCATTCACTCTATTTTCCAGAACTTTTTTTCTCTATAAAACATTAAGCAAATGTTACTACAGTTTTCTCTAAGATAATTTTGTTAATTTTATTTTCAATAGTTTAAGTGTGGTACAAACTACAAAGGCATGCCAATTCAGTCTTACATGTGAAGGATTGTATGCCAAAATGTGTAGACAAATTAACTTGCATTCAAAGAAATTTTTAAGTTTGCATTTATCTGATTTTCATAATGAAAGCAACAGTGAGCTTGTCTTTTCTAAGTGGATTAATATAATGGATTCACCATAATTTTAAAATCCAAACATTGAAAACACTATAGGTACTTTCTCTGAAGTAGCCTTATAAAGCACATACAGGATCTGATAAACCTGTATGTCCATAGGATAGGGGGACATGTTGAATGTGACAAGAATGTAATCAGCAAAATACAGACTGAGAAAACACAGTGGTCAATGAACCAAACAATCAACCAACATCTCTGTTCCTCTTCAAAAAATAAGTAGCAAGACAAAAACAGTGAGATAGAATGCCTATAGATTAAAAGGTAAATAGCATTCAATTATCGTGTTATCATACTTGGAATTTATTTAGATTCTAATTTAAAAACACAGAGCAAATCATTACATTTATGCAATGACTGGATATGTGACCACTGGATATTTGATGGTATTAAGAAATTAGTATTAATTATTTAAAAGTGATAATGGTATTGTGGTTTGGTTAAGATAGTTCATATTTTATAGATGTAAGTAGTAACATATGCAGAAAATGAAATTGTATCTGTGATTGGCTTCCTAGTGTTTGGGAAGGAGAGAAGTGGTCTGAAGACATTAAGGCAGTTTGCTCTTGTGATGACAATCGTATAGATTTACTTTAGTTCTAGCCATTAAATTGGCTTTAATTAGTAAATTCAAAAGTGGAGTCACTTTTTTAATTTTTTAAGATTTTTATAAAAATATAGCTAACACACAACATTTAACATACAACATCAGTTTCAGGTGTAGTCATTGAACATTTATATACCTAAAGAAGTGATCACCATGATAAGTTTAGCAACCATTTGACACCATACCATGCTATTATAGTGTTATTGACTATATTCCCTATGCTATACATTAAATCCCAATGACTTATTTTCTGATACCTGGAAAAAGTGGAGTCACTTTGATCAAACATATATGGGGTAGTTTAAAAGTAATTGAGTGTTTGTTAAAATTAGTTAAATATGGTTTGTAGTATATAAAAGCAGTATATTTCACTACTGGTTTCTTTACAAAGGATAAATAATAATTACAAGCTATGGCAAATTAATCTCAGACCACATTGCAAAATTTTTAGAATCTAAAATATGAAGAGAACGTTCATAATGATGTTCAATAGCATGAGACTTGAGGATAATATTATAACACATTTCATAATGTTATAATACAAAAAAATGTGGAAAATCTGCTTTGTGCTCAGAAACAGAGACAAAAATTAGCTTAACTTTACTAAATAAAAAGTCTTAGACGGCAGATAAATAAGTAATTGCAAGGCAATAGAGCTGTGTGTTGAACACAGAAGGATCATGCTCAGTTCAGCTTGGGCGTCATTATAGACATCAAAGAAAAAGTTACATGTTTTTATCACGCTATATGTGTAAAATTTGCTTGTGGTGTTTTAAATCATAAACTGAGAAGACATTGTCAGCAAATTTTCAGAAATAAAAAAACTTTAGGGTAAAGTTTGTCATTGACCAGTATTTGTAAGGATCTCTTTTAAAATACAGAAAATGAAAATCACTGCCAAAGAGAGTTATAATTTGTGTGCCAAGCATGTCTGATTTTCATTTACTGCAATTCATACTCATTTAATTTGAAGGATTCTGAAGCTGAGGTGATAGAAAAAATGTCCTACACACTTAATATACTTTCATTTTAATTGCATGCTTAACATAAATACCTTAGACGAGTAGATGATTTATAGTGCACTTTGTTTCATGTGTCTGCTAGAAGATGGAATTGCATTAGATTTCATCATTTGTTATTTTTCTTGATCATTGTGCAGTCAATATCAACTGCTGAAAATCAAATGTTTTGAATACTTAAACCTAAATATATGATCAACTTTGTTTCTGTGCAGATTTGAGAATCTTTTAAAAGAGTTAATCTATGTTGATGCACATAAATGGAGTTCAAGTCACCAGTTTATCTTAATAGTTTTCAAGGTCAGAGGGAAAAAAGAATCAATAACCTGATAGATTCCTTGGTAAAAATGGCATGCATGAGATATTTATATGGAAGTGCATTGTACCAACATGCTTTTGAAAAGAAATTGTGCTATATTTAAAAACAATATATTTTCCTAATGTAATAAATATTAGTAATGTTTTAATAATTTCCAAGTGTAGTAACTAATATTAAAATAGACAAAGATTTTTTCATTTCGTTTTGTTTTGTTTTGTTTTACTGTTATTGCAGCAATCCATTTAAGTGGGGGGCCTCTTTGTTATTTGTCATACTGAAGCAACATGCACAGAATGTTCCCCAAGGTTAGGCATAGGCTCACAGAAGGTAATACATACATGCTTGATGGAAAATGAAAGCTCTCAGTGTGGTCATACGAGATTATATTTTGTACAACCTCTGTTTGCATTTTTTAAAATCACCTTCTTCAGCTCTTTTTAAATGAGGGAGAGGTCTATTGTCACCAACTAATCACCCACACGTTGAATCATCTATTAACCTCTCTCCAGTCATTAAAATAGTTCATTGAGTTTTTAAGTCAGTTTAATCTCATGATATAGTAAACAATCGTATCTTTCTTACCAGGGAGAGTATAATACATTGATTACATTTTGGAAGTACATTAACCATTTTGAGCCACTCAGACAATGGTAGCAGGCTCATTACCAAATGGACTGAAAGTCTTGCTTTTATATTGAAATAGATTGTTGCTGTAATTTCAGGCTTTCATTTTTTAACAGGCATTGTGGTATAGAAATAGTATGCCTGATTTTACCTAACCCAGACAACCATTTACACATATAAATATGTGGAATAATTTATATAATTAGAACATCAATTTAGATGTGGGTTAAAGGAATGATTGGTTAAAATCTTGGTAACTGTAAAGAATTCCTTTTCCCCTTAATTAGGAAATGGCTACTCACTGTGAGTGAACTTACTATTGTGTCTGATCCAAAGCCATTGTTTTTTTAACTTGAAGTAAATGAAACAATAGCAGCAGCAACAAGCCCCATTAAGGGAAGGAGGAAAGATGACCCAAGGTCATCTCCTGTTGATATAAATATAAAACTTTAATTAATTGATTAATTAATTAATTAAAATTGGGTAATATTCCCCAATATATATATATACAGTGTGTTTCTCCAGGGCCCATCAGCGCCAAGTCGTTGTCCTGAAATCTAGTTGTGGAGGGTGCACCTCACTGGGCCATGTGGGAATTGAACCGGCAACCCTACTGAGCCATCCAGCCGCCCCTGTAAAACTCTTCATTAATTACATGTTGCAACCAAGTAGTTGTGTGTGTTCCCCCCCCTAGTTTTCAGTTGTCTATTTTCTTCGATTAAGAGTTAAACTGTACTTTCCAGAGTTTTCAGTGTATAAATTACTTCAGAAAATCCTGGGGTGATGTTGCCCTTTTTCACTTATGTGACCTGTCGGACTTTCAACTGATTTGGTCAGGGGAAAGTGTTCCCCAGAATTTACATGAATTGACATGCATTTCACGTAGAATAGGAAAAAGAGGGATATTCTGTCAATAAAGTGCAAATGTTAAATAACGTAATGACCTTTATATGTTATCACCCTAAACATCTTATTAGATATGGAAGAAAACCGATAGAAATTATTATCTATTGCTTGTAAGATACACTATGTGAAAAGACGGACTCCCTCAACTGCATATTCAGTTATTTCCAAATTAATTGAGAAAGTATTAAAACTTATTGGAATACTTCAAAGTTATAGAAACCAAATCAAAATACGCTACCAGAGAAAAATAGTCACTCTAAAAAAATTCTACAGTGGAGCCTTTTTTATACAATGAACTATACTGACTAGGCTTGTGAAAAATTATGTATGTTAAGTCTACCCGGTGCCTTTTTTGGATGGATTTAAGTAAGTAGTGAATCATTCATTGGTAAATGAAAACTCTTTTGTGAGATGAATAATCACATTCTAATATGTTATAAATATTTTTTTTCTGTTTTTACATTGAATATAATGCATGTATGAAATGAAATAACAAAGAAGGAACATGTGTATTATAGAAATGTATTATATATATGTAGTAGTCTTATATTTCCAAAAATGGAGGAAATATGTCTGATGAGCCTTTTCATGGATTAGGACACTGAAAATTTGACAATTAAATAGTATGTACCGACCTCTCCCACAGATCTATCACTTTGCTTACCTTAGTCACTTTCTCTTGCCACAGTTTAAAAGGCCACATTTCTTTCCACAACTAATCACTCTGAGCCACTAATCACTTTCTCCTCATCGAGACTGACTAGCATATTAAAGTGTTATTACCATTGCTTAATATGTTATATGAGTATTGTGGAGTCATTTTTCTGAATAAATTCTATAGGTTCTTCATAAGTAATTGCTCTCTGCTACACACTACATGTTCTGAGTCACATACTATATAATCTTAAAATTGAAAGTTTCAACCAGATAGTTTTCCATGGCAAAAGAAGCAGACGATACTTTTGGTTAAACATTAAAATAAGATACTATTTTCAGTAATTTAAAAATTTCAAAGCTATTACTGTCAGTGTTTTTTCAGTCTGTGGTAAATTAATAAGTAGGATTTTTTATTTTCCAAAAAAGTTCCGACCTAAATGAAACGTATGAATTGGCACTCCTCTCACATGAGGAAAAGATAGATATCTATATCTATATATTTATATATCTATGTCTATATTATCTGAGATTCCTCCTATATTTCTATTAAATTTTGAAGTGTCACCAAATATCAGTATTCCATAGATTCCATAGACTGCAATGGAGGTAGCAATGTCTGTCTTCTTATTTCTTGTCTTATGGTTATTTCCACTTTTGGATTTAAAGTCAGCAATTTAGCCTATATTCAGGTTTGGAGATATGTGAACTAATTTTACTACAGAAATGTGACTTGCTATATGTGTGATCTGGAAGGTTCATTTCTTGTTGATAAAGCTCATTTAGTTGAATCCGAGTAGTTGGCAAAAAAACCTGTTATCATATTTCCAGAAACTATAATACCATTTGTAGATTAAACTAGAATTTAATTTTATTTGCATAAAAATGTACTATTTGTTCCACCAATTGTTCCTTAATATATTATTTCTCACTGGAGGACTAAATGCCTTCATATGAAAAATGGGCTTGACTGCTTACTTATTCCTGCACATACCATCATAGCTGAATATGCTAGATTGTGTCCAGGGAGGGAGTGGTAACTTTTAGGTCATTGTCACTAAGGATTTATTAATAAATATGGTTGAGGGAAGTCACTGATGGCTAAACCCAGTTATACTCCTCTCGGTGGCAGTTCCAAGTATCAGGCAGATAGCTTATATGCCCCCTAACAGAACTGGAGATAGAATCTCTTAATATTGATAATGAATTATTAATTGCCTGCATAATTTTATTTTGCTCTTAAGAAATTATTCCTGTAGGACTGTGAGCCTCACATTCTAAAGAATCATCTCCAGTCAAAGTGCAGGAACGTGGATGCTTTGAGGTTTGCTTTGCTGCCAGTTTGGGCTGGCTTTGGATTGCCATCAAACCAGACACCAACACCCTAGAGTGTGCATGTATCCTAAAAGGCACCTCTGCTAGATTAAAGTCCTAGCAAGTGAGGAGTTGTTAGGAGAAAATACTTTTCAATGTCTGTGCCAAAGTCTGCACTAGTGAATGATGTTTATCAGTCTCCCTGGAGTGGTTGCTTTCTAGAGAAGCCCAGTTGATTAGAGTGTGTTGTTGATGAGGCCAAGGTCATGAGGTAGAGCCCAGTTACCTGTGGGAATAGAAGAATTTGTGTTTTGAAGTCTTAAACTCTTGTTTAATCCAGGTACATGATCTTGGTAATGTAAGCATTGATCACAAGCAACATTTGTTGCAAAAATTCAGATGTTTTAATAAGTTCCACATGACTACTACTACATGAAAAAATAACTCCCAAGAGTGGAATGACCCAGATCCTGGCTTTACATTTTGGTTCTGCTCCCTTCTGTTTGATTGTTGGAAGGTTATTCAACCTCTCTGAATTTAAAGTTCATTCTCTATAAAATGGAGGCAATTATTCATTCATATGCCATGCGGTCCTTTTAATAAATAAAGCAATATACGTAAAATTTGGAGTAGTTGTACTTAGCAAATTGATAGGTGCTAAGTAAATTATAGTTATTTTCATTTTACTGTTATTTTTATTATAGTACTACATCATTCATCAGTTTCATCTTCTCATACTACTAAGGGTGATATATGTTCTCTTTCTTTATAGAATTTCAGATAAATATCTTTTTTTAACTTGAAATATTTACATTTTCAATATGAACATGACAATTTCAACAAAAATGATGAGTACCAACTTTGTGCCAACAGTGGTGGAGGATGCAAAGGCAGACACAATCCAGTGCTCTGGAGAATCTTCCAGTCTATTCAGGAAAACGTGCAGTGTTATAAT
Organism: Rhinolophus sinicus; assembly: GCF_036562045.2. Lineage (NCBI taxonomy): Eukaryota > Metazoa > Chordata > Mammalia > Chiroptera > Rhinolophidae > Rhinolophus > Rhinolophus sinicus. The sequence goes on from NC_133752.1 coordinate 20,828,903, forward strand.
CAGGTTTATGTTTAAGTGCTTCACTAACCTTCCTGTGCTTAGATCTATAATATTCATGACATATGATCTCAGTTATGTAGAGAAATAGAAAATCTTATGTGTCTTACATAAAACAATCAGAAAATGCAAGTGATATTTTAAAAATAAGCTCAGTAGAGAGCTTCTAAACAGTTTGGCTACAGGAATATGTGATGTACTTCTAATGCAGGGTAGAGTGTAGCTGGATTTTACAATACAATCTGTCTCACCGTTCTTCCACCTGTTCTCCCATCACGAATGCTATTTTTTTCTTATTTATTTTGTTCATACAGAGATACAGAGCAACCCTTCCTTCTTCAGATAACCAGTGGTAAAAGTTTGAGGAAGTCATTTCTTATTCTGCTGCCTTGCAGACCATCCAGGTGTGGAAAAAAACTCCCCACTCGCCCCACCCTCCAAAAAGATGTGAGAACACTGATGCCCATTGCCCCAAGGATTGCCTTTGTCCTGGCCTGGTGCCTGTGACAGACTCATCATTAGATGTCACCTCATTTAGACGGAATTTATATGACAATCAAATCTAAATGCCAACAAACCCATTCAAAGCAAAGCTGAGCACATGGAGGATGTGGACAATAAAGATTTATTTGTGCAGTGAACATATCAATAATTCAAAACTCCATCAGTGCTTTATTTTTTCCGTTTCATCTAATGCACCCTACTAGAACTATGGTTCAATGTCAAGGGTATTCAAAAGGTTTCATCCAATCTTATAAGCAAGAGTGGTTTTCAATACATAAGCGATAATGTGTTGGAAGGGTTGTTTCCTTCTGAACTCCATGATACAACTATAAATATTCTAAAGACATCCCCCCACTTCACTACATCATAAATGACTTCTGGCTAAATTCAGTTATGTTTGCATTTTGGACTATAAATTTGATATGTCGGGAGATCATTTAATTTACAATTTAGTTATATGGATTCCAACAGACACTAAATTTTAGCTGTGAAATTGGAAACTAGACAAAATATAAAATATTATTTGTTGATTTTTTTTTTTTCCAGTGCAGCTTAATTGCTTTTGTTGATGTGGATTGCCAGTCCAATGCTGAACTGACTCTCAATGCTTTGTTTTTCCAAATGCGATCCTGACCTTGGGTTCTAACGTGCCATGATGATAAAAATAACAAATCTCAATTTTTATAAATGTTCTCAACTATATTGTACTTTGAACATATAGTACAAAACTCATCATTGAAGCAAGGAATGATATATAATCAGAGGGTGCCAAAAATGTATACACATTTAAGAATGGAAAAAACAAACAAACTGTATTACAATTACGCTGATGGTAACCACTTTGAGCAATTGCGGAAGTCAAACGTGACTTGTATTCATCTTTTGTTATTGGTATATATTGAGTACTATAGTTTTAATACAGTTTTTTTTCCTTTCTTAAAATGTGTATAAAATTTTTTAGCACCCTTTTTAAGATCTTTCTAGTCTTAAAGATGACGAGTGATTTAGACAGTAATATCATGAATTAGATACAGTAAAACAATGAATTCTAGACTAATTTTGTAGACAATTTTACCAAAGAAGTGAACAATTTGATAAAGAAGTTTTAAATAAAGTTTTATTCAAAATGAATAACTTAGTATAAATAACTTATACTAATATATAGTTGTCATTATACTGACTTTAGATACTATTTTTATAGCAAAGAAGTAAATCATTTGCAATTTACATTGATCTTTACAACACTTGTATACCAGCATGCCTTGAATGGTGAGCCAAACATTTCCCACCTCTCCTTCCCACTGTCAGTCCTTCTATTTTCACCACTACATTGCCTCACAAACTTATTTTTAAGAGATAATGCAAATATTTAAAGGGCTTCAAGATAAGAGATTTAAAAATCATTCTCTCACTTGTTACTTCATTCATTCAACAATATTGTGTATGTGCTACAGTCTACTAAATCATAACAAGTGGTTCAATAACTTCAAATATTTTCCATATCCATGCCAAAGTGTTATGCAATTTTTAAGATTATTTGAAAGGAATTCCAAGTATAAAGTATTTCTTAAGTTACATAATGATCCCTTTTAATTACTAATACAACATAACCGATTCATATAAACATTTTAATAAGAGCATACAAAGGTATTTGATTTGGATATTAGTTGGATATATTTCTGTTGATTACAGACTTTTAAAGGAGAGATAGACTTCTATAATTCCTAAATTCCTTAACAGAAGGAATGTAAGTTAATCATTTTGTTCTTGATGGAGAGAATATGTAACCAGGCAAGCTCACCTAATGAAAACACATAGCCGTTTATCCTCTGAAATAAATCATGTATGTCAATATTATGCACAAATAAAATGAGTTGTATTTACTTTTCTGTAGTTATACCATGGGAATGTAAAGGAATTGCTTCTAGCTTTTTTGGGGAAATCACTTCAAATTTTAGCCAATTAATACAATATATAAGAGTGTGATACTTACGCAATGATAGGAAATATCTTTTCAGCTCAGTATAATCAACTCTCAGCCCTGTAATGGTCTTCTTTCCTGATGCAACTCCAGGGTACATTGAAAATGTTGCCTCTTTCATCCCAAAGGTACATTACAGTTGGACACTAGTAAGAAAATTGAGAAGTTAAGTTTTCCCATTTGCAGTAAGATAAATATACATTAAAAGTAGAGTTTAGTTAAATTGGTTTAACATATTCCTATTTTCTAACCATAAAAGTAGCCCCAGGGGAAAAAACCCTGCATGAAATAAATCATAAATTATATTTGAGAGGGTTTTTTGTGGTGTGTGTGTGTGTGTGTGTGTGTGTGTGTGTGTGTTCTCCTTCTTGAGGTGAACTCTGAGCCTGTGTAAGACGTGAAGGAGTTGGAAAACAGTAAAATTTGAAGGAGGTTTTAAATTTATGTCTGGCACTTACTCTCTCTGGCCCTCAGTTTATTCATCTCTTAAGTATAGTGCGAGGCATTGGATTGAGTCAGTCTGAGGTCACCTCCAGTTCTGGTTTACAGTAGGGGAGAACCATGCAGGAACAGGAAGCAGAAGACATCAAGGGAGGTGAGACCAGCTATACCTGAAGGCAATTTTTAACTTTACAGGTAACAGTATTTCTCGAGATCAGAATCACCTAGGCTGCTTATAAAACGCACATTCCTGACTCCTATCCCAGGACTACTAAATGCGTATCTTGGGGTGGCTGTGGGGCTGAAATCTGCATGTTTAACAAATGCCCCTTTTTCTCATAGTGTAATTAAGACCCAGCAATGTGTCATAAAATCAATTTAGCAGATCTTATCCAGCATTTTTAAATCAAACCAGAGAATAGATAGAATGAGATGCAATATAGTGTATATATGTATACTATATATATATATATATATATATATATATATATATCAAAGTGCACTGCATGGGTGAAATAAAGGAAAACATTATTTTGTGAAGCATCCCGTGTGTGTGTGTGTGTGTGTGTGTGTGTGTGTGTGTGTACAGAATAGGAATGCAAAATTTTATTTCTTTCTATTGGTAGTGATAAAAGGAAAGAAAAACAACTTTGAAAGCCACTACCACAGGGTTCCTTACACTATAGATTTTGAAAATGACTATCTTGAACAATGTAAATTCTAAGGCATTCATATCCCCATCCACTTTGAATGTAGCTAAGCGCACTTCATTAAAAAAAAGCCATTGGAGTGTTACTGTATTTCAGATTTTAAAGGATAAAAGTGTCCTTATTTTGACTTTCCTGACAGGTCTATTTTGTGTCTATGTAAATTTTTATTGTTGTTTTTATTTAAACATTTACTCCTAGCCTAATTTCCCACTTCCTTAAAGCTATAGTACAAGATGTAGACCCTCTTGTAAGGTTAATCCCATCTGAGCCTGCCCTGTTTGAGGTAGGATATCTATTATCTGCTGCTGCTTTCAGTTAAGCCTTTTAGCCAATGAGAAGCAATAGCATGTCTACCAAGACAAGGATGAATCATCTGGTATTTTCCAAGATGTCCTCCTTTGGATTTGCCTCTGCTCTTGACTCCATCCTTTGAAATCTGTCTCTTAACTTTCCCCAGAATTTTCTAGAGTAGAACCCACTTGACTATGACTCTAACACCTTGCCATCTTACACCAACTCCTAACTACATACACCTGTGTGAGCGTGGAAGGTTCAATGAGTGACTACAATTCTTGGTATTGGTTCTTTTCATAACTAAATTTCCTGATAATGAACTTCCAGTCGAGTGGTATTTCCAACAGAAGGAAGAATAGGTGAAGTATTTATGATTTGAGTCCAATCTCCTTCCTCAAAATTCTCTCAATGCTTAGATCTTCGATTCTTGAAATTTACACCACTCTTGAAAAATTTTCTTAAGGCACCAAGTATTTTAATTAGGCTAAGACACTGTTACATGAAGGGAGAAACATACCATCTAGAAGGCAATGCAGAAATACTCTGGTATCATGACCGTGGGTATTCACAAATCAGTACATGGAAGTCACTGGACAGAGGACAGATAATTTGTCCTAGATGGTTGATGCGATATGTCAGTAGAATGACTTTCGATATCTGGGAGAAAAAGAAAGTCAAAAAAAAAAAAAAAAAAAGTATAAGAAATGCTAACAAGAAAAAGAGATGATAAGGATATGGTGTTAGAAATGCCTCCTAATGCTGCCTAGAGATGGCATTATATGATTTTATGGGAATAAAGTCAGGAATAGCAATACACATTTGAAACATACTGATGAAAAATAGAACTATCACCAGTCAAATGTGACTAATAGTTAACTGAGGAGCAAACTAAAACACCCAAGTCATAGTTTTCTAAAGTAGATAAAGTGAATGATAAAGAACATTCATTTAAAGTTTTTCTATAATCATTTTCAAAATGTAGGCTATCTGCTTCCAAAAGGATTTGAGATATTTTATGATAAAATACATTTACATAATGAGACTATTAAAATAGAAATAGTACCTCAAAAACCACACAAAGAAGAATATGTAAATTTATCAACTTTACTTGGGTTTATAAATATATGGTGATTGAGCATGGAGATTCCTGGCAGCCAAGGCAGATTGAAATTAGGATGATTTCCATTTTATTTTAAGTGGATTTTCAACCCTGCAGGCATAGATATTGAGCCCTATACTAAAATAATTTTGTGATGTTGTCTGAGTGTCAATATTCTTTAAGTTTCCCAGAAATTCAAATATACAGCCAGACTTGAGAATAGTGGACCTGTGTAAAACAAGGCAGGAGGGTTTACTGGACTTTAAGAAAATGACCCAAACACACATGGTGGAAGGTGAACTAGATATCTTTTCCTTTACAATTGGCCTAAATGTAACAACAAATTACAGATAATGTCCAGTGGAATTTAAATCTGAATGTCTAATTTTTAAGCCTCAGGAACCTTTGAAAATCTGTTATCAGAAGTGACTGAAATAATGGACTTCGTTTACCTGAGGACTTGTTCTAAGGTGCTTTACTTTTAAATAAGCTCATCTGTGCTAGCAGATGGTTTAGTTATACCAGTGCTCTTGTCAATATATGCGGAAGTCTTATTGTGTGTTTATCAACTGCTCAGGGTTCAATTAAGGGAAAGCTATTGCTTGGTGAGTTAGGACTGACCTGTGGATCACTTAGCAACTGTGCTACTGTGAGCAAGTTACTTTCATGGGCATTGGTTTCCTCATTTACCTCATACCGCTGCTGTGACAATTAAATAAGCTTTGAATGGACACATAGTAGTGAGCAATCGATGAGTCTTAGGGAATATCACTATGCATTTTAAGTACAGACACTATTAACTATATCGTTAAGGAGGCTTTGCCTTTTTTCAATATGTTCTGGGAAATGTCTGCTACCAATTAGTGAATACCCCCTAGAAAGGTTTCTATTTCTATTGATCAGTTGTTGCAGTGTGTGTCTCTTGCTCAGCCATGTACCTCTGTTTTACTTCAGGCTTCTCTGTCAAACTGGGTGAAGATAATACATATACAACATGTCTAGTTAATTCACAATCTGCCAGTATAAGCAGTTGTCATTAAAAAAACTGAAGTTAAGCATTAAAAAAAAGCCATGCCAAGACAGTTTTGTTCCTTCCAGAATACGAGTTCACTTAATTACGTGGTTTATTATTAATGTTATTTCTTAATACATGGAATACATATAATGAGATCTAAGGGGCAGAAGCACTGCCGAGTTGATCATTTTAATAGGCTATAATGAATTGCAGAAATTATGGGTACCCGAAGTATTGTCATCTTAGTGCTTCTAAACTGAAAATTAAGATATCAATGAAGTCATGTGTACAAAATGACAATGTCTATAAACTTGTGTGTGTGTGTGTGTGAGCACAAAAAAAGGCCAGACTTGAAAAAGTCATAAGGTAATAAACAAAAAAAGAAAGGAATAAAAATATATTATTTTAGATATGGCTCCCCAAGTATTTTCTAAATATAAAATGTAAACAGGCTTAGAAAGCCAAATAGTAGTAGTGGTCATAAAATATGATTGTCCTATGATATTATTATTACCTCATGGATTTACCTGTTTTTCTTTCTATCATATTACAAAATGCTCCTTTCCTATAAGCTTAAAAATTCAACTTTTTTTCCCTCAAGTAGGTGATAAATAAGATAAGTTGCTCTTGTGGCATTTAATATTGAAATAATATAAAAGAAATATTCGATAATTTAGCTTACATTATCAAATTCTGGCTGAAAATTAAATTCCAGTCAGTGTTTCTGACTACCTGCCCTACCTTATAAGAATTATTTTTGAGTCCTCACGTTAGGGTCAAGTTGTGAATATCCTCATTTCCCCAAAGAATCATGAAATGTCAACATGCTTGCTTATTATTTTGTGAATTTATTTTTTTCTCTAAAAAGCTCAAGTTTTTATACAAATAATTCATCCTCCTAAAAAGTATATATATATATTATATATATATATATATATATATATATATATATAATATATATATATATATATATATAATTTTTTTTTCTATAGCAAGTATAAAACAGTGTGGAAATAGGAAAGATGGTAGCAAACAAGAGGGAATATCTACAAATATAATAACTCCAGTTAGGCACCAAATAGGATTCATTAGCTCTCTAGTATAGATTAGGCTATTCTTGAAAATCAAGGCACTTGTTATCAGTTCTTTTTTTTTTTTTTTTTCATGCTCATGTGGTGGGAAGAATTCATGATTTTATTTGTTTAATGCCCATATCAGCTCCCTAAATCTTTGTCCCAAAGACACAATTTTGGGCTCAATTTGCCATTATCAGTTATAGAACACCCTATAACATAAAATCTGTTACACTTATAAGATCAAATTAGGTCTTCATTTCATCGTTAAAATGCAGAGATTATCATTTATGTTTACAAAAGATGAGTGTGGCTCAAAAGAATTCAGTCAGTGGCTCAAGTTTATTCAACTTATATGTAACTCATGTCAAGAAAATAAATTCTTGTTTCCTGATTTGAAAGTCCATGGGTTTCCCCAAATACAATATCAGTTTTATCTGCTAAGAGAGGACTGAAATATAAATTTGAAGTGGTTTTCCCCACATGGATAGATGAGCAGAGACGTAGTTCTATTTCCTTTTTCGTTTTGTTTGTTATTCATCTTTTCATTATATTAAAGGAATAATAAATGTCAAAACAAGGTTATAAAGATTATTTTAACATTTTTATACTTAGTATACCCTTTTGACATAAAATAAGCAACACAATATAGTTGTTTTATGAAATAAGTACAATTGTTAGAATTACATGCTAGTTCTCAATGCCTTCCAGTTAGGTGATCCAGAAATGATACACTAGTTTAAATTTGAAGAATGACTCTAACCTCTTTCATAAATGTGAAGCCTACACCAAATTACTTTATGTTTCTTTTTCTCCCCACCACACCTCGTGCTTGCTTCATGGTCCACTGTATAAGTTTCCTATTGCTGCTACAACAAATCACCAAGAACTTGAATGGCTTAAAACTATGCTAATTTGTTACGTTATAGTTTTTGAGGTCAGAAATCCAAAATCAGTCTCTCTGAGCTAAAATCGAGGTGTTGGGAAGGTAGTGTTTATCCTGGAAGCTGTAGACGAATATATGCTTCCTTCCTAGCCTTTAATAATTTCTAGAGTCCACTGGCCTTCCTTGCCATTCGGCCCCTTCCTCTTTCTTCAAAGAACTCTTGTAATTACATTAGGTCACCCAGATTATCTAACATAATCTCCCTATTTTAAAGTCAGCTGATTAGCAAATTCTATCTGCAGTTAAATTCCTCTTTTTATGTAAAGTCACCTATTCGCAGGACCCAGGGTTTAGGATGTGGATATCATTTGGGTCCATTTTCTGCCCATCACTCCCACTTTCACTGATTTTTCTGAAGTCTTTTGACTTGTACTAAGGAATGAAAATCAGCATATACTGGACATTGAATACATTTTTCCTTAAGGTACCTGGTAACTTTTCTTTTTAATAATGTGCAGATAAGTAAGGTAAAATAAGTGAGTCAGGGATGGCAGAGAAAATGGGTTCACCTGGGTTTACCTGTATAGCAGAAGATTCTGGCTCACAAGTTAGGCTTCAACTCAGTTTAGTCATTAATTACTTAGGACACACTTCAGAGCCTTACTCCATTTGCCTGTCCTGATTCCTGTCAGACATTTTAATTCAACCCGACCTGGGAAAGCTGCTTAAGGACACAAACTTCCATTCCATAGACTGTATGCTTTTAAATGTATGTCGTTTCTCGAACAGATTTCACCAGGTGCAGTTCGGATGAAATGTCTAGGAAAAAAAAAAAAAAAGATAAAAAAAGAAATAAATCTGGAGTTTCGTTGGAGTGGATCCTAAAATGCACGTTTCATTTTCATTCATTTCAGTATGGAAGAACTGATTCCGGCGCTTGTGAGGCAGGCTTCTTTTCTGTCTGTGCTTCTAAGCTTCTGTGTATTTTAGGAGGCAGCTTTTAAAAGGTTATTTTTTGTCCTTGGTATTTATTTGTTCATTTTTTGTGTTTTAGTAGTTGGAAACCTGGGCAGTCCTATAGGAGTTCCACTTGGTTTTTCAGAATTGCTCTCTTGAACTGCTGCAGACTCACTCCAGCTGTGTAGTTTAAGACATGGGTTTATCGAACTGGTTCAGCTGCTTCTGGAACTCAGAGAGCAGCGTAGTCATGCAAAGCAACTGAACGGCAGGTGAACTGAGCTTTTGATGGTTATCACAATAGCAAAAAGAAAAAAAAAAAAAGAAGAAACCTTTGCTTGTATTCTGTGAGTGCTTTTGTATGATTAATCTACACTTGCCCAACGTAGCTTAATGCCTGACTTTGCAGCATGTAGATTTTTCGGTGCACTGGTAGGAACAAAGCAAGTGTTTAATAAATCTTTGTTGGATTGAATGTCATTGTGAAGATAGTCTTTTTCTCATTAGTTGCCTGTCAATATTCTCTTTTCCTAACTATAACTCCCTCTGCCCTCCTGTTTCTCTGTGCATGTAAACATAGAAACTTGCAAGGGAATATGTAGGATCTAAAATGAATTGGGGAGTGAAATCCAATCATGGCCCAGCGTGCTTTCACCATTCTTTTTCATACCAACCTTGCTAACCTCTGCTATTAGAATCATACATTTGAGAAATGAATGAGATCTCACAGCCTCCAGCACACAGTTAGAACTCAATTAATACTTTTATGTGGTTGAGTCAAAGAAGGAATCACAAAAGAGGTGGTTTCAGAGGATAGGGAAGATTTAGAGGCACATATCCTATGGTGCTGATATCCCAGAGAATGTCTTTATTTTTTTATAAAGATGTTAAACCCTAGGGAATCGCACCATCTTTGTAGTTTTCTTTAAGGTAATTGATGAAAATGTTTGATTATTATGCATATTTTTGTTCATGATCTTTGTTTGATGGGTAAATGCGTTCCAAGATGCATTAATATTTGCACACAGTGTACTAAGGAATTTCTTAATGGGTGGGCAACATCAACTTTAAAATCATCGACTTCAACCATTTATTCCCTGATCTAACACACCTGCCTTCTCACAGGTTCAGAGAAGTAAAGAATTGGAAAGAATGTTAAATATCATGGACTATAACTCCTTCATTTAAAAGTTGAGGAGCTAAAGCTGAAAGATTAATATTTTTCAGATTTCACACTTAATAGCAGACCAGTACTCTAGATTCCACAGTTCAGAGTTATTTCCAAAAGGGTCACAAAATATCAAAATACATTAATGAATGACAATTGAATATAAACTATTTATAAGTACTGTCATTGAAACGGGTATACTGGATAAACACATTATATATTATACATTACATATCCATTATTCTATATGGATATAATGTTTATAAGAACTTACACATACTAGTTGAACAATCCACAATAATGTTTAAAAATATTAATACAAAGGAAAAGTAGTATTTTTTCCATTTGATTTTTACAATTTCATATGGTTGAAAAAAATTTACACAACATTTCATGGAGTGTGAGAATTATAAGAAATTCAAATTTTTGTTTCTATAAAGTTTTATGGGAACATGCCCATACTCATTCCCTTATGTATCTTTGGTGACTGGTTTTCCTTTATCACAGCAGAGCTGAGTATTTGTGGCAGAGATCTATGTAACCTACAAAGCCTATGTGGGGACTGAGCCCCAGAAAGCAGTTTCCAGGCTCTCGGCCTCACATAGAAAGCTGCTGGCTCGGGTAGTAAATGGCCATCAACTGTGATTGGATGGCCATCAGCTGTGGTTAGTTGGCCGTCAGCTGTAACCAGTGAGCCATTGGCCACTAATATAACTGCTGTGCTATGCTAGCAGAAAATGGGGGCTAGCAAGAAGATGGTCGCTGAGCCTACAAGTGGCGCAGTGAAGGTAGTGAAATGTGGCTCCTGCTTCCTGTTTCTCCAACCCAGCCACCAGTGAGAATATAGTAGTATGACTCCCCTACCTATCGCTCCGTGGGTGTTCCTTTTGGGACTGGCCACATCCTGCATTCTTATGTGGGGAGCGGGAGCAGAGACCCCGCATGACTCCCCGCATGACAGCCTAAAATATCACCTTTCTGGCTCTTTACAGAAAGAGTTTTCCAATCCTGACTAAGTTTAATAGAATTTTGCAAAAAGAGCAGAAAATGGATCAAACAATTATGTCCACAATATAGAGAGCACAGAATTTGTGTTTTAGAGCAGAATACCTATTTTAAAATTTTTCAGAAAAAAAATGTTTGCATATATTTAATAAAAATTTTAAGCTTTGACTCTTCTTTTTTCCTGACATTGTGTATTAGGGGGAAAATAAGAAACCCATTTGTATTTTTTAGACTAGAGTAATTCTTGCAGTAGTTTAAATATTGAAAATCTTTATTATTTGCTCATTTGCAAAATCAGAATATTAACATGAACCATGTAGGGATGACATGAAGAGAAATGAAAACATAAGTAAAATGAACAGCACTTTCCTGGCACATAGTAGCTACTATTTTAATACTGTCATCGTTGTTCTTTTACAACATTTAATAGTTGTGATTTACTGGACTGAGAACTATAAAATATGACCTGCATTCTTAGTTTCTGAAGTACAAATATGGACAAATATGTCAAAATATAATTGCATACAAGTCAAAAGAAATAAATGCAGTTATTTAACTTCTCATTCCTCAAATGAGTGTTTTTGATTAATTAACCCAAATGTCTCAACATGTTTCCTTTTAATATCCTTTCATCTGCTATTGACTTGAAAGAAAGAAAGTCTGTTTGAAGTAGGAAGACAACCCTAAAAAGTTAAAAGACCTGATTAAAGTTTGTTTGAAGGTTCTGCCAGACATATTCCAACTAATGCACTATGGAATCCTAGATATGTTTGTTCAGTAGCCACTGACACCGGTTGAAAATGTTTGCAGAGTAATCAAGTACCGGTTCATTTGCAAGTGAAGAACTCACAGTCTTAGGTAGCTCCTCTTTAAAAATAAAATGCAACTCTCCTTATAGTACTGCAGTGTTCTGTACCATGACTGTTCTGGTGCTTTATGACTGACAAAGAAAGTCATTAGAAGTCTCTTTGATGGACATAACTAAGTGAATTGGAAAAAATAAAAAAGCCTTCTCAGCCCATTCAGAAATAATTGATGTGACCGAGACAGCTGTATGTAAGTTCCAGATAAGGAGATTTATGGAGAAATTACTGAAGCCAAAAAGAAAGGTGCAGCCTTCAAGTTCCCAATAAAGTTGTCTGTAAGACACTGAGCAGTAACTCAGTAGGGGAAGGAGATTTAACCGGAAGTTCTTTCCAGTGGCATCCTTAGGGTCCCATCCTCTTGCAAATAAAATCCCCAGAAAGGCAGTGTCGCTAGGTTATGAAAAATGGACTCCAAGGGGAAAGTTTCTGCACTCCTGCCCAGTGTTATGTTTTCTCTTTTACTGTAAGTATTGTGTATACTATGATATCCCCAAAGTTCAACTCTTTTCTTTTTCCTTTTTTAAAATTAGCCACTGCCCTATCAGAGAAAGCAATCCATTTTTATTGTAACTTAGAAGATTTTGCTAACCTAACCAAACATTTTAAAGTATATCTGATTATGGGACGTAGTATTTGCTTTTATGATGTGATGTTTACCTTTTAATCTAACAATTAATAATGGATAAAAATAAAGGTATATTCATATATTTTTGAATATACATCTGGTCTCTATTGCTTTTCTTAAAAACTATAAAGGGAATTAGTGACTTTTTTTAATAGGTAGAACTTGGAAATGTTATACATATTTGGCAATGATTGTATTCTGGAAACAGAATAGCATATTGATGTTAATTTCAAATTTAATCTCCTGACTGGTGAGGATTGTAAATAGTACATGTTATTATATCAGTACTTTTAAAAAAGAAAGGTGATTCTATGGTTCTCTAAAATTAATAAAAACAATTAAATGAATACTTGCAAGATAAAATAAAAAATGAGGCAGTTATCATAGTTGCAATTCAGTTGTACATCGGTTTTTTAGATATTATTTAAAAAAGCACGTTTTGGAAAACAGTTTTAGTCCTCTAATGAATTTGAAATGTGTGGATTTAACTTTCCATGAACCCTCTGAATAAGAGCAGGATGAGATCTGGCTGCTAGTCCATATGTGAATTGACCTCTAAATGTGTTATATTGACTAGATTTAGGTTTACTCTTTGGTAATTTACATTATCAATTATGGAGATGCAGTTTTACAAAAATAAATAAATAAATAAATAACAATCAAATGCTCACCATATTTGCCTTTCATGAATGCCTCGATATATTGTCATTAGAACACAAGCCTTATTTCGGAAATCCAGATATATTTTAATGCCCCTTCTCATCTAAGTGGGCTGCCTTTCTCCTGATCCCAAGTTCAGCAGGATACTGGATTTAGCATCTGTTCATTTTTTTTCTAGAAAAAAATAATAAAACATATTAATGAGAAAATTATTTTATTGACTATGTTACATTGTACACCCATGGGACACCTTAAAACATTGTTATTTGCTATGCTTGTGCTTTTAAGGCTATGAGTTTCATTTTTAGAAGGAAATTATTGCTATAATCACACGTCCTTCACCTTGGGCTCACCAGAATTTCCAATGAGGAGAGGATACAAATAGGCAGCCATCCTCAGGGCCACCCACAGCATGCGGGCAAGAATCGAAGGCAGAGGACCTCTCTATTAATACCTTAGCTCACTTCCCACGTGACCTCTAAATTTCTAGAAAATCAAATGAGTAGAATTATTTTAAGAATGGAGATGCTGGTTCCCAGTCTATGTGTAATTTAAAACAATGTCAACTATAATGCAGTTCCATCTGCTGGGGATTGGGATGCCAATGGTGGTACATCCAGTGCTCCAGGGATTGTATATTATCTGGAGTTACCTTTTAATATATTTGTAACAACCTCCAAAATATCTGGGCAGTCCCTATAGTAGAGTGTGTCTTGAAGTGAATGTCTCCATTGTATCATAATGGAGTCAAAAACTAGTTGATAAATGCCATTCTAAAATAATAGAATATAGAAATGTTCATGATTAAAAACTGATTAGATTCAAATGGTTTTTGAAAAATTTGTTAGTGTATGTATATATTTTTTTACAAACAACTTGCATTTAAAACAATAAAAACAACACATTGCTAGGAGAATTAGGTTTGAAATTTGATGTGATGTTTTAAAGTTCTGTCTAGAAGCATTGTGAATTACTGGGCCAGTAATGTATTTTTAATTTAAAAAAACAACAACAAAAAACCTAAAACATAATGGGAGATAGTTCTAGTTATATAGCTGTATAGCTATTGCCAGAGGTATAATACCTTTTACAGTACATGTCTTTGAGGGAGCTTAAGGCTTTTTTCTTTATAAACCATCTCATTATTTCTCAGTAAATTTAAGTTAGTAAGGGGCAAGTATTATTAGCTCTGTTTTACAGACCCTGAGCCTAATGTGTAAGAACCAAGGGTCAGCTAACTTGTCTGAGGTCAGTAGGGAATCAATAGGCTTGCTTGGAATAGAATCTTTTTCTTTTACTGTTATTTCTAATACACTATTTTTTTCTCATTAAATGTAATTGTGCACGTGAGTGCGTGCGCATGCACACACACACACACACACACACACACACCATTATGAGGTTCCTCAACATGTTTTACTTTTTACCTTGCCTTTGTAATTTTATTTTAATTTCTCTCTTAATTCTATTTAGTTTACTTATCTTCTCTAATTTCTTTCATTCCCCAACTACCTTATGTTATAAGACATTCCTTTTGGCTTGCATCTTCAAATATTAAAGCAAAATGTTTTCAACACAATGATGAAAGACAAAAACAAAAAAGAGAGAGAGATAAATAAATTAAATTCTTAACCCAGTCTTTTTCTTTTAACTGTGACTCTCCTTCTCTCATATGTCGTATTTCTCAAATTAGCGATCTATCCCCGCTTTCTCCATTTTTCCATATACTTCTTTTACTCCTTTGGTTTAATCTCCTAGAATTGTTCTCCAGCATTTAGAGATTTCGTAACCACAGTGACCTTCTTATTGATGAATCCAAAGGATATAAGGTAGAATGCAGTCTTTGTCACTTCTCAATGCCTTTGATCATATAGGATTTTCTTTCTTTCCAGGAATGATGGGTTTCCTTGGCTTCTGAGTTTCAAAAGTGACCTTTTTTTTTTTACCCACCCTCTTTTTCATCCTTTGCTGCTGGCCATAAATATGGAATCTATAATCAGCCTTCAAGTATATATTACCTATCAATCTTCATTTAGAGGTCTCAACCCACAAATCCTTCCTTTGTAATGCCTTCTCTCCGTTCCCAAGCAGGTTTTGTGTCATCCTTTTCATACTTTTATTTTATTGGAAACTTGCTCATATTATATTTTGTCTGTTTTTATATGGCTGTAAGATATTTAGTTTCTTAAATGTGTAGAATCATTGTTGGAACATCCTTGAACCCCATAGTGTTTACAAAACAAATGTGGGTATAGTGAAGTAATGACTGAATCCAATCAGTCACACAGGCCCGCTCCAATGGCCTTGCTGCCGATTCTCATTAGTATTTCTTCATAGGTCATCCCTTCTTAGCATAATCCTTAGGCTTCAACATTTCTTCTCCTTTTTAGTAAGGAATTGCCAGATCGTGTGTTCAGCTTTATCCTTTTAATTACTGTGTTTCTCTGAAAATAAGACCTAGCTGGACAATCATGACTAATGCATCTTTTGAAGCAAAAATTAATATAAGACCTGGTCTTATTTCACTATAAGACCAGGTATAATATACAATATAATATAATATAATATAACATAATGTAATATAATACCGGATCTTATATTAACTTTTCCTCCAAAAGACACATTAGAGCGGATTGTTCAGCTATGTCTTATTTTCGGAGAAACATGGTAGGTCATTCATTGGCCTAAATAAAGTCTTTGATTTCTTCTTCCTCCTGTATATAAGTTTCTCACATATCCCACTCCATTTTTTGGAATGATTTTCTTGGAGACCTCTCTTGCATTACTTATTCAATTTCTGAGCCTGTCTTCAAAGTTTCAAAGAGCTAGGCTGATACTCTTCTTAGCTCTTCTGCTTTTTCTTCTTTTAGAAAGACCAATGTGCTTTTCTAGGACATGACATCATTTATTACCGTAGACAGAAAAATACAAAGCTCAGCTACCCCAGGTCAGTAGATACCTTCATGTCTGCATTTTTGATTTTCAAAATGGAACCATGGTTCTAATGACTCTCCAGGGAAACTCTATGGACACTTAGGGGACCAGTTGGTTTCCTACAACAGTTTGGTGTTTTTGACCTCTTTCCAGATATTCTTTCAATTGTAGGGTTTCTCCTTCCTCTCTGTGCCTCTTCATCAACTGAGGGGATCTTATGAACTACTACTATCCACTGATTTCGTTGTGGGACTGATATTGGTAATATGTTTTTTCACAAGTGCTCTGGGCCGTTCTAAGGCACATCTAGGTTTAAGAATCACTACTTAAACTGCTCTACTTCAGAATATCAGTAAGTAACAAAGTGACAGTTACATGCATAACGTAAACTCATTCTCTCTGTCACAGTGTTGACACACTGCTTTACATTTCTGGTTTATTCAATATTTCTGGAATATATAAATAATATGAATTCTGCATCATAAGTTCTATTATGAAACCTGCCTTTTCAATAGACACAGCCTGGTGATGAAGGATTGCACATAAATGCTTGTCTATCTTTATCTCTCTCTCTCTCTCTCTCTCTCTCTCTCTATCATCTATATCTCTCCATCATCTATCTAAATTTGCATGTCTTATTTACTACTGAAACTAAAGCTCAACTCTTGCAGAATTCAGCCTTCAGGATTCTATACTAATTTGGTTCACATTACCAACTTAGAAAACTTTGACATAAGAATCTTATTTATTAAAAATGATCAAAATAAAGTTGAAAGGATAGTCATATAATGTTGGTATTATACTGTAAAATTCTAATGGCATATTTTAAAATGCAGATAGAAATGATAGATGGGATCTTTTGTGATCTAAAGTGTGATACTCTTTGTTTTCATTCATTTTTTCATTTTATTTTGAAAAAAAAAAAAAAAAAAAAAAAAAAAAAAAAAGAAGCATTCATGAATCCAAGTATATTTTAGTACACCTATTGGTATTTTAATTTTTTTTTTTTTTTTTTTTTTCTTCATTATTTAAATTTAATAAATAAATAAAAATAATTCAAAAAGATTAAAATATTTATAATAAAAATATAAAAAAAAAAAAAAAAAATATATATATATATATTTATTATATTTATTATTAAGAAAAAAAAAAAAAATTCATTTTTTCATTTTTTCATTTTTTAAATAGCCCATCCTCTAGCTCCTCTCCCCTCTCTTTTCTTTTGTGGTTTTAGCAGCATCATGATCATTATATTATTACTACCACCACCACCTCTTTTTTTTTCTTTTTATCAAAATAAAAAAAACACTGTGTCTGTCTCTTAATTTTTTATTTTTTTTTTTTTTTTTGTTTTGTATATATATATATTATTTTTTTTTATTTTTTTTTTTTTTTTTTTATTTTTTTTTTTTTTTTTTGATAGATGTGATTGATTGAGAGTTTGACTCTCCTCTCTCTCTCTCTCTCTCTCTCTCTCTCTCTCTCTCTCTCTCTCTCTCTCTCTCTCTCTCTCTCTCTCTCTCTCTCTCTCTCTCTCTCTCTCTGTCTCTCTCTCTCTCTCTCTCTATATATATATATATATATATATATATATATATATATACACACACATATATATATATATATATATACATACATATATATATATATATACATACATGTATATATATATATATATACACACATATATATATATATATGTGTGTGTGTGATATTTTAAACACATTGCTCTATCTTGAAGTGAAAATATGCCTCCATGACCCTTGGTGTTTTTTCTTAAATTCAACATTATCATTAAAATATCATTGTTCAGTAGTATTTACTGAGCATCTTCTGTATGCAGGACAATGTGGTTTTAAAAGACTGTCAATGGTCTTGTTTCCAAGGTGAGACTGAAGACATAAAATGAATCATATTTTGTAGTCATCTGGAATTGATAAATGGGGGGAAAAAGAAAATATACAAATGAAATAAAGCATGGCAAATACAAATTGATTTCTATATTTCTTTAGATATAAGGTAAATATCACAAACATACCACTGTAAAGAAAAATGAGAATTATTCATTAAATAAAGATGTGTCTATAGAGTTTATTGTCAGCAAATATGGGCCCATGACGTGTATGTTCTTTATACTAGAAATATTTTATAATCGTTTTAAAATATTGCAGTCCCAATTCAGCAAAACATTATAAAGAAGAGAATGTGCTTTAAATGATTTCACAATAAAATTCAGCAGTTCTTAAAGCATATACAATTAAACTTTTTAAGTTTATTTTCTATTCTCTGGTTAAGGAAACTTTTATCTATTATTTCAACACTACGCTTAAAATTTCAAGGTCAATAGGTAATATTTTTAATATGAATTAAGTAATATATCCCTATTTCCTAGCACTCTCAAAATTCCTAATTTTTAGCTGTACATTTAATAGTTCAAGTCAACTTCTTGGACACTCATTTTAAAACCATTATGTTATATGGAAAAGGTATTTAAAAATGAAGTCTTCTTATAATGGATTAGTTCAATATTTATTGCTTTCCCAAATCACTGATCCTTATTTTTATAGACAGTCTATTTATGAAAAGCATATTTGAAGTGAAGACTACAGAATAAATAAACGATTGAGTATGTGGAACTAACATAGATTTAGATGGGTGTTTTAGTGAAATTGCTGTTTTCTTATCTCTGTTCGAGAAAGGGACTTGTCAGTTTTTCCATAATAAAATCTAAGTTCTAGACACTGCCTCAGATAATACAGAATTAACCAAACAGATGTCCACATATTATATGTAAGCATTTTGTATTGCAGTAGTTGTCAATAGACCGTAATGTGTGTAATTTGTGTATTTTTAATAAGATCATTTATAATCTTATATCTTAGTGACATTCAGAATCTTTTCTTTTACAGCCATTTCGTAGAGTGACGTTTTCTGTTGTGAGTCAGCCTCAGGACCCACATCAGGGGTCACTGCAGAGTTGCTATGACAGCGGGCTGGAGGAGTCAGAAACACCAAGCAGTAAGAGTTCATCAGGGCCAAGACTGGGTGCCCTTCCACTCCCAGAGGACAACTATGAAAGGACCACGCCGGATGGCAGTGTTGGTGAGGCAGAGCATATGGAAAATGGTAGGGGCAAACACAACATCCACACACATAATCACGCTAGTGAGCCCTAATATAGTAGACTCGTGAAGGTCAGTCTAAAACCAAAGTAAAATAGCTGACACTAAAACTATTTTATTTGAAATAATAAATATTTGCTAAAGTACAGAAAGGCCAAATAAAGGAACATAACTGTATAGATAAAATTCATCAAACTTGCACCATCATTTTAAAACAGCCTGTCAAACCCAAACACATTTACAAATAAGAGTAGTACCTGTTATGAAACAAACTAAATGAGTGCATAATACCTAAACAATAGCAGCTCAAGAAAGGTCTTGTGTTATTGTTTTCTTCTGTTCATTTTTGTCATGCAACTATTTCTTCAATTGCAACTGTCCAGCCTTAGTGAAAGGAAATGACAATAAGCACACTTTGCTCGACTCTTCTTAGTATTTAGAAAAGCATTTTTCAAACCTTTCCTTTCAAGTGATAGCTGAAATGGAGTCAGAGAAGGAGAGCATTATTATCTGGTTCTCGAAAAGATATTGTAAATGGTGTTAGAACTCCCCCCTTGCTTAAGTGTAAGGTTTTTCTCATTTTTGTGTAAGGGAACCGGATGAAAGCAAATGATAGTAGTTCATATTCTTATCCTGTTGTGAGATGATTCTGATAATTATCTCAATTGGCCTTCTATACATTTTCGTTTAAGTTATAAAAGTAGATTGCAAATGGTACTTACAAACTTTACACATTTGTTTATGTTCCCAAAGACAATTAGGTGATTTTTTCTTTTTTTTTTTTCAAGTTATAAGTAAATGCCGGAGGAATGAGTTTGTATCTAATAATGGAATGGTGAAGTCCTTATTAAGTTTGTTGTTTTTTCAAATATAAATAGAGATTAAATGTAGGAGAAGGAAGGGGAATTACGCACATTTTATCTCCAGTGATAACTCAAAATACGTGTCTTTCACCATCCCATCCCCTAAGTGAAATAAGACATTCTAACTTTTTGTAACGTATCAGTTTCTTTAGTGATGATATGCAAATAGAGCATATTAATGCAGGAGAAACTGTTTTTTTTCCCCTGAAAATTTTCCTATAAATATTAAAATTTACCTATGAATATTCAATATTAGAGAGTAGTATATCATAAGTGACCCCAAATGAAATTATTGCTAAACTAAACAATGTTACATAATCATTTTCCATATTGTTGTCTGGGTGATCGGGGTCTGCTGATTGACAGTCCCTCTTGAATAATTATCCAGAGTTTAAATGGCATTTTGCCTTATGGCTATAAAGGCATGCTTATCTGTGTGTATGGCAGTGTGTGCTTATGTGGATGGGAGTTTGATATGGCTTTTAAGAATTAACTTTAGTATTTTTTAAATAAGTGAAAGATTTGATATGAATTGCAATGCTGATGAATATATATTTAGGGCAAATATGTTTGAAATGCTTGGCACAAAAGTAAAAATTACATTTAAAATACTGTAATATTTTATAAGCACACATGCATACATACACACACACCTAGGAAGGCAGGATTAACTTAAGGGCATTACTGTATTTGTGATTACCTTTTGATGATATCATATAATTTTAACTGTGTTTTTAAAATACTTGTCACACTATAAATATCATAATGTATAATTAATTTTTGGACGTCAGCTGTATTAACAGAAAAAAAAACTTTGTATTATTGACATTATAATTACATTTTAATGTTTTTATTTCAGTTTAAGGGGATTCATTGCCTTTAAAATAAGAAAGAAATGATAAATAATAAGCATAATTATATATGACAATCACTTACTTCTGGTTACTTTTTAGGGAACATATATGTCATGGAAAACTGAACAGATGAGCTTGTTAAGAGACAAAAAAGTTTACTAAGAAACATTTCCCAAAGAAGGCTTTTAGTTATTTATTATAAGCATGTTTTGAGTTTTGGCAGCAGTGAAGACCGTCATAATATAACTGATTTTTTTTCTGATTTCATAGTGTGACTGACACTTGAAATTCAGAGTTTATATAACCATTTCTCATCTGCTATCTGTGACTCATGTTAGCCCTGATCTATAGGTGATAACAGAAGGAGATGTGATTCACTTTGGGTGATCCAAATGTAGCAGTTGACATTTGAAGAAGAGTTTGGTTGGGTTCAAGTTTTCACATTAATATCTAGTTGTAAAGTCCAGTCGTATTGCTTGAATTCTGGTAATTTCATTTTCAATATTAATGGGTCATTCTGACATAAATAGAATTGGAATTGAAACCTGTCAAGTATTCATTTGTCACATTTAATTGGAATCCAGGTAATCGGCAGTGTTTTGCTTGGTTAGGTTTTAATCAGGATTTGTATTGAATTTTCCATGAAAATACCATTTTGGATGCTGTCCTAGTTCCTAATTATTATTACCTCAAATATTTTCCCTGAATTTTAACCTGTGTGAAATAATGTAGTCATAACTCTTTTTTGGATTAACTTTCATTGTAAAATTTAGAAGATAATTTTCAGTGTAATAATACATAACACTCTAATGTCATAATACAAACTGGGTATAAGTTGGCACAGTGAATGATAAAAATAAATTGTCACAGATGCTGTATTAAGGACATAACTAAACACAGGAAAATTTAAGTTAATAGGCAGTGGAATGCCTTTATGTTTTACAAAAGCCTTTATCTCTCTTATATACTTTAGCATGATAAACAAAAGTTCATTAGGAGGATCTGTGGGTTATTTATTTTCATAACAAACTTTACCTTATATTCTAACCCACATTCTTGACAGATGACAGGTAAGGTTTTATTCTCTTATTAGCTTAGGAAAAAAATACAAAGTAAGAATAACAATAAATATAATTTCTTAAAACCTGAGTCTAATAATTAGAATAAGACCCACCATTTTGATGACTCCAAATCTGGGGTATGTACATTTCATGAGTTTCTGGAAAGAAATAATGGTAAATATACCATTAAAAATATTTTAAGAAAACCCTTATGAATTATACATTTAGTCATGAAAACGATCACTAATCTAGTTCTCTTTCCTTTAATTAAGTGTTATCAATATTGTGATTATTTCATGTTGATCCTTTGATTAAGACTGGGGAAATGGTTGTTTATTACAATACATTTAATGGAATGAAATATTTTAAAATACAGGGTTCATGATGGGAAGTTGAATAATGATAAAAAATTTGATAATGAAAAATGTTGGAAAACTTTGAAATCTACTGTAATGAATTGATAATTCAAGTGAAAATCAAACATTAGGCTTAGAAACACCATCAAATTGAGGGCTGTGCAAGAGCTTGCGCTCCTCTTAATTATGCAGGAATCTTCATATTTTCTCTTGGAGTGGTATTTAACACTTTCTTTAGGTCTATTGTCAGTAATTATCTTGGCCCCTGCCATCACACCATGGTCTATTTACTTTTCCCAAAGTCCCTGCTGAATCCTATTTGCAATATAGGACAATCCTGGCTTGTCTTTGCTATGTATCTCTTGATCAGATATAATGTTTAATAGCTCAAATATGAAAAATGCCCCACTTGACCTCTAATCTCGATTTTGCTATTAGAATGGGTAGGTCACTTACTCCTTCTGAGTCTGCTTCTGATCGTCTGTAAGGCAATTAACTAAATTAACTCTAGAACCAGATTCAACAATCTGTGATTCTCTCTTTACATCCAATTTTTCTTATATATTTTTTTACTCTCCAGAACAGAAAAAGACCTTTGGGTCTCTTTGTGAGATGGTGAGTGAATTTGCTAACATATGTTAATATGGGCAGAGCAGAAGGAATTCTGGGGCCTTCCTTGCAATCCACATACCATACATGCATTCTAATAGTAGATTGTTCATGTATTACATAAATCAAAGAAGTGGACTTAGTACAATGGTGTGATTTCTAGCCAGATGGGGGGAAAGGTTGGCACCACAGAGGCCACTGGAGGAGACAGTTTTGGAATCTCTCTCACATCACACTATACAAGTCATCTATAGATGTGATCTGGCCATGGGTACAATGCCCTTCATAAACATTAATTATGATTAAGTGATCTCACAATAGAATAAGCACATTTACTTTTTTGCTTGACAATATAAACTTTGGTCAGATTAGCAGTGAACAACAAGTAGAAAACTATGTATTTTCTCTAGGTAAACTTGCAAATAGTATAACATAGAAATAAATTAAAATAGGAAAATAGAAATTGTTCCATAACACACATTTTAAAAAGTTTAATGAGGTCAGAAATTTGGCTACTCTAAATGCCTAAATAATTTTGTGCCTTTTGATTCTCTCTCATAATGAAAAGAATTTTGATTTGTATGCATTAATATTTTTTAATTTCCTGCTTCCAAACTTTCTTACTTTTCCAGACTTCTATAAGCTAGAGTTCATTGTTGTTTTATTCATTCTCCTGACTCCACATGCTTTCAAAAGTGTTTAAATCACTTGTCCTTAAAGGTTGAAACATGGTACAGTCCACCGCGAACCCATTTTGTATCTGCCATGGAGTTTTCACATTGTTTTCAGAAATAAATGACTGTCTATTTGAAATATTATTTGAAAGTGAACCGCCATTTTTTTATGACTAAAGGTAATGAGAATGGAGACTAAACTCATATCTTTGTGTGAGATTAAAGGACTCTGTCTGTCACTACTTCTCTCCCGCCTAACCAGTTTTCAGCAGTCAGCTGTAAGGTACTGTCGTCTCATCACTGTTTGCCTTGTGCTGTTTTCATTTAGATTTAATTATGCATCAAGGCTGCCTCTTCCATCTTTCCAAAGATGCTCATACACTTGTTAATGGCATAAGCCTAATACCTCAAACAAATGGCCTGCACATTTTTTTCTGTAGGAAGAGACTAACGTTCCTTGCAAAGGATTCATTTTCACAGTTCCGCGCTTCATGTTTCTCTAGTTGCCAGTTTCTGATTGAGGCTGTGTTTTCTACTTTTCCAGCCATCTGTGAAATGGCTCTATACCCCCCAAGTATTCCCAAGAAGTCCCCATGTCCCCACTTCAGGAAATCCCCATTCGCTGCTACTTCTTCATAATGATTGGAGAGAAAAAGTAATTAGAGATTGTCGCTGAGCAGGGTTTCAGTCAGTCCAAATGTGTGCTACAGCAGCTTTCCAGTAAAATGAGCAGAATGATCTAAAAGAATGTACAGAAGATATTGTCCTGGAGAAGAGGCCAGATTGTGGATAGAGTATAGTGGTTTAAGAAAACAGGCTTTGAAATCTAATGACATCAGTTTGAATCCCAGTTTCTCCTCTTATTAGGGGTGTAATTTTCTGATCTCTTTAACCCCACTTTCTTCAATAATAAATCACGGGATTGTGGAAGAAACAAAATAAGATAATAGCCCCTGATAATTTATAAATAAAAAATAAGAGCCATAATAATTTTATTATATTAATTGGTGATAAATTTACTACTATTATTTAAGTAATAATGACAAATAATCGTGATTATTATTAACTAGGTAGATCTGACATAACACAATGGCTTAACTGTAGAAGTGTCATAAAATGTTTAGTCTCACAACGATAGCATCCTAAAATTACTGGTACCAGTGATATTCTGACCTTGAATACTTTCCAGTGAATTTCTCAGTTTTGTGGTGTACCAGAGAGTGACGCCCAGGAGCAGTGATCTTTAAACCTATCTAGGATCTAAAACGAGGGGAAGGAAGGATTCTATCCTCTGGCCTCAAATCAATCCAACTCTCTGTGCCTTTTGTTTCATTCAAAGCGGGGAGAAGCCATTATTATCCTCCTACATTCTCTACTCTCTCTTTTTAAATTTTTTTTTTTTTTTTTTTACATTTTATATTCAGTGTTCCAGTTGAATGAGTATTCTTCAGGTGTATATTTCCCTTTGAACTGCTGCAAAATATTCACATCGACAGGGAAGGGAAGGTGAAAAAAGTGTCCAATTAGTATGCTTACTGAACTCATAGCCCTTTCTTTTGAAATCTCAGTATTAATAATTAACACTAGTAAAACATATGGTCATGTTACCCTTTTTATTCTAATTTGGTCCTTTAAAACTAGATCACTCTGCTGAACCCTTCTGACATTTGAGGACACAATGAGCTCTCATCAAATCTCAGAGTGATTTTGGAGGTCAGTTAGTAGGTTTGTTGCTTCCAGACTTTCAAAGCATTTGCATATCTGAATTTTAACAAACTTGATAGCCAATGTATTTTATGTTTTGTTCCTTGTTTGGTTAAGGTATTATCCTTATATTTCCTGCATTTTTTTTTTCCTACAGACTGTATGTACTTCTGTTCGTCCTCAGATTTTTTTCCCTAGAGTTGTGTGTAAAAAAGTTGATGTCGTGAAAACAGAACACTCTTAAGAATCTTCTAGGTGCTAAAGAAACTGTGGAACTTGGCTCTTAAAGTGTAGTTAGCACTCATCCTCAGAGGTTAGTCCACTTATCGAGAAACTGTTTTATCTCACTATTCCTCTTTTAGGGTAAAACATTCTCAATTGTTACCTCTTCTATTGCAAGTATTATTTATTTATTTATTTATTTATTTATTTATTTATTTATTTATTTATTTATTTATTGCTAAGAAAATCATTCTCTTCTTTAGTAAAGCAAAGCAGAATACTATCCTTCCTGTATCTTGCTTAAAAGAGTAATTATATAACGACAAAGCTGACATTATTTAATTTGATTCAACAAGCGTGCACTGAAAATAAAATATGACCAAGGCTTGGAGGAAGCTGAAGTGAATGAGAAAGAATTTCTGCCTTCATGGTGGAAGTCCTTACGTTGGAAAGAGACAGCCTTGATTCTGGTGAATTTACTGTAATGTGAAAAAGAGGAAGCTCATTAGAGAAGTTCAGAATGTATGAAGTACAGAGAAGGGAGAGGAAAATGACATAGATGAAACAATTATAAATGCACTCATTGAAATTTTATATTTCATATAAATAACTTCTTGGGCTGGAAGAAGGCCTTGGATTTTTATCTCTATTGTATCCTCTCTTTTTACCAACCATCATCTACATAGTTTCAAAATAATTATTAAATTGGCCTGCAGGCTTCATTTTAAGCTAAAGTCAAATGACTTGTTTTCTTTTTTCTAATCGTTTTTATTTTCTATCCATGCCTTCCTTCCTTTTTTATGCTCAACCAAATTAGTTCCAAAAAACGAATTTATCATCGATGAAATTGGCAGCAGATACTAATTTCATCTGTTCCAGGTCTAAACTACAAAACAGATTAATTTTATGTCTCTGTTCTCTCTTTGCTTATAAATATGAACAATTACTTAAAATATCTGTGCTTTAAATAAGACCTTTCAAACTTAATAAGAGCCTGTGAATAATCTTTTGAAGTTATTGTTACTTCTTTCCAGAAGACCAATTGTATTACTCCAATTAAATAGATTTATTAGATTACAGTAGATTAGATTAGATTGGGTTATTTTTTGGGGAAAAAATGTATTCCTTGCGTTGTGGTTATAAATTATTTTTGTAACTGCTATCCCAAGATTCAAGTTAAGTTTATGGGTATTTGTCTTTATGTCACATCCCCTTTCAATCTGAAATATAGACAATAACTTGCCTTGTTTTTAAATCTTGTTTCTGCTAAAGTTTACTTAATTTATGCAGGTAGATTTTTTTTCGACATCACTCATTATCTTGTATACCTTCTCATTGTATTCAGAAAGTATAATAAGAAGTTTATTACAAAATGAGAAAATACTTGAAACACATGAAAATGTAAATACCTCCTAAAAAACAGATTTTCACCTGCTAAAATACAATAATCCCCAAATAAACTAATTTTTGAAACTAATTGTGTATGTTCAGATGAAATCTGTGACGAGTGCTATAAACAGTTTTGGTAATAAGAAGATAGAACAGTGTCCTGCTGTTTAAAAACCATCTACTCATTCATTTCTATTGTAAAATACATCTTCCAGGACTTTATATCTGCTCTGAAATGCTCACCATATTACATCGATGAGGTAATTGGGGTCCCACATGTGTCTAAGAGCGGTACACTTCTCTGACGTTGCATACCTATGAGCCACAGTGGACTTTACTGAATTATGCACATTGTTTCTATTCAGTGTGAGGCTGCATTTCATTGACCCAGCATTTGTAGCAAAAGGTCATGGCAGCCATATATGACATTTTATACAATGAACAGAGAGTTTGAACTAGTATGAGAATTCATTAAGTTCAATAACCATTTTTTGAGCATTTACTCTATGCAAAAATCCATGAAGGATTCAGAGGTGATTGAGACATGATCTCTGTCTTGAGCCTTTATATATTGTGATGGAGAATGAGACGTACTGAATTAAATGTTCAAAAGTAAAGGCAGGAGAGGCCCAACAGAGGTTAAATACTGCTAGAGTCAGAGGAGAATATGAGTTGGGGATATGACAAATTGTAGCCAAGCCTTGAAAGATGGGTAAGTAGAGATTTGATAAGCAGAAATATGAATAAGATTATGGAGAATAGTGAATGATACCAAGAATACCAACCAGAGAGGGTGTGGAAAAAGTGGTGCTATTTGCCAACTTGGGAAAAATGGAAGAGTAGTAACACGTTTCCAGGAGAATGTATCTGATTAAGACAAGTGGGATTTAAGTTACCTTTGAAATATTCAGGTGGTATCTAGCAGGCTATTGAAAATGTACATTTGAAACGTGGGAGTATAAACAAGTAGCAAAAATATAGCTTTTGAAGTCACTAGCACCCTGGTAATTATGACACCTTGGGAATAGATAAGGTCATCACTTCAGCATATGACACCAGAGAAGAGATGATACCCAACACAGAAACAAAACAAAACAAAACAAAATATAAGAGAATAATGGAGAAGTAAGTTGTGATGCAGGTGACTGAGAAGAATATTATCATTAAAAAAAGAAAAGTGATGAGAGAGAAAGAGAAAGAGAGCGACAGAGAGAGAAGAAAAACCCAACAAAATATGGCAGACTGAGGAGAAATTTGGAATTAGGAGAGTTGTGTCAGATGTCCAGTGATGCAGAGATGGAGGTAAAGAAGTAGATGCGTGATCATACACACTTTGGTTAATGAAGAGAATTAGGAATCCCTGTTGGGAACGACACTATCTTACATCCTCTCTTTCCCACTACCCTGTAAGCTGTGTGAGTGAGGGCTGGACTTTTGCCTTGTTCACCATATCATGATACATCTGGAATAATCCCTACACATAAGTGTCAAAAAAAAAAATACTGCTAAATTTAGTTATGTGGACTAGGAGCCCACTGCTACTGATTGATAATCATTAGAAGTGAGATGCTTGAGAAAGCTGAAGACCAGGAAATGTGTGAGGATCTACTTGAGAATTTCTCAGGTCAAGAAGTCCATGATAATATCATTATCAGAGGCATGAGCATGGTTGCATGCTTTGACATCTATCTTAATGAATTTCTAATCATCTTATGATCTCGTTGTTCAGGGATTTTTTTGTTTTTATAGAATTTTCTAAAAGTACCGGCGAGTCTGAAATGTCTGTATGACAGTTTTGCTGTCTTTCCTTGAGCTATATAATAATTACTCTTTTAAATGAGTTTTGGCCTCTCCTATGATTTTTGTGTTTTATTTTATACTAGACCATCATTTGTCCATTTCACTGGCTTGGAATTAAAATAGTGTCTGACTAATTGCATTTTTGGTGTGATACAGTAATTGATAACTGTCCTAGTTGTCACCAAAAAAACTTAGTCTGTGGTTAAAGGATAGCACTGCAATAGTGCTATCAGTTGCTAGTAATACTATGGAAATAGATATGCTTCAAAACAGAAAATAATGAAAATAGAATTTGCATGAAAAATAAATTCAAATAGTATAGTACAGGGACTGTCAAATTCTAGTCTATTTTACATGTAAACAACATCACAGAAATGCAATATCAAAGCTGCTTACCACAGCTAGTATACCATGCAAGGTAAGAAATGCCTCCAAATATATTGTGTGCAAAGACTTGCTAATAGCGATTTGCCAGACAGATGTCTCTTTAATGTTTTTATCTAAGGAAGGACAACTATAGATATCACCTAAATTTATTCTCCTTTCTCTGTGTCCATTGTTGCTTAGTGGAATTATGAGTAGGGACTATATTGATTAAAACCTGTTTTCCAGCCCAAGATAATATAACCATTTGCTACATAATAATTTCAAAATAAAAATACACCTCCTGTTTAATCATGTATACATTTATTTGTTTCATCAAAAATCTCTACAAATGTCTATTTTCTGGCCTGACATATGCACTCCCCATGTCCAGGAATAGCGAAGAGAATGTATGGGAATGTAGCGCATGCCAGGAGAAAGCTACGTGTCTATGACCAAGTGGCCTCTGGGTGGTACTTGAATTTTTTTTTTTTTCTGCATCCAAAATTCACAGTTTCATCAGTGTGCAGAATTTTCCAGAGCTAAGGCCAATTCTCAACAATATTAGAAGAGCTTGATGTTAAACTGGAATATTAGTTGTATGCATTTTAAACAGAATATTCCATTCAAGAAAGAGGAAAGTCCTTGCTTCCTCTCCAAGGCAATAGTACTCTGTCTCTAAGGAGACCCAAGGATCAGTAGTCTACCGCTTCAATGGTTGCCTGGGGAGGATGGAAATCAGAAGAAGGACATCTTCATCCAGACCCAGTGAGGCTGGTAGAGGTCTGCTAAAACACGTCTCCCACTAATTGAAATCATCTGAAAAATACTGCTTTGCCTCCTTAGATGGAGGGTCTCTTTCCGTCCTTGATACTTACTACAGTCCTATGTCTTTAACTTGTGTTTGTTGTTGTTTGATTGCTTTCTTCTTTCCTTTAAGGCTGTCGCTTAAGGATTTTGTATAGTCGCTCTTAAAATTGAGATAATTTTCTCAGTATCAGCTTTAGGCATACATATACATATACATATACATATACATATACATATATATATATATATATATATATATATATATATATATATATATATATGGTTTCCCTCCTTGCTTCTGGTTTGTTCTATAAGGTGTCTTTACATTTATCTAAACATTCAACTAATTATTCATATTTTTTTTAACCAGGTAGAGTTACCTGCTCTTACTCTTCAGTACATACCTGACACTCAAAACTGTGTGTCAAAAACATCTCCCAGACTGATGTGTAATTTTAAAAAACCTTATTTATATAGTCCTCATATCATCAATAACCCTTACCTAAAATAAATGCAATCTTCAATTATACAAATACTTGAGGGAATTGAGGTTATGGCCCGATCCTTTTCTTTCCCTTTACTTTGATCAAGGACACGTTAATCATACATCATCTTTGAAAAGCCGATTGGAAGCATCGTGTTCACAGAAAACTATATTTTATCAGACTTTTTCCCCTTCAGCTTACTGCCCTTTACTCAGTGTGATCAATTGTATTCAGCCTTCACTAGTTCTTTGAGAATTCAATTTTGAGAGGCACTTCTAGTTTCCTGGACAACATTGGTTCATCTCTTTCTCCCAGAATAATGAAGATCTAAAATCTAATTCTTGCCTATTTCAGCCCCAGACTGTTTTTATCCTCTTTTGTGAAATCAAAAACCCACACGCTTTTTCCTTTACAGCCCATGTCTGAGTATTATCTATGTCCCCGGGATCGAGTAGCTATTAAATTAGTTCTATCAATTGTCCATGGGGTTAGAGGTCTCCATGTGTGTTTTTCTTAAGTAACCACGTTTTATTTCAGAGGACAAAGTACAAGACTTCTGACTTGATTACTTAGCCTTTGTTTTTTTGTTTTTTTCTGTTTTCTTTTCTTTCTTTCTTTTTTTT
This sequence comes from Rhinolophus sinicus, assembly GCF_036562045.2. Classification (NCBI taxonomy): domain Eukaryota; kingdom Metazoa; phylum Chordata; class Mammalia; order Chiroptera; family Rhinolophidae; genus Rhinolophus; species Rhinolophus sinicus. Next base: position 20,860,053 of record NC_133752.1, read on the forward strand.
TTTTTTTTTTTAAATAGCAGGGGAAATACATTGCTCTCCTTTACCCTAATGAAAATGTGTGAGTTCCTCTGACAGGCATTCATTTCTGAAGGAGGATTAAGGACTGTCCTACAGAATGATTCTGAGGTTTCATATTTTTCCTCTGTTTTATCCATTCTAATAACCTTACTCTTTTGCCTCTCCCAACTTCATCCCATGCACATTTTCTCCCTACAATACCTTATCTATGACATTTTGAAGATCAAGCAATTCATTTTCTCTCTCAAAAGTCATTACATTTGAGTCACTTCAGACAATGACGTTTCTATATTCCTTTTGGGATATTTTGTAGAAGACTGTGATATATATATTTTAAGTGTCCTTAAATCTAACTTTTCAGCTGTGTTGTAGTATATAACATACTATCTATATTTATAAAGAATTGATGTCACAAGTTTGGGTTCTAGGTCAAGATGGGTTCCCATCACATTTTCAGGAAGGGAACCAGAAACAATTCACATAATATCTCAGTTGCTTATAAAATGGGAATAATGATTATAGTAATTACTGTCCCATCTTCCGTTAAGAGTTATTGTGCAGTTATACATGAACATATATGTTTTAGGTACTTAGCATTTAATAAAATTATATCAAATTAGTATTATGCTATGTTAATCTACAGATTCTTTAAAAATCCTCTGGTTCTACAGTCCTTTTTATTTTTTCACATTACATCAGACTCACAATGTTTATAGTATTTATTAAATACGTGGTTGTTTGCTTACCTACAAAAATGTTCACAGCCTTCATTTAAATTTGCTATAAAGGTAAATTGTTTCTGGGCCCTTTTTAAATTTCGTATCAGTTTCCAAGGCTAAGAGCACATGGCCTTCTATCTTCTGTGAACAAGTGCCAATGTTTATAACAAATATAATTCTGTGGAAACCATAGACAGAGAAAACATATTAATAGTTGCACATTTATTTTTTGCAGCTAAATGGCTTCTGTCATCCAGAGGCCTGCTTAAATTTTTCTGAATTTATGGTTAAGGAGTAGTAAATGACAGAAACAAGTAACTCACAGAGATACTCATCAAATAATTATTAACGATCATTCAGTGCCCGGTAGCAGAGCAATTCCTAAAAGGCTGAGATTACACGCAACTTTCACATACCGTGTTTCCCCGAAAATAAGACCTAGCCAGACCATCAGCTCTAATGTTTCTTTTGGAGCAAAAATTAATATAAGAACCGGTATTATTTTAATATAATATAAGACTGGATATAATATAATATAATATAATATAATATAATATAATATAATATAATATAATATAATAATATAATACCGGGTCTTATATTAATTTTTGCTCCAAAAGATGCATTAGAGCTGATCATCCGGCTAGGTCTTATTTTCACAGAAACATGTATTCATGACTGTGGAAAAGCCTTCTAAAGATGATCGTCAGTCACAGAGAGTGGACTGACTCTGCCAGTTAGGGCACCAATTCATAGCAGTTATTCACATCACCTATTAAACTTCTTTGACCTAGATGCATTTATAAATGTAGAAATAAACCTATGGGGTATTTGAGATAATTTTCAGAACACAATTCAAAACACCTCAATTACAGTACAATTCAAACATAAGGGTTGAAGGCATTTAAAAGGTAACAAGTCATCATGACGTATGTCTAATATCAGAGATAAATGAATTATAGACTTATTCACCCTACCTTGCACATGCACACAAAGAGAGAAGAACCAGAAAAATAGCAGCATAACATAAAGAGGGTAATCTATCTAAAAGGCTTACTAGAATGATGAAATAGTACCTATCTAAAAATAAATGATTAAAAGGGTAAGGGAAAATTGAACTAATCAACTAATACTTTTATGGCACATTAGTGCTAATTTGAGGGTTCAACATATTACTTTGCTTTATGAATCACTCTGAGGGTACTATTATCTGCATTTTATAGGTGTTATAATTGATAAGAAGATATGTAAAGTTTGGTAATACCTGATAACACTAAGTATTCAATATATAGTAGTAGCTGTTATTATTTATTATTCTTTTTTGCTATTAGCTCTGAAGAACTATATTTGCGTGACTGCATTAACATCTTACAAAAACCTATTGTATAATAGCTATGACAATTATCTCTACTTTAAGAACATCTTTAAGTAGGAAAAATTAGTTTTTATTTTATATGTAATAGACACACTAATTTATTCTGTGGTTTGGGGCAAACCACTGATGTTCTTGTTGTCTTATTGTCTAAGGCAGGCAGTCATCCATTCCCTACTTACTTTCAAGGGGTATTCTCTTTTTATTTGTGTGACTGAGAAAACAATGCATTTTTATTGACTTTGTGTAAAGCCATATCTTGTTTCGTCATCAGGAAACACTCTAAATTGTGGTTTGACAAAAATATTGATACCTGGCCTCACAAAGGAAATAGTCAAGTGTGCGTATCACAAAAATCTGAAAGAGCCGAATAGGTTTTTTTCCTTTAGAATAATAGAATAATAGACTCAATATCATGCGTTTTGTTATACGTCATTTACCTTAAATTCACAGAAGCTATCGACAACATTAAATGAGGACTTACTGTACAGTCTACCTATAATAAGGTAAGAATTAATACCAGATGCTTTATTCACTTGTTAAACGTCATAGTTATATTCCTTATGCTTCTATTTCATTGGTAGTTCATTCTACACACACACACACACACACACACACACACATGTGCACACACACACGCATACACATGTGCACACATGCAGGCACACACATCTTCATGGCATCCATCAGCCAAGGTAAGAAGGTGCTTCACTCAACGGGATAATGCATATGTGTAGGAAAATACAGTATCAGAAACCTGCGTCTAGAGTTGATTGCATGACTTCCAAAGATTGTGGAAACAAAGCAATTAACGTTTTAATTATGCAAACCATTTACAGCACACACTAAAAAGGTATTTGAACAATTTATTTAAATCTTTTAATATTATCTCAGTAATGTTGGAAACTTCAAAATAAACAAAAAAACTCAGTGATTATTTTTTTCAAATTTCCCTCTCTAGGATATATATAGGAACAATACTTCCATACTCACATCACTACCTTGAGAACTACTAGACCAACTGTGTTAAATAATATGATTTTTATAATATATGATCAAATTGGCTATTTTGAGACTTGGTCATACATATTTATAACTGAAGCACAAGCCTCCTGACTCTCTAGGGAATATTTATTTTAATTATGCCTATCAGGTGATCTGAATTATTGAACTTGCTCAAAGTTGCTTAAGAATAAGGAGCATCGTTACGTACAGTAACAAATTAAAATAAATTGGAAAACAATTTGAAATCATTGACATGAACAAGTTAAAGGGCATATATATTGTCTGCACTGAAGAATTCCCAACTTGCTTATTCTCAAATATTATATATCAGGGGTGCCAAAAAAATGTATATATATTGAGTATTACAATTTTAATACAGTTTTTTCCTTTCTTAAAATGTTTATACTGTTTTTTGGCACCCTTTGTATCTTATTAAATTTTTTTAGTTGTTGGGAGAAAATATGCCTTACGAAGGTAGTTTTATGACTCAATGGGTCATAAAACTGGCATTTAAGATAATAGTAATTTGTTTTTCATACTAAAGTAAGAATACTGTTTTCTTTTACATGGAATCACTTCCTTTATTTGGAAACACACATGCATAAAAGATGGTGCATATTTCAGTGTGGGATTTAGTAAAAATAATCTGTTTTCACTGAGAAGCTGGCATGTTTAGTTGCTAATAATTAATCTAGTTATTAAGCAGCTGAAAACCCTCTCTCCCTTCTGCTGCTCATTTGTAATGATCGTATATATTTAAGTATTAGTACTAAGGCCTTCGTTTCTTTCCTTGGGAAGACGGCAGGGCATTTCTGAAGTGGTTAAGGCAGTTCTTTTGCCACAACAGGGGAGAAAAGAACAGAAGACATAATATAGCTACATGGAGAGATACCTGCCTCTGAGCTCTTTTCATTTTAGCAGCTTGAGAGATATTGCTGCATGTTATTGCTGAGACACACATCCTTTCTAAACGAAGGGCACTGTCGTTGATTCCAAAGAGCAAAGGAATCCATTATAATATTTTTTTGCACTTCATTTATCCAGTGTCCTTATTGATCGTACTTCATGAACTATCTACCTGTACCTGATGCGCCTTCCTAAACAATTCTGAAGACAGATGTTTTATTGGATGACTCAACATGTGGAGAATTCAACTTCCCGGTTGCTGTATATTTTTGGTGCTCATTCAGAAATTAATGAGCAAACTAAGAAGATTGAGCATTTCTTACCTAGGAAATGAATGCACACACACACACGCATATCCACACACACCGTCCTTGATAGGCTGGGCTGATAAGGCTAAAGCGCATCTTGGAAGTAGTTTGAGTAATACATTAAGCCTTCTGAAAGATTTTATTTTGGAGATGTTCTATTAAATTAAAGTCAATACTTTCATCAACTGTAAAGTTGACAGCCTCCTACTATATTGAGACTTTATATTGTAGAAGTAACACTTCGCATATTAAAGTAAGCTTTATTAAATTGCAGATAGAAAATCTGTACTACATGTACCTTTAAATTTGGATCATTTTCTCTCATTATTTAACATGCCAACTGGAATTCAACCTCACCTTTAAGCAAGACAGTAACAGAAAGACTGGAAGCTTAACTTAAATCTACAGTTTTCTAATGCCTTTTACTGCTTTTGTTCCCCCCCTCAAGAGTAAGGAATAAACTTACATTTTTATAATATAGACTGATGGAATTATGGTGATTAAGTTAAAATAGTTATAAGTATTTTAAAATATTGCTTCAAGGTTATTTCACTGGATTGCTGAAATATTTCATCATTTCAAAATATCTTTTACACCTAAAGGTCTGGTTTTTCTTAGAAGGGATTTTGTTTTGTAATATAAGCCTAAAAATCCTTGGGAGCACTTAGGCCTGGCACTGCTAACGCATAACAGGTCTCAACAAGAAACCCTCTGCCCTGAGACTGGTGCTGACAGAGATGGCCTTTTCCAGTTTCTGTTGAAAATGCATGATAATCTGATGTAAATGTAGCACTCATTTATAATAACAATTTCAGTAGTGTGGGATATTAGGCTATTCATGCTCTTTCTCTCTGCACCCAGCCATAACTCTGCTTTTGTTTTCCACAATGCTTGTTATAATGAAGCCCTTCTGATACTACTACTCATAATAACACTTCATGGAGGCAATCCAAGGGAGATCCTACTGATAGCTGATTTCCCTTTAATAGTAACTTGCAGTCTGTGAGACTCCAGTATAGCTGTTTTCCTTTAGAGTTAAGGGTTTCATTTTGGAATTGTATGTATGTATGTATGTATGTATGTATGTATGTATGAATGTATGCATGTATGTATATCATTGAATAGTCTCACTGCTATGACTAAGAAAATTGCTCCATAAAATACTTGGTAATGTAAATGTGAGCATGAAAGTTATATATCTGGTGATTTAATAAATCTATGACTTTAGGAATATGCATGTCTCTATAAAGGAATCTAATATACACATTGGAGAATATTCTAGTAATACCTTGTAAAAATGGGATGCTGTTGTAATTTGAAATCTCAAAGGCATGAACCATGGTAGAGGTATGCCTTCAGCATTTCTAATCATGCATGGCCTGGCTTTGCAAATCTAAATTCGATGTAGGAAAATTTAGATTATGCATTTATTTTGGCAGTATGTGCTTCTACACAGAATGGAACATTCTATGGACATACCTGCTTTTGATGCATTTCCTTACCTCTTTCTTTTATTGGAAAGAAATGGAAGGGTCAATTAAGAGCAGGGAGTTTAATTGAGTTCATGTTAGAGGGAAAACAGAGCAAAGTTACTGAGCACAGGCCTAGAATTTCAGACCAGTGATTACCCTAGAATGGGGAATATTGGTGTCTTGGCAAGAGGGACTTACGGCTCTCACCAACGCTCTGAAAACACATTTGGCATAGTAAAATGTTTAACCTCCTATTTGTCTCTCAGGAATTAAACTTTAAAAGTTTTGGTTCACATTTTAAAGAATGGATTGTGTTGTTGTTGTTTTTTTTGTTTTTTTTTTGGGGGGTAGGAGTGTGAGGTTGTTTGGAACTTTAAAAAAGTTTTATTATCACACTTTCTGAATGCATTTTGTTTGAAACTCTACTGAGAAATTCAATGTGTTCAGTTAGTAAAATTTTAACTTAAAACAGTTGAGTTTAGGAGTTTCCTTCTTATAATGAGCACCCATGAATTGATTAAATATTTAAAAGATTTAAAAAAGTTTAGCCATATAATATAAATTTTTATAAACTTATATTTTTATAAAAATATACACAGCAAAATACAAAAGCATAGTTTGTGCATTATGTACAAATAGAGAGTATACTAAGATGAAGATTTAGTTTCTTTTTATAGAATATTCTTAAAATAAACTTAGCTATTATTTTTACAATGAAATTCACGCGGCATATGGCTTATTTTCAATTCCCCCTCCCACCCAGGCAATGTATTATTAAACTGAAATATAAAAGAGCATATAGGTTGGGTGTGGGAGGAGAACAAGTTCTTCACATGTATTAGCAGGTCCATATGCTGTTTATTAAATTTGATGCTATTCAACCAATTCAGATAGCTGATTGAAATAAAAAGAAAATCAGTAATTTTGTGGAAGTATGAAAACATGTGCATGTGTACCACTCATGCAGTTTTGTCATCTGTTATGTTTTTCAGGACTATACCATATCATATTTATAAGCTTGAAATAAAACATTATGATTTCATACATGTATAATGAAATAAGATATATTCATTGAGGGAACAGCATTACCTAGAGTTGACATTTTGGTTCATGTAATTTAAATAACAGTATTGAAAAAGGTATTCTCATATATTAACTGAATTCTAACATAGAGTATGCTGGATATCTCTTTGGTTGTACATGAATATGCTGAGAATGAAATAATACCAAAGAAAAGTTTTATTAAGTATCTGAGATATTTTACAATCAAAGAATAACTTGTATCTTAAAAATAAATTTAAATGCATTAGCTAAGAACAGTGTACAAAGTATTTCAAATGAAGAATAGGGTGAACAAGAGTGTTTTACTTTCCTTCTATTCTACATATCTATGAAGAATAATTCCTTGAGGTTTAAAAGTTTAAATAAGAGTACAGAGTGGAGTTATATCAACTTTACAAAGGAAATCATCCATTATGTTATCATTTTCATTTGGGTAAATTTAAAATGGTTTTGCATAGCTTCTCATGATCTTATTTAATACTGAAGCATTTTTGACCAAAAAAAAAAAAAGAGGTTTTCAATTGTGAGTAGATTATTACATTTATGTGTCTAAATTCACTCAGAATTAACAACTGTTGACTTGACTGAGTGAGAATATAGTAGTTGATACTAAGACAAGGGAGGTAGCAAGAAAAATTGTAAAGAAAAAAGAAACTTCAATGAAGAACCTATAAGTAAATTGTTCTCTAGGGAAGAATGGTTGAATAGGGAAATTTTATCCTAGAATTATCTTCATGCATTGATTACTATGTCCTGCCCTCACATACATGCACACATACATGAAACCAGAAAAATGAAGGTAAAAATTATTATCTAATATTTAATTTTGACTACTAGGACAATCCCCAGGGTGCCACCACCATCAGGCCCAGGCCTGAGGCTGTAGAAATCTGGGGCAACCACCATCCAGAAGCCCCTCAGGGGCCAGAATACCTTTGCAGCATTATTCCTCAAGTTGGGACTGCATAACAAAAGCAGTTTCAGTTTTATTATTTTTTCCACAGCTTTTTTTTTCCCCCCCAAAAATGATTTGTAGTTGTGTGTGCTTCACCATGTCCTGTATATATGCTCTACAGAAAAATCAAATCTAATATATTTTGGGGGGAAAAAAAAAAGTCCTAAATGATGTGTGCTAGGTGGAGTTAGACACCTATTTGGATATAGAGCTTTACTATCTGTATTTACAAAGTCAGGATGTGAGAGGCTATAAAGGGAAGAACTTGGTATCATTTTTATGATATGTCATTTTTACAACAAAATTCTCTTGTAAATGAGTTCTAGAATTATTTGTATGTGCATTGGTTGGAATGGGGGCCTGTATTATTTGTTAAATATCTTAACTACGTGACAGAGACCATGTTTTCGTGTTCATTATCTCCAGCTACTAGGGCAGTGCCTGGCAGAATACTTGCTGAATCAATTAAAGAATAAGTTAATATCCTCTGGGTCAAAGTTCCACCCACCGTTTCCACCTTGGCTTTTATACTTTATTTGCTTTGCTTGCTCTTCTGATAACTTAGTCGGAATTAAACTGCAGTGGTGGAGAAATTAGTCAAAATGATTGATTAGTGAAAAGCATACTATATAAGAAAAGGGATAGGCTAATTCTACACTCTTTATAGAATATTGTGAACTTTATCACCTAAAATTCATACTGTTTTACTGGTCATTGATGCATTACAACAGTGAATATTTGTGCGTGGACAGGGTATTATTGTGTTTTGTAAAATTCTAAAGCTGGGCTTTGATGAAGAGTATATTTTACATTTCAAAATAATGCTTCTCAGTACTAATTATATATATATTTTTCCTCTGTGTCCTAATTGACAGAATTAAGGTACATCAACAGAAGGTCTTAATTTTGTAGTTGTGAAATAGTTCTTTTTAAACATTCTATCCATGAAGGACCTTTAAGATCAAAGATAGCATCAGGATGGTACACATCTAGCATGGGGAAAATCATAACATTCTCTGCATACCACATTCTTAAACAATATTATTTTCTAGATAAATTGACATTGATTAGTCGATTTTATGAGTCTACTAATTTTCAACTTAAGGTTAAAGACATCACAGTTAATAATTCAAATTCTTAATGCATTGCTCATAAGGGGTAAAATATACATTTATTTATTAATTCATTCACTAATTACTAAAATATACTTGAAATCTGATTTCAAAAACAGCTGGAAGGTTTAGATCAGGAAACCTCTATAAGCCATGGACAAGGTTGGTAAAATTTCTCTTTTAAGTATGTTTTCTATCCTCCATGTTATTCTTTACACATTTTGTTCTATATTTATGAAGACCCTGGAATATGTTTTTCTAAAATTTCAGTTGGTTTAGCTTTGTTTTCTTCCTGAGAGAGGGTAATATGGCACAGGTTGGAAATCAAGATTTACTATGGGTTTGCTAAATTTCCTGAGAAGTGTTCTCTTTGGAGTTTCCAAGGTAGTTTATTTCATATTGTTGTATTTCTATTTTTTAAATTACTCATATATACCTTTAATCTCCATACCAATTTTACTTCATTGCTACAATTTCCACTCTTGTTTATATCTTCCATCCTCTCCCCCCACTTCATTGTACTCTGTTCTCTCACATGATAACCAATTCATTCTCCATATATACAGAAGGTGCCAAAAAATATATACATATTTTAAGAAAGGAAAGAACTGTATGAAAGTTATAATACTCAATATATACCGATAACAAAAGATGAATACAAGTCATGTGCATACTTTTTTTTTTGGCACCTGTGACTATTTATATATATATATATATATATATATATATATATATATATATATATGTAAAGCTGAGTGTTCTAATGAACTGCCACCCATGAAAATACTTTACGTATTTCACCTCACTTAATCATCACGACATTCTTAATGTGTAGGTTTTGTAGTTCACAAGAGAGCAAATGGAGGCTCACAGACCTTAGGTGACCTGTTCAAAGTCATGCAGCCAATGAGTGGCTGAGCTGGGGTTTGATGAAAATCTGTCGAACAAACAAACAAGAAAAAAACTTGTGCTCTTTCTATTACATCCTACTGTGCATAGCCATGCCCTTCTCTCCCTGGAATAGTCTGAACCTCTTTTACCTACATCTCTTTCCAATTCTTTCTTTAACGTTTACTGCAAGTATCACCTCTTCTGTGGAGCCCTTTCTGACATTCTTCCTTAGCTCTTTGCATATCACCATCTGTATTAGCATACATCAGTGTCACCCTTCTCACTTTTTATTATTTTTGGTTTAAAAAGATGCTGGTGATTTTACAAAAAATATTTTACTTATGTCAGCATGAAATGAATTTGTTATAGCTATTTTCAAATACATTTGCAATTGATTATTTTTAAAGTGTCTTAATTTTAATTTTGAATATGATGAATGTCAATGATAATATAGCTCACATAAAAACAAAAGAACTTTGGGTCCTCTACAGTTTTCAAGAATGCAAAGGAGTCCTGAAACTCAAACGTTTGAGTACTGCTAGCTAAAGCAGTATCTAGCACAGACTGAGCACTCATTGAACATTTTATGAACAAAACTGAATACTCGAATTGATATAACAACCTTCGGTTGCAGACACTATAAATGTCCTGTGTGAAGACATTAGGCTTTCCGTAATTTTATAAATTTACTCAATTATTAGTCAAGAAGGGTATAAGCAAAATCCACACTAAAATATATATTTTTTAAAAAGTAAAGTTAGAATATTAATTATGTCAATTGATTAAAATCTTGTATTAATTAAAGGTGAAATTGTAAGTGAACATCACTCAATGCGTTAATCAACAATAAACCAAGTACTCAGGTATGCGATCAGTTTTTATAAAGGATACATTGGGTCATGCTGGCATAGCTGTAAATTATGAGATTTTTAGAGAGAGTAGATTTGTAAAACAATAAAAATTTAAAAATAAAATTAAGCACAATATTGTATATTTGCTAGTAACTTTATAAGTTGTTTTAATGCAACTAAATATTTAAATTTTAATACAATTTTCTGAAAAAGTTATCACAAATCCAGATTTGTATATGGCAACATTCTAATTGTCATTATGAAAATTAATTTTTAGGAAGTAGTGTGTACTATTAAGTAAAATTAATGACTACCTTTAGTTAAAGAGAAAAAAAGATATTTTATAGTTAATCTAGAGTTAAGAAATTTTAAACATCCTGTACTAACATTAATACATCATACTTGAAATATATATATTTAATTGGGATATACATATCCCAATTAAAATTAGTGTTAGTAGGTAAGGTTTATACTTAAATCCTTTTTACACTATTTTCTAATTTCTTCATCATACAATCATTCTACTAAAGGTGGTAGCTGGTAATATTAAACATTTTTACTTAGCTGGTTTTTCTTACTATTAACCTATGCAATCAATGCCTTTAAATATTAAGACTACAAACCACAATACAGGATACTAGATACACACCATTAACACTTAACTAAAGGAGAGCCAGATAGAGGATTAATAACTATTCTTTCATTTTAAATCAATTATAATTCTTATTGATTCAAAAGCTTCAGATGCTGTCTACAACAGTTATTTTTTTCCCTGTATTTTGTTTTTTTCTTTCTTGTGGTCTCAGTAGTTATGTCCTGACTGATAACCTCATTTAGGGTTTATATGATTGTATATCTTATACTTTAAAAGTACTCTTTGTTCCTCACTAGCAATACCTGAGTTGGGCTGTGGAATATCTGTGGTAGATCAATTTCCTGAGTGCTACAAGAACATGTAGCATTCCTTCCTCTGCCAAGGGTTTCAAATTCCACCTCTCCCTATTGCCACCAGGGCAAATCTTAATCCCATCATGCCACAGTTAGCAGGAATAAACAAGCCAGCCTCTCTGCACTCAGCCATGCCCATACACACTATGGGCACTAACATATGATTATTAAAATGCCCTTTTTCATAATTATCCAACCACTATGAGCAAGGAGAATGAAATAATCTGAACCATGTCATTGCCTGGAGCACGGCCTTGCCAAAGGAATATATGGGACTGTGAATGTTCAGAAGAGCCCTGGGTAAGAATGTGACCCAGAGCCAGAGCTGAAATATCTGTTTTTCAGTTGCTAGAGAAGTTTCTTTTTTTTTTTTTTTTCCCCCAGATGGACCTCACAAATCGGATTTAAAAAAACAACAACAATACTGTTATCAGGAATGCTTATGCAACAAAGGAATGGCTTTTTCTCATATGTCCTTGTACCAGACACACCACTGCCTAATTCATCTCCCTATATTGTTTGATGTGTCCCTTCTACATATCAAGGTGTGCTCTACTGTTCCTCTCACTGCACAGTCTATTCTGGTTGAACTAACTTTAGACTTGCTGGCACTCAACAGCTTCCCTTTCTGCAAAACTGTTTCTTTCTTCCATCTTTTACCCAAATCCTACCCCATCTTTAAGAAGCTCAGTATCTGTCTTGTCAAAGTTTACTCCTCGTATCGCTTTTCACTTGCAAGCACCAAAGTTTGACCCTTATTTTTGTTCCTCACCTAAAGATTGTATTCCTTGAGGACATGAACCAAGCCTTATGCCTTATTCTTCTTTAGTACTATAGTTTGACGTTGTTCTCTCTGGGCTTGTTTCACTAAACCACACAGCCATTAGTATCAGTATCTTAATATCAGTATTTCTACCTTGATCAGAAAGTTTGCCAAAAACAGAAACTAGAAGAGGCAGACTTTACACTAGGCCAAACCCTGAGTATTCTCTATGATATTCTTGTTGTTTCAACTACATGACAGAGAATTTTTGTCCTTTTGGGAAACCAATCACATTACAAACTCTTTATTGTTAATGTCACACAATAGAAATCACAAACCATATTTCCATCTACTTCTTATTTTTCATGTACCACATGGTGCATTTTCCCTTTTTTATCCAAGTGAAAATCTAGCTCATATCTTTGTTCATAAGCAAATTCCTACCAAATACCCCGTTAGTACCAGGGATTATTTTATTATCCTGACCCCTGCCTTTCAAATATGAAAAAAAACAAAAAAAACAAATCCTTTTATTTTTATTTTCCTTAATCCATAAAGTTCTATTCTCCACACTATGAATCCATGACTCTTTAAAATTTCAGTTTAATCTTTCTGGTTATGATTCCATGTTATTTCAGTTATTTATAAACTCAGCTATTTATGAAATAATTTTATATTACTTGTTACATCTTGATGAGTTGTACTGTTAGTGATCTTCTGTGTTTCGTGTACATATATTTTTATTTTCCAAAATTTTTCACAAAAATATATTTTTATAAATATACCTTTGTTTATTTTGTATCTCTCACAGCACTAATTTCCAGGTATATTACCTTATTAATCTGCCCTTTGTAAGGTCAAAGGAAGAATTTACTGTGTATAAAATCTGTAGGCTATTAGAAACCCATATACAAAAAAAAAAAAGCTGTATTTTACACATATTTTGACACAAGTTAAAATCATGTGGATTCTTTTTTTTTTTTTTTCTAGCTTGTGAGACTCCTGTGTTTGATTCTTCCAAAGACAAAACGCTGATCCCAAAATAATCGCTGAGGAATATTTCAATATAGGAATATTAGGTTTATTTTTTGTTTTACTCTGATATTACTGGAGTATGTAGGTTTTAATTTTGGAAGGGGATTTAAATTTTAAAATATTATGCATAATAACAATTAATATTTTTGAATAAAATACACAATAAAAAATCTATAAGAAGAAAAGCAAAGCTACAAAAAAATCATGTTCAATCACATCAGAAAAAAATCAACTTTGATACTTTGGTTTTGTTCTTTTAATTCAACAGGCCCAGATACTGCATATGCCTTCAGAATTTTTTTGATGCTAATCTTTTAAGATAACCAATTAATTTCCAAATTTCTCAATTCAAGGGCTGAGTAATACTATTACCTAAGCATTAGGTTGGGTCATGTTATCTTAAACAGAGTTGATGGCTAATAGTAAGGAATGTGTCAAAGACCAGACGAGTTGAGAAATTGGAAAGTTTTGAGGCACCCTGTCTAAACAGGATTAAGGCAAGACCAAAAGGATTATCGTGTTCCAAACTCCAAAAGTCTTTGTCATAGTTGCTTTCCTAAACATCAGGATTAAAGGTTAGAATCACATTCCAAAGCAAGAATGCATACATGCATTTACAAGAATCCCTGTCTTTAGAGAAAAATCCAAGAACGTCCAGCCCTTTTGTAAATAATACATTAAGAAACATATTGGTATTGAGGGTCAAAATATTTTGTTTTTCCACAAAGGAAAATTAATTTCCTCTTCCTTATACTGTTTGCAATACTTTTTTTTCCTTTTAACTATTTTTTGTATTAAGACTTTATATTTTTAGAGCAGTTTTGAATCACAACAAAATGGAGAGCGGGCACAGGGATTTCCTTTATATCCCCTGCCTCCACACATGCATAGCCTCCTCCATTATCGATATAGCCCACCACAGTGGAATACTTCCTTTTCTCAATAACATATGCATATATTTTTGTAAGTTTCCTGTATTATGTATAAATGCTTCTCTAAAGAGTGTAAAAATCGTTTTTCATGTGTAGTTTGCGTTTAAATATACACATACAAAGTTAAACATTTCTTTAAAAACAAATACTAAAAGCAAAATCTGTAGCAATGTTGGTTTTCAGGTGTGGTATTGTTTCATACATTGATATTATTAAAGCAATTAATCACTATTAAAATTCAAATAATTTACTCTTATTAAACATTTTAATTTTATTTCTTTCCATGTAATTCTATATATTTACTTTCTAAAACTTACATACAGTCCAGATTAAATCATGTCTACAAAAATGTAATTAAATATGAACTTTTTATAACTTTTATTAGTTTGTCCTCTTGCAGTATGTAAGGATTCTACTAAATTTAATGCTTTTTTTATTAATTTGAAAACTTGAAGTTGTTTTGATATCAAAACTACATACCCTTAGGAGAATGTAAAAAGGAAGGTGTGTTGTGAGCCAGTTATATAGTGATTAGATAGAGGCAGATAGAAGAAATGATAATGATCCTACTGCGTGTTGGAGAAAAATACACACACACACACACACACACACACACACATATACATATTTGGTATTGTTTATCCTATAGTGTTTCGTAATGTGTTGTAAAGAAATAATCTATACCCACATATCAAAGTCCTTCCTTAAGCTACCCTGTGTAGTCAAAACACAAGAATAAAATGGTAGTTCATTATGTGTTGCAGTCCCCTGTCTCCCTAGACTTGGAAGATTATAGTTGTGAGAATATTCAGATTAACTCCTTTCAAAATACCTAATTTGTTTAAATTATCTTTGAACTCGATCTAGATTTAAAATAGAAAGAAAGAAAACAAGCTCAGGGCTTTTGGAAATTGATTTATTGGCAAGGTCTATGGATGGACACCGTTGTGTAGGGGCTGCTGATTTTCCCTTTACATATTTCCCCATCTCCCTTCCCCAGGTGTTGCTGCCATCACTACCTTTCCCTTCCTTCCCTTTCCTCATGGCAAGACGCATGGAAGAAGAGTGCTGTTAAGGCCTCTCCATTAATCAACAGGTATGGTGGTTCCCATGAAGCAGAGCAGGTGTCCCTCTTCTGCATTCTCTATTAATAGTCTATCTCTTTTACATTTAGAAGACAAATTTATCCACTACACAGAGCCTACTGATTTGGAAAAAATTGTTCCACCTGAATATATCTTTACATATTTCAGCATGCTCTGCATTTCATAATTCCTTACAGAGTTGTAAATCTGTTTTTTCAATGTAAAGAGCACAGAAGAATTAATGATGTCATTTTCATAGACATGCCTTTTTCTCAACTGATTATATGGGAAAGAAAGGGAACTTGTATGCCTGTTTTTATATGCCACTTTCAACATTCTTCAAACAATTATTATATAACATACCTTTGAATAGTATAAAATGGGAATATTTCGTGAATTTTGCCTCAAAATGGAATTATTATAACATTTAGATTTCAAAAGTATTGCACAAACTTGTATGCACATGAATTAAAATGCTTACTCATCTGGTTATAGAAAATTAGTTATAAGCCAGTTCAAATAAATCCAAATACCCTGCAAAGCCATGTCATTCAAATGTGAGAGCTGAATATATGTTAATCGCTTTCTGCAAAACTTTATTTTGTCAACTCAGCGGGTGGGATTTGAGGAAGATGGAGGGGGCTGTTTCTTCAGCAGTCCCACAATTACCTCCTTCAGGCTGCTGCATTCTGAAAGGAGCTAGCCCCTCAGGCCTCAAACTCTGGTACAGTCATATCCTATAAAATATAAGCACTCAGTCATCACAGGGAAACACCCACATTCTTGATTTCCTTTTTACACTAGAGGAACTGGTCCTCCTAGCTCAAGCAGGGGCTTGTTTTGAGGATGTGTCAGGCTTTGCATTACCTTTGCATTATCAGGATCTTTGAGACATGTGACTAAAACATTATTTTTGGGCTAGGAGTTTATTGGCAGATGTCTTAAAAAAACAGTGATTATGTCTGTTGGTGTGCATGTGTGTGGCAGTATTGTTTGTGGTATTCTTTAAAATGATAGCATAATTATGACTTATGTACATAATTATATGTGTACAAAAACAGAGCAAACCATTTGATTTACATGCATTTTCCTTGATGTGACCATTAACCTTTGAGGGCTGGACAATTACTCTTCATTCAAGAATGTGTGGCCTCTTATCTGATAAAGCTTTGAAATCATTGGTTTCCTTCATGATCCTGTTTTTACCCACGTTTCTAGTCTCTATATTGTGCTTTTAACCTGGATGCACACTGTGCTCTGGCCTCTGCACCTTTTTCAGTGGGTATAATCTTTCATGTCCACAGGCCTTTGCATGATTGGATTCCCTCCATCTGAAGAGCATGGTCTGTTGGGAAAACTTTGCAACAATAACAGCAACAAACATGTACTGAGGGTTTACTGTGTGTCAGACACAAGGTTAAGGAGCTTATCTTCATTTTCTTAATTTGTTCACTCAAAGGAAACTCAAGTTGGAAGTTATTATTATCCATATCTAATAGATTTTCAGAAAATGAGGCTTGGAGAGATCGAAAGTGGCCAAGATCACTCAGAACTGACCAAAGTGGGATGTGCGCTATGTAGCTTCTCCTGATTCATCCCAAGCAAAGCTGGGTCTCTTTCATGCCCAGTTTATAGGGGACACTGATTCCATCTTATCCTTTATGAACTATTCTATTCTACAGTGTTTGTTACTCACTAAATGTTGAACAAACGAATGAATGTTTACAGAAGTCATTTATCTTTTTTCACCTTCATATAGACCGCTCCCCTCATCCATACTTTACTCTGTTTTCAGTCTCCTTCTCTGGTGTCTTTTGACTGTTATTAACTTCACAGATGGCCCAATATATTTGATCATAAAAAATAACTCATTTTTTCCTCCCAAATTTAAGACCTGCACTTAAAAGCCAAGTAAGTATAAAATAATTACACATGCAGAAAAAAGATAATTTAAAGTTTAGAAAATTCATCAAATCTACTGGTAAAAAAGAAGCATCGATTTGCTTATATTACATATAGAAAGAAGAAAATTCAACCAAAATGTTTTCCAAGTTTTAAGGGAAAGCAATCCGAGAAATCAGTTTTTACATTATAGGTAAATAAAGGATATGTGCACCATATAGAAAAAAAGTCTCATCAGTTTACCATACAAGAAAAAAAAAAAATAGAGTAGTAAAATATAGACGAGGAAAAGAAGACAAACCATGGAGGAAATATCTTTGAGAAAAAAGAAACAAAATATCTGGAAAAGTGAATAAATAGAAAAGCAATAAAAAATTGAAGGAAACATAATTGAAATCCACGCACACGGAGAGGACTTTAAAATAATATGAAATAAAACTTGGAGAGAAAAAAATCAATGAAGATAGAGAAAGAGAATTTCATTTATGACTTTGTATTTCCTTTATTCTTTGAAAAACCTTTGAGGTAGAATGACTGGAAAGAGAAAGGGCAAGTTAAGATACGTTGATTTGTGTACACTGTAGTTTTGTAAGACATTTTCTGTGGAAACAGTGCTTTTGAGAGCAAGTTACGGGCTTAAGCATTAACTGGGAACTTTGTATTTAGAACTAAAAAGATTGTGCCTAGAGAATACAGTTGAAACAAGGCTTGATGGAAAATTAGGATACAAGTCAAAATATCCCTCCCTACCGCACTCTCTACCAGGATGATCATAGAATCAATTGGTTTGTTAGTTCTGTGAATATAAGGATCACTTCATATCTATTTTCTTTATGTACAGTCCTTGAAGCACAGGACAAATGTTTGCTGTATTAGTCATGGAATTTTAAGACTTGTTAGAGGGATTATGGTCAACCGATCAAGTCTTTAGATTGTGCATGCATTCTCTCATTGCCGTTATAAAGATATCTGCTTGAATAATTCTAGTGATACAAAATTCAGAGGTAGCTCACTATATTTTGGGATAGTTTTAACTTTCTGGCTTCTTCTTATATTGAGTGAAAATCTGCCTTCCTGAAACTTGAATCCATTTATCCAGGGTTTTCCCTTTGGGGAAACACAAAATAAGTTCTATTCCTTTTCCAAATGAAAATACTTCCAAGACCTAAATTCAGACAGACACTCTGTCATGATGTCTAAATACACAATGTCTCTCTATACATTATTTTCTGGGTTACAGCCTCAGTCTTCCTAAACGATTTGTTACTTGGTTGCAAGTCCTTTTAGCATTCATTTAGTGCTTTTTTCCCCCCATAAAACAAGGAATTCTGCATGTGCTCCCACAGTTTATGTTCTTGTATTTTGAACATTAATTTGAAACACCTAAAAAATGAATTTAAATACCTTGAGAGAACAAAAAAAAAAGTTTCAGTTTAAAACAGCACTTGGCTTTGATTTAAATTAGTACAAAATAAAGGTGTGATTTAGGTAGTATATAATATAGTATATACATAAGATAGATATAAGTTATGTACAAAATGGATAAAAAGATAGAAAAATGAATTATAAAAAATAAAGATATAAGATGAAAGTAAAATACTTTTTGGTCTTTATTTTTTTATGTTTTAATTGAGCACATAATTTGGTTTGGTTGGTGCCTTAGAAGGATCTTTTCCTAAGAAGCCCATTCACCAGTGTTACAAATTTGGCACTAAAAAATAGTCCTTAAGTGGATAATAATATTAGTGGAAGTAAAAGAAAAACAAAACAAAACTATTTTCTCAATGTGAATTATTGACTTTGATGACTGATAACATGCACTTATATAACAGTATGTTCCATGGAGGTCAAAATTGCACAAAATAAGATTGACAGGTATGTATAAAGCATGCCCTGTCAGATAAGGACTTTCCCTAATTAAAGTACCTGAAAAGTAAATTCTTTGTTAATGTGAACTCTTCCTTAATGCCAAATGGCCATCAGTGTCCCCGGGTGAGTTCTATGTACGAGTGGATTATGGTACCCTCAGAGGCTCTGCACATCTTACTTTCAGTGAGTGCCTACACAGAATAAATATATGGCCTTTTCTAGAACTGATAAATTTAATTAATTTGCTGGCAGAAAATATCTCTTAGGTCATGTACCTTTTCCCTGACCCTACGCAAGGTTTCCATTTTCAAATGTGCTTCATATATTAGGAACCTATATAATCCTAAAGAATGTCTTCCATATGGTAATTACAGTGCTTGACTTTATATTCTTTAAAGTTCCAGTGCCTATAGTAATTCTCTAATATCAAATGTTGATTTGTAAGTTTCATGAACATATGTTCCCTGTTCTGCTTTTTAAAAATTCAGTTCCCAAAGCAATACCCTTTAGATATTTGATCATATACGAGTATATGGGGAGTAATATTCTTTTTTTTTTTTTTTTACATTGATGGATTTGCGTATGTTGAACCATCCTTGTTCCCCTGGGATGAACCCCACTTGGTAGTGATGAATAATCTTTTTAATGCATTATTGTATTTGATTTGCTAGAATTTTGTTTAGGATTTTTGCATCTGTAGTCATCAGAGATATTGGTCTGTAGTTCAAGGGTGCAATATTCTTAACAACAGAAAACCTTTTTCTGATTGGTCTATCACTGCTATGCGCAACATGTCTAATTTTCTATCTTTCACTCTTTTAGTATTTCACTCTTTTAGTCTTTTAGTATTTTAGAAAGAGGGGAATGAAATGTAGGAGACATGGATTGATCACTTAACCACTCAAGACCTCATTTCACTAAAATCAAGGATTTGACCAGCTGTTTTTTAAAGTAACTTCTAACTTTCTATAGAATATGGAAGACTAGGAATTTTAGAAATTGGGATTTGTTCTAGAATTGCCAATGAACTATATTCAACCTCCTTGGGACATGGTGTCCTCATACATAAAATATGGAGACCAAGCTAAACCAGGGATGTAGTCTTCAGTGATTATTTGTTGACTTATTTTTCTTTCTGGAACTGTCTCTTGAGAAGGGTTCTGAGAACTTCCTTTGACTCAGTAGCATGCAGTGCCATGATTATGTGATCAATTACCTTTTATGTGTAGGCCTGTTACATAATTTCTAAGAAGGCTTCTGATTCAAAATGGAAAAAAAGAGATGATTATTAA
Organism: Rhinolophus sinicus; assembly: GCF_036562045.2. Taxonomy (NCBI): domain Eukaryota; kingdom Metazoa; phylum Chordata; class Mammalia; order Chiroptera; family Rhinolophidae; genus Rhinolophus; species Rhinolophus sinicus. The sequence goes on from NC_133752.1 coordinate 20,880,550, forward strand.
CAACTTAAGCTGTCTTTTTTCCCTTTTTTGCTGTATTTACAGATACATCTTATTCTTTTAAAATATGTGAATCCCAGAAAATGTTTGCTGCTCGGAGGAAGACAGGTTGAGGAAAATACAGCCATTTGAAATATTTGAAACCCTTTAATACAGAAGAGAGGCATAGGACTTGACTCATTCTTTATGATTTCTGAGAGCGGAACAAATGCCAATAGGCTTAAATGGGAGAAAATTGCTTCCTTATAAGGATAAAAGTATCATCTTGAGAAATGCTCAATAAAATGTTTTCAGTAGGTAGTCTGTGTTTTGAAATCTGTATTACTGAAGTTGTTAAAACTTAGGTTGCATGATAATTTCTCACAACCATTATTAAAGTAACTCATTCATAAGCTAGCAAGTGAGACAAAATGAATTCCAACCATAGTGGTCTGTGATTCCATGATAATCATCAGACATAATACTAGTGATAATTCGGTACTGGAATTTGGTGACATACTTCTCAAAGATTTCATTGGACATGATGATTGAAACATTTTAACACAAGTCATCTAACTGTTAGCCAATGCCATAGTGTTCTGATAAAGTACTTTTATCTTACCAAAGCTATCCTTCTGAAGAGAAAGTCACTAATTTTCATTTGTGGAACCATCACTTCTTTTATATCTAGAGACTCTGTGCTCTATCCTATCTATTTTGAATGTTATTTTATTTTTAAATTAATTTATTTTCCAATTACAGTTGGCATACTGTAATAGTTTCAGATATACAACATAGTGATTAGACATTTATATACCTTATTAAGTGATCATACTGATGAGTCTAGTGCCCATCGGACACCATATGTAGATATTACAGTATTATTGACTGTATTCCTTAGGCTGTACTTTGCATCCCTCTGACTATTTTTATAATTGGCAATTGTACGTCTCAATCCCTTTGACCTTTTTTACATCCCCAACCTTCCTCCTATCTATCAACCGTCAATTTGTTCTCTGTATATATGAGTTTGATGGTTTTGTTTATTCATTGTTTTTTTTAGTTTCCACATAAATGAAATCATCTGATATTTGTCTTTCTCTGTCTGTTTTATTTCCTCTAAGTCCATCCATGTTGTCTCAAAGGGCACAATTTCATTCTTTTTTATGGCTGAGTAATATTCCAATGTAGCTATGTACCACATCTTCTTTATCCAATCATCTATTGATGGACACTAGGGTTGCTTCCATATCTTGGCTGTTGTAAATAGCGCTGCAATGAACATAGCGGGGCACACATCTTTTCCAATTAGTGTTTTGGATTTCTTCCAATAAATACTCAGAAGTAGAATTGCTGAGTCATATGACACTTCTATTTTTAATTTTTTAACTGTTTTCCAGGGTGGCTGCACCAATTTACAATCCCACCAACAATGCATGAGGGTTCCCTTTCTCCAAACTGTTGCCAGCATTTGATTGTTGATTTATGATAGCCATTGAGAGGTGTGAGGTGATATCACATTGTGGTTTGGATGTGCATTTCCCTGATGATTAGTGACACTGAACATCTTTTCATATGTCTATTGGCCATATGTATGTCCTCTTTAGAGAAATGTCTATTCAGGTCCTCTGCCCAATTTTGAATTGGATTTTGTTTGCTTGTTTGTTTGTTTTGTTTTTGGTGTTGAGTTGCATGAATTCTTTATACATTTTGATAATCACCCCTTATCAGATGTATCATTGGTGAATATCTTCTCCCATTCAATAGACTGTGTTTGCATGCTGTTGATAGTTTCCTCCATTGTGCAAAAACTCTTTAGTTTGATGTAGTTTCATTTGTTTATTTTTTCTTTTGTTTCCTTTCCCCAAGGAGACATATCAAAATAAATAGATAGATAGATAGATAGATAGATAGATAGATAGATAGATAGATATAGATAGATAGATGATATAGATATATAGATATAGGTATAGATTGCTAAGAGCAATGTCAAAGAGTTTGTGGTCTCTGTTTAGTTCTAGGAACTTTATGGTTCCAGGTCTTACATTTAAGTCTTTAATCCATTTTGAATTTATTTTTACATATGGTGTAAGACAGTGGTCTAGTTTATTTATTATTTTTAGCAAGTATCTGTCCAGTTTTCCCAGCACCATTGGTTGAAGAGACTGTCTTTAACCCCATTGAATATTCTTGCTTCCCTTGTCATAGATTAATTGACCATATAGGCATGAGTTTATTAATATTTCTGGGGTCTCTATTCTGTTTCATTGATCTTTTTATGTCAGTATCATGCTGTTTTGATTACTATAGCCTTATAGTATAGTGTGATATCAGGTAGCGTGATACCTCCAACTGTGTTCTTTCTCAAGATTGCTGTAGCTCTTTGGGGTCTTTTGTGGTTCTGTATAAATTTTACAATTATTAGGTCTGCTTCTGTGAAAATTGCCATTGGCAATTTTATAGAAATTGCATTGAATCTGTAAACTGCTTTGGATAGTATGGACATTTTAACGATGTTAATTCTTATCTATGAGCACAGTATATCCTCCCATTAATTTGTCTTCGTCAATGTTTTATAGGTCTTTTAGCTCTTCGGTTAAATTTATCCCTAGATATTTTATTCTTTTCTAATGTTACTTTTACTGCAGCATAACTGACTAAATGAAAAGTTGTAATAAATATGATTTGCAAAAATAATTTATTGATTAATTGTTTCAACTTATTAAGGGGTGGAACATAAAGCGTTCACATAGAATCATCCATTATTTTCTCTGGGAGAGATTTTGAAAATTCCTTTTCAAATTAAGTTTTTTTTTAAATTAACTTTTTCAAGGTCAGTCAGTTAATGAGAGATCTATGATCCAGATTTCTTTAATTCCAGCCCAGGGTAACCAAACTTACTGCACTTGCTTGCTTGAAAGCAAAGATCTTGGTGAGTTGACTCTGTCTTTTGTGTGTTTGTATGCACTACTTATCTTGAATCATCAGGATGAAATAGGAAAGCAAACAATTTTATTATAAGAAACAGAAAAACACTGCTGTGCTCCTGGAGCGACATGAAAGTCGGCATCCCTTTGTAAAGTTTGACGTTACATTCTTTGTAACCAATTAGGAACTTTTGTCAGAAGTGAAACCAGTCAAAGATATATTCTAACTTAAAATCAGCATCTGCATAATATGATCTTATCACCACCATCTTGTTGCTGGGGACACCACAGTATGCAGCATCCCACAGTTTACACTGAAAAAAGCCGACCAAGCAAGTTACCAAAGATTTCCAATCATAAGCATTAACCAAACTCAACCATCATTATGCAAGCTTACCTGTCCACTCTCATCAGGACAACAAGCATCAATTAAATAAATAGAATGTCTGATTATGAAAAGAATTGTTAACACAGGCATTTTAGCAGGTTGTTTAAGATATTAGCTAATTGACCGGGAAAAATGTCTCTAGACACCATAGGTCATATTGCTCAGGATTTTAATTCTCTGTGATCTTTGTTGAGTATAGCAACATGATAAGCCAATGTGTTCACGTAGTGAAGAAAATGCAGGAAAATACTTTTAAAACAACAAAGAAATATAGATCTAGTTTTAAAATTATCCCACTTTTGTAAGGATAATGGACAATTTGTCCATAATGCTAAAGTTGTATTGATTTCTGTATTTATAATGAGGAAAACAAAAATGAGGTTGAGAGGGCTGATCATTTTACAAAGATGTTTTGGATAATTAATTTTTAATTTCTTTTTTCTAATAAAGCACTACGCTATCAATGACTTTCTTATTTCTAAAATGATTATCAAAAAAAGACATTGCATATTATGTCTTTAACTATGTGAATTAAGCAGGTTTTGCATAGTAAGTATTTTTTCGCATATATCTATAATGCATTTTCTTCCAGGGGACTGAAGTTCCAATTTACCATGGAAATCAATAGAAAAGTGACTTTCAGCTAACACATTAACTTTCTTTACTGCAAACTCTGCTGGATCACATTAAGTTAGGGAAGAATATCCAAATATTTTGGCTTGAGTAGGAGTGAGAAAAAAATCAGGAATCATGTTTTGCAAACTTGAACTTAGGAAAATTGTGCTTAGAACTTAGAGACTGAAAATATATGCTTCACTGGGACAGGTAGAGTGTTGTACCATGAGAAAGTAAAGAGAGAAGGAGATCATTTAAAACTAGGCAGAACAAACTACATTGTGCATGGAAAGGATCAGTGATGAAAGAGGTTACAGTTTTTAAAATGCAATAAACTTTTAGTCAATTGGTTTATTTGTTTCTTGCATGACAAGACATGTAGGTGGAATGGGTACACAGGAAATTAAGAGTGAGGGAGATAATAAACTAGTAGTACCCTGCCAAGCCTACTCAAGGGTCCTTCTTAGATGTCTCATATGGTTACCTGGGCAGATAGGCCCTTTTTACATTTCCAGAATCTATGTCATAGATAGGTGAATGTTATGTAAACATAGCAACATATCAAATACTTATCAAAGAATACAAATCTATTTGTGACCATCTAGACTGTGTTAACAGTAGTATCAGGATGTTATATTTCACAGAATACATTCATATATATTTAAAACTATAATTCATTACTTTCGGATTTAAAGAGTAACTAAAAATTAAATATATTTTATGTAACAAAAGTATCCTTTTAACAAGCCTTTTCTAGTTTTTATAAGAATTTGCTTTAAGTCATGCTGAAAACAAAACAAAACAAAAAACAACAACAACAACAAAAAACACCTTCATGTATTTTTGGACAAGTACTTTAAAGTTCTAGTGATGTTTTAACAAAATAAATTACTTCAATCAGGAAGTGAAATGATTTACAACTGGAACGTATGATTATAGGACAGCATAGTACTTTTAAAGTATATAGCATTTTGTCTCTTTCTTTAAGAAATAATTGTAACAAGTATCTAATTTAATCAAGAACACGTATTCTAATAATTTCATACAATGAATCATTGCAATTTTATAATTACTAAGTAAATATAATTTGCCAAACATAGTTATTTTCCAGCCGTTTTATTTTAATGTAACTGATAAACGAAAATGAACAATACTTCAGGAGATACCAGTTGTTTAAATATTTGTTATGTTCTATAGGGGAGGAAAAAAAGACTGTTTATTGTTTCAATAGTGTGGGGTTCAAAGCACTAGATTAACAAAATTAGGTGGTTCAGAAAGTTTAAAAACATGATGTATCTTCTGGAATTTGATATAAATATCATTAACATTTTCCAAAGATGTCATTGTTCAGACATGCAGTGATGCTTTAATATACGGTTAACTTTTACCTCCAATAGTAGTTTATTTATGAAATTCAGTAATGAGAATTACTATGTTTTAGAATCTTGCTCATGAATTGAGGGGCACCAAAAGGAACATTTTAGCAATAGGAAGGGCTTTTTTTAAGCCAAGGATTTGTTATAAATAACTGAAAAATTTCAGTGGTTTGCTCTAAGGAAATATATGATATACACAACACTGTTAGTAATTAAATTGATGAAATATTTTCAGGGTGCTCATAAACTCCAAATGTCAGAGATATAAATTATTCTTATTGGGTGAGTGATATCTTTTTAGGAAAAAGTAGAATTAAATATCATAACTGCTCATTGCTAAGCATTTTTGGGAAAAGAAAATGATACACTATTATTATTGTTATGAACTTTACTTTGACTGACTACAGTTTATATAAAAACACGTTTCCTATACGTGCATAAATATATATCTAAGAAAAATGTGTACATTGTATATTCTTCCAGAAGTCAGATGACACTAAATCAATTTCAAGTGTTTGTGGGTTACTTTACTCCCTATGACCCTAGCCCCTCAGGATTTACTTTGCTGATAATGAAACTCTTAGACAATTAAAGTGAAAATGAAAGTTGCCTTTTATCTCAAATGGTTTATAGTGCTAAAATTGTGTGCCCTCATCTATTTTATTAAGTGGTTATTTATTTATTTATCTCTTTGCCTTTGAATAAATAATTAAGAGCATCCATTTTATTTAGCACAAGTCCTAAATGAAAGGAGACATAGAGTTAATCAATGAGTAATTGGCTGGCAGAGCAAAGCACTTACACTGAATTGTTATCTGTTAAATTTTGATAGTCTAACCACGACATGTTCTATTTTCTCACCTGTAAAATAACAGCCTAATAACATACATTAAGCTCCCAATAGTTCCTGCAGGCATTATACAGATGGCTTTAAATAGAAAGGAAGTGAAGGAAAATGGATGGAAAGAAGGGAGGAAGGAAGGAAGGAAGGAAGGAAGGAAGGAAGGAAGGAAGGAAAGAAGGAAGGAAGGAAGGAAATGAGGACGGAAAGAAGGAGGAGGGAGGAAGAAAAGAGAGAGGGAAGGAGGGAGGGTCATGTAACAGGGCATTATGCAGACACACTGGTAAACCAGGCAGTTTACAAATGGGCCAATCATTGCCCTGCAGCATTGTTTCCTATGATTACCTGTAGGTGGAACTCCTTTGGCATAGCCACTTGTTTGGGACAATCTTACATAATGGCCACAGAAAAGATCTGGTGAAGAAATTACAAGTTCTAAATTTCATGCTAAGTGTTAGAGGACCAATTCTTACACAGATGATTGCTTTATTCAGGACAAGAGAAAATGATTCAAGTGTGGAAATGTTGAATGATAAATAATTTGCAAATAGAGATAAACAGAAAAATATATAAAACGAGACTGTAAATTAGATGAGAACTGTATTCACGTGATTTTACACAACATAAAATGAGAAACTAACAGTAAGTAATAACATAAATGTGACGAAAATGTCTATCTCTACTGAGTTGAGGAAATGGGAAATACAATTTGTTTTTAAAATATTTTATTCTGAGTCAACTTAGCTCTCTTTTTGAATACAGAATTTCAACATTAGAGTTTAATTCTGTTAAAGAGGCTAGGTGAGTAAATTATATGAATTAAGAAAAAATAAGTCATAGTTGTTATTTTACATTGAAGTGAGAATATAGGGCTTTGTAGGTCTTCAACGTGGACTATTTTTCTCTTTCAACACGTCTTCTCTTCTCATATGAATAGAGTCACTTATTTCTTTTATGGGGACATTCATAAAACATTTACTATGTTCTTAATGACACTTTAAAATTAATGTTTTCATTCATATTTTATCTTATTCAAAAATGATTTAAAGTGGCTTATAAAATGTATTATAAAACATGACATCTAGTCATGATTTTATTGTGACTGAAACATATCTAAGTCTACTGAACACACAGCCTTCTTCCCATCATCCCACCTCACCCCTGTACATTTTTGCTATTCAAAAATGTAACCTTGGTGTTTATTTATCCAATAAGATTGTTGCCAATTGATATGGACTACCCTTGTATAAAACATATCTGTTGATTTTCTGACCTTACCATCTCATTTTTTGCACTTCCATCTTTCTGCCGCAGACAGAACCAAACCAATTCCCCTATCCCACTAGATATGGATAAGCTGACTGCTGCTGCTTTGGTCCAACAGAACATGCCCATAGGGTATTGTTTCAAATTTCACCTCAATAACTTGAAAGCATTTCCTCTGACCTAACTAATCTCCCTCACTCACCTTTCTCCCCACAAAGTAATCTGCTTTCCAGTGTTGGCAATCTACCTCTTGCTTTCCTCAATCAATACTCACATTTATTCGGTAAACCTCTTTTGTGCTTGACATCAGCAATAACAGAATTCAGATGAGCCACTGCACATTAGTTTGGAATGACTCAACTTGGTCTTGGAGAAACAAACTATTTGAGCTGGATACATTCTTACATTTGAAAGACTATTAAGATCTTAAAACAGGGATATAATAATTTAAAACATATAAAGGGATATAAAGTAGTTTAAAATGTATATAATAAACAGATCTCTCTGATAGAATTTCAGGAAGTATGACAAAACAATGGGGCAATTTCTGGCATTATAAAAAGGGAGTTATCACATCAAAGATGTGTGCCAAGGGACATTAGCTAGATTTGCTCAGTTTGAAATAAAATATTCTTAAATTATTAGTACTCAAATTACTAAAAAACAAATAACTGCGAGGTGTGTGTGTGTGTGTGTGTACACTCTTGCATGTGTGTGTTTGCAATTGAGGTAGAAAGATGGTCAATTAAGTATAGTCATTCTATAAGTGGGAGTGAGAGTTTTGAGCTTGCAGTAAGAATCTTGACTTTATATTAGCACAGTATTTGTCTGGTAGTTGGCCCACTTGTTCATTATTTCTGCTGAAGTGACAACAACTCAGCTGGGCTACCACCGTAAAGGTATAAGCGCGCGGATCAAGTTGTATTATTGCCAATGTTCTAATCAGCTAAGGTACTCTTACCACTTACATTTCAGGTATTTACCAATCATAGGAAGTGTGGGAAGTAGGTTATATTACCGCTGCTGTCTGGATGAGAAACATGGAAGAGGTGTGCCATTGGTCCACTATTGAAACCTTAATATGAAACTCAAACCTTGGCTAATGGGAGCTATAATCAGGAAGATCTGATAGCGGCTGACTCACCGATTCCTCTGGCTTATGGCCCAAATCTAGTCAATCAAAAATAAGGCTTCTAAGTATAAAATATCATGCCATATGTTGACTAAGCATATGTTTTGAGGCTTAAAAGTCATTAGAGATTTCATATTCCTTTCTAAATTTTCTAAGTTGTATTTCCAAGTTGCTTTTCCTGAATAATATTATTTTCTCAGTTTTTGTATTTATTGCTTCCTATCGATATTGGAGAGCCCTAAATTGTGAAGCAGTTTTACCACTTCTTGGTGCTTGTTTAAGGCCAAATAATAGATTTGCATTGTTGTACTATAATGTGACTTTACAAAAGTGGTGGTAACTAATTTCATCTAACATAATAATAGCATAAAGTACTTCCTTTGTGCCCAATCCTGTGGTAGGTGCTAAACCAAATTTATAGAATTTAATCTGTTGCTTATATTGTTTTTGTCTTTTTTTTTCTTTCCCTGTCTCATTGCAAATGGAGTGGCTGCATATTCCTGTGTTTGTCACAATTCATAGATAGAAAACAGTATATGCAGTCCATTTTAGAATGTATGATACCTGCCAAATCTGAGTGGAATGTCAGAAAGGAGAAAAAGAAGAACCAGCACAACCAAACAAGCTACCCTTTTGTCATTTCCAAAATAGTTATTCAGGTCTGTGAGAATGTTGACATGAGTTAAAATCTTTTTCAACTCTGCCAACCAGACTTCATTCAGAAGATCACTCTGAGTCTTATGGATCATGACAATATCAAAGGGGCCCCTATTTTTACATGGATGAACCATTCCTTGACAATTTGTACAATATATTAGACACAAACATATTATCATCCCATTTGAAATACATGTCTTATCTTGTCCCTTGATATATCTTCAGTTAATGCATGTATTTTGGCTTTATATATATAATAATTTATTTTTCCTTCATTTTCAACTAACATTAAATTGTCTGCACATTATCTTATCCCAATAATGGTGTAAAGCAGAGTCTGCCCCGTGCTTCAGAGTTCATTTTCTTTGGTGAATGTCTCATGCACAGCGTTAGTTTGCCATAAGGGAAATGACAGGGTTTATTAAGTCCTTTCAGTGGCAATAGTTATATTTACTTGGGGACTTATTGCATTTCATTTTTCATATCTTTGCATATGAGAACCTCAAATATACCTCTTTTCTTATCTCCCTGGGGTTGGCAGATATAGCATCAGAAGATGTGCAGCTGCAGAGCTTTGGACAAGGAAAGTGGCAGTATTAGGAACACCAGCATGTCATAGATGAAAGTGGAATTGTTCTACATGCATTTCCACTCACTCAGGCAATTCACACGCAAACTAGCAAGCCCTTTCCCATTTCCACATTTTAAAAATGAACCGCTTAGTTTTTTTTTGTTTGTTTTTTTTTTTCGTTTTTTTTTTCCGCCCTTAATGCTATTCCCAATTGTGGAGAGGAAAGAGGCACTCACCATCCCATTGCCTAAAATGACCTTTCAAGGAACGTGAAAGATATTCAGTGAATTATTGCTATAGATTTTGCTTAAGTGCTTATTTTTTAAATTCATATCTGTGCCATGTTTTTTGGCACAAAGAACTTAAGGCATTCTCTACGATCCATAATAAATGAAAAATGTTAATTAATTTACATCCACTTATTTTAAATTCAACAACTCTTAGTTTTTTGTTGGTTTGTATTCTATTATGATTTGCAATACTTGTGTGGTATATTGAGTAGGTGATCTTTAAGGTACAGTCTTTTATATTTTAATTATATATGAGTTTATGTACGATAATAAACTATGATAGATATGTTCTGCAATGTAAATGTATGTTTGATGATCTTGACTCACAGTGGGGAGACGAAGTAATTTGAATAAGACAAAGCATGCAGATATATGAATTGATTAAGTATTTTGTATTTCCATAATTCTGATTACATAGTATGACATCTTTAAAATTAGTGGCTAATTTTTGGGAAAAACAAGAAATTTAATTTTTTTCCCAGCCTTTCAAAGTGTAATGAGTCACTGTTATGAAAATAATTTTATTTTAAATGTATCTGACTAGCGTATTTTATCAAGCCACTGCTTTTTCCTGAGACATTTCCTCTGTAGATCACATGGTAAGATATCAAATCACTTTTCAGCAGTCATGCAAAGCAAAAGACATTCAAAATTCTAAGCATTTATCTCTCAGGAGAGATGTTACCTTATGTTGTTGAATATTCCTACACAAATTAGGTTTATTCCTCATTCTACACCAGCATTGAAAGAAATTAAAGAAAAAAAAAGTGCAAACCTTGCCTGCTGGAGATGGTCATGTTAAATATTGTGCCCTTTTGTTTTCTTGCATCTGTATTTTTCCATCAAGAGCAAAATAATCTTTGAAGTTGCATGAAACTTCAAGAAGAAAATTTTAAAGAAGGGAAAGAAAGTAATATTTTCCTAAGTTTGGAAATAGCCACAGCCAAATTATTATGAGTAATCATCAAGTAATACCCAGACAGGATGGCCGTTTGCATCCAAAAGTATTTCTGTGGAGAAAAAATGCAATTTTCTCTTGGAATCTTTTAAGATAATTAACTTTCTGTGCGTGCGGATGATTTAGGTGGATAACCTGGCCTTGCTAAGCATGTATGCTGTTTCTGACCATCAACATTATAACTCATCAGACTTGCCAAAGCAAGAGCTGTTTAAATCAAAAGATTTTCATTTCGGAGCCCTGACTGCTGCTAGCTAGATGTCAGAGCTTGGAAGATACTCGCTAAGTAATTGTAAAGCACTGTTCTCCAATCAGCATATATTATTGCAGGCGAGACCTACACCATCAGAATTTCTATTGAAGTTATAACTCAGTCATTTAAATTGTGTGTCATACATACATAAATGTCTCTACTGGATTAAAACATGTTACTTTCTCCCCCTTTCATTTTGGTGTTCAGCACAAAAATACACTCTTTTAAGTTTTCTAATTACTCATTGAATAGTTGTCATTGTTTTTGTGGCAGGATTTAATTAATATCAGAAAAGTGTTTCGTGACTGTTCTAATGTTAGCCCCCAAATGCACAGCAGTTAACTCTTAAAGGAAAGGGGAAATTGGGATCTTTTGTTTGTTTATAAGATGAGTGGGGTATTGATTGAGTAAGCAGGATTTTTTTGGTTTTGTTCTTTTGGACTTTTTTTGCCTCCAAATTTCAAGAGAAGCTAGAAGTAGAAAATCATGTATAGAATCTTCATCAACTTTCACCCAAGGGTTCCATATTATTAGTAGCTGAAAAAGAAGGGGAGACACCCTATATCAAGACTTGGTTGTATTACAAATAGGGAGCAAAAAGTTCTCTGAGACCATGCAGCAAATTACTGTTACAGCTAAAATAAAAGTCAAGGTTATCAAAATTGCTTTCAAGGACAAAATCCTATTATTCTTGTGAGAGAACATAATTTAGTAAGAAGAGCATCAAAATGGGAACTAAGAACCTCCATTTTAATCCTTCTTAGCAAATAAACCAGACAATCTATCAGCCTCTTTGTCCCTTAATTTCCGTATTGTGAAACAATGGAATGGGCTATAGAGTTTTAAAAGCCCATCTAGTTTTAAATTATATTTTTCTTCTATATGTTGAATATTTTTAAATTTGCCAATATAAATAAAATGTGGATATTTAGAATAAAAACAATTTATCTTAAATGTTATAATAAATTTAAAGCTATTTTAAATCCATGTAAAGATTGTGGCTAAGAAGAATGTTGATTGTAAGAAGGGAAAGCAATGACTGACATTACAAAAAGAAAAAAAAAAACTAAGTCATAAATACAATTGATTTTTATCCTCTTGCTTTTTGGTTTTGTTTGAATTGTAATTTCAGACTGTACTTTCAAAACTAGTCATAAAAGAGCCTAATAGCTAGCAATAGATATTTTCTAAAATAGGGACAAATATAATTTCCCACACATTTACAATCAAGCAATTCTTAGAGTTTATATTATTCTCCTCAATGGACAGTCTGCGTATGATGTCTTTCTGACTTTGCTCTCTTTGTTTAAAATTATAGTTTATACTTGTACAAGAAAACTACACAGATTGACTGGCAGAAAATATAGACAATTGTATAAACCGAAGTACACATTGAAGAATAGAAAGCATGGAGTCCTATAGAAGCTCGTAAGCTCTTAAACGTCTTCTTATATATTCTTCTAGCTCATATATATATACCCACACACACACACGCACACATATACATATATACATATACACACGCACTCACTCACATACTGTACACTATATATTACATATAAACATAAACATATGTATTACATATTATATATGCACTCAAACTGAGCCTTTTGCTATGATACCGAACATAAATACATTAATAAATGTTAGCATTTACAACCAGTTTGTTTGAGTAGCGTTTCCCAAAAACAGCCAAACCAAACAATTTAAGAAAGGAGGCATCCATAGCCTCTGAGTTCAAAACTTTAGTTTCCAATCTATAGGACTCTTGTCAAGGAAAGCCGATTGTTGCAGACTTTCTCACAGCTCAGAGCTATTATCACTCGGAGAAGCCATACTCTGTGTATCTGACTCTTGCATTAGACTAACAATCGTGGGAGTAAAGGGACCACATCTGGTTCACTAACAAGTCAGGGCGTCATACTTAGACGGTTTCAATATACATACGAGGAATAGATGTGTTTTTCTGATTTTATTAAAAATATGCCCTTAGAAACCAAATACCAGACACGAGAACATTTCTCTACATAGTCTCTACTGTTCCTCTTTGACTTTATTTATTTTGCAAATATTTGTTGAGTCCATACTCTGTTTTGTACTGTTCAGCCTCCAGGAAGAAAAATGATTAACCACACGAGTCCTTTCCCTGTACAAATTTAGGATTCAGTGAGAAGAAGAACATAAACTTTGCTAATAGAAAAAAATATGATTATAAATGTATAAAAATAGATACTATGGCAGAGTAAAAAAATCACAGGACAGCTCAGCCTGGGGCCAGAGTTGGAGACTTTTTGTGGGAGAGCACATGAGCAGAATCTCTTTGCTTCTTTCCTACATTTGTCCCCTAAAAAAAAAAATCTAAAAACTCATTCTTCTCACACATAACCTTCTACTCACATAATTGTGCATTCTTTTTTTCACAAAGAATAATTTATTTTTTTAATCAGGGATTTTGAAAGGATAGTTAAGTTCACTCGCCAGTTATTTTGAATCCAGCTTTAATAAAGAACTGCCTACCAGTTATTAGTTTATACATCTCTATGTAAACAAGAATGTTACCTGGGTTAAAATAATTCTCATTAAATGTAGGAAAACTGAAAATGGCATATCATCGTCGGTAGTGACATAAGACAACTCCAGATTTCTCAAGCATGCGTGTGCCTGTGTACTTCTGTGTTTCTTTTGCCCTATTACAGTTTTCTCTCTTTATATTGTGGACAACTCCTTTTGATACAGTAACATTCACAAATACCATCTCTTTCCACGCACTTATGTAACAGCTCCAGGATCTTGCATAAAATGATAATCTCTCTTTCTCTTTATAACATTTGGTATGCATCTCGGTCAGAGGATATTTAGTGAGAGACTGTTTTGTTTAAAGCACTGTGCCAAGAACAAAGAGTCACTTCAGCTCTACAGACACGGCTGTTTTAGGCCAGAATGCAGAGCACAGACTTACTTACTGGTTATTTATGGCCAGTGTCCATTCTGAATGCCCCATGCTCTCGCTGTACTAGTTTGCTAAATATTTTGAATGCCGCCTCTATACAACGCATAAAGAATCCCTGGGCATTTTCAGACACGTCATTGATGTTTCTTTCCTTAAAGCTGTACTACTGCACCTATGTGGCAAATTCCTAGATAAGAAAGAGATTTGGATTTGTTTCACTCTTTTCTCCTATGTTACCCAGAGGAGTGGCAATTCCTGTTCTGTGACTCCTACAGGAACTGAAGAACACTTTGGAAAAGCAATTTCGCAAATATGTGCCAAAAAAAGTGAAGCAGAGGATTTGTTTGGTGCCCATACCTATTCAGAAAAGACTGGCAAAATGAGGAAAGAAAAAGAAGTGATGGAGGAGGTTGTCCAGATTTACAAGCCCCATCTCTTAAGCCTCATTTTTAAAAGCATATGTGACTTTTGAGTCTCTTAGATTGAAGACTGCTCGTAGATCCAAGAGTCTCAGATCCAAGAAGAGAGAGAATTGGAGTAAGAGAGGAGGAGAAAGGCTGGGGGGGGGGGGGGGGGTTGAGAGAGAGAGAGAGAGAGAGAGAGAATATCTGTAGCTGAAAACTCAGATTGAAATACGTGATTTTAAGGTATATCGCATCAATGCATATAGAACGAAATTACATTTTTATTCTCTGGTTTTAAATAACATCAGTTCAGTGATTAAAATTATGGACATTGGGATCAATAGGCTCATGTTCAAATCTCAACTCCTGTATTTAGAAACCATCTTTAGACATGTAAATGACCTTACTGAGCATCCCTTTCCATAGATAGTTTTTACATGAATTAAAGAGGTAAATATTGATTATTGACCACTTTCCGTGCTCTAAACTTTGCTCTCTGAATTGTGTTAATTCATCATCACAACTATCATATTGTCCCCATTTTACACATGAGGAAACTGAGGCTTAGAATTATTCACTCTGCCTCATTTACCCACCAAATATTTTCACCTCAGTGGTCAGACCACAGAGTCTGAACCACATGTGCTGTGCATACTGTTGTGTTATACACACATTTCCTTCATGCAGTAACTGGCACTTAGTAAGTGCTATATGAATAAGGGTTTATTAGTAACAATTTTGAAATAGACCTATTTTGTTCCAGACATTTTGTTGTAAATTACACAGCACAGAAGTGTGACAAAATAGTAGTTTTGCTTTCTTCCTTGCACAAATAATACTTCATTTGAGCTGAATGATACCTTTTAAATGTGAGATGTATTTTTTTTCTCCTATTACTTTTTGGAAGACCAAAAAGAAAACTTTTCTATTTTTTTTTTTTTTTAATGCTTCAGAGTATCCCATGCAATGAATACTGGTTTACAAAACATATTGCTAACTATTAACTAGATTTGTCAGATGGAAGAAGAATTTACTATGTTCTCTATAGCTACAGAATATATATATAAAACGGTGTCATTGTAGTACAGAGTATTAAAAGTGAGATGCTATTGCGTGAAGGGGAGAAAGTCACTTCATCTGCCTAAGCTTCAGGTTCCTCACATATAAAGTGTAGAGTTAGTTCAAACACAATGACACTTCTAGCTCTAAGGTCAATTATTTTGTACTTTGGTAGTTAAAGTCCAAGGATGTAATTTTACATGCACCATAACAGGATAATTCAAGTACCAAAATATAGAACCATCTACTTTGTAAGGTATCAGATCCACATCATTAGAAATACTCAAAAGAATTTCCTGCCAGAGTTGATTTAGAAAGTACAACTATGTTGAGTTGAAAGGTGAATTATATTAGCTCTTAAAGGAAGTTTGGTTCTGACCTTGAGTTTCTTAACTTGCTTGTATAAATTAAATTCATATACAGTTAAGAGTAACCTTAAGAAACGACGAACAGAGGTTATATTCAGGTTTCTTAATCTGGGGAAAACAAAACAAAACAAAAAAAAAACGTCCCAAGTAGACTGAAACCAAGGTTCCAATTACTCTGCGAATTCTGGCAGCAAAGCAATAAGAAAAGAAAACCAAACACCTGCTGTGTGTTTATGTAAATCAAGTTTAGGCAGGATTTCTCTAAAACAGGAGTTCTCTGAAATGTCCCCTAACTGTGGCTCAATAATTCTGGCTTTATGTATCAGTAACTACTGTAAATTTGATCAATTCTTTTTTGTTTTGTTTTGTTTGTTGTTTGTTTGTTTGTTTTTAATGTAGTTCTCAGGACTCCTGCATCAGAATCATCTTATTAAAACTGCAGGCCCTTGAGCCCCCAACATTTTGAATCAGAATCAATTTCTCTTTCTCATTCTCTCTCTCTGTCTCCCCCTCCCATCCCTTTCTCCTGCTCTTTTAAAAATGTGTCCTTGTCAGTGTCCTTCAAATATTTTTGACAGAATTGCACAATGAGTGGTACATTTTAGGCTAAGTCTCTTTTCATGATAGGTCGTAGTAGCCACACTACCCATGAATTCTCCATAAAAAGTCATATTTGATTAAAATGATAAGCTACAAAGGTCATTTGAACAGTAAAATACTGAGGTGGGTTTATTAATAAATTGCTTAACATTTATAGAGAAATCTAAGAAGCACCAGTCTCTGTAATGATAGATGTTAATTATATTTTTTTAGTATAGAAGAAAAATATTTTTATAACTAAAATAATTCTCTCTTTGTCAGAATTCTTGTGATGGAAATGAAAAGTGTTCTAATTTTTCTTAATTTGAATACCAATATTTAATTTGCAGTTGTTAAAATATGTGGGGTATAGTGGTAATTTAGCACATTGTTTCTTTTGATATGAGTTAGTCAGCTAACTTATTACAGTTATTTTTTAAATGTTTTTACATGTGGGATTTTTTTTTTTTTTTTGCCAGTCTTTCCTTTCTAAGTCTGTCCCACAGTTAAGATGGTGACTATAAAAAGTAAACATGGGGAGGCCACTGTCAACTAGAAAACAGTTGTTTTAATAACATGACTCATCAAAGTCCCTTCTAACTCTAAAATTCAGAGTCAGTTTCTAATGTAGGCACATTTAACATGTCTTCCAAAGAGCATATGACTTACAAAGAGTGAGGTAGCCAAAACTATTATAATGTCTCACCTATTTTTAATGTAATTTTCCTCTATAGCACACACAAATTATCTCTAAAACTCAGATCTTATTTTGCTCATAAAATTACTGGCCTCACCCATATCATCCCACACCCCAAGCTTCATACCACTTAACATACATATAATTACTTGGGCTCAATCAGGCCTGATCCATCTCAACTGTGCCCCACCCCACTCTACCCCACAGATGAGGATTCACTTGACAACATAAACTCATGTTTATTCTCAAATGTATCTAAAAGTATCTCTCACCACCTTGTTTGCCATTGTGTTTATGTTCTTCCAGTGTAGACAGTTTCATTCTTACAAATATTTATTGAACACTTGCTAGATGAGAAATAAACACTCATTGTTACTGAGATGTAAGGAAATGATAGATATCTTTTCTGACCTCTCAAAAGATGACATGACTGAGGAAATAAGATCCAGAAACAAAGTCCCTAAAATATATGGGAACATGATTTTGGGCACAGATGAAACGCATAATAAATTTGCTGTTAATTGGCCAAATACAGTATAAACAAAATATTTTTAAAACGATCGTGTGGGGACAGAGCCAAGAGTGCAGTTTCCAGGCTCTCGGCCTCACATGGAAAGGTGCTGGCTCAGGTAGTAAATGGCCATCAACTGTGACTGGATGGCCATCAGCTGTGGCTAGTTGGCCATCAGCTGTAACCAGTGAGCCATTGGCCACTAATATAACTGCCGTGGCTACTCTAGCAGCAAATGGGGGCTAGCAAGAAGATGGTGGCTGAGCTAGCAAGAGCGGATTGCAGTTAGCAGGGTGGGTTGCAGCCAGCAAGTGAGGTTGGTTGGCAAAGAGAAGAGGACCGCATGTTGTGGTTAGTGTGGCTCCTGCTTCCTGTGTCTCTAATCCAGCCGCCAGTGAGACCATAGTGGTATGACTCCCCTATCTATGGCTCCGTGGGTGTTCCTTTTTGGCCTCACCATGTCCTGCATTCTTATGTGGGGAGTGGGACTAGAGATCCTGCATGATGTTCCACATACCACCCCGCTTGACAGATGGTAAGTGTAGAGTGAAATTATGGAAAGTGCCATGTGCAGCCTGGACCTCCAAATTGAATCGATTTTGGATAGCTGAAGGGTTGAATGAAAGCTACTCAAAGAAAGAGTGAGGACACAGCATAAGTAGAGATTGGGAAATGCTGTGGCACATTTGGGGACCAGAAGGGAGATGGGTTTGGAGAGAATATTACTTGGGGAGATGAATTTGGATAGATGTGTGAGAAATAAGTCACAGACCCCTCAATTGCCCAATCAAGAGTTTTAACTTTGAGTGTGATGAGGGATTGTGGGTAGTTCTTGAGTAGAAAATGACCTTAATGGAATTGTAGGCAGATTGTTCTTGTGACTTGCCAAAAGGAAAAAAGTAATAATTTAGACTTGAGGAAGAGGACAAAAGCCAAGTGTTTATGGTGTTGAAAATGCATTAGATGAAGAGAGAATGATGGTGGTAATGGCAGCAAAGTAGTGGGTGAAACAAAATAAGTATGGACAAGATATTCCAGGACTACTGTGGTATTAGAGGTCAAAATTCTTATTTCTTTTTTCTCTCTTTTTTTATTTTTTTCAGCTTAGTTCAGATTCCATTGTATCTAGTATGTACTTTAGGGTGGATGTTTTATTAGTTTCCATTGTAATAGCTCCCAGTTTTGCTTTGTAAAACTACCCAAATGGATTGAGTTTCTTTTCTTAAAAAAGATACAACCTGAAATTTGCTGGAAAATGTTGCTTCTAGCATTCATGTGAATTTACTTTCTATCTTTTAGGACGGGCAAGTCTTTTTCAGTCAGTAGCAAAACAGCCATGGCGAGGAGTGTTTGCAGGGGTGGGAGGTGCAGATTTGCGGCCCATAACTCTGTCACCTTTGCCCAATCTCTAGAATTGCATTGAAGAAAAAACACTCCTGGATGCTTGTCTATTTCTCATGCCAAATCCAAAATTCTAGTGTCAACACATGCAATCTGATCATTGCAGTTTTCTCTTTGTCTCCCTCCTTCTCTCCCTCCCTCCTTCCCTGGTTCTTTCCCTCCCTCCCTCCCTCTCTCCCTCTTTCCCTCCCTCTCTCCCTCTTTCCCTCCCTCCCTCCCTCCCTCTTTTCCTCTTTCCCTCTCTCCCTACCTCCCTTCCTCCCTTTCTTTTCTTTCTTTGATTACTATATATAATGCTTTGAGCAAGCTGGAGAGAAAAACAAAACAGAAATTCTCCACAAAGATGTAACACCTTCCCACTAAATATGAAAGTCTTTTTTCTTTTAATGCGAACATGCGTCATTTAATGATCAAAGTCAGATGCTTAATGAACTAAATTGGCTAATAGAGACTTTTACCACATAAGCCTCCCATTATTTTTTTAATAATGATAAGAAATAGGGGAAGCTGCCATGGGACTTGACTAACTAGCAACTACCAGTTCTGTGTCGGTTCAGTAAAAAGAGTAATGTTTCCCTCAACCTAATTTGTGATAATTAACCAAAATATCCAGGAGTGCCAAGACAAATAAAGCAAGTAGGGTAGTATTTTATAACCTCCTTTGGAAAGGATAGTCCTTCTTGGTAGTCTCTGCAGTCTGAGCCATATTTAATGTAAATAACCATTCAAAAACTGCTGGTATGTCACTTTTTCTAAGTGATATCACAAGGGGTTTATTTTGAAGAGGATAGAGCTGGAGGTGGGGAGGAAGTAAACTGGAAACAATTAGTAGCAATACATTAGAAAGAAGCCCTTAACTTAGTTGGCTAATATTTTTCAGTCTTTTCTACTCTCTGTAGCCTAAGTTAAGCACACAAGTTATGTTTCTCTGGAAAGAGCTATCAAGGGAAAGAGGCAGCTGCATCACATTTCTCTGGCCTGTAACTGATTCTGGAGCTGTTGGCCAGCCTGACTGCCATCAAAGAGATCTCAGGGAGGAGACAACCCTCGGAGAAGTAGAGAGACAAAGGGGTACTTTACAAATCCATTATGTGTTTCCCTTTCATTTTGCTTATATGTGTGTATTCTCCTACCAGGAACTAGAGAAGGTTTAGGTATCACTGAAAACTTATCTCAAATTACTCATAGGTTGGCTTATAAAACAGCTATGTAAAAGATTCTCAGAGAGGACATATCTCTCTGGAATATTCTAAAGATGAGTAAATATCGTTATCTCTAAAATCATCAAAATCCCTTTGACCTGAAAGTGCAATTATTTTTAAATTTATCAGTGCCTATTTTCTGAATGTTAAAGCTGGCTGCCTCCCACATCCCTTTTAGTGTTTTAAACCAGATAGGAATGCCACTGTTCCCCAGGGAGTCCTTTAGTCTCTAGCCTAGGACCCCCTACAGCATTTCCATATGTCTTTCAATCTCTTTCAGCCCTGGTAAATCCCTTCCTTCTCAGGTGATCTTTTGTCTTACTTTGAAAGAATTTACAACCCTCATCATTTGGTTATTCATAAATACCAATCACTTCACAATTAGGATTTCCCTGGTTAACAAATGCAAATCACAGTATCAGTGGGTTTCAATATCTCAAGTTTCCAAAAATGAATCTTTCAAATCAAAGACTGATCTGTAGTACCTCCAGAAAGTTTGATATCTATTTTCAATATAAAGCGATTAAAGAAAAGCCAGTAAATATAACTGTACAGGAAAATGTTTGGTTGCCATTGACAAAGTTTTATTGCCTATTTCTAATCTCATTCTTGCCAGGAATTAGAACAAAAGTCATCCTTAAATAAGAGTAAAAAGTTATAAATCTTGATTTATAAGATCTATAAGTGAGAATTGTTTTAATTCATTAAAAATAGTAACTCATCTGGAAACTGTGTAACTATCACCAAACGTTTACCAAATTTAGTTTCAGAAGTGATAGCAAATTATATAAATCCATTCTGTGCTTATTGTAAATAGTAATTCCTAATGAAAATGTATGGTTATTTTACTTAATCTGGATACATTTTAATTTTAAAGACCTCAGTCTGCATTAAACACAATACTGATGAATAAGCAGGCATTTATAACACCTTCCTTTAAAAGCCTTTTGTGTACAACAAATATGTAAAAATCTTAGTAATATTTAGGGTCATTTTCTTATTTGCAAAAGTTAAAACTTGCATCCAGGTGATTCTTTAGCATTATGTTCTTTTATCTATGTCACCTTTGTATTTTTCCTAAATCTTCTCAGCGGCTCTACCCTTTTTGTTTTGCTTTTTTTCTGTTCCTTCACCTGGTTCTCAGATAATTCACTCTATTGCTATCTGTGGAGTACTCTACTAGGTGGTTTGGAGTCAGGGCAGGGACTGCTTCTTCCATCAATGGAAGACTCTTCTGGAGAGAAGATAAGATTGTTCTTCCTCCCCTTCTCTCCTTGCCTCCCACTCTCTGGGGGTGGGTGGGTTGTATTTCAGCCAAGTTTGGAATATAATGGTTATTTTAGGAAATATCACCAAGTGCAAATCTTTAAGCACTTTGTTGTTCTCAGAAATTATCTATCTGATTTCCACCTCAGGATTCCCAATACTCATTCTGTCTTTTCCTCATTACAGTGAGAGGCAAGGAGTGTTTATGTAGGTCTGTGACTCTTATCATGTGCAGTCTAAATCCTGGGCTTCTGTTGTTCTGCCCCTTCAGTATCTCCAGAATGTCACCCAATCAGGTGTTTTTAATGTGTTAAGAACTCTGAACAATTGTCTTTTTCCTCCCAAAGACCCATGTTGGCCATTTGGAAATGAATATTATTTGGTATTTAAATAGCATAGTGCAGACCATTGCATATACACTGATGTAGAGATGCATGTTCCCTATCTTCATATAAATCTAAACCATTCTAGCTGATTATTTTTCTTGAATACACTGAATTTTCTTTGCTGCTTGGCCATATTTCATGAATATAATATGTATGGACCAATTTATAACAGGGTCATTCTTTTAAAAATCTGAGTTCATAGGGTTCTGACTTCCTTATGCTACGATGACATATGCAAATATATTTTAAATCAATCTGGACTTATTAGAGTACAGGAGAACTGGTTTTCAATCCTGGCTCTACCCCCAAAATGTTGTATGACCTTGGGCAGCCAACTGTACCTTTCTGAGCCTTAATTTTCTCATCTGTAAAATAAAATGACTACAGGTCACTAATTATTTTCCTAGTACTTTTTCTTTACTGACATTCCATCATAAGAATCATTTCAACCCTCAAACAGTAGAATCTTAGCACTGTATTTGACAGTCCATATAGCCTAGTTGTCAGTAGACTGTAAACATACTTTTATATGACAATATTTTCATACTGAGAACTACTGGGATTTAGTGGGAAAGTATGATTTGGTCCAAATTTACCTATCTCAAATCTTTATTTAGCTATGTGTTCTCAGGCAGATTATATAAACTTTTTAAGCTTTGATTTTGTCATTTCCCCAAATAATTTGAATGATAATATTTTTAAAGTTGTGAGAATTAAACACTTCTATCACATTATCTGGTAATATTTGGTATTTAATAAATGTCGATATACTTGTTTTCTTTTAGCAATATCTTTAATAAAATACATCACTAACTAATTAATATACTACATGTGAATAATTATCAAAAATTCAAGATGCTTTTCACTTTTGGGGTAAGTAATATTTAATGTTCATGGAAATTAAATAAAAGTATGATAATGAAAAGTCAGTCTTGAATATGGCAATATAAATTAATTATCTCTGAATATTAATAAAAATAATTTTATTAAACAAAACCACCAAACAAATTATGTCTAATATTTGGGGCTCTTCAAGTTAATAACAATTTTCTTGGGTAAGATTTGTGAGTCATCAAATATACTGAATGAATTAAACCTTAGAAAGTATTTGGAACTACTGAAATTGAAGTGTACCCTTTGACTGATAATTTGCTTAATCCTTTTCCCAAACTGAACATGTTAAAGATAAGACTAGATAATGAGATAATCAATGTTAGACTTGGTTGACCATCTTCATTCAGTTCTGGTTGACTATCTCAACTGTAGATCAAAAGTGGTTTGACTTTTGTAATATAATCTGATAGTAGGAAATGTATTCTCCTTCAAATCACACCAGAAACTTTTATCACTCTCTAATATCACTCTCATGCAAAATATGGCAGGTGATCAATATATGATCTGGAATTACTGACTTCATTTTATTCTCATCGCCTAATATTGTTACTTATTTTTCACTTAGACATGTTTAGATGTCCAGTTAGACCAATGGGCACTTGAAGTTGGGGACTATTTCATTACTTTTGTATGTTGCAGTATTTAATCACAAGCATGCTTAAAATGAATTGTTTTCTTTAGTACTTGTTTAATCAGATTTTTCAGTAGTAAATGTACATTCCACACAGACTGCTTCATCTGTCACGTTCCTGCAAAATTTTATTCACAGCCCTCAGTCTGATGGTGTTTATTTTTCTATACACTGATATGGCATCATGGCCCCGACCCTGAGAATATGTTGGGACATTGCTGTAAAAGAGAATTTTTACCACAGTGCCCTTAACAGGTAACAAGGGATACCTCTAGCTCCTTTCCCTTTGTTGGACTATTAGACCAACAGTGTTAATAGTTTTGGGAAATAAAGAGCCTTCTGATTTCTTTGTTCCCTTACATATGAACTAAAGATGATTCTTGCTTTAAGGTAATGTAGGGTGTCAGTATTCACTTTTCATCTAGTAATGAGTCTCACATAAAATAATATGATATATAAATACAGCATTCAACATGACTATTTACCAGAGATGTCTGGTAACAAACAGCATCTTTTTCTAAGTCTCAGGCTAATAATTCAAAGTCATAATAATCTGAAACTCACAAGGTCTTTATTAAAACTGAGCTGTTACAACTAATCCAGATTTCTTGTTGTTCTGAGAAGAGAATATTCAGCTACTAAGGACAGCACGGAATTTCTTAACATGCTTAACAGAATTTAGTCTAGGCAACTGATAGTGACAGACATATAATGAAGCTAAATGTGAATATCAAGAAAGAGTCCTAATTTCAATATTACTATTGTATTTTCTCCAGTGGATTCTGAAGAAAAGAAAACACAAGGCTTATAAAGAAAAAAATGAATACGCTATCATACTAAAATAGATACAAATGATTCATTGTTGAGTGAAAAAAATATTCTAATGATTATAAATAATACTTATTTTTTATTCTTCAACATTTTCAACAATTCTTAAATTTACAAATAAGATCGACTCTGGTTAATTTTGTATAGGCTAAATATAAATTCTATCAGAATATGCATTTGCCTATGATTTTTGTTAGTTTATAATCATGAAAGGGACAAATTACCTCTCCCCCATGCTTCATTTTCCTATTTGTAAATTATTATTAATATTATCATCAACTACCAAGATCAATAATTTATTTGTGAAGCATTTTAAAACCACAGAAAGTGTTGTATCATTTGAAGGCTTTATTAAGTTTATTGACAGTAGATTATTGTCAGGAAACATATTTCATTTTTGGATGCCTAGATTTATGACAGATTTAGTTACAAGGGAAATGAATTTGATGAATAACACAGGAGGCTCTGAGCTGCATGAAAAAATACCACAATTTTTCATAATATTACTGTCTCACATTGAACTATCTGCTGCCTTGCTGTTCAAGGTTGAAGCAAATATTTTATTAGAAATCAAATCAATTTTAGATAATAAA
The DNA here is from genome assembly GCF_036562045.2 of Rhinolophus sinicus. NCBI lineage: Eukaryota > Metazoa > Chordata > Mammalia > Chiroptera > Rhinolophidae > Rhinolophus > Rhinolophus sinicus. The sequence continues at coordinate 20,905,569 of NC_133752.1, forward strand.
AAGCCCATATTCTGTCAGTGAATGAAGTACAAGCTCCTCAAAGGTCCTCTTTTAAATTAATAAAATATATCAGTTTATGTATTATAATAACAGCATCCAAGGATAATAAAAGTTTCAGTCTTCACCCTTCTTCTTAACCTTGTTCCTTTATGTAAAGACTTCTAATGCCAGCGTTGATCTGATATGGAAATGCTTCGTGCTCTATGTCACTGAGTTTTTTTGTTGTTTTTTTTTAATGTTACTCTTTCTCTCACTCTCTTTTTTTTTTTTTTTTGCCAGCATAGTCAGAATTTATATCTTTTACATTTTAGAGTACCACTCACCTTTATGGGCCAACTCTGTTCTTTTCTGTTGGCACATGGACTCTATTAGAAGAAAAATGGAGGGGCAATGGAGGAAAAGGAAGTGTGGAGAGGGAAAAGAGGGAACATGGGATATGTCGTTCTCTGTTTTGTTTTGTTTTTTCTTTCTTTCAAACCTGTGACACTCTTTTTAGGAGTTTTCTCAAGCCTTTCCAGTAATCTTTCCTACCTACAATCTCTTTCTTAGTTTCTTTTCATTTCCCTCCTTCATCCCACTTTTTCTGGCAGATTTTCTTATGCTCTGTTTTTTCTTCTTAAGAGACCCTCCACTATTTTCTCACTCATGTGAGACAGAATCATGGTGGCATTCAAGACTGACACCAAGGTTTGATTTGATCCTCAGAGCAAAGCTATGATTTTTAACCAGACTCCTATTGTGGGAATTTTCTAATTTCCTCCTTTTCAAAGTAAGAAAATAATCCTTAGCCCTTTGCCAAATATGTAAGAACTGCTGCACTATGTGTAAAATGTTATCCGGGATATCAGAATTTCTTTTCTTTTTTGTTCAGCTACTTTACTGACCTCACTCACATTTACCAGTAACTTCTTCCACTCTTTTCCTGGTGTAATCTCTTCTACTGTCCTTCACATCATTAAGATAGGAAGAACACTTGAGTCTAGTTCTGATGGCACCTAGAACATTCCTGCAGAGCTGAGGATGACTTCACGAGTTTTCTGTATTATTAATTTTAGAAGGAGTTAAAGATTTGAAGAAAGATACTTCTGTGTTTTAAACATTAAGCATTACCTGCACTTGGTATCTGACAGATATATGACCTGTTCTTTCCACAAAATTCAATTTATCGTTCATAGGAAAGCAATTGAAAACATGCCTCTATGGTCAAACAGACATCTCTTGCCTCTTGCTAGGATCACGGGGTCCCTTTCGCAGCTTTATTTTGGTCTCTGACTACTTCTACCCAAGATGTCAAGTTGGAGTTACATGGCACAACTAAATTGGCAAAAGTATTGTCCAAGATACTACACACACACACACACACCTATATTTATATATAATACATGTATTCTTTATCTTCATCTATGTAATCTGTAATGTAGTTTACTTTTCAATGGAAAAGGAAAAAAAAAGTAACAGTTTTATTTTAAACTATACTTAGTATGAACCAAAGAATTTCTGGTATTCTTTGGACAAAGGTGAAAATCTCCAAAAATTTAAGAGGGAATGGTAATTTGTTTTAAGTCAATGCACGGGTTACCATTCACCTTTCAAATCAACTATACTGTTTGTTTAATAAAGAGCTAATTTAACTTGTGGAATGTAAAAACAAATCTGCTTTCACTGATTGCCATCCAAAACCCTCAGTGAATGTACATTTTATAACATAAAAGGAAAGCAAACTTACCAGGATTGAAACTTAAAAATGAATTATAACCAAATATTTCATACTCAGAAAAATAGTGTCGTTGTACATTTGCATGATCATTATAGTTGTGTGTGTGTGTGTGTGTATATATTTTTTTTAACCAGATTTTATTGCAAGCAGTGTAGGAGACATTTCTTAGCCCCTAAAATGGGAACATATTTCTGTTTCTAAATGTATGTGGCAGTATAAATCAAGTGGCCACCATCAGTATGCATTTCTTGTAGAATGGAAACAAGTGACATTTTGAAATATTTTAATCGTATGTTCAGAAGTGCTAGTGGATATGCCAAAGTGAGAATAAGATCCTGAAACTAATTAATGTGGCTTCATTTATCAAGAGCACTAAAGCTGTTATAAATATTAATAATAGCATTTTAACAGTATATTTCCGTTTGTCTATTGATAGTGCTGTCACAGTGCCCCACACTACTTAGTCGAAGAAAGTCTTTGTGTGGATTTAACAAAAATTATATCACATTGCTCTGTAGTAAATTTCTGTGAGTAATGATCCTACTCTAGTATCTATAGTACTGAGATTGATGGACCTGGGGAAAAAAAATGTGTTCATTGTTTACACAGCTGGAGGATTAAGGGAATCTGTAAAACACACTCTAGGTTCAAATGTTTTAGTGAATGAAAATATGTAAAATGCAAAAGAAAAATCACATGACAGTTCTGTGAGGGAGATAAGGATGAGCTGAGGCGGGGGGGGGGTCAATACGCAGGGGTTAGTTTTAATAGAAAATCTTGTGTCATAATTAGAGACTACGTGGAAACAGAAAAAGATTCAAAAGGCATTCTTAGAAAAAAGGCAGTTTTCGTTTCTCACCTTTAAACATGTGGCAATCTTTGATAGTAGAGTGTTTGTCTACCACTGTTATTGTGAGAACATATGTAAAAAGCACTGAATTAGAAATTCTAGCTTCGGCCTCAAATCTTCAATTCCTGGTTAATGATTTGTTGTTGTTGTTTTGTTTTGTTTTTAATTCAATTTTATTTCTCAGGTCTTCAGTTTCTTCATACATAAATATAAAGGAATTGAACTCACTAATTTATAGGTCTTTTCAACTAGGTCTGAAAGGCTGTGATTCTGTGATCATTAATACAAGAGGATGGATGTCTCAAATTAAAAATAAAGTGAGAGCAACATTTAATGGTTAGAGTTATATCCAGGAGAAAATTGCCTGCCAATATGTAATTCTAAAAATTGTGGATCCTTATGAGTCGTCTGTAAAGGCAACCAGTTTACTGCTTCCTGTGACACTGCTATTTACAGGTCAACTACAAAGAGATCTCCATGGGCAAGAAAGGGATCCAAGTAGAATGTGGCAAAGGCATGTTGAATCCAAGTAAAAAAGCTCATTTTAGAAAGAGAAAGAAATCCAGCCATGAGGAACATAAACCTGTATGAAGAGAAATTCCCCGGAATCTTAAGATAATGCTTGTCATCTGTGGCAAAAGGCTAGATTGGGAGCACAATTAAAGGAAAAGAAGGACACATGTGTGCATTGTTCTTTATGTCCTTTTGCTTGAAAGCCTCATTTGTCTTTGTTTTGAGGCCCAGGCTTAGCTAATTATTTATTGAATTTATGTTTGGATTCCTTTTCAGAAAGCATTATAAATTATCATCTTCATTATCTCAACAAATATTATTCTATACTACGTGGTTATGGAACAGGCCTTGAACTTCAGATATTTTAACTTACGTTAAAAATGGAAAGAACATGGTGTAGGAAAGAGAGTGCCTTGGGTTTTAGTGGTCACTGTGCAACCAATTTACTGGATTTGTGACCTTGGACAATTTACCTAGTCTCTCCGACATTCAGTATTCCCATTTGAAAAATTTGTAAAATTCTTAACCTGAACTCTGTTAGGGTGAGATGAAAAAAAATGTATATGAGGCATGTATCATGGCGCCCATCATAGAGTAGACCTTCATTAATTCTTAGTTGATTTCCTTCTATTTACACATCCTCCTTTTGAAATAATTCTCAATTCATGGAATTTGTAAACCTGTGATTTAATCCTGTCTTTGCTACAGGATGTGTGACCTTGAGCAAACCATTGTCCTTTTGGTCTCCAGTGTTCTTATCTGTAAAAGGAAGACTTGAACTATGTAATCTTAAGTACTCCACTACCTTTTCATCTAATTATATTTCTTCGGTTCTATTTAGTTTTAAAAGAACAAATTCAACAACAAAATAGATATACTACAATTTCCCAGTTCTGCAACAAACTACAATAGTTTTCTATGCAATGTGTTAAAATCCAAAAGTATACTAATTATTGTGGCCTCCTTAAAGCAAAGTCTGGTCCTAGGTGAAAAACGCCTTGTAAAAACATTATAATTTCCACATGGAATAGTTAAGAGACTTGAGATGGGTATTTTGAATCTTTCTTAACAAAAAGGAAAATTTAATACACATATTGAGTTCTCCTTTAAAAGCTGAAATTTTCCTTTACTATTAATAATTTCTATTGAGTTGTAGACATCTAAGTTTTCGGGGTTTTTTTGACCTGCAGTTGATTTCTCCTTGTCTTCTAAATGACAGTTACTGATTACATTATTATTCAGATCTCTGCCCTGTCTTGCTAAAAGGTCATTTTTAATATTTTTTAGAAAAATTAAGTCCTTGTATTCCTGAGAATAGAATTATTATTATTTCCCACGAAGATGATTTGTTGTTATAAGGGGCTTTCTTAAAGCATACAAACAAACAAAAAATATCTCCCCTTTAGATCATTTAATGATTCACTATTATATAGATGTTGTACAGATGTTGTAGCAAATATGAAAAGTAAAACCTGTGAGAAATGTATAGACAATCCCTGTTTCACTTGGCCCCTGTTAAAAAAAAATGAATCTATAATATTATTATGAAGAAATGGTTGAACAATGACAAAGATGATCCTTGTACAATTTACATTTTCTTACCTAAAATTTAATATTATTCTAATATAGTCAGAATGCACCTGAAATATATTTGTCTTGGGCATAAAATTTTATAATAAACTGTGATATTTCACACATACATGGAAATTGCAATCTTATTGCTATAAAATCGAGACGGACCCTTTCCTCAGTCCTTTTTTTTCTGATTTTATGATTGAGAAAGCTAATCAATATCATTCTTCGATGGTGCTCCAAAACCTTTGTCTTTTCCAAATCACAGGGAAAAGCAAAAAAGGAAACAATAGCAACAAAAACAAGATTTAACCTAAGTTTAAGAATTATTTCATTAATAAATGAATGTAATACCATTGTGCCTGCTTAACTTCTCTAAATAGCATGCAATTCATTCATAGGGCACTTCAAAGTTAGAAGCAATAATTAACTATACCTATTTTGTCCCAAGTTTCCACATGAAAATCCTTTTTATTCTTGTTTATCAATTCCTGATACCTTTTCTGTTAATAGCACCTGGCTAATGTCTCAAAAGTATCTAAATATAGATGTCAAATTAGCTCCAGGAACCACATTCAGTAATTATAAAATATGGTGGATACTATTTATAGTATATCTGGGAAATTTGGTCATTTGTATTTCTCAAATTATGTTACATAGTCTTAAATCATGAGAATGGTCCAGAGAATAACATTTTCTTTTTTTTCCAGATACACATATAATTAAAAGATAAAATACATTTGAATACATTTAATTCTTCTTCTATTTTTTTTTTTTTTTTAGAAACATCTTGAAGCATGGTAGTACCATAAAAATATATTTTAGTTTAAAAATAAGTTGGACTATGAAACTACAAAATAAAATAGCAGTGCAAAATTATATACTAGTGAGCTAGGAAATACTTCTCATGTTAGGGCAATTTTGGAGTGTGTGCCAGGGAGGAAAGAACACAGCGCTTCCTAGGTACATTAGGTGATGTTTAATTTCTATAGAGGGCAGTGTATTGCAAATGGTCGTCATTCACTAGGTCATTGTCAGGATGACACTGAGCTAAGACTGGAATGCAAATTATTTTCAAGTCCAGATTCGCTTCCATAAAAACACACTATCCAGTGGAAAGCATAAAGACACATGGGTTGCAAAAAATACCCATTCATAAAAATTGTGTGGTTCTCTCAGTTTGACCATATAAATCACTTCAAGGGAAAGGAATATTGAAATGTTAGCCTTTGTGATAAGCAGATGGAAACTTCATGACAATAGTGTATGATAAAAAAACGAGTAATATGATTTTTTGGAAATCACATTATTTTGGTATGTCTATGCCTGTAGTGTATCAAAGTCACTGTATTTCCCTCCATGGTGAAATACTGAGAATAATTAGACTCAGGATATTGTAATATGTTAAATAGATGATAGATTGATTGATCGATCGATTATCAAAAGACAGATTTATCACCCACATTCTCTGAGTTATAAACAGTTGTAAACACTATAGCCTGAAATAAATTTAAACAGAATTCTCAGAATATGAGAAGCCCAACATTTTCCATATGCACTGTCATATTCCATTCTTTTTCTAATATTCATATTTCATTAACATTTAGTGCACAGGCCTTGGGATTTTTTTGAAAAGAATATAAATATATTCAATTTTGATATTTGTAAACTATTTATCATTTAATTTACCATCAAGGCCTACTTAGTTTTGTTTAAGACACTAAATTAATCTAAATCCCACCTCTTTTACTTTTGATATGTAAATCATTTTACTTTGATGTTGTAGCAATACAAATTGAAGTTTGCAACATGAACTGCTAATGCTAATTTGATTACTTCTGTATTAGTGTTGAGTGATACAAAAATAGCAAGAGATTGTTTAAAAAATGAAACTGGGAATGGAAGAACTCTTTCTCTGCAGGCCCTCTGCAATGATGGTGGTATTAATGCATGTACATTTATGCTTGATAATTCTTCATACAGCAATGAATGCTATTTTGAAAGCAAATAATTTAGGAGTTTTAGAAAACCTGGCAGCTTAATTTTTTTTAAAAAAATTGATTTCATCAATAAGTCGCACTTTAATTTTTCATAGCTTAGAGAGTTCAAATCTATTTAAAAGATTTATTGCAGATTATTTAGATCATGATTTATTTTTAGATTAAAGATGTTTATCTAGTATAATACAGACAACGTACCTGAATTGTGAATTCAATACTTTTTGGATGGAAGTGAATCAGGCTTTTTCCAAAAAAAAGAATGAACCAGGTTTACTAACTTATTTATTTGATACATTTGAGGCGATTTCTAATGATCTGTAACAAAAAGGATAATATATCTGGTTGCAACTCCAGCTAAGTATGCCTAAAAACTGTTGGAAAACAAATTTATCTCTCTTTTTAAAATAGTAATTGAAAATGGTATCTCACCAAGTTGGAAAAAAATACATACATCCATTGTCTGTAAACTATTCCACTGGTGGAGCTGCAGTAATATCTGCCACCTGTAGTGTGCCTGCAGCGTGCATGTTGCTTGTCTAGCCATGAAATGTCTGTGTAGCGTCTGTCTGTAATTTGATTATGCCTGAAAGTCTCTATGCTCATTAACCTTTTCCAGGTGCCGCACTATTCCAAGGAACTGCAGGTACTAAGAGAATGGGCAGTATTTATACAAGAAAAGGCACAGCACACTAGTGAGCTCCAAACTCTTCTCATGCCTTCTCCAGGCCATGTTTTGGGGTGACTCAATGAGTTAGGCAGTCATGACCAAGCTAAGGGAGTAAAACAGGAATTAGCTAACTGTTGAATGAGTGCCATGTTGCATTTTTCCAACATATTACTAATGATCTGATTAAAAAATTGATATATAAAGAGAGAGGGAGAGAGATTGACAAATGTTCCTTAAGATGTGACTAGAAAAAGATTTTAGAATGTATGCACATGATGGTGAAGTTTTAGAAAGATTTCAAATAATGTATGTGGTATATGAAAAGACAATGCAGACATTAACTAAGAATGTTGATGAATAGAGAATAATAGTGTGATGGATCATAAAATGAATTATATTAAGGATAAACATTGAATTCTGTTTGGCTGATTCTTTCTAAAATTATAATAGAATTTTAATGTAAATTAGTGAATTAAATAATATCAAGCTTTTGACATTATTTTCACACTTGTGGAAATTCACAGTTTGTGTACACAGGGAGGAAAAAGTATACAGTAATGACCTCAAAGAAGTGGAGCAATATATATATATATATATATATATATATATATATATATATATATATATATATATGTGTGTATATATATATATATATATATATATATACATATATATATACATATATATGTATATATACTTTAATAGCAGATAATTCTCTTCCAGAATGCTATGGTTTCACCATAAATATTCTTAATCTGCATATGTGGTAGAAAAAGAAAAAGAAATCTCACTCTTTCTAACCAGTACCTCAAAAAAAAAACCAATTTATTTTTCAAAATCGCTCCCAATTTCTTTTTACAAATGTGTTCTTTTATACACAAGACAACCATTTTAAAAGAATTTAAGTCAATCTGCCTTGCGTAAAGCCGTGTTAAATAGGTATTAAATAAACTTGAGCAAACCACTTAAAAATCCAACAGCCATATTAGAGTCTGCGCATGCTGTTGTGATTATGAAAATCATTCATGCTATTATAACCGTGATGCCACTGGTATGGTATCACTGAAACCATTTTCAAGGACTGGAAATAGAGTGATGCATAACATGAGCCCACTTCTGCTTAATGGGTTCACAATCTAAACTACCATCTAGTTAGACCTCTCATTCTTAAAAGGCAATCTCTTCTGTAAGTCACTTATGGAAATTAAGTATAATAATGTCATCACCGTAAAATAATTATCTAAAACTCTTTACATCTATAATGAAGAAAGCTAAGGTTGAGTATAGTAAGGAAGAAAGGTGCCCTATTTTACTCACTTTTTTAAAAAGGGGATTTTGTAGATGTAAACGCTCATTCCTTTGTTCATCTTTACATCTATTTCTCACCTCACTCTATTTCTTCCAATTTAAATGTCATGCTTTTCAAAAAAAAAAAAAAGTCTATTTTAGAACTCTTCTTCTTCCAATGTAGTCTGGAAGTACTCAAGTCACCATTGAAAGGCTGTGTCTTAAAATTATTTCTCCTGAAATAAGCTATTGGCTGCTGTTAAAAGAAAACTGAGCCCCGCACCTCATCCTTAAGTTTTAATATCAGTTCCTATTTTGCCAGCCTTCATTTCCTTTTAAACAGACTACTTGTCTACTGGATCTTGTTAAAAATAATGTCAAATGGCAAACAGTTTATCTTCTTCTAACGTGTATAGTTGTGAAGGAGAAAGAAGACAGAGACTGTACAAGGGGGGAGACTTAGTGTAGAATATCCTAATGAAAGCATTATTTAATGAGTTCTTTGTTCCATTTAGACCGCCACACATGTGACCAAGGAATCGATTTTTTAAAATTTTGTTCAATGTCCATTTAAATGTAAATAGCCACATTTGGCTAGTGGTTACTATATTGGATAGTGCAGATTTAGATACTCATGTTCTCATTTAATTTTAAAAAGCAGATTAAATAGTTTCAATGTAGCTTTTGAAATAGACCCCAAAGAATGAAAATGGGCATCTTTTTTTTGTTGTTTTTGGAGATTTAGTGTTTCTTTTCATTCCAGATGACTTAGCCCCTATATTTTTAACATCCTCTTTCATTGACTATAATTAAAATATATCCTGCAAATTAGGATTACAGACATGTATGTATGTCTATGTGTGTGTGTGTGCACGTGTGTGTCTGTGTATATATACATATCACACTATATATATATACTATATATATATATTTTTTTTTCTTTTTTCTTTGTGGGATTTCAATAAGTATATATAAAAAAGATTTTGTGTGATATTAGCCATAGAGTTGTCCCTAACACTTCTCTAGTGTGATGGTTAAGGCCATGGCTTTGGAGTCAACTAGGCCTGGGATCAAGTTCTAATCCTAAGACTAGATGAGTGACCTTGGGTGAGTAATTAAGCTTCTCAAGTCCTCAATTTCTTCATTAGTACATAGAGATAACAGTGCATTATACATTGTAGCATTGTGGTGAAGATTAAATGAGCTAGTAATACATAGCATTGAGCATTGTGCTTCTCTCATAGTGTTTGTTAAGTAAATGCCGACATGTCAGCCAGTCTCAGTCTTAATGTTGCATAAGGGGTTATACGAGTACATGTCCTCAAAAGGAACATTTTTTTCTTTGGTCTTTTTCTTTCTTTAAAGTGGCTAACAGTGGGTAATTCCCAACCCAGCTGAATGCAAACAGTGCCAGTGGATTTTAGCACTTCCTTCTCCACTGGCCACAGAAAAATATGGGTTGATTTTACATGGGGCTTCAATACAACAATTTTATGCAGGTTGGGGGAAATACTATTTTCAAGTATTTAGAGAATTGTCCCACGAAGGAAGAATAAATTTAATGCAATGGTGCTTCCTCTTGAGCTTCTACTTTTAGGTTTTACTTTTAATAGTAAAATTGTCAAGCTATGTACTTACTGGCTTTCAGATGGGGTTGTTTTCTTTATTACAGCCAAACTTAGGGAATGGTCCGTGTAATTCAGGAAGCCTTCAGCTGTGATTTTATAAATCAGAATGTCAGCTAACGGAGAAGGAGCTGACATTACCAACAAGGGGAAACAAATGACTAATGCTCAAATACATACAAGTTCTCTTTCCCAGCCTCCCAACTTCCATCATTAATGTCAATGCCCAATGAGGACAATTGTCTAATTTGTCTTTAATAAACAATCCCCAGACACCAAACTGCCACTTTGAACTTCCTAAGATGTTACCATCCTCTCACTTGTGCTGTGTATAAAGTTGGAGGAGCTGAGATGTGAGCCACCCTACCCTTCTTCCAACCGTAGTTTCTGCATTTCCCTTTAGGAAATCTTCATGGATGGAAACTTTACCTGACAGTGTTTTTAAAGTAAATCTAAAAAATGTACTTTTTCATATACTTTGAAATCTGGTTATCTTTGTGTCTCGAAAGTGAATCATGGAGTCTTTGGACCTACTGTATCTCTAACCTACATTGAATTAAAATATAAAGAGAAGGAGTCGTTAAAGTGGCAAGATACTATGGAGACTGATAATGCTGATGAATAATGTCGTTCATAAAGCATAATACTTTGTTGATTGTAGGGAACACCTGTTCCTACCATAAGTGTTAGACAATTGTCAAAAAACAACATGCTCATATCTGGGCATCAGATATACTGCCATAGGTTTTATTACAGCTTTCCAAGAAAAGTAAATTAAAAGTGAAAAAAGCATGTAGGAGTTTTATTTTTATATGTACTTTTGACAGGAAAGAATATTTTAGAGTTTTGAAGAACACCTTCAATTTAAGATTTTTGCCACATTGTGACTGTCTTAAAAAAAAAAAAAGTCTGAGGTTGGAAGATTTAGTTTATTGCAAAATAATTAGAAGTTTGGGATAAAATTGAAACAAACAAACAAATAAATATAGCTGCAAGGCCCACCGAATGTTTAGAAGAGGGTGCTTCTGTGTGGGTGTGTGTTCACAGTTTATAACATCCCCAAAATGTTTAAGTCTGGAAACTAGAAAGCGAAAAAGAATGTTATATTGGTAGTTATTTGGATAGAAAGTATATATGGGAAGCGAAAAAGACTGCACTGCCTAGTTGATATTTTAAAATATCAGTAGAGTTATTTAAAATGCTGGTAGAAATATCAGCTTTCTTTAGAAAAACATGCCTAATGGGGAAAGATCCTAGTCCCTTCTTAGGGTGAAATAAAAAAATCTCAGAAGGATTATCGATTCTCATAATCTATAATAATTTATCTTTTTATAAAATGTTAGTTTAAAATCTCATTAAAATAAATTATGCAATTTACCTTTATGTAAATTACCTCAAATGATAAGGATAGAAACATTATAGATTTTAGCCACTCATGAAGACAGATGCAGTGAAATACCTGTATTTCCACCTGCAGTACTCTGGCTGTTTCAGCTCTGTTTCTGAATATATACCATGATCCACGACACGTTTGTGTCAGCGATGCTGTGATGGAAATAAGCAGCCATTCAGAAATAGATGGAATGAAACAAATTCATTGTATTTGAGTTTGTTTTGTACTACAAAAATTTGACATCTAGCTTTTAAATGTTAACATATAGTACATGAATAAAAATTGAAGTTGGGAAAGATAGATGATAAAAAACAAACTTGTATGAAACTCAAAGATTAGCTTTCCAACATATACAACTCAATGTGTGAAAGGTAGGTAAATACCACACATTTCCACTCAGTTGAAAATAATTCACATGTTGAGATACATTTTTTACCATTTACATTTTTGTGTTTATGTTTGGACTGTTTGTCCAATGTCTTGGTGAAAGTCAAAGCACATGAACTTTGAAAATCTAGAAATCACTATCCTTTTTCAGAAACAGATTATAGTTTCTGAAAATTATAGTCTAACTCATATTGGCATTTTCAAAACCATCACCAAAATTGGCTTCAGAAAGCTAAAATATCTCTGTATATGAATCTGTGCTGTATATGGATCTGTGCTCTGCATATGGGTCAATACAGCTACTAACCAATTCTGACAATCGAGCAATTGATATTTGGCTAGTGCAAATTGAGATGTGCTGGAAACATAACATCCACAGATTTAGAAGACTTAGAGCAAATAAAAATAATATGAAATGTCTCAGTAATTTCATGTTGATGACATATTGACATGATAATGTTCTGGATATATTGGGTTGAATAGAACACATTATTAAAATTAATCTTACTTGTTTCCTTTTATTTTTTCAACATGGCTCCAAGTACATTTTAATTATGCCTGTGGCTTTCATGTATGATTTACATTTTGTTTCTATTGGTCGGCTTTGATATAGACAGTGTTTATCTTCAGACGCAAAAGAAAAATCCTGTAATTTAAAGATAAACAATAAGGCAAATGTATGGATGTGTATGTTCACTTCGTATTTCTGCTTTCACAAATTAGACTAGTAACTTACTGGCTGAAAACAACACAAATTTATTAACTTACAGTTTTGGAGGTCAGAAGTCCAAAGTGGATCTTATTAGGCTAAAATCAAGGGATTAGCAAGTTTTTGTTGCTTGTGGAGGCTCTAAGGTAGAATCCTTTTTCTTACCTTTTCCAGCTTCTAGAGGTCAACCTTTTACTAGCAGCCCCATTCTTCCATCTTCAAAGCAACAATTCTAAGAATGCCATCTCTCCAATTCTCTCTCTCTTTCTTCCACTTCTAAGAACACTTCGATTACATTGGGTCCATCTGGTTATCCAGGGTAGCTTGCCATCTCAAGGTCAAGTGATCTGCCACTTGAATCCTCTCTTTGCCATGTAACCTAAGATATTCAGATTCCTGTGAGGACATAGACATCTTTGGGTGGTCATTATTCTGCCTAACACAATGTATATACATATATTTATATTGAATGTGACACATAAATGTATAATTACCTATTCATCTATCTTTGTCTGCTCCATTTCATAAAAAAAAAGAATTTTTGTTTTTCTTCAGACTTTTTTCTTTTTGTCCCTTTTCGATTGTTTTTATCATTTATATCTCCTAAAAGCTTCAGATAGTTTTCATCTCATCCAAATAACATCTCATCCCAAAGGCCAGTACATGACAACATGGAAAACTAGGTTGTTGATTTTAATTTGGTAGTACTAATTAGGGAGAAAAAATTCAGATTGAAGTTGTTTGCTGTGTTTCTCAGGTAGATTAGTAACTGACACAGTAGCCATATCAGAAAAAATAAAATAAAATGTTAATTCCAGTGGAAGAACACGTTTTTCGGCATGGATAGAATGAGTAGAACTTTCATAGAAAGGAAAAAAAAAGCCTTTGAACAAAGCCAAATAAAGGAAAGAGTAAAAGTACTTACTTCTCTGCCTCTCTAAAGAATTTTGTAAGTAAGCACACTTAGTGAGAACTTTTGAGATTATCTTGGGACAGGCTACAATTAGTTGAAAAATGGGTTCCTCAGGAAACTGTAGAAACATGACAGACTTCTGCTAACATCTTCACACCTTCTCAGATACTGGAAAAATTCAGACTTATTTTTAAAGTACAGTCAGCCCTCTGTATCCACGGGTTTCACATTCAAGGATTAAACCAACTGTGATAAAAAAAATATATTTTTAAATGCTATATGATTAACGAAGTGTACTATGTAGTTAAGCCTACGATGGTTTCATCTGTACTGAACATGTACACACTTTTTTTCTTGTCACTTTTCCCTAAACAATACAGTTTAACAACTATTTACACAGTATGTACTAAGTATTATAAGTAATCTAGAGCTGGGTTGAAGTATACCAGTGGATGTGCATAGGTTATATGCAATAGTGTGACATTTTATATGAGGGACATGAGCAGCCAAGGATTTTCGTATCCTCTGGGGTCCTGAAACCAGTCCCCTGAGGATACAGAGAGAAAACTACACATAGTTGATTAGACACAGTTTTCACCATTGCTTTTATAATATTGGTAGATAATGAAGCTTATAAGATAATTGATGAAAGTTGTGTGTACGAGTCAGAATTTGACTGTTGAATTTTTATAAAATCCACTCAAACACTTTTTCAAAGGTAATCTATAGTTGTACATTAAATCCATCTTTTAAGATATTATACTCTGAATTGCAATATTTAAAATGTTTTCTTCTTTTTAAGAAGAAGAGGAGAATGTTCATTTACCCTATCTAAAGGACTAAGAGAAATTGGCTACTAACTGCCACAGAGGTATAGCAATAAAATCAATGAACTCTAAATATGGTCACTTAAACACAGGCGGGATATTTTTTCCTTTTTGTTTTTTTCTCCTTCTTCTTCTTCTCCTCCTCCTCCGCCTTCTCCTCCTCTTTCTTTGTTTATATCAATACACTTAAAGCAACTTTATTTCTGAAAGCTTTGCATTTTTATAAGAAAAACTGTCAGCTAAAGATAGCTAAGATAAAATTAAGTGAGAGAGGAAGGCAAAATGTATTTATTTTATAATTCTGTAATTTATATAATTCTTTTTCATTTCATAGTTATTTAAAAATATACACACACACAGTTACATATATAATAATAAGTTATGATATTGAAGAAAAGGCTTTTCTTGTAAATTTAGTTCATCATAATTTCAATCCTGGGTTGGCTGAAACTTTTGTTAGTTTGTAAGATTCATTTAGTATAGCAGAGGTGTTTTTTTTTATTGTTGATTTCACTTGTTTTTATTGTTGTTTAAACAATAAAATGTAGAGTTCAATCCCAATGAAGCATTTTAAGTCATAGATTGTACACATACAGGTTTGTGAGCAATAAATCTAGCAGAGGTGTTTTAATAGATGTAGAGTTTAGACTATATCTGTATTATTTAGAAAATTTAAGGGAGGGTGGTAGTAAATTTCAGATATCCATGCTTCAGGTAAAATCCTTACAACTGAGGGTGAAGACAGGCCGCATCTTGAGACATTGATCAAAATAAAAATTTCTATGTATTTAAAGACAATGACTTAAATCACACAAAAATCACTTTATCGATTTGGACATTTGTATCTCAAAGACACATGCCTATACAAGTTGTTTTTTCCTAAAATCATACGGATAACGTTGAACTCTTTCCTCGGCATTACCATAGCATGTTGGAGGTGATAGTGTATGATGAATGATAATTTTGCAGTCAAGACATTTTTAAAGAACACTTAATAAAGGAAAGTTAGCAGGCCAAACAAATGATCTGTTTTCTCTTTTTATTTTTACTGGGGGACAGGAGACAGAAATAATCATAAAGTGTCCTAAGATTGCATTTTCTTTATTTAGTGGAGAATTAAGCAAATGAAAATAAACTCCTAAAGAGACCAAAGGTGATGTTAAATAAAATGTAATAGAAATTTTAATATGGCTAGTACTAAGCACAATAGGAAACAGTAGGGAATTATGGACTTTCCTAGGGGAAGGCTAGAAAGACTATTTCACAAAGACATTTGAAGTAGAATGAAAATTAAATAGAAGTTGGCCAAATTGCAATTAATGTGAGAGTTTATACAAGGAAAACAGCTCTCTGGGCAGTGGCCTACCATTGAACAAGTTCAAGAAATATTAATTAGTTGAAAAACTTTATCAGATTTGTGTTTTAATTTATTAAAATTGCACAGGATGGATGGATATAGGGGTAGGAAAGGTGATGACTGATTATTTTTTTGTCATTATCTGGCCAAGATAGGATAAGCTCATGATGTAATAGCTGTGTACAAGGAGTCGAAGGAATGCTCTAGAACAGTGCTTCTCATATCAGAAGTATTGACATCACCAGGCAACTTGCCCAAAATGCCAGCTATCTGGAGCTCCATCCCAGAGGTACTGAATCAAAAATTCTGAGGTAGGGTCCAGCAACATTTTTTTTTCTTTTTTCTTTTAATTGAAGCATAGTTAATAACAAAATTTGCATATGTTCCGTGTGTACATGTTGTTGCATTTGGACATAGTCAGACACCTGTGATATCATCACCACAGTGCTAAATACATTTATCACCTCCAGCAACCTGTGTTTTAACAAGTCCTCTAGGGAATCTGAGGTACACTAATAATTGAGGACAACTGCCTTAGACATATATTTCCAGAGCTGAACACTCAGAATCGAGGAGTTAATTGAATTTGGAGGAACCAGGAATAGCTAAAATTTCTATTTTAGGCTACTAAGTGAAAAGCAGTATCATTAAATGAGATAGGCTATACTATGAGCAGAGAGTCAGGCCGAAAGCGGTACTTTTGAAAATTACTTAATTGGCAAGGAAGCTGTCATTACAAACAAAACCATAGGTCTCTAGTCAAATGTTAGGAATGGGTCTTATTATAGGTCAATTTTTGGTCTTCATTTGACCAGAGACTCTGCTGTGAATTTGTTTGTAGTTGATAGATACGGAGCTTGGATCGAGGCTGAAACACCATTACAATACGTGGTGGAGAGGAAAGAGCCTTGGGCTGGGGTGGTGCGGAGTGGGAGTGTCAGAGGATCTCAACTTTGGCTATGACCTAGTACATCTGTAATATCACCTGGCTATGCACCCTAGTGGTGTTACCTGTGGAAATCACTTAACTCCTCACACCTTTCAGTTTTGTTTTATTTTATATTTTATATTTTTATTGTATTGTGTTATTGTATTGTATTGTATTATTTTATTTTATTTTCATTCCCCACCCCCAATCTGGACAATGGAAATATTGCCTTTCTTAATTATTATGAAAAAATAATGTGTAAAAAACATACAATAGTCTCTGGCAATAGAAGGCATTTAATAAATGATAGATTTATTTCTTCCTCCTCAGCTGTTTGCTGGTTACATGGCATTTCCTTTTCATCATCCAAAAAAATTGGTCAAGGATTAGTGAATTTCAGGGAAGAGGCTTGAGGAGAGAAAAAAGATATTTCTCATGATATTCTCAAACATGCAGAGGTAATCAAGACCAAATAGCTACCTGGATATGCATATGAATAGTGCATCCCTAATATAGCCTCACGCAGTTAGTTTCCTAGAGAAAATTCTTGAGCAATACATCTAAAAATATATACTAAGGGACTGCAGAAAATAATGGACAAGGTTCTTTTGGAGCAACATGGGACCCAAAGACATATTACATTTCAAATATAATATGGCAATGCACTGTAATGTTTTGCTATCAGCTACACCAATTAATGCAGATGATGCTAATTAAAAGCAAATTTAGACAGTGATTAGGTTCCCTCACCATTGTTAAGGAGAATTGATTCTTCTATGGCTCTAACATGTTAAAGTAAGAAGTTAATGATGTATTGATGGATTTTAAAGCACCTAATTTAGATTATAATTCTGAGGGAAACATTTGTGTTAATACTGAATATTAAATGACAAAAGTTTTCTCTTGGAAAAGGAATGACACCATTTGTGGAACCCTAGAGCCACGCACATGATGATATTTGAAATAAATTATTGTGTATGGCTGTATAATCTCAATTTTAGTCTTATAAAGCTTACAATACAAGAATTCTATTGCACATGTGCTCATTTATATGGCAGTATACAGCTGTGTGTGGCATAATAACTTTATTGAACAAAATGATGTGCTGTAGAACTTGCAAAAATTTCATGATCCCATCTGGACTAGCTTTGCAATTGAGAAGACTAAAGTGGGCAGAGATTTTACAGAATTACAGAAAACAGCAGTAGGTTTCTGCTGTCAATTTAATATTTAGAAAATAAGGTCAGTAGGCATCCCAGCTAGAAGGATGTCTTTTTTTATACTCATAAGGTGTTTTTAATGAGGAACAAAGGTACTTTCATTATATGAAGGTCTTCAAATATAGACACATGTCTAGTTCATATCTGCCTGTATTGACCTTCACTTACTATGCTCCTAAAATCTGATATTTTAAACACAACAACCAGCTAATTCTTATATTTCACCAACAAAAGCAGTTAAAATAGCTATGGTCCAGAAAAATTATTTTCTGGGGGCTTAAAATTGGCTAATGCTATATAAGATTTAGTTATCCCATTTTTTTTTAATGGGGAAAAGAGGAAAAGGTTGAAATGAATATGACATAGATTAAATGGCAGGACACAACCATTCATTACTTTCATCTAATATCTTCTATCTAACTTTCTTTTTCTTTGTCATCCATTCTGCTTGTCTCATTTCTTTCCTTCCTCTCAAGCAAAACATGTGACGAAAAGAAAAGAACAGAAAAGAAACAGCATGAGGCCTATCTATATAAAATCTAATACAACTGAGTTTAGAACAAGAAAATGGTGTATTCCAAAGTGGTAGTTATTGTATCTAGAAAATGGTAACAAAATGGAGGGACTATTATTATTGGCCTCCTGTTGACTAAGCTTTATACTGTGATGCTGTATCTTATGTATTTTGGAATCTATGTATATACACATATACACACTTTTATAACGACAGTGAAACTTCAGAAAATATATTATTTAGGTGGTGAAACTAGGACTGTGAGTGGTGATAGTGTGGAAAAAAAGTATACTGATGGTAAAAATGTGTGCCTATAAGTTATAACACCAATATAAGCTATTATTTTCAAGGTTTATAATAAGGACAAGTTGGCTAGATATTAAACCACCTATAACAAAAGCTTGTGGGTAAAAAAAAAAGTCCAATAAATGTCCCACAGCCAGACTCGTATGTTCCCATTAAAAGCTATTAAATTAGACAAAGCCAGGTAATATATTTTTATTTTAAAAACAAAATAGTAAGACAAATATTGTGTGTACATACAAGTTCTGAAAATTTTTTCAGAATATATTTTACAATTAGTTTAAACATGAGTTTAGCTGTTCTATAATAAAACATTAAACATATACGTAGGATTCACAAGGATTATGTTACATATGTGTATATATATATATACACATATGTATCATCATATATAATCAATGTACAATTACATGCATATATATGAGGCCTGCTTTCACTGAATCACATGTCAGATTTTGTTGAATGTGATGGTTTTTATGTATATAGTTGCACACTTGATGTGTTTGATGATCATCATATGTGTATATATTTTCCAAATATACAGGGACTCACAACCTTCTGTTCAACAAAACACAGCGAACACACACATTTACCAGCATGGATTTACAATTAAAAAGCGCGCCTATGAAATCTTTAAATCATGAGGTGAAGAAAGAATGAGCCTAAACATGATTACAGAGAAGCTATTTGAAACAGCACTTTTTGTTGTTATTTTTATTGTTGACAATAGTTATATAAGTGAAGGGAAAAATTTAGTAATATGTTTATATTTGGTGTTGGGAACAGAAATATTTACTCCTACTTCTATGATCAACATAGTAATTATTTTCATATCAAGTGTAATATTGAAGTCCAGTTAACCAATTGTACACAACAACAAAACAATGAAAGCTTCCTTTGGACTGGACTATTTAAACTAATTATAAACTCCTGAAAATAATGATCAAGTATACTGAGCTAATATAATAGAATAGAGGTTCTTTTACTATAATATGTAGAGCAAGCTGCTTTGCTATTACAAACTACTGTAGAAAACAACTCCCCCCCACCTCCACCTCTACAAATTCTGTTCAATATGGCTTATATTCCCCTAATAGAAAATTACCAACATACTTATAAATGTATGTACTTGAAAATATTAACAGAAAAACAGAGTGGTTTTTATTTGAGCTATACAGGCAAATAAAATAGGTATGGGTTGGGTCAAAATTTAATTCTGGGGATTTATTAGGCTCTCAAGGGGATAAAATGATAAGCTTTCAGCCACCATGAGTATTTCATGCCCCATATATGTTCACACTGTTCCAAATCAGACTATTGCTCTTTGAAGCAATTTGCATGATTTAATAGCATTAATAGCTCAGCGGTTTCACTGCAGCATTGAAAGTGCTCCAATATTTAATGTAGACCTGTTTTTTAAAGTTAAGTTGGCATAAATAAGCTTGCTAGAGTTATAGGCTCTGTTTAGATGGGTCTTGAGAATAGAGGCCAAGAGTTTTGCAATGATGCTAACAAAATTAGCTTCTGATACATGACTTGAATAGGAATAGAGATGTTATCCAAGAAAACTAAAGAAACACAGTATTTTAAGCCAATAACAACCTTTCACTAAAGTAGACTATTTCTTGAAATACAGCTATGCTTTACTAATTAATGCACATTTTACTGCAATTTTGACATGAAATAATTATTCCTTGAGGTTGTCTCAGCTGAATTTAATAGAAAAATCAAGGGAAAAAGACAATGATGTTTGTGTCTGTTATATTGACTCTGTCTATAGTAATAGCCCCAAATATTTTGACATGTGCGTTCCTGTAATATCTGAGGCTCTGTTCCATTTATAATCATAATTCTCCTGCTGAGAGCACAGCTTATGCTGATGCCAGCCTGTGCCTCTCTCCTTGAGGTCAGAAGACATGTAATTTATATATTTTAATTAGTCTAAACTTTAGCTCTGAGTAGATGACTTTATCTTAAGCCATACTACTTCTATAGATAAATGCCTCCCTTTGAGAATAATAGTTATATTCACATTATTCATCCACTTGCAGCATATTGAAAAGTCACAGTTGGTACAGAAGAAATAAATCATGGTTGTTTAAAATACTTAGCAAGTGTTTATGTGTTTTAAGCCTTTTGATCACCTCCCAACTTCCCTGCCAGAAGCATACTCATACTTTCATTTAAAAGTGTTATTTTTAGATTCTTTCTTCCTTGAAGACTTTCCAAGGGAAAGATTTTACTTACAAGGACAATGAATGTGTACAAAGTAAATCTTAAGTAGTAGTGTCTTACTTACTAAGAAACATTTCTGTCTGTCGGGGATGGCACCTGAAAGAAGCTTCCACGGTGTAATCATTTCATCCCAAAAATATGCTAATTTTTTCTTCTTTAGAAATTGCAACTGGCCTCTATTGGTTCTAACCATCATTTGCTCATAAAATGTATTAAACCAGTTTTTTTTTTTTTCACTTTAACACTAAATGAAATAGGTTTTCATTTCTTTTGTACAGAACTGGCACCAATATTTTGAGTTACAGTACATAGGAAAAATAAGGCCATTCCCCTCAAACTCAGTGGAAATCCCAGAAGGGTGAATGTACAAATCCTGCTAAGGTTTCAAAGAAGAGGTTCTTTATCAGCTTCAGATTTACTCACATCTATTGGGACTGCATTTCCTATTATTTAGTGGCTGAAGAAAGTCATTCTCATCTATGAAAAATGGCACATTGGAGAGAAACATTTAATTTCATCCTGTATGTAATTGATGGTTATAGCCTACGTGCTGCATTATACTAAGGTTTATAGATGAGAGAGAGAGAGAGAGAGAGAGAGAGAGAGAAAGAGAGAGAGAGAGATATGCCAGAACTCTGGCCTAAAATAAAAATACAGGAAGAAACCATACATGCATGTCATAACTAACTCTCAGTGCACAGCAGAGTATCCTTTATTTACTAGACTCTGTGGTATAGGTGATACTCAAATAAGGAGTGAGACTGATTTAATAATAAAAGTTAGAATCATATACAATATAAATTTTTAATTTTTTTTTAAATTGAGGAATATTGGGGAACAGTGTCTTTTTCCAGGACCCATCAGCTCCAGCTCCAAGTCAAGTCATTGTTTTCAGTCTAGTTGTGAAGGGCGCAGCCCACTGGCCATGGGGGAATTGAACCAGCGACCCTGGTTTTATGAGCACTGCACTCTAACCAACTGAGCCAACCATCCACCCCAATAATATCCAATATTTATTGAACATCTGAACATCCTTTACTGTATGCCAGACACTGTTTGGTGTACTTTCTTTAACTCACTATTTTCAGCAATCTTCTGAAATATGAACTATATTATTCCCATTTTAAAGATAAGGAAACAGAAGCTTAGCGTGATTAATTAATTTGCCCCAGCTCATGCAGCAGCTAAATGGCTAAAACAATAAAAACCAGGCAATCTAGCCTCAGAATATACAGGATGACTTAGTGAAAAGAGAAGTCAAAGTGAAAAAAAACAAAACACAAAATAAAACAAAAATCCATCTCCTCTTCATTGGTGAGCTCACTCTGTGAAATAGTATTTCTGTGAAAATTGGGCAAGTCAAATTTCTGAGATTAACTTCCTCTTTCAAATGAGTGTGATTCATTGTATTTGGCCTACAGCTTTCAGGGCTTCATGAATTTCAAATGGTTCATCTTGTGAAAGAACTTGGTAAAACTGCTCTGCAGATGTTAGTTGTTTTATCTGCTATTGAAGCTTTTTTGTTTGTTTTGGGTTTTTTGTTTGTTTGTTTGTTTGTTTTTAATGAGGACCTAAGTGTTGCTTGAGTTTTTATCTCAGGAGGTTTGGGAAACTGGAAGCCACACTCCTCTGCATTTATTTGCTAAGAGCTTCTCCTCAGTCACAGAGTTTAACACCAGAAAGTGATGTGGAAGGAAGAAAATGCACATGAATGGAGGTGTCACAGGCAAAGCCACTTCTGCAATGGAATAATAGCTGCCTGCCATTAAATGCATAAGGAAGTTTCCTTTACTTGAACAAATGGAAAAAAACAAACAAACGAAAAACAAACATCATGTATTCATATTGTATCACCACCCTTTCTTCAAAAAGGGATCCTCTTTGAAAGGGAAAAAATAGGTATCTTATGTGAAAATAGTTAAATTAGGAAAATAATGGTTTGCAAGGACCTTCTCCCTTGTAACATTATTGTTAGGTTATCAACATAATATGATTGCAAAGACATACAAGATTTTTTTCTCACTATGTTTTTTAACATGATTTTGTTGAGAATCAGATGAAGGGTTTTGTTTTTTATTATTAAAGTTTATTGGGGTGACAATTGTTAACAAAGTTATATAGATTTCAGGTGTACACTTCTGTAATACATCATCTATATATCACATTGTGTGTTTACCACCCAGAGTCATTTCTCTTTCCATTGCCATATATTTGATCCCCTTTACTCTCATCTACAACCCTCCTCCCCACTTATCCTCTGGTAACCACTAAACTGTTGTTTATATCTATGAGTTTTTTATTTCTTCACTTGTTTTGTTCTTTTGTTGTTTTCGGTTTTATATACCACATATCAGTGAAATCATACGGTTCTCTACTTTTTCTGTCTGACTTATTCTGTTTAGCATTATAATCTCAAGATCCATCCATGTTGTCACAAATGGTACTATTTCATATTTTCTTATGGCAGAATAGTATTCCATAGTGGTATATGTACCACAACTTCTTTATCCATTCATCTATTGAAGGAAACAGTGTTCGTTGTTTCCATGTCTTGGCCACCATAAAAAAAGCTGCAATGAACATTGGAGCACATATGTCTTTGTGGATAAATATTTTCAGTTTTTTGGGGAGTAGATACCCAGGAGAGGGATTGCTGGGTCAAATGGTAATTCTATGCTTAATTTTTTGAGGAACCTCCACACTGCCTTCCATGGCAGCTGCACCAATCTGCCTTCCCACCAACAGTGTATGAGGGTTCCTTTTTCTCCACAGCCTCACCAACAGTTGTTACTGTTTGTTTTGTTGAGATGAAGGGTTTTAACCATGAAGAAATTTATAAGTAGAAGCAGAAACAGGACCAATGTACATATTTTTATAAAATTAAATATAGCAAGCAGGCAGTATAGCAGCACTATCTAATCTGGCATAGTTTATTTAATATTAATTAAAATTAAATATAATTTAAAATTCAGGTTTTCAGTCACATTAGCCAGTATTTTATAGCACACTTTTATCAGCAGGAAATTCTATTTGATGGCACTGGTATAGAGTTGTATTTAACAAGCTAAACTGGAATCTAATTTGCTGACTCACTGTCCAGTTTCATCACTTACTGGTACTGTAACCTTGGTCAAGTTCATCTTGAGCCTCTTTCTTCATCTTCAAAATGGGGATTGTGATAATAACTATCTCATATACTTGTCATGAGAATTAGAGATGATATTTGTAAAGTACTTAAATCAGTCTCTGGCACAAAGGCTTGATAAATGTTGGTTATTATTAGGAACGACACCTGTTTTTAGAGTCATTACATTAAATACCATTAATTGTTAAAAAAAAGGATCAATTGCATATCCTAGGATTAAAATCAATAATATAATAGGCTTCTAAAATTTTAATAGGAACATTTCACTTCCATATATTCATATATTTATTTTGCCCATTTCAATGGGGATTTGAGGCTATTAACACATTTTTAAAGGACAAATACAACAGAACTGAAAACAATTGATATAATTTTAAAAAGGTAAGACCAAAATCGGTGCGGGGGGAGGGCTGTCATATGAAGAGCATGGGGTTAAAAGAAGCTATTGTTATTGAACAACAGTGAATCTTAGTTGAGGTTCCTGGTAGCTATAGTCAAAGGGGGACATTTTTTTAGACACGATCTTTGTTTGTTTATTTTAATTCAAATAAGATCCAAATAGATGTAAGAAAAGCTTCAGAGGTTCATTCACATACAGTGTGACTCTAAATTATTCTTCTTAAGTAGCAAAACTTATAGAATTGGTAGAAAATGTCCTGTTACACATAGCTATTTCAATAGCCTACTCTATTTATCGATTTTTTTTTAAGCTGATATAATCAGTAGGCCCTACTAATCATCTAGTGGAAAGCTACCAGAAATTATCTAGGGGAAATCTGAACTACAAGCTTAGAGGTGGGGCACTGGTATAACATAGTGGTTACAGAACAAAAACTAAAATCTCACTGCATGGATCAAATCTCTCTCCTACATTACAAGCTGAGTGACTTGGAAAACTAATCGTTCTGTGTGTCAATTTCACATCTATAAAATGAACATAATAATTGTAACATTCTCATGGGTTTTTGTGGCGAATAAGTTAGTTGGAGCTTATACAGTAGAGTGCCCAATAATTAGTGTATATACAATACATGCAGTATTTGATATTAGTCGACAGCATTGAATGGCTGACTGAGTTTGGAGAGTTCTACTTATTCCTTTCTTCCTCCATTTTCCTCCTGCAAATTTGGTGTAGAAACAGATTTGTCAATTGTCTGCATTGCAAAGATTATCACAGTATAAAAGAATACATTATAAAATTTTAATATAAATATAAGAACTTAAGTCTAGTTTTATTTTTACATTTTTCTTAAAAATCCTATGTGGTATTTGTGTGTGTTTTAATGCAGTTTCTAGAGGGTAGTTTTACTTGGTTGTTGTTGTTTCTTTTTCAAATATTTGGGCAATATTTAATAAATAGTTAATATTTACAGAGTTTTTTAACTTCAGGGGGAAAAAAGATTGAGGATATATGCTAATGGAAATTACTTAGAGAAACCTGAGTAAATCTGGTAATTGTGTGCCATCTGTGGTAAGGAAATTAAATAGTGCACTTAAAGTGATTCAATAATTAAATATGTATTTATTAAATCATTTGTAATAGCTTTAGTATATGACCTCAGGACTCAAAGTCAACCGCATGGTGATTACCCTTGAAGCTTCATTGAAAAGAGAATTACAGAATCAGCTTTCTTTTCTTTAACTGCCCGAACATGTTTTACCTTGAAGCCTCATTGTAAAAGAAACATTCCTGTTACTACTTTTGGACTCTACTTTAATCTCTGCAGTGTGACATAGAGAGGGAGTTGCAGGGGGAGAAGGGAAATGTCATGAAAAGTTGACAATCAATAGAAACAGTCAAAAAATTACCAGTGGGGAGACAGCAGATGATGAGATATGAAGACAGACGACAGTTACTGCACAGCAGCTGGAGAAGAGAAAAGGTGCATTAGTGAAATTAATTATGAAAAAAAAAAAAAAGATTCCAGTGAGGTGCTAACCATTTTCTGTACACTATTAGGTTTTTTCAGGCTTTGAGATACATTCATTAGTTGCGCCCCCCACCCCTTTTTTTTTCAGTCAGTGTATTACTTAGGGGAAAAAAAAATTGAATTTTAGCTTTGGGGAAAGAATATAGAATTCAAGTGATTAACTTAGGAGATGACATATTTCATAAAACATAGACTGATTTTAACTTGGTTAACTTGAAAGATTTACTTTTAAATTTCTCACTGATCACGCCCACATGTTTGTTTTATAAATCCACCAATTAACCGTCTGGATGCATTTTCTTACTTTATGAGCTAGGTTTCCTGAGCAATATGGTGAAAATAAGACTACTACAAATTTTTCAAATGAATGATAGTGGTTCTTTCTCTACCTGACTTTTTCTTGTTAATTTACAAGGTTTCCTCCTAAAGAATAATAACTGTAAAATATCCTTTTAAGATTCAATTTGACCTCTTTGCCCTATGTCCTAACACCAAATGGACAATGTTTTATTATATTATTCTAACTCCTACACCCACAGATTGTCATGCTATTTTGTCTATTCTTTCCTTTTTCTTCATTATTTTCTACAGTTTAGTAAAGTTTGCATTAAGGAAAAATCCTCAGAAAGTAATTTTAAGGAAAACGTTTCCCAAAGGTAACATAGTTCTTATTTCTTCTATTTCCACTTCAGTTCTTAACTTCTTTTCACCACATTCTCAAATTTGAGTAATGTAATTTTAGATAAGTCCCTTCGCCATTACCTACCGTGCCATACATTACATTCCATCAAATAATATACTAAATCATTTTGCATCTATGACACAGTTCAATCTGGGTGCTTTAATAGACAAGATAAAGAAGTTTTTTGAAAATATTAACATGTAAGTGAGAGGCATTGAAAATGAATCTATGATGTAATACAGAATTGTACACCTGAAATCTATGTAATTTTACTAACAATTGTTACCCCAATACATTTTTAAAATAAATTTTAAAAAATGAAAAGAAAATGAATCTAGTTTTCTGTAACATTGGTTCTATGCAATTAAAATATAAAATAATATTAACATTGAAATATTGTGTAATATCTAATATAGATTAAAATGGCAAATCAGCTTTTCTCAAGTAATAAATTGTCAAACATATGACTTTTGCAGGATAACACTTATTTTAGTCCATTTGTTCCACTTGCTTCCTTCTTTTGGTGTTAGAAACCTCACTCCGAGTAGTGGAAATAGTAAAGTAGCTTTTTATAATGTCAATAGAGCAATATTTTTATTTTTGTTGAAGGTGAGTAACTTATTCAGATGAAGATTAAAGGTGTACACACACACACACATACACACACACACACACACACATTACGTATTTGTGTTAGTGTGAAGAAACCACAGAATATGCACAAGATCTTCCAGGAGTCATAGCAGAAACCACCAGCAAGTATTATGAAGTTCGGACAACTTCCAATTAAGTAAAATTCCAGTCACTAAATTGAATATATTCTGATAATTAGAGATTCGCCATTAATTTCCAACTAATTATATTGTTGCCAGGATATAGTTTTCTGTATCTCCATATATTCACCATCTCTATCCCTGGCCTATACAGCAACTATGTATTGAGGCATTTTCAAAAAATGTGTTTTGGGCTGACTTCCCTAATAACTAGCCATAAGATTTTCTCTATGCTAAAATGAACCGCGCTTTTAGTTTTGCCTGGAGTATATTGCTGATAAAGATGGAGCTGAATAGTTGTGAATATTCAGTGAGTGCTGAAGTAAAGTTGAATTCTCTAGTAAAACTACAGAAAGCAATTCTTAGGAGGTAAAACTTTTTTTTTTTAATAGAGAGCCAAAGGTGAATATTTGGGGGAGCTTAGATAAAACTAGCTTTGCCACTTTTGAATTATATACTGGAAAGAAAGAGGGGGTGGGGAAATGTATTGACTTCTGAACCACAGAACTCCAACAGTTTCGTATGCCTGCAAAATTCAAAAATGCCTTGTGGTATAAACCTCAAACTTGAAATATTGTCCTCCTTATTGTATTGAGAAAAATGTATTGAGAGCAAAAGCAATCCACATTCACATTTGTAAAGCTGTGAGGGTTTTGAAATTCATGCCTGGATGAGCACCATATAAACATTTTTCTTGACTTCTCAAACCAATATTTCTGCTATGGGACTATAATAAGTGTCAGGAACTTAAGGAAAATCAAAGGTTTAAATGTAAATAACATGTTTGTGCAAACCCCTTTTTGTTCAGGCCTAGTGAAGTTTTTTATTCATTTGCTTGTTTTTGTATATCTTTATCTTTTTCTTTATTTTTTTAAAAGTTAAAATAGGTAAATTAAAGCAACATTTTACTTAATAATAACAGCGGGTCTAAATAAATTGGAAAATGTAAAGTCATGTGAGGTTCCTCAATAAGAGTTAACTTAAACCAGATCTGATTATTTCTACTCTTTGACACCATGAGTTACAAGTCAAAATTACATTTTTAGAAGTGCTTTAACTCAAATTGTGTGCTGTTATATTCAAACATATTTATATTTCACCTAACATGAAAGCAATATTCTTAAGCATTCTGGAAGAAAATTTGACCATATGATAACTTGTCTAATTTCCAACTCTTGTCCCATGCTTTACATAGATGTAATAGTTTCAAAACAAAGCATCTAAGAGCATGTTTAATCAGATCTCTGCCTACAGAAAATAATAAAGAATACTCTGGCAAAAATAATTTAATAATTCTGAACCTCATTTTTCTCATCTGCATTTAAATAAATAAAATGATTAGCATGATAATTCCTACCTTTGGAGCAATTTGGAGAGGTATTATCTGGACATTATAAAATAAACGTGAATGTCCTTCTTTTCCCCTGATAAACATGTTGAAATATATTTATTCTCTATATCCAAATAGCTGACTTCTTTCCTCTCCTAGACCTACAGAGAAAATCAAGACCATTCTCTTTTTGTGGGTTCTGATAATATATGTATATCATATCTCTCAGTTAACCATTGTAGTCAAAATAAGTTAAGGTAAATAGCACACAATAGGTTTCATTGACAAGGGCAACCATAAGGTCATGGTTTTGTAGCAAGTGGAATGTATCGATAGATTATTCATCAAATAAATCAAATAAGAAGATAAAAATGCATTAAGCCATTTTATAGGAAGGTATTAAAGAACTGTGCTGCTCTAAGAAAGTGTATCCAATTGCTTTTTTATTCAGTATGTCAGCTGAAATATGGACACTTGGAACTTGGTCTTTTGTAAAATTTAACATGGATCTTTTATTCTTGATATTTGGTTCCTTTCCAAGCATGTAAGTGTCTGGTAAAGTATATTGAATTACAAGCTAACAAGTGATACTTTTAATAGAGTCTTAGGGTTTAAAACCATTTCTTTCCCTCCTTCTCTTCTTTCCTTCTTTTTTTCCTTCCACTCAATTAAGGCCCTTGCTAATGTTTAGATACATTTTAAATCAGAAACTCTACAACAGACTGAGGTGGGAGCCATGAAATGATGACTATAGAGAAGATGAGGGGCATAAATGGGTAATTTTAAATTTTTAAAAATGAAGAATTGGGTGCAGTTTAGTCAAATCTCAACATTATACTGAGTAGCTCTCAAATAACTACCACATTTCATTTCAAAGTTATAAATGTGATTTATTTACTTAAAATTAATATTTGAGAGTATACTAGTTGAGGAAATTTCAAATCCCATGTGGAAAATGGAACATATTTTCAGTTTTTGAAAACAGTATCCCCACTATATAAGACCTACTCTTCCAATGATAATGTCATTTAATTGATAAGAAGGAAGTATTATTTTTATCATAATATCCTTGCCTTTTAGTTATA
The DNA here is from genome assembly GCF_036562045.2 of Rhinolophus sinicus. NCBI lineage: Eukaryota > Metazoa > Chordata > Mammalia > Chiroptera > Rhinolophidae > Rhinolophus > Rhinolophus sinicus. Next base: position 20,935,532 of record NC_133752.1, read on the forward strand.
TAAGCATTCCCTAAAAGTGACTTATAATTTATTCAGGCATCAAGTGAATTGGCAATATTTCATTTATCACCAAACCATTTTATTGGAAACAACAGTTACAGTTTAAGCCACAAAGTTTTCCTTTGAAGTTGTGATAGGTGGATTAAACGCTGGAGAACGTAGTCTCTTCTCAGAAAAACTTTGTTATTTGTCATCTAGATCTACGTCTATAGATATAGCTACATATATCTATATAATCTACATCTGTCTGTATAAGATATGTATATAATACTCTCTGGTAAAGCAGACTGTAATATATGTAGAGGGCTATTATGAATTATTTGTCACATAAATTCCATACATTTATTATATGTTTTATAATTACCAAAGGTATAAGATAAGGAAGGGCCCTATCTTGGAGAAAATGATTGAATGATTCTGGAATTTTATGATTTACATGTAAAATAAATGAGATTTTTTTAAATGGCCCTGTCACATATAATTCTACTCTGTTACATTGGTATTCATGTTATTTATAACCTCTTGTAAGTGGAACAATTTTTTTTTTTTTTCCTGCGGATTTTCAGTTTAGGCTGCAATTTGCAAGTAATTACCTCAGGAATTTAGACTAATATTTGTAAAGGAATAATATGGCAAAGAAAACCTTATGAAGACTTCTGAAAAAAATTGATATTTTAAATTATGCTATGGGGAATAGTAAGTTTGTTTTCGGTGTTAAAGTACATAATATAGTGTAAACTCATTTAAAATCCTGGTTGTCACAGAAATGTGCGGTGGTATAGAAAAGAGGAAGAAATGTGCATTACTATAGAAAAGAGTAAAATTTACAGCAAAAATCTAGCCAGAGGATGGAAAAAAACACAAACAGGAAAAAAAGCATAATTATAAAAATGCTTGAATTGCTGCTACTAAAGAATAAAATACAGCCTCCTTTCAACTTTGAAATGTGCAATAAAGTATACCTGTGTTTTAGTTAATGTAGCATATTTAACTGTTAGTGACTGAGAATGTCATGGAAAATATGAGTATTTCCTGTGGAAATGTTGTAAGACTGTGCATTTCCATCCATTATCCTATTTTTAGTGTACACCAATGCAGAGCAACCATCTTTACAAGCAGCAACCATCTTTACAAGCTTGATTTTTAAAAATATCTGGTCGCAAAGACCGTTATTCTAAAATTGTTTACTAGACGATCCCTAAACTTTATCTCCCTTCTTGTTGAAATGTTTTGTAGTAATAGTTCATACATATTTGTTTTTTAACATAAAAAAAGAGAATCATTAAAAATGAAACATTTAATAATTATGTATATTTAACACATTCGGAAAGTTATCTGAAATCACTTATGTGCCAATTCCTTAAAAGGCTTAAAGTATTTTCAAATCATTTGTTCCTGTAAACAAATTATAAACAACTTATATTACGCCTAGAGAGATTTTAGAGAGGAAGAAAGAAGAAATAATATTCAAAAGGCAAAGAAGAGAAATGGAAAGGAGAAGTGGGGGAAGCAGATGAGATGATGGATGGGAATAGAATGGAAGGGAAAGGAAAATATAATAGCACATAAGTGAGTTGAAGAATCACACATTACTTTTGCAATTCCACATTAATTTTATCTTAACAAAAACAAGTTATGGCCCAAACATTCAGTGAGAATACAATTTTTTCTGTCACTTTACAAGGAAATATGGAAAGCTGTAAAACCTGGGATGTGTAATGCATTCCTTGAAAAGGTGGTAATATACTTTCCTAAAACGATATCACAGGAAAATTACCTGTTAGTAATTTTGGGAATTGGGATATCATTTAGTTTTTGGGTTAATGTTGCTCTAAAGAGGCCTCTGTGGCCCCACATTCAGTTTGTATCCTGTCAACCTATTTTAATTTCCTGCTCAGGATTTATCACTACCTGAAAAATATTTGTTCATTTATTTGTTTCTTATGTGTGTGCCACTACTAGAATGTAAGCTAATGAGAGCAGAGAAATTGTCTGGCACGGCATATTGAAGACAATATTTATTAAATGAATGAATAAAATACGTAAATATATATTTATATATACTATGTATAATACACTATATATATAATACACAATATTATATATATATATATATATATATATATATATATATATATATATATTAAATTTGACCAAGTTCATTTCAGTGAGAATGCATTTTGCCATGTCATCAATGATTGTACCTCAGTACCATGTGTGCACCTGAATATACATTGATGGATGACTCTCCAGATGTGAAATGAGAACGTTCTTTCAGGTTTCATACCCATTCTTTTTCATAATGGCCACAGCTCCACTTTATGCCCTGTCTTCTTCTGCTCGAAAATCAGAGAACGCATAAACTCAGCAAACTACTGGTTGCTTTATTGTGCAAACAAACACAGTCTGGCTATTCTGGATTCACATTTGTACTTTATGATGAAATAAATGCTAAGTTCATAACAATCAGATAATACAACCTTACAGAGGTGTACTGTGAATACCCAGGTGATGGTTTCCAGCGTGTTTTATAAATTTTATTGACATAATAAGTGATGTGTCTGTCAGATGAAAACACATAATAAAAACATAAAATACTTTATCCATAACAATAAAAAATTATCCCAAAAATATGTATATGGTAACATATTTTGTAAGCGTGACATGGAAAAAAAACTTGGGTCTCCTTTAAGGCCCACTACAAATTCCGTTAATTTTTCTAAAATCTCCCACTTCCCAGAATCTGTCCACCTCTCAACTCCGACATAAGTCTTGTCCATGCCTGCATTATATCACTCAACACATTCTTTTCTAGTGGAGTAAAACTGTTAGTATATGGGCCTTTGATAAAACTAGTCCTCCCATCCTGTATTATCAATCTTTATAGGTAGTGGCAGAATTTGTTTTAATTTTGTTCTTCTCAAACTAACTAGCATAATGCCTTATCCATAGTAGGATATTTAGAAAAAGTTAATTGAATTATAGATCACCTGTGTAAGAACAGATGCCAGTTAATACATAAAATGTCAAAATTGAACAAATATGTTTTAGAATCAAATGTATTAATTATGTTCATATATTCATCCATCTATTTTCACAGGTTAATTTTGTGTTATGGGTACAGTTATTACCAAGATACATAGCTTCTGGCAACAGAAAAAGATGGGCCTGGAATGGTGGGTGTAATATAATCCATTATATTTTATGCAATTGAACTATTGAAGGCCAGCATTCCATCTAACGAATCCAGCCAGTTATTACAAAAATGTAATGAAGTTGTTTTGAAATGCCCAAGGACATTAAAGTAACACCTATTAAAGGCCAATGTTCAGGTTTTCTTTACAGTTTCAAGTTAATGTGCAAAATGTGTTTAAATTCCCAGCAACTCCATGAAAATATTTACTTATATTTCTATAGTTGGTCATGCAATATGTACACATTCAGAAATATTAGATTACAAAGTGATATGGGTCTTTTTAACTACTTTATATATAGAGAGAGCTTTGAGTAATAAACAGGTTTTAAAACATTTTGGGGGGCTTTTTCAAACAACTTTTTCTGAAAATTTGCTCCTGGTATTTTTACAAACATATGATTTACTGTAAGAAATTGCAAAGTAACTGGAAAGACAGATTTATGGACAGACCACCGCTATTGACTTTATTAAGCAAGAAAGGAGAAAGAGCCATCATTTGAACCTGTGGGTCAACTATAGGTTATGCATAGATCAGTTCCAGGGGTGCCATTTACATAGACGAAAATGGGAATGGCATTCAGAGCCATGCAGTGCAGTGGCTTTGGGAGGGAGTGGGCAGCTCTTGTGAGTAGTATTATAATAGGTGAGAGGGTTTGTGGAGGAAATTATTATTCTGTTGTCTCTTTGTACAAAATTAAAATTTAAAAGATACTTAGAGTCAATATATAGGACTGTTGAGTTGAAAAAACTCTCACATGAACTGCCTCGGTAGTGTCTCAAGGCAGACAGTTGAGTTACAAGGTTTGTTTTGTGGTGTGTGGGGAGAAGGCGTGTGTGTGTGTGTGTGTGTGAACTGTATTCCTTTTGTTTACAATATTGATCTCTTCTGGACCATGTATGACTTTTAGCTTACTTAATGTGAGAGTACATTTAATTAAAGTGGTTAGAAATGTGGACATGTATAAGCGAGTAGAGCCAGTTGGATGAACATACTGTCAAAACTATGCAGAAAAGAATAATTGTGTACCTACTTCTAGGCATGACATAGATCTTGTTATCTTCTAAAATTCTACTTTTAATTCTATCTTTTAGATTATATTTAACATGAAAGATAATTGAAGTGACTAGTGAAAATTTGAATTATGTGATAGTCATTATTTTTTAAATGATTTAAATTCATTTTGTGCATAGAATTATAAGGGCTCAATGTAATCTCAATGAGGGCAAGGACCTTGTTATTTGTGCACATTCATTTATACATAGGTCCCATCTATATATGAGAACATATAAACAGTTTCCAGCACATACTGCAGAATGGGCACTCAGAATCACTGATTGCCTGAATGATGATATCCTGAATAGAAGAAAATCAGAAGCTTATAGTATAAAGATTCTATTAACGAATGAATTAACAAATGAATTTACTTAATAAAATTTTGCTTAACACATATACACACGTGTGTGTATATACACGGTCAGACAATTAAGTTTGCAAACTTTCCACCATGCACTTTACACTTGTACTTTCCACCATACGTACAGTATATACATGTATGTTTATGTAGACAGATAAATGATAGCTAGCTAGCTAGATAGATAGACAGATAGCCTCAATAAGATATGGTGACAGATGTCTATGTAATGTATCTCAACTGATACCCTAGTTAGAAATCTCACACATACATTAAATTTACATAAATGTTTTCATCAAAATACAGCACTATACACACATACACACACCACCACCACCGCCACCACCAGCAGCAGCACCAAACAACAATTGTACAACAAACAATTCAGTTTATTTGATTAGTTGCTATAGTGAAAACATATAGAAAGGAGAAAATTGAAATCATACTTAGATCAAGGTGGGAACAAATAAGAAATTCATTCTATGGTGTAGGATACTTTGATTCCATCCTTGAATATAGGTACAATGTTGATTAATATATATAAGAATCTTGTAGTGATGGCAATACAAAAGTATAATTACTAATCCAAGAGACTATTTGTTATTAAAAATAAATACAATAAAGAAATTCAAAATAATTACAATAAATGCAATACCTCTACCCCAAAACATTACAGCAATAAAACTTTCCATTTGCTCGAGTAACAAAAAGTCAATTTTAGCTTTGTTTTAATTTAGAAATTAGACAGTTTTAATTGTACTGAGATTTGTAACATTAAAACCTGAAACTTTATTTTTCAAACCTTTGGCATTTATGAATATTTGGAAATCTTAATTAACTTGGTGAAAAGCTGGAAAAGAAGATTATCAGCATGTGGTGATTGACAGTATAATGAAAATTCTGATATATTTAAACTGACTTAGGTTTCTTCGTATATCATCAGTTATCTCAGCATTATTTTTAGTTCAGCTGAATCAATAAAACGAAAATATTCACCAGTGGAATTTATGAAAGATTCTGATTAGCAAACAGAGGTCACTGAACCTCCACCAAATTATAACTGAACCAAATTTGTTCAAGACAACGTTCTTGATTCTGTTCAACATTTTCCCTCCCTTTCTACCAATGTTTCCCTAGTATCCTTCTCAACTACACCTTCCCTGTCATGCAGCTGTCTCCATATCACAACACCATTCTAGCATTTTTCAGTTCAGGACCCATATATGATGTCTAGCATTCTCTTTTCTTGTGTTATTCATTTACAGTCTCACAAATATAAACAAAGTCTTGAAGCTGTGTCCATTGTATTCCACATCCCTATAAGATCTAGGTAGAGGTTTCTAAATAGGTATATTTTGATACAATAAGAAATTTGAGCCCAAATTTGTAACCACTCAGGACCCTTACGTGAGGTTCTAAATCCACTGAGAACGTATAGCATCTCATATATACTATGCAAATTGAGTCATTTGTTTCCTTATGTATTTGTTTTTGAAACTTGTTTCTCCATTATTTCCTTATATTTCCTACCCAATTCATAAAGAGATTAGGATATGTTTTGAACCTAACATAACTGTTTCTTTTTAAACACATATAAAAGTGGCAATATGGTACAGGGAAATAACTGAGTAATTCCAGTCTTGATTTTTTTCCTACATAGCTAACAAGGATGAACATATAGATACAGTATTTAGTGATGACAAAACTGAAGAGAAATAGGCACTTTAGTTGTATGTGGTGAGAATGTATATATCTGCACAGCCTTTAAATGAGATAGTTCAAAGATATGTATCACAGGTTATATGTATGACTATTGACCCAATAATTCAGTTTGAGGAATTAATAAGAAGGAGATAAGTATTCAAAAGGTATATACATTGGTGTCCATTACACCATTGTGGGTAATTGGGGGAAAAAATAAGATAAAGGACAAATAACGGCATTGTTAAAATTCATTATGATATGCTCCTAATATGAAATATACAACATTAAAATTTGCTAGTATTGGGTTCATTAACATAAGAAGAGGTTTAAACAATCTAATAACCCATTATCACATTTTAGTTATTTAGTCAGTAACATTATTTGTTTAATTTTACTTTGTATGAAGCCATGTGTCCCATGCCAGAGGATAAAATGAGGAGCCCAGAGTGACAGGGCATCTACCTGTGTTGAATGCACAGTTAACTGGAGGGGACATCTGTTAAACACACACACACACACACACACACACACACACACACACAAACATTGACGTAAAAGTGAACCTTTGGTACGTCCTAGAGGAATAGTATGTGGTGTGCTGAGGTGGGAATAGGAAGCTGTTGGTTCCAGTGAGAGGAAGAAAGATGATGGACAAGCAGCCAGAGAAAAGGCAAAATACGAGAGTGGTATGAGAAATTCTGGAGGGGTATTTTCCTTAATTTTCACAAAGGCACTATCTGGGGAGTGGGATTTCTGGTAATTTTCACTTTTGAAAATACTTTTCAGTGTTATTTGATGTTTCAAGTGAGCACATATATTTATAACCAGACATAAAGTTTTTCATCTTGAAAACAATCTGGCTAACAAAATGGAATAATACTGTAGTATTAAAATCAGAGATAACTGCAGCTTGGTGATAATTTTAAAAAAATAATAAATGTATCTAAAGGTAAAAACTATATAAATAGACCACCAAAGTCCTGTGGATACTGTGTATCCCATAGACACAAAATAACCAATTTCTAATCTACACGACAACATTGTAAAAAGTGACAGAAAATCAGAAAAAAACAGTAGCATTCCTCAGAAGACCCAAATACATGTCAGAATGAATGGAGTCTCTTAATGAGGATCCTATCATTCAGTGACTACAAAATATATAAAAATAGGAAATATTTATCCAATTATTAGGATTTTATTTCAAGGTGTATGACTGCGTGTGTGTGTGTGTGTGTGTGTGTGTGAGAGAGAGAGAGAGAGAGAGAGAGAGAGAGAGAGAGAGAAATAGTTTAGAGACATTGTTGGATATTGAAGTAACTTCTAAAGTGTTATGGACAAATCTAGCCCATTTTATAGTTTAACAGTAAATTTGGGAGGCAGTGCAGTTGTTAAGACTTCTTAAATTCTCTCCAGCATCCAGGGCTATCTTTCAGAATAAAGAAAAAACTTAAAGGACAGGGAAATAATTCAGGAACTGTGTTCAGAAGAGGTGTAGAGTCAGAAGCTAAATTCTTGGCCTGCTGTAAAGTGGCACAAGCTGTAACACCCCAGCAGTCGTGGTTTAGTAAATTAACAGTAGGCTTCTGTCTGCTTTAATATAAATGCAATCCAGGCCCCGTTACAATCGTTCACAGCAACACTAACCATTTGTTTGAGTAATGCAGGGCTGTACATATCCCCACTGTGAAATCTATGTTTGACTAGGATTCACATTGATTTCTACCCACTGGTTGTGTGCAGAGATTCTCATCCAAATTGATTGTTTTTTTGTTTTTTTTTCCCCTCCTCTCTTACTTTATTTTGCCTCTCAATGGTAGAACTCAAAGAAGATATTTGTGTTCTTTGGAACACGTTTTTCTATGCTCCATGTCAAAATAAAATAACTCATTGGGAAAGTATTCTAAGGAATGTAGGGAACAACAAGTATTTCATGCATATTTAATCAGGGTATATGATAAAACCATACATGGAAAAAGAAAAAAAAAATATTTTGATGTAAGTTTGGCAATTTTGTATGACAACTTAATGGGCATGATCAACGGTCTCCAGTGGTACAAGGCCCAGAGAATTACATGGCATTACCTCTAATTCGTTAAGACACTTTCAATTGATTTCCTAAGTGGGTTCATGCAGCCCCCAGGGAAATGCATAACTAACATATACTAGATCCATCACAGCTCAAACAAAAAGTCGTAATTTCTTTCAGTCCCTTTCAGACATGTTTGGGAGGAGTTATCTACGATCAAATTGGGCTAGTGAAAAAACAAACCCAATCAAATCAAAGGACTATATACCTTTGAAACAGTATTTCTGAAGTTTTAATGGTCAGCAGAGGCTAAATAGACAGCCCCAGAATTTTAGTGATTTCACCTAATAGACATTGACTTTTTGCTTATATAATATTTGACTGATGATGTTCTGGTGTGGCTTTTCACTGGACTCAGAGACCCTGGCTCATTCCAGCTTGTAGTTCCAGCCTCTCCCAAGAACTTGGAGTCCTTTTAGTTCCTCAAGAAGATAAAGAGAAGTAACACTCATAACGTTTCTCTTTCCTCCTTTCCTCCTTCTCTCTCTCTCTCTCTCTCTCTCTCTCTCTCTCCACTAAATCGGTCAGTTCTATAAATGGAACTTATCTCTAGGCCCCACATCACATTAGCCAGACAGTCACATGACTATTTAATTTCAAGGAAGGTGGGGAAATATGGTCTAGACTGGAGCCCTGGAAGAATAAAAACAATTGTTCGGATGAGAATCAAACAATTGCTATTACAGGAGAAAGTTCATTGAGAAAGTTATTTATTTTCTTTAGGAAATAAATAAATATAAAACAGAACCAAAATTGCTCATCTTTGTAAAATATATCTTTAGTTGTTTTGAAATTGTAAAGTGTATGTGCCGTGGATTAGGAACCTAGCCTATCTTATTTTGTTTCATTGATGTTCTGAGGAGAACTATTTTCATATAAAGATGTGAAATATAGAGCACCTCCTTTGAATTCCCTTGTATTAAGTCAGTGTTTAAATTGGAAAGACTCCTTGATAGTTAATAGTAATGAGTCTTCTGATTTTCTGCAGCAGCAGACTCTGCTTACAGCGGATTGTATGCAGGTCCCTTTGGGTACTAATAATGATTTTTTACAAATCTCATGTGCTCCACATGGAAAACAACTCCTGGGTTTACTGACAAAGGTATTCTTGGCACTGCAGAGACTTTGTGATTTTGCACAGTTGATGTCTGATTATTTTTAATGGTAGAGTAGGTAATGACTTTAAAAATTCAACTATAAGCTCTAAACATTCCTAGTGTTTAGTTTTATTGCACATAATTTTGCTGACTGTATTATTAAATCTATTTAGGTAGATTAAGCAAAACATTTTCTTAATCATGGTGGGAAATAAGAATAATACATTAAGAATAATGCATGATTGAATATTTTGTATGTTTCTTATGTGTTTATTTAATACAAACACACTCTTACTCTTGGAACAAGGGTAGACCAGTTATAGATGTTTAAAGTGATTTTTAACCCAGATATTTAAACTGTAAATTAGATATATCAGCTTGAGAAGTAAGTAGAACTTTTAAAATCTCTCCCATTCCTAGGTTTAGTTTTCCCATAGAATATAATTTGCAAATACTTAATTTATCTTTATTTTGATAAATATTAGTTATAACGGATTATGTGTAAACTGTCAGTTTAGGCATTGAGAGAAATGCAGTTTTGAATCAAATTTGGAAATTGCCTTTCAAAAAGCTTGCACGTAGTAATAGAAATGGTATCTAAGCACCATAAGCCTCAGCTGAAGGTGGATATGAGAAGTATGACTAGGAAAACGAAGCTGATTTATCAGGGGTTAAGAAGAAAGAAAAAGATGGGGACAGTAATCTAACAACATTAGAGAAAACTTACATAAGTTTGAGCTGAAAGGGAAACAGAAGTAAAATAATAAGGAATGTGATGACAAATGTCTTTGGTTAGAACAAGAGACTTGAGTTAATAACATAAAGCAAATGAGAAACAAAAACTGGAAAATGTTAACACTGGACATTGAAACAAGACTTAGGAAATGTTAGCAAGACACTTCTGAATTTAAAGAGACGATGGGTTGGGTGGTATGATCAAAGCCTAACAGGAGAGAATGAATTGACAAGGCTCATATGGTTGGAAATAGAGTCTTTCACGCGCACATTCAGACTTGATTATTTGCATGGTTGCTGGCCCTGGTTTAAAATGCTCTGGGGATTGTAAAAACAGACTGTGGAACTCAGATGAGGCTCCTGCCTACATTATATATTTCATTATCCCTATTCTTATTTCGAAATCTAAATCTCCTTCTGAGAGAATTGGCAGGAAGAATAAGAGCTTTAGAGTCAGGCCAGGATCAAATTCTAGCTCTACCACAAATTAACAGTATAATTTCAACTTTTTTTTTTTTTTTTTTTACCTAATATTACTCTTATATAAAACTGAAGCGAATTCCTAATTTGCAGGCCTATTGTTAGGAGTAAGCAAAATAATATGTGTGTGTGCAGGTGAGGTCCTAAAACAATACAAGCACAGAGGAGATCTAGCGTAATTACGTATTCCTTTGCTAGCTACTTTCACCTAAGTGTCAGTTTGTCCTTCCTTCATTTAGTTTTTATTACAGAAGGTTGTACATGCAATATGTAAGATATGCATTACAGGATTTCTCTGCCTTCCATCATACTAAGGAAAGACTATGAATCCGAAACAAAGCTCCTAGAAGTCATATTCATGATTTAGAAGGACTTGGCTATAGAAGAAATGCTCAGAGACATATAAGAGAGAGTTCAAAGCCCAGCAAGAACAATGTAATAGAAATCAAGGTCAGAGAAAATAATGAGGCATGGCTGAGAAGCTCTGTCAGAGGCTTTGCAGACCTTGATGTCCCCTTGGATGGAAGCATGGATTGACGCTTGTCAGTAAGAAGAGCATTAAAACTTTGCAATGCTCATTTCTGCAGCGTGGATTGGTGGTCATTTGATCGTAGAGAGTTCTATGTTTTATGAAAGATACACTCCAAAACAGTACAATGGAGTAGAGAACTGTGGGAAATAATAGTTGAAGAGTATGCACTTTTTTTTTGAAAACTGTATTAGTCACTAAATAAAATAGAAAATTTTATAAAAGTGAAATTTTAAAATATTTTAAAATAAAAATAAAAAATAGTATTTTATATTTTTTTAAAATATTGAATATTAAAAGAAATTTCATATTTGGAAAAAGCTAAAAGGTAGATATAATTTATATTTCACTTTCCTTTTCTCCCTACATCTGTTCAAAACTAAGATGATATTTACTAATATCTAAAAGATTATTGAAAAAAATCAGAGATGATTATGCAAAGCATTTAATAAAGTGGCCGTGTTTTAGAGAGCCTAATATGTTTATTAGGCTCTCCTCAATAAATAATCGCTTTTATAATTATTCTTGTTATTTTCATTTAAGAAATACAGAATCTGAGTCTCAGGAGTATTTTATAATTCAAGATAATGACACAAATAAATACCCAGAGTCAGTACCAGGATCTAAGCCTGTCTGAATGTAATATCTGTACTCTCTCCATCTTATCACATTTATTTTTCACCTCTCAGACTCTCTCAAAGCATTTAGTCTTTGAAACAATATACATTATAGCAATATTACCCAGAGAAAAAACATGTATTTTCACTTACTTAATAATTATTAAGTACATTCTAGTAGGTATTTTGGCTTTCTGTGATGTTTTAAAATCTTAAGTTATATAATAAATGATTTTACTAAGAAACACAAATCCTATTTACGATGCTGGTAAATGTTCTTTTTTTGGGGGGGCAGCTTAATGAAATGCACAATTCTATGTCATTTTTCCCTCAAGAGGTATCCAAGTAAAGGAAAAGGTTAACGTAAATTTCACAGAATTTCCAGAGAAATTGCCTCATATATAGGACATGTTGCATTTAACATCTTGCATAGCATCTGCCCTTAATTTTCAGCTATGAAAAGCTAAATGAAATGGCTATTAGTGTACAAACAGCATTAGGAGAGTGACTTGTTTCTTAATGCAGTTCTAGTAAGACTTGGAAGAAATCCCAACTCTGGCAAAGAGTGGAAGGATTTGGAGGAATTTTTGTTTGCTTGTCTTTCAGTTGAAATGTTGAAATCCCACTTAACTAGGATTCACAGTGTTGTCTTGTTCTTTAAGTACCAAGCAAATCTCAGAGATTGTTTTGAAGTGGATGATTTATTTCCTAATTATCAGGTGGTTAACAGATGAACAAAGGAAGAAATGTTTCCATTTGCCTATTAGTTAATAGAAAGTTTCTCTAAAATCTCTCTATTCACTCACACTATAATATATATATATATATTAAGTTCTTTACTAAATATGTCAAGACCCAGTTTCTCCATTATTTCATAGATTCTAAGTCCAGTGAATTTTAATTGAGTTGCATTCTAGAATTTCAGTCTTTGCAAAGGTGAAACTTAATAATAGATTTCATGGCACCCCCTGAAATATGAATATTACAAAAGTTCTTTCTCTATGAAAATCTTTGTAGAAATGCTGGATGTTTTCAGAACATCCATACCAATAAAGTAATGGTGTTTAAGAAGTACGATACAAATATGCCCAGAAAACACTTATGAGGTAGACATGTTTCTAGAATTTCACAGAATTATAGTTAGTATTATACAACAGGTAATTTACCAACTATTGTCGTGTGATGTGTCTTAATGTTGTGGTTATTGAGATTCCAAATAGCAATGAGATTTCCCTGACTTTAGTATACCAAAATGTTTGCTAGGATTAGACAAGTTATTATAACTCATTCACCATCTTATATTGTGTCCCTTCATACCCAGTCATCTATGAGATTGTTCCTGACTTCTCGCCAAGCTTTGAATTATATTTAAGTTCTCTTTCTAAGTAGTTTTATTTTGCTCGACTTTTGTACCACAAGTTGTGCCTTTGACATATTTAAATTTAAACTTCTCATTTGGATGTGGATGTGAAATAACAAGAATTCCTGAGGCTATGATCTGAAAGACAACAGCCAGGCTAGCAGCAAGAGAAGTTGAGATAACAACAGTGGGCACACCAAAATGAGCATGCTGTTAAGACACGTGTTCCTAGTTTTATGAACATATTATGGAGCTGACAGATGCTATGATAAATTTGTATAAAGACATTGTCTGCGGCATAATTTTTATGTATTCCCTTTAAAGCTGTAAGTGTGTGTGTCTGTGAGCAAATATGTATTAGCATACGTGCCGTTCCTCCTGCCTCGTGTTCTTTCTATGGGATACAACATTCTGCCACCTTGGCATCCCACAGAATTCAAACGTTTCCACACATCACTGATATTTGTAACACCTCTTATTTTTGTCATAAAAATATGTTGCATTATTTAGCTTCCCTTTGGGAAAAAAGTTAACACACACACACACACACACACACACACACACACACACAGAAACACCCCCCCCCCCCGTGGATTTGTGCTCTTAGATCTTGGCCTAATGTTGCTTGTCTACAATATTAAAGAAATAAAATCAGTGATGTCACAGAGCTAATTGATTCAGGTTGATTCATAATTTAGTTAATAATAAAAGTAATCTGCTTGATAGTCTTCTCCAAAAGGCTTCAAATTATTGCATTTTAAAGAAAGCTAAAAGGAAGCAACTAACATCTATTTCTAATTTTTTTAAATGCTAATCTAATGCAATTAGTGTACTAGGATCCTCTTCCTGAGTCCCACAGAACATTCATGATATGCCATAAGGAAACCCAGCCCCAGCTTTGCTGACTGTTAAGATAAATTTATCTTCCCCAGACTCAACTCTTAGTGCCTCTCTGCTAAGTCTTGATGAAGCAGCTAAATTAATCCCCCCAAAGGACTCTAAATTACCAGCTGAGCTTCCTTGGAACCTTCTTACAAACAGGCACTATGTTCTGTGTGAAGAAAATTTCACTTCACGTTTGCTCAAACACCTTGGTTGTCTGAGTGTTGATAGAGTATCCTATACTATTCTTTACCATATTCTACATTACCAGTATTATTCTTTTAATTCTGAAAAAAATCCCCTAGAATTACATATCTGTGTATGTATGTATATATAGTGTTCATTGACATACTTGTATACATGATATTCACATATGTATTCATATATATGTAAGTCTTTAATAAAATAGTATATTTTATTACTACAATGTATTATTAAGGGAAGAGTGGCTCTGATTATAGGATCCATTAAAACTACTGTATGCAACATTTTACAAGGCGAACAAACCCCCTTTGTATCAATCCTACTTATTCTTTCCTGGTATTTTATCAACTTCATTCAATTTAACTGGAGCAATGTTTGAATTGCCCATGCAAATTAAATTAGGTAAAACAACTCTTTTTTAATTTAGATGACTGATAATGGCCATGATTATTTTAAGCCTTTTGTAACTTTTAGTTTTAATTATTTTTTTCTTTTAAAATATAGGAGAAATACTCTAGAAAGTATTCTTAGTCCAGCCGAGTTATTTATTTTGTATGATACTGACTTTGAGTGGCTTAACATACTGTCCACTAGCATGGCTTATTACACTGGGATACATAAAAAATTGATACGATATGCAGTGTTATGCCTAAGTGAAAGGGTTTAAGTATTATCTTTAAACTCCCTGTTTCATTCTTATTTCCATGCTTATACAGTATACTTCACTCAAATTTAATTATTTAAATAAGAAAATGTCCTTTAAGACAGAAGAAAGGATGATAAATATTTCACTTCAAAATTACCTCAAATTCAGGATTAATATTAAAGTTATTTAACTAGATGTTTTAATTTTAGCCTTACTTAAACTACAGTTCTGCATCGTAGATAACACGTGAGATGAATAACATTGAGAAATGTGCTAATCTTGCAAAAATAAACCAAAGCAGTTTATTGTAGAATAATCTGAACATTTGGGAAATATAATAGATATGGAAAAAAATAGAAAAAATCCTTATGTCACAAAACATAACTACCCTAATGATCGCAAGCAACCCCAATCTGGCTCCAGGGCTTTGATTTATTTTGATAATGGACTATGCCCAGAACAGCTAATAATGCAAATCTATAAAAATGTTGTAATGTGGTCCAGGTGGCAATAATTTTCATAGATGATTACAAAATTTTATCTTCTACTCCCTGAAACATAGCAAATATAATATATATCTTCGATTTTGAAGGCCTGGTTCCTTCATTTTGTTAATAATAATTGGTACGGTTTTGTGACCAGGACAAAATAACCCAAATTAAGAGCAAGATAACTCTATTTTTTCGTCTGGAGTTGCAATACCTATCTTAATGCACTATTAACTAATCATAAAATAAAAATAATAGTCTTGTTCTGAAGATTGTGCATCTCAAATATGCAAACAGGCTCAGGAATGTCTTAGGTATCCAGACATCTAGAGTAGGTCTCCGCAGATCAGAGATGATGGAATCTGGAGCAAGGTCCTTTGTTGAGGGTGGATGGTGAGCAGAGAGTGAACACGTGGTATAGCTGAGGGTCTAGACGGAATGTTACTCCAGCATTATAGGGGTACTATAGCAATGGTCCCCCTATGGATGACCTAATGGGTGTGGCACTAGCAAGCTTTTGTTCCTCTCTAGCAAGGAAGTTTATGCAGAACTTCGAATATGGACATATTTGGATTTGTACATTAGATCTAACACTCTTAATTTATATTATATCCCAAATGAAATGGTGCAGATTTCCAGTCACTATAACGCTGGGATGATGAACTTGGACAAAATTTGGAAACCCCAGGCAGGCAGACTGACGTCATAAATAAGGTCTGATATCAAATAACAGGGCCCTAAGCAATGGGCTGGAGTTCAAGCATAAGAACTTAGTCTCCAAGGGTCCTACTTTAGTCTAAGTGGACCTTGGTGTCCTCATGGTTTCAAAGAATGAGAAAAAGTAGCTAAGACTAATGCAAAGGTAGTTTTAAAACAAAGCAAAAGACCTATTACAGTGGAGGCTAGGTCTTGAAAAAATGTCCAGTTTTCTAATCATGAAGAAATCAGCTCCCTAAAGAACCCAGTGCTGAGCTGCAAACTGAATTCAGTACCTCCGACTATGAAAGAGGGGTAAGCTGAGTCTGGGTTGGGAGTGTGTGTGCTGGGGTGTTTAGTGGCAAAATTGCCCATAGTATTCACTTATCCTAGAAGTCCTAGCCTTGTCACATCATGTCAGAGATTCTTTATTGTATCCTCAGATTCCTTTGTCTTCCTCAGGACCACACCCTGGAGCTATGGAGTATCAGGAGAATGCTCCAGGAGAACTCATCCTTCACATGTGTAAATTCAGTAGAGGGAGGGGGGCTGATAGCATCACTCTGCCAGTCTTCCTCATTGTTTAAAAGATCTGCCTGACCACTCATTTTCCATTGGATTCAAAAATTCATTCATTTTGTTTGCCTTCCCTTTTAGACTTTAGTTCAGCAATTTAGTTCTAAAATGTTATGCTTCCTCACAAATAATAGAGTAAGGCATAGTTATTTACTACTTATAATGACTCAAAGTTTTGCATTTAAGAATTCTATCCAAACACTAACCAGTCTAAACTACACACTTAGTAGGGAAAAAGATAGAAAGACAGAAAGAAGTTGACATTTGTTATTCAAATTGTTTATCTTCAGTCTGAGAGCCAAGTTACATTTTTATTCATATATCTATATCTATCTATCTATATATATACATATATACTATGTATGTACAACATATTTTATATTATATACAATATATAATGTTATATATATTATATATAATATATATTACACACATACAGAAGGTGTCAAAAATGCGTATACATTTAAAAAAGGAAAAAGCTATTAAAATTGTAATACTCAATATATACCGACAACAAAAGATGAATACAAGTCACGTTTGACTTCTGCAATTACAAGAGATGCTCAAACTGGTTGCTATCAGTGTCTACACACTTCCCATTACCACGAACTCCTGCTTGAACAACATTGACCATCTCTTAAAATGTGTATACATTTTTTTGTCACCCCTGGTGTGTATGTGTGTGTGTGTATATATATATAATCATGAGCAGCATCATTTCATCTTATTTTAAATTGTTGGTGCTTAGAAAAGAACAACTACAAAAAAAAAAAAAAAAGACTCAAAATTTTAATGAATTCCAATATAGTATGGCTTAACAGCAGTAATTGAAAAGCTAATTTGTTTAGTAATGAACTTTATCTGCAGAGAGAAAAGACAACAAGACCATAACTGAATTTAGCTGCAATGTCTTACTCTCCAGTTTTAAGCCAAAAAAAAAAAAGTAATGGAACTTATAGAACTTGCTTATGCCATTTTTCAGATTCGTTAATAATAATCATGTTTTGCTTTTTCAAAATTTATACTACATGCAGTGATGTAGACGCTAAGAACACGATGACAATAATACTATTCATTGTTCAATAACAAACAGTCAACCACTTTCTGAGCAAATTAGAGGTATAGGGCCTTATCACAATAATGAATGATCCCAGTGTTGAACCAGATTTTAATGATATAGATAAGATTTGAACACAAATACTTGCAATGTAGGGAATAATGGGGTTGTTCGAATATGAGGGGATGGACAGTGCATATTTGGTCTCGGCCTGGAAGGAAAAAGATGGTTAAGATTTAACCAAGTAAGTGTGAAGGAATTAAAGTGATTCTTAGCTGTTTTGGGAACAATTTTGACCATCATTTTCCTCTCCCTTAAGAAATATTTAGCAATATATGGAGACATTTTTGTTTGGCGTAACTGGGGGAATGAAACTGGCACTTCGTAAGTAGAAATCAAGGATGCTGATAAGCATCATATATTACACAAGACCCGCGAAATGATTCACAAGATAAGTAGGTAGGCTAAGAAGCAGCTAGAAGCATGTAGTGAAGAGAACATATTCATTTTGCTGTTTCTTCATAATGTATTTTAACTGGACGAATAAAATCATATTTTTTAGGTAACTAGAGATAGTTCTCTAAAGATGTAAATTTTTGTAGAGAGAAGGTACAACTCTAATCTAAGCTTGAGTATAGGAAACAAAACCCATCTCTTTGGAATTAGAACTATCAGAGAAGAAGAAACTTTGCCAGTGGACAGTGAACAACAAAAAGTTGAATATAAGTCAAAAAACTAAAGGATAAAGAATTAAGAGAGTAGACGCCAGACGTCCCAAGGTCCTGTTCGTTCCATGGGTTATAAGATGGTTTCTGCCACCTTGTCTAAATGGATATAACTCTGAGACACTCAGCCCTCTGAATAGTTAGTATCTGAATAGTTAGTATCTAGATGTATATAGAGAATCTAGAGGAGATGGAAAAATAGCAACATTTCTCAGATTTAGTCTCAAAATGGAGAGACTCGATTATATGTAGTAGTCTTTTATTTGATGTAAGTTGATTTCCTGTGTATTTTACTGAATACATGCTAAGTTTTCTGCTATATGCTAACACTGATATGAAATGTTAACTACATTCAGACCTTGTGTCAGAAATCTAATCACACTTTCCTGAATCTGTCCCAATAATCATTGGTGGCAATTTAGCCCTATTCAGCCAAGTGGGATGGCCATAATCTAAGAAGTCTCTCTGGGACTGGCCTCAATCCACAGAAAGTGATGTGAAAACGACATTCCATTCCTTCTTTGAGGGTCATTTTCTCATCTTTCTGCTTTCCTAAGTATGAAAACAGAGATGTACAGAGCTAGATCATTGTGTAATCTCCAGACGTAGCCCCTCCGTGTCTGCTTCACGCCTCGTGTTTTTATCTCTAAGAAAAGATGTGTATGTTGCTCACTCTTTGCACACAATATTCACATTGTAATTTTATAGGTTTCAAGTTATATGTAAGCTGAAAACACAACTGAAATAAGTTTGAAAATGAGTACAAAAGGACAAAGGAAATATGTTATCAACATCACTATGAAAATAGAAATGGTAATTAGAATAAAGAGAAAACAAAGCCTGCCACAAGAAAGAATGATCCAGCACAAGCCATCAATAGTGCCAAACTTGAGAAACACCTGGAATAACGAACATTCTAGGTAGAAGGAAGAGTACTCACAGAAACAAGGCTTGGGGGGGTGGATTGGTGGCTCAGTTGGTTAGAGCGTGAGCTCTAGGCAACGGGGCTGCCGGTTCGATTCCCACATGGGCCAGTGAGCGGCGCCCTCCACAACAAATGAAGTCAATGAGCTGCCGCTGAGCTCCTGGGTGGCCAGATGGCTCAGTTGGTTGGAGCACGTCCTCTCAACCACAAGGTTGCCAGTTCGACTCCCGCAAGGGATGGTGGGCTGCGCCCCCTGCAATTAACAATGGCACTGGACCTGGTGCTGAGCTGCGCCCTCCATAACTAAGCTTGAAAAGACAACAACTTGACTTGGAAAAATTGCTGGAAGTACACACTGTTCCCCTTCCCCAATAAAACCTAAAAAACACACACAAAAAAACAAGGCTTGGGGCCTTTGGGAAATTGCAAATGGCATAGTTTGCATGAGGTCTCGATTTTGTGAAGGACTATAAAGTAAGCTAAGGCTGGGAAGACAGTTTACAACAATCTTCAATGCGAGATTAAAGCATTTAAATGTCTTGGTGGTTGGCCTTCCCTATACCACCTGCTAAAAATGTTTCACATTTGATATAATAGAATGTAAAAAATATCTTTCATTTGTTAAACAATGTTATTTCAAATATTCAATAGGCTTCATTCTTTTCAAATAGTTTTTCCCTTCATAGTGTAAAGAATGAACAGGGCATCTGGCAACATAGTCAAATAAGTCCTTGGAAAAATGTTCTTATGATGTGTCAGTTTCCTTCAAACTTATTTATTTATTTTAAAAGAAAAGATTATTTCCTCAGATAAGTGCTAGAATTCTAACTTAAGCCTTTCATGGTTCTGGCATGATTTTCTCTATTAAATAATTATTTATATGGCATTTTCATGATTATTTTAATTACACATAAGTAGTGTGTAATATCTGTACAGAGCTAACTAGTTTCGTTGCTCGACCTCAAAAAGAATGAAGATAAAATGTATAGTTACTTATTTCATTTCAATTAACTTTTTAAAAAGCCTTGCTATACATGCCTTAGTACAATTATTTGTTTATAATTATCTGCATGTGTCAAGTCATGATAAACTCTTAAGATCAGAGAAACTTTTTATCAGATGATACACCCTTCTTAAAAGGTTTGTCCTCTAATTATAGAATTATGTGTGTGGATATTATACATAATATCATTTCTAGAGCGTTCTCATATGGTACACATTCCCTTTTAAAAACCAACGTAACTTTTATAAACATATAAATATAATCAAATTTAAGAATTAATACATGTCATTTTGAACATTTGATCTTCACACATAATGTCAAATCAAAATTATTTTAAAATTCAAATGCAAATGTGAAATAATCCACTTTTTATGTAAGCTCAAAAGATTTGAATTTTGCCATAAAATAATGTTTTATCTTACAATCTATTTCATGGACAGTAATAAATAACATAGGTTTTATGTGACAACTGTTTCACTATGATTGGGGAATCTTTACTCAGATAATAAAAGTAGTATTTGAACACATTAAAAAAAATAGAAATTTAGCAAAAGTTATGTAGGGTGGGGAGAAGCATTAGAGAGGTTTATTTTTTGCTGTAGAATTTGCCTCTAGATGCTAACTCCAATTACATCATGTTATGCAACTGTATTCTACATCTGCTTCAAAAACTCAATTCAAGATATTAAAATAAACTTTCCACGGGTTGTTTTTTTTTTGTTTTTTTTTGATTCAGACATTGCTTCTTACTTACATACTCAGTTTAATAATCACAGGAATTAAATTCTGCCTTTTTACAATTTTTCCATCCAATCTTTTGTTCCTACTTCCTTTGCTTCCTAAAGCTCTCACTTCCTCATTCACATTCACTCTCATCTTCGGTTGCTAGCGTTTCTGTAGCTCCTTTTCTCTCATATTAAAACTGGTCAGGATTTTTTCCATCCAGAAAAAAACCCAATTCAACTATCTTGCCCTGAAAGTTCTCACCCTGATCAATTTCTGCTTCCTCAAACTCTGACTTTTAAGTTTCTATTCTATTACTTCAGTTTGGTTTTCAAGTTTCCCCCTATAAGCTTGTTGAATGAAATTGCCTTTTTTTGCCGATGGTATCTTTAGAGTTTAAGGAAACATTTCTTTCTTTTTCACCAGTTGTCTCATTTATCATTATGCTTCATTGCCCTCCGTTTCTCTTCATATTCCTTCCCCTTTATATCAAATTGGACCTGGGTTTCAAAGTCACTACATGAAAATGCTTCTCTTCACAAAAAATGTACCCCCTCTCATACAAAACCTCAGGAACTAAGTAGTTATTTTATTTCAAAAGGACATAATTGATCACTTTCAATAATATATTTTAACAAAAATTATGATATAAATAACCATTGTGTGCATTAAAATATTTAGGTATTTAATTTTATCTTTTGATTGTAAATATTCACGAGTTAATTAATGATGCCTATTTTAAGAATGTATTTTTAGAATGAGGACCATTGGAGCCTAACTTCTCAGTGTCTTTTAAAAAATTCAGATAAACATTTGAATTGAGAAACTGTCAATATCTAGGTCTCATTTACCTACTGGTAATGCTATTCCAGAACACTTTTATGGTTGTAAAAATCTATCGTCATTTCCCTGCCCATTGCTTCCACATTCATTCAGTAATCTTGCCATCTGTTTCACTGCAATGGCAGCCCCAGAGGGCAGGGAGCTATCTTATCTGTGCAGTGCCTTATGTAAGTGTGGATTCTCTGTCAGCATTTAAAAAATAATAGAACTTCAAATAGGCTTGATTTAAGCCTCCCTAGTCAGCAGTTAGTCTCCATGACATGAATCACTCTTTCAAATGGTAATTTGCACCTGTTACCTTCATCCACAGGTTGGAAAACACACCTTAATTAATTACACCCTTGCAATGTGGGAGATTGTATCCTCAATGCTGAGACAAGGAGACTAGGGCATAGAGAATCAACAGCTTTTCTGATATTTCAAAGCAGATATTTCAAGAAGAAAATTAGAATTCAGGTCACTTTTCGTAGAGTGATCGATGAGGCTCTTTAGGAATCTGTGTCTTTTGTGGCAGAAAACATGGTGATGGCATCCCTTCCAGTAAGAGATGTACTTGTCCTTAGCTTATTCTGTAGCATCAATTCAATATGACCTCAGAGAACATCTATGCTTCTTAATAGCACTTTTCCTCTCCACTTTGGCAGTGGCTGATGTCATCCACAGAACCAAAGAGCAGGTGGCATGCAAATTACAATTAGGTGAACATAGCATTAGAATATAATTCCCCAAATGGTGATGCTGCCGTGCAATTAAGCTGCAACTAAGGGACGAGTATCTGACATCAGATAATCATTTAATAAAGGAAAATGGGAGGCAGTTTATTATTTTAAAATGCATGTTCTTTAAAGTTCTTTCAGGATGAGGAAGGATTTTCTTTACAAACAAATGATCTTAAAATGTTTGTGTGTAATTATGTTTGGCACAGTTAGTAAAATGTTTATGATAGTGATAAGTGTTTCTTTGGTGTACGTCATTAGATGTTCGTAAAAATGATACATGGACTTTCACCTTAGATTTTTCACTGTCAGGGAAAGTGTTGTCTGGATTCATATGCTTTTTGTTCCTTGAAGTTGAACAAAATCTTAGGAAGTGCTAAGATAGAAACTTTATAAGGTATTATAAATGTCTTTTGCATCAATATGTGCAGTGTGTCTTTATTATTTTAATTAATATATTAATAATAGCTTAACTAGTATTTTGCTTGGTATTATTTGTTGTTTTTCACTGAAAGTAGAAAGTAAGAAATTACAGTTCTTGAAGTATAGCAATAATAGGTTCCACCTCCAAAAGACACAGAAAGCAACACCACACACACACACACACACACACACACACACACACACACGAGTTTTTGACAGTAGATATTAAAATCTTACTGTAATTATTACTTACATTATTCATTATAAACCTATACAATTATTTAAATATGCTATTAGAATCATAAAGTAAGAGGTGAAAACAAATACAATTTCTTCCTTAGTGGTAAGAAGCTTAAATATAAGCAAAATAAATACAAAGCTGACTGAGGGAGTATTTGAGATGGAGTAAGAAATAATATAGATAAGAATAGTGTTTATTGATACCTTATTTTTCTTTAAAATTTAAAATATACGGTATGCATCTCCAAAAATCATATTACTTTATGTTTTCCATTTAGGAATGAATATAAATGTTACCATACTTTATATAGTCTTCTGTGATTTGATTTACTCACCAGAAATTTTGTTTGTGAGATTAATGCATGTTGATGTAAGTAGCTATAATTTCACTGATTTTTAATTGTTTATAGCATATTCTTAAAAGCCTACATGAGTTTACTTTTTGATTCCTCTATTGATATACATTGAATCATGTCTAGTTCTTTGCTATAACTAACAATGCTCCTATGTATACTCTGTAGTATGTATTTTAAAACCCTAGCTCTACCACAAATCTGTTGTTAAACCTGGGATAAGCTACTTAATTTCTCTGACTTGAAGGCTCCTTGTAGTTTAGAAATGATCATAGCAACTTACCACACAAAAAGTGTTTGCAAAGAGAAAATATTAGATAATACATACAAAGTACTTAGAACAGCACCTGCCCATAAGTGCAAAACAAATATTATCTATCATTATGTTATTTAGATAGTTTACCCCATTATAATATTTTACCCCAAAGCAGTGAAACCATCTCTATGTGGATCAATGACCCTGAACATTAGAAGATACTGTCTTTTTTACTCAATATGTTTTGAAACACCAAAATCATAGATTCAATTAAGCATTTGTCTTTAGTATTGTAGAGTTCACTGTACTTTCATGAAATGGTGGGGACATTTGAGTGTTCATTTCTCCACCATCAGATGTGAGAATGAGAGTCTTTGAAGGCTGAAAGCCAACTGAAGGCTCTTCCTCAAGAAGAGGACTCATGGCTTGAAGTAGGATGGTCTGTTGTCCATAGTTTATAGTTTTGATGTCTTTTCTGCAGACCCAAATCTAACTCCTACTACTCTCCTGACTCTTATTCTTATCTCTGGAGCAATGTAAAAGAATTCCTTGACTACACACATTCTAAATTTGTTAGAAAAACAAAAGACTTATTTTTTTCTAATTGTTTTGTTGGATGGTGTATGTGTGAAGAAAACAATCAGCCACATTTCCTCTTAAGCTGAGAGTAAATTAGATCCAACAGTCAGATGATTATATATATCCTCAAAGCAGGATAGGTAAATTGCAATAACATCAAGCCAACAGAATTGCTGGGGATTACAGACGAAGGTTGTGCTCACTTAACCTGGAATCTGACCTCAGTTTAAAAATCATCGGGTTAGATATAAGCAGAGCTTCCAAAAGGGGTTCTAGGATTGTATGGCGTTGCCTTCTGTGTCAAGGGATCAAATGCCTTGGCCTGAATGTGTATTTATTAGGTAAATAAGCTTCATTGAGATATAATTTTCATAATGCAATGAAATGCACAAATTTTTTTCTCAGAGTATATTTCAGTGAGTTTTGACAAATATGTACACACATATAACCACCACCCCAATCAAGATATATGTTCCTCAGATAATGTTTCCTTGTGTCTCTTTGCAGTCTCCCCTCATCCCTCCTCATAGCTCTCTGACCCACCTTGGCAATCACTTCTGTGATTTTTATTACTGTCTATCAGTTGTACCTGTGCTAGAACTTCATGTAAATGGAAGCACACTAATGTAAACTTTTGTGTCTTTTTATTTTTCAGCAAATTGTGACATTTGTAAAAGGAGAGAATGCTTTTTCATTGGCTTGTGCTATAAAATTCACTTAAAATTTGTACATGTACACTGATTGAAATCATAAATCATTTTAGTGCAAATATTTATTAATAGTATATTGAGTTAGTTGAAGTAAATTATAAAATGCTTCACCTGAATGCATAATGCATATCTACCATTAATCAGAAATTGGAAAGATTTCTTGAGTTTAGGTTAGAGTTGGCCAAACCAAGAAGAGGCAAAAATTTAGTCATCCCTCAATTCATTAGGTAGGTTTTTACTCATCGCATGCTTAAGCAGCCTTATAATTTAGTAATGTTCTTATAATCTGGATCATTTGAGCTAAACATACTGTTATTAAAGGCCAAAGTGCCCAGATTAATGGCCTCTTGTGTGTGTGTGTGTGTGTGTGTGTGTGTGTGTGTGTATATTTTTTTTTTTTTTCGGTTTGGACACAAAAAGTCAAAATTAGAAAAACGAAATCATATGCCACTTAGTAATGAAATGTTTTCCCCTGAGTCATCATTCAAATGATATGTGTGATGAGAAAATACCTGGAGCAGAAAAGCACATGGGGATACAGAGCCCAGGAGAGGGGCTGAAAAATTTTATCAACTTTGTGAGGAAAATTCAAGGGAATTTTGATAGTATTGACTTCCCTTTAACAGGACTTGCACAAAAATATTACTCTTTAAACTTTGAAAAGTCTATAATGCTAAACCAATTTACAACAAGAACTGTGTAGGGATTTTGTTTTGTGTATGCTCATCCATTTACATGACTCTTAGGATGAAATTCTACATTAAGTGCTGTTTCAAAGAGGGTGCAGTATACATTTTTTTCTGAAATGTGTTTCTTCACAAGAGAATTACCTAGTGTATATGATACATACGATTTACCTACTGTTAGAATTGTTTGCTTGGTTATTCTTCTGGGGATGCTTTATACATGATGAAAATGTTCTCATAGAGTGCTGGCTTAATATTCAGATATGAGTACTTTCTTTTTCTTCACCTCACCGTCTTCTACTCTGTACATTTTAAAGAGCAAGATCCTGGTTTCACATGTTGAAATCCAGTCGTTGCTAATTATCATGGCTGCAATTTCCAACCTCACAAAGGAAAATTAAATCATGGACTCTTGAGGGCTGGAAACCATGAACAATTCTAGAAAAGAACCCTGAAGGAGCACAACACAGCAGACAAGTTGAAGTTTAGTGGGGCCAGTCCTGCAAATAAAAGCATTGCTCCCAAGCATGCCAGTGCTTCCATTGGCATTCCTTTGCTAATTACTCACATTTTCATTAAGGCAGGGTGATTTCCCCTCCAATAAACTGTTCCAATGTGCTTATGTAGCTTTTCAGCCCAATCAACATGCTTCTTTATGTTGAAGATATAGAAATGCCACTGAATGATTTGAGTTATTTCTAAAGAAAGTAATTCTGCTTTATAAAAGCACACTGTAATATTTCTAAGGAATAAATAAACGCTATATAAGGAGCATAAAACAAACCAAGGGTTAAAGAAAAGCTTTCTGTTCAGAGAATTGAGTATATAATTTCCTTCCAGAGACTCATGTGCAACAGGGGACAAATGGTAGCGATGGGAATAGGAAAGTTAATCAGAAAGGTAATCATGTGAATCCAGGCGGCATTCCCTCTGCAACTAGACACTAGTGTTTCTGATCGACAGAGTGTTCATCGAGTTAGGGCACTAAGGCTTCCATCAGCTGAGTGTGTAGCCTGGCTCAGTAATGTGGAAATGCGAAGCAGTCAGTCACTCAGTATCATTTGAATATGTACAAGTTGTGAAAAGTGTGATTTTAATTTATATGTTTGTTTGTTATTTGAGTGATTATTATTTTCTTTCTTCTTCTTCTTCCTTTTTTTTTTTCCTGGTAAGATCGGAGAGTAGCAAAAGCTTAGCTATGTAGCTACCCCTAGTAATCATCAAAATATTAGAGTATCAGCAGTGAGTCAGATATTCTTGTTGCTAAGACTTTTTTCCCCACAGAAGTATCTCATTTCCTTTTGATCTTTGCGTGTTGCCTCGGTGATTGTTAATTACATTGACATGGTGAATATTTGACATTTTGGTGAATAGTGTTGTGGTAATTCATCAAAATCATTATATATAGGTTTCTGTTTAGGTATATGCATACAGAATACATATTATATACATGTATTTATGTATGTATGTGTATGCATTTATGAACAGTTTATGCTTCAAGTAAAGAGAATCTCCTAGCTTATTCTCCCTGGAGTTTATGCTGAGCATTGGGGAAAGATCATATATGAATGTTGACCTCAAGGATTTTGCTCCTTTGTGGGAGAGAGCTACACAAAAACAAATGTGATATTTAAAAAGTGTAATAACTATCATAAAAATATGGATAAATTTCAGTGATAGATAACAGAATAAAGACATTGCTTTCAGAAAAATAATGCACATAAAGAACTTAGTGTCTGGTTTAAAGTAGTCTGAGTTGCTTGTGTTATCTTTATGTGAGGGGATTAAACAGATTTTCATAGAGTAAATGGCATTCACCTGCAGAAGAAAAAATATATAATTTGTATATATGAACATTGAGAAAAGGCAGGAATAGCATAGAAAGATGAATAAAGGTGAAAGAAAACACTTAATCTGTGTCAACTAATATTACAATTGAATGATCATAGGGCACAGAAAATATTAGGAAGGTAAAATGGGTCCAGATTTACAAGGTCTTCTATAATTAAGAGGAAGTTGCATATGAGAAAAATAGTACAGAAAACAAATGTACAAAATATGATAGCTAATTTGATGAGAAGGCAAATTAAAGGGAGGGTTCTAAGAAAATTATTGGTGAGTTAATAGACATTAACACATTTAGAGAACAGAAAATATAGAGAATTGACTTATGGAGGTATTTGATGTGTTTAATTTCTGACATAATGTTTGAGGTGCTTAAAATATTTTAAACATAGGAAGATGACCAGGAATATAGGGAGAGGAGGGAGAAAAAAGAATTAAAATCTATGACAAAGATAAATTTAGAAATATAGGTACACAAACCATCCTCATGGAAGTGAGTTTAAAGGCACGGAATTTCTGAAACAATTATAGAGATGAACAAAAAAAAAAGACAAATACTGTGGAGAGCAATTAAGCTTAGGGAATGTGTATATGTGGGTGGATGTAAGACTGACTTAAGAGGAACATTCAGAGAAGGAAAACCAAGAAAGTCTGACATCATGAAGGCCAAGGAGTTTTCACCTGTCTCAGTATTTTCAGGTGATTAAGAGAGGATGAGTCCTGAGCAGACTATTGAGTTTATAAAGTAAATCTTTATACACTTTCAAGAGAACACTCTGGCATGGCAAAGGCACAGGTTAAAATGTAAGGAGCTTAAAACTGGATGGGAGATTAGAGAATGGAGACTGTTGCATGGAGTTTACATTTCTCCAAGGATGTCTTATGATAAGAGAAAAGCGAGAAGATGGCAGCTTCAGAAGGAATTCATGCCAGAAAGTAGCACTCTGTTTAATAGATAAATGCTGCCTATTTAAATAAATACATACGTAGGTAAATAAATAATAGTGGTGCATGCCATTGAGGCAAAATAATGACAGGTTCATGTAATATAACAAATTCCACATTTTGGTGGGTAGCAAGAAATTAGTAAATTGTGCGGAAGGCCAGGTGTACTCAGCATTAACAAAGTGGATTTCAAAATTTATGTTCAAGGCTGCACGGAGAAAAGCAGAGGTATAACACTATTGGTGCACATTTTAAAAATATACCTTTTTTATAACAATATATTGTTAATCATATCCCATATTTCTATGAAAATGCGGAGTATTTGACAAAAATATATTTTTCATCCTCCCTTTTCATTTCCTTTATTCATTTAATTATCAGTACAAACACGTAAAACAGACTAACAAGACACTGGTTTTATATTTCATTGATGGTTATTTCTCCGTTTGCTCATGCCAGAGGGCTAAATACTCTCAATTTTATGTATTTTATATGATTTTTTAAAAGATAGTAGTAATTTATTTTATCTTGGATAATAAATTAGAACCGTACTTGTAAACTACTGAGTAATTGCTACTACTAAGTGGTGGAACAATTTTAGTATTCTTAGAAATATAATTTGGTGTTTTAGTAAATAATTATAAAATAATCTCTATGCTATTTAATTGGTTATTTGGACTAGTTTCTTGGGAAAGTAAATCTAATTATAAGATTCATTGTAGCTTTCTTTCCTTTTTTTTTTTTGTTAATTTTGGGCAAAGTTAGTTACTTTTATGTACATATTTCTCAATTTTCCAGAGCTGAAACACAAATGCAAAGAGGAAATGCAGTGGCTTTTTGGCCCCTCATTCCCTGCACTGGGTTTAACATCCAGCAACCAAGGTTTGGAGAGTCACTCCCAAGCCTGCTATATTACTTTGACTTTCACCTCTGTCATGCCTCTTCTATGGCTATGGCATGATAAGCAGAATGGCAGGCTAATACAAATCATGGCAACATATTTTGAATCTTCTGTTGCACACAATTCCTGATTTGTTATAGGTTTGCATGGGTATGTGTTAGTAAAACATTTTTGGTTGAAATCCTCAATACTAAGCCATGATGCTCCCTATATGTTCAGCTATTGCAACGTTATCTTTCCTGTACTTATGAAAACCAAAACTACACTATCTATATCCTTGCATTAAATTTGATAGTATTACAAAGGCTGCCTTTTGAGGAAAAGTTTGAAGAATCAGTGTGAATAATTCTTTAATTGCATTGCGTTTTCTTAAAATTCTGAAACTGAAAGGCAGTGATACCATGATACAGAAAAGAACATCAATTTACCTTCAGAATTCTCAGATAGATAACTGGTGTCAAATTTCAGTAGCATCCTCAAGAGGGCACTGTCACCTGTTTTATATAGTTTATAATTGTATCTTTTATTGATAAGACCCTTTGCAATACATGAAGAGTGATTTTAAACTATTTCTGTCTGGAACGCACTGTTTCATTCTTTACATCATTTGCAATCTTGCTACCTATAGCAACCCTGCCTATCTATTGTTACCTGGTTGACTTGTGTATGAGTAAGTTAGCAACATTTGACTGATTTCATATCAGTAGCATTTTGTAGGTTGTTCCATCTATCAAAATAGCGAAGGCTATTTAAATCTTAGCTGTAACTTAATCGAACGGTATGTTTGAGCACTCCCTTTATGCTTATTATTAATGAAATAGATATGTGTAGGTAGTTAAGTTTTGGCAATGAAATTTGAGGCTTAGCTAGGATAAATATTCCAGTCTATGCCTCCTTAGTAAGACATTTGTGCAACATCCTACTTAACATTAATTATTCTCATGTTTGTATTAAGATGCAGCTTATAAATGATTTTACTTTCTATAATAAGTATACACACACCATGTTTAACTCTGGAGTCAGACCTCTTGGGTTTAAGTAGCGGTTCCATTATTTATAGAGGATGTGAATATGGACAAATGACTTCTGCTTGGGTTCTTATGAGGATTATATATTATAAAGATTATGTTAAACAAATGTTATTAATATTACATATTTCAAAACTTCTCCATTGCACTTGCCATACTCAAATGATCTGACTTTTAGTTTGTGCAAAGTGTGGTTGTTTTCCAGTGATTGAAAATGTTTAACTTTGTTTCAAAGTATACGTAATGCCTTCGATTACTTAGGCATAGACTTAAAAAATCCTCATGTTTTGAAGGCATTTCTAAAAGTATGTATACACACACATACACACATAAATTTTTGTGGAAATTCTGTTCTAAAGTGACTTAGATTTAATTATCCAAAGAGGCAAATTCTTTTGAAGTGAGTATTCTAAAGCATAACAAGTTAAACATTTTTAAATACATTATTTTTGTTTAAATGGTACTTAAATCCATCATATTAAAATATATCCTTCTCAAAAGAGAAATGATTCTAACGTAATATTTTATTTTTGCACAGAAATAACTATAAATTTATACATTACAAATCCATCATAAGAATATATAAGCATGCAAATGGTTTATTTAATAATTGATATACAGAGATAAAAGAGAATGAAAGGACTATAGTTGCTACTGTAACTTTCTGTACACAATAGTGCTTATTTATATTTGATTTTGACAGTATTTGGGTACTTAAATTTGACAGTATATGGTTTCAAGTTAACTAAGATATTTACAATTTTTTAAAATTAGGTTTAATTTTCAAATACATGAAACTTTCTTTGTCCTCTGGCCATAGAAATACGACATAACAGAAATTAAAACAAAACAGATAAGATGGACTCTAAATGTTCTTGAAGATTAAACTAATGAAGAACTTCATGTGGATTTCTCCTCAGCTGTTGTTGAGGGCAAATACTCAAAAGCAAATCCCCCTGCATTTGTCCACTCTCTAATAACATGATTGTCAATTCATAATCTTCAAAGTGCCCACCAGTGCTCTCAAAACTAGGTCATCACTTACTTTGTTTCTTTTTTTAATTTAAGGATTACAAACTTTGGACATGCACAGCTGCCTCTTTTGGACAAATGCTCACTGTAACAAGAGTCACTGTCTCTGCCTTTCCCTGATTATCTAATTACTGTTACTCCATAGAAATCAAACAATTGTCATTTCTCCTTTCTCAGAACTTACTTCTCAAAATGCACTCAACTGTAACAAAAGAGAAATACAGTAGGGGCAAAGAGAGAGACTGCTCAGTTAGTGGATTGATTGATTGGATGGCTGATTGACTTTAGAGCTTCCTGTATCAATTCATCCTTTCTAAAGTTTGAAACCAATGTTGCTTCCTGGAGTTCCGCAGGGCCTTATTTAATTGGATGTCTCTCATGATTACGAGGGCAAATACATCAGGTGTCTTTACCTATACTTCACTCATTTTGATCATTTCCTTCCTTGACACTAGTATTTATTTCTAAACTCAGAACTAACTTGAGAGAGGTAAGAAAGTGATTTAAGTTCCCATTTGAAAGAAAAATGTCTTTGATTTAATCTGTGTAATGATTCCTCAATTAACATTTCAATTTATTTTATTTATTTATTTTTAACAATTCAGGGCTGTAATTCCGGTCCCTGTTTTATATTTCAACAGTTAGTTTACATTTTAGAAGAATACTGTAAAGAAGAAGTGACACAACAATTACACGTGTGTTTTGTACTTTCTTCCAGGTTTTCTAAAGTCTTACAGACGGTAAGCACTTTGAAGAAAAGGAAAATAAAACTGTCTTTCTCTGTTTCTAGCACATGTCTTTTGCCGGAGTACTCTGATGCTTTGGGTTCCTTACTGCATGCCTGATTAACACTATCCCATCGTGCTTGATGGGATGGGAGATACCACTTATTCTGTCTCATTAAAAAGCATTCAGATAAGCTCGCCCCCCCCAGTTTATTGAGGTATAATTAATTCAAAAATCAAATTGTGAAATGTTTAAAGTGTTGCATGTGCACAGGTAACATGTGGCTTGGTTGTATATTTTAACAATAATAAATATAAGTTGTATAATATTTGCACTCCTCTAAGTTTTAATTAAAGAATTGCCTGTGTGAGGATTTGTTAGAATATGGATTCCATAAGGAAAGGGACCTCTCCTTCCTGTTTCACATAGTTATATCAGTACTGTTCAGTTCAAGATGGGTTCAGTTATAGGTACTCAGTGAATACTCTTTTGAATAAATGTATAAAATAAAGCTATTATTAATTATTAAATATTATTAAATGATAGGTAAATGAATAAGAACATTTTAGGAATTTTGAAAACTGAGAGGTTAATGGGACATGTTTCTGGACTTCTTAAGTATGGCTATACTCAGTCTCCACACAAGGTATATATTTACCAACTTCAAAAGCACATTAATAATTAGAGTATTAGAATACTGGGTAAAACTTATTCTAGTTTTTTTAAAAAAGATTACATCATACTAAGGGATATAAATATTGACACTTTCTAATCCATGGTAATAGAATTATTACTAGTCCTTAGGCTTGATGTCAGTTAGAATCTTTCCATATTAGTAGGATCCAAGACTAATTTGCTCTGATTAGCAGAGAATTACTTTGCAGACTTTCTCTTCATTTCTGCAAGGACAGACCTGTTATTTCCAACCCAATGAATTTATATGGGATGCCCACAAAAGTCATCAGAAGCCTCAAGCTTTTACGACTAATAGTTGATTTTTCCATGTGCCAGACACTCAGGTTTTCAGAAGAAAGCATCACACTGGTGCTGTTGAAAAGAGAAAAGGGAAAAGCTTAATTCCTTACATAAGGTTGTTGTTGCCATTCAATAAAGGAAATGCACTTCACCCAGTGCACTGTCAGTTTTTCTTCCAAAGGATTTAGAAAGAATGTCGCATCAGAATGTTGTGTTAACAGAGTCCCGCAATGTATAAGAACAAAAAACCTTTTGAGAAAAAAAGCACTAGAGAGGAAAAAGACAACTATGACGACATGGTATAATTCATCTGTAAACCAGAAACAGAGTAGCATGCTGTGGGTATAATGTAAAAGTACATTTTTATATTGCTACTTGAAAAGGGCTTCAGGGAAGGTAAGCTAAAATGAGAGTAGAGTAATTACAAGCATCAGGTCACATGAAAGACCATTTAGTTAAGATCAACATAACCCATTCCTTACAAAGTCCCTGATAGCGTGTGACTTAGCTAGCAGTTTGGAGATTGTATGGGTTGTTATAGGCTTACAGTTACCTAACAGCGGAGCCAGGTAGGCATATGCAATTGAGAGGAATTCAGACAATGAAAGGTAGGAATGGAAGCAAGTAGCCAGTCAAGAAATAAGCTACATTTTTTTTTTTCTTGCTGGTAAGACGGATAAAGCATAAATTGTTAAAATTGATTGTACTTGTTAATTACATTGCCAAGTGACAGAAAACTTCACCCAAATTAGCTTTAATCGCAGGGAAGTTTATCTGTTAAGGGATTTGAAAGTTTCGAATTTGACCTGGCACAACTGGATACAAGGTCAATTGTGGCCACCAAGGTCCTGTTTTACTCTCTCTACATCTCGATCTCTCTTAACATCCACAGACAAGTCATTTTCTTCTATGGTTAAAATATAACCCCTGTGACCCATTCCAGCACAGTCTCAAGGTCTCTGATAGGGTCACATGGATGTACCTGAACCAATCGCGTGGGTGGGAGAAAGTGATATTCTCATTGGCTTAGGCCCAAATCACGTGTCTACCTTAGAACTAGGGATGAGACTTAGTCCACAGCAGCATGGGCTGAAAGCTGAAAGGGGATAGTATTCCAAGTCTAAATAGTGTATTCACACTAAAAACAGGGGAAGCAGATGCTGGCAGCAAAAACACAACAAATGTTTACTATGTTGGACCATAAGTCAGTAGTTATAGTGAAGGCCCATCTCTGGCTGTGACACTAGGTGCTCAGCATTTCCTTTTAAGGTCCCTGTGTTCAGCAATTTGGCTTTAAGAAAATGCTTTAGGAAGCATGCCCTCAGGCAATTCTTGCAAAATGCTAGGTTTATGTCAGCTTCATTGCCCATCAATTTCAAGAAACAGTTTATAAAATTATTCCTATTTTGGAATTGCATGTTGATTTTGTAACCACTGCATTCTATCGTACACACTGCAAAACTATTATTTATTATACTAAATATATATATATATAGGTGGGAGTAAATATGAAAAAACAATTTTCACATGACATAATTGTACTGGCAATTACTATGGGCTCAGAAATACAACGGAAGTATTGGGAAAAATAAAAATATATGTACCCAATGAGATTGCAGGACCGATCATTTACACAGGTGCTATTTGGTTGTAAATGGTGTCTTTTCAATGTGACCCATGCTTTATTATGAAGAATTTTTAAGAATTTGTTCAAGAATTAATTGTTCAAGAATAAATTAGCTTCATGAGCATTAACGACAGTGAAATAATGTGAAAAGACATCACTGTCGGTCCCTCGTTTTACTGAAATCATGTTTATATTAAAGAGAAATGTGAAATTTCCCATTGGCCTTGCTGTTTCTAAGAAGTCCGTCTTTATAATGGAGTGACTTCTACTTCTACAAACACTGGACAACATAGATATAATTAGGTATATAATCTTTGTAAGTTACTTTAGAACTCAAAAAACTCAGTCATACTTCCTTTAACAACTCTGTCAATCCAATTTTTTAAATCTATATTTTAGAGATCGAAAATGGGGCTACATAAATTTTTCAGGGTCCCTTTACGGTCTTGCATTTATAGCCAGGTCCCCCACCTTCACATGGTCTGTCCTCTGCTACACTAATATATTTCAAGGTGGGTATTATTTGTACCCGGATCTTAGTTACTTAGTTCACATGACTACTTATCATTTTCATTTGTTGATTTTTGTTGAACCTGCCTTAGAAATTCCAGTTCTTTCTTCGAAAGATTGCTCACACGCCACTTTCAGTTCAAGGCCTTCTTGAATCCCCAAGCAAATATGACTTACCTATGTATCATCACAGCCTCATCGTACAAGCATCTGTTAGCACATCTCACTCTATTGTAACAATGTGTTTACATGACTGTCTCTCCAACTGAACTGTGAGTCTCTTGAAGACAGAGATCCAGTGTATCCCAACTTAGTAGTATTCCAGGAAGTTGGCATCTGAGAGTTAAGTAATCAATGTTTGATGAATTAATGACTGAACCTCATATACTAAAAACAGAACAGCAAAGCTGTATGGATAGAGTATTTTGCTGGAACAAATTGAACTTAAATAGAGATAAGTAATTTGTAACCATAGTGTAATCATCCCTTGTTTCTCTATATATGTGTGTGTGTTTTTTTCATTTTCTCTCATATCGTTAAGTTGCCATCCTAGAATTACAGTTGAGTTTGATTCTATTTCTTAATCTATGTATTAAAGCCCTTAAATAATGACCTTTGTTTTAAATTTAATTCTTAACACGTACAATAAAACAGCACAAAATCACATGTTTCTCGTGGTTAGCAGCAGAACTGAAACCATCACAGCATAAAAATAGCAACCTTGAGTTGACACCTCCTCAGGTCTGCAGTCTTCTGAAGAAAAACCTTACACTATGTCTTAAATAGAAAAAGACTTGATCTTTTTAAAACTACTGCGTGTGTGTGTGTGTGTGTGTGTGTGTGTGTGTTTAAGCATAGAGGAAGTAGTTCATAATGCTTCATATATATATCTTCAGCAGAAAATAGATGTCCTCTAGTTCTGTGATGTTTGTATCCAAATATTATGACATTAATTTACTTTTAGCAATTGTATTCTAATAAAATATTTTTCTATCGTTTTATAGAAAGGGACGATTGTTAATTTGGCAAGAATCCAATCTAAGTGTTAAGGTCATGGTTTTCTATACTAATAGAAGGCTAATGGAATTTTGTGTCTGGGTTTTGATTAAAACTGCCAGTATTGTGTTTGAGACATTTAGGGAAGTGTAGAATCGGTGTAGGAAAGAATGGACTCTCAGCAGTTTCTTATTAACCTTGGCTTACCCAAATGTATCTTCTATATACCGTGATCTCAGGACAAATATTTTGAGTGTTTTTTTTAAACTGATAACAGAATTCCGTCCACTTTTGGTACCATCAACCTTTGACTGGTAATACCATCTTCACCACTAAATATTTTGGAACTGCACAAAGGAATCTATCATTGTACTATGGAACATCAAGAACTTACAGACTCTTGACTTGGAGTTTACAATGTACTTGGGATCTGTTTTGTTTTGATTTTGTTTTTTTGTAATTTTATTGAGAGGAAGTTGGTAATAATGCAATGAGTTCAATTCAAAGATCATTTTGTGAGGAAAGATTTAAAATATATATTTTTCTTGAGGAACATAAGAGTCCCAATTATCTAGTCTTTGCCCTCAAGTCTCTTCTCCCAAATAAAAAAGGCTTTGTGGGAAATAAAAATAAATGACCAGTATTCAGAAAATTATAATAAGCACGAGGGATTCTGAAAAATGTATCTGCACATGCAATTATAAAAGGACCTTTGTTTCTGTCACACTATAATCTTTGTTGTATATGCTGAGCTGTTGATGATCCCAGCATCTGACTGCATGGTTTATCATAGGAATCATTTGTGTTAGAAAGAACAAAGGAAAATAACGTAACCCAATCTTGTCCCTTCAGAATAAAGGTAGATGGTCTTCTTCTTCTTCTTCTTCTTCTTCTTCTTCTTCTTCTTCTTCTTCTTCTTCTTCTTCTTCTTCTTCTTCTTCTTCTTCTTCTTCTTCTTCTTCTTCCTCTTCTTCCTCCTCCTCCTCCTCCTCCTCTTCTTCTTCTTCATTTTTTTTTTTTTTTTTGGTTAAGTAGTTAAATGCTATGTTGTGACTGCTATCCGTCCAGGAATTGAATTGAATTGCTTTTTACTGAATGTCTTTGATGGCTTTTTTTTTTTTTTTTTCGAGATATCATTTTCCCAGAATCCTCTCTTTGCAACAGGTAGGATACCTTTTCTGTTGGAAATCTATAGTTTTCTTTATAGATGCTAAAATTTAGATACGATTTTAAAAAGTACAAAGCGAAGTCACGTAGTCCATTTTATTCTTACTCCCCTCAATGCCCCCATGTATTCTTTCAGAGACAGACCAGCTAGTCTTCCTACTTCTGTCTCTTCTCACTTCCACAATTCAGCACACCCATCACCAGGCGAATCCTGTGAAAACGTCATTTTCCTAATGCCACCGCTGACTCAGAGTCCTTCTCCCTCCAGTCCTGCCAAGAATCCCAGTTTTGTTATCCAGACGTTCAGACTTTTCCAACCTATTTTTCCAAACTTTACATTCTGTCCTCCAAACATAAATGAGTGTTCCCTTGCTTCCATACATTTGTTTCAGCTGTTCCTTGGTCTACGTCATCTTTCTCTCAATGCCACTGACTTAGATTCTTTGCATATGCCAAAACTCAGTTTGGTATCTTAATCTTCTGGTGAAATTTCCCTGCTCCTCTCACATCCCTCTTTGTACTGTTTTTTTTTTTTACTGGAACTTTATGACACCCTGTATGTTAACACTCACTCGCTATTTTTCATCTACCAACTATCATTGTCCCACATCCTGTCATGAGTGCATGCTGTCCCTACAGCTGAAATTTATACTTTCTAGGAGTTGGCGGCTTCATTTTATAATTCTTTTAATTTCCTTATATCATTGAGCAAAATATATTTTTAAAATAATAGGTTAACTAGCTATAATCTACTGGTTGTTTAACATTACTTTTAGCAGGAATGATAATAAAATGCTCACCTGAAACAGGTTGAGCACCTGGATCCTGGAACAACTTTTGATGCAAAAATCAAATCAGAATTTCTTGGGAGCAACATGTAAATTCAAACAGCCAGAGCGAATGTAACACCTAAAAGAAGGATTAAAGATTATTAACACCTAAA
Organism: Rhinolophus sinicus; assembly: GCF_036562045.2. Taxonomy (NCBI): domain Eukaryota; kingdom Metazoa; phylum Chordata; class Mammalia; order Chiroptera; family Rhinolophidae; genus Rhinolophus; species Rhinolophus sinicus. The sequence continues at coordinate 20,974,174 of NC_133752.1, forward strand.
TTAATATGTCCACAAAGGGCTGATGATTATTAATCTTACAGCTGAAATTACAATAAGCAAAGTGACACAGACCTCTTACAGTGGGTAGAAACTTGAAAAGAGTGAAATACCAACTTTGTAAAGAGCTGCCTTGCTTTGTAAATATCTAAATCCAAGTCGTCTAACATATTTTAAAAAATCTTTCAGCACCTCTCTTCTGTGTGAGGAGGTAAGAAAGTAACTGAAAAACTTAGCTTGATTGACTTAAAGGAATTAATCTGAATGTCATTAAATTAGCAAAACTAAAGATTCTGTTCCTCTTGGTGCCATTACATGGGAAGGGCAGAATAGTTAAAGGTGCCAGGCGGTGCCAATGGTCTGGTGTGTCCTCAGTGCCATATTGTGGATTCCAATTAGGCTAATTTACCTGCAGATTTCTCTTTAGAGCTGCAATGTATTTGAATATCTCTCCCTATTATGTTTATTATCTAAGTTTTTAAAGATGTAGAGTGTAAGGTATTTATCAAATGATTATATCAGCCTGCCATAATTTTAGTTCTATACCATTTCATGTTATTTTCTAACTGCTGTCAATGTTATAGTTTGGCTTTCTTACCATTACTATTCTAAATTCTACTATTTCTATTTGCAATTATATTCCTTTTACTATTATGGACAATATTACTGTTACATGTTTTGTCCCTCGATGTTATAGGAATATATGAATGACAAAGCATTTATGTTTCACAGTGGCATATATGAATTTGACATGGAAACCTACTTCTTCACAAATACCCTTGCACTTTTTTTCTTTAAATGAGATTTTTATTTCTTCCTTTTTGTGATTAATTTCAATTGAAATATTATATTTTAATACCTTTCTCCCACACAGAACAAATGTTAACTTTAAGAGACTATATTTCCAGGTATGTAAAACATTTTCTTTGTTAAAGTTTTTGAATTTCAGAGAAACTTATTATAGTTTACTTGTTAAAATAAATCAAAATTTACAGATACCAATTTTTTAAGATCTCTCATGTAGAACTGTATATTTTGGGGTCTACAAAACTTTGGGTGTTAATAGGTTTTAAAAATGTAATTGTGGACTATAATGACTTCGGGAAGTAGCTGGCTTTTAAAATCTCAAATGACAATTGTTTCATTTACCTCAGTAAACTGACATGCTACTAGGTCTTAGGGTTGAGGCTTATGATATAAATTATATGTGTGTGTGTGTGTGTGTATACTCTTTAAGTGCTTTCACAGGAAACACCTCATCTTTGTGAAAGAGGAGATGCTAGATAAACTATTGGCACAGTATCATAATGTAGTTCTCAAATTTTAGAACTAAGTCAGTTATAGTTATAATGTTTTTTCTTTGAGGCTAAGATTGCATCCTGGAAGTGATTAAAAAAATAACGAAAGCGTCAAAAGAATGTGTTTAATCAGTTAATTGCAAATATCATGTTATTTTAAAGATACATGAATCTGAGCTAAAAAGAGCATCCAGGGCTTTGTTTCTTGCTTATAAGGGAACATTAGATTTTCACCCAATTGTTAATGTTATTGATCAGTAGGACTCTAGTGGAAGACATTTCACCCACCTGGAACATAGCTGAGCTCAAGTGTAAAAAGGAGAAATGTATTTAATGCAAACAGATTCCCCGTGCCACCTTCGTCTTTAAAAACATTGACTGTTTATAGTCTCTCTCTATGACATTTTCCTAAGTTTTCATCCATTAACCAAATATTCAAATGAGACAGACTTATTAATTATATATGCATTTGTCAATGAATATTCCAATTTATTTATTTACCTATTAAGAATTTGCTTATTAAAAAAAATTTCAGTGTTTAGGGAAAATTTAGTAATAAGTCTGGTCTTTGGTTAAGTCCGTTCATAAAAGTACACAAAATGTGCTTTAATATAAAATATTTGTAAGTATATGAGACTTTTTCTTTCTTACTGTCTGTTTACCCAAGTTTCGAATAAATTTTGCCTTTTATAAGTATAAAAGCCCAGCCATGTTACCTTTTCCTGTTCTCTTTCTGCACCTACCAGAAATTGACATTATTTTTTTGATTCTATTTAGATAGTCCTCTTTTCTCCAATTTTCTTCTAAACAAAATCATCATGGAAAAATAGAAAAATGAAAGCATGGTCCTAAAGCATAATCTATTGAATAGAATACACATTGTCACTTTCAACAGTAGTGATTCAGAAAGAACAGCCCTAGCATTCAGGAGCCAATTACATGAATTTCTATATAAAAACACACATGAGCTTCTCTGTACTGGTAAATCTAGAAGAATATAAAAGTTTGCTGGTGTGTCTATAAATGATTTAGACTCTGGTGATGAAGAGGCATCTGATAATGAAGGTCACATACCAGTTAACACTGTAGGACTCTGATGCTGTTACTGAATTAAACTAACAAAGTAACATGATATAGTCTATGATGGATATATATGAGGGATGTATATATCCATCATTACAACCAATCATTTCTTCATCCATTCATTTCTTTAGGAAAGGCCTATTTATCACCTGAGTACACACAGCACAGTTAGACTGGTAAGCTATATGAGATATCTATACAAGATTTTTACACTCTTGAAGGGAAGACAAAACGAGAACCAAAATGACAAAAATGTACATGTAAATTTCTATGTGCCTTAAGAATCTAGAAAGCATGACAGGAGTTTAAAGAATAGAGAAATCTAGTAGATACTCATGGGAGATTCTCAGGATTTAAATATCTAATTAAGTTGAAATAGCCTTTGACAATTGAAAGCAATAAGAGGCTGAATGAGAATCTGCTGTGAAACAAGAAATTGCAGCATTGAAAATTTTTTTATAGGAGCACTAGGGGAAATTTGGCATTGGTATGATACATCCAAACACACACACACACACACGCACACACACACACACACACACACACACACAGAAAACAAAGTAAAAAAAAGTCTACCAATTAATTCTAAGATAGACATATATTTGTGCTAAGAAATTATGTGATACACATTTTCACTGAAAGAATTATTACCGTATATTTTGTTTTAATCCATTCTGTTTACTAGAGTATTCCTAGTGGTGAGGCTCTTTGGAATTCATCTTAAATATTATTGATGGTTGTGTAATCAATATTAATTCATTTGTTAAATATTCATTTACCTCTGCCAGTCCATCAAAGCAAATTTAACCAAAAAACGTACAAGCCTGTCAGATAAAATGGGCAGTAATCTAGTTAGGCTGAGTGTGCTTACCTGAGAAATAAATGATAGATAAGACATTTAGTTACAAAGATGATTTTTTAAACGTTTATTACTTTTAATGAGCTTCCTAAGAACAAGTATAATTTGACAAGTGGTGTAATTAGAGAGGTAAAAACTGTCTTACAATCCAGGTAATATTTTTGGAAATTACTGAATGAGAAAGTTAATTGCCTGGCAGCCTTTCACACCAACTGTGCTGGCAATTTAGTGGCAAACCTAGTAAATACTCTGTTATATACACACATGTACTTCAGATAATGATGGAGTCTTGGAGTAGGGGATTCTCGATACAGTCATTCGAAAGGGGAACAATAGAATAAGCAGAGCCAAGTAGAAGAATCAACGGAGGCAGTGATGCACAGAATTGGAAAGTCATTTACAGGCTGACACTGCCACATGTAACTGACTGCAGACCTAAAGCCTATTGTTCCATTCTTATTGGGGAAAAACATAGGTACAAGACTCAATAGATACTGAAGCAACTTTTCCCTTTATACAGACCAGTCCAATTAATAGGAAACATTTCAAGTTTCTGTCATAGAATTCATTTCTGAAAACTGTGATATATGCCTGGATTTAATATATCATACTATTATTCTGTAAGCTCATTTTTGTGTTTTCATTTTGTGTTGCTTTTTTTTTTTTTTTAAGTCTATGATTGATTATATTTGAATGAACTTGGATGACAACCAATTTTGAAGCAAATTTTTATTCTGGGAAGAAATGTTCCATAAGTCCTTGAGGACAATTGGCATCTATATGACTTTCACACCTTCTTAAACATGTTCTTAAAATAATCTAAATGAAAACATTTTTCTACCCAATAACACTTTTAACAACATTGTTAACTATTATTTTAAAAATTTATTTTGGTTTTAGTCCTTCAGCCTTGTTTTGACACTCATTAAGAACATGACAATAAAATTGTATATGTTGAGACTACTTACCATATTTATAATATTCATAATAATTTACATAATTTTTTTCTTCCAGTGGTTAAGCTTCATGTCATTTCAGAGTCATTTTATTTGAGCCCCAAATGCTTTTAAGTTAAATAGTTTTGAATATATAATAAAATAATTCTCAACTTGAGTTAGATCAATGTACATTTTCTTTTTCCCAGTATTCTAGGGTAAATAATAATTTTAGTTAGTACAAAGTAGTTGAATTAAATATCTGAGTTCAATTGTATGTTTCTATTAACTTAAAGAAATTAGAATAAAGGTAACATTTCTTATTATGTATTATCTTATCTTCATTATTTATAGAAATGTAACTGAAATGTTCTGCATATTTACTATAGGAACAATTATTTTCTTCCATGTATAAAATATTAAGCTAAAAGTAACCTTAGCGGTCCTCTTCTCTAAGTTCCTTCTACTACAAGTTGAAGAGATTCAGCAACAGCAACAATGAGGCAAAATGACTTGGAAAACTACTTAATTACTCAGGCATAATAACCGTTAGCCTCAGCCTGCCTTTCTGTGGTATAATAGCACAAGTGTTTGGTCACACATATCGGACCAAAAAAAGAAAAGTGGAGATTGTATTGATTTTCATTAAAAAGGTACAGTTGTCTTTACACACAAGTTTATACAAGTTTGGCTAAATCCTATAAAGAATAAATCAGCTGCATCTGGTAGTAAGCTCATTTTCCCTTTACTCGACTCGACTATACAGATGAAATAATGGAATTTTTGTGGATGTATAGTCCCCAGTCTTGGTTATAGGAATAGATATCTTTCTATGATAATAAATTACTTCCCTTAATATTTAAATAACCAAGAGCCCACCCAAAGAGAGTCAATTTACTTGAGGTCACTTAATTATATTTTTGCTAGCATTTAATTTTCAAAGAAACCTCTATTATTTTTTGCATCTCCACAGAGCTCCCAATACCATTATGTTGTTAAGTAATTTTGTCTCATGCATTGCCATATTGTTTGGATGGCCCTGAGTGGCCAAACATTTAATTAAAGTCCCTTGAGGGGACAGAGTCATGATGTGTTATTGGACATCTGCCAAAGTTCATTTTACCAAGCCTTTGACATCTACTTAGGCTATTTCTGTGTATATTTTTATTACTATCCATATGCCTTAAGTTTTAAATGCTCTCCAAGAGTGATCATTTCTTAACCATCCCCAAAGTCTAAAAATGTTCAATTTCAGTATATAGGAAGATTAGTGTGTAATTTCTTCCTGTAATATAATTATAATTTTTTAATTAGGAATTTTTTTCTTAGAGCAAGAACCCTTAACCATGTTGATAAAATTATTGATTTATTTAATACATAATGTATCAATACTAGTAATAGGTATAATTTATTGAATGCCAAATTTTCAGCATCTGTTAGTAAGCACATGACACATATTGTTTTTGTTAAAGATCATTATGAATTTGAGGAAAGTTTTCATTACTTTCAAGAAAACAAGATTCAGGCTGTTAAGTGACTTGCAGAGTTTAATGCCACTTATAAGAGGGAATGTTGGTTTCTGGCCAGACCTCTCTGAGCCCAGGTTGTAACCATTTTGCAATACAATCTTGTCTTTGAAAGATCATGCCTGTGCTCTTCACTGACTCCCATTTATTATCATGTTGGTTTCTATGAAAAGAAAATTCTAGAATATGTGAAGTTTGCATAACTTACAAGAAAGCTTTAAATGACGGTTTCCGTGTATTCTCGCAAATCTGTGAATTGGTGTTGTCCAATTGGTGATAGAACATTTGTGATTTTACTTTAAAATCTACTTGAGCAGAAGCTATTTGGTGATAACTGGTGCTTTAAGTTTCTCTCCCAACACTACCTGGTCCATCATTTTGTTTGCTTGTTTGATTTGTTTTCTAAGTCAGATAATATACATGGTATTCAGATAGCAATATGATGATACAAAATCCCAAATTTATAGTTTTAATTTTCTTTTAGAGCATTAATCTATTTTTTCTAACATATCTTACCTTGTTTTGTCCCTGAGCCTGTAACTATTACAAAATATAAAGTCATACTTGTTTTCTTGCATTATAAAATTTATCTACGTTTTTTCAAGGGAAAATATGTTTCCTTGCATTTAAGTTAATTTCCTTCTTTTGGAGTAAAAACTTATCCTGAGACAGGAAAGAGTAAAATTAATACTCTAGCAAAACAAACTGAAAACTTAATAATCTTAAACTCAGTGTTACATAGGGCTTTTGTTTGTTTGTTTTTCTTTTTTTTTCTGGAATAATCGTATCACCTGTAATATTCAATGCATGCAAATTAAAAGTGAAAGTTTTTACTGATTTTCTTGAATTGATTGCTGGTTTGACTGAGCTGACCTTTACTTTAAATCAGAATTGATTGACCAATTGAGCCAACATGGTTAAATTGGTTGTGCATACACACAGAGACTTTGTTTATTGAATTTAGGATATTCTGAGTAACATAATTTCCCTTTGCTTCTCTTCTGCTCCAGGAAACACTCTGCTTTATGATTGCATTTAATAATGTGTCAGAAAGCAAATGGAAATAGAACAGTACACAAGGGAGAGTAACAGGGGATTCTGCAACTGTTTAACATCCAAAGAAGCAATCCTTACAAATTGTTTCAGATTCTCATATAGTTTGTATGTTACACTTATTTTTTATATTAAAGATGGTATCTGAAATTTGCTTTCTGTAAAATTATCAGAAAAGCAAAAGCCATTGACAGTATGATAACCATCAATTATAACTTCCAACATTTAAAAAAATGTGGAGTACATCTTAGAAAAACTGGATAAATTTGAATGCAGTAAGGATATTGCATTCTATCTCTGTGTTTCCAAGTCAAGTTTTTATTGTTGTAACAAGGTAGCATTGCGTACAAAAGAAATTAAATAACATATAAAAGAACAAATATAGATTCTAAGACCTTGGTGCAGGATGTTTCTAAAAAGAATAGTTTTCTTGTTCATGTAAAATATATAATTTCCTTGATTTTGTCCTGGTTTTATCACTTGGATATCAGAAACAAGCCTGAAACTAAAAATTAATAATCAAGAGGATATGAAAGCCAGCCGTCTGAGTTCTACCTTTAGTACTCGGTGCTTCTCACTGCCAAAACAACAACTGATTTCATAAATTTAGTCCTCGTGTTATGAACTGTACTGCCAATGAAAATCAATAAAAACAATTTCCTTCTGCATTCATGATCCTCTTCTCATACTCTTTCTTCATATTCTTTTCAGGGCCATTTTGTCAAAAATGCCACAGGGCCATATGAAATGTAATTTTGTGTGTCTGTGTGTATGGCCCATGAAACCTGATTTTTAATGTGTACTTTTGATTGGTATGAAATACAATAGGGGCTTTAAGCAAAATACAAAATTTATGTTTTCATAGTTTTAAAAATATTGAAGGAACCATCAAGTTTTATTATTATGCATAAAATTTAAGGCTACAATTTATATACTATATGTAGTATATTCATATAGAGAGTGTGTATGTATATACAATTATGTATGTGCATTTTTGCTGAGTTAATCTTTAATGGATATCTAAAAGATACTGAGAGATTGAAGATTAAAATGCAGTTTTAAAAATAAAGAACCTGTTAAGCCTACAAATCTTAAACATAAGTGAAAGTTTAGATACCTCCAGACAGATAGATAACTATTCACCCGTTAATTCTCTCACTCATTCATGTATTCATTTATTCAAATAATTTATCAAAGCTGTGGACCATGTGGATTGCTGTAATATCAAGGAAAATATATGTATACCTTTTCCTTAAAAAATTCTTATTGAGATAATCAGAAGATAGTATAACTTTGATATAAGCAAGTACATATATCTTGTTTGTAACACTAATTATTCTGTTAGATGTATGCAGTTCTTCCACATTTAATTCTTAAGGATTGATTTCTCAAACTAATTCACAAAAATTTTGCAAGGATTGAATATGCTACTATGTATATGCAGTGTTTATTCTTGGCTTTGACACATCATAAGACTCAATAAATAATAGTAGCTATTATTATTATTATTATTCCCAAATTATCAAAATGAGGTACTTTTTTTTTTTTCCATTTTACAGTTGAGCAAACTGATTCTAAGGTTAAGGAACTTCTAAAAGAAGCTGCACAAATTAAGTGGTAGTGCTTACATCCAAAGCAATTGATTTTTAAATAATGCTTTTATCTCTTTTTTGATAAGGGGATAAATATTCAGAGTAATCTGTTCATTTTTTAAATTGTCTGTCCCACTCTATAGAGTATAATTATATCAATATTTAATGCGCAGGTATGTGTTAGATATTGGACTAAGTAATTCCCCTATGTTATCTCCTCTATATATCACATCTCAACAAGTATATATTTTTCATTTGTTCATTTATTTATTTATTTTTTTTATAAATGTCTACATTTTATAGATGAGGAAATTGTGACTGAGAGAGATTTAGCAATGTTCCCCAAATCAAATAGCTGGCAGTAATTGGAGAATAGATTCAACCCAGTTCTAACTGAAAAGTATGTATACTTTTAAGCTTGATGTTACACTGACAAAAAGTTTACAAAAAACATGTTGAAAGGTCAAGAAGAAGTGTGTGTGTGTGTGTGTGTGTGTGTGTGTTTTCATAGACTATTATAGTATACTATATCTCAAAAAGCAGGTAAAGAGAGCCAACATTCCAACAGTTTGTTTTTGGGCCAGGTAATAAATAAGAGAACTGTTTTCAAAATGAAAAAAATTAGAATGTCAGGAACAAAGAAATTTAGATTATCAATAGTAGAAACTCAGATTAAATTTTGTTTCTATCTACTTGGCCATGCTGGAGAAAAGCCCTTCTGGTTATTTATTATTACTTGTTTTATCACAACAGAACTATATATTTAATATAGATCATTTGGAAATAACATGCATTTAAAAAGTCACCTTTCTTCTTATCACCCAGAAATAACAACTTTTAAAATATTGACACATATCCATGCATTCTCATTTTGTTATACGTGTTTGTGTGGAGGTTGTTCTAGGTGGGAGTAAAAGATGTATATATGTAGGTCTTGATATGTGTATATATGTATTTTTTATCTGTTTGTTTTTTGTCAAACATATGTTTCCTTTGTCAAATAGTGTGGCAATGTGTTATCACCCCAGGGTGCTTTTGTGAGGAAGTGAGACACCCCTCTGAGGGATGCTGTGTAAACCTGGTGTTTTATTATTTTCCTTTTGCATTGTAAGAGCACTAGATATTTGACATATTCTCATCCTTTCCCCTGCATATGGACAGTAAATATAAGATCCATTGGGTAGTTCAGTCTAGTGTACTTGGCTCTGAGTCATGGTAACAACCAGGAGAGCAATTCTTCCGTGCGGTACAATGAGCAGCACTTTAATAACAGTGCTTAGCGGTAAGCTGTCTGAGAGGCAGAAAACAGATTTTAAATTAAATGGACTTTATAGAAAATTGCCTTCACTGAGTAGTTTAGAGTCAGGGTTGAGATTTTCAACTTTCTTTCCCCTCCCTTACCTGTTGCTAAGAGATCATATTTGAGGTAAAATTAATGCTTCTCCAGTGACAAAGCGTGTTATCAACAGAGGAAGAGGAAATATAACATGCAGTCTGTTGGTTAGGACTTTTGAAAACTATGTAGTGCAGAGAGAAAATCATGCATAAACATTTAACAAATGGTTATTAAATGAATCAGCAGTTACTAAGTAGCAAGTCCTTAAAAGTCTGTCATTGGGATTGTATGCGATTTGATTTCTTTGTTTTTGTTTCTTCAGCTTTTTTAACTTGAAAGAAAATTGAAGTGTTCCATTAAGGTCGAATTGACAGTCATTATTTCCCACTAGGGTTCATCATAATATTAGAAGAAATCTATGGCTCTAGAATCTGTTGGAACCAGGAAAAAAACAATACAAAACAAAGCATTACTTTACAGCAGGACACTTTTAACTGCTCAGTACAGTTTTAGGGTTAAAAACTGAGTTCCACTGAAAATAGAGGGACACTGGGGGATATATGATATAGGGTAGTTATGTCTTAGACCTAATTAGTAGTGCATTTTTGCGTAGGTGTTCTTGAAAGCTAATATCTCATATGTGAGTGTTCCTTCTCTTCTCAGAAAAATTATGCTAACCAATAACCACCAAGCAGCCAGGTCCTCTTCAACAATGTCCTTCCTTCCACAAATAGCATGTAATTCAAATAAGGCTCCCCTTGAAGTCCTCTGACACTATAACACAATATGAGACAAAGCTATTTTTTCTTAAGATTCATTATTTAATTTAGGAGATAATACCTGCAAATGATTAAAAGGGAATGTTCCATTTCTCCCATGTTAAATGAAGGGCTTAGAGCTAGTCCAGCTTGAATATTTTTTAGTGTGATGAGTCTTATAATGTAATATTAATGATCTATTACATAAGGATAAATGTACTACTCGTCAGCCACCCCCTCAAAAGAAAACAACAACTTGCAATTTGCTTTTCTCTGCCCAAACACTAAGAAACATTCAGAAAATTCATATCCCTTTAATTCTCCCCTTCATATTCAATGTAGAATTCTAAACAAAGTGAGAACTCAAATGGGAAATTAGTTCAGGTGTCTTTATTAGCCATTCTCACTCAGGAAGCTACATTCTCAAAACGTAACAGTGTCTCAAACACCTTCTAATAGGCTCTATTAACCTACACTGTGCACTTCCCCCTTTGGAATTTCACTAAGGCATTGCTCTTTCAAGGTGCTTTGACATAAAATTTGATTTTAAACGTGTTTAATATGTTCTGGTCAGGCGACTGACACACTACTTAATAACCCAAATATGCATTCCCATATGGAGGGTACCATCTGTGTTATGAAGTATTTTTTTCATAAAGTTTCAATTGCTCCCTATTTTCTTTAACAAAAAGAATACTAGACAAAACACACTGTTTCATGAACATTTTAAAGCAAATCTCTCCCAATAAATGTATTAATTTCATTTACAATTTCCTAAGGAAAAATGACTAGAGGCAATAAAAGAGAAATAAAATAATTATGCAATTCCCAGGACAGTTAATGTACAACAGAACTGGTTCCTGATCACAATAGGGTAAGAAAATGACTGATATGGGGAGTAGAAGCCTGGGCTTTATTCCTCCCATCATCAGAAACATAAGTCTCAGTGGTCTCATCCATAAATTAAAGACCAGGAAGAGATTCATGCTTTCCAAATCTACTCGACATCGATTCAGCTGTGAAGCATGTTCAAAATACAAGTACCTCAGGCCTGCCCAATCTGAATTTAGGGCCAGTGCCTAAGAATCTGTTTTCCTAGCTCCTTAGTGATTTGGATGTATCACATGGTATGGAAATCACTATCCCAGTGATCTCGATTTCAATTCATAACAGGTATTCTCAAAGTTTAATTCAGAAAAATTTTATCACTGCGATGCAATAGGCCTCTTTGGAATTAGAAGCATCGAGAATTGAGTCTGGGCTCTGCTGTGTTACCTGCCTTGTGAGACAAGATTTTAAACTCTTGGGCCTCAGGGTCTCTGAAAAACGAGGATAGTATTAGTTGTTTCTCCGTGGACTGTTCCATTTTTACAGTACTTAGCATAGCTTCAGTAAATGTTAGCTGGAGGACAGGGAGTGAGAGAGAAATAGTGACCAGATCACAAAGCAAAATATTATCAAGGGACCAGCAGGAAATAGAAATACTGTATATGAAAATGCATGAGGAATAAAATAATGTTTGCTAAGTTTCCATTATATCATCAGCTTAATTCATCCATTTCCGATGACCTTACAAGCCCTCCCTTCTTAAAGAATTGCTAAGGGACAAACTTCTTCGGTTTTATAAATGTGGGGAACATTGATAAGTTCATTGTAAGATGTTATAGAAGTCTGCCTACATCAAGAGATATTGAATTGCTAGAAATAAATAGTATGTGGAAAGAAATAATGAGAACAGCAAAATTATTCCCCCATTCTGGAAGAAAGGATATTTTAAACCTCACAATCTCTCTCATACCAAAAAAGGCTTTTCAGTATTTACTATGTACTCCTTAAGGATCTAATTGTGTATGATAGTTTTAATGCATAGTCTCTTCAATCCATGAGCTTACAATTTGATATACTCCACAAACACTTATTTATAGAAAGATTGGCTATGGAGAAAGGCATTCCAAATGCATTGCTAGTTTTGTCTTATGGGCAAATAGGACTTTCAATTCTTTTTCTACTTTTGAACCTATAGTTCTCATCTTTCTGATCCTGTTTCTTTCCTTTGATTCTCTTAATTCCAGAGAAAATAGAAAAAATAAATAAAATAAAATTACACTTAACTAACACATTTTTGCTCTGTAAAAATTCCCATGCAGCAAGATGCCTTGTGAGCTGAAGGCAGACAGAATGTATAGGAACTGTATTTAGCTCGTAGGAGCCAATATATATACCCTTGTTCAAAGCACATTTCAGCACAAAGCATTCAATAATCTGACACTCCTCTTGTGAAGCGCACTATTCTGCCATAGAGAAAATTGCTATGGCCAAATTTTTCAGTACCATCCAATTGTCTGTAACAGCCCAGCAAGGTCAAGCCTCAAACAAAGCCGTGACCTACCTGCATGTTCCCACATAACTACTGAGGACTTCCAGAGAGGCAGGATGTCTCCCTAATGTGTCTACTGGGATCTTTAAGTTTAATTCAAATAAGAAGAAAGGAGGCTGAGGCCCTTGAACTCCACCATATATATATATATATATATATATATATATATATATATATATATATATATATATTTTATCATTGTTTCCTTAACTTCTGAATATTTGTTCCGTGGAGTATAAGTAGTATGAACAGTGCCTAGACCATCCTCTGTGACTCATATAAGCCATAATTACACTGGCCGTGCAACTATTTCCAGAACAGACATAAGGCCTATAATTCAGAGAATAACATTTGTTTATAAATGTGATTCCAGATCCTTCCTTGACTTTGTCCTAGAAATGTTGGAGTAACAAAAAAGATGGCCTCTTTGTTAATTACATGTGCCTTCTTAATATATGTGTATTTACATATTGAAATAGCTGTTATATCTTAGCTAAATGCTGTGCTGAATGGACAGTATAAATACCTTTTAGAATACGCTACTGTTTTTCCTCCTCTGGGTCTTTATTTTTAGAAATAAATGGGAGTTTTAAAAAAGAGAGTTTCCTTCTACCATAAGGCAGCCCTCTGCCAGTTGTAGCAGAAGAAGCCCCCTCTGACTCTCCGAAACACTAACCATGGAGGACTTGCTTATTCTGTCCAATCCAGGCTTCAAAAACCTCAGGTAATTCATTCATTTTGCTGAAATAAGCAAGTATCCATGGTATCTCATGCATCGAGTTCCTTTGTGTAAACATTTGTCTTTCTCATGGAATTTAGAGCAATCTCAGTGATAATTTGAAGGACTCTTTTTTTAAAAAAAAAAACAAAATTAGCAGAAAAAATCCAAAAAGAAGAAATATGCATCACCTTCCATGTCATTAAATATGCTTAAGGAAAGCAAAATGAATACTGCAATGTGTTTTCTTGAAAATGATACTTTAATAACTTGAATTCCTTTGGAATAATCTTTAGTTTTTGCATAACATTTGCAGACCAAATGAAAATAAAAGTTAAATATAATGAAACCAAAGTTTCCTTAAAGAATTGGAAACTTTCTATGAATAAAAGCAGAGGAAATATTTCTTATTAGTCTACTTGTCCATCTGGCATAATATTTTTCAAGTACATTTGTCATGGTTATATTTATGCTATTTTTTTATATCTGTCCATAAGATAGCATTAGCTACTTTTGGGGGTATTTTTTTCTTCAATTGTTTTATTTCTTTTATTTTTGAGGTGTAATTGATATATAACCTTATATTAGACTCAAGGGCACAATGTAATTTATTCAAAATATGTATTTATTGCAAAATGATCACTACAATAAATCTAATTATCATCTGTTATCATACATAGTTACACATTTTTTTATTGTAATGAGATCATTTAGGATATACTGTCTTAGCAACTTTCAAATATGCAATACAGGATTATTAACTATAGTAATAATGCTATACATTATATCCCCAGACTTATTTATTTTATAACTGTAAGTTTGTACCTTTTGACCCCTTTCTCACATTTTGTGTATTTTCTGTCAATTTTCCTCAGTTTTAGTTCACTTTTTGTACCTTTTGATCCCTTTCCCTCATTTTGTGTATTTTTCTAATAATGTCAGTTTTTCTTAGTTTTAGTTCAATTTCAGTTAGCACTTTCTCTCAACAAATCAGCACAAGGTGAATTTCTGAAGTTTGGCCTTCTTCAAAGCTAAAATATTATAAAATAATCTTTTACAGCCCAGATACTTTTATTGTATTATTGAGATACTTAAGGTAACTGATCTGGATTTCAATCTGAAAATGAACTTATCTAGTTAGACTTTAATTTAAGCAGATAAAGGTGGCCCAAGCCTATAGTGAATTTTTCTTTTCATTGAAGGTAGAAATGATACAAATTCACTTCTAGGGAACATGTGAAATATGCATACCTGTATAAGGATTGATTTTTAAAAATTTTTTTTTTAATCTACCATCAGCTTCCATTCTGAGTGTTCTCTAGAGTTCACCTGTAGTGATTTATCAATTAACAAACATGCATGCTTATTCTACAGTGTAATTTTTGAGTTATTTAATTTAAATGAAATGGCCATAATTATTTAGACAGATATCTGACAATAAATACTTTTCAAACTGGTGGGGTAATGTTTTTAGCATCATTGATCCAGCAAGATCCAATAATAAGACTGGCTTTTTGTTTAATAGAATTCTCTCTACGGTGTTCCACTCCATTAGTGAAAGGGAGTTGTTCAAGTTACATAGATATGTTCTCAATGACATTGGTTAATAAAACACAGACATTTGTGTCTAGGTGGTGAATGTTTATATGTAAGCATTTGCTCAAGCAAACCATTTTGTTGTTTTAACAAAATGACCATTGAATCAAACTTAGGCTTGCATAGACCTAATCAGGTTTCTAAAGTTACTGTAGCATACAGAAAATATTTCCCCAATGTCAATCATTTTGTCCTTTGGTTTCTATACAAAGACTATAAGAACATACATGAAAATACCAAAAGAATACATAATCAGAAGTTACTTGTAAAAAATAAGAAAAGCTTTTTTTCCCTCCTTTACCTTTCCATTTTAAAACTAAGTACATTAGATTCAAGAAGATGAACAAATATTTGCGAATATTTGTTAATATTTGTTAATGTACTGTTAGGAGCATTCAGAATTATATCAAACACGATTTATATAGGGCTAGCCAAAAAGAGACATTCTGTAAGGTTTTGCTGAATGTGTGTAAAATACTACAACTGTCTCTATGATGCCTTTTCCTTGTGGAAAAGACGCTTAATTCTGCCAAGGCAAGAGTGCAGGGCCCCTTCTTGACCTTATTTGCTTTTAGAGACTTACACTGTCAGGTTGATAAATGGGCTTTGACAGAAGCAAAGGTAATTTAAAGCTCATTCACAGGTAGAATAGTCTTTAACAGATTCTTTTTAAAAGTCTCTGGTGGAGGAAAAATAGAGAAAATGCACAGTACTAATTCACTGGCCATTATTCTCCCAAAAGTCAAAAATCTCCTCATCTCTCTCTGAAGCTATAATTTAAAGTCATCTTATCATGTCCATAGGCGTCTATTTATTTACACAGAAGATTATTATTTTTTATCCATATGAATGAAAATCAGTTATTCACCAAGGGAAAAAAAATCTTTTTTTTGGGGGGGTGGGGGGGTGGGTATAGAAAATGTGGTGTGTTTGGGGGAGGTAAACTTTTATAAGCTTAGTAGTGGTGGACATACCTTTGACTAGAGCACCCTAACCGAATGATACTTTGGAATTACAGAAAAGAGTTGAAGGATTTAGCAAGTGCAGGCAAATTTTAGTTGTATTCTCTTTGCGTTTGGTATTTGACAAATTAATTCATTAGTGATAAAATAATGGAGTAAGTCTGCAAACAGAGCTCAATTCATTGCATTTATCCCACTCACCTTAGTTCATCTGCAACACCGTTGCTCTGATTTTGTGAAACCATACTCCCATCATCCTCCCCGGCACAATTCCCCTCACCTTTCACTTAGGTTTGTGCTACTAAGTGAGCCATTCTTTTCCCTTTCCGCTTTAAAAAATACACATTTGAAAAAGAGCTTTGCCTGCAGTGTTAAGGAGATTCTGTAATTAATAGTAGATACCAATAATAGGATATCTGCATCCCTGTGTATTCTGAAAAGAGTGAGAACTGAGAACACTTTTTTTTTTCAGTTGTTATTACTTTTAGAGTAGCTCATATAAATAACTGCTTTTAGTACTAAACTAAAAAAGTCATTGTCAGAGCAATGACTCATCTTTGCTATCTCTGTTTTTCTAAGTTTGGAAATGTAACAAAGCTAATTTTCTTTGGATGACAGTATTGGAGCAATCTAAACCACATGTATGGATGCATGTTAGCACCATTAAATGAAAATAAAGCTGGTATAAAACTCTAAGGAAATTCTTTGGACAAATAAAAATGTCCAATTCAATGAAGGGTTTGACCATCTTTGGCAGAAATGATATGAGAAATCTATTTTGAAAAAATACAAACAGGATAAAATTGATAACTGCATCAGTTATTTTGTTGAGCATCACAGTTGCATCACCCTAAAATATGTGCTCCTGTTATACCTTCAAGAGAGTGGTACAAAGAAAATTACATACAGTCTCATGTAAAGAGCTTGTAATTGCACACAAGCACGAATACTTGTGAATGAATAACTATGGGTTAACATAAACAGACACTGTAGAAAGATATCAGGGAAAAAAGCACTGACAGTAAGCAAAGGAATTCAGAGGCGGGAGAGATGGCTCTTGGATCAGGCACTAGGGAAAACCTTTGTGGAGGAGTGACCATTTTAGATTGTCTTTTGAAGATGTGTAAGATTTAACAGGTAATGTAGTTAGTGGAAGGAGGTGACTATAAGAACAGGAAACAGCATGGGTGAAGACATGAAGGCCAGAAAGTTGAAAGCATTGCAGTGAGTCATTTTATCTCAATCACATTACACAGATCACATTAGGGGAATGAATCAAATATAAGGTGGGAATGATAGCTGGCATGCATTTATCTGCTCATTCACTCATTTATTTAGTTGATTGAGTTCCTACAATGGGTTAGTCACTGGTATAGTACTAGTGATAAATTCAGATGAAAAAGTGAATAAAATATAATGCCTGTCCAGAAGGGAATCATTCTTTATTGTGGAGTATGGAAGTAAAAACAGATAATTACAAGACAATGTAATACATTCTTCAGTGGGAGCTTTTACAGAGTGATATGGGAGTAAATCACATGTATCAACTAAATCTTCTTCGGAAAATCAGGAAAAATTTAACAGAGAAACTGACATTTGGGCTGGATCCTGAAGGGTATATAAATATTACTGTGGATAGGCAGAGTGTAAGATGAATTTCCAAATCAGTTGAAATAAATATTCTAAATACAAGTGGGTATAGAAGGGGGGCATAATTTGTCAGGGCAGAAGGCTTGAGTGTTGTGCTTAGATTAGACTTTATTCCATAGCCTTTGCAAGTATTTGAGTAAAGAAGTAAAAGATCTTATTTGGTCTTTAGCACCATTACTTACTTGGGCATTGATTTATAGCATGCACAAACAAAATGGGTTGTAGCATAGTCAATCAACTGATATCTAGTACCTTCTAATTATAATGATATTTTGAACCAAGTAGAGTTTATTAAGTGTCAGTCATTAGAAAGAACTGAAAAAATTTCCTGATATACTGTTGGCCCGATTGCCTCATCACTATTAACTCAGTCTTACATGAGCTCCTAATTTCAAGGAAAACAGAGCAACTCAAGGGATAATGACCCACCGAAAATCATAAGCAGTTCAGTGAACAAATGGAGACTTTAGAACAGTTATGACTATTTCTACAGAAGTCCACTAAATATGATATTCTAAGAAACACATCTGCTATACATAATAAAATAGTAGTTTCTCTGACCTCTGCCACACCTCATGTCAAGACTCAGTAATTATCAATGATATATAATGGCTATGTGGAGGGGTAGTCTCACTGTATGCATACATAACTTTATAGAACAAAATACAGTATTTATCCTACAAGAGGTGTGGGGCACAGATCTGCTGTCTGTCTCCCTGAACTTGAACTCTTGCCCTGTCCATCCTTAGCGTTGTACTCTTGATCAGGCTGTTGAACCTCTGTGAGCCTCAATTTCCTCACCTTTGAAATGGGAATGGCAAAAGTTACCTTTCCATTTTATTGTGAGGATTCACTAAGATGTTGGATGTAACGTCCTCAGAGGGGTGCATAGTAGGTACTTAAAATATTTTGGCTAAGGTTTGTGTGAGATGGACTGCAAGAGGCCCTGACATGGAACTGAGCTGAAGCACTTGCAGTTTTCCATCCGTGCCCTACACGTTTCCATTTCCCAGGCTTTGCTTACATAGCTGCACTAGGCCCCTTCTTCCTTCCATCCCCATGTGCTCACATATGACTCATCCTTTAAGTCCTGACTGAGATGGTGGAGTGGCAGGAGCCAACAGCCTGAAGCTGGGCATCCAACAAACTTCCACCTCCTTGGGAGAGGACCCATGCTCTGTTTTCACCTTTGTGACCTCCTCCCTGAGAGTGCCAGGCACACAGTAGGCCTGCACTCAGATGATGGTGATATCTCACGCTTCCTGAGCACTTTTTCGGTGTAAAGCATCCAGCCAGGTACTTTATATTCATTATTATGTTGAAGTCTCCTAACTGCTCTATAATCGAGGTACAATTTGGAGAGAAGGGGAAACTGAGGCTCAAACATGTAAAAGGACTCAACCAAGGGCTGGTTAAAGATGGAAACAGGATCGGAACTCAGATGTCAGTCTCCTAAGGCACTAAGCCACTTCACGAAAAGAACTCAGTCCCAGAACCCATATGCTCACATCCTTTAAGGCTTGACCGAGAGGGTGGAGTGGCAGGAACACAGGGGTTCTGGGATTGAATCAGGAATTCCAGGAATGAATTCCTGGAGTTGATTGAATCAATGAATCAGGAATTCCAGGACTGCAGACATTGTTAGGGGTGGAAAGTGTGTGCCCCACAGTGAGATAAGTTAGGAATACTTAGCCCCCCTTTGCAGATGAGGAAGCTGAGTCCGGGGGGACAGTAAGTAACTTGCCTGACAGTGCACAGCAAACAAGGGAGAAGCCTCTGTTCCAGCCATGCCCCAGAGCCCTAGAAAATTCCCCAAGGGAAACTTCCCTTCCAGCTTGGGGTACCCATCCTCGGTATATTTTCTCTTAAAAAAAAGTGTTTCAGATTCCCTCTGCTTAAAATCCTATTTATGAAAATACAAAATGCGTGATCGCAAAGCTTCCTGAAGGCACAGGCTTTCTGTTTCAGTGATCCTCAGAGTGTTACCTGTTCATATAAATCCAAAGAGAGGAGCCAAATCAGAGCTGTGGGAAGGAAGGAAGAAAAATCTCTGCTCCATCTTGCTTCTGCTTCTCTAAAAACAACAGCAATCAGTATTTGCTTTAGGCAAACAGAGGCAAATCATAATCATTCTCTCCTGGGTTCTCCACATTCCAGCTAAGCTGCCTTTCCAGCTATTCCTTGAACACACCAAGCTCAGTACCCCAGTCACTTTGTACTTGTTCTGCTTACTGTGAAGTTCTTTTTCCCCAAGATGGACATGGCTGTCTTGTTTTTCAGATTCTAGTCCAAATTTCTTAGAACCACCCTATCTGTTCTAAATGAGCTACAATTGCCAACCCCAAAGCCCCAGTCACACTCAACAATATCACCCTTCTTATCTGACATCATTCTGTGCATCTCCTTTCTTATGTGCTTATTCTCAGTTTCCCCTCTCACCCCTATCCACCTGAGACACACTAGGTGGCAAAATGTGAGAGCATAAGTAACTTGTCCATGTAGCTCGTGACTGTTTCCTAAGAGCCTAGGGCAGAAGATCTTCTGTTGAATGAAGGAAGATATGGCATTCTCACGTATTTAGATCCGTATTTACAAAGATGGAGTGAACAGTGGTATGCAACATATTTTGGTACAGCTGAGAAGAACAATTTATAACTTAGTCCCTTCTACACTATGCACAAGATAAGGTTTTCTGGTAAAAAGTTTCATCTATCTGAGGGGCCTAGCCCTGCTGCTCTGCACATGACATTCGTTTCCACTAATACCTTGCTGGTCATTTGTATCCGGACGATTAATAGGAATTAGGAGGCGATGTTAGTGGCCTTTCTTCTTCTCCTACTCTAGCATATAATCAACTGCGTCCTTCTCATCAGCAGAGTACTTATTAAGGCTCTCCTGAAAAAGACTTTGAAAGGGAGCCTGCATAAAAGAAATTACATGACTGTCTGGACCTCACCCTTTCTTACCAACAGACACAGACGTGGATAAAAGTGACTGTATCATGTTTGCTATGTACATCCCTTTGTAACAATATGTTGCCATCAACAAGCCGTTTTTTGCTCGGTGCCTTATTTTGATGTAGTCTCTGTTCTGTAATCATGCATATGACCTTTGAGTTTGCCAGAAAGTACTCCTTTTACATGGTATGGTACTAATTATAGTGATGACATAGTGCTGTTTATAGGTTACCCATGTGCCAGGATAGAAACAGCTAGAGATGAAGAGTAAATAAAAAGAGAAAATCACTGAGGTCACAGAGCTGGTTTTGCTACCTGGCCAGCTTGGACCTTGAGCACGAATGTCTCGTAGTCTCCCAGAGGCTTAGTCTCTACCTCTCTCTAGTATCTTCCCTCACAAATTCAAGGAAAAAAAAAAAAAAAAGTATTCCTTAAGTAAAGATTCTGATTCTTTATATCTGTGATATGTATACTTTTTAAAACATTCACAGGCAATTTAGCAATGCACCCACGTTGAGAACCAGAGGTCTTGATTATGACTTGAAAACCTCAAGGCAGGTGTTCAACTATATTCCTCCTTAGGTAATGCTAGCTCTGTAATGCCAGCAAGCACACGTCAGTGTTCAACGATCTGGATATCGGCCCTATTTTGTCTCATGGGCATTGACATCTGTAACTATATTAAATTCAGTGAGGAATGTGATTTGTCAAGTGATTTGTAAAGGCTCTTTAAATGCAGTATTTCCTTCTTCCCAAGTCCTCCCTCCCTCCCCCCTTCCTTCCCCCCTTCCTACTTCCTTCCTTTCTTCCTCCCTTCCTTCCTTCCATTATTCTTTGAATCAGCTTCATGACCTCACTGTCTCTATTAAAATTTTGTTTAATTTACCTCCATGTATCTCAGGAGCAATGTTCAAACAGCTTTAAATTCAAAGCGGGTGAGGTGAAAAATACTCCAGCAAGCCCTGCCATAGTTGATATAGGTGTGACACCAAGTATGACTATTCAGACGTGTGCTTCGATCTGGTAGGAATATTTGTATCTCTAAAATCTCCTGGAGCTTAAGTGGCATGCAAATAATATTTGGCGCATATATTTTATTCTAGTGGGGCAACTGCCTATGTAATCTTGGCCTATGTAATCTGAAAACTATGCTCTTTTTAAAGCTTTGAGCTTGGAGTGGAATGAACTGTGTGTCTGTTGTGACGTAATATGTCTGAGGGGCCACCTTTGGCATGCTCATCCACAAGTTTATGTTACCAAATCTCTTCATATGTATTAAATTACATCAATTAATCCTACATCCAGGATACATGTTAACTTTTTGTGGTAGCATCCTCTATCAAAAAAGGATCCTTCAATTCATAACTTATTTAGTTACTTTTTGTAACCTATTAGTCTAAAAAAGGGACACATTTAAAAATGCATTTATTTCAAACCTAAATGTTCTAAAGGAAAATCTTAAAGATAGAAACTTATTTATTTCTCTGTCTTAAAACATTAATTTAAAGCAATGGTATTTTAAAAAATTATTCCTGTTGTTGATGTTTTGTTATCTAAGTTAGTGTATATATCTTTATTCTTAAACAGTTTCCTACAGTTTATTCAAACAAATGAATACTAAGTAAGCTACAGTTTATTCTTATGTTCTCAAACTATTTATAAGCCAAAGGATAAAAGCCAAAATTGTACCTTTTCAGCATTTCAACACAGTTAATATTATTATCGTCATAACTTTATGAAGACCTAAAACATAAAGAGAGATCTGGTATGCAATATTATTACACAGGCTATCTATTAATGTAATTCACCACATTAAGAGATTAAAGAAGGAGAAAGTAATGATCATATCAACAGATGATAAAACAGCTCTAATTCATGTTAAAAAAATCTTAGCAAACTTTGAATAAGAGGGAATTTCCTTAATCCTCATGAAATGTTATACTTAGTCATGAAACATTGGAAGAATTACTTCAAAATTAGAAGCTAGACGAAATATTTATTATTACTGTTTCAATACATCTAATTAGAGATCTTCAATGCAAAAGGAAAAAAATAAGAAAAAATTAATGATTGGAAATGCTATCTATCTATGTCTACGGGGGGGTTGCCAAAAATGTATACAAGTGGACACTTTGGTCAGCATTGCTCAAGCAGTAGTTCACCATAATCAGAAGTTTCTGGATGCTAATGTAACCGCTTTGAGCACCTCTTGTAATTGCAGAAGTCAAACGTGACTCGTATTCATCTTTTGTTATCAGTATATCTTGAGTATTATAATTTTAATACAGTTTTCCTTTCTTAAAATGTGTATACATTTTTTTGGCAGCCTC
This sequence comes from Rhinolophus sinicus, assembly GCF_036562045.2. Taxonomy (NCBI): domain Eukaryota; kingdom Metazoa; phylum Chordata; class Mammalia; order Chiroptera; family Rhinolophidae; genus Rhinolophus; species Rhinolophus sinicus. Next base: position 20,997,201 of record NC_133752.1, read on the forward strand.
TGTATATATACATAAGTGTGAATATATATTGTATATTATATTTTTATATATTATACATTAATATATTATATATTAATTTTCATTAGATTTTTGCATATATATATGCAAAAATCTAATGAAAATTATGCAAGGCTTCTGCAAAAGGATATTAAATTAAAAGTTTAGAATAAGTTGCAGATACAACAGATATTAGACACCAAAGAGAGTAGTAGACAAACCAATTGCAAATTTTCAAAGGAAACTTTCAAAAGAATTTATCTGCTATCTCTTAATATCCCTCACTGTGACATGTTTATTTAAAAGTGCTGAAAGGGAATTGTGAGATGGTAGAGGCTTGTTAAGAGCTTGCTTTGGTTATCACAGTTGATGACAAATGTACGTCTCACCAGACCTCTAAAGTGTAATTGATAAGGTGTGCGCATCCTATCTTCCCAGATGCCCCAAAAGAAAGTCTTCCTTGACCCTATTTGGAGAATTTGATATATAACCCTGATGTTTAAAAGGCACATAGTCCACACTGGCTGACAAAAATCTAGAGAAACAAAGAGGAGAGCTGACAGCCCCTTGGAGGGAGGAATTAGAATGAGGTGGCTAATTTATGATCAGGCTTCATCCTGGAGTTTATTAGGTCAAGGGCATAAATGTTCCCCCAAGAATTAGATGTGGGCCATGAAGAGAAGAGACATGGTTTGCAGCCATTTTTTCTTCTGTCTAACAAGAGTAAAATAGTGGAATATAATGGTAAGTGTGTGCAGCACCGTGGAGAACTAGGGCCTACAGCCAGATATAGAATCTGGGAGGCAATGATATGTCACCCATGATATGGAAGTTGTAGAAGGATGGGACCCAGCAAGATACTTATGGGAAATGTATGAAAGATCCTATACTAGAGTCAGCATTGACCATCTGCCAGGCTCGAACCAATTCTCCTCAAGTATTTTTTTTAAATTTAACACAACCAAAAACTGAGATGTATTTTCAGATATGTTAAATTTATTTGTGATTAAAAGGTCCAAAACTGAACAAGATAAATTTCAAGAACAAATGTGGTGATAGGAGGAAATTTCCATATCTGATGTTGAAACTTATTTTAAAATCAGAGTAGTTGAGAATCTGGAATTAGCACAGAGTAGTTAAGAGTTTGGGTTAGACTCAATAAACAAATGGAATAAAATTAGAAACTATAAAAATACACACATACATATATATGAGATGTATTTTATATATATATGCAGGTGATTAATTTACAAGTCCTATATTAGAAATCAGTGGAAAATAATTGTCTATTGACTCTCTCAGTAAATGATCCTGGGATAATTGGGGGTATGAGTTAGAACTGTACCTCACAGAATGCACAAAATAAGTTGTGGGTAGATTAAACACCCAACATTTAAGGATAAAACAAGTAAAACTTATAAATCACATAGGAAAACATCATGACCTTCGAGTGAGGACAATCATTTTTTCAAACAAGACATTAAAAACACAAACTACAAACAACGTATTTAATAAATTTGACTTCATTAGCATTGAAACATTACTACAACAAAACAGTCCATAAACCAAGTGAAAAAAGAATGCCACAGTGTGTGAAAAGATACTTCCGAAATTGGGATATATCAACCAATTTTTGAAAATAGACTGGCAGTTCAGGTGAGAAGATATCTAAGCAGCCAATACACAAAAAGATATTCAATTTCCCTGGTAATTAAAGGTCAATGGAAGCTACATTTAAATACTGTTTCATAACCATCAGATTCCAAAGAAGGCTAACATCTGGTGATATCAAGAGCTCTGTGAGGACGTGGAGATATACAAATTCTCATACACTGTTTGTTTGACAAACAACAGTTTGGAATAAAAGTTTGTGAGTAATCTGCCAATAGCTAGTAAAGTTCAAGAGTTCCACACCTTACAACACACTGATTTTTCTCCTAGTTAGACCTTGGAAAAGTTCTCCTATGTAAACACATGGAGATGTGCCCAGGGAGATGAACTGCAGCCTTAGAAACAGCCCAGATCATTGTCAGAAGTCTAGATGGACACATTTGGTTGAATTCATACAATGTGAGATCTACTACAGTTAAAATGAGTCAACCTAGAAAGAGAGGAGACTGTGATATGCAATGGAAGAAGGAGTAATTATAAAAGGAATAAAAAATGATGAGGGAAAAGAATACAGTACAGAGACAATGTCAATAGTTAATTGTGAACACTCAGTGCCATGTTCTTATGCTTCACATAATCAACCCCTTGACTACCTGTTGCCACCTAAGCCCTTGCTTTCATAGCATAAAAGCAGGGTCCTTAGCATATGTTTAATTTAGGTCCTAAATACTTCATAGTGCTTTCCATGAATCCTATAATTAGAAACATATAATTAGAAATATAACTGAATAAAACCTCCTCTAATACTTTCACAAATGTTTGAGTTGTAAACTATCACCTAATTTTACTTTTCCCCCCACAAATCTGTAGATATTCTTGACCTTGTTTAGAAAGTTGTGTTTAATTAGGATAGCCAATCTTTGGCCCAGACTTAAATAATTAATTTCATTAAAAAAAAAAAAAAGTATATGCAACTATATGATAAAAATGTTTCAATTTCTTGAGTACTTAAAACAATGACAACACTCATTCTATTTTTGGCTGATTTTAAAAAAAATCAGTGTGGAAAGTTATTAATGAGTCAACAAGGTACTATTAAGATTCATAATATTTAGTCATTTGATTTACTAAAAACTCTCACTATTAAATAAATGACTAGCTACTAAAATTGCAACAAGATAGTCCTTTAGAAAAGTAAGTAAAATCCTTATATTGCCTTTATTCCTGTTTGAAAAACTTTGCAGACATAGAGTCACAGAAGGCCATAAAATGAAGAGCAAGTTGCCTTACCAGCAGTAAAATCCTGACCTAAGACATGTATAACATGCAGTATTTTAAATAACGAAGATTTCTGCTTGTTACAACATCCATTTATACTACAGATTTCCAGAAAAACAGAGATGCTTTCAAATTCTGTTTGGGTTTGTTTTCTAAACAGTAGGAAACCTTCCTTGTGTTTTGGAGTCTGAATAAGATTATTAAACTCTATCAAGGAAATATCAAATCAGCTAACCTATTACGCATTTATTTCTAAAGTTGAAATTTTATATTTCTTAGATTTCTATGCAATTAATTGTGAATAATCATGTACACACACACACGTTTTGATTATTGTTATATGTGATTGTGTAAATATAAATACGAGTATGATAGATTTGGAAGAATTGGATAATATTTTAATATGGCCTTAACTTTTCTTTTGTTTAGAATTTCACCAAAAGTCTCTATACACCCCTCTACAATGACTCATATTTCTGTCTCCTTCAATATTGCAACATTATTATTTTAGGTTTTCTTATATGATTTTTGGCCAAGATAGCTAAGATTACATGAGCTTATCTCAAGAACCTTACCAAGGTTTATTTTCCCCCCAGTCCCCAACTTCTTATTTTTGAAAAAAGAAAGAAAGAAAGAAAACAAAGAACAATCTGATAGCTTTGTAAGAAAACTTTTAAATATAAAACAAACTTGTTTAAGAACATATTTTTTTTTTACTTGCCCCTTATTTCTAATTGAAAATGAATTTATGGAAACTTGAAAAACAGATACAGAGTAGTACATAAAATTAACCAAATGGCCTTTTGCAAGTCTTGGACTACAGATACAAGTCTTGAATCCACATGACTCATAGGCTAAAAATTGTCGTCTTACAGCAAACTTCCTGTGCTAACAAATTAACATAGTCAAAATTTGTAAGGTTGTAACAGCAATGAAACTAACATAAGGGGAGAACCATATACTAAATATGCATATCACACACTGGAGAGTATATGTATTTTTCTTTAACTATGAAACACGGGTTTTATTCCAAATTACACAGACTAAAATATGGTAATATAACGATTTGTCCATTTATTCTTAACATAATTTAGATATTTACTAAAATGTTGGGTGTCTGGACAGTTGTTAGATACTGATGAGAAAGAGCCTTTAAAAAAACATGGTTATAATAAATCTTCACATTATCAGAATTTGATTTTACTTTAGTTTTCAAGAACACATTGTAATCAGAATACATTTTTGGTAGTTAGAAATGATTCTTAATCTTGTGATGTCTTCTGCATAATATAGATATGAACTACAGCTTGTTATAATCAATTTTAAGAAGGATTTTTAAAAACCATCCTTTTTATGTTTATTGCACACCACCTGAATTGTTTTGTTTTCAAAATAATCTTTGCCTTGCAACTTACCTGTAGAATATTTTTTTGTCATACTTTTAAAAAGTGAAGAAACTAACTTCACTTTTGTGTGTGTCTGGGCCAAATTTTAAAGGATTACGTTCTTAATCTTGACATTCAAAGGAGACATCCCGCGATGTTGTAAGCGTTCCAGCAGGATTAAGGAGAGAGACTGCAGCGTCTCTAAGAGCTCTCCAACCTGTCTCCAATATGCTCATTTCTCAGTGGTGAGGCAGGGCGGGACAGAATCTCTAAGCCCTTGACCTCTTCAAAGAAGTCAGCTGTGTCAAGTGTGACTACCTGTAATTTATTAAGTAACACGGAGGGAATTCATGCCGCATTTTTTGCTTGTAACACTTTCCTCCCCAGCCTTATTTAGTGATGCCGAAATAATAAGTAGGAAATACCTTATGCCATAAATATGTTTCCTTAGATTACAAGTGGGAATTAAATAGCAGTAAATGTGAACAATTCATATCCATTTATTGCATATAAGATGCTCTGGGCCAATACTTTTTTGCCATTTACTATTTTTCTTATACTTTATTATATTCGAAGAATAAATATTATCCATGAATTCCATGTAAAACTTGGAAATATAGTTTTGATTCAAGTTATTAAGACATACGACTATACTTTCTGACGTGAATGTGTCAAGACTGAAGCTGAGAGGATGATATTATGGGTACACAAAAGAGTAACTCAAAATGAAGGCTTCATTTGATTTTCAATGATGAATATGTGGGAAGATTGCAGGAAAACATTTAAAAATTGAGAAATATATGATCGGTCCATTTACAGAGACAAGAATTTCCCAGCGTGAATAGGCTGATACCGTGTTTCCCGAAAATAAGACCCAGCCGGACCATCAGCTCTAACACATCTTTTGGAGCAAAAATTAATGTAAGACCCAGTCTTATTTTAGTATAATGTAAGACTGGGTCTTTAATATAATATAATATATTATAATATAGTATAGTATAGTATAGTATAGTATAGTATAGTATAGTATAGTATAGTATAGTATAGTATAGTATAATGCCGAATCTTAACATTAATTTTTGCTCCAAAAGACTCTTTAGAGCTGGTGGTCCAGCTAGGTCTTATTTTCAGGGAAACACGGTATGTGAAATTAGCTAAATGTATGGCTATTGAGCTTTATTACAGAGAAGTTAAAATTGTGGTTGAATACAATCTTTGGGTTTCATCTAAACAAGCGTAGGGTGTTTTAATCTACTTTCTTAATTCAGCAATTGATGATGACAAGTATTAAACTACCATCTTGACTTGGCAACTATTAAAAGTGATCATAAAGTCAAAAATATATTGTGACATCCTACAGATCAGATTCATTTTTTCATCTTTTCTACTGCACTAAGAAATCACAGGCTTTTATCTACAAATGACCACGTCAAATCTGTTGATGGCAAATTGAATGCCAACCAGGAAAACACTCTTTAAAGAATGCCAGAAAGTAAAAACAAGTAAGTTAAAAAAATAAATAAATAAATGGGTTTTGCCCGCTACGAAAGCATCAGAAAACTGAAAGCTTTGAATCAGTTAAGCCAGTTCACTTGTAGTTTTGCTTTGTTTGGAAAAACAGAATCTTCCTGCTGTAGCTTTAGAGAGGCTTTGTTGAAGGAGACAGATAGATGAGATTAGAGTTCCTGCTTTCTGTGAAGCCTATACTATCCATATCACTGTCTCCTTCCACTGCCTTTTTGTTTAATATATGCATATTTTTTCAATTACAGTTGGCATACAATATTAGACATTTATATAACTTACAATGTGATCACCCCAATAAATCTAGTATTTATCCATCTGACACGAGACAGTTATTACAGTATTATTGACTATATTCCCTATGCCGTACTTTACATCCCGTGACTATATGTATATTTTTAATTATAGTTGACAGTCAATATTATTTTATATTAGTTTCAGGTGTACAGCACAGTGGTTAGGCATTTACATAATTTAAGAAGTAATCCCCCTGATAAGTCTGACACTATATGTAGTTTTTTACGTTATTGACTATATTCCTCATACTGTGTTTCACATCCCCGTGACTACCAATTTGTACTTCCTAACCCATTCACCGTTCTCACCCATCCACCCAACCCTCTCTCCCGTCTAGCAAACATCAGTTTGTTCTCTATATCTATCAGTCTATTTCGGTTTTGTTTGTTCATTTATTCTGTTCCTTAGATGCCACATATAAGTGAGATCACAATAATATTTGTCTTTCTTAGCCCGTGACTTTTTATAATCAGCAATTTATACACACTAATTCCTTTCCCTTTCTCACCCAACCCCCCATTGTCTTTTTGACGTTCAGACCTATATAGAAAGGAAGGAGAGGAGGCTGATTTTATTGGTTTTAAGTAAGTAAATTAAAATTGCTGCAGAAAACCTAATTCTTGACCTACAGCATTTCAAAAGACTTCTCAGATGATGATCTCCCACAGGTATCTTTACGAAGTCTGTTTTGGCATGCAGTTTGTATATGTGTATGTCCTTGCATGTATGTGCACTTCATTTTAACACACACACGCACACACACATGGTCAATTAAATACGCAAACTCAACCTAGAAAAAGTGCTACATACCTCATTGCTGAATATCACTACAGTCACCTTCAAAGTACCCCCCTTGGGAAGCTATGCACCGATGCCAGCACCTAGTCCACCCTTCAAAGCAATTTTGGAACTCTTTTCTGGAATGGCCATCAGAGCTGTCATCTTATTACCCTTGATGTCCTGAATGTCATCCAAATGTCTTCCTTTCAATATTTCCTTTATCTGCTGGTAAACAAAGAAGTCAATGGGGGCCAGTTCAGGTGAGTAGGGAGGGTGTTCCAATACAGTTATTTGTTTACTGGCTAAAAACTCCCTCAGACAGTGCCGTGTGAGCTGGTACATTGTTGTGATACAAGAGCCATGAATTGTTGGCAAAAAGTTCTGGTTGTTTTCGTCCAACTTGTTCACACAACCTTTTCAGCACTTCCAAATAGTAAACTTGGTTAACTGTCTAGTTGGTACAAATTCATAATGAATAATCCCTTTGATATCAAAAAGGTTAGCAACATCATTGCAACAAGTTCATGAACTTAGTTGTCAGACCTCATATATACACACGTGTGTGCATATATATACATATATATATTCCATACACATTGGGATTTGTAGGTTTTAAGAAAAAATTCTTATTCCTAAATACATTATTCAAAACAAGCATCTTGTTTTGGGTTTACAAGATTTGAAAACTGGTGTATATGTATATTATATGGCGTGCACAGAGAAATATAGTATAGAGAAAATTCCACTTTCAGAAATAAATCAATCCTTGTAGGAATATTTACATGTAAATGTTTCTATCTCTACAAGTATAGACATAGTTTACATTTCTCTGTTCACATGGACATATAGTCTTGGGCATCTCTCTTAAGACAGGATCATACAATAATGTGCCTGGTATTTTTGCAGCTCACAGTAGATAGAGATCAGAATTCCAAGAGGGTCAGAGTGAATGCACAGGAATAATACATATTTGATCAAAATTCACTTGTAGGCTAAGAGGTGACTGGCAGAGAACAAGCAATATTAAGCACTCCGCTCTGCTCAGAGAAAGCATAGTGAATTCCTAGCCAAGAATACCATCTGTTGAATATGAAATTCTTGGATCAAGACATTATAGATACATTTCCCCAAACAGCAGGGACAGAAGTCTTTCTGGAAACAAAATCACAATAGGGTTGCAGAAATGCCAAGTGAGAGAGAGGCAAATAACTGTTTGCTGCATTGTGGGGAGCACACTTCCTTACTGGTAGTGCAGAGCATGAGTAATTACATGGCAGGGTTCGTGATGCTGGTAGTAAATAAACGTACTGCACGTAGTCACCCTGTTGGAATAATTTCTACATCAGTATGCCAACTATTAGCCATGGGTAGATCAAAATCTTTTTACCATTTGTGTTGTCTACACCTTTATTCACTCTCAGAATTCTAGTGCTCCCTGTCACTTATTATGTTTTCTAAAGATAATAGAATGATGGCTGTGTGATATTCAATGGCAAGATTTATATAAAAAGATTAATGAATGATACTTGTCCCTAAGGTAAGACTCAGACACAATTTTACACTTTATATTTGGATCTGGTATTTTTATAAAGACCACTTTTCTATCTATATATAAAGATACAGTCTTTACTAGAATGAGTCCAAATATGATTCTGCATCTTAATTTTAGGGAAGCAGCCTGGTTTCTAGGGATAGACAATTGTTGACATGGAAATGACTTATGTTAATGAGAAGACACATGGAATGGCAGACAGAAACAGTGACAAACACAGTAAGAGAAATAATAGTAGATATATCGATGTTAATGAGAGAACCCTGATTCCCTTAACCGCACTCATTAAGAAAAGTTGGAAAACAATGGAAAACTGGTGACTAAAATGTGGATTAATTCAGAATTTCTCCTGGTTTCTATTTTTTGTTTGTTTGCTTTTTTTCATTCAAACTATTACATGCAGATGTTTTATTTTACTTTTACTCTGGACATTTCTGTATTTTGCTTCAGTTTTCTGGAGTATTATACCAGGCTATTCAGATATAGTCAATTATTATTAGCATATAGTAGGTGCTCAAAAATTACTTAATGGAGGGACTAGGATGATGAGATATAACATCTCAAAAGCACATTTTAGGTATTTTACATGTATTACTCATAACAATTCTAATGAGTACAATGCAATTAGGATCTCCAGTTATGTCTGTAGGAAAATGGAGACATATTTTAGGTAAAATGCCAAAGGTTACTCAGTTAATTGACTTGAACCTAGCTCACTACAGATCCTATACTCCTAATCACTTTTCTATATTTTACGTGAAAAATGTCATGGTTCCCTTTTAATATTATGTTTTTAGGCCCATACTATACCACTGCTTTGTATTCATAATGAGGTTCTTTGTATCTTATGCTTGGGTAGAGCATTCGTTGGGGACAGTGCCCTGCCGTTTTCCATGTACAGAGCCCATTTACTTCTGGTAATTTTGAGAGATGCATATACCTTCAAGAATTCCTGTTAATCCTTCTATCAACAGATTGCAAGCAACACAAAGAGCAGCATAATTATTCAGGTGAATTAGGATTTATAGAATAACCACTTAAGGGTTTAATGACTTTCCCTTGATTTTCTCTGAGCGTTTCTTTATATCTCATACATGCCACAAATTTTGTTTCATGTTATATTTGTATATGCTTTCTTTCTCTTTCTAGGCTTCTTGAAGGCAAGAGTCATTATTTAATGGTCTTTATAGTTTCAACCCTTGCTAGTAAAACAAAATACGTAAGTCAAGGATATCACGACAATTCCAAAAATTAGTAACAAAAATAACATCTTGCATTGTGATTTGACTTCTTAAAATATTACTGCTGAATCTTTTAAAATGCATATTTAATAAAGAATATCCTTTAAAAAGTATAACTGCTCCCTTAGAATCTCTATAACCATGTCTCAAATCTTTTTACTGTGATCAAGTTTTGAAAGAGTCAACTTTAAAAATAAGTAGTACTCATAATTAATTCCATCTACCTAGTAGAGTGTTGTGAAAGCTTCAAGTACCTTAAATGTTTTCTATGATAATATTAAAATATGGTTTTATGTTCCAATACTTATTTTAGCTACATCATACAATATATCATGTGTAACACCCCCCAAATATCTTATACTTTAGGTATTCTATTTTTTCTTCCTAATATGGTGCGTTTGACTACATTTTTGAACTATTTTAGACACGTTATCTTGCAATTCTGACTCAGTCAGAACACAGCTAAGAGCACCAGTTGTTTGCTTTAGATGAATGAGTTGCTTGTCAGCCATCACCTCTCACACTGAAAATGACCACATTGCAGGAACATGGTACTGTTGGCAAAAGTTGGCAACATTATACCCATAAGTATAATTGGACTATGTCCGCAAACCAGTATTTTTTATAGTTTAAACTGTAAAGTTGTTATAGTTTATAAGGAATGTAGTATAATGTATTTTAGAATCAGAAAAATAAATTTTAATAAATACAGAAAAAATATATTTTTAAAGGCAACCTTATTTTAATAATTTCAGGATTTGGGGTGATACTGTACCAAAATATAACATGTCAAGAAAATGTTTTCTTTTTTTTCTTTTCTTGACATAACTTGCATGTGAGGTTAAGATTGTAAATCAGTCTCTGTACTGATAGGAGCTGTGTTGAATGCTGTATGTAAAATACCAAAAATGACTTAAATGATAAATGTGTTTTTACATTATTTAACTTTCAGTATAGAAATATTAAGATTAAATTTAGAATAGTGTCATATTTCAATATGTGTTCTTACTTGAAAATTTCTTCAAAACAATTTACAAACGCTCCCCATAGCAATTTTCATTTTTCTCCATAACATTCCACTTAATGTTGCTCTTTGAATAGTAATTTTAGCTAATGGAGAAGCAGCATTATATCCAAAGAACCATCAACTATCAGTGTCTTACAATAAGGAAAGATCCTGAAAAGGGCTATGTTAATGAGCTCAGCATTTTAGCTCTCATACAGTTCTGTTGAGTAAAGCGAGCTAATTTCCTTCCGCACGCCCAAGATAACTTAGTAAGATTTTAAAGCTTCTTGCCAAATGTAATTTGACCTAATAATTATCCCTAAAGATGTGATTAAGAAACACCTGACTCAGATGCCGAGTACATATGCAAACCACAAGTCATCACCCCTTCCTCTCCTTTGATTTCAGGGCCTAAAGACCTAGTCAGCAGGCTGAGAACTGGCCTTTAGAAGTCACCTGCCAGTTTATTCAGGTCATTGCACTTCCGCCGAAATATGCCTAACAAGAATAAGTGGGTCCTTGATGTGTACAAGCATTAAATGTATACATTGTTATGGAATATTTATGGGGGAGAAAAAAAAGAATTTCTGTCAGCTGTCTTTAATATACATGCTAACATACTAAAAAAAATAATTCAAACAGTAAGAATATATGCAGTTTCACCAAAGTGGATATGTACCCTAAGGATTCCAAAAAAAGTATTTTTTTCCTCTAGAACTTGATACCTACTTTTGTATATGAGAAGATTGATTTTTAATGTTTGAATTTTAAAATTTGATGAGAAGCATACTATTTTATATTTTTTAACTGTTTTTTTTTGTTCTGAATTTATTGTTTAATTCTTAAATAAAACGTAACTCCATGTTTCCTTATCAGAATATCTATGGACAGTGTTAGCTAGATCCATTTTTTATGCCTCCTCAAATCTCGTGATATAGCAAAATGTTTAAGAATAGAAAACTTGTTCAGTTAAAAAGTCTTTATGAAATACACTTGACAAATAACATTATTAGAGTGTATCTCAATTTAAGGAATGTTTTCAGTGAGACTAGGATTAGCAATTTTCAACTTTTTAGCTGAGTTCATTTTTCAAAGTCCTGTACTCCAGAAAAAATTTTCTGGACAAGCCCTAAGTCTGAAGTAAACTTCTTGAGATTTCTGATGGGTTATGACCTACCCATGGTCTACATTCATGCTACATGGATGCAACAAAACATATTAAGAATACCAATGGAGTATATCAAATGCATAACTTAGAGTAGATTTAAAGTATGCATATTTAGCATTCATTTATTTTTTTACCTGAAAAAACTTTTAAAATCTCTACACGGCATATATGTATATCCTCTACAAGGGATAAATATATATATATATATATATATATATATATATATATATATATATATGTATATATAATATATATATATATCTTAGGGATTTCAGTTATTTGTGGATTGTTATTAAAATAAAAAAGTAATTAAGGAAAGATATATATATATATATTAAATTTGAAAAGTAACTTGAATTTCTTTTTGTGAGATTAGGATATGAAAATAGATGATGGTAGGATAGTTCGTTATTTTTCTTATCCCATTTAACATCTGGAGTCACAGTGATTTTTCACAACTTTATTAATTGATAATTGGTTTGTGGTCTGATTTTGAGTGAATCATAGTATTAACCATTACCAAAATAAAAAAGGTAAAGTAAAAATGAGTTTGATGAAAAAGATAACTTTGTATCCTGATTTAACTCCCATTTAATCTTACCGTTATTGTGAGGAAGGTTTACTCAACCAAAATATAATATATAATTATATATAATATGTACTTCTCATTCCACTTACAAATTAGGAATAAAGTTTCCACTTAACTCAAGAAGAATTTCACAACTTAAAACCACAGTGAGATTCTGGATGTATATAATTAAAGAGTGGAGCTAAATGCTTGCATGATTAAAGGAAATGAAAAATTAGAAGTATTTATAATGGTTGAATTGTGAAATTATAATCAGGCTCAATCTGAAGTACTGTGATTTCCATTCCGGTGGTCGTTTCAGTAATCTCTTGCCTGATGGAGTTACTATTCTTTCCCTATGCACGTGTTCAAATTTCCTGCATACTTCACGTTATGGTTATGAGAAACTGCCTAATTCCATGTTCTGAGAAGAGCTTGGTATAATAGTGATGTGCAATAAGATTTCTTTTTGAATAAGAAAAGCAATGTACAAATATTTTCCATAGACACATACTCTAAAATATACATATTTCTGTATCTCTAAGAAACGAGATTATCCTTTTCCAAATAAATATAAAAAGTCAAATGTAAAAGTCTTTATCTTTGTTAGATATAATGATGGAATAAATGTAATCAAAAGAACTTATAGGGGTAGACACTGATGAAGGAAAAAAATGAAGAATTAGGAAAAGCTACGAACATAAGGTATGTTTGGGATGAGGTTCTAATCCATCAATAATGGTAACATTTCTGTTATCCAGAAAGATTTGGTTACAATGTGTTATATTAAAATCACAGAACATTAGTGTTGAAAGGGCCATTACAAGTCATCTAGACCAATGATTCTTATCTGATTTTAGTTATGAGACCCTTAAGAAATATGTGTGTTAAAGACTCTCCTGGAAAATTACACATTTGCCCGAAGTTACAGTTTTGCACACAGTTCTACATACATTTCCAGGAATTCCAGTTAATCCAAGTAACCCATAGAATAATTTAAGAGCCTATTATTCTAAGTTTATTTTATAGATGAGCTGGGTAAACTAAATACCCATAGAGGAAACATACTCCTTAATTACAATTCTATTGACCTTCTAATGCCTCTCCAAGTTGTCCAGTCATCTGCAGTTATGATGTTTCAAACCGACTCCCAGTTCATGTTCACATTTTTTATTTCTATGACTGAATGGAATTGGAAATTTATGGAAGCAACTTCCACTTTTCCATCTGAGATTAATCCAGTTTCACTACCTAATTTTATTTTTATGGGGGGGGCAGGGGATTATTCTGTCCTTACTCGTGTGTGTGTGTGTGTGTGTGTGTGTGTGTGTGAGTGTGTGTGTGTATGTGTGTGTGTGCGTGCACATGTATATACATGTATCCACGCACCACCATTTCAGACTTTTGTCTGAACCGGGCTGTAAAAGTTTACTTCTGCATCCATCTGCCATAGAATGATGTGTACTGAGGAATTTGTTGTCCTGTGAGAGACACTCGAATGCTGTGCTCTCATTTCCCACAGTACCTGATTTTCAAACTGGATGGGATTTTTGTGGTGGTTGTTGTTGTAAACCACAAGGAATTGTTCTGAACTTCCTAGAGTAAAAACTTTGTGACAACTGAAAAATAGCAGGAGCATTCGTTTTCATCAGCTTCATTTCATTATAGTTTAAGGGGATGTCAATGATAACACTGCTTGCTTCCCTCTTACCCTGAGTAGTAATCAATAAGTAAATTCTATTTTTTGCAACTCTCTTGTGAAAAGAGTTGCCCAGTGAACTTTGGTAGGGTAAACATCACTTACAGGCTTCTTTTCATTTCTTTCTGCTGTTTAAAAATGTGTATCTCTGAACCCACCTCTCAAGGTGGTGGAATATTGTGGGGAGCTGGGGTTTTTCTGAGTAATATGGGAAGCATATTTGTCTTCTACAGATTTGTTTTGAAGTTGTAGAAATGAAATTGCAAGGTATAGTGAAATTTCTGTCTATATATTAGTTGGAAGATAAATATTTTAACTTGAAACTCAAACATAAGCTTTTCTAAAGCATCACTGTAAATACATTCTCTTCCATTCAATTCATCTTTGGTTCTTCCTGTAACCAACTGTGTGATCTTAAAGAAGTTACACTTCTGAGATTCAGAAAGGCAGCAACGTGTGCCAAAGAGTCTCTAATTCCCTCCATGGTGGTTGTAAGGATTAAAGGAGATAATACATGGAAAATCCTGTTGTTAACAAAATAAAATATCACAAGGTGATATTGAACCTGTTTATAAATCTTAATTAGTGTCATTTGAGTCTCTCAACACCTAATAACTGGAATTTTTAAATGATCTTCCCACCTTCATTCTTCTTTTCAAGTTTATAGCGGACATGTTGTTGGGAGAGGTGAATCCAAGGCTTATATTTGTCACTATCTTTGGGGACATCCTGTACCTTTCATCTGCACTTTTATACATCCTCAAAATAGTGATGATAATACTTGCCTCTTAGAGACCTAAGAAGGACTGAGTGAAATAATATATGTAAAAGCCATTTGTAAATTACCTGGACTAAAGAAAAAATGAGATGATAGTTCTACCTTCCAGAAAATTTTTCAGGAAAGAAGTCATCAAAGCTAATTCAATCTAGAACAAAATATTTGAATCCGTGCAGATATCTACAATAATTTCTAGAACAGAAACATTCTAGTCATCTTGATACAAAGCTGAAACAATATTTTAAGATTTTATACTAAAAAGAGAGATAGCTGTATGATCACTTCTCCAGCTATTATATAAGTCATGTTAAAACCAAATCAATGGAAGGCTACAAAATGGTAAAGCATGTCATCAAGACTGAAAAAAATGTTCACAATAGATTATGAGGCGATAGGTGTATTTTCCTCGTAAGAAACATTATACTGCAGAATCACAGACAGGTCATACTGAGATAACAGAAAGCATTTCTGATAAACAGAAGCAAACCAGCGTGACACATCCAGCAGTAGGAGTGGAAGCAGTTTTCCAGCATCTGTTAGAGCCAAACAGAACTGGGGAGAGCATTAGTGAAAACCCTGCCCTTCATCCAAATACCACTGACAGAGAACACATGAAAAACAAAACAAAAAATGTGTGTGGTTCAACTGAAGGCTGCTCCTCCAAAATATTGCCTGCAGCCAGTGCACATTTTCCTTTAAATTCTTAAAAACATTCAAATTCTGTTTTATGATCAATATTACCAAACATATTATGCCTTAGGGACAAGTTATTCAGAGTTAGCATCAAATTTGCCATATAATTTGCCATATAATTCTTTTGTTACTTGAAAAGACAAAATCCCTGGGATTAAATATTGATAGCCACAATAATAATCTTTTGAGTAAAGGTGTATCAATAAAGTGAAAAATCAAATAGAGTAGTTGGGTGTGTATTTTCAATAACCAAAAAGACCTTGACCTGTGTGAAAGCCAAAGATATAATAGAGAACTGAATTATAGATCTACTAGGCGGGGTTTTCTTTTATGGTTGAAACCTTGGCTTTAAATATCTGTGGTGCCATTTTTTTTTTCCTTTTATTTTAGGCTATTAATTGTGGTTATAAGGATTGGTCCCATGGTAGATTTTGTACCTGTCTTAAATTACTATATTTCTGTGGTCTGGTGGGTCCCTACTTGCAACTCTCACCTTTACCGTCGAGTATTGAGTCTGACGATGATTAACGATAGGAACCAGAAGCAATGGGAGCAGCTCAATGCGGGCACCTGCAGGGCATTTTATAACATTTTGATTCCTCCTTAGGATCCACTGACCCCAGAACTGTTGTCAGCAGGCCCATCAAAGAAACCTAGTTTCCTATCAGGCATCTGTACTTGTTCTATCTTCCAAAGTAACTTTCATTCATATTTTTTGTGTAGGTCTCTGTTTTGTGATGGAGCATGATAAGAAACCATTATTTCTGATACATTATTAGGTTGGTGCAAAAGTAATTGCGGTTTTTGCAATTATTTTTAACCTGTTAATCCACAATTAGTTTTGCACCAACCTAATAAAAAGTGATTTCAGCATAACCATTTATTAAAAAATCAAAAAACTCTCCTCTCAAAGTGAAGAAAAGCGTAATCCTAACAGAGAACCATGTACAGGTGGATTGAGGCCTTGGAGTGAAGCAATCAACTGAGATTTTCTGCAAGGGAAATAAGAAAATAATAATAATATAATGATAATAATAATAAGCCTTGTATACTACTATAATGTTTAGGAAATTTTCCATTAATTTGTAACCTTGCTCTGGTTGTTTCATACTTGATCAGTTATTGATATATTGTTAGTTGTAAGAAAGACATTATAATTTTTATCTACCTAAGCTTGAAGTACTCTTGCCATGGTGCTGCCATCATCAGATGCTGAATTTTACTTGGTGCTGGTGACCTTAGGGTAATTAGAAAGCTGCTGTGTGGAAATAACCTGCCTAACATTTCAGGCCCCCAATAAGTGCTGAAATATTATATAAAATAACTTCTCTTATGATGTGTATTGTAATGTGCAACATAAGCAAACCATGCGTGTAAAAGATACCTGGTAGTTCCCAAAATATTCTCAATTATTTGCATTATATAAAATTGTTCTCCTGCCATAAAAAGATTGGGGCAAGCAGATTGAATTATTTCTGACTTTTAGAATGTATCTAGATTAAATATTCAAGAATATCTGTTTTATATTTGCCTTTTTCCAAGACTTGAGTCACCTTTCCAGTACAGGAAAGGATGTGACCAAGCTCATATGAAAATAGAAAGTTGGCTCTGTAGGGGAAAAAAAAATTAGGAAGTAATTGAAGGATCTAAAAAGGACTTAGAGAAGAACCTTCTTTTCACCTTGTCCCAAAATGCAGGGTAAAATAGATACTCTCAATTAAAGGGTAGCAAATTTAGAATTGGTTTTTTTTGTTTTTGTTTTTTTTTTTGGTACCATATAATCAACCTGTGGGATTTACAGCCTCAGGAGGTTGAGTTAATCTATGTCTAGAGTTTAAAAACAAATAATTTAATGGCTGCAAAAGCTTAGGTGATGGTGTAGAAGTAATAAAGTCTCATGTTTTTAGGCATGAAGGATATATAGACAGGGGAAATGGGGAAATTTTTTCCAGAGCAAAACATAACTGAGGACATGTTAGTTTCAAACCTTAGACATTTGACAATGTGAGGAAAAAAACAATCCCGGTGATTGAATTCTATGATCCTTGCTCTATCTTCAGTCATAAAATTTGTTATTTAGTTTATGTTACCTAAGAGAGAAAAATAAGCAAAAACAAACAAAAAACAAACAAACAAACCAAGAAACAAAAAAAAAACAACGCATCAGTATACTTTCTCTAAAAGTATGTTATTGATCACTGCGAGAATATTAATACAAATAAATACATTCCTTTTATTTTTTTCTGTCAACAGGTTTTTCTGTCAATGTGTGCATGTATGCGCATTCCCATTAGTTTGTTCACATATTGGTCTAGTGAGTCCCTTCCAGCCACGCTCACTAGAGGATCAAATTTGAGGATGATTTAAGGATAGGAACCAAAGGAAATAGGAGTAGCTCAATGGGGACACTTGCAGGGAATTTCATAACTTCTACCAAGAATCAACTGACCCCAGTACTGTTCTCTACAGTCCCTTCAAGGAAAACTCGTTACTTATCAGGCATCTATACTTGTTCTATCTTCCAAAATAATTTCTGTTAGTGTCTTTTGTCTAGGTCTTATTCTCTGTTGGGTCACAAGTTTTGACTCTATATATCGTGTTTCCCCAAAAATAAGACCTAGCCAGACAATCAGCTCTAATGGGTCTTTTGGAGCAAAATTTAATATAAAACCGGGTCTTATGTTAGATAAGACCCAGTCTTATACCAATATAAGACTGGGTCTTATATTAATTTTTGCCCAAAAGACTCATTAGAGTTGATTGTCCAGCTAGGTCTTATTTTCGGGGAAACACGGTGTCACCTATCTTCCATCTATCTTTTATCTATCTATCTATCTATCTATCTATCTATCTATCTATCTATCTATCATCTACCTATCTATCTATGGGGAGAACATTTTATACCACTCTTATGTAACTTGTGTTTTAGATAAAGCAAATTTTCACAAGTTGTCTTATTATGATATCTATTAAACTAGGACAATTAGATGATATATGCCTTGTAGTTTTTAGACTATGACACACTGATGTATTCCTATCTTTAAAAAAAAAAAAAAAGCACTCTTTTCCTCAAGTAACACATAGGCCCTGACTGTGTGGGTGTGGCTATTTTTTTTTCTTCCAAAAATATCTAATTCGTCTTTGTTTTATAATTTCCCTAGTGAGGCCTAATGACTTTATCTTCAAGTGATGATAAATCCAACAAGTATAATGAAACCATAATAAGAAATCAACTGGCCTAGTCCAAAGGCAGGTTAGGCTTGTGTGCCTTTATATGTATATATTTTCCCTTTTCAGTGTGCTCTTGTTTTAATTGTGAAATAGATTTATTTTAAATTAAGGCAAAGTTATCGGTGACTCAACATACCAAAGGTGTAGGGTACTGTTGTTTTATCCTTACTAAGGATATTTATATGTTTTGAGATATGATGATTCTGAATCTAAACAAATGATTTGCTCAGAAAGGTCTTTCAGGTCATGCATTGGTCTAATATATTTGGGGGTTGCACTGTAACCCCAAATCCTTCATCTGCTTTCCTTTAGGAAACCTTAGGCTTCTTTCTTTACCCAGAGAGAAGGAAAATGGAACCGTGATTGGGGAATTATGTCCCAGCAGCTGCTGATTCCACGACACAGTGATGTCACTGCCCACAGAGGCAGGCCAGAGACACCAATTAACTTTCATGTTCCTGAATTTAAACTGTATTATCATCTTTGAGGGTGTTTTGTTTCTAGTTTTTATAACTGACCACTGGAAAAGTCAGGCTTAACCATAGGCTATTTTTGTGAAATGTATTTCTAGCACAATTTGAGTCAGTGTTTAGAAAACACCATATAATGATAGGAATTATATATTGCGCACCCAGTGTTTACCAGTTTCTCTATATTAGTTTTAATCTTTCTGATAACCCTGCAATGTAAATGTTATTACACTCAGTGTTCAAGGTCTCAAAGAGGTTGATCAAATTTTACAGAGCTACAAGCTAATCATTGCTAGAATTGGGGGGAAGACTAGTGCTGTGTTTATAGTATGAGGTCGGATAACAGACTACTTGGGTCACATCCATTTGGTCACTTTAACTTTATGATCATTGCAAAAGTATTTAACAGGTAGATAGTAAACACATAATATTAAACTTGGTTCTCTTTCTTGCTTTAGTTAACAAGAAAGTTAACCTGTTTCTAGTAGGCCCTTCTGCCTCTAAAATGGAACATAGTTGGCCAACATTTTAATATAGAGTGTATTAGTTTGCTGAGGCTGCCCTAACAAAATACCATGGACTGGGAAGCTTAAACAACAAACATTTATGTTCTCACAGTTCTGAAGGCTAGAAGTCCAAGATCAAGGTGTAGGAAGATTTGGTTTCTCCTGAGGCCTCTTTCTTTGGCTTGCAGCTATCTGCCTTCTTGGTGGGTCCTCCACGGCCCTTCAAGTGTTCACACTCCTGGTGTCTCTTTGTCTTCCTATAAGGACACCAGCCCTATTGGGTTGGGACCTCACCCTTATGACTCATTTAACTTAACTTACCTCTTCTTAAAAAAAATAAATAAATAAATAAATAAATAAATAAATATATATATATATATATATATATATATATATATATATTCAATTACAGTCAACATACATTGTTATATTAGTTTCAGGTGTACAAACAGTGATTAGACATACATGTAACTTATGAAGTAATAACCTGATAAATCCAGTGCCCATCTGACACCATACATCGTTATTTCAATACTACTGACTATATTTCCCAGGCTATACTATAACTCCCCATGACTATTTTGTAACTACCAATTTGTACATCTTAATCGCCTTCTCCCTTCACCATCCTCCCTCCTCACCCAATCTGGCAACCATTAAAATGTTCTCTATAACTATGAGCTTGTTTTGGTTTTATTTATTCATTTATCCTAGTCTCTAGATTCCACATATAAGTGAAATCATATGATATTTGCTTTCTCTGTCTGACTTACTCCACTCAGCCAAAGACCCTCTAGGTCCATCCATGTTGTCACAGATGGAAAGATTTCATCCTTCTTTTTTTTTAATGGCTGAGTAATATTCCATTGTGTATATGCATCATCTCTTCTTTATGCATTTATCCATTCAGGGAAACCCAGGTTGCCTCTACATCTTGGCCATTGTAACTAATACTGTAATGAACATATGGATGTGCACATCCCTTCAAAGTTGTTCTTTGGGTTTCTTTGGACAAATACCCAATAGTGGGATTACTGTGTCCTTTTGGTCTCCTGTTATAGGCTTTGTTTTAAAGTCTATTTTGTCTGGTGGTGTAAGTATTGCTCCCCCAGGTTTTTGTTTTTTCCATTTTCATGAAATATCTTTTTCCATCTCTTTACTTTCAGTCTTTTGATGTGAAACAAGTTTCTTGTACACAGCATATGTATGGGTCTTGTTTTCTTATCCACTCAGCCACCCTATCTTTTGATTGGAACATTTAATCCATTTACATTTAAAGTAATTATTGATAAACATGCAGTTATTGATATTTTAATTACTTGTATTTTTATCTTTGTTTCTCTTCTTTTTAAAGAGGTCCCTTCAACATTTCTTGTAATAGTGGTTTTTTGGTGATGAACTTCTTTAGCTTTAAAGGCCCCATTTCCAAATACAGTCACCTTTGGAGTTAGGGTTTCCACATCAAATATGGGGAGAGTACAATCAGTCCATACCACAGAGGGAGAGAGAATGATTTCATTTGCCCTAGACACAGTCTGGGTAACGCTGGTAATCTCCACTACAGGATGTGCATTAGTTATGTAACCTGAAAAGGGGCAAAAGTGAAGTCACATTTAATTTACCCTATAGTGTAGGTCTGAATTGGCTCAATCTACTGTCTGAGTGAAGCAGATTTCCGTTATACAAGCAACATGTGTGTGCAGAGGGAATCTGCCTACAGCTGTTTGCTATGAATGAATAGGCAGAGCATACACTCAAAAGAATCTAAGGGTAGCCCGAGCAGACATACACTTATTATAAATAGTAAATTTAAAAATAGTTATAAAGTATCTACTACATGCAAGATTCATGTAAGGGAAAGTGATAATGGATGAGAGAGAGGCTTTGCTCTCAAGGTATATACAACCACATCATATGCATACAGATATCTATAAAATATATCATCTGCAATTTATTTATTGCTTACTGTGTCAGGACCATGATACATTCTCTGTTTAATTATTACTAAAAGCTGAGAAGAATATGATTTTCCCAATTTCACATGTGGGGAAATTGAGCTCCTGAGAAGGAAAAGCTAAGAAATGTCTTCAAAATTAAATAGCTGGTGAGTGGAGTAAGTAGGTCCCTTACATTCCTGAGCCTGTGAACATCTTACGTTGTGACTTGACTTAAAACATTATTGCTGAATCCTTTAAAATTTATCTTTAATAAAGAAATTATTTTTTTAAAATGCAACTAACTGCTCCCTTAGAATCTCTATAACTGTGTCTGCCATCTTTTTGCTGTGATCAACCTACTGACTGGTAACCCAAGATGTGAAAAGATGACTTGACACATGTCTTCATTAGCATTTGTAGTAATGTATTGTGATTATTTATCTACATGTGCCTGTCCCTTCTTGCAGGAAGGGAGTATTTTTTATTCATCTTTACACTAACAGTGTTTAACCTTATGCCTATACTATGGTGAGGCCTGGGCAAATGCTGGAGGAGGGAAGGAAGGAAGGAAGGAAGGAAGGCAGGAAGGAAGGAAGGACGGACAACAGGACTGAGTATGGTTTTGACTTTTGCTACTCTGCCATAGATGTGTCATATAAACTCCACCACAGTCACTATACACAAATGAATTCAAATCCTAGTTTGAAGCTTAATCAAATAATGACTCATATTTCCTTCTTTCAGGAAAGGTACCAAGAAGATAAAAAATGTAACTGAGAGTTAAAAGAGAAGTAGATTTCAATAGATTGATTTGTTCAAGAAGAGCAGTTTAGCTAAGACACAGGGATGCTGTAAGATAAGTGAGGCTGAAACAGGTCTAGAGAGAAACAGCAGGAAGTGATTTAAATCAGTGTCAAACAAAAATGTAAATAAAAGGGTAAGTATTTCTGTAGTCAAAGAACTTCAGTAACACTGAGATGAGATCATCAGTTCTAGAATAAACGTGCTATCATATAATTCTTGTTACTTGAGTATATGATATATGCACTCCTAGTCTCTGAAGTATAACTACTGCAGAAATCCTGATAGAAAACAGGTCATTTTAAGCAAGTAACTGTCCGTTCTCACATGGTTGAGCATTGGAAGCCAGAAGCAGGATTTTAGAGTTCCTGGATGTTTTAGGGATAATCTAATTTGATCCTCTCAATTTAGAGAAAACTGAGTTGTAGAGAAATTAACACGGGCTAATTCAAGTTTATGAAGTGGCAACAGAATTGGATCCCAGAACTCCATGCTCCCCTCTTCAGTGTTTTTATTTTTTTATTTTTTTTTACTCTAGTCCAAATTCTGGACAAGTCATAAGTGAATGAGTCAGGGAAATAGAACTGTGGCATGATATAAATTATTTGTCGTTAAAGTTATAGAAAAATGCTCTTTTATCTAGATGGTTTTGCACATGCATTTACTTATATCTTTGGCATGTGGGAAATTGGTTTTTTAATCTCCAGAGAAAAGTTGTTAATTTCTGCCTGGAGCACTCTCTCTGCTGATTCGTATCAGAATATTTTCAACTCTAAAATTAATTTTACTCTATTTACCATGTTGGTTGTAATGAATTATTTTCAAAATCACCAAACACTTATACAAAAGACTGCACAGGAGAGAAAAAAAATGCATTTGGTTTTCCCAAGCTGCTTCTCCATTGATTATAGCCAGGTAGCTTTTTAAAATTCATTTCTTATTCGCATTTGTAGGAAAATCCAGATAGAAATGAAAGTAATGTATTAGCTTTTTTGGAGGAAAAAATGTTAAGTCAATTATACTCTTGCAAGATTTATAAGAACTAAAGTGAGTTTAAATTTGAATTGTCAAAGGGAATTTTACATGCATTAAGCGCTCAGTAAAATCCATCCTATGTATTTAATTATGTACTAGGTTTTGAACTGCTATATCTAAAGTGGTATTTTTATTTAAAAAAAGAAAAAGATTTTCTAGAGAACTTATTCTAGGCATCACTTTAAATTATACCTGCAAGTTTAATTTGGGTATTCATGCATTTTAGTCCAGAGATTTGGGGGAGATATGTGTTGTGTGTATGTGTGTGTGTATGACACTGCTAAACATTGTTTGTTTGTTTGTTTGTTTGTTTGTTTGTTTGTCATTGCAATAAGTATTCTTACTGAAAGAAACAATGAACAATTGTCAAGTCTAAGTGCAAGTGCCTTAAAACTTACATATTCAGGTGTGTTCTCAAAAACCTTCTATTCTTTGTTGTCATTTAGATTCCTAACAGTATGTGAGAGTTGAATTCCTCACATACTGAGGTGTTATTTCTAAGTATGAAAAGTCTTATCTTAGCAGAGTAAGCATTGACCTTTAAATCTCCTCTTCAATTGAAATGTTTAAAAACTGAGCATATAACATAAATGCATCAAGCATACTTTTTATAAATTCAAGGCACTGCAAAGCCTATTGAATGATTCAAAGATATATGAGATGGTCCCCTTGTGTGCATGTTGCATCTGCACACTCTCACAGTAAAATAAGGACAAACTGAGCATAATTCTATATTACAAATGAAAGGACATGGTAGGAATACTTTGCCGTAACGAACTCATCTCTTTATGCATGAAAAACTTCACATAGTGCTGACCCTAATGACTTAAATATTACCCCTGTGGAGCATTTCTCAAGCCCTATTAATGTTTTTATATCTGCCAGTAACAGAGAATTATTTAAAATGGAATATGATATTCAGAATTCTTGCAAAAGGCATCATTCTTAGAGTTGTTACTTTACATGAAAACTGATAGGTATGGTAGCCCTCAAATGTAGTCATTTTTGAAATGGTAATTTTATTTTGTATTTTACTTGCCTCTTCCCCAAATAGCATCTGAAACCCAAAGTAGTAATGTCACCTGGTATCAGTCTAACTCAAGTCAAGCGCAAAATGTAGAAATTAAGTGCTTTATTTTGCTAACCTCTCTGGGGCTGTTGAGATTTACGGAAAGAGGCAGCATTCCCCAGAGCATCAGTGTTTATAATTTTGAAGATTTATTCTAAAAGGGGAACAATGAGGAAAAGTGTTTATACATGACAGTGAAAAGGGCTTGTGAAAGGGATATTAGGATGACAGTCAAATATCATGTATGAAGATACATGTATGTGTATCTATATATGTAATTTGATGATGTGATTTTCATTTTCTGTACCTTCCTTAGATTTTTATATTTAAAATAATAATAACAGATTATTTTGCAGGTATAACTTAGACTCATAAGATCTAGATTATTCACATTCAATAATATCTACTTTTTGTCCATTATAGAATTATCTAATTAAAATGTCTTTTAGTTTGTATAATGTATAACCACTGAAGGATTGTTGTAGTTTGAGGATAATGTTATTTTTTAACTTGATGCTTACATTAGTATCCCCATATGGCAGACAGAAAAAAAAAAATGTGATGTCTGTAATACCCTCTTCATGATTGAAGATATAATATTAATTATAATAAAGTTCTCCTTACAAGGCATATGACTAATTACCAGACCAGTGTCCCTTACCTTTTGATCATTATTTTGCTTGAGAGATGTCAAATTGTTTCATACATCTATTTTCTTATATTTCCTTGCAATGTTTCTATAATTTGAAAGTTTAGATGATGTTGAAGGGTATTTTATTTATTTATTTATTTATTTATTTATTTACTGACTGACTATTCATTTGGGGGAAAACTGTCTAGTCCTTCTGACTCTGTCAAATAAGTACCAATAACATATCATCACTGTTTCACTTAAAAAAACAAACAAAACCTGTTTGATTTAGTGCTTTCTTGGACTCTTTCTTCTACTGTCCTACCTGTGTTTCCAATTTCTGTCTTTAAAATGTTTCTCCAAGCTCCCTGCTCCTCTCCAACGGCACTACCAACCATCTCCGACCTAAATTACTAGAGTATCCACTTACCTGTTCCAGTCCATTCTTCTCTGATGTAAGAATGTTTCTCCAAAAATGTATCTCGTCATACCACATTCCTTTGTGGAAATATTAGCTATTTACCATTTGGATGGAAGTGCTGAGATAGCACTAGCACCGCACTAAGAAACCTTAACTACCTTCTTTTCTGACCTCATTCTCCCATGTAATCTGGACAATCGTTCTGGACCAGTTAGAGGACCTCAAATACATGACACCATTTCATGCCTCCATACATTGACATGCCGTTCCATTCACCAGGATCTTTTCCTCATCCCTACTCTATTCCTTTGTAAGCAAAAGCCAGTCATTTTAAAATTCAAATTAAATGTCAACTCCTCAGTTAGAATTATTCTCTCAGATATGGGCTTCTGTAGCACAACACCTTGTACATTTATAGTTCCTCAATATTTGTGTTATTTGGTTTACTGGAAGCTCTTAGAGTGCAAACACCAAATTCTGTTTATTTTCCTACCACTATAGCTCCCAGAATGGTGACTGTAATGTTGAATCTGCTTCAAGAATGTTCTACAAAATGAACTGTGTGTGAGGTTTTGAGTTGATGCATTCACCCCTACTTGTACTAAATTATATTTTCCACCAAATATACTTATAGCAAATGAAAAATAACCTAATTGTCTTATATACATTCTCTGTCCTTAACCTCTGTGGTTTAAATTGGGAAGAAATCAGTTTGTTCTTATAGGTAAATGATATAGTACTTAATTGAATCAATACGGAGTGCTTCTTGCCAGAATGTTATCATTGGCTATAGTGTTGATCTTGTCCAAGAAAATGTTAGTTTTTGTGTATAAAAATACATTACTATGCACTCTGTCTTCCCAAACTATTTTGAACAACTACTTATAATGATTTAATTTGCAGGATTGTGTGCCTAATAAGCTTTCTATTTAAAATCCTAACACTGAGCTTTCTAAGAGCGACGTGGTCTACATGTAAACTCTCTGCAAACAGCATCTGAATTACAGCAGAGACACACATTAGGAGCTGCCAGAATTGTGTTTGTTGTGGCTGCCTGGTTAGCTGCTGCTTGAACAGCTGAAGTATGAGAATACTGATCGATTAGTGCCAACTCAAACAAGGAGTACGCCAACCTGAAGGGAAGTCAGAGTTGTCTGCAGAGCTAGGTTGGTGAATGTTGGCTGGGTGGTAAGAGGCTTGGACAAGCTATTTAGTATGAGGGCACCAGTGTACCTTAAGAAATGCATCACAATTGGCATATGCCATTTCAAAGATAGCATTTTATTTGTACTTAATAAAATTTAAAAGAAATTCATTTTAATCCAAAGGACAATGCCTGCCTTCATACACAAAGTAAAATGGGCAATTAAGGTACTTGTAGAAACAGTTCAATCTAAAACCTAGCTTTGAACTGAACTATTCACTCTGACTGAATAATTGTCATAATTTATTTATTACCTTGTGTATAAATTGAGGATACTTCTAATATAAAGCTATTTACTCAGTTTTATAATAATTACTTTATGAGCTTTGCAACAATAAAGTTGTATCTTAAATCTGGCTCAAAGAAATGACTTTAACAACAATATTATGTTTAAAATAGTATATGTGGATGATTCATAAAATCAAGGTTGTTTATGTTTAATTTTGCCTGTATATTCTTCAGAGAAACATCAAGAGAACCTTCTAGAAACCACTCAAATATGTATAAGAGCACTTGAGTAGAAAAGTGAGAAGCTCCCTAACAGAAGTATCTCTATTAGAACTACATTCTTTGGAGCAGCTTGTTCTAGAAACTCACTTTATTCACCTTGTGGTACAGCAGCCTCACTGAAATGAAAAAGTAGAATTCACTAGTACAGAATTATTTTGATAAATTACCTGTGTGTGTGTGCGTGTGTGTGTGTGTGTGTGTGTGTGTGTGTGCATGTGTGTGTTAAACTTGGGGCTATAATGAGTATTATATCGATATATATTAATG
The DNA here is from genome assembly GCF_036562045.2 of Rhinolophus sinicus. Classification (NCBI taxonomy): domain Eukaryota; kingdom Metazoa; phylum Chordata; class Mammalia; order Chiroptera; family Rhinolophidae; genus Rhinolophus; species Rhinolophus sinicus. The sequence continues at coordinate 21,024,860 of NC_133752.1, forward strand.
AGTAGAGCTCATTCTATGGATTTAAGCACAAATAGGGAATGCATATTTTTAAATCAACAAAAGATATGTAGTAGGAGTGCTATGTTAATGTTATGTTCTTTAAGACATCAACTAGCTACAACAACAACAACAAAACTTAACCAGCTGTGTTTAATGCGGTCTTCTATGTCCAGTCCAGTTTTGATTCCTTTCTTCCTGAGGTTCTTCCATCCCCCTCCATGTCCCACCTTCCCTGATCTTGTGTCTGTGCTAAAATTTGGCTTTCTTGAGTTGTACTCTTAATATTATTTGCAGAAATGTTCAAACTTTATATCAGCGATTGTGCAAAACTTCCCTGAAAATACAGAATCGTTATCTGTGCTTCTGTGAGGGATCTGCTTTTCTGCCTTTGGTCTCGGCAGTATGCTGTTCACCAGGTCCATGTCACACGTAGAACAGAGCTTCTCGTCCTATCTGCATGGCTTTTTCTGAGTTTGATGAAGTGAGACTTCCCTGTGTCCTCTGGTGATGAAAAGGACGTGTTAGACTCTGATCCTTTAGACAGAAGAGCCACTTCCTGATTGGGTTCTGTACTAAAAGTGGATCTGCCTTTGGGCTGAAATATGAATGCCAAGATACTTCCTATTTAACATTATGAACCATACTTCCTGGCCCCAGAAAGTAATAGTTTGACTATTTCACATCAATTATTATGAAATGATTTGTAACAGAATAAAAGATAGTGGGTGAAATAGCCACACTCATGTTAAAGGGGCCTTATGTAGATTATCCTACTGGTTCAGAAATATGATCCATTTAGGATAATATTTTCTTTCTGAAAGTGTCTTGCAGTGTGATTTATGAAAGCATCAGTTTCATCCTTGATATTTGTCAATAGATAAAGAAACTTAATTAAGGATGACCGTTCCAGCCCCTCTTAGTAATCCATTATGGTTTAATAACTCTTTTAACGTCTTCATCGTACTTATGTAATTTCTACTAGCTTTGGGATAATTATTTGCTTAAGATAGCTACTCATAATATACGAAGTTAATACCATTTACTTATTCCTTTTTTTATACTGTTTTTGTGTAATATTCCTTGTTGTAAAACTTAATCCTATCTATAATCTTTATATATTCTCAAAGCAGTGTAGATATATATATGATAAAATTATCCAGACAATTCTTTTTTTTATAACTCAACACTAAAGTGTACAAGTAATGACATGAATACATGGATGATAGAATGTAAATTGAAGGCTAAATGGTGATAGAAATGCATTTTGCATTTGCATATTTTTTTCTTTTTCACAGTGAAGCGGGAGTGATACAAATACAAAATCGCTGAAGCAATGTAGTTCAGCAGAGAGACCAAAGACATGAAATGAGAGTGAGAAAGTAGTTTTGATAATTAGAATGAGTCAAAAGCAATCTCCTGCCTGCTTTAGCTTGCAAAGATGACAGGGGAAGGGAAATATTCTTTTCTTCTGAGACAGAAACAGGACATCAGTCAAAATGATAAGAGGTGTCAGTATAATATTCCTCTGAGGCTGGTACCACTGAGCTAAGCATGTGAGACAAGAGTTTCTAATCTTTTTCTTTGCTTCAGTTTTACTTTGGGCTTTGGCATAACAGATTCCATATCAATATATATCATAAAAAGTTCACAATTCTGAGTTGAGAGAAACAAAAGTAGTTTATAATCCAGTGGGAAAAAAACATAGCTTTGGAAGTCAGTAAAATGAAAGACTTCTAATTTTTCTCTCTGTTAACTTAAGTAAGGAATTAATATTCCTTAAAGTGGTTATGAAATTACCTTTCTTATAGGCATTTTGGGTGTATTTATAATTAAATATGTGTACAATGCCTTTGCATGGAAGACTTTGATTAACAAATCATTTATATTGCAGCTATTATTAAATTCACTAAAGGAATAACCCAAAATTCAGTGATATTTATGCTAGCAAAATGAACTAGCACTTAAGCCTTACTGTACAAAATATAATACTGCTTCATTTTTTTTTCAGTTTGTTGTATTTTCAAAGTAATCTACAGAAAGGAAATTGTACATTACTGATACTAGCCAAAGGCAAAACTTATCTTAAAATTATCTTAATTTCCAAGACTAAACATATACCATGGCCATGTTTACAGTATTAAATCACTAAATAGTCCTTGTATTCCTCTGTCCTACACTATTAAAAACTGCACTTTTTTTCCCCATGAAATTTTGGTTTATAGAGATGTCTGAAAAAGGTTACTAATGAGAAAAATGTAGAATTCAGCTGATATACACTGACATTCTAAAAATAGAGCTATGAATACAATAGACTGTAACATAGGCATCCAATAAAAAAAAAAGAAAAAAGAAACACTCTCATAATATGAGAAAGAGAGAGAGGAAAAGGCTGTCAAGTAATTGAATAATCCTCTTACCTAATTTAGCTGCTAATTCAATGATTCAGTGTTTGTGCCGCATAGGTTTCTAGCATTCTTAGTGAAAATTCTGCAGAAAAGACAAACCCTGTTTTTGTGATTCCCTAGGCACCTGCCTCACAGCCAGAAAGGTAGAGCTGACAATTGCTATTTTATTGGGGAAGAAATTAACTGAGATATTTTTCGTAAAATGTTTGGAACGTGACTGGCACAAAGGAACTGTGCAATAAACTGTAGAGATAATGTATTGGGGTGGTGCAAAAGTACTTACGATTTAAAAAGTTAAAACTAATTGTGAAAACCGCGATAACTTTTGCACCAACCTAATATTAGCATGGATTAGCATCAGTTGATTCATTCACTCTTCTCACCAATGTGTATTGAGCATTATATGCATTCATCAACACTGTCAGTCTCTTTTTTTGTTGTCGGGCAACACACCACCCCAAGACATGGTAGCTTAAGACAGTACTCATTTGTTAGTGATTGGGTGGTTCTTCTCATCTGGGTGAACTGTTCTTGGTGGGGCTCACTTTGCTCCTATGGCCCACTGTGGGGTGTCTGGGGGTTGTTTTGCTGACCTTGGCCAGACACTTCCATTTGTTCTCTGCTGGGCGAACAGAGTGACTCTGTTCTAACACGCTGGCTCAGGCTTATTCTCATGAAATGGCAGAAATAAAACCAGAGCAGAAGGCCCAAAGGTTGGAAGTGTTGCAGTGTTGTTTCCACCCTATTCCACTGGCCAAAGCAAGTCCCAAGGTCACAGCAAGTCACAAGGCCTGATTTAAAGTGTTGGGAAATAAGCTCCACCCCATGATGGGAGACATTACAAAGTCACATTGCAAAATAAGCTTTGATACAGGGAAGGGCAGACATTTACAATGAAGATCATACCAACAGAGTCATTGGTAAGTCTGTGAAATATTTTTAACCACTTTTATTAATGTAAGGTTGTTAGCCTTTTCCCATATAAAATAAAACAGTGAAAAAAAAGAGCCATGAAACAAATTGATCAAAGATATAACAGGATAAGTCAAATTTGTTGTTAAAATGTTATGTGGTAGAGATTTATTTATTTAAAGGGGAAAATACCATAATGAGTATTAGGTGATTTCTACTTCTATGCTTAAATCTATTTATTTTTTTAATATGCAGAAGACAGGACAAATATATGTTCATTGTTTTGTTCTTCTCACAGTGTAGTAATTTCAAGGGTTTATCTCTGGCAGTCCTAACCAAATTGGTAATCCCTTGGAAGATATGGTTTGCTCTCCCAAATATGTGTGACTACATACCAATTATGAGTAACCTGCCCTGTCACACAGATATTGACAGTGGTACATTCAGTGCTTCATCTGTTATTGATAATCTAAGTAATGGATTCATAAATCTATTCTTCTATAAATCAGGCAGATTCCATTACAGTCCTACCTTGGACTCATTGGCAGCCATCCTAAAGGCTTAGCTTTAACCTAATCTGATTGGTGACAAGGTGGGTTTTCCAGCTGAAGGCTCAATATTAACCAGACGTGGAGAGTATAAATAGCACAATCACCAAAAGAATAGCATATTTTATTGAATACTCAAAACATACCTGGCTGCCTAGGCCTGTTCCAAGTTTATTCCATGTATTATGTATTTAATATCCACAGCAGCCGTGGAAGGCAGATACTGTTTTTAGTCCAATTTTCAGCTGAGGAAACTGAGGCAAGTGTATTTAAAATTTCATAAGGCCACATATCTTATTCATGGAACTATGATCCCACACAGACACTCTGCCTCGAAAGTGATATCCAATCATGATACACAAATATCCACATGCAAATAACCACTTATGAAATCAATCACTTGCTATTGATTATTTACTACTTTTTCTGCCAAGATAACTGATGCTTGATATTTATGTGTGACCAAGATTAAGTTCAATTACTGGCTCTCTACTGTCGTTGAAATGTGTCATGCCTGGAAAATTTGACAACAAACATAGAGTGTAGAATGTGTCTATTTGACTAGGCTGTTTAGTGGAAAGAGAAGAAAGGCTAATTAAATGTCTGATGCCTTCTTACAATTTCTGGATTGTGTTAATGACTTGCTGGCAACCATTATGCTTTGGCATCCTTTCCTGAAAAGCATCTGCAAAAGTTTTATTTGTTCAATCATGGAAACTAAAAGATGTGAAGTTCCATGAGATATAAAATGAGTTTTGCTGATTAAGTTGAAAGACTTCAAACTAATTTGTTATCTCATATACACCATAAAGGATATTGTTGAGGGAAGTTCATTGGTTTGATCAAGCAATTCATGGCTTTGCATATCAGAGAAGAAATCATAAACCTTGGAACACCAAACGCAACTTACATCATCTAAAGGTCCAGTTTACATTAAGGTAGGAAAAGTTGCCATGACATGTTTAAAAACATTATTAAATATATGTCTCTATTTATCAACAGAATTCCATATTGAAACTTGCATTACAGATATCACAGAATCTCTATGGGCTCTACTATGGTTGATTTTCAATTTTAGTATATTCATGATTTCATAAAGGTTTAGTCCTAAAATATATGGTTCATATTTATTCTAGAAAATTAACTTATTCTTATAAGTTGCAAACAAATATTCTCAATGTTCTGTAATTTGCAGTATAAAACAATACATAAACAGAAGTTCAATATTTTTAGTAATTGACTATCTCAAGTAGTATGGACATTTATCCAGATGTTCATGTGTGGACATAGTCTCTACTCATGATAAAACAACAACAACAACAAAAAACAGGTATAAGAACAACTCCACTCAGAGGTACAGATGTGTGAAACACGGTATATTCTGACAATGAGCAATTCTTGTAGTGGAAAATAAGGCACTTCCCAACCCTAATATACCTTATAATGATTAATTCAAAATCTGCCTATATCGAATCATTACTGCAAAGTGTTATAGTTTTTATGTTTTGCTCTTGTGCTCTAACTGTTGGCTTTAACTTTGTGCTTAAAATGCCATGGACTCAGGAGATAGCCTGAGTTCAAATTCAGGCTAGAGCACTTAACAGTACAGTGATTTGGGCAAGTGACTTAGCCTTTGGGTGATTAATCTCTAGAATGAGAATAAAAAATTAAATGGGTTAGTAATTAAGCATTTAGAGCCATGACTGACATACAATAAGCATTCTATAAATACCTTTATTGTAAATTCTAGAAGTCCAGTATGGGGACAGATGTTAGTTAGCTGAGATATTTATTTTTCTGGAATTTTCTTTAAGTCCCTTGTGCCTGCCTTTTATATACTAACCTGCAATGGCGAGCTTCCCTCAATTGACTAAACTGACAAGGTTTGGTGACTGTATGTGTCTTTCCTTAAGCAGGTTAAGTTTAGTTACTAGTATGTGGTGCAGGAAACGTATAGACATTCCATTTTTCTAAAAATCAGTTATTCACCATTTTGAAAGCTTGTGTCCAAAGTTGTGTCTTATCTAAATGTTTTCCTTGGGCTTTATGTGCAATGGGAGTAGAACTGGTGTATTTGATGTGTACAGTGATTTGCATTTCCATGCAAGCTATTATTAGGACAGAAAAGAAAATATAATATTAGGTAATTACTACTAAGAATCTAAGTCATTTGAGTCTCTGCTTATGGTCTTTCATGAGGCAAAGCATTTTTAAATGAGAATCTATCTTTATCAATACTGTATGTTCAGTTGACGTGACATTCTGGGAGCTCTCAGGATGAACAGAAATATCAAATCCATGAAGCAGAGGCTCTCAGTTGTTTACAGTATTTAAAATAAATTGTTTCGGTTCTCCGTGGGATTGTTTCCTGTTGAGGAGAACTTCATAATTAAAAACAACAACTGGAATGGAATTATAATGCAGGTATTTTGACAATGTGGGCACCTGGTATATTATCTTGAAATAAACTGAACTGTGGTTTTTACCGATAGTGTTCTTTCTAGGCAAGATTTGCATAACTACAGAGAATTAGACCCTTTGCCCATTCTTTTGAAAAGAGCATAGAGTATTTAGTAGAGAGGAGATAATTATGCTATTTGGAACAATAGTTAGATTTACTGTCTAGGACTGCTATTCTTTACACTACATGAATTTCAGTATAATTGCTCAGATCCTGTTTAGATGAAAGCTTATTCATTTTTTTCAGGTTTTTCCTTTATCATCCCTTTGTATTCTTACGTTACTTTTTAAAGCAAGCTGGTCTAGCATTGCAAGCAAAAATGCTTTTGAATATTAAAATTGACCTTCCTTTGTCTCTATTTAGAAACTGTTTATTGGAAAATATTTGAATTGTCAGGGATCAAAATTTTGTTCAATTGATTACTGCCTTTTTTCCACAGTATTTCATTAGCAAGTCTGACTTTGTCTAATATTTATGAAATAAACTCTATAAATTCCATTTTTATATAGCATGTTTAGTAAATACATATATATATATATATATATATATATATATTCCATCTTCAGAGAGAATCAAAGTCAAGTGACAAGTTGAAGGAATTCTCCATTGACTTTCTATTAAGAGACAACCACAGGATAGTTATATTATTAAAGTTAAATACATATATGTTGTTGCATTTTAATTGTAGTGATGCTTATGTATTATATCTTAAAAACTTTACTTAACCAGAATAACTTTACTTAATCTTCATCCAGGGGAACATGTTACATATTGCTTCCTCCTCTGCTATATAAATAATTCACTTTTTAAAAATTTTTGGGAGAGATGTAGGGAAGTTAAAAATGAGGTATTTTTTTATGGTTTATCCTGTAAATTATCCGTATATAGTATCATACTGAATAAACAAATTCAAAATCTTATTTAAATACAATAAATTTATTTTAATCTATGTAGTTCCACAAATTATCTTTAATATGTCTTCAGATATAGAACAAGATATTCTACATACTGAGTTTTGACCACATGGCTATGAGAAATTTTGCAAAATCACAAAATAACTCTTAGTAACAATTTGCCATACTCTTAACATGTTCTGAATTTACAGACAATTTTAAAAATGTTAAAGTTAAGTATCTCCAGCACTTAATTTTTAGTAAGTCCACCATTGAAATAATATTCATGTTATTCTCACTTTATTTTTCAGTTAAAACATTTTCTAGTTAATAGAAATCACCTTATACAATTATAAATATACTTCTGACATTTAATTGATACGTTATTACATATTTGTGTGACATCTGTGGATAAATGATAAATCAGTATATTGAAATTATTTAACATATCCAGAATCCATCGAGATACTGTCTCCTAGGCAAAATTATCATAAACCATATAATAGCTTATACGTCACCCCAAATCTCTATTGAAAATACACTTATTTTCCAATGATACAAAATGGGCTTGTTTTCAGGCCCTCCATGAAATTGTATCATTAAAGCATAAAGTTTATTGGATCTGTTTTAGCAGTGTTCATTTCAAAGTCAGCTACCTCAAACGTACACACACACACACACACACACACACACACACACACTAAAAAACTAGAGGAAGAGATAAGGAAAAAAGGAGGGCAGGAGGAAGGGAGGAAAAAGAGACTAGAGCTTTTCTAACTATTACAATGCAAAATTCCTATTATTAAATCAGACACACAAAAAAATCAGACCCCTTAAATAAAAATATGTGAGAGCTATCTTTCAAAGACTTCTCTTAAAGCATGAAATTGTTATATGGCATCTTAATTTAGCCAGGCCACAAAGCTATCTGTGATGGCAGAAAAAGGATCTTTCTTGAAATGGATGCTTCATTCTTTTTCTCCCAGTAGCTCTTCAACGTCCTTTGTCTATTTATATTCATTATTGCCGCAGTAAGAACAGTGTGGGTTTTCATTACTTCATTGGCACAGGATGCACTGATTCAGTTTTGCTGTCAGTGCTGACCCCTTTTTTCCCTCCCCCACTTTCACTTACTGAAAATCTACAAATGGAAGAAACAACATACACAGTATAACGCAGTACAAAATAAATAGCTCATCACAAATTAAGTTGTCATGTTTAGCTTGAATTGAATAGAATTGCATGTATTGAACAAAGAACAGAAAGAAGCTTATGAACAAACGGGATATTTTGATGATTTTTTTTGTATGTAATGATTTTTTAAAGTGTGCTAAGTATTATTATCAATCCTCCAAATTTTTCCTATATTATTATTAAGGATAATTTATATTTCCTCTAAGATATTCAATTGAGAAAGAAAAAAGTGGTTTGGTAAGATGATTGACATGATAACTTCACAGTTTTGTTGTGAAATGTGTGCAGCTCTTTAGTATGAATTCTTTATTCTCAATTCATTTCTTAATTTTCTGTGGCTAGCATGATCATGAATCTTCTTTTTAAATGATTCTCAGTCTGTATATTGTATAAGCTATATTCCTTCATTCACTATATGGAAAACTGTAGGATCCTTGTATTTCTTAAATTTTACTATAAGTGATAATAGCAATACAATGTAATGAATTCTTTGTTATGACTCATATACCTAGGAAAATAATTCTTGAAAACTACATAGAATATTTTGATAATCATGGATAAGAGGAAGTGATATTGAATTTTAAAGCCGTTTAACCAAAGTAATTGGATCTCACACAACAGAAAATCAGTTTAAAGTATACATTTTGCCAGCTCAGAGAATTCAGTTTGGTATCACTATTGAATTTACATTTTTTTCCCCTGCAAAATGCATAAGAAAAATGTCCACTGTATACAGATGCCTGAGGTATGGTTTAATACTTCTTTTCTCTCCCAAAATGCTGTTATTTACAAAGAATCAAAAAAAAAAAAAAACAAGAAAGAAAGAGAGAGAAAGAGGGAGGGTGGGAGGGAGGGAAGGAGGGAAGGAGGGAAGGAGGGAGCGAGGGAGGAAGGGAAGAAGGGAGTGAAGAAGGGAGGGAGGGAGGGAGGGAGGGAGGGAGGGAGGAAGGAAGGAAGGAAGGAAGGAAGGAAGGAAGATGTGATCTCTTCATTATCTTATATCCTGGGAGCTATGGAATGTATAAAAATCCCTCCCTAGGTACAGTTTTAAAACATTCCTACAAGAATAGGCTTGGTCAGTGGAAAGAAACAGAAATGATCTTAAGAGGTCTAAGCCCTCTTCATAAGTGCCTCTGTCACTAGAAAAGTCTGTCTTATGCTCCAAATATCTAGAAGCGTGTTTCCATCTTTGTTGAGTCCTTGTAGGCATCATTGTTGCTGATACCCTTACAGCGGTAATTCTCTGGGAAAGCATGAGACATCTTTGGTTTATCAAAAGTGGATTTGGTTATAAAAATGTCCATAAATATTGTTCACAAACTTTTCTGGCTGTTATAGGAAGTAAACAAAATTCTGTTTTTATGAGCATTTTGTGTTTCATAGGAACTTGTAATATCATGAAAGCCTACCAACACATCAAACATTGTAGCTAGGTTGTATTGACATCATTCCTTTACTTTTGAGGTAACTGAGGAAGACGGTTTGTGTCTTGCCCATTTATGTGACATTTTCAGTGGCGATGGCAACATGGTTTGCACAAGTAGTTTGTTTATGAGGCTGCTTGAGAAATTCCATACGGGTCATGACTTTGTCAATCCTGAAATATTGTGTCCTTTACTCATTTCTCTCAGTATAGTTTCAAATATCAGCTTAATAGAGGAGAATAGGATTATTAAAAGTGAGCCTTAATACTATTGTAAAATATGAAACCAAGGTAAATGTGAGTACTGATGGTAACCATAAATTATATAACATTCTGATTGAAAATCTGAATTTTGTAAAATGTGTGCTGGATTATATTTTAAAATTTTAAGCAACTAAGGAAATGTTAAAGATACTTTGGAATCTATATTGAGTAAAAAGTCAGTAAACCCATTTACCTGGGCTAAACTCTTACATGCTATCATAGATTCCAACTCAATTTCATGACGGATGCTGTAATTGTATGTTAAAACTGTTTATTTCCTCTAGTTCCTTTAAAGACACTGAGTTTTTCATTGAGTAACATTCAAGGCTCCTGTGTATATTTGAAGCATTTGACAGAGCAATAAGAAGTATTTTGATGCTGAGAGATAGTTAATATTTTAGTATTAGTTAATTCATTTATTCCACAATTATTCATAATGTATTTTAAATGTGCCAATTTTCTAGAAAGGATATTTATGAAGCCAGTATTTTTTCTTACTAGTATATTAGCATCATTACGATATTGCTCAAAACATAAATTTTCTAGTTTGGATGAGACTATAGGGTTTCTCTACAGGATAGAATGACAGATGGAGATAATTGTCTGAAATTTATAAGAAAAACATTGCTTTCACCGTAAATCATGAATGGAAAAATGGTTTCATCTTTCATCCAATACTAAGTATGATGTTTGGAAGGACCCGGAAGTGGAGGTTAGCTTCTGTTAGGAAGGTATGCATGGGGATATTATTAATGATATCTATTGTGAATGTGGGTGGGGACTGGTATGGGCCAAAGTGGCCATTTTCTAATGTCAAGCTCAATGACCAAAGCTAAGGTTTTTTTTTGTTGTTGTTGTTTTTATTCTTCCTTGAATATTTCACACTTTTTTTTTTTTTTTTTTTGCATTTCTCTTATGAGTCGTTGATTTCTAACAGGATTAAAGTTATTTATGTTCTCATCTCCCTTTCCTAGAGTTTCTATTTGGTGAAGACAAGATCTGTGTTTAAATTAATTGTGTAACCCCCACAATCCCTTGGTAGGTGATACTCAGGAACTATTTGTTGAATACATCACTGACTGCAAAATTGTGCACTTGAGTAAGATGACCCCTAAAAGACTAATAGAAACCCATCATTGTCTTCTAAATCCATGTTCAGCATTGCAAGAAAATAGCAAAGCGCTTATAAATTGTGATGAGCGCTCAGCCGTCTTTACTCCACTCAGATTTGCTTTGAAAGGGTCTTGAAATCTGCCTCTAGGAACACTTTAAACCCTCTACTAATTTTAGTTCATTAGTTGTTCTTTTGGAACAGTAAACAACTCTCAAATAATTTGGAAGCTTTTCCTTCCTGGAAAGCTAATCCATCATATTACCAGTTTAAAAAGGATTTGACTTGAAAACATGTTCCATGTTCAGTAGCCAAAAAAAACAACAACACACACACACACACACACACACACACACACACACACACACAAAAGAAAAGAAAAAAACCAGAACAGGATGTCAACTGTCAACCTGAGTAGTATCCAATTTAAAATCTGTTTTTTGGGTGTTTTGCCCTCAACTTAAATCTATAATTTGGGTACTGACAGTGCAAATGAACAAGAGCTAAAGATAAAGAGTGGCTACATGAGGACCTTCTGACCAATAAGGATATTTATTTAAAATACCTACAACACTAAAATTAGAAACAGCTTAAAGTGTATATTCTTTAACAAACTCAAAAGACAAAAACAAAACAAAACAAAAAAATATAGTTAAAAGCATCCAGAAAACTCTAGATTAGATTGTATACTCAGAAGTCAAACTTAAAAAAAAGAAAAGAAAAAACAGGAAAGGAAAGAAAAACTGTAAGTATCCATATGTATTGAACAGACCACTCCTGCTGGCTTACGCCCTTTTTAATAATTAGAGTGCTACTAAAAACTTTTTGAAATTAACAGTAGATAATATAAAATATTCTAGTGTTCTGTGTCATTAATCTACTTCTGTTTTTCCTTAATGCAGTTTTTGTTTTTTGTTGGGTCCATAGTTTTTCATTAACTTGTCTACAATGTTCCAGTTTTAGATTCATTTCATATATTTTCTTTCTTAATGAAAGGGGATGATTGATCAACTCACTCATTCTCTGTTATTTTTCATGGCTTCATGCTAATATCCTGTAGAGTTATTTTTAAAATTATGTTTTAGCCTTATATTACAGCCTTTACATACACATAAAAAGTAAAGCAGTGCCAGCTCTAACACAGCTCTAATCTGTCATAAATATATAACCATTGAGAGTCGGTGTTTGTAATTAATCCATATACTGTTCCTTAAAACAGCTGAAAATTGATATAAAGTTTATGGTGACTGCAAATTTTTCCACGAGTAACACATCAAGTTGATAGACTCATTATCTTTCTGTTTTGTTTTTCCTGTTTTTTTTTTTTCCTTTTCCTTTCGTCCTTCATACTCTCCTTCTTTTCCTTTTTTCCTTCTTTACATCCTTTCTTCTCTCCCCCTTTACCCTTCTTACCTCCCCTCCCTCCCTTTTCTTCCCTCCTTCCTTCTTCCTTCTTTTCGTTCTCTCATTCTACCTCTTTCAGTTCCTTTTGTCTTTTCTAACTTTCCTACCATTTTCCTTCCTTTCGGAATTTTTCATTCTATTTTTTTTTTCTTTGTAGTTTTTCAATCTCTGTGGTATGTTTATCATAGTCTCGCTGAAAACTGGTTAGGTATAATGGAAAGAATAGATGACACAATGAAGATCCAGCCTTCCTTCTTTTTCTCCTTCATTCTTTCCTTAAACACATGCTTATTGAAAGTATCTTAGGTGCATATGTCTAGGAGCCTGAGGTGCAGAATTGTGTTTATTCCTCACAGCATCCCTAGAAGCAAGAGGCAGTGGCTAAGCAAAGTTAATGAGTTTGCACGAGCCCATACAGTAAGGATTAGGATTAGAAAGCATGTATGTCTACTCCAGGATTCCTAGTTTAGCCAAATCTTTTATTCCTCTTTTACTTTCAAGATTCTTTTTTAGACAAATCACTTGGCAATGGCACAACAACACTTGCCTTGTTCTCTTCTCATTCAGTAGAAACGAGTCCCCAAATTGTGCCCGGCACACTGAATAATCCATTCCTAGCATGAGGCTGGTAACTTACACTTATATAGCCTTCTGTGTGTGTGAAGCTATCCTTACCACTTTCCGTGGATAAATGTAGGCCATTCATATTGACAACTTAGCTCTTTATCTTAACAAATGTGTGTGTGTGCTTAGTATAATTAGCACATGGTCATTATTCACAGGTCCATCTTAAGGTAAAGAGATGGTTTAGGGCTATTATGTCCTTTGCACATTTTCATGTCCTAATTTTTCTGTCCAGGTACTGGAAGAGGAAAAGACATTTTCAGTGAAACTCAATTCAGGGTGAATAAAATGTTTATTTAAGAAAAATTTTGAGGAGAGAGGGCAGCATATATATCAATTAGCAGGCTATCTATTTTTCTTAATATTACAGAACAGCATTAGGAAGGAAGAGTGGGAGAAAAATATTGGTGGCTATGATTTGCTTCTTTAACTATAAAGGAACAAATTAGAAAGGCTATCATCTGTAAATGATTGCTTAAAATTCAAGAATGATGTATTTATTTAATGCCGGTATTGCTGGTTTATAGCAAGCAGTAGTATAATGCTCTGTGGATGCTTAGTCATTTGAGATACTAGATCTCTGTGGACTTTTTATGTCACTGAATCTTTTAAAATACAGTTAGAAAAATATGATTAGTAGGTGAGAATTTGCAGTTGTTAGCTTTCTTTTTATATAGAAAAACACTTCCAAACTCCAAATAGGAATAACATTGAACATTTTTTTGCCTAGTGGTCAAGGGAAGGGGAAAGACAGTCTCTCGTAAAAAGTCATTTATTTTAAGTTACTCCAACTTAGTTTAAAATAACCTAATCTAGAGTGGCTTGGTGATTCATCTGTAAGTAGTTCCATTTTGTAAGAAGAAAAGAACAAATGTGGATCTCTTCAGTTTTCTGCAAGATAGCAAATTATATCTTTCCCAGCAGAAAAAGTTTATAGTGTGTCTCCTTCTTAGTTGGTAGACCTGGAATTAAAAATTCAATATGATCATTATTACATCTGAATCATTATACAGAGTATTTTTTTTTAACTCAAAGCCAGTCTGATACTCACTATTTTTTTATATTTTTCCCTAACTATCTGGACACACCATAAACAGCATATTTTATTTGACTGTTTTCCCATATTCATGAATAATGTATAAATAGTCATACTTCTCAGATCATCTTCTTCTGAATCCTCAACCTGACTGTAATTCTAAATGCATTTAATCCTGCCAAATCCCCCTGTGTTCTTTGGAAGCCATATAGGCATATCATGAGCTGATAATTAGTCCTTAGTTTGACTGGACAACATTTCTAATAGTTAAATGACACTTCTTAATACAGCCTAAAGGATAAACGAATCCCTTAAGTCATCGCTAGCTTTTATTCAGAGAAGCAAGTTCTCCTTGACAGTTACTTTAAAAGACAAGTCGTCTCAAGATATTTGTTTTCCCTTTGAAATTCTCTTGCTTTTGCACTTCAACTCGGTATTATTTAGACTAATTGACATGCAGAACAGGAAGCTGTTTCTTAACTTTTCCCCCCTCTTTTTGAAGATAATTTAATGCACATTAACTGCTATTCTGCACCTTTTATGCTTTCTGATTTGTTTAAAGATTCTGTAGATTAAATTCTCTTTTTTTATTTTTATTTTTTATTTTAAAGTCGATTTACTTGTAAAGTCCACCCTAGTAATAGGGTGATACTGTATTGAAGGCACATATTCCCTTTACCATTCACTTTTCCTATCTACTCATGGCTCCATATGAAAGAAAACAAAAAAAATTAAGGATTTAATCAGTAAAAAAAAAAAAGATTTTAAAATGTACAAAATAGTAATTATGTAAAAAGTGTTTCTTTGGGGGAAATGAGAGATTATACCTAGTTAAAAAGATTATATAGTACTAATTATTATTTATACCTTTTATTATTATATACTTGCAAGTCACAATAGATTGTTTCAGTTAACTTTGAACAGCTAGTAATTATAAAATAGTGCTGAGAGAAAAATCATTAACTTATGTATACCTAATCTTTGAAATTAAATCAATTTGCATTTTTTCTTCTAAGCCTCTTATAGTATGCATTTAAAAAATGTATTAACTTAAATAATGTTAAAATTAACATTAAATTATATCTTTTTTTTATCTACTATTCTGGGGCTTTATTTAAAAGATTTGTATTTGGCACTATAATTTGTAATACAAATACATGAATCTATAATCTTTCATATGTGAAGACTATTGTTTTCCTGTAGTTAATTGGAAAATATTCTAAGATTTTAAGGTTTTGACTTTTTTAATTCATGCCATGAAAAGAGGACATTGAGTAAAAATGTATAATTTTCAATAATTTAGAGTCAATATTCAACTATTGAAATATATGTATGGAAAAGTTACATAGTGGTTAGAACAATTGTAGTGATAACAGAGGAAAAATATATATTAAGTGCCTTTAAATGTAGATCACTTTGCAAGCATTTACTATCCATTTTCTCATTTAATTCTCAGGACTACCCAGTGAGATAGTGAAGTAACTTGCGCAAGGTTACATTGCCTGTAAGTGACAGAATGTAGACTCAAATCAGACTTCCTCTGCCCAGATCCCAGTGTGTTAATCACTGATTCATTGATTCCCTCCGATGAAGAGAAGTGAAAGTAAAGGTATTCACAAAGTGAAAGTGAACATTTACACAGTGTATTGTTCCTTGGTTTTTGTGCTCCAAGATACAATTATAAAAAAGTACAGGTATATAAATGTGCATACTTGAAGGCACCACTCTTTTTTGCCTCATGCACTTTTTTAATATGCATAGCTTTTCCCTATTCCTACAAATTAAATTTGTTTCATGGATTTCGACTACAGATTCTCAAGTTGTGTATATTCTCAAATCTCAACTAAAAATGTGGATATTAATCAATTATCTGATTAACACAGGCAATCAAGTTGGATAAGTATAGCCCGATTACTGCTTTGTGTTCATTTTCTCTTAGGAAATCTGTACAGTCATTTTTCCCCCAATTTAACCAACCCAACTGTGATTAATATGGCCTACATAATCTCTTTGATGCTTTGTTTGCCAGAAATAACTGTCTGTACTTCTTTTTTTCTGTCCTTAAAGCATTTATTTCCACTTCTCACATTCAGTTCACCAAGGAGAGATTCAGCATCTCACTTTTTCAGTTCAGCCTAGCACACTGGGGTTTCCAAACATGGCTTTTCTGTTTCTGGAATGACAATGATCCAAAACCTCAAAATTGAGGTGTCTTTCTGCAATGTAGAATTAAAAATAAACCTGTATTGTGAAGACAAAACTTTTTTCTTAGCTGAATATGGCTTTAATAATAGTAGAAGTTTGAGGCTTTTTACCAACACAGTAATTTATTCTCCTTATTTTGACTTGGACACAAAATTCTTCATCCCTTTCAAGAACCAACTGAGGGACAGCAGTGGGGGGGAAAAAAGGAACCCAAAGGAAAACAGTCACACCCCAATGTCATTCTTGTGCTGAAACCTACACACACACACACACACACACACACACACTCACACTCCTTGGATTTTCATCTTCCGTTCTGTTCAAGCTAAAAATGTTCCCCGTAGTTCAAGCTAAGACTATTGAGATTCCTACTGTATCTGACATCCAGGGACACTGCCTTTTCCTTCTATAAAGAGGGAAATGCTTTGCAACTTTAATTCAGCTTAGACAAAGATGATTTTTCCCCCAAACTTATGACATGAGTTTATAGTACATTGATGTGTTATTGATAGAGAGGTAGTATGGAATAGTGGATAGAAACACAGCTCTGAAGTCGTATTGCTTGGGTTTGCAACCTCATTCTATTGCTCACTAGATGCAAACTCTTGGATAACTCACTTAACTTCTCTGTGCCTTGGTTTCCTGATGGGTAAAATGGGGGTGATATGCAACCTCTTCCACAGGGTTGATGTGGAAATTGAATAAGTTCATATTTGTAAAGTTTTAGAATAGTGCCTGATGTGTCAATAAAGAGCATGTGTGGCAGATGGTGGAGATAAATAGTTGATCGTCACTGTCTGCTAATCTCACTGTACTCTCTTTCTTTGAGTTGTCACAGTCCCATAATTTTGCCACGATTATCTATGAAATTATGCTGATTGTGAAGCTCAGTTTCTTAAGTCATCTGCAGAAGAGATGACATTCTAATTGCACTCCTGAATTTTATACACTATGAGTTTGTTAAGCACAGACACGTTTTACTAAAAAAAAAAAAAAAAGCCTAAATGTGTGTAATTTGACATTGTGACAGATTAATTCTCAGGCATTACAACAGCAGTACAATTAGACAGCTTAAATGTGTCCTACCTTTTAATGTCTATGCGGCTTTAAGAAGTCACATTTAAGTTCTTTTTTGAAGGGTCTGTTGCCATTTTGCTTATTGAAATAAGTCAAAGTCTATCAGAGGATATAAGTGGATTATGAGAAGGCTCATCACAATTACACATAATTCTAGAAAATTGGAATCTAGGGAATTTAAGTTTGGAATGTCTCGAGGTAGGAAACTATATTTACAGTAGACTTCCTTAAGAGGTTAGTGAGGCTGTGACTAACTCATATTCTTTGACGTATCTAAATTCCTTTTTAATAAGGATAAAATTTAGTCTCTAAAGTATAATTTGAAATGACAGCTAAAAGTAAAATTTTAAATTTACATGACATTGTGTGCAGATTAGCATTATAGTTTGTATTAAATATCATATAATATATAGCTTACTCAGAAACAGCCAAAAATACACAGATTTCCATGTGGTATGATTTAAATTATAGACTTTCAATCTTTTTTCAATATGATCCAGAATGAAAAATGTGTTTTATGTAGGGCCCAATTACACACTTAAATTTATATACATATGTGTGTGTGTGTGTGTGTGTGTGTGTGTGTGTATCAACAAAATCTTCACAAAATAATATGAATGTGTATGGACTAGTTATGACTCCCTAGATGGGTTCAACCACTACCTAGTAGATAATGATCCTCAGTTTGCAAAGCATTGATCTAAAATGCCCATGATCCCACCCACTTAAAATGTATCCTTCAGGCTGCTATACCAAAAGGCAAAATAAAATGTGGTGAACTGAAATAGGTTGTCACATTACCTTTAATAGTTCCTGCTAAGATGTACCATATTAGATACAAGAATGAAAAGAGAGCCTTCTTTCTTTCATCTTTTTTGTCACATAGAATTCCTTCCTTTCGTGACTCCACATTTGAAAACTTTCATCTATGATACAAGCTGTGTATACGCAAAAAATAAATTTTATTTCCAAGTTTATTGTTGTAAGATTTGTGTAACTGCCAACCAGCGGTCCTTAAAACCCTAAAATAACTATAAAATAGCTTCCATCCATAAGCAAAGAAGCTTAACAGATTAGTTGATGTATATAGCCTTGTGATCAATAAATATAGAATGTTCCCATTAAACATTTTCTTAGCACATACACTGACCCATCTCCCCTGCCTCAGGTTGAATATGAAGACTGCATTTTGTTCTATAAAATATATCCATGGATTATTTTGATCAACTACATTGTTCTGTTAGAAAAGAAACCTCAGCTAGAGAGATTAGAGGACAGACACTGAAAGGGGATAAGAAGAGTGACAGGTGGAGAAGTTCATTCAGATATGCACCTAACAAACAAAAAACAAAAACTATTTAACCATTTGGCTAAATACATTGCTTTTACAATTAACAGATGTCATTGTAATCCTTCTACCTGTGACCATCGTGAAGTTAGACATAGTCATCAGGGATGACATGCAGTCTGACTACTTACCGTGTTTTTCTTTCTGTATTTTAAATTAAATTTATTGAGGTGACATTTGTTAGTAAAATTATATAGTGTACAATTCTATAGTGTACAATTCTATAATACATCATCTATATATTGCATTGTCTATTCACTACCCAGAGTCAGTTCTCCTTTCATCCCCATATATTTGATCCCTTTTACCCACATCTACCACCCCCTGGTGCCCCTTACATTCTGGTAACCACTAAACTGCTATCTGCATCTATGAGTTTTTATTTGTTGCTTTCAGTGTTACATCCCACATGTGAGAGAGGTCATATGGTTTGTGACTTTTTCTGTCTTATTTTGCTTAGCATGATAATCTCAAGATCCATCCATGTTGCCACAAATGGCAATATTTTATGTTTTCTTGGAGTTGAATAATATTCCATTTTATATACATACCACATCTTCTTTACCCAATCATCTATTGAAGGACATTTTGGTTGTTTCCATGTCTTGGCCACTTGAATAATGTTGAAATAAGCATAGGGGTACATATATCTTTATGGGTAAACGTTTTCAAATTTTTGGGATAGATACCCAGAAGAGGAATTGCTGAGTCATATTGTAGTTCTAGTCTTAATTTTTTGAGGAACTTTCATACTGTTTTTCATAGCAGCTGCGCCAATCTGCATTCTCACTAGCAGAGTATAAGGATTCCTTTTTCTCTGCAACCTCTCCAACACTTGTTACCATTTTTCTTGTGTGTTTTTTTTAATTTGTGCAGAGTGTTTTTTAATTTTTTATTCTTTTATATTAGTTTCAGATTTACAAAACAACATAATGATTAGACATTTACACCCCCCACAAAGTGATAAATCCCCTCCAGTCACCTAATCCTCTGACATCAATTGTATAGCTGTTACAGTACCATTGAATATATTCCCTATGCTGTACTTACAACATATACATATATATATATATATATATATATATATATATATATATATATATATTTAATTATAGTTGACCTTCAATATTTCAATATTACTCTACATCAGCTTCTTGTTGATAATAGTCATTCTAACAGATGTGAGGTGGTAGCTCATTGTGGTTTTGGTTTATATTTCCTTAATAGCTAGTGAAGCTGAGCATTTTTTCATGTATCTTGGCTGTTTGTATATCTTCTTGGGAGAAGTGTCTGTTCAGGTCCTCTGCCCATTTTTAACGGGATTTTTTGTTTTTATGTTGTTGAGTTATATGTGTTCTTTGTATATTTTGGATATTAGCCTCTTATTGGAGGCATTGTTTGCAAAATATCTTCTCCCATCTGCTTGGTTACCTCTTTGTTTTGTTGATGGTTTCTTTTGCTGTGCAGAAGCCTTTTAGTTTGATATTTATTTTAGCTTTTACTTCCTTGTCTTTGAGGTAAAATTCATCAAATCCTCTTTGAACCCAAGATCCATAAATTTAGTACCTATGCTTTTTTCTATGCAATTTATTGTTTTGGGTCTTATATTTAGGTCTTTGTTCCATTTTGAGTTAATTTTACTACTATGTTCTTCATTCATCCACTCAAAAAGCCCTTATTGAAGATGTGACGGTCTTAGTGCTAGAATCAAGGGTATACAGTTAAATAATTTATGACTCCAATCCATAGGGAGTTACCCTTTACGGAAAAGTCATATGAATCTGTGGCAGATTTCAGTAAAATATATTAAATGTTGTGATAGAGATAGAGGATGAAGACTAGAGAGAGAAAGAGAAATCACAATTAGGCTGGTTACGCGAAATCTTAAATGAGGCATCCTGGAACTTTATTTTGAAGGATTTATGGAAGATAGATATATGATAAGGCAAAGAATACCAGAGGAAGCAACACATTAATGTCGCGAAGACCTGAAACAGCAAGAGATTTTCTAGAAATAGCAACTACATTAGGTTTGTTGAAGGGGCAAATAGAAGCACTTAAGAATAGAAAGAGTTAAAGGTGAAGGATCCAAATACTGAAAGATCTTCTATGCAAAAATATGGACTATGAAATTTATACCGAAATTGATTGAAGAGGGTTTTAAACTAGGGAGAGACTTGTTACTCTACTTAACTGTTCTTAAAATAATCCTACAGGTGCTTTTTATTAGATACTTTTCTGGTAATCACTAAGAGAGAAACAGGCCGAACAATTACACAAAAGTGACATTTAAGTAACAAATATCAGGAAGTGACAAAACCACTGTGAATCTGGCAAAAGCTTCATTAAGGTTGTGCCCTGGTAATTGGCTCTACTGCTTAGATGTTATGCCAAATGCTCTTTCTTTTCTCTTCTTGGGAATCACACTACCGAAATTTAGGATGGCTTACAATGGTTTCTCTGGTAATCATCCTAGAGATAGCTCTTACTGAGGCACCCAAGAGGAAGATGTTGTCACTCAGAAAAATGAGTTGTTAGTATTTTCCTGAACCAAATCGAAATTGAACTTTGGTGATCGGTCATGTACAAATAACTCGACTAATTACATACTAGGGTGATATAAAATTTTCAAAAGGGAAAAAAGAAAATACTTGAGTGGATGCTCAAAATTTAGGTAAACAGGACTCAATAAAAGCTTTGAGTCAAAGTGTTTTCACTTCATTTCCTTTCAAGGATGAAATATGGGTAGAAAAGAGAAACTGCATCAAGTCTGTGTTGTGCCTCCTCTGAACAGAGAATCAGTGGGAGTGTGTATTATGTTCCTATTGGAATTGTAACAAATTCCTAGAAACTTAGTTGTTGTTTCAAAACAACAAAAATTTATTCTCTTAGAGTTATGTAGGTCAGAAGTCTGACATGGTCTCCCCAGGCTAAAATCAGTCTCAGCAGGACTGCATTTCTTTTCTAGAAGCTTGAAGGGATAATCTGTTTCCTTGCCTTTTCCAGTTTCAAGAGCCTACCCACATCCCTTGGTTTGTAGCTTAGACCCCTGTAATCTCCTTATTTTAAAATCTATTTATTAGCAACCTTAGTACCACCTGAAACCTTAATTCCCCTTTGCTATGCAACCTAACACGTTCACAGGTTGGGGGATTGGAATGTAGACATCTCTACAGTAGACCATTATTCTGCCACCAGAGAAAGGTTGTGGGAGATAAGGTGAGGATGACTCCTGAAGTATCGCTTTGAGCATTAGGAGTGCCTCTGTATCCAGGCGGCATGAGAAGGTGTAACGCACACATGAGAGCATCTCCGGAACTAGCTTCTCAGCCCATCACAGACTCCACTGGAGGTTCAACAGTGAGACTTTGCCACTCTCCAAAGCAGTAGGAAGTAAATAAAGGAAAACATTTCAATGAGCTGCAAAAATCAATGAAGCAAAGTGATCCAGAATTGCTTCATTGATTTCCCCCACTTTAGCTGCTCATTGAGTCCTGTTTGCTAGTCATCAGAGATCATTTCCTTCCTTTTCCTTTTTTTTTAACCTGCCCTGCGCTCTCTCCAGCTCTTTAATACTCTTTAAGTCCTAATTGTGATTGGCAATTTTAGTTTCAACTAATCAACTTATTGACCATAGTAAGGGGCCAGCATTCCAACTATTTTAAAACTCTCCCAAGAATTGGTTTTCTGCTCCTACCAAAAGCTTTCAGAGCTTCATCTCTCAATAAAGCTTCAAAACGCAATGTTTTTGTTAAACCTTCCTCAGTAAGGAACAGAAGGAGGAACTCTTTCTCCCAAATCACAATAACTAATAAAAATCAATTACAACACAGCTTGTTGTTACAGCATTCTTTCCAACTAGATAAGCTTTTCTGTGTGACTTGTGAGGTATTTCAATAGGTAATTCCATGAAAAAAGTTTGAGAATATGTTTTGAAAATGGCCATACCATTAGAATAATTGTATTGTTTCTCTGGATCCCTACACTGAAGGAGGAAATGAATGGGTACTGTGATTTTGCCACATTAAAAAAATAATAATCATATATTACTTCAGTAAACTTAAATTGCTATGACTTGCCCCTCTGTAAAAAGTAATCATGTTACATTACAGTTCTACTTCATACATGATTTGAAATTTAACACAGTTCATTTTAGACTTTCACACAAAATAATATCTAGAAAAAAATACATAGAAAACCTTATATCACATTATGGCCAATGGAATGTTTCTCTTCCTCCTTAAGACATCACGAAATATGACATTAATTTGTTGTAATATTTAGCATATTTGTATTCAGTATTCAGATATTTGATACCAGCTACTTACTACAGGAGTTATTTGATATTTTTAAATTTTTTTTTCAGTTTTCTTTTTTGCAACTTCTTTGTTTGTACAGAATTACATGTTATGTGGGGAAGCAAAGATAAAATGGGCCCTGCCTTCAAAACTACAATCCAAAGATAATATTCTAACAGTTAATGCAGCCTTTATGTATTATTTTTATAATAAACATCTATTCCAAAATACAATATTAATATTTATTGTAGGATATACGTTCTACAACTTTATGGCCAATAATGAAAACTGAATATTTCAGACGATACAGGAAAGTGACTCTAAATTGATACTTGCAGCTTTTTTACTAGTACCCACATCACACTTTATAGTAAAACCAATATAAAGTGGCCAATACATTTTATTAACTTAAAACAAAAATACTCATCTAGATCATTACTGTTTTTGTATAAACTTCCATAATTATAAGAATTCATCACTTCATCCCTCTTTTTTAGGTAAGTGAATTGCAAGCAATTCAAGACACTGGTTTGAAGCAAATATTGGATGTAGATTCTAGGAAAGAAAGCATGTTTTAAAATTGATCAGCAATCAGTAAAATACATCTCTGATCATTGCTATTTATACAAAGCCTTATAAGTTATTGGGGGCTTTAGATTGGACATTTAAATGACCTACCAAAAATATTAACATAATCAAACCTAAATTATTTTCCTTCTACATACATGTTTTATTATTTTTTTTTTTCATTTTAAATCTTTTTGTCACTGCTTGAATGGCAACTTATTTACCACATGTAATTTCTATTTTTCAAGTCTGGGTGTTGAATTGTTAAATATTTCTTAAAGTTTGATTCTAACACAACAAGGAAAAAGAAACAAGTCTAAAATATACCTTTCCTTGGTGAACACACAATGAAATATGTAAATGATGTATTATAGAACTGTACACTTGAGACCTATATCATTTTATTAATGTCACACAATAAATATTATTAAAAAGGAAATAGCATGATAAATAGAAATGAAAAAATAAAATACTAGAAATAGATCCCAATTACAGTTATCACACTGGAAGAAGCTTACAAGTTAAAAGACAGAGATTGTTAGATTAAATTTTAGAAATGTAATTTTGCTCCATGTTGTTTGTAAGAGAAACGTGGAATGTACAAGCATACATACAGATAAAAATAATGGATTGGAAAACCCAAATGTCCATCAGTTGATGTATAGGTAAACGTTATA
Organism: Rhinolophus sinicus; assembly: GCF_036562045.2. Lineage (NCBI taxonomy): Eukaryota > Metazoa > Chordata > Mammalia > Chiroptera > Rhinolophidae > Rhinolophus > Rhinolophus sinicus. The sequence continues at coordinate 21,049,307 of NC_133752.1, forward strand.
TGGTAGATCCATATATAGAATGTTATTCAGCCATGAGAAGGAATGAAGTACTGACTCACGCTATAACCCAGATGAACCTTGAAAACATTATGCTAAGTGAAAGACGCCAGATACAAAATGCCATATATTATACGATTCCATTTATATGAAATGGTCAGAACAAGAAAATTCATAGAGACAGGAAATAGATTTGCCAGGTGCTAGGGAAGAGGAAATGCACAATGACAGCTAATGGGTAGTGTTTCTTTGGGGATAGATGAAAATGTTCTGGAAATAGATAGTGGTGATGGTTGTACATCATGAAAATAATATTAATCACTTAACTATGCACTTTAAAAGGGTGGATTTTATGGTATGTGATATATCTCAGTAAAAATATGTAAAGTAAAATTATATATTATATATAATATAAAATTATATATATATAATATAAAATTACATATAGAGAGATAGAGAGATCCTTTCTTCTCTCATCCACCAGGAAGAACAAAGTATTAACTTCCAACTGTAACTCAGGTATCTTGAATCCCCCTGAAATTTTATGGGTACTTGTCTGCACTTATGGGGGAAGGCAATACTTCTAATTTTCATCAGATTATTAAAGTCAATGACACCTGAAGCAAATGACTTCTACTATAAGATAACCCAAGATTATCATGAAAACTATGATTATTGCAGTGGAAAATAAATACGAATGGTCAAAAAAAAACAGAATTGGGTCTATTTTCAGAGGAATAATCAATTGCTAACTTGTGTAATAAATGTCCCCAGTCTCTTTCTGGGTTGTATAAATTCTGTTGATCAACCTCGGAGTATCTTCTATTCTGCCCCCTTAACACTCTCTTAACCAATGCCTCTAATTTTGCGTGCGTGTGTGGAGAGGGGAATCAAGGTGAAGGCAGATCTCTGATGTGCATAACTTTATCACTCCCAAGAAGTCGCCGTACATTTTCTGCTGTAGCGCAGTTTTCATGTGCCGACCAGTAGATTCATGCTTGAGTTGATTCAGCCAGACTGCTTGAGACATGGCGTGCAGTGTCCCCTGTAGATGATTACGCCACATTCAGAATGACAGCGGTCTAAGCCTCACAGCAGTAAATGCTTCTTGAGATACATTCAATTGCTATTTCACTGAGTTTAGCCTGAGGTATGGAGAAAAGTTGCTGATGCTTTCAAACATGTTTAAACATTTTAATGTTGTCTTGGCATGTCAGTCTGAACTACAGCCCTCGTAGGTATAATGAAGTAAAATCCTGTAATTACAGGATCAGACTTTCCAGAACTTCTTAATTGAATGTGTATATATCTCCAAAAAATGTCCCTTTGAAGAGTTGGGCTTCCAGTAATATTTGTCAGTTTCTTTCCCATGATTGGGTGGCATCAGAGAGGTAGAGTATGTTGTTTTCGATCTCAGGCTATTGGTTGAAGCAGTTTATTTATTGCAGATAATGTAATACATCCATGATCATTAGCTCAATGATCGATTACTATATCAATGAACTCTCCGCACACACAGACAAACAAACACAAACAAACAAACAAATATAGCCTGGAGGCTTCAAAGAACAAAGTTATTACTTCTTACATTTCTGCGGATTGGCTGCTCAGTTTTTCTGCTACTTCTGCCTGGCTCCCTAGCGTGGCTGTATTCTCCTGGCGTTGGCTGGGGGTAGGCTCTGCTGGGACAGCTGAGTCTCCCTCTCAAATAGTGTTTTATCTTAAAAGAGGCTAGATCATGGTATCTCTCAGGATGGCGATCACAGGATTCCCAGGGCAAAAGCAGAAGCTGCTAGGCTTCTTGAGAGCTAGTCTGGAAATAGCACAGTATTAGTTTTGCTACGTTGTAGTTGTCAAAGCTAGCCCAGCTCTAAGGCATGCAGGAATGGAATGTACATCTTGACAATAGGAACAGTGATGTCACATTGCAAAGGGGCGTGTGTAAGTTTGGAGGAATCTCTGACCTTATATTGCATTTTAAACCAAGCATGTACATATATCATGAAATCTGCATAGACCTTTGTTGAATGACTTTTTTTTGTTTCATTATTTTTGATGTATGAGGGATGCATGGCATTTCAGGTATTTGTCTTGCTTTTTGTTGTTGCTCTTTCATTTTCAGCCTCTTAGATTACTTTATTGCGAATTTTTGGCATATTATTAAAATGGAGCTCCTTCTTGTATTGTGGCCCATGCAGGCAAAGCAAGATAGCAAGCTGGAAAGTTTCTTTTTCTTTCAAGTGAAAATGATTGTGAGGTTGATATATTTAGGTTATAAAGATAACTTCAAATAATAGAGCATTTACCCTTTAGTTTTTTTGTGTGTTTTTTTTAAGATTTTTTAAATGGGGACGGGGAACAGGACTTTATTGGGGAACAGAGTGTACTTCCAGGACTTTTTTTTTTTTTCCAAGTCAAGTTGTTGTCCTTTCAATCTTAGTTGTGGAGGGCACAGCTCAGCTCCAGGTCCAGTTGCCATTGCTAGTTGCAGGGGGCGCAGCCCACCATCACTTGCAGGAGTCGAGGAATCCAACTGGCAACCTTGTGATTGAGAGACCACTGGCCCATGTGGGAATCGAACTGGCAGCCTTTGGACTTAGGAGCATAGAGCTCTAACTGCCTGAGCCACTGGGCCAGCCCCTTGCCCTTTAGTTTTGAGCAACCTTAATGACACATACTAAATGAACCTTCTTTAGCTTAATAATGTTAACACATTTTTTGCGGGAAACGAGTAAACTCGTCATATCGCTTTTTATACCAAAGCACGGGAGACGAGAATAACACATATTTTGCACCTCTTTTTAAACTAAAACACTGAAAGTTTCATAGAAAAATATCACCTAGATCGAAAGATATGAATATTTTATGGAAAGTCTAATTTTGGCGAGAAAATGTCAAAAAAGCCCCGCATTATGACGCGATTTGGCGGGAAAATGCCCGCTTACAAATTAAGTATCAACAGATACCTGACATAGAGTAACCAGGATATGGTGACCAGTATACCAGTATTTTCCTGAGTAGATGGTAGTTCTGCTATGTTGCAGATTCTAGCAGCTTAAATCCATTAGTACTACTGGAAAATTTACTCAAGATACAAGCCCTTTTGATTGATGATTGGTATTAATTACACAGTAAGTTATCTGAAACCCTTGGGGCCAGATACATCTCAAAATTCAGAACCTTTCATATTTTAGAAAAGGCATAATCATGCATGTTTCATATATTATTTCTTAAAATCTGCAAGAGTCTGATATAGTACCGTTAATGAGACATAGTATTTCCACAGTAAAACATAAATATTGACACTATGTGAGCTAAATAAAGATGAAAAATAGCCTTGTATTGAAGCCAAACTTGTTGTAAAAAGTTGGGAAAAAAATAACTATTAGTTTTCCAAGATTTTTTTGATTATTGAATTACGAATAAGGGATTGTGTACCTAAAGCAGCTAATATTTACTGAGGGTGTTGTGTGTTCCAAGAATTATTACAAGTACTTTACCTAGGTTAACACATGTAAACCTTACAATAATCCTAAAAAGTTAATTCAATCTATGCCCATTATACAGATGAGGAAATTGAAATAAATTAGACAACTTGTTTACAATTATACACTTACTAAGTGACAACGGTTAGGATATGAATCCGGAACCTATTTCCTTAAGCACCATCCATTTCACTCATAGATCATTGCAGACAGAAAAAACAACAACAACAACAACAAACTCTACCTCCTTAAATCTGTGCAGGGGCTATGACCTACTGTTTACTGAACATGAATACTACACTAGAAACCACACTATGGGCTTTATATACATTAACCCTTTTATCCCCCAAGAAATCGGGGAGTAGGCATTATTATCACACTTATGAGGATCTGGAGGCTCAGAGAAATTATATTCAAAGTCACACAGCTGATAATTATGTGCCTGGAATCACACTCAACGTTAGGACTCCAGATTTCCTGTTCTTTTGATGAATTTACTGCCCTTTGAGGGAAGGTCTAGATGAAACTGAAGTAAGGGGTTGGGTGGATAGGCGATCCTTATATCTCTTCTAATTTGATTGGATCATGTGATTGTATGATAAATTAGAACACTATGTAGAAATCTTGACCCTCTTGGAGCCCTGAGTGACACGTAACTGTAAATTTCCCCTTCTTTTGAAAAATATTCAGATATTTAGAGGATTAGAAACTGTTTGTCTGAGTCAGGGATTTCCACCTCCTCCATGAAATGTTAAGTGCTTGTCTTTCTCGTCGTTCCAAATTCTCCGAACCGGCAAAAGGCAATAATCTTGAGGTTATTTATATAAAAGAGCCAAGTACAACTTGGTGTGTAACTTTTTAATCTTGTCCTCTCACACCTAAGCTTTATTGGCTAAAATAATAATTTTTCAATTAAAAAGTTTTGGCTAATCAACATTAGTTTCTTCTCGGTTCTGTTATTTAAGTTAAAACAAGGTCATTTTTTGACAGCTCTTTTAAAATAAAGCATTCCATTTAATCATTTGAGTAAAGAAGATATTTTCCTTTGGACTAAAGCAAGTAAAGGGAATATTAAAATATTTGTTGGAAACCCATTGCCAATTATCTTTTTATATATCCTTTTGTAAAACTTTTTCATATTCCACCAAACTTCACCAGAATTTAGGGGTAACTCTGGAAAAAGAAGCCTTCGTATAACAGGAAGTCAGGAAATATAAACAGAAAAATACATATTTTTTTAAAAGGTGCCTGTATGTGTAGTTTTCTGCCTCAAAGAAGAGAATATAACAATTTTTCATTTGCAGAATTTTGTCAAATAATGTTAAAAATGTGCTGGTGCTTGATTTTAAAGAACAGATCGTAGGAATCATGTGAATATCTGGGATGTCTATACATTAAGTAACAACCCATTTATCTCACATGGTCAGGGAATTAAGTCATTTACTTATTAGACAAATAAGCAAATGGTGCATATAGCATTAAGTATCTGAGCTTTTACAAAAGGAGAGAAAAACTAATTGGGAGTATTTTAAAACTAAATGCAACATTTTCATGCCTTCTCTTAGGAAATACAAATAACCTTGTATCTTCAGCTGTAAGCCAAGGACCTGGAGTAGGGTGGGTGTCCAGGATTCGGGCAGAATGCAAACTCTGCGTATGAAAATCTTCACTGATGCAGAGCTGTCTTAAAGAGTCTTAGCAATTACAGCAACCTTTTATAATAAGGATGCCTCTAATGGTTTCTGAATTGTGTAGGACAGCTTCTGGAAGCATTAAATGCCTCTATAAATCTGAGCTTTCCTTGTTATTCTAATGATTCTACGATGGTTTGTCTGTCTGTCATTCTTGATGAAGTCATGGTAACACCATCTTTCCCCTACCCACTCATCTAACCTGCATTTTTAAAAAAATGTATTTTGCAATTATCATTGACATACAATATTATATTAGTTTCAGGTAGAGAAAACAACGTAGTGATTAGACATCTGTATACCTCACAAAGTGATCACCCCAGTAAGTATAGTACCCATCTGACCCTACATAGTGATTAAAATATTATTGACTACTCCCTATGCTGTACTTTGTATCCTGTGACTATGGTTTTTTTCAATTATAGTTTGCATTTAATATTATTTTATATTAGCTTCAGGTGTATAGTGTACTGATTAGACATTTACATAATTTATGAAGTGATCTCCCCAATAAGTCCAGCACCCACCTGATAATATACATAGTTTTTACAATATTATTGACTATATTCTTTATGTTGTACTTTACATCCCTGTGACTATTTTTATGTTTAAAATTAGTTTCAGGTGTAGAAAACAATGCAATAATTATACATTTCACCCCTCACAAAGTTACCCTACAATTTTAAAAACCAAATACCCTTCTTTTTAGAGAAAGAACTCAACTTCTTATATTAGTTATAATCTCCTTTACTTTATGTATAGTTTTAGGGAGGATGTGCCATTTTTTTTTCCATGAAGTGGTACAATTTTTTACTTTCTGGCATCTATTTCCTGTGCTGCTCAGATATATATTTTTTTCCTCTCTCTCTTTCTTTGGAGACTGTAGCTTTTTATTATGGTTATTGGTAGCAATATTGTAATTGATCTCTAAATAATTCAGCTGTTATAAATTAAGAAGGAGCAGTGTGGTGTAATGGGACACACTAAAGCAAAAGTCAAAATGCTTGTTCTTTGGCCTCAGCTCACACATAAGCTGCATCCCTCCCTGCTTCAACCCTCGCCTTTTGGTTGTGGTGTGTCATGTGGGGCGGCCTGCGGGGTCTCCGCTTCTGCCCCCTAAATAAGAACACAGGATATAGTGAGGCCAAAAAGGAACACCCACGGAGCCATAGATAGGGGAGTCATACCACTATAGTCTCACTGGAGGCTGGATTCACACGACGTGCGACCTGCTGTCCGCTTTTCTGCCAACCGACCGACTCTCTGACTTCCCGCAACTCTCCTAGACTCCCCAACGTAGCTGCGGCAGTTGTATTAATGGCTCAATGGCTCAATGGTTACAGCTGACTGCCATCTACTACCTGAGCCAGCACCCCTCCACGTGAGGCCGAGAGCCTAGAAACTGCTCTCTGGGGCTCTGTCCCCGCAGGTGATAAGAGAAAGGGATGATATGTGGGAAAGTACTTTATATGTAATAAGTTCTAAAATTGTTTGCTATTATGATGGCTTAAAACTGTACTTTCAAGAGGGAAATTAACTTTATATCTAAGAAAGGACTTTAACTCTCCAAAATGATGTGATGATTCTAGTTAATAGCATAACTCAGTGAAAATGAAAAACTCTGTAAATAATGCTAAAGCAGTAACAGGACTGTGGGGACAAAGCCAGGAGTGCAGTTTCCAGGCTCTCGCCCTCACGTGGAAAGGTGCTGGCTCAGGTAGTAAATGGCCATCAACTGTGATTGGATGGCCATCAGCTGTGGCTAGTTGGCCATCAGCTGTAACCAGTGAGCCATTGGCCACTAATATAACTGTCGTGGCTATACTAGCAGCAAATGGGGGCTAGCAAGAAGACGGTGGCTGAGCTAGCAGGCAGCGGAGTGTGAATTGCAGATTGCAGAGAAGTGGATTGCAGCTAGCAAGTGAGATTGTTTGGCAGAGGGAAGTGGATGGCGGGTTGAGGACAGTGTGGCTCCTGCCTCTTATGTCTCCATCCCAACCGCCAGTGAGACTATAGTGATATGACTCCCCTAGTTGTGGCTCCGTGGGTGTTCCTTTTTGGCCTCACCATATCCTGCGTTCTTATGTGGGGAGCGGGAGCAGAGACCCCGCAGGACGCCCCGCAGGACAAGGACCTAATGGGTACCATTTTTACTCCTGGTCTTCTCAAGGATTGATACGATTGACTCGGGCTGTGGTTGACTCTAAGAAACTGACTTTGTTGTGGCAAATGTTGATAGAGAATACCATTATATTCCATTGTATTTTTTTAATTGATTTACTCCATATCAACTAGCAAGAGTAGTCATTAACTGTTTTCCATTTTAACTCTGATCAAAATTAAAGGGAATATTAGTAAACTAAAGTATGAAACAATGTTCTCAGATGTTGAAAACACATCCTACTGTGAAAGACTGAAAGACTAAGAAGGATTACTAGTGGTGGAAGGTCTGCCTCTATAATCCCACAAAAAATAAGACGTTTTATGAGTACATCTTTTATGAAAGGAAGAAGTATATTTGGTGATTCTCTAAGAACTTATATAACTTTTATGTTTTTGAAGATTTATACTATATATTTGCCTAATTAAAATAAGAAAATATAGAAACATAGAAAAATAGTATTCCACTCAGGCCTTCCCTTAATAAATTCCATCATAATACAAATTGCATTTGTTAATCATTGGTGTTTCTTTTGAGGATTCATTTGAGTCATCAAGATTAGAAGTTTTGATTGCTCATGATGAATCTCTTATAGCCTTTCTTGATTATTTTCTAAATTTGATGACAAACACTGCAACATGTCCCAGCCAATTAGGCTTATCAGCTTCCACTGTGGTCCCCAATCAAGTGTTTGACTTTGGAAATGACAGGAGATCCTTTTTAAAAGCCATGCTTCTTGGATAGAGATGTGGCAGCCCACACATGGGGCTGATGGCAGAGATGACAAACTACCTCGCATTAAAAGCAATACGAGAAATCAATTTTAGCAGGAAGTAACCAAAACTATAAAGTTTATTCTGAGGGAAGGAATTGAAGGGTTTCTCACATCTAGTTGACTGGAAATTGAGTCAACCTAAATTAATGCAATTTCTTATGAGCTACAGGGAGTTCAGGTTCACAAGTTAAAGCACAGGTAAGAAGAGTTATTAGAGTACTAATGTAGCCCTCTGAGCTGTCTCTAAATGTATCTCGAACAAACGGAAAACAAAATGCTGCAAATTTCAAACTAAAACGTAAATTAATCTCTGAAAGGTGTGTAAATCATTGCTTAAGTAAACTGATAATTGTGCGAGGCTTAAGTAAACTTAGAGAGATGGAGTACATTCTGGGTCATTTCTGCAGGGGTGACAACCACACTCATAGAGATGTTTCCTATTTCAGTAGCTAAATTCCTGATTATTGTCTTGTGTCCTTGCTAAGCACTATCAGAAAAGAAAAAGAGAAGTTTCAACTTGTTAAAGCAATGAAGGGGAAAAAAAAGGAATCTTTAGAGTGAAAAATAGATCTGATCTTAAACTTTGGGTTTTTATAAGGCTTTTTTGTTTGTTAGTTTTGTTTTGTTTTCCCCCTGTTCAAAGCATTTAGGTCAACTTGAAATAAACAAAGTAACCCAAGATGTGATATTCCCAAAGGACTCACAGTTTGCTCATTTAAACTAACTATATTACACAAGCCATTCATAAAATTTGTCAATAGTGTGATTTTTTTTAAAAAAAATGCATCTAAAATATGTGCTTGAGAGACACAGGGAATTTGGCATGAAAAACTAAAGAGGAAACTGCTTTTTCTTTTGACAATAAAATTAATAAGATCTGCCCACTTAGAAATCAAATAGCAGCATGTGCAACTACATTTTTGCCTTTGGGAGAGAAAAAAGTAATTCTAGATTTTCTTTGAAGCGTGCTGGCATTTCCTTGTTGAACTCTCAGCACACAATACAAAAATCTCAGGCCACAGTGGTTCAAAAATCAATGGGCTGACAAATGTCAATATTTCAGTTATCTATCACTGAATGAAAAAATGACATGCAACATTGGACTGCTTTATTTAGGAGATTTGCCAGAGTAAAAGTCCTAAAAACCCTATACGAATGAATGACAAAATAGGAATACAATGTTAAACTACAGGGCATGGCATGTGGAGACAAAAGCAGAGCATATAAATATGTTGGGAATAAGTTATACAACTCCCTCTTCTGTTTTAAACCAAAGCTACCCAGGATTATGTGCATGTAAATCTCAGTAATTCCATTTGTTGTGGATATATTTACAGAGGTCGAAAACTGTCAGTCTTTTAAATCCCAAACCTTGTAATAAAATGATACCATATGATATAAATTGGAGCACAGTCATATTATGTTCTTTTGTTTGGCAATAAAATAAGCTATAAAATATATTAAATAAAACGCTAGAGGTTATTCTGTTAGAACCTGTTGAGGTGGAGAAGGATTTTGTCTCTCTCACTCTCTCTTTCTCAAATAAAAACAAAGTCTGTTAAAAAATAAATATTTGTAATAGTAATAAAATATATAACTATTATCCAAAGAAGATAGACACACGTAAGGATTTTAATCACACATATAGGTAATTCTTAACTGCCATCTTTAATCTTGATTCCTAAGAATTCTCTAGATACAGCATATTTTCCATTACACTAGTCAATACCATTAATTAGGAGTACATGCTAGTTCATCAAAACTTTAAGAGCCTTACTATGTTTACTCAATACATTGCATTCCACACAGTTTCATTCAGCAAACATCTTTGCAAATGTATTTCTATGTGAATACTCAGTGGATTATCCTACAGCACATATATAGGTCACCTGACATGGTGGGGGGATGGGGGTTGGGGTGGGGGAGGTGGTGATATTGCCAGTATGCTCTCACTCATAACCTACTTGTACTTTGCTTTTTTATTTTTTACCACATAATGTACTGTCAATTTAGGTTCTACTTCTGAGTCACCCTGATGTCTTAGAATGTATTTTGAATATAAGGTTTTGCATATTTGCATTCTATGAATAATGTATAAGCAGGAAAGAATCCAATTGGCAAAAGTACGTGATTTCTGGGATAATTTATAAATACAGAAAATTATGTATTTGCATTTAATAACTTTTCTTATGCATATGGAAAAATTTACACTGATACAACTATATGTATGAACTGTATTTCTACTTGAGAATATACACAGGTCCCTGTCCTGTAACAAATGCCAAAATCCCTATCGCTTCTACACACTTAAATTTATCAGTTTATTCCTTCCTCTCTTTCTATAATTATCTGAAGTTTTTGCAAAACCTTATCTTTAATGGACAGGAAATGAAAACTTTTCTATGGGATGATGAGCTGTAGGGCTGTTGAAAAAAGGAAATTAACATGGTAAAGAATATCTATCTATCTATATATTTATATCTAGATATATCACACACAAACACACACACACACACACACACACACACACACAGATTTTCTCCCTCCAATTTCATACAGATCAGGAAAGCCTGTTGAGGAATGTCCAACTCTAATGGCTCCCTCCTTGTGACTTTCAGATTCAAGACCTCTTCCAGATGTAGCCCTGACTGGGAAGTGCACCCGTGAGTGTGATGAATATGGCCACTCAGACTCCTGCTGGATGCCGGTCCGCACTTCTCCAGAGAGGAAGAAGAGCCAGCCCAAACTCTCCACTTTCATGCCTGTTGATGAACGAGGAAGCCAGGAAAAGCTGGCCAATGGCGAGGCTGCCATTATGGGTGACCGCAACAGAAACCTCCTGAACAAAAAGTTGACCTCATCCTATGAGACCTTCAGTGCAGCTAGTTTCAGCAAAAATGAGGAAGCCAACCCAGAGGATATTCCCCTTACAAAAACAGGGGAATACAAGCCATCTCCTGTCAATACTCTCACTAGAAGAGAAGTTTACCTGTAGGCTATACAGAATCAACAGCAAAGTTCTTTTCGTGTATGAGAAGGAGAATAAGGGGCGAAAAACCTTACAAAGCAAAACCGTTTAATCAAAAAGAGGGGGCTACCAAAGAGACAAAGCTTTGCCTGCCACTTACGCCTCCAGATCAGGCCTTTAACGATACCGTTAGCCTGATTGTAATGTACAATGTAGAAACCATCCTTGTTACTTGCATGTCCAACTCCCTCACTGATTACCAACACCCGCTCTCCCTGTCCCGCTCTCCCTCCCCCCAAACAAAAAGGTGGTTGCAAGTTTCTTTCATGGTAATAAGCCTGATTAGCAGAACACAACACATTCTCATTATCCCTAAGCTGAAGCATGATTTTAGTCACTTTGATTTAGTTCGAATGTCATCCGGCTGATCCAAAAAAAAAAGTATATCAGGTTAAATATATTTCAGACATACCATCAGAATATGATTAATTACCGTGAAAGGCAATCCCTCAAAATGATGAAGTCCCTCTAATGAAACAGTCTTATAAAGGGGGGTTCTCTAAGAAGCATTTTGGGAAGATTACAGCTTTAATATTCTATCAAAGACTGAGAGCTAAACAATACCCAATTGGAGATTGCAGTCCCAAAACTAGCATCTGTTGTTCTTTTCAAGTTAAGAGCACCAACTTCAATGCCATATCTTCATTGAATATTCTTATTATTCACACAATCTTGACCACGTGTATCAATTACACAAATTATAATTTGTAAAAATGATATTTTTTTTTCAGAAAAGCATCACTATTATAAACTAACTGGATCAGTTAATTGTGTCATTAAAAGGCCAAAGATCATACGGCAGATCAGGGAAATCATGAAGTAGATTTGGTCTTGGCATGGAAATCCATTAAGCAACAGAAGCAACTGAACCTGTTCACACACAGAAACACTCAAACACTAGCTTATTTTACATAGTTTCTATACCCAGAACACGTGTTTTCTTTTAAAATGGGTTTTTTTTGAAAGGTCAGAAAATGAAAAACTAATGAGATGAATTTTTGGTATTCTATTACACAATTAGTTGAGGTTCAAGTTTAATTTCAAAATAATGTTATCAGGGAAGATTCCACTTTCTAAAATCATATTTGTGGGTAAGGAAGGAAAGACAGATACATTGGCACGCAGTCTTATAAATGAAGTTCACTATTACCATTTTTAGAATCCAGATATGCTTGCTGGTGTTACTATCCACATTTCAAATTAGCAATTGCATATTTTATGTGTTCACTGCACACTTCCATATAATACGAGTGCATTAATTTTAAAACCCGTGCAATATACACTATTTTGAGACTCACAACATTAAAACAAGGTGACACTCTAATTGACTTTGTCACTAATGCGATTTGAACATTTTTTAATATATGTCTTAAAACAAATCCAGACTGCACATGAAAGAAATGAGTTCTGGGCAGTGGCATGTCTCATAGTATGTACATCTCAAAGTTGGAAAATAAGCAGTTTTCTCAGTGTAATGAAAAGAAACGGTATGCAGATTTTGAGTCACTTGCTCTATAGAGGGTGATTTAATGCAATTGGAAATTGAGCTGGGACATTCAAACAAAAAGTGACAATCCAGGGACAAAATAGGGGATAATAACAGGGGAAGAGAGCCCGCGTTCCCATACGGAATGTTTGTAACCTGGTTAAGGCATAGCCTTGATTGCTCTCTGCTACTGTAGAAACAACGTAGCTTTGGGTAGTTTCATGCTTTGCAGAATTTCTTAGACTATAAAGTGAAGCAGCCTGGAATATAGGTTGTCAATTCACTATAGGCCATCAAAATGCTTATCTTTGAAAAACACTTATCTGTTTGGTGGGGTTCTCTTTTGGGGTCATTTCCTTATGATCCTTCTTAAGAAGAGTTTTCATTTTGATGTTAGTTTATGTATAATAGTTAGGATGAAAGAAAATATGTAGTTGAAACAAAAACATTGGACTAAAATATCAATAATTGAACATGTTTGTGTTTAATTATTATTTACGTTATGGAAAGATGCAATTCTAGTACTTTGTTAGGAAACTGCATTAAAGCAGTTCTGCCTTGTATAATCTGTAAGTACCTATTAAGACAAAATACTTCTAAAGATACTTATGAAATGTAAACATATTTTTTCTTGCACGTTACAAAAGAAATAATTGCATAACACAGGTGTTCAACCCGCATTTTTTTAAAGCATTTTTTTTTTCTTTCAGAGACACTTGAAACCTTTAGATAGCTCATTTCACTCTATCATAAAACCCTTCTATGGTCTATACAGCTAATACAGGTCACCTGGACCTTCAGATTAATTGGATTCACATTCCCCAATGATGTTTGCACCACATTCAAGACAGCCATATCATTGTCATTTAACTTGTGAGCCTCTCTTTAAAACTAAAATGGGTGTGAAAGAATAAAATTCAGTGTACTGTAAGTATTCACAGTAATTCTAGTAGAATTAGCTATCATAACATGTTTATTATATAATGAGCTGGCATGACACAGAAATATATTTTGTGTTTGTATGACTTTTATTTTGAATAGGCTAAATATGGTGCCACTCCATATATAGAGTGCTTTTGAAAAAAATCAATAAAAAGAAACAAAAAAAATAAATGAGTGAATGCAAAATAAGCAACTGTGCCTTTTATACCTGTTGTTATGGTAAAAAAAAAACGGTTGTTGGGTTTGGACAATGAGGGGAAATGGGCTATTCCCGACTTTTTTGATCTTGTATATTTATCCATGTTTATTTTCTGAAAATAATAAATGATTTATTAAAAATTTGCCTTCTGACAAACTCAGATAATGGACCAGTCTTAAATATCATTCATTCATATAACAGAATTAAGGTGTTAATATAGGCTGCTTAATTCTGATTAGAAGGCTAAAGCATTTATTGTTAATAGTAACACAGGAAGATATTATCAGGGGTAAAATCAATCCATCTTGCAAGATAAAAATATTGATTTAGAATTTTTATTCTTTATTTTATTTCCTTTTTGTTATTTTTACTGTAGCTGCTGTTTCATTTTGGTTGTACAGTATATAAACCATACTTCATTTCTGTACACAAGAATCTCAAGTGAATTTGCATGCATTATACATTAGGACACATTTATAAATTAATGAGTAACTATATAAATTATGTGTTTTAAAACGTCTGTAGCTTCAGTCTAAAATCTAAAGCTCATTCTGAACCTCCAGATATCATTTCTGTATGGTTTGTGACTGGCCTGCTGCCTGAGTTTCAGAAAACAAGGGAGGCATTATTTTTATGGGGAGAGGACTTAAGATGTTATTGAAGATGTCTGGCTGAAAGGCTACCCTAGGAAGCTGTTTCATAAGAAAGTAAAATAAAACACACAGACCAGAAGAAACTGCTGAGCATCAAACAACCATCCCAAAACAGTCCTGAGATATCTAAGAATACAGTGTCAGTGATAAATATACATCTGTCCTTAAGGAAAAAAAAGAGTGAATATGATCATGAATATTGTAAAGCTTCTGAGTTTTGACCCAGGCAGAGGTATATGTAACATCTGGAGGAAGGCGTCATTTTCTCAGCTACCTAGGGTTTACTTTCAAACGGCTTTTCCTACATTTTAAAGCACTTGCATTCCGTGTGGTACGATCTGTTTGTAATGTTAATCATTGACTATTGTTCTGCTACTTGGATGTTGATAGTGAAGCAGAGAACAATTTATCATCGTTTATTATGAGTCACTATGCACGCAACTATGCTAAACATGGCGAAATGTATTAAACACTCGTCCAACTATTTATGAAATACTTTACATAATTTAATTTGATTTTGTACAGTTTTATGTAAATAAATTGCTTGTCATTTTTGTCTCTGCAAATTAAAATATAACATGGTCAAATGGTTTCACACTTGTAAGTGTGCTTCTCTGTTGACAGGTAATTCCATTTTGATTGGACGAGAAGTGAATGGATGCATGTACCACTTTGATTTAAAACGGTTTGATTTCTGCTAAATCAAGATATAGTAAGGAAAATAATGCTGCAGCAGTTGTTGATTTGTGGGGTACTGTGTATAACTGTCATAATTCTTTGCCTTATAATGGAATGGAATTTAAATTCATCACTTTCATCAAAATAATTTCTGAGACAGTTACCTAGCTGGCTTTTAAGTATTAAAAGAACTTCTCGTCATTAATGTAGAGATTGATTTTTTTTTTCAGGTGTTACATAGAGAATGTTCACATTTAAGACTAAATTTTTAGTCAAATTGTATCTCTGTAAAGGCACCTCTGCTTGTTTTTAACCTAAAGCAATGATAAATACAAAAAGTTAGAAACAAACAAAACCTATAATGTGATATGATAGCAAATAATAGAATCTCTACCTTATTCATTTATCCTGTAGTTGACCTTCCTCTACTTGTTTTATATTTTTTCAGTCATTTGGTATCTTTCTTTTTTAATTACTCCGTTTCCTCTTTGTTATCCAATTATTCATCTAACTATAATGGTTATATTCTTCATTTATTAAATTGATATCTGTTTAAACAAGCAATTTTTATTCTCCAAACCAACTCAGACTTAAAAGGGATAGGAAATATTTTCTGTATATACTAATAGATTACATGGAATTTTTTCTCACCTCACAACAGTACTGCTAAAATCTACCTACGTGGAAAAATAGACATTCTGAAGAAACTTGCCTTTCTCTACCATTTTTTCTCTCTCTTGGATAAAATTTCAAAAATACTTTATATAGAATGACATATTCTTTTTTAAATCAAAGATGTCCTTGTAAATTGATTTTGGCTGGCAGCC
Organism: Rhinolophus sinicus; assembly: GCF_036562045.2. NCBI lineage: Eukaryota > Metazoa > Chordata > Mammalia > Chiroptera > Rhinolophidae > Rhinolophus > Rhinolophus sinicus. The sequence continues at coordinate 21,065,229 of NC_133752.1, forward strand.
TTCCTTCTCTAAAGAAGGATTTCAGAGTAGATATGGTGAGAAAGTCTGCTTCAAGTTGTAATGAGGTGAAGAAATAACATGTGCTTTCATTCGGCTACTTCTTTTCTACTGATGAGAATCACGCATCAGCACACAAAACAACGAAACAGTACATAAAATGAAATCAGTATGTCTTTCCTTTAAATTCTCCATATAGATTTGCCAAATGTACTTCTCTTTACTGTGAAATTGCATTCTTAGATTAAAACATTTTTTAAAAATCTCAAACATGTAAAAATACGTGGATAAACTTTAGAAAGAAGACAGACATGAAACAGGCGAACAGAAGTTGCTCCCAAGGTTTAGGTTTAGGTTTAGGTTTAGGTTTGATTATGGTACCATCTCTGATTATTGGAAGAGTTCCATCTAGTTACTTAGAAGCTTTACTTAGCACAATGGTCTGGTTACACAGTATCTCACATTTATAGCACACATTATGATTTACAAATGGTTTTGTAAGATTTATCCCAAACTTCCCATAATACCTGCAATATAAGCTGTAGAAACTGCTAAGCCATGTATAAAGGTGGATTTTACTTTTATTAAATAATTCTCAGATGAATAAAAAATTGAACTCAACATCCTACCATTATAACATTTTCCCTCTATTAGCTTATGAACCAAACTAAACATGTTGCATGACCTAGCAGAATAACAAGGAAAAAGGACTCTCCCCATTTACCTGAATAAAATAAGCAACTGGCAAAAGTGGGAATTTTTGGGGGGCGGCACTAATTGCACCAATCAGCAGGTAATGATCTTCACTTGACATTTCATAACATATGACGAAAGGCATAATAACTTTTGGTATTTCTGACAGCAAATTGTAAATCTTGAAAACATGTAGCTTAATTTCTTCCTGTTGAATACCCCTGGCCTAATCTATTTGGTGGTGGACTTCAGCTGGATGGTCAGTGTATGTTTGGAGACTTGAATAATCACAATCGACAGTCGGCACTATCAAAATTGATCAGATAATTGTAGAATTCCCAAATTTACTTTGGTTTCAACAGGCCTGTTTCACAAAGAAATCTGTTTATTGAGTTTTTGTCTTGTCTCATTTTTCGTTTTACATTTAACCTTTCTTGTGCCCCTCTCAAAGCCTTTAGCTAATCTCTGCAAAGTTATTTGCTCTGCGTTTCTTTCCCCCCCTTTTGAAAAGCAGACCTAGTTTTCCCTGCAAGTGATGAGATGTTAGGTAGCTAACCAGGAGCTAGAGAATTTGCAACCCAATCAGCTTTATTGTAATGGAAATTTACAATATCACTACTTGAGCTCTTAGGAAGCTCAGTAAATAAAGACTGAACTTACATTTGTTTATTTTCTCTTATCTTTATTCCTATTCTATTACTTGTTTATAAATTGTATGGAGGAAGATGATTAACCAAGATAATATAAAATTTCTAACCTGCAGGGAGTGAGGAAAAGATATGAATGTAAAATGTGGATAGCTAAACATTTATGCTCTCCTTTACTCGAAACTATATTTTTTTTCTTGTTGTGCTGCTGTTAAACGTGAATTTTATTCATTGATTGAATTTAATATGTGTGACCTACACAGACAGTTGCCTATTTATTGAACCTCCTGGGGGAAGATGTAGAAGATGCTTAATCGTTCATAAATGTAAAATTTGCCCCCAACACTCTCAGAGGATGCTAAACAAAAATTATAGTTTAATTCTGATGTTTAGTTTTATTTTATTTCATTGAAAATTATGATTCAAAAGATTCATTACCAGGAAGGTCATAAGAAAGGTGCATGAGGTCAACAGAGAAATGTCACATATAATATTAGTTTAAAATGGGTTTTGAAAAAATAAAAATGTTAATCAGTGTGCTTAATTTAAAAAAAAAAGTCCACTAAAGAAACACCTGATTAAACTATCTTAAAAAAAAAGATAAAATTAATTAATTAATTAATTAATTAAAATGATACAAGAAGATGTTTTATTTTGGTAATTCAATTGAAAGTACATTACAAAATCCCAGACTTAGTAAAATTGGTAGTAACTTGATAGGATAATGTCAGTTTTTTTCAAAGTGTGTTTTCTACAGTAATATACAGAACATATTATTACAGTTGTATGGATTGTTATAAAAATTAACTGTATTTAAATATATTTATAATACATTATGGAAAGGAATTGAAAAAAAAAGTAAAGAAATGAGGAAAGTAGATGGCTTGGTCATTTACTTATAGTTTAAGCATCTCTTTGTTAGAAACAATTATTTGAATGCTTTTCCAGACTCTGCAGTACAGCAGGAATATACTAGAATAGTATTTCTTAAACTGGAGTTTGTGGTCCACTGAGAGACTACAGGATTTTAGAGATCCAGGTATTCTCTGAAAATTTTAAAGTTTTGAGTTTTGTTAATAGGATGATCAATGTGATCCTTCAGTATAAATAGTTTCCAGTGATAGTTCTCAGTTGAAGCTGAATTTAATAAAATCTTCATAAGTCAACATTTATTCATTTATTTTGTAAACAATTATGTCTTCTGGAATCCAAAAGGATTTTTATTTTCCTTTACAGGGGTCCATATTTTACTCAGTTGTGAGAAAAACCAAATCAGAGGATTCAATAAGAGGCAAAGTATTAGAAAATGTGAATGACTGGACAAGAAAATACCAACATGTACACAGGTTGACAAGCTTTCCAAAAAGACTGGATAACAAATATTTTAGGCTTTGCAATTCAAGAACCACAATCAAGGAAACTGTGTAGGCATTTATATGGCAAGAGAGAAAACAGTTTTCCAGATGTTTTAATGCATATGTAACATTTACTCAAGTGCATAAATAACATTTTTAGCTGAGGAAACATAAAAAAGCAGACAGTGGGCTGGATTTGGTCAATGAATTAGAGTTTACTGGCCCTGGTGTAACCAAAAACTACTGCAATTGATACTAATTTTAGAATCCATAACTAAAATTTATCTTCTTATACCTCACTTAAGTGTGTACCTGTTTGACCACAACAATGTTGGTTTATGGCTTTTTCCAGCAGTCACCAATAATCACCCTCAAAGATTAGATTATTTGGTTACCCTAGTTATCAGGGTCATTCCTTCAGATTGACCTCTTACCTAGATCACAAAAGGTCCACTCTGTCAGAGATACAGGTCAGGTCGATATGTATAAACTCTCAGGTAGCTATAAAAGACCTTATAATCTTCTCAATGCAAGCATCATCATTACCACCTCATAAAAAATGTAAAAGAGTGTCTTATTCTGGAAATTCTCAGTTTGGTTTAGAAGTGGGAGATTTACTTTTTCCCATTGTATCAAAAGCTTTAAACACACTTCCACTTAAATACCATGAATAAGGGCTCATTATACCATGTTAAGTAAAAAAAAGTATAAAGTTTCATATTTAGAGCATGATATCTACAAAATAAAAAGAAGAAATACTGTGATGAATGTGGCATTCTTATGCCATTCTTATGGAAACATTTTTATGTTTTCCAAATTGTATACATGAATATGTTTTACATTAGCAATATTTAAAAAAATGACACACAAGTATTCTAAAATTGTGGGCAGTTGAGTGAACAAACTTAAGACAAATAAAAGAAACAATTTAATTTTAAAACATTGAACATTTTTCATCTAATGATACCTCCAAAGGGAATTGTATTAAAAAAACAACAACAAAAAACAGATTACCGTTGTACTGTGGCATTTTACTTTAGCTAATTCTTATCTCAGCAAAGTGAATATGACATGCTAATTAACTTGTTAATACCAAATTGGGGTAAAAAAACCTAATATGTATGTAAAGACTAAATACGAACAGTACTAAACCTCTAAATTAAATGTGAAGTGTATATTTTGAAGAAAGTAACATGAAACCATGCAGAAAAAAAAATTGACAGCTATAGTAAACCTGTTATCTAGGGTTTGATCAACATAGAAACTATGGATAGGTGCTGTGGCATGTAAATTAGATTGTTTCAATTCTCCAATATGAATATTTCTGAAGCTTCAATCTGGGACTTATTGTAGATGTTGACTGTGTAGTACTTAGGGCCACTCAGTTTTGTTAAACTTCCAGATATCAAGTGATTGAAAATGAATATAAAAATCTATGCCTGGTCTATGAAATGATCAACATTCTCATTGACTGAAAATAATCTAAAAACATAATTGAAGAAAAGAAAAGATAAATTATCCGTCGTAAGGGACAGGTAGGTGCTGCCAGTCCATAAGGGATGGGTGGGTACTGCCTGTCCAAAAAGGATAATTGATAATGCTACCATATTGGAAAACTTGCTTCAAGGCTCTAGACATCATTGGAAAAGGGAGAATAAATGTCTAGATGTCAGTGGAAAGGGGTGAGCAGTATGGCCCTTATCCAAACAGACTCATTCTTCAGTGAGCTGTCTTGTAGTAACACTAGCGCTGTGCTCCTGCTATGTCAAGTATCGGGGATGCATAGAGAGATATCTGGTGTACTGCTGTTGACTTCCTTCCTTAAATTGCGTGGAAGACTCCAGGCTCATTGTTTTTTTTCCTTTTTTCATTTTTCTCCATCTTTTATTAGATAAAAACAAATAGTATAGGAGGTGATTTAATTTTTTTCTCTGCTTAGGATTCATATGTGCTTCACAGCCAGCATTTTGTTATCCTCAGGTTTAAAGGCTCTAAGCCATCAGAGAAACACTCTCTCTTGACTATAAATGTAAGTCAGACGATTATAATGATAGTGCCACAGGTGGAAAAATAATCTTCATTCTATTGTAATCAGACCAACACTGACAAAGCATCATACATTGCTTTGGTGTTTCGATGAAGACAAAAGCACCAATTTCACTTTGCAAGAAGAGTAGAAAGATGTGTAAACAGAAGGATTTAGTGCTCAGGTTTAATTTCAACCTGAGTTACAAAGAGAAAAAGATTATTCAGGGTAATTCAGTGGATTGGTGCCAAATTACCAGAAGTTAATTTGGAAATGACATTTGCATTGCTTATTTTCATCAGACTCATGAAAAAGGGCCTTGATCTCTGCAATACTTACTTCCCACAGCATCATGGCAAAAAATTCCTGAAGTTATCACTCCTTCCACACAGATTTAAAATAATCAGTGTAGAGGAATCGGGTAGAACATAGTTATTTCACTCACACCATGGTCAACTTCTATCTAGAAATGTCTAGATGTTTCCACTAGCTTAAATTTATTTTACAGCTGCAATTTCATTCCATTTTAACCGATATGCAAGTTTGGGTTATAATTGTGTGAGGCACAGCATAATGTCTAGGAGTCAAACCAGAAAGTGCATTTCAATAACATCTCAAAGATGTGATGCCACTTCTCAGTCTTGTCCAACTGTGCAGGGAAACAGCCTTCTGAAGATGTCAGCTATTATAATAAAATGGTCATTTTCATTCTGGCTTTCAAAGGTGTTTCTCCTCGTTTTCAAACCCCTAAGGATAATTTAATTTAGAAAAAAATTCTGAAAATGTATCATATCCCTGCAGCAAAATTGTTCATATAGCTATTTCCCCTCAACTGTTTAACAGTGTTCATTTCCTCCAGGAAATGTGGATGTAATTGATTAACTTAACAAAAATGCATGAGGTACATCAAACACAATGCTAGATATTTGGGGTACAGTGGTGAGCAAGATATGGTTGGTTACAATACAATTGGGAGGTAGACAGAGGAAATGCAACATTGAAACTGATAAGAACCACACAACACTTGGTATTTGGTATGTTTAATATGAGAAAATAAGTTGTGTAGGATAACTTATGATATTTGCAGTAGCAATAGCCTCTCAAAGAGGCATCCCAGGTTAGGAATAAAGATGGACAGATGGGAGTGAAGGACGAAGAGGTTTTCGGGCAAAGATAACTGTTTATACAAAGATGGGGTGGGGGGGTGCAGGGAAGAGCCAGGCAGCAGAGGCTATATTGTACACCTGAAACTAATATAACTAATATTAGATTGTATACCAACTTTAGTTAAACATTTTTTAAGGGGAAAAAAAAGAAGACCAGGGTGTCTGAGGGAGCAAGAAGATCTGGAGAACTGAAAGAGGTTTTGAATAGGGGAATGATAGAGAAGGATTTTGTACGCCGGTGCTTTGGGTTTGTAGAGTGAAAGGATAGGAAGTAAGTGTATGGAGATACTGGTAAAAAGTGAATGAACTCCAAAAGTTTGCTCTGTCTCCCGTCCTAAAACAAAACAAAATAAAACAAAAAATAGGAATATTTTATGATTCAATAATTGCATGATGTAATACCTTTCTGTTTCAAGGACCTGAGAAATTTTCAGATTATCTCAGTAGTTATGAGAACTAAGAAAGTTGAAGGTCCATCTTAGCAGCTAACGCACTGTCCCTCAGGGAACTGAACGGTATTCCTTATACCATCCGATTTCAGCAGTATTCTTCTTCTTCTGCCTGCCCTGGATCCCTTTATCTCTTCTTGGCCACTGCTGTGGCTTGGTTCATCTCTGTCTCTGCTGCCATTCCTGCTACTGTAGCGAATTGTTGTACTTTTTAGACGTGCTCTGTCCAATATGGTAACCATGAGCCACATATGCTATTTAAATATGAATTGAATTCAACTAACATTCTTCAGTCTCAGTTCTGTTATAGTCTGATTGAGGTAGGCAAAATGATTGAGATCCTAGGTTAATAATCATTCAATGGCTGCTTTCGGGTCATCTTGCTGCCATCGGTTGTGTCCATGGTGAGACAAAATAAAATGTGATAATTTAACTATAAAGAAATCTCTAAATCTTCTGTTTTTAGTGAAAGCAGGTCACAGGCATCAAATCATACACACATTTATTTAACAAATATTTGCAATTATGCTTAATGCTGAAGATACAAAGTTGAATAAGAAGCCCATGAGTTCAAGAAATGTGTTGGTTGAACACTGGTAATACTAAGTACAATTTTAACTACCCCAGGAGAAAAATACATGTATGTGGTTCTTACGACATTAAAAAAAGAAAAAAAAAAAAGAGTCTGATTGGGACAGCTAGGGAGGCTGATAAGGAAGTTCATTAAAAGTTAATATGGAAAGATTAAGAAAGTTAAACAGACAATGATAGGAAAATAAATATTCCTGACACAAGAACAACAATGCCAACCTTGCCAACAATGCCGGTTAAAGGTAAGAAAACAGAGAAATCAGAGCTTGTGTCAGCAAGTGTTCAGCATTCCCGGGCACAAGTCCCATAAAACAGCAGTCTTATAAGTGCCTTACTTATTTTTTTTTTCTTTTTCAATTGCAGAGGACATTCAATATTATATTAGTTTCAGGTGTACAGCGTAATGATTAAACATTTATATAACTTACAAAGTGATCCCCCTGATAAGTCTATTACCTACCTGGAGCCATACATAGTTATTACAATATTATTGACTATATGTCTCAGCAATTCCACTTCTGGGTATTTTTCTGAAGAAATCCAAAACACTAATTTGTAAAGGTAACTGCCTTACTTCTTAGTTCAATTTTTTTTTTTACACCCACAATGTATATGTTTTAATCTGTCTCCCACTCTGTTTTGATATATAACTAATAGTAGACATCTGCTCTTTTCATCAACCAAGCATTTGTTCTGCCTTTTTTTGGTAAAATCACCTCAGTTTTTCTTTGCCAGTTGTCCGCAGTTAAAGGCCTCCATCTTCTCCTGGCCACATGTTGGGCAGGTGACTCAAGTTGGGCCAATTTGACACTCCCTCCAACATGGAGGAAGACCCAACAACAGAGCAGGGTTTAACCTTACTGAAGCACCCTGAAGATTATTCCATAGTGTCCACAGCCTAGAGCCCAGAACTGTTTCCAAAGACCCCTGTAAGATTTTACTTACCATCTGCCTTTTATTGAATATTTTAATCCTAATACTTGCAATATGTGCTTAACGATATTGATTGAAAAAAAAATCAAATATCAGAAAACAGATGCATATTCTCAGTGTTGTATTCATACTGTTTTAACTTCCTACCTTTGCAGTGGTATCTGCCCCAATCTCTTCATGGCCATTCTGTGCCTTAGTGAGGCATATTCAGTTTGCCTTGTGTATTTCAGGCTCTAGGTCATTTTGTTCCCATCCCCAAAACATGTACTGCCCTAAACCCTGACCAAATCCTGCCCATGATAGAAGGTCTAGAAGGGCCTTAGATTTTTCCCCACTTTCTGTGATTATTCCAGCTCAAAATTGATTCTCTATTCCTTGAAACTCTGATTTGGGAAATAAATATCATTTCTTCATTTCTCATTTCCTAGAAGAGTTTCACAAAATACTCCTGGCTTCTTGCACCTCATTCCACTCTTGTTTACAGCAGAAGAATGAGTTGATTTATGTATGCGAAACACATTTGCCCATTTTCCTTCTTAAATTCAGAGGAGGTGTTTTATTTACATTTTTAATCAGAAAAAAAAAAATGAAATGAACACAGGGGATTACTTGACCACAGGAGATTATTTTTTCTTTCACGCACTTAGTGAAATATTTTCTTCTTGCAGTTACTTACATCCCCACCCCATAGATTTTGTTATAGAGCTGGAGATAGAGAGATAGAGAGATCTAGAGATCTAGAGACAGAGATACTAGAGATAAAGAATCTAAAGATTTCTTAGCATGTTTCCCAGATCTATTGTTACACAAATGCTAGTGATAAAACAGTGCCACCCAAGACTCCCAAGATTGATAAAATACCATATCTTGTCTTGGCTTATATGGTCTCTTTTAAATAAGAAAAATTATATTCTAATATAAAGGATTTTAACAGTGACATTACATGTAGTTATGGAATAATATTCTTGGAAGGAATTGAGCACATTTTCTGTTAAATCATTCAGCATATTTTAACAGTCTCAACATTCACTAATGCACTAATTTTGAGTGACTGATTGCTGATTAATAGGCATCTTAATTCATTGTTCATGAAAAGGCACTATGATTTATAGTAATGCAAAGAGCCAAAATAATTGAGTCATAATAACTTTCTTTCAGATTAGCTTCACTATTTATGATATACTTTGACATAACTTTGAGTATGTGTTTTGGAATCTGTAATAGATGAGAAATAATACCCATCCCTAACATTACTTTGAGAATAATGTAAATTAATATATACCAAAATGTTCTTTGATTTAAACTTTCTTAGATTCTTTATCAATTAATATGTTCTGAATGTATATAGAATAATCAATTAATATAATACAAACACTCTGAATGCTCTTTTTATTGTTTTTATGCAGCATCTCGATTTCTACTTATATAAGATGGTATTAATATTGTTAATTGTTAAACTGACGATTAAATAACCACCTGCATGCTTAGCTGTAATACATTTTTTAAACTTAAGCAATAACTAAACAGTTTATAATAAAGACAGGCATGTCTTGGTGAAATACTAGAAGTCTATACATATGTAAAGAGATAGAAAAGAGGGGGATGACCGTAGGTCCTGCACTTATAATAAAAAATAAAGTTACTTAGATTTCATTTTCATAAGCTGTAGCACATGATGTTAATTTTAACTTGTGGGGGTAGGAAAATTGGTGAAAGGCCTAAACACTGTGTTTTTTTGTTTTAAATTTTAGACAGTAACTTTTTTTTTTTTTTTTAAGATTTTATTTGGGAAGGGGAACAGGACTTTATTGGGGAACAGTGTGCACTTCCAGGACTTTTCTCCAAGTCAAGTTGTTGTCCTTTCAGTCTTAGTTGTGGAGGGCGCAGCTCAGCTCCAGGTCCAGTTGCCGTTGCTAGTTGCAGGGGGCACAGCCCACCATCCCTCATGGGAGTTGAACCGGCAACCTTGTGGTTGAAAGGACACGCTCCAACCAACTGAGCCATCCGGGAGCTCAGCGGCAGCTCAGCTCAAGGTGCCATGTTCAATTTTAGTTGCAGGGGGCGCTGCCCACCATCCCTTGCGGGACTCGAGGGATTGAACTGGCAACCTTGTGGTTGAGAGCCCACTGGCCCATGTGGGAATCGAACCAGCAGCCTTCGGAGTTAGGAGCACGGAGCTCTAACCGCCTGAGTCACCGGGCCGGCCCCCTAAACACTTCTTAATGTAAGTTTAATTTTATGCGTTAGGAATGATAACAACAATAATAAAAACCACAATTAATTGTCAACTATCCATGTTCCAGGCTCTGAGTTTAATATCATCCTATCATTGTGCCTAAATAAATACATAAATTAGCTTTTATTATCTCCATTTTCAGATGGGGAAGTTTGGTCTCAATTGAGTTAAATAAATTGTTTGTCCATTAATCGAAAGATCTGAGAGTCCCAAACCTAGCAGAGTGGCTTCACAATCCATGCTTCTTTGTGCTTAACCACTATCCCTCATCATTTTTTCAATGTAGACTTTCAAATCTGCCTCAGTAATTGTGCCTTGTTAGAACATATTACTTAGTTAACACACACTGTAAGGACAGGATAAGAGTTTCCTTCAGATAAATCTGTTTTGTGAGGGATCGCCCTGGGCATTGTAGGGTGTTTAGGAACATCCCTGGCTCTTACCCACTAGATACCAGTAGCATCTCCTCCTCAGTCATTATAAAAAACAAAACAAAATGAAAAATCTGCAGACTTTGCCAAATGCCCCCCCATCCCAGAGTAGGGGCAAACAAAACTACACCTGGTTGAAAAACCACTGTTCTAGAGGTACATATGTTCTTTAATCTGGCCAAATTCCAGGCTGGTGCTCAGTGTTAAGATATACATGTTTTGAAATATCTTCAATAGTATGCATTAATGTAGGATTTTTGTGTATAAATATAAAGATATCTTTTCTCATATATATATATATATATATAATATATAATGTATTTATACGTATATATAAAATTGATTCTGGTTCAGAACATGAATAACCTTCCACATTCTTTTTGGTCTCAATTAGCATATATGTTTAATTATATATGTATATATGTATGTGGGGACAGAGTTCCAGAGAGCTGTTTCCAGGCTCTCAGCCTCACCTGGAAAGGTGCTGGCTTGGGTAATAGATGGCCATCAGCTGTTACTGGTTAGCCGTTAGCCACTGATATATCTGCCTTGGCTAAACTAGCAAGAGTGGATTGCAATTAGCAAGTGAGGTTGGTTGTCAGAAAAGTGGAGGGCAGGTTGCAGATCGTGTGGCTCCTGCTTCCTGTGTCTCCAACCCAGCTGCCAGCGAGACTATAGTGGTATGACTCCCCTATCTATGGCTCCGTGGGTGTTCCTTTTTGGCCTCATCATGTCCTGAGTTCTTGTGCTGGGAGCGGGAGCTGAGTCCCTGCATGACAATGTATATAATACATGTAATTATGTACATATACAATATATATATAGTTATTTATAATGCATAATATATGTATACAATATATGTTATATAGTATATGATATGTCATATATTATATATCATGTATCATATGTATTATATATATATATATATATAAAAGAAATAATTGGAAAGGAATCTCTCTCTTCTCAGTCCCTGTCCTCATCCCTGTTCCCTTCCCCTCCTCCCCCTCTTCCTCTTCCACCCCCTTCTTCTTGCATCTCCCCAATCACCCTGAGCCCTCAATACCCTTGTTTTTTTCTTCCTACCCTTCCTTCTTTCAGACTTCTCTTCCATTCTTCTCTCATCCCTTCTTCCTTCTTCTCTCCCTTTGGGCCTCCCTCCCTTCCTCTGTCCTTCCCTCTCTCCTCCCTCTATTCATTCATTTTCCCCTTTCTCCTTTCCTTGCTGAGACAGGTTAAAAGGAAGCACTATCGCTTTTCAGTAGTACAAGCTCTTAACTTATTTTTGAATGTTCTACTCACCACAGTAATTGAAAAAAAGCAAAGTATTTGAGATTGTGAATTTGCATGAAAATTTGGACTCTAGAATGATGCATATTGTGTTTTCTACAACTAGTTATGGAAAAAGTATTTTATTTTAACAGGAAATTGCATAGTGCTTGTGGGGACAGAGTCCCAGAGAGTGGTTTCCAGGCTCTTGGCCTCATGTGGAAAGGGGCTGGCTCGGGTGGTAGATGGCCATCAGCTGTGACTAGTTGGCCTTCCACTGTTACTGGTTAGCCATTAGCCACGAATATAACTGCTGTGGCTATGCTAGGGGTTTGGTTGGCTGGCTGGCTGGCTGGCTGGCAGGCAGGCAGGCAGGCAGGCAGGCAGGCAGGCAGGCAGGCAGGCAGAGAAGCGGACGGCAGATTGCATCGTGTGGATCCTGCTTCCTGTATCGCCAATCCAGCCGCCAGCAAGACTATAGTGGTATGAACCCCGGATCCATGGCTCCATTGGTGTTCTTTTTTGGCCTAAACATATCTTGCGTTCTTATGCGGGGAGCAGGACCAGAGACCCAGCATGACACTGCCTTTTAGATTAAAATGAATCAGTTGCTACAAATGATGTTTGTATTTAAAAATGTATCTTATACTGGCCTTAATTTTGTGTGGGTAATATTTTCCTGATATTTTTACTTTTTTCACCAACATAAAATACTATAAAGAGTTTTAGGTCCAACCACTTATTTTATTTTTTAAAATTTTAAAAGGCTTTTATTAAAATATAGCTAACATACAGTATTATGTTAGTTTCAGATGTACCTCATAGCTATTCAGCAGTGCCCACTGGACACTATACAGAGTTGTTACCACATTTTATATTCCCTATGCTAAAGAAGTGATCATTATGGTAAGTCCAGCAATCATCTGACACTGTACCTCACTATTATAATATTATTGACTAAATTTCTATGCTATATATTACATCCCCAAGACTTATTTGTTTTATATCTAGAACTTTGAACCTCTTATTCTTCTTTATCTCCCCCCACCCCCTTTTTAATTTTTCAATTTGAGTTGGCATTCAGTATTATTTTATATTAGTTTCAGGTGTACAGCCCAGTGGTCAGACATCTACATAACTTAGGAAGTTATCCCCTCCCCCATTACTACCCACCTGGCACTATACACAGTTATTACCACATTATTCCCTATACTTTACATCTCCATGACTGTTTTACAGCTACCAATTTGTAATTCTTAATCCTTTAACCTTTTATCCTGTCCCCAACCCCCCAATCTATCACCCAGATAGATCTAGTATCCATCTAACACCATACATAGTTATTACAATATTATTGACTATTTTCCTTATGCTATACCCTACATCCCCAACCAATTTGTACTTCTTAATCCCTTCCCCTTTTCACCTACCCCCAACACTCCTCCCATCTGACAACCATCAAAATGTTCTCTCTACCTATGAGTTTGTTTCTGTTTCATTTGTTTGTTTTTTCTTTAGATTCCACTTATAAGTGAAATCATATAATATTTGTCTTTCTCTGTTTGACTTACTATACTCAGCACAATACCCTCTAGATCCATCCATGTTGTTGCAGATGACAATATTTTGTTCTTTTTAAGGCTGATTAATATTCCATTGTATATACTGTGTACCACTTCTTTATCCATTCATCCATTCAGGGCACCCAGGTTACCTTCATATCTTGGCTTATGTAAATAATGCTGCAATGAACATATGGATGAGCACTTCCCCTCAAAGTAGTATTTTGAGTTTGTTTGGATAAATACCCAGAAGTGGGATTACTAGATCCTTCTTTGTCTTTTGTTATAGTCTTTGTTTTAAAGTCTGTTTTGTCTGGTATAAATATTACTACCCCAGCTTTTTGATTGTTTGTTTTTATTTTCATGAAATATCTTTTTCCATCCCTTTAGTTTCAGTGTATGTGTCTTTCCATCTTAAGTGAGTCTCTTATAGGCAGCATATGTAAGGGTCTTGTTTTCTTATCCATTTAGCTCCCCTATTTTTTGATTGGAGCATTTAATCCATTGCCATTGAAAGTAATTGTTGATAAGTATGTAGTTATCGCTCTTTTATTATTCATATTTTTTATTTTTCTTTGTTGTTTTTCTTCTTAAATAAGTCCCCCTAAGGTTCCTTGTAATACTGGTTTGGTATTTATGAATTCCTTTAGCATTTTCTTGTCTGGGAAGCTCTTTATCTTTTCTTTGATTCTAAACAATAGTTTTTCTGGGTAGAGTAATCTTCGTTGTAGGTCCATGCTTTTCATCACTTTGAATACTTTGTGCCAATCCCTTCTGGCTTGCAAAGTGTCTTTTGAGAAGTCTGCTGATAGTCTTATGGGTTGCTTTGGCTGATAGTCTTATGGGCTCCTTTGTAGGTAACTGTGGGGACAGAGCCCCAGAAAGTAGTTTACAGGCTCTCGGCCTCACGTGGAGGGGTGCTGGCTTGGGTAGTGGATGGCCGTCGGCTGTGGCTGGTTGGCCGTCGGCTGTGGCCAGTTAGCCAAATGGCCACTAATATAACTGCTGCGGCTATGGAGGAGAGCCGAGGAGAGCCGTCGGTTGGTTGGCAGAAAAATGGACAGCAGGTCGCACGTCCAGTGAATCCAGCCTCCAGCGAGACCATAGTGGTATGACTCCCCTACCTATGGCTCCGTGGGTGTTCCTTTTTGGCCTCACCATGTCCTGCGTTCTTATGCGGGGAGCGGGAGCAGAGACCCCGCAGGCTGCCACGCATGACAAATGGCACAGCAAGCAGGGTCTCCCGCACGACAGTAACTAATTGCTTTTCTCTTGCTGCTTGTAAGATTCTCTCTTTGTCTTTCAGCTTTGGCATTTTAATTATGATGTGTCTTGGTGTGGGCCTGTTTTGGATCATCTTATTTGGGAATCTCTGAGCTTCCTATCTTTTTCCTTTACCAGGTTAGGGAAGTTTTCTGTCATTGTTTCAAACAGGTTTTCAATTCCTGCTCTCTTTCTCTTCTCTTCCTGCTACCCCTATTGTGCAAATGTTGGTACGTTTGAGGCCGTTCCAGAGGTCCCTTAAACTCTCTTCAATTTTTCAGATTCTTTTTTCTTTTTTGCTGCTCTGATTGGGTGTTTTCTGGTACCTTATCTTCTAAAGTAGATGAGGTAGATCTGATTTGATCCTCTGCTTCATCTAATGTACTGTTGATTCCCTATAATATATTCTTCATTTCTGTTATTGTATTCTTTGTTTATGACTGGTTCTTAATTATGTTTCCTATGTCCATTTTTATGTTTCCTATCTCTTAGTTGAAGTTATCCCTGAGATCACTGAGCATCCTTATAACCAGTGTTTGGAACTCTTCATCTGGTGGTTTACTTGTCTCCATTTTGTTCAATTTTTTTCTGGAGCTTTGTTCTCTTCTTTTATTTGGGAGATATTTCTTTATCTCCCCATTTTGGCTGCCTCCTCATTTGTTTCTATGTATTAGGCAGAGCTGCTATGTCTTCTGTTCTTAGTAGAGTGGCCTTATGTAGTAGGTGTGCTGTGGGGCTCAGTGGCACAGTCTTCTGGTCACCTGAGCCATGCACTCTAGGTGTGTCCCTTGTGTGGCTTTTGTGTGACCCTTTGTTGCTATTTGTACATCAATGGGAGGGATTGATCCTAAGTCCCATTAGTTGTGAGGACTGGCTGTGCCTACAGTGGAGGAGTTGTGGTGCATGGCCTGACCCTACAGAGCTGGATCTGCCTCATCAGGGCTCTGGTGCCTGCCCAATTTGCCCTTTGGGTGTGTTGTACTTAGAGGCATCTCGGTAATGCCATTTTCGAAAGCTAGCCAGTTTCAAAGCTAGACGCTGGGGGGCGCCAGCCCTAGGACCACTGGGGAGGGGACTCACTGCAGGTTAAGGTCAGCTGCAGCCTTTGCCCCATCTTGGGCCACCCACAGGAGCCACAAAGAAATCTGTAGAAGGCTGTCACCTGTGCCGTGATTGGAAGCACCTCGAGAGGCCAAGCTGCAATGAAGCCTGTCTGCCACTAGTGCTGGGCTTAGGGCTGCTCAGCCAGACGTACATGCTCAAGCCAGAAGCTGCTTATCTGGGTTCCTCCAACCTTTGAGAAGCCCTAGGAAATTCATAGCATGATCCAAGGCAGGCAGTTTATACAAAAAGCCACTGAAGCAGCTTGGGGGTGCCCAAAAGTTGGGCTGGGCAGTCTTAGCATCACCAAGCCATGGTGAATGAAAGGCGAATACTCAGATAGGACATCTGCATGCGTCTGCCTGCTGGGAAGTGGGAGGGCTCAACAAAGAAGCGATGACCTCTGCTAGCTCCTCTGTCAGGGAGAAAACGGCCCCTCCATCCCCAGCCCAAAGCCACAACTCAATTTCCCACCCTATGTGCCTGTCACCTGTCCAGCTGCTGTCCCAGCACTGGAGCTCAGAGTGAGTGATTCCATTGTTGGATAAGTCCTTTTAAGAGGAGCGTTTGGGACTCCAGATGCCCTCCGTCTCTCTCAGTCACAATCTCCATTGGTTTTCACAGCCAGAAATTATGGAAACTTATCTCCCCCACACTGGAACCCTGGGCTGGGGAGGGCTTGGGATCCCTCACTCTTCCGGGGGGGGACCTCCACTGCTGAGATTTCCCTCCCAGTTTTTAACGGTCAGATGCTGGTTTGGGACCAACCTGTTCTGCATCTCTGCCCCTCTTACTAGTCTCAAGGTGGTTCTTCTGCATGTCCTTAGTGTAAGTTCAGCTAGACTTTAGGTGATTCTCAACGATGGTTCTTTTGTAGTTTAGTTGTGATTTTGATGTGGTCATGAGAGAAGGTAAGTACAGCATTTACCTACTGTGCCGTCTTGACTGGTAGGTCCAACAATTTAAATAAAACTTAGTCAACACGATAAACCAGGGATATTCAGAAACATTTACTGGTTTAAAAAGCCTTTTTTTTTTTTGTACACAATTGTTTTTTGAGTCAGTGGGATCTCCAAGATAGTTATTATGAGAACAAATGGTACTTTTCCCCCCTCACATTTTGCTGTCTTATTTGATGAAAGCACTAAGAGTTTTTGTTGTTGTTGTTTTTACTAAGAGTTTTTAAGTGATAAGAGGAATCCATGTGTGGTAAATACAGGTGAATCAAAGGGCAGTAGACAAAATTGTTTAGACAACAAACATAATGAGATTTAAAGTCAGAAGAATACTTTGTTCACTTTTGATTACCTTGAATACTTACCCACTGTATTAAAAAATAAGCAATATAAATGTGACTGTCTTGTAATGAAATCCATTAATAGATTCTAGGAAACCATGCTATTCTCTGAAAATACTATGAAATCTTAGCAAGTTATTCAGGGGAATAGAAAAGCCAATACTGCTTACAAATATGTAAAAAGAACACATAGCTCTATGTTCTTTATGAATCTGCTCTTCTCTTACATCTTTTAGTAAATTTAGGAGTAATTTCACTTCTATCTCTGAGCTGGAGCAGAAGCAGAGATGGCCCTTTCTTCTCTATAAAAATGACCATCAGTTTCTTCCTTGAAATTTTGTATAAATTTTGTTTAGCTGTGCCTATGTCATAACAATGATCAGTCAGAATATCACATCTGTAAAGATTTTCTCCACCTAGAGCTAACTAGAATAATTAAGAGGTGGAACAATGCCTGTGATCTGCATTTGAAGAAAACAAAAGCAATCATTATGTTCAAGAGAGTTTTTTCAGGGAGAGATGCATGGTGAATTCTCTCACTATCAAGACAATAAATAATCTGCAGAGGAGAGTATTAAATGACTTTTCCACTGCAATTCCTATAAGGCTTTTCTGCTGTTCTTGGCTATTTGACCTTAATGCTAAACTTTCTTTTTCAGGTTGTTTTTCTTGGTGTTTCCCTTCATTCATCAGGTATGACTGTCTGTAATAAGATAATGATGAGGATTGGACATATGATTATTTGACTCTGGGTCTCCTTGCTCAATTCAATGACAACTAATTTTCAAATTAGCATAAAGTAATTTAATGTATACATACACACATACATATCCATATAGATGACTTACAATATATCTAGCACTATTCCAAGAGCTTTACTAATATTAACGTATTTAACCTTCAAAATAACGCTATGAGAAAATTACTTATCATCAGTTCTCTTTTCAGGTAAGGAAACCAAGACTCAACATTTCAGCAAGTTCCCAAGGGACAGCTCTGTTCCCAAGAAACAGTGAATCACGTTTTCAAACTCAGGTCATTAGCCTCTACAGTCTATCCCCTTCACCACTATGGTCTGCAACCTCATTGATAAGTGAAGTCACATTTATCCCAACCCTTCAGACACAGATAAATAGTTGACTATTTGTACACACCTTCTGAGAAGCTGGAACTAGAGTTTCTAACACTCTGGATAAATATCTCTTGCAAAAAGGTTTCCCTTAAATCAAAGATCTCATCTTCTTGAATTATATAATGGCACTTCAGAGGCCAGGGAAGAGTTGACTTCCGAGGTTGTCCCAGGTGAAAAGACTACACAGCTCTGTTGAACTGCATTTTTGCATGGAGCCTGAAATAATTCTGGAGATCTGTGAGCACAGTTCTTGGCCTATTTAAGACTACTGAATTTCTGTGAATAATTAATCTATGTCTCTTTTTTTTATAATTGATATAGCTCAAATTTCAAAGCTGAGATTCATAAAAATTTAAGAGATAGGGTTTGAAAAAAGTAAACCCAAGTCAATCAATATGAGTATTCAAATCTTAGAAATGTGTATCAGATGGATAACTTTCGGATTATAAGATCCTCACTTAAACGAAAGTGAATTGAATGGCTGTTATATGCTTTCTGAAGTTGTTATACTTTTTTTTTCTTTCTTTTTTTTTTTTCTTTTCTTTTCTGAATCCTAAAGAAAACCTGAGAAGAAATCTGGGATTGAAATTGGTGGATTAACAATCTTCAGGGTGAAATAGAACTGATTTCGTGATTTATAAATGGAGTTGAAGTTGATCATGGATGATACTCATTTACTACCTAAAATGCTCACTAACCTGAAGAGAGAAGGTGTGATTTTCATTTTTGTAGTCTCCAAGATGCACTAAATTGGCCATCGGGATTCACAAAAAGGATAACCACTTCAACTAGATTCTATAAATTCCCAGAGTACAGACAGAAGAATAATAAGCCTACATCATTTAGCATTGTATCTGCAGAAACTAACCCAGTCCATGGTGTGTAGTTGATGCCAATAACATGATGAAGGAAGGAATGAAGGAAGGAAGAAAGGAAGGGAGAAGGAAGGAAGAAGGGAGGAAGGGTAAAAGGGAAGGAGGAAGGAAGACAGCCTTTAATTTACAGAAAGTATTATTGGAAATGTTAGCAGTCTATTCTCTAATATAATCTTTCTACGATGAATGGACTTCAAATTACAAATGTGAATATATTCAGAAATGTTAGCCTGTTTTAGAAAAAATAAAAACAAAAAAATGAATTGACAAAATTATTTCTCCATTCTAAACTTTTTCCTGCTATCTTGTAGAAAAAGCAGTTTTCTCATAAGCTCCTATGGACATCTATAATTTCCATGGGGGTCATAAAAAAATCACTGCAGTTAAACACAATACTTTCTCTCTTTTTTTAATTGGCTCTGACTTTATAGCTCCTAGGATTCAAAAACCAAGGGGATAAACATGAATTATATCTGAGAGTTTGTAAAGAAAATGAATACAACAGTTTGTAACTTAATGGATTTTGATCTAGACTCTTGGAAAGTTCTTAGAGTTTTAAAACCAAGTTAGAGTTTTTCCATATCCCAGGCAAAATTCCATTATTCTATCTCATTCATTCAACTATTTAAGAATGTTATAGCATGCCCCAGATCCTCATCCAAGATTTGTTTAGGGTTTTTACAAATAGTTTCTGTCTTCTAAGATAGTGGCTCTTTCTATGCCTAAGATTTTTAAACAAACAGAGAATAGGCAGGATCTTTGTGTCCATTTTGCATTCATGAGATTTTTTCAAGTTCTATAAAAAAGGATCCATCTTCTAATCCCAGCATGACTAATACTTTTCTGGGTTGTGGTCACAACACTCGGGGCAACAAAAAAAAAAAAAAAAGAAAAAATCAAACTCTGCTTCAGATGTTTTGCCTTTATTCTATGCTCTATGGAGATCTTTTTAAAAGTTTGATCAGGGCAGGCCTTGTTTTACACAAGGTTTGCCTGTGAAAAGGCAGTGGGTGGAGGGGCTTGAAGGTTAATGCAGGAACAGAGTTCAGTTACTCTGCTTCTCCTGGTTTCTGGGCATTTCATCTGAGTTATTTATAAATAGATGCATTAGATGTCCTGTTATTTTGAATAAGTGTGTAGTTTTAATTAGGCAATGCTAGCATTTTAATTAGATATCCAAATACATTATCTGAGATTTTTCCCCTCAGAAAATAAAAGCAATTTGACATCTTCATTAAATATAAGGGCAGTAAAATCTTATGAATACATTTTTTTTAGCTCAAGAGATTGAGATATTTTGGATAGGACTATAATATGCACACAAAATATTTCCTCTTAAATTTCTCTAAGCTAATGAAGTGTATGAAAGTAATGAAGTTAAACCACAACTTATTAAGTGTGGTGCAGTTTTCCAACATGACAAAGGAAAATAATTTTTGGGTTAATGCTGGTGCCCTGTATTAGAACCTACTTTGTTCTATTGCTTTTTAAATTCAGTATAGAAAAATGTAAGTGTATGTGTTTTATATGAAATGAAATGAGAAACAGCACCCTCTCATACCACGGCAATTTATCTGACCCTCTCTTTTCTGTCACTACGTATGTGTTCAACTCTAAAATTAGGGCATGAGAGCCAGAGGAAAGATCTTTAGCCATAAAGATTGGACACTGTAGACATTGCATGCTTTAGAATGTCTTTAATTCATGCAAATTACAGGGTTTTCCACATGTTTTTCATTGTAATCAACCAATTAAATTTTGCTATGATGCTGCTCATAATGCTCAGTTTTCTTACATAAAAGTTAATCTCTGAATGATATTGCAGACACTCTTCTAAATGGGGTAGTGAAGGGTGGTGAGAATCAGGGTTGTGAAGCCCAGCTCTTCTACTCACTGGGAAGGGGGGCCTGAGTCAAATATATCAAACTCTTGGTTACTCACTTTTATTACCCACAATACAGACACTGTATCTACTTTGTGGTTGTTGGGAGAGTTGTATAGAATGTAAAGCGACATCTGGCATCAAATGAGTACTTATTAAGTGGTAGTTATTATCATTTTGTCATCTTTGCTCTTCACCTGTTCCTTTCTCTTTGTCTCCTTTCTCTTTTATTTCCATTGGCTCAGCCTCCAACCTAGACTGCTCATACTTAATTTACAAAAGCATCGTTTTACTCTTTTCAACAGTAGTCAATGCGAATCAATGTGAGTCATCTGAGATTGTCTGCTTCATTTTCTTATAATGTGGCTAATCTGAATTGCTTAACATGGATTTAAAATTAAAACCCAATATTTAATAACTTTTACCATAAATTTTAGAAACGTTTAAACTCCAGATTTATTGGTAATGCAAATACTCCAGTTACATGTTTTTGGAGGGACCCAATTCAATAATCTATATTTTGATCCATTCTTTCAGAAACTTTATTGAATGCATCTTAAAAATTAAAAGTGTTTTTAGGAGTGAGAGCATTTTTCTCATTGTCTTTGTGAGACTATGTGTTTTTGTATGATTCTATTTGAGGATAAGTATTCCAAATGACTGTGCTCAATCAAATGAAAGAACATGTGGCCATACAAACCAAGTGAAACCTAAAATAATTAAGACATATTTTAGACTCATGAGATATCTCCTTTTTGATGCATGGCTAAAGTTCCCCTGTATGGTGGTAATCATATTGCAATATTTAAATATATCAACACGTTATACACCTTAACCTTACACAATATTATATGTTAATTATATCTCAATAAATAGATACGTTGGTAGATAAATGAATACATTCTTAAAAATGAAGTCCCTCTGCATATTGGGCGTGGAAAGGGATGTGATTTGGTAGCGCCAAATAATGTCTGAATATCCTCTGGGAGTAAATATTATGTTTTTTGTGACACTAATTTTAGAAGACATCTGTCTTCTTTTTATGGCCCAATTTAAGGGATAACTCTCTGAAACTACTTTTAAACTGTAATGAAATATTAATTGCTCTTTCATCCAAGTTCTTATAGTATAAGCTACATATTTTTGTTACAATATTTATCACATTACATTTTGGTGATTGAATCCATGTATCTGCCTCACTAGATTTAATGTCCTATAAGTAAGAGATTGTATTTTTATTTTCCTGTGTCAGGAGAGCATCCAAGCTGGAATAACCGCTCTATGAATATTTGTTTTTCTTGTTGACATTATAGAGGTAGGTATATTGTTACTCTTAAAAATTGATATGCAACCGATTCTCAGAGGGTAGTTCTATAAGTACCTGTAGTGGGAATTTTTGCAAAAAGTAAGAATTTATCCAGGGTTTCATAGATTGGCATAAATTACAGATTTAAAAATTATTTTACTAGGATGAAATTGTAAGCTAATTATATTTACATGTCTCCATGTTCCCTAATTTTTTCCCACCTTAAATAGTTTGATGTATTATGCAAGCACGTAGAGGTAGTTAGTTCAAATTTCTGAACTGAATTGTGTTTTAATTTCTCTCTTAGTTGCCCAATGGGTACTTATTGATGATAGAGGGGAAGAGTTCCACAGATGTCCTATGGTCACATCCCTGAGCTGTTTGCCCAGGTGCAACCACACGTTGCTGCATTTTTCTAGCAGTTCCCTGTTGTGTAGATAAACTAAACATATCTGATTTTAGGGACTTTTTTATATTCTATGGGATTATTCCTGAGCGTGCACAAGATCTTCTTAATAAATGAAGCAATTAGATTTAATTGGAGGGGACTCTGACTACACAAAATTAGGATAAGATCTAATTAAACCATTTTGTTTTACACAGGGTCTTTTCCAGATCCTCTTTTCATGCCTCACTGTTGAGTTTGCCAAACCTTAGTTTCTTGTAGAACTAATGATATTCTGCAAAGTGAAATACCTGATTTTTAATGGTTTAAAAAAATAACTAAAATAGTTTAATACATTTAATGTGACTTAAATATTTAGTGGATATTTCTTTCTTTCTTTTTTTTTTTTTTGCAAGGATAAATCAATTCAACTAGCATTGGATAAATTCCCATAGGGTCCTGTGACTGGATCCCAGTGCTCTGCAGATGGACAGCAGCATATTTATGATCAGAATTGCTTTTGTGCTCCACATTAGAAAGGCGTTTGCCTGTGTCTGCTCCTCTCCCTTCATTCTCTCATATGTGCGTGTATATGGGCACACATATCTTGTGTGAAACATGAGAACATTCTTATCTCCACAGTTCAGCTAATTTTGTAAGAGATACCAGCAGCCATAACATAAGGAGATATTTTTGGAATCAGACAATGAACCAAGCCAAATATTTCATGTACTGCAGTATGTCCACATGGAGATGAAAAACATAGCTTTTGTCTTTCATGGAATTCCATAAATGAAGTAAATTTAAAGTAGGCTGCAAGGTCACTAGAGAGCATTTCCTTTTTACTTATTTCTGTATGTATATGGATTTCCAGTTCACGTGAAGGATTATCATGTGTTCTGTGTAATAGCTTTCTTATATTAAGCAACATAAGGATTGATAGCATATTATATAGAAAGAAGTCATACTACGGGGCAACTGCAAAGTACATTATTTTGGAGTAAACTGAGCGATAGGAATGTTACCGGAGAACAGACCGTTTTTGGCGTGGTGTCCAGGTTCTTGGCATCTCAAGCAAATAATTGAACGAGCCACAGAAATACAGTGGTGAAAGAGCAGTTTATTAGAAGAGAAAGTACACTCTAAAGAGGTAGGAGCAGGCCTGAGAAGAAGGCAGTGGCTCTAGGGCCCGGAATAACAAAGCCTTGGTAGTTTTTATCTCTTTGTACTTCACATGGGTTGCTCCTCTTTGATTGTAGGACCACTTGATTGACATCTATGATTGACAAGAGGTTATTGCCTCATCTTTGCGGATTGCACATGTTCCTTCCCAGAATTCAGTCTGTTATAATGATATTAATGAATTTCTGGGCATATGTATGATATTATAATGATGGTATAATGAGACTAAGGTGAGGTGAAGGTTGTTGTAGCCTTTACTGAGTAGGTGTGAGTGATTGGTTTAGTCTAGTTGGGTATTTTGTACCCAGTTGTTTCCTCGTAGGGGTAGATAATTATAGTGAAAAGGGGAAGTTTTGGGCAAAGAGGGGAGGTCTTTTGGGTGGTCACATTCTGTGGGTTGTGTTGGATGGGCAGGAATGCAGAGACCCAATGTCTATCTCTAACTGCCTTGATTTCCCCTTGAGAGACTTGATCCCCATAAAATCTCTATGGGAAGTTGAGGGACAGGTGGTCTTTTCTTCTGTATCTGCTTCCTGCTGCGCAGGGGCGTAGAGCTGTCCGTAGCATTGGGGATTCCCAGAACTCTCACCCTATCTGATCTTAGATGAGGAAGGGGTCTCAGGATCCGCCTGGAAGACCGTGTTGGCTTCTTTGGTCGGGACTGGTAATCTTGCTGGGGCATCCTCTGTATCCCCAAGACCCCTGAATGAGGGAAAATAGATTTTAGTTGATAAAATTAAAAAGTGTTGACGCAAAAAGCAGTTCTCAAAGCTATTAATATGGGGTGGCTACATGATGTAAAGTCCGTCAGTTCTATGAAGCCTGTGGCCATTCAACCAGTCATTCAGGTGGAGTTAATTGTCTAGGAGCTGGGCCCAGAATGGGTAGGAGAAAACATTAGCCTTCAATGATTGTAATCGACGAGTATAAATCACAAGTTTAGGGTAATTATCTAAAGCAGAGGGTAAAAACACTCTTTATGATTCAGGCTAAAAATAATCTGTTGCCTAAGATTAAGAAACTGATTTACAAAATAATTAAGAAGCAGGGGTATGAGCTAAGAAACTGGGGAAAAGGAATCCCTATAGGAGAGAAAAAGTTTTTAAGTGGGGGAGCTACTTGCTTGGCCTGTATCAGGGAGATCTGAAGGTATGTTAAACAGCTAGAGGAAAAGTTACTGGAACCATCAATGATGGGGAAAGTGATGTCTTTGGGAGATTGGGGGGCATAGGGGTTGAGTTTATACTCATTTGTCTATCATTCTTCAAAACAATTAACACTTTCTATTTCTACTTAATTAATGTGTTTTTTCATTCATTAACTCATGTAACAAGTGTATATTTTGCCCTACCATGTCTCTGGCATTATGCTAGAAACAGGAGATCCAAAATTGAACAAAACTAATGTAATACTTGCTTTTGTAGAATTTTCAGTTATTAAATGTGTGTGTGTGTGTGTGTGTGTGTGTGTGTGTGTGTGTGCATTTGCAATGATAATAAGAGATATGGTAAGAAAAACAAAAATAGAGGGTGATATAAAATAGTTTCAAACAACAACAACAACAACAACAACAACAAAAACCTAGCTTGGTCCAAGGAGGCAGGAAATCAAAGTGACAGTTAATCTGAGATTGGAAGACTGAATGAGAATTGATCAGGTAAGGGTGGGAGGAGGAATGCAAGGAAATGGGGGATATAATGGGTTGAGATCTTGGAGCAAGAAGCAAATTGGCCCATTTAAGGAACAAATTGAATTGAGGACCATTATGTCTGGACCTGAGTAACAGCAGGTAATAAGTTTGAGACAAGATTGTAGAGTTAACTATTAATGTGCCATGATGCTATTTTAAAGTGGAAAAAAAAAGTTTGTTCATGTTTTTGCATGTATTTAGCTCTTTCTGGAGTATCCATCTTACATAACAATTACTCTTGTAAATTACTGGTTATGATTTTATAAAAACTTTTCTGAAACTCCAGGTATCATTTATCACTTCAAATTCAGTGCTATCTTGACCATTAGTACATATTTTCCTGGAACCATTCATTTATTTGTTCAACCAACTTGTTCAGATACCAATTTGTTCTAGAGACTATGCCAGATGGTCATATAAGGGGATAAAGGGCACATATAACAGTGTTTTTGCCCTCAGGAAGTTTGTAATATAGAGGGCGAATGCTTATCTCACTATTTTGTGATATTGTTAAGTAAACTTTCTATTTTAGAATATAGATTTAGAAAACAATTGTGAAGATAGTACAAAGAATTTCTATATGTCTCACATCCAGTGCTCTCTATTATTAATATCTCACATTAATATAATTTTTATCATGATTAGTGAACCAATATGAATGCATTATTATTAACTAAAGTCTGTACTTTATTCAGATACCCTTTATTTTATACCCGATGTCCTTTTGTGTTTTACGATCCCATCCAGGATGCCATACTACTGGGAGTGCCAAAAAAATCTATGAACATTTCAAGAGATGTTATCTCACTCGAGCAGCAGTTCACCATAATCAGAAGTGTCTGGATGCTGACGGTAACCACTTTGAGCACCTCTTGTAATTGCAGGAGTCAAAGGTGACTTGTATTCAAATCGGTATATATTAAGTATTACAATTAATGCAGTTTTTTTTCCTTTCTTAAAAGAGTATACATTTTTTGGCACCCTCTGTGCATTTGGTCCTAATGTTTTCTTAGACTCCCTTGGCAGTGAAATTTTCTTATTCCCTATTTTTGATGATCTTAAATTATTAAGGAGGTTTGGTCAGGTATTTAGTAGAATGTCCATCAGTTGGGATTTGCATGTTTCTCCCATGATTAGACTGAAGTTATGGGTTCTGGGAGGAAGATCACAGAGGAGAAGTGTCTGTATCACATCATTTCTAAGGAGATACCACACTATCAGCATGATATTTTTGTTGATGACTTTGAGTACTGGGCTGAGGTAGTGTCTGTCAGGTGTCTCTGCTGTGAAATTATTCTCTATTGTACTTTTGAAAGAAAGTGGCTATGTTCAGCTCACACTTATGTAATAAGTACTTATGCCCCATCTCCTGGTGGGGAGGAATATCTATATAAATGATCTGGAATTCATATGCATGGAAAACTTGTCTTTTATTCCCTATTTACTTCTATATTTATTTAATCATTTATTTATTTATATCAATATGGATTCATGGCTATTTATTCTACACTGTGGGTTATGATCCATGCTACTTTACTTATTTTGTTGCTCAAATTGTTACAGCTTTGTTTATTGAGAGCCCTTTTACTTGGTGCCTGCAGCCATTTGACTTATCCCCATACTTGCATCAATCCCACCCCCCTCTGCTCCTAGCACTTTCTTACTTCTAGCACTACTCGATGCTTCAGGCTCATCTTGTGCGACCCCTGCCTCAGTACTAGAATCGGTCATTTCTCCAAGAATATAATGTTTGTTTTTGTCTTTTTCTTAACATATAATTTCTTCAATACTTTGAACTATTTCAATTGATGTTTTTGTTTATTTGTTATAACCTTTATATTTTTTTGGACTGAAATCATGTTTAGTCCCATATTAAGATTCATTAAATATTTGTTCAAAAAATAAATTAATTGTGCACATTTTCTGAGGCAGCAGTAACACTTTATTTGTTTTCTTATTTCTCTATCAATACTTCTTATTGATTCTTGTTATTTAATAGGCACTATTCTAAAAGGTTTTTTATCAATTATGTCATTAAACTCTCCCAACTCCTATTAATTTGGTGTTACTTTATTGACTTTTTATAAGTGAGGAAACTGAGGCACAAAGAGGTAAAGTAACTTAATCACACAACTGGATAGTGACCAGCAGACTTGTATGATGAACTTGATCCAAAGCCCAAAGCAGGCTCAGTCTTGATAAACAGCACTGTCTCTTTAAAACAAATGTCTGGTCTCCTCCACTATATATGGGTCTTTCTGGTAATCATGGTAGCTTCTTGATTCCTAAAAGTTCTAGCCCTTATCTTTCAATTGTAGGGATTCACCCCACTCTTTCCCTCTCCCACCTTTGATAGCTGCTCCCACCTTGGTATGTCCCTTTGACTTCTCATCTGACTTGCCTCACGGTGGAACCAAGATGCCCTAGTCCTTACTTTATTAATCCACAACACCCACCTTTGAACACAGCCATGCAGATCATTTTTCTTTGAAGAATCCACTGGACATACTTTACATGAGAAAAGTATAGGTGATAACAAAATTAACAGAGGTTTAAAAGTTCATAAAATACTGATTCTTTACCTACTGCTCCTGATTCCTTCACAGAGGGTAAGTTGAAGCCACAATTAAGCTTTGAAATATAATCTCACTCCTCCATCATCTCCTTGGTGGAGTCACATTGTTCTTTCCTGTCTGGCTTATGCCACTTCTGAGATGATGGCACCTTAAATGTCACACAATTGTTCCCTGTTCCAAACCAATGACTACAATCTCTGCGGCCTCCAACACTCATTTCACTGGGTTTCTGATCAGAAAGGATTTCCTTGTAAATTTCCTCACCCTTATCCTTTTGAGAGACACAAGTTCTTACATGTCTAGTAAACTTCTATGTTAAAAAGTCCTACCCTTTCTTCTGGACTTTTGAAGTGTTCTGCCTTAGACTCTGGCATTTCCTAAAGGATTCTATTTTACCTTCTAGATGTTGCTAATTAGGTTCAGCAAGCAGACATCATTTTAACTTTGCTTTTGTGTCAGGCACCCTTCAAAGTTTCTTAACACTCTCACTGCCATTCTGTCTGATTGTCAGAGACCAGATGTGCACAAGGGTATGTCAGGAATGCAGCATTTTTGAGATTCCCAACTGATAAAATAGCTAATAGCAAAGTTTTTTATTGCATATATTTTTCCCTTATGAAACCAATTCAGCTTTTAATTTTGATCTGAAGTTATTCCTTAGCTCACCCAGGATTGGAATTTAATAAAAGACATTCTCCCAACTCTGTCCATGGAGCAAGTGATTGTTTTGATTTATTGTATTAGACATACCCTGAAGTGCCAACAAAGTTCAGGAAATTTTCATATAAACAGACCAACAGTCTTGAGTCTTATAACGATCACCTGGCATATCTACTGCTCCAAGAAACCTCATGGCCCTGATATGTCTAATCTAGAGTTTGTTTGAGAATGTGCTATGATCCCCAGGGTTTTGGAGTGGAATGTGCCTTTGAATCAAACACATCTGGATATCAATGAGAGTCGGTACATGGGCAATCTTATGTTGTTTCATATATATATATATATATATATATATATATATATATATATATATATATATTAGATTCAGTTGTATAAAACAATGTAATAGTTAGACATTTACACCCCTCACAAAGGGATAACCTACTTCCCCCAATCTACTACCTCTCTGACATTGTATATAGCTGTTACAATTCTATTGAACCAAAAAAACAAGCAACCCAATTAAAAAATGGGCAGAGGACATACAGATGGCCAACAGACATATGAAAAAATGCTCAACCTCACCAATCATTAGAGAAATGCAAATAAAAACCACAATGAGATATCACCTCACCTCAGTCAGAATGGCTATCATCAATAAATCAATAAACAAGTACTGGGCAGTCATACGTTTTTAACCATACGTAAGTATCTTCTCTATTTTGGACACATTCCCTCACTTGATAAGAACTATCAAACAAACCAAGGACGCTGTTCACATAAATTAGAATTCTTTTTTGTTGTTACAAGTAGCAAAAATAAGTGAGCTAGATTAAGCCACAAAGGAGAATTTGTTCCAAGGCCATATGTGCTCTTTACTAACGGATATGATTGCTGGATAGTATGGTAAGAGTTCATTTAGTTTTGTAAGAAACAGCCAAATTTTCTTCCAAAGTGGACGTACTATTTTGCAGTCCCACCAGCAATGAATACGAATCACTGTTTCTCCACATTCTCACCAACAACTTAGTGTCATCATTGTACTATTATAGCCACTTGAATAGATGTGTAGTGGCGTCTTGTTTTAATTTGCATTTCCCTAATCACATGTGATGTAGCTTGTCTTTTCACATGCTTATTTGTCATCTGTATATATCTTCTTTAATGAGGTATCTGTTACGGTCTTTGGATCATTTTTCAATAGGGTTGTTTGTTTACTTATTGTTGAGTTTTAAGAGTTCTTTGTATATTTTGGATAATAGCCTTTTATCAGATACATCTTTTGCAAGTATTTTCTCTCAGTCTGTGGCTTGTCATCTCATTCTCTTGACGTTGGTTTTCACAGAGTAGAAGTTTTTAATTATAATAAGGTCCAGCTTATTTAATTATTGAGTAACTTAGAAAAGACATCAGTGACATACACGAAAGTTGTATCATAATTGTGTTTTACTTATGAAAATTAAATTATACATGCTCACCCCCCCCACACACACACAAGTACATCTGAGATAGAGAAAAATATCCTTTTAAAAGTTGCAAGGTATTTTATCCAACATTCCTCTCAATAAATAAATGTCCCAGAATCACCACACACACAAAAATAGAATGTAAAGTTGTTCTCCCCGGACCCTGGTCCGCACATATGTCCAACAGTGTGAACTGATCACCATACTGAGTGGTTTTCTAGTATTTAGAGGTATGTATTTTTGACAATGTGGCTTCTAAATACAGTCTAACTACTTTACCTACTAATGCTCAACTTGAAGAAATAACAATTTATTCTAATGATGGAAGATGTACCTTCAACTGCATGCTGATTTGAACTTAATGAAAATAAAGTGTCTGGGAATTTTCAAGGATATTATTGACTATGAATATATGAATATATACATATATATACATATATATTTTGAATATATATATGAATATATATATGAATATATATAATATTTTGTTTGTTTTTTTCACTCTATAATTTTACTGTAGAAAACCAGCATAACTACCAATCTGTAGACTATTGGAGAACATCATCAGCTGCAGATAACTTATAAGGTACTATGATAAAATAATTCAATTTAGTTTTTGGCAAACTTATTTGGACATTTATAGACAAGTGTGAACTAGTTTCTTAAAAGCTGGCATCTGTTCTCTTATTTCAAAATTCATATATATTCAGATATTTTCTAATTTCTTCTCTTGGAGTATCCTTTGAAGCTTGCTCAACTTGTTTAAATTCAATTAATCTTGGCATGTGGCCATTCTTAGCGAATAGACTTGGTTTCTAGTAATAGTCAAAACTCATCTCATGTAAGTGTTAAGCCCTTAAATTGGAAAATTATTTTAAGACCAAATGTGTTGTGCCTCTAAATTCACAAGACTGTTTTACTCCTGTGGCTCATAATCTAATTCTGAGAGCAAGTCACAGGAATGAATTTCCAAATGCTGATGGGAACTTCATTGAAATTAGTAAATACTGGGGGGTGCCAAATAATGTACACAGTTTTTTTCAATTAAAGTTTATTGGGGTGACAATTGTTAGTAAAGTTACATAGATTTCAGGTGTACAACTCTGTAATACATCATCTATATATCACATTGTGTGTTCATCACCATTTTAAGAGATGTTATCTATGTGTATTACTTTTCAAAGTTGAATTGAATTATGGTAGAAATGTGTGATATGGCATTTGCTCAAAAGATGGCATTAATCATGAATGCTAGTGTCATTCATTGTATTATAATTTCAATAGTTTTTTCTTTCTTAAAATGTGTATACATTTTTTTGGCATCGTCCGTATATATGTGACTACTTTGAAGAGGCAACATTTGGATGCAATAGTTATGTTACATTTGCTTAAATTTTCACTTTCTGGTAGCCAAATCTGTCTTACTTTAAAAAAAGTTTTAGCTTCTTACAAAAGAGGAAATGTGAAATGTCTTTACACCTTCACCTGCGTGCTTTCTAAGCTCATGAAAATAGGGCAGTTATCTTTCCCCTCTTAGTGCTATTCTCTCTCTCTCTCTCTCTCTCTCTCTCTCTCTCTCTTTTTTTTTTTTAAGAAAACCCTCAGTTCAGGTAATTG
Organism: Rhinolophus sinicus; assembly: GCF_036562045.2. Lineage (NCBI taxonomy): Eukaryota > Metazoa > Chordata > Mammalia > Chiroptera > Rhinolophidae > Rhinolophus > Rhinolophus sinicus. The sequence goes on from NC_133752.1 coordinate 21,097,013, forward strand.
CTTGTTATGATTTATTTTTCCGCAGCTCTTCAAAAGATGTACCACGATGTTTCCTCAAGCATCAGCTATATAGAGCATGTACATCAGGCATGCTTAAACTTTTCTATGCATCTTGGTATATAAAAGTAGAATAGATTTACAGAGAATGAAGAGTGGGATTAGTCTTTTCATAGAGAATAAGACTGGTATTATTTGAAGTGAGTGGAACACTTACTGCAGGCACATTTCTGGTGCCCCAAACATTTGTTAATCAAGATAAATAATATTAGGAAACAAATTATTAAGTATATCAAAATTAATGCAAAAAAGTTCATGATGTACAAAATATTAACGTTTTAACTTAAAGTGGATATTTGTTCACTCATTTGTTTGTTTTGCCCACTGCATTATTGTGCAAGGAATCATGCCTTTATAATCATCCTGAAGTTCCTGGCCTGGGTAGACGTTATGTTTCTCCTGGGTGGATTTATGACAGTTGACAATGGTGTGAGAACGTGTTGGATAATATAAACTATAACATATGGTGACATTTTTTTTTTATGGTAGAACTTTTATTAACTTTTATCAGTTGGTACTAAACATGGGGGAATAGTTTGATAAGTGTGTATAAGAAAGCATGTTTTCCTCAGGTCCCATTTTTTTCACACCTGCCTTTTGCTACCAAATACTGGTACAGGGTCATGTTTTTAGTTCCCCAAAGGTTATATGTGTGGTATTCACCATCATTCTGTGTTATATTACATGATGGAGAGTCATAACGTATTTTTGGAATAAATCAACTTGAATGTCTGTTTAGATAAAACTGTTATCATTTTTTTAGATTTGACATATTGTTTCAGAATGATGTGAAAGTACATAAAGGGCAGAAATAATGTGAAAACATAAATATCAAGAGATAAATACTATGGTGTGCCACATAAATAGAAAATTCTGGCTGTTTTCTGATATTTAAATAAGTTTACTGTTTATTCAGCACATGACCTGATTCACATTATTTACAATTCAAGTATTTGTGTCTACTGTGAGTTTTGTTTTGGCTGTTTAGTCTAAAATGGTTTTCCTTGTTATTTCTTGTATACCGCATACAACCTAGATTAGCATAATCACTGTGATTAACATTAATTGAGTAGCAGAAATGAAAATGGTTTCTGAAAACAGTTTGGCTGATATGTACAATGGTAAAATTTTGTATTACATGAATACTCAAATTATAACATTCGACTTTAGTTCTAAACTCTCTGAAGCATTAAGTGGGAAAATAGAATTTGGGGCACAGACGACTATATAAACATATGCTAGACAAAAATGCAGATGTGATCTATAAAAGAATATACAAGTATTACTGGGAGGCACTATAATATGGTTGTTAGAAATACAGAATTTATAATTATGCTAAGACATGAGTCAATCCTTTGTTTAATTGTTGGCTGTGTATCTGTGAGTAAGTTACTGAATCTCTTCAGGGCTCAGTTTTCTTTACATGTAAAATGGGCATACTAATATATCTTAGCTAGCAGCCTGGTTGCAAGCCTTAAATGAAAATCTATATATAAGCTTTTTGGCATAATGTTAGGCGAATGATAAATATTTTCTAAATATTGTCTATGATTTATCACTTCTCTGAATTTTATTTTTCTTTTTCATTTCTTAATGTCACATTCTTTATCACAGTTATGCATTTTATTTCATACTCTTTCCACCAATAGTTTTCACTGTTTGTAATGTTACTGACTTTCATTAATTTACTTTCCTTTTCCTTTCTGTTGAGCCATTCTGAAATTCTCTATAGGTTTCCCTTTTCTCATTTCTGTACATATTGTCCCACTTCTAATCCAAAAATTACTGTAATGAGTGCCAGACTTTCCTTTGGAAGCCTTAAATTATAATGTGTATTAAATGAAAAATAGCCTCCCATTGTATATTTTAAACAAATTTAAATTGCATAAGCCTACCTCAAAATTACAAAACAAATCTGTATTCCAAAATATCTATCTTGGAAGGATAACCAATGTAGTTTATTATTAACTTCTAAAAATTACATATATATATATATATATATATATATATATACACACACACACACACACACAGACACATATATATATACACACATATATATCACAAATTATATATATATCACACATATTTATGTATATAAATATTTCAAAAGCTTGAAATCAAAATAATTAGGAAAGTAAAAAATATCTGTTGGTTTAATTTGCCTGATAAGCAGATATCTTCTGTAATAGATACCAATAAAGGCAGATAAGGTAAGTTGTCAGACTATTTATTGTACAGGTAATTACAATAAACTTCAATACTGTGACTACAGAAGAGATAATTTTTCCTTTGTTATCAATCACTACTAAAAATTAGCTAGGCTTACAAACATTTCCTAACCCTTGTCTTCCAAGACTATATCACCAGGAGCACATTCAATTGCAAGTAACATGAAAAAACTAAAGTACCATTAAAATATGTTTTTCTTTTATACAACAATTAGTTTGGAGTGAAAAGTTGATAATGCTGGTTTGAATATTCAGTAGTATCGTAAAGAACCCAAGATTTTTCCATTTTTCTACTTTATTATCCTTAGAATTGTGAACTTTTCGTCTTAAATTTGTTGCCTCATGGTTGCAAGAAGGCTGCTGCAAATCTAGATATTGAGACCTCATTCTAAGGCAGAGATGCAAGCCATGGAAGTAAGACAACTTCTCATATGGATTTCTAGTTTGTAAAATTATTTTTGCACAAAGATCAATAGCAGAATTTTCCTTTATCTCTTTCATGAGAAATAGAAAGTGACCACTCTCTAAGCCCGAAGTTTTAGACTCACTTTTTCTGATATCAAGGGATCTCTTTTTGATGTCTTAAAATGAAAGCTTGTTAGCAGGGCAGTGATGTGTGAGCAACTATTATGCTTGTCACACAGCTACACACACACACGTGCACATAATTTTACTTTATAGGAGGAAGCATGAGGTTCACAAAGAAACTGTCATCTCTCTTCACACTAACATCCCATTTTTTCCGATTTTTTCATTTGGTTAGAAAAATGGTGTAAACTGTTAGAAAACATTAAGAGTGCTAGTAAATCACAGTCAATGCTTTGATCAAAGGTACTTCTGAAACTGAGGTTCTATTGGAAATAAAGATCTTAAGTATTCAGTGTTAAATGCACAGATGTTTCTTTGAGGTAATTATTATACCTCTCCGTATCCCATAAATAATTAAGGAACATAAAGAGCAGAAAGAAAATACAGGCCAGGAAATTAGTGAATATATAAAATGCATGTCAAACATACTAAACTCTTCTTAAATGTTGATCCTGATGTTGGCTTTAAGCTTCTTGGCAACCAGCAGGAAGAGGTAAACCAGTCAAATGAACACATTCATAATACCCATAAAGTTTACATGAAACCCAACTAACTACACTGGAAAAATCCAGAGGCATTTTCCCCATAATTCCGATAAAAAGAAAAATATATAACCTAGTGAATCATGGTTTCATTAACATCTTTACAGCTAACACATTGCTGTATTTCTCAGGGACACTTTCTTATGAGCTGCTTCAATTTGAACAATAACAAACCACCTGAGTATAATTCAGTAAACATAATTTTTGGTCAAGGGCCATAGACCTGGCAAATCCTGAATCAGGAAGGATAAGAGAACAACATGTAATAAATCTGTCTTTCACTCTCTGCTTTCCAAATTTATCTTCATAAATGAGAATCACTGACATAGGAAACGTACAAGTGAATCTATCCGGTCTCATGGTTGATAACATATTTGGTCAATTTTTGGTTAGTTTTATTACTTCTAAAGTTCTCAAGGTCTTGACAAGCTAATATTTTGCTTAGGTTTGTGGTGGTGGGATTTCAGTATCTACTAAGCAACAATTAAAACAAAAAAAGTGAGAGACCATAGACTCAAGTATTTTCAGAACAAATCAGGTTTGCCATTTAACTTGTTATTTATTTTCAATTTACTTTCTTATAAATATTTTCTAAAAATCAATCAAAGATTTTAGTCATGAAAACCCTGCTGAGCAGTGTGTCAAAAGATTACTTTTGATCCCGACCATTGACTTTTATATCTATAAGTAATTAAATATTTAAGGAGTTAATTCATTTTCAACCATTAATTTTCATCTCAGGTTAAGTGGTTTGTCTGTTTGACTTCATTTCAAATTACCAGGACCTGAACTTAGACATCATTTGGCAAAAGATAAAAATCTCAAGGGTCCATGAGCTCCAATTATTAATCTCTTCAGTGTCGGTGACCATTCAGGCTGCATAAAGAACATCTTTTCAATAAAACCTTTGAACCTTCCATGACACATATAAAGGCAAAAATAGACATAATTTACAAGACTCAGGAGGTATGCTTTTGTTTTTTGAAATAACTTTTTTTTAATATATAATAAATGTATTTAACACTTTAAAATAGAATTCTAAGGTTTTTTGTTTGTTTTGTTTTTTCATTTGTAAGGACTGTTCTTTTAGGAAATGCCATCATTTGTTTATTTTACAGTAAAAATAACTTTTTGACTAGAAATGATCTAGTCAGCTCTTCTATTGCTTGTTTCCAAATTCACCTTGGAAACACTAAAACATCTTTAAAGGCTTAACACAAAAACTACTATGTGGTTAGCTAAGCAAGTTAGAAATGTGAATAAAAGCATGCATGTTAATTTCAAAAGGTCACCAAAATTGCAGGTGCAAAATTGCAGGTGCAACTAATTAACCTCTTGAGCAAGGAATTTGTTGATCTCAAGTGCAATTAGTGAAACAGAGAAAAGAGAAGGGATAGTGGAGTTTTGTTAAAATTTTAATCTCAAATTGTATGAGTTTTCAAACTACACTGCAATAAATTCAAAGGTATCAACAATTAAAGTGGCTAACATTTGGCTTTCATAGCATCTGTCTATTTTGTAGTGGTAATGAAAAAAAAATGCTGTTATAAAAAACTTGAGGTTTTTCATTTACTGTCTTTCTATCAAATAAGCTTTTAATTCCTCAAGAACATTGTTTCTCTACACCTGATCATAACAAAAGTTGACAAAAGAATACAGTTTGATGTGTGGTTCAGTGCTTACTACCATTATGAAAAATGGAGACCCAGCAGACAAAATCCATTGCTCTCTCATCCCAATCTTCCATGGTTAACTATTTCTTCTTTAAATGAAAATAACAATATAGAACCTTCCAGAAAGAACATAGCTGTGTAAATTATCATCTATTGCCTTTTTTTCCAGGAATTCAAAATTAAAAAAAGAAATCCATTTTAAGCAAGACTAGAAGAAATATATAATTCCTGGGTTTTTAAATAAGAGTAAGGCCTACTAAAAACTTCTAAAACAGGACTAAAAAGTAAACTGGAAGAAATAAAGTGAACTAAAAAAAGGAAGAGTGGAGAAAGGGCCAGGTGGTGGCAGATCTCAGAAAAGACCAGCAAAACACCCTTTGTAAAGGTGAAGGCATGATCCTAAAGTGCAAATCTCAATCTCAGTGGATAACAGTGGTGGAAATTTGGGGGTTGCAATGGCCAGCAGGAAAAGTTCCCTTGGGCCCAAATTAATAGGAAAAGAGGATGCCAAACTGCACAAAGTTTAATGATGCTGCATTTGTAAGATGTTTCCTTCACAAAGCAAAGGAAAGAAGCTTTGTTTAGTGAAGGCTAGAAGACAGCCCTGGTGTCTACTTTCCGTGCAGTCAATGGAATTCTTCTGCAAAGACTAGTCAAGGAAAAGACAATTCATTCAATGAAGGGTAACTGGGAAAGTAGAAAGCATCAAAACAAAGATATCAGAAGAAGTTAGAAAAATGAATGAGAATTAAAAAAAAAATCAAGACTATTGAATGTTAAACATATTATTTTGAGAAAGCAGATGAACATTATAAGCTAACATTTCAGCAAGAATCTTTAAGAAAAGAATAAAGCAATCACCTTTTTGAAGAAAAAAACAAGTAGCCAAGATGCAAAACTTCAGATGAGTGATGCTAGGTAACAGAATTAGATGAAACAAAAGTGGTACAATCAAAATAAAAGAGAATAAATAAAGAAAATCCTTATATAAATAAAATGAAGGAGGATTTAGAACATGAGAGAGAATTATAATGCAAGTAAAAAGAACAGAAATGAGAAAAACAGAAAAAAAGAGAGAAGAGTAAAAAATAATGGTTATAGAAGATGCTTAAAGGAGTTCCAACATATGCATATGTATGATACCCAGAGGGGAAAGAAAACACAGAAAAAAATACAACTTAATGATAAGTATATTTAAAGTATAAAAGTATATCTGAAGATGAAACTCATGATACATTTCAAGAAAAATAAATAAAACTTAAAAAAATATATTTTTAGGGTACTGAAAAATTGTATTGTGAGGTCACGCGTGAGGAAAAATTGACCTGGACTGGTCAACATCAAAATACATCATAATAAAATAAAGGAATTTGAAGATGAAATCTCTTTAAGGGGGAAGTTAAGGCCAGCCTTATTTCCCTACAGCAAAATGCAACCAATAAAGATAGGGAAGCTCAATCTGTGATACTGAAAGAGAAAGAGTGTGAGCCAAAATTTTCTATTTGACCAAACTGTCCTTCCAGAATGTGGTCTACTGAAAACAGTTTTGACCATGGAAGAACCAAAACTAAATCACACGAAATGCCATTTATATATTGGCAAAAATCCAAAAGTGTATTAGGAGATAAATTTTATATACTAAATGTGGGAAGATAAATTAGTGCAGTGTCTGTGGAGGTCACTTCAGCAGAATTAATCAAAGCTGCAAATACATGTCCACTTTTATCAAACAATTCTCTTTCTAGGAAAACATTTTAAAAATACATTAGACTCTGAATATGATGCATGAAAAAGATTATTTGCTCAGCTCAATATTGTTTGTCATAACAAATTATGAGAAATAAAACAGATATCTATCAAAGCAGAACTATTTTAATAAATTGTTCAGAACAGAATACTATACAACTATCAAAATTGAATGGGAAGTTTTCTATGTACTAATATTGAAGGATTGCTAAAGTAGGAAGTCTGCCAATTAAATTTGAGAACTTGTTGCAACTATGTTGCTAATCTCTTTTGACATCAGAGGGATTATTCATTATGAATTTGTACCAACTGGACAAAGAGTTAACTAAGTTCACTATTAGGAAGTGCTTAAAAGGCTGCGTGAAAAAGTTAGATGACCTGAACTTTTCGCCAACAATTCATGGCTCTTGTATCACAACAATGTACCAGCTCACACGGCACTGTCTATGAGGGAGTTTTTAGCCAGTAAACAAACAACTGTATTGGAAAACTCCCTACTCACCTGATCTGGCCCCCAATGACTTATTTCTTTACCTGAAGATAAAATAAATATTGAAAGGAAGATATTTTGATGACATTCAAGACATCAAGGGAAATACGATGACAGCTCTGATGGCCATTCCAGAAAAAGAGTTCCAAAATTGCTTTGAAGTATTGACTAGGTGCTGGTGTCGGTGCATAGTTTCCCAAGGGGAGTACTTTGAAGGTGACTGTAGTGATATTCAGCAATTAGGTATGTAGCACTTCTTCTAGTATGAGTTTGAGAACTTAATTGTTATACCTTGTATATTCATTGGGGGAAAAGGCAAAGTACAGAGTAGTATAAATATTTCTCTCATTTGCGTAACAATATAGACTTTTATACTAATATTTACTGCATAAACACAAGGAAAATTAATAATAATTATTACTGTACTATTAGGGAGATAGCAAGGAAGTGGTGGATATGGGATAGAGCTGAGAGAGATACTTTGCAAACTATACTTTTGACTTCATGTACTTTTTAAAGTTATTAACTTTTTGAATAAATTATTTATTCAAAAAGTAGAAAAATATAAGCAAGAGTTGTCACAAAATTAAAGTTGAGTGTCTACATACTTTTTTCTAAGCTCAATCAATAAGGTTTAATACTGAGAATTGTTCATCTATTTTTCTATGAGTGTTACTTGGAAAAGTAAGATGGAACAGTTCAAATATGTTCTGGTAATCTAGCACATTTTTGTTCTGGTAATCTAGCACATTCTAACATGATAATGGCACAGGCTTAGAAGGGCATACCTAGGGTATTTATACACAATGCCCTTATATTTTAGTTTCTTTTTAAGTTATTACTAAATAGGAGGATTTCAGCCCAAACAGGGATAAAATTTAATAAACAGCAGTTGTAATTAGAGGATGAATGTCAAATCAAACTTCTTATATGGTCACTGTTTTGTGTTTTGTTGTTGTTGTTGTTTGGGGGGGTTGCTATTTTGGCATACAATTGGCCTTGCTCAGTGTAACCCTCAGTGCAATAGCATTCTGTAGGTAAAACAGGTATCAGTCTACTGGCCCAGACAGGATCCTTGCAACCTCACAAGGCAGCTGATTACTGACTTAATAACCCTCATGGGAAACCCCCATAATTACATGTAATCAATTCCCTGTGATTTTTATCTAATACTCCTAGGTCTACTCTCTGCACCTTCAAAATAAAAGACACTTCCACAGAATAGCTTTTTAAATATTTGAAGGAAGTTATTCTGCTTCAACTAAAGTCTAGTCTTTCCCAGTGGGTATCCTGTGCCTTTTTATCCCTGTTTCTTTTTTTAAATTTCAAAATAATGAGTTGTACGAATTTTGCAAATTTGTGAACATGTATACCCTTAAGTTTAATTTGTGAAATTTGATTCTATTTTGGCTAATTTGGCTTCAGAGAAATTTATATAGAAATTTCATACCATCATGAAATTTTGGCTCATGTGGAAAAAATGCTAATCCTTCCTAATTATGCATACCTTCCTAATAAAACAAATTTCCATTTGTATACTTTCAATATATGTCAAGGAACACTTCAGTAGAAATGTTCTGTAGTTTATTCTTCACTTAGGAGCTTGAAATTTGCAGCCGATTAACAAAACAGAAATAAAAATTACCCTGTATTTCTAAATTTGCTTTAAAATATAAACTCAAGAAACAGAGAGGTAGTAGAAACAAACATTAATGAATAGGTACTTTGTTATCGCCAGACCTTGGAAGAGCTCTTAAAATTGAATTTGTAAAAGACAGGAAGTAAGTTATTAGATTTAGAAATTTTACAATAAAATCATCTGTTATATATTTTAATGTATCCTTTGGGCTCCCAGTAAATCATATAACACGTGTTTCCAAAGTCATTTTTTTTCATTTTGAAATCTCTGCTTGAAACAGCTTAAGATTGTCAAAAGTTTGAAAACAATACATTTCTTCTAAAAGTAGATTCTATTTTGGGGAAGCAGAGAAGCTATCATACTGCCTGAAGTGCTTGGGCAATAAGAGCTAAACACTATAAAGACAAGAATTCCTTATTCCTAAGGGTGTGGTGCCAGCTAGTCAGCTGGTCTGAGGCCTGGCTGGAGGCAAAAGAATTGTGGTTGTGGCTCTAGGCCAGAGCTTTTCAAAGAGAAAAGGAAACAAAGAGATTGTACTAGACTTTACAGTCAAGCCAACAGTACAGTATATATATCTCACTGTCTCCAGCACTTTTTTTTTGTCAACTCCCACCCAAACACTAAGAAAGAAAATGAGTACCTCTTAAAAGAACTCCCACAGCATATCATTGGGAAATACTTGGGATATGTTTTTATAAGCCAGGAAGACAGATGACAGGAAGCTTCAGAAACAAAAAGGAAAGAGAAGGAGACGGCTTTGGGAGACTTGGGAAAACATAGAAAATGTATTACGTTTTGTTATAAAAGTAGTGAGCCAGAGGACAAAAAGTGTCCTGGAGTCTGCTGATACTCCTGGGTGTAGAGATAGCAAATATCTTAGGATATTTTATTGATATGTATAGAAGAACATTTATGTGACTCATCCTGTAATGTTCTGATATAAAAATGGAGGCATTTAAGTAACTGGGGAAAAAAAATAAAGACCAGTAAAACTTTGAACCTAGTGTAGATTCACACGTATTCTGATCACCAAATTCTTAGTACAAAGTCAGAGAGGATGAAAATTGTTTTTAATAATCTAAGAGACATAAGGCAATAGATAACTATCTCATATGGGACTTATACATTTAATTTAACAAGTAGTTTTAAAATAATTTATATGGATCAGTATAGTTATGACATAATCAAAATCGTCCTTGGGAGAAATGTTGATTCACTCATTAACTCTTTTGTTTATTCAACCATTTATGCAAAACTTTATTTAAGCAACTAAGTTATTTCAAATATTCTAGGCACTGGAACTTGTCCAGAGAGACACAAAGTTCTTTTGAATGCTATTCAGTGCTATAAGTTAATTTTGAAATAAATGTAGAAATTCCTTTGCAAGGGTTTAAATGAAAGAATAATGTAATTTGATTTAGTAAAGGTTTAGACTCATGTCAGTGAGTCTTTACCTCTATTTAACTTTCTTCATAAGGTCCAAAGAATGGACTCTTGAAAATATTTTCTATATCTTTAGTGTACTATTACTACATATACATTAAATTATTCACTTTTTCTCACATAAAGAATTATATGAAGAGGTCAGAAAATATATGAGGAAAGGCCATCGAAGGTTACACAGAGATGGTGTTCTGTTATGAAATTGTAATCATATAATAATAGTTTTTAACAATAGAATATTATTCAAATTATAATGCTGTTATTCTATATAGACTCCTAACTTTGTAATATAGAGCTTAGACTTCTGCTATAGCAGAAATTGTTACTTGTCCCATAGTATCCATTATTTTCTTAATCCTTTTAATAATAGGAATATAAAATCTCGATTTTGGTCTTTGTTACAGCAACTTATACCTTACTAATGTAACTCAACTCTGTCATTATCCAGCTTTTGTAATGTTGAAAAACTATTTAGTCTCTTTGGATTTTAGGGGTCTAGATGTACTCTGAGGAGTTTTCCAACTCTAAATGTCCATGAGCCTAAAACCGAAAGTGGTTATGGGACTGTAGAAAAGCATTGGTATTTCTTGCCACAACCATCCTGCCCTCACAATGCCTGAAGGATCAAATTAATTCAGTGAGATCACTTTTTAACATTCTTTGGAAGAAAAGTTTCATTTCAAAGTCTACCACTGTCCTCAGCATTCATTGAGTGATTTATATGGCCTAAGACCCATTCTTTGAAGTTGTGTGACATTGACCTATTTCAGGTTAGACCATTCATTGCCACAACATAACATGAGTTTTAGGACTACGGAGGCACCCAGAGAAATATGGGCACGAGAAAGCAAGCAGAAAGAGAAAAGCAGAGGAAAGGGTAAGCAGTAAACCTTTTCTCACCAGAAATAAGAGAGAACAAAAGAACAAATTCAATGTTTGTCATATAGAATCTTTAGGGATTATTAAGAAATAATAATTTCTTAAGAAAGAGCATATTCACAGTGGATGGCTGAGCATATTGTTGGTTTTCAATAGTGCTGTTAGTGACTATTGAGTTCAACTAATTACAGTATATTACTAATGAGGACAAAGTTTAGTTCCCATGTGAGTCAGTTAACTGTGCCCTGTACCATAATCACACAGCATGCCCCTAACTTTGGCCATCTGGCTCCAAAATGCATGCTCTTTGTCACAAAAGGGACCAGGTGTATATTGATCTGTGAAAATCTATTCTCACCACTAGGAAAAATTCTCAAGACAGATGGTAGGTCAGTAATGTCACGTTAGCGTATGAAGTACCGCATGTGTTCTCATATTGAAAAGTAAAGTGGAGATTTGTCAGTTATTCAATTGTAATAATTGTATTTGGGCGAGAAATCCAGTCAAGTTTAGTTTAGACCATCAACATGAGAGTATGTGTGATTTACTAAAAGCAGTACTACTTCAGAGTCTCAAACTTAAATGACTTTGGTGACTAAAGCGACACTCTGCCCTTCTATATGAAAATAGGGAGCGGTGACAATGGAGATAGATTGGGCAACTAATGCTGCATCTAATATGACAGAAAAATATAGTAATAAGGGCTCATTCATCATACTCTTGACTTATTTGGGCCTGCCATTCAGAAGAATCAAAAAAATCACACTGTGGATGGGTGGTTTTCAGTATCTGATAATAGAAGAAAATATATTGATTTTATGAAAAACATTCATAATATTCAGTATTTTTATTGTAATTATTTGTTTAAACATGTATTCCTTCACTAGATACTGAATTCTACAAAGGAAGCATGATTTCTTGTTTTTCTTCTCCATACTGGAATATGGAATATGGTACCCACGCATGAATGGTCAATTTGTTTTTCAAATGCATGATAATAGTGTAAAACACAAGATTATATAAGAGTCTCAACTATCTATAATATTAATTTTACTTTTATAAATGTATTTAAATTCCGTTATGTTAGGAGTTTATTAGCATAGATGGATGTAATGAGATATGTAAAAAAATAGTCCCAGTAATAGAGAACACAACACCAAAAGTTCATTTAATCGATATAAATTCCATTCAAAAAATGAATTTAGTCTTACATTAGACTTTAACATGAAAATTAAATAGACTTCAGTTTAGTGTACATCTCAACAGAAACATTAAGAAAAGTATTTGCTTAGTTGCTAGATTTTATGTTAACTTAAAGCAGATGAAGATAAAACCGAAATAAATGGTAATTAAATTACACAGAAATTTCTGGATGAAATGAAACAATTCTTTACAGCATCTAGGTAATGGCAAAAGTGTTTCTGGCAAGAAAAGCATAATTAACAACAGTGTTAAATCTTTGCTTTACATTCTTTTGGCAATGGAGTCTACTAAGTTGAAAGCTGTTAAGTACAGTATTTGAGTTTCATATTAATTTGCATTTCACTTGACTGCTTTTTACTGTTTTGCAAGCATGAAACAGGGAGGTCTGGGTTCAACACAACAAATTACTGTACAAAATAAAAAATTGCTACCCAAGCAGCTTTGTGTTTCTACTGGGTTTGTCATGCTGTGAGTAAAAAGGAAAAAAAAAAAAGAAAGAAAAGAAAAGAAAAAGAAGTGTTGATTCTTTAGAGGCATTTCAGCACCAGATCTGCTCTGTCAAAAATAGTCCTCGAACATAGAGTTATCTAGAAATTCAGCAGTTTGCAAACAAGTGCACTAGGGAGTAGTTTTTTTTTTTTTTTTTCCACACGAAGATATTTTAGCTACACATCAGCAAGTCCTTGAGGACAGCCTGCTGGCTCCAAAGGACTGCAGTGTGCGGGTGAAATAGCAGAGCAATAATACTGAGTCAGTGCTAAAAGGGACACCATGATGTCTCTGCTCTTTATAGTGATTACTGAATTTGACCAAAATTAACTGCTGGGACCTAACTTCATTTGAATACTTATTTCTTAACCTTTGATATGTTTTACTATTATTTTTCAGAAGTGCTAAATATGCATATCACCTATTTTTTCCATTGGTATTGATCACAAAATATGGAATGAAAGACGACTGATTTCCCAAAGCAACAAATGCTAGTGTGTGTGTGTGTGTGTGTGTGTGTGAGTGTTTGTGTATGTGTGTGTATTTACCACTAATTCTATGTTTTAGTTAACAGTTGGCAGTTATAAAATTAGAAGCAAAGAGAATCTTAAGTGAGGGTGCTATTATCTGGGTCTATTAGTTCTCTACATTGTTAGAAACTGTGTTATTGCATAGTAATATTCTTAATGTCATTAGAATATTTCGGCTTCCTTTTTCCTATCTCAGTGTCCTCCTATATGTTAATGTGGGCTTTAATAAAATATACGTTAATCTAATTAATTCATATGCTCTTGAGGTTACCCAAAATATTTTAAGGTTGTTTGACCTCTGACCTTCTTATTTTAATATACTTATATTTTTCACCAGAAATCTCCAAGAGAATAGGTATGTAGAAAAATACAACTTTAATAAGCAAGGGGATAGCAACTCTTTATTGAAGGAGCTTAACTATTGGCAGTCATCCAGATGGCAAATAAAGATGTTTAAATATTTTCTCATTAGTGAAATGAAATGATATCCGTTTAATTCATTCCCATTTCATGTTTCCTATGTTTCAAAGCAGCTTTTTAATACATACTCTAAAGGTTTCTCTTGTGTTATAATTTGTTTTCTTTTTCTCTCCAACTAGATATCAATTAGTGAAGTATACTGGATGAGGTGTTGGGCTTCTCCTAAAATCTTCTTACTCATTCGTTTGCGAGTTTGGCAATAAATTTCAGTGACTGCAAAGTGCAAGATGTGCACTCGTAGCAGGACTCTGGCTGACATACTTTAGTGAAGGAATCTGTAGGTGTCCTATAGCTAATGAATTCCAGGACTATTTAGGGCAACTAAGAGCCTGACACAGTAGGATAAGCTGCTGTGTAGCCCTAGGTTTATCTTGAGACATCCACAGGGAGATAAAATGCATATTAATCTCTAAGCATAAACAGTCTCTGCTGTTGTATTTGATAAGCATCTGTTTTGTCAGATTTAGCCTAACCGTGGGGCATGTGGAGAGAAATCAGTGGGGAATTATTGAAGTGGGGTTTGGGTCAGAGATGGGGAAGCTATTGTGTCTCCCCCTAAAATAAGAACTAACTGGAAAATAAGGTCTAGCATGATTTTCTGGAAAATCAGCCCAGCATGATTTTTCAGGAGGACATCCCCTGAACGTAAGCCCTAATGTGTCTTTTGGAGCAAACCTTAACATAAGACCCGGTCTTATTTTCGGGGAAACACGGCAGATTAGTGGATGGTGTCCTCTTCATTTTGGTTGTACTTCCCAGTACCATCCTCTCGTCCACACTTAAAGAGGCATCTGTATTTTGAGTGGGCATAAATAAAGTTAGTATTTTCATTCTCTTCTAACTCCCCTCCACCCCCCAGGAAGTGCCATGGGGAACCTAGAGAGAAAGAGGGTGAGTAATTAACACCTCTGAACTCCAACAGGCATCATGACCCTTCACACTGAGTTCCTTCAGGTTAAGGTTGTTGTGTTATTTTGTACATTTCCTCCATAGCGTCCAGCGGCATATTAGGAAGCACAGGAAGTACTGCATATATATTTGTTAAATGAGTGTCTGAGGGATTATGAGGTTTATATCTTCTGACTAATATCAACAGTTGTCTTTTATTTATTTATTTATTTCTGAAGAAAAGGAATATTTCTAAAATCAGATCATAGGCCTTTAGATCAAGTAGAGCAAAAGAGTTTTTCCTTGTTCAACCATATTCTGGTTCCCGATCCCATGCACTACCTGCTTTTATATAATGTTTCTGGAAAAGTTACCTAAATATACTTGTTACAATACAAGAACAGCATTAGCCCAGGGGTATCACCACAGGTCACTGTTACTAACAGCAAAAGGCAAGATTTGGAACAGAAATTCGAAGAATTATCCATTTATTTTGACTACTACCCTAACAGTTCTGCTTACAGAAAAGGTTAGCTGACCTCTTACTTTTCCTTTCAATTATGCTTGCATGTGATAAATTTAGAGCCAAGGGGATTTTTGAAACACTGACTAAATTCCCATGCAAACAATGCATTTTTGGAAAATGTGTTGAAACAACTCTTTAGAAGCTATGCCCACTTTTAGAAGATTAATTCTGTAAATAAACAGTTGATAAATTGCTGTACTGGTGTCTCAGATACTAGATGTGGAGCAAATGATTTCAAGGGTTTAGATCTATTTCAACATTTATGTTTACATACCAACAATGTTCTATTTTTCACGAACTCTTCTGCATACATCTCAGTCTTCTTTCCCCAAGGCAGATGTAAGAATAATTTTAGAAGAGAGTATATAAGCATTTTTTTGTTGTGTTTTATTTTGTTTTTTTCACTACTGATTTCAAATACTTTATTGATCATGGAGGTTTTCTCCTCACTGCCTGTGGGAATTTGTTTCACAGCTAAGTTTCTAACAAGCACATTTTCCCATAAATTCTATAGTGCTCACCATTATAGCCATCTCCAAGATGGCTCCCAATGAAACTGAGCTTCTGATATTCACTCCCTTTGCAGTCTCCACACAGATTGTATCAGGATTGGTCTAAGTGACCAGTAGAATGTGGATGAGGATGAAGAAATTACTACTTCTACCTTTCTCTCTTTGATTGCTCACTTAGGGGGAAACCAGCCACCATGTTAAGCAGCCCTATTGATAGGTCCATGTGGCAAGACACCAAAGCCTTCTACCAAGAGGCAGAACCAACCTGCCAGTCTTTTGAGTAAGCCATCATGAGGTGGATCTTCCAGGCCAAGTTAAGCTTGCAGATGACTACAGCCCCCAACATTTTGATTATAAATTCATGAGATATCCCATGCAAGAGCCAACCAGTTAAACTATTCTCAAATTCCTGATTCAAAGAAACCATGAGGTAATCAATGTTTATTTTATTTACAGTAATTAAGTTTTGAGGTAATTTGCTATGTAGCAATAAATAACTAATAACATTCACCCAAGGAACTTTTCTTTCTGAAATATCTGAAGGAGAGATCTTTCAAAGTTTTTGTAAGGAGTGGAGCATCAAGAAAATCTGGTACACAAATAGTCACTGCTGTGATCAATGGGATAACTGCCTCCTATGTGAAAAAATGATTTTTCCTGCTGTAGTGAAAGAAAAAATGCTTTATTTATTTATGTATTTATATTTTAAAGCACCTCTCAGGTTTATAATTAATATAAATATGAATAAACCAGTAAGTTAATATATATTTTACCACTTATAATTGAACTACGAAATTTTGTTCACTAAAACCATGTGAAAATTTTAAACTCCATCATGGTAAGCAAAAAAAAAAAGAAAAGAAAAAGAAAAAAAAAGTCCCCCCAAAATACCCACGTTCTAATTTTTGGAATGTCTGAATATATTGCCTTTTGTGGCAATAGGGACTTAGCAGATATTTGACCCCCCGAATTTTACAGGTGGGAAAGAAACAGGTAATAATACAACTCAGCTAAAGGTGGAGCCATAAGCCCAGAATCAAGGAGGATTATTCCCAAACCACTGACATAAAATGGAGTTTTCCCAGCTGGATGGTGAAATTGTTTGATACTGGGGTGACTTCTTTTTTCCTTTCATTTTTTCCACTTTTTGAATGGGAATGTTTATAACGTTTTAAGTACACCTGTCCCATCACTGTACTTTGGAAGCAGGGAATTTGTTTCTTGAGTTTCACAGGTTCACACAGGGAGCGGATTTGAACCCTAGATGGAGCGTATACAGACTCAATCATACCTAATTTAGATGATGTGGATGGTAAGATTTGGATAGTTTGAACAGATGAGATTTGGGACTTTGTGTTGATGGTATAATGGGCTGAGACTCTTGGGAACCTCGGAATGGGGTGAATGTGTTTTGCAAGTGGGGCAAATGTGAATCTTTGGGGGCCAGAGAGTGGATTGTGATAGGCAGAACAATTCCCCCCCTCCAAAGAGGTTTACTTCCTAGTCCCCCGAACCTGTGAATATGTTACGTCACATGGCAAAAGAAACTGTGCTGATGTTCTTAAATTAAGGATCTTGAGATGAGAAGGTTATCCAGGTGGATCCAATGTAATCACAAGATACTTATAAGTGAAGAGAGGAGAAAAGGCCAGAGAGAGACTGAAGATGCTATGCCGCTGGTTTTTAAGACGGAGGAAGTAACCATGAGCCAAAGAATGCAGGTGGCCTCTAGAAGCTGGAACGGGCAAGGAAACAGATTCATTATGAGAGCCCTCAGAAAGACTTTGATTTTAGCCCAGTGAAACCCATTATGGACTTCAGACCTCCATAATAGCAATGCAATTCATTTGTGTTGCTTTGAGACACTATGCCTGTGGTAATCTGTTATAGCCTGTTATAGCTCTAGTCCGTTTCATCTTTATACATATGTTTATTTAGAACAACTTTGGTTTGGAGATTGGGATTTAACAAATACAGATGATAGTGTCTTGCTTTTTTCACTTTTTGATTTGTCCTTGATCTCTCTCTCTCTTTCTCTCTCTCTGTCATTTAATGTATGTGTATATAAGTATATATGTGTGTATATCCCTCTCTATAGCTCTATCTCACTATATGTCTATTATTTTTGATGGTAGTCTGTTCATATTCCACATTCTGTTCATCTGTTTCTCTAATGATGGGCGTCTAGTTATTTCTGACTTTGAGTTATTGCAGTGCTGTGACCGATTCCCTCTCTAAGTTCAGCCATCTGCTTTGATTTCTACCATTCAGTGATTGTCATCATAGCTCCAGATCCTGCTTTCCAATTGAAAGGCTGGCTATCCCCCCATTCTCTCTTACCTGAACGTCTCCTCGTGCATCTGCCTCACCATGGTAAATGCTCTCAGTTCCTGTAGAAGAGACTTGGGCAGATTATCTAATTCAGTATCCTGAAACAGAAGCTTCCTCAGATCTTTCTTAGATCCACTTGTTTGTGCAAGATCATAAAATAAATAAAAATCACTTCTTATGGTTGTAAATTTTTCCTGCTCACCCAGTAGTTATCAAATTAAAATTTGCAATTTACGTGCTTCATTGAAAATAGCCTTGCTGTTAATCCCTGCTCTTATCAGTATCTTTCATGAATCCAGTTTAGAAAAAGATACATTATTGTTGTTTTTCCTAATATATATATTTTTTATATTGTAATTGAATCTAATTCAAAAGGAGGAAAGCAACCAGGCATTGTTTGAACAACCATAGCTTCTCTAGTCCTATAATAAAGTATGTATGCATTTGTTAACAATTATCTATGGCCAATTTGTTCTGGAAAAAAAAAGGCAAAAGAGATCAGAATCACTGGGACCTTCTTATGGTTGTGTTTGCATTATTATAGTCTAATAATATTTCACCATTGAGTTCATGCCTGTGGTTTCTCTGTTGGACTCCCACCCAAGTGGTTTAAGATTGAATATCAAAAAACACATGCCCAGGCCCTGAAACATTAAATGTGATAAAAATCAATTTTACCTATGTGTTTCCCAGCTGAATGCCACTTCTGATGTACATCAGCTTCAAAAGAAATTAAAAGATAAGTAACATGATTACAATCAGATTAGCTTGTCTAGGCAGACAAACGAGACTGCAGAGCTGTCTGAGTAAAGATACCTCCTAGTGAGACCAGTTTACATCACATTAAACAAAAATGAGTTTCCAATATGTGTACTATGTAACAAAGTGAGTAAATGGAAAACTGCTCCCCTGTGACTGAAGATGAGTCAGAGAAACTCTGTTATTGTGTGACTATTTGAGAATTGGCTGCCTGTCAGAACATTTTACCCGGTATCTTAGTAAGAACCGAATCATTCTCTGCGGTTTGTTGCTCAAACTAAAAGAAGTATTCTTTGATGAATAGAACTCATGAAAGTCAAAAGGGGAACTCAGGGCAGGGGAAAAATCTTGGATCCAAACTTCTACATTGTAGAATAGGATAATGAAAAATATTCAAGGGTAATTTATGACAAGGATCACATCTAACCAGAGAAGAAGAACATAGGTTAACGATTCCTAACTAGACAATGTACAAGAGATAGGACAGGTTCAGTTTCAATTAATATGATATCTATAGTGGAGAAAAAAAGTGCCTGACTCTATCTTACTAATAAAATGCAATACTATTATTATTACTATTATTATTATTATCGTTAATTATTATTTGCCCTGGAGGAAAAGAAAAGAAGAAGTAAAGTTTTGTAGGGCAAATAGAAAATAATTGGGCAAGTGTGATAATGCTACACGAAGCTCTTTTCTTTTTAACCTGTAATTATTTTGGTTATAAAGGAACAAATATGCAGGAAATTAAAATAATTTAAGTGTCTTTGTGATTGTACACTGTTATAGATGCCTTGATGATTGGACAATTCCATAAGTAAAAATGCTGTAGCAGCAAGTTTTAAAAATAAAAAAGCAAAGCACATGACAGAACTTTTGAAGTTAGAATAAGGGAAGTTAGAATAAATAGTGTGAAAGGAAGCCCTAAACATGAGAGCTATTTTTATACCACAAAGGAATAGCCAATTCTTCAAATTGATTTTCAATCCAAAATACCTATTGTCCCAATCACAAGTTTTTTTTTAATGTCTTTTGACTGCAAAGTTGCGATACTTCAAGATTTCTTCAGATGGCACAGAGACGTAGAAGACCATATCTCTGAACGAATAGTGCATTTAGAATAATTTGCTGATAAAATATTATCAAACATTTATTTAGAATTTAGGATATTTATCAATGTTTGCATTATTCACAAAGGGAAAGAAAACTGTATGTAGGTAAAGGGCAAGTCATTGGCTTAAATTGACCTTTTTATGGAATGTGAAACTATGTCCTTTCTTTACACGAAATGTAAAAGAAAAAGGAAAGGCAGGGAAATGATTGTGATTTAGGCATCTTGGGAAATATGTCAAGGAAATGTTTTTTTTCCTTCTAAATATAAAGTAGTACTTTATCACTTTAATTTCAGAAAAGTCCAGTTGTACATATAGCCTAAATACCAGATTGCAACATGCCACCATTTTAAGAAGCTCTTAGATCTTGGTTCAGATCCTTTTTTCTTTAAATGGAGCTTAAGTATTACCAGAGAAATATGACGAGCTCAGTGAAGTGCTCATCAGACAAAAGCAAGATGCACTTTGACAAAGAACAATGATCCTCATGAATGTGTTTTGACAAATATTGTGTCAATCATTGATTACTGCTGTTGTGATCTGGATATTTAATGTCTAGTACTTATTTCCAAAAAGCAATAGTTGGGTCACTTTTCAATAAATGCTTTTAAACGTGAGTCTTCATAGAGCTGAATTAATTCAATTTCTATGTAGTGAGGTATTTTATGAGCAGTTTTAAAGTTGGAAAACTATATTGGAATGTGTCAGCATTAAAGAAATAGCCACAAAAAAGAAAAAGAAAAAATATTATTTCACCTTTCATGGATATTTAAACATAAGGCCACATTTTTTCTAGATGACTAGCTTTGTTTCTCCTCATTGTCTTTCTTGTTTTTCCCTCAATGCTACAATTTTCTCATCTAACAAGGGGTAAACAATGCCTCCTCACGTGGTTGTGGTGAGGATTAAATGAGTAAATCTATGCACAGTGCATAGTATGTTGCCTAATATATAGTAAGTGTTTAAACAATGTTCATTAACATTATTCTTTTTATCCAGCACAAACCAGGCTTGTTACCCATAGTATAATGTCAACTATATTATACTATACTGAATGTGCGTGTGTTGTACAACTGTCGCTGGATTTCCTGAGATAACTAATGGTTTCTTTTTTTGTTCCCCAGTGTATGTCTAATAGTGTTCATTTAGCACAGTTTATACACCACAGCAAACATATTTAAGATGGCTTTATGATTTAAAGTCTTCTTCAATTATAGATTGTCCACCATACTTAAAGTGCAAAAGTGAAGCTATTTGGTCTACAATTGCTCCAGGGCTTTGTTTTTTCCTCCATAATTCTCTCTCTCTCTCTCTCTCTCTCTCTCTCTCTCTCTCTCTCTCTCTCTCTCTCCCCCTCCCTCCCTCTCTTCCTCTTCTCCTCTCCTCTCCTCTTTTCTCCTCTCCTCTCCTCACCCCTCCTCGACCTCTCTCTTTTCTTTTTAGCTCTATTTAAAATTTCATTTCATTTTTCATGTTTTATTTTACTCAATTGGTTGAAGGATTCCATGTTTCTAAATCACTATCTATTGCCATAAATTCAGGTAGGAATTAGAAATTCTTTATTAAGATTACTCTGCTACATTTTAACCTATCCAAATCCCACCCCATTCTAGGCTCCTGTGCTATTTTCTCAGGATAGAACTTTTGTTACTCTGGTTTCATCTGTCTTTTGAAATACCAAGTTTAGTGAATGCTTTGCTTTATCTGTTGGTTTCTTCTTCATTCAGTGCTTTGTGTGTGGTGCTGTCTGGCTCAGGACTATGATTGCCTCAGGAGATAACCATGTTCTCAGATTTCTGTCATTCAACAGCCTAAGTTATAAAACACAATCCCTGTAAAGCAAATCCAGAGCTGTTTCTTGATAGCCTTCCTGTAACGTACCTTGGTCAATATTCAACTTAGTTTTTCTCCTTCGATATGTGCCTTCTATATCCACACTTAAAACAAAACATTTCTGTTTATCTAGATGCCCGAGTCTCTAGTCAATTTTCATGTGTTGAGTTACTTAAGAGGTGTCTCTTCAATAAAAGGTGAGTGATTTTCTCCCCATGATTCAGTGATTATCAGAACGCATGACTGTATGATTCTTTCCCCACATTTTTTTTGAGTTCATTTGTGTTTTGAATTGTCACCTGACCCTTGCATTTTCTATTTGACATTTTCTTTACCCTCCCTAGTTAATTTTTTGGTTGAAGTTATCTTGTTCAATTCCAATTTCTAAAAAAAGAAAAGAAAAAAAGAAAGAAGAAATCTTGGTTTAACAATTGATTTGCCTTGAATGTATAAACCAATGTAAAGTCTCTCTTCCTTAAAGAAGTTTTGGAATAAGTGTGAAACTGATTTCCTGCTGCCTGCCAGGTTATTAAACCCTTGAGACATAATTAGGGAGACTAAGATTCCAACTAGTGAAGGAACTGTTAATACTTAGTTCTCTAATAAGGGATTTTTCAGAGAGTTGCAAGGATAAAATTTATCTTATTCTTACTATAAAGAAAGTCCTTGAAATACTTTAAATTTCTTCTTTAAGAGAATGACTAAATACACTCACTGTAGTATAACTTATTGTGAAATATTGTATGTTATTTAAAAAGAATGATGTACATCCAGATGTAGAATCATAAAGTATTTCCAGGGAATAATGTATAAAAATTAGAAATTGCAAAAAAATACAAAACTGATATTATTTATATTATATAAACATTGTATACATAAAAAAATTATCATCTATCTATCTATCTATCTATCTATCTATCTATCTATCTATCTATCTATCTATCTATCATCTATGTGTCTACCTACCATCTATCTTCACTATCACAAATCCAAATGGTAAGGATTCACCTGTGGATGCGTGAAGATGTGTTTCAATGCAGAAAGACCTATGGAAGAATACTGAACTAACTCATGTGGAACAGGGACAGTGATAGAGGGATGAGGAGAAGTCAGGGATTGCAAATGGGAGACAAAGAAAACATTTATTTCTAGTACTTGAATGTTTAAAGAATAACGTATTTACGTATAACTGTAGTATCTGAAAACTGACTTAAAAAAGACTGTTTGTATAAAAAAGCATTATACTTTTAACTTTCTCTCCTCACTCTCATATTCCCCAAGAGCATTTGGTTTGAATTGGGCAGTAAATTTTAAGTTAACTTAAAATGGACACTAAAATGATAAGATTCTGGAAGATGGAGAGTCCAGAAGAACCATAAGTTTTGTATAATCAGTTATTCTATTTGAAATCATTCTTTTTTTTAATCATCATCAACAACATCCATTTTTGCTAAGTGATTATCATATATGCAAATGTGCAAATGTATATATGCATATGCATGCATGTGTGTGTGTGTGAGTGTGTGTGTGTGTGTGTGTGTAAAATAAAGAGTCTAGAAATACAAAATGCATCAAAGGTTATTATTTGGGGATGTTAGGATTGATAAATGTAAATGTTAATTGACAATAAAGAAGAGTATATTCTAGCTGCAAAATGAGTGGTAAGCACAACCATTAAGGGTGTTCTGAACTATATGAGATACATGATTGCAGAGTGGTGCCATGAATGATATTTCAAACAACAGATTCACTTTCATGGGTGGAGAGTATGTAAATATATACTCAGTAGAAGATACGAAAGGAATAAAGGATTGATAGAAAAATAGCATATTCCATGTTCAGAGAAATGTTAAATAGACATTGTGATATATAGGTATTTGGACTCAAATAGTTTTAAAGTCTCACATTAATTAACTATTTAATGGCAGCTGATACTATTTTTTACCCAAGTTCAATAGATATGCTACCTCTTAGGAAAAAAACAATTTTAAATTCAAGTGCATTATAAGTTTTAATAATATGTTTTTCTTGGCCTTAGTTTATCCCTCTCTAAGATGTGAAGATTGCAACACACAGTCAGTATGGTTGATTTGAGACATGTTCTTTCAAGTGAGGTTTTGTTCCACTTTTTGTTTCTAGATTCTCAAGTTTTGGGTTAGTATTTGAGAGAGTTATCAACGCCCAGTCTAGTCTAACTTTGACGTGAAATATGAAACCATGGGGAGAAAAATGGTCTAGGAATCATGAGATTTGGATTCTAGTTCCAGGTTGGCCCTCAGCAGTTGTGAGGATTGTGGCAGGGCCCTTAAAAAATTTATACCTCAGTTTATTCCCTTATAATTTTGGGATAATAATTTATATTATTATAAATACTATAAATCAACAATGTAATATATGAGGACACCTGGTAAATTTTAAAATGTTCTTACGTATAAAGCATTATTATTAAACTCAAACATTGGTGGTAAAAAAAAATAAAACACCTTAAGCACACTGTCCTCTTATTATTCATTGACAATGATGAGCAGCATCCTATCACTTTCCTTTGCATTACTGTATTGGCTGTGTCTAGAATTTTCTTTGACAGGATTATCTACAGGGCTCATTCTCTTACTTTAAATCTCCACTGAAATCTCACCTTACCAGAGAGGTCTCCCTCCCCTGACATCCTGTATCAATTAACACTCACCCAGGTATGGCTCTCTCCCTTCCCATGCCTTGTTTCACATCAACAACTGAAGCATTACCAAATTATTCACATATCTAATTTTTCTGTCTAGTACTTCCTTCCCTCAACACACATGAGTGTAAAATTCATTAGAACATTGGTTTTGGTTTGGCTTACTGTGGATCTCTAAGTGTACTTGAGATATGGTAGGCACACAGTAAATATTTATTGAATGACTGAACACACTTACAAATTGTCTGAGGGAGATTTACATTTTAAAAATGTAAGAAAAATGAATTTTGTGATTTTTTTTACCCTACAGAAGCTCATTTAATGCATCTTTACATTTATCAAGGAAATACTGAAAACTCACAAGATGACTACATCATGTCAAAGTGCAAAAATTCCTTTGTTTCACTAATATGATCTATTTTTAGAAAACTGTGTAACAATGTCTACTGTAAGGAAATGGATCGGTGCTTATGTCATGTCAAAACTTGAAATAAATACCCCAAATATATTGAACTTTAAGTGTCCATAAGAATCAAAGGATCCTTCATTGTACAAATGTCAAATATCTAAAAATAGATATCCTAATTATTTGTAAAGCCAGTTTGGAAATCTACAGAAAATAACAATAAACAAGTAATCACATTTGTTTTATCCACCTATCTTAAATGCTATGCACACCATAGATAAGCTTACATATGAGTATGTCAAGACCATATTAGATGACATGAATTGTGTATCTTTCACCTTCAGTTTCTTCAGAAGAGTAGAGAAATTAATAAGGCTAGAAAGAGTTTATCTAGAAGAATGTGAAGCCAGCCACAGAGTAATATCTTGACAAGATAACAATTCTAATAAATTGAAACTATAAATAACAATTTCTCTATTCTTTTTGGTATACTTATAGAAGACAGCAGCTGGAATCCACATATCTCTGATTAGTAGTATTCTTAAAAATAATGTCTTATTTGGTAAGTGACATAATCTTAAACCTATTATATGTTAAATTAAAAAATAAACCTTTTGGCAATTTGTAGCAATGCCACCAAGAATTGATCATTTCTTCAATAAAAATAGTTTTGACATTTCCAACTGAGTCCTGCCTCCTTATATTAATAAAATTCCAATATTTCTAGAAATACTAAATGGAAAATGACAAAAGCTAAACTGATATATGATGCATACTGTTCTGTTGTTATCAAAATTCAGCACATAAAATCCTTTCAATCCACACATAGGGAATTTAATAGTATGTGAAGAACTGAGTTTGCATTTAGTTTAGAGTTTTTTGAAGATGTAAAGATACTAACAATACTTATAGTCTAGGTTACATCATGGACTACATAAAAAATTATGACCATTTCCTTCTGGGAGTTAACGAAAGTTAGAGGCCATGAGATAAACTTATTAAAGTTAAGCCTCATATCTAAGGAATTTTAAAGAAATTAAAAATAATCTGGGTAGTAATGGAATTCTGTGAAATCTACAGAAAGATTGGATTTTGTTGTGTCATTAATGGGATTCCAATATCACCATCAGCTTTAACTGTAAATTCATTTGATTTGCAAATGTTACAAAGGTAAGTGTGTGTATGTGGGCAGATAGAGAAAGAAGTGGATGAGATATTTTTCTTTTATGGGTATATCATTCTTTGATGTGCCCAAAAGGGGAGTTTTTAACCCATGGGTAATACACACACACACACACACACACACACACACACACACACGCATATCGGCTGCATTGAGTAAACTGATAAATAAGTTCTCAAGACAAAATTTAAAGCAAAAGAAGTTAGAGTTTCAGAAATGAACTTCCTCTTGGAATCGTGTCCATTAATAATACCATTTCTTCCCCTCAGATTTATGGAGCTGATATAAATACAATATCCTGACGAAACTCAGAGTAGTTTGTTTGTTGTCCATGGAACAGATCAGTCCAAAAATGTGCCGCCAAAGCAGTTGATAAAAAGAGTGTAGCTGAGTTGACAAACATTGGAACAGTGTGACTCAAATTTCTCAAACGTAAGTAGTTAAGAGGTAAGGGAGCTCAAATATTGGGAATCTGGGGACGTAGCATCTCCAGATTATTGAATATTGCAAACTGGATGATTCTGTTTGAAGTTTTTCATGAAAAACAATGATGTTTGTTTTAATATACAATATTTTAAGTTACCAGCAAATGGTGGGATATTTCCAACTTATCTTAATAGGAAATGGAGGATCAGCTGTTACATTGAATGTATCAACTAAGAAAATGGGCTGGACTTATAATAGGTGACATTATCCTAGCAAGTTTTTCATTGCTGTGCTCTCATAATATTTTTTTAACTTAGCCTTACATTAATATGTAGCTATAAGTAATAACAGTTTTTTTTTCATTCAATATGATTTGGTTATTACTAAGGAGTGTTGCCTAAGAAATTGACTAATACATGAATCATTAGTGGACATTTTATTTTGGGGCTTGGGGTTGGGGAGGAAAATGCAAAATTGTTTGCTATGTGGTGAACAAAAGGAGTCTTTGACCCACTGGTCAGTCTTTCTGAGTGCTTCAAGGCAATAATCACCAAAATGTTTTTTTTAATGAAGAGAAATAATTGGCAGTACACATTCTTCATCTTCCCAATTGAAGCTGTAATTTAAACCACAAGTAAATGAGTTAAGAATTCCAATCAGATCACAATCTCTGTAATCACTTTTCCTCATCCATTCCTACACTTTGTTTTTGTAGTTTTTTGCCTTATTTTTTAAAATTATTTTTATGTCTTATTTTTTGTTTTATGCCACAGAAAAGAAATGTAGTTTTTGCCTTGGAAGTTGTTCTTTAGGAATATTAAACCTTGTAAACATATCTATAAAACTACCCACCTTTGTGGGGCATTGCTCATTAAAGAGAAGATTGAATTTATTCCATTAACTGAGCTTTAACATCCTCTGTGTTTCCTTTATTTTATTTTATTTTATTTTATTTTATTTTTTTCAGGAAGAAGAAACAAATCAGCAACAAGAATTTAATTCTGGGTTCAAGGGCTGTCAGCACCTTTGCAGATATCCATTCTACTTTATTATGAATTTGTTTCAAACGTAAGTGTTAAAACCACTGTTTTTTCTCTGCATAAAACTTGCAGTGTTATCATTCCATTACCTACCTTGTGATTATTAAGGAACAATAATACCTTTGAGACATCATTGGTGATTAATGTAGGCAATAATCTAGGTTTAGAAAAATTTGTTTTGCAGTGCCATTCACATTCTTTGGCTCCCCATAGATTTAGCTTCATCTGGGCATGGTTCCAGCATTTATTATTATTATCTTTTAATGGTCAATTTTGCTTGCTAAAAAAATTCACATACCTTGTTTAAATATCTTTAACATCTATTTTTCCATAGACCAATTTGCTAAATCATTGTTCTCTATAGACTATAATTATAAACATAAACAAAATATAAACATAATAGTTATTATGAGGCAAGGAGCTATCTTTCAATCAATAGATCAAGTATACCTTTTAAGATCACCTAAATGCAGCATCAACTTTTTAAATAAGGTCACCTTTTTCAGTTATGTTGTTTTTTATGCAAAACTGATTATAAAAAACATGTTTTTCTCCTGTTATAGAAGCTTTTCCTAGAAGATCATGAAACTGATAAGAAAATTTGAGCCTTTTTAGAAATTTGCTTGTTAAGCTGAACTTGTAAATGTATTATTTCTACACAAAGCACCTCTCAATTTAATTGAATACAATTCTTATTTACATTCAACTTTTCACGTTTAATAAAAATGACTTTCGAATTTTGCTGGAAGAGCAGTGATTTTATATACACGGTAGATTGTTTTCAAATATAGATACAATAATCCCTCCTCTTTCCATGTCTCCCCCTTTGCAAAATGACTTTGCTATTCACAACTTCTATCAGGAGATACAGGATATATCCTGTGGTCATAGTAACAAACGACCATAGATATGGAGACTTAGAATAACAACAATTTATTCTTTCATGGTTTTGGAGGCCAGAAGTCTGAAATCAAGGTGTCCACAGGGCCAAATTCCCTTTGAAGTCTCTAGAGGAGAATCTTTCCTTGACTCTTCAAGCTTCTGGTGGCTATCAGCATTCCTTTATGCCTGCTTACCTCCAGTCTCTGCCTCCATCCTCTCATGGCCTCTCTCCTTCTCTGTCTGTCTTCTCTTCTGTCTGCTATAAGTACGCTTGTCATTGGATGTAAGGCCTGCTTGGGAATATACAGGATGGTCTCATCACAAGATCATGCAATTGAATTATATTTAATTCAATGCCTTTCATAGGGTCTATTTATTAGGACATGATCACATCTTGTAGGAGGTCATCATTCATTCCACTGCAACACCTTTAAATCTGACCTGGTCTTATGATGAACTTTGACCATTAGTTTATGGCAAAATAAGGATGGGGTCCAGTGTCATCCAGCTTCTGCTTTTACCCAGCTTGAATGTAGCCCTGAGAGTGTGATGTAAAGATGCCTACTCTAGCCTATTGAATCATGAAAAGCCACAGGGAACAGTGAGAGTCAGGCTTTTCCAGCAGAAGTCCCTTTGACTACACCCAGAACCAGCTTCCAGTTATGTGAGTAAAGCTATCATCGCCCGTCCAGCCCCAGTCAAATGTCAGATGACTGGAGCTCATGTGGGAACACAGGCAACACCAGCCGAATTTCCATCAAGGTCCAGCCCATTACTGACAGAATTGTGAGCAAAGGAAAGTGTTTGTTTTAATCTGTTAAGTTTGGGGTGGTTTATTAGTATCAATAGATTTATTAGTATTGGTCATTTATTAGTATCAGTAGATAACTAATACAGAAATATTAGATGTTAGCATAGTGTCGTGACAAAAACCCCAAATAAGCAGCATTGGCTTTGAGGCAAGATGTTGGGAATAGGCTGGAAAAATTGCAAGGCTGGAGAAATGGCAAACAAATTGTTGGTGGTCACTTGAAAAAGAGTAAGAAAAATGCTAACTGAGGCTAGAATGCTAATTGAGGTGACTCATGTTACGTAGTTGTGAAAAAAAATGGTCATCTGATTTACTGTCATCTGCAGTAAATTAGAAGATAGAAAACGCTTCTAATGAACATATGGATCTGACTAAGGAAATTGCCAAGCCAAGTATTCAAAAGGTCAGTTGATTTATTTTAGTGTGTTCTCATAAGATTTTGATGTCTCATAGAGGACATTAAGATTCTGAAAGCACACTTGGGTAATAAACATATTGTATCAGTTATCTATTGCTATGTAATAGATAACTGATAACAACCCTAAAACTTGGAATGTTAAAAGTACAGGATTCTGAAGTTCAGCTTGTGTTGGGCTCAGCGAGACAGGACTTCTGCTGGTTTTGCTAGGGACATTCACCCAACTGCGTTTTTGACAGCTTTATTGGGACTCAATAATCTAAGATGGCCTCCCTCATGTATCTTGAAATTGGTGCTTGTTGTCAGATGGCTGCTCTGGAGAGCCCAGCTAAGTCAACTTGTCTTGCCCCATATGGCTTCTTCTCCATTAGGCAAATTATGGCTTTTGTATATGGTGAAATCAAATTTCCAAGAGAGATAGAGTAAAAGCTGTAAGACTTCTTGACGATAAGGCTCAGAAATTGTGCACTATCACTTTCACTGAATTACACAGGTTTGCATCTCCTTGATAATAAAGAACATTAAACTGATTTGCATCTTCTTGATAATAAAGTGGATACATTTAGTGAAACTCTAAATGAGGCTACTGCTTTTACAAATTCACTAACTATAGTTGGGGTAGTGCTAAAAGATTCATTTTAAAGTTTATAGCTCTCATTTGAGAGACTGTAGCATGCCTATTTCAACCTCCAATGATTTTTAAATGTTTTTGAATTTCCCTAATTTATTTGAATAAGTTCATAGTGAGGCCCCATTGTCTCAGTTTTCTGGTTTTAATTTCTTATCTGTGATCCCAGTTGAAAATATAATTTTAAGGATACTCTAGTTTTAAAAAGTAAAAAAATGATGGAAAGCTTAATAAAGACAAAATTTTCAATATTTAAGTGAAATATTGAATATCCAATTATTTGTTAACAGAAAATTTAATAGTGCACAATCGTCAAAGAGTTTTGAATTGATATGTGGACAATATGTATGTGTGCACATGTTTATGTACGCATAGTGTGATCACAAATGAAAATGACAACACTGGTTCATAAAACAATAAAGTAAAAATAAAATACAGTGGTGTTTGTCTCCCCTTTTCAAGCTCATTTGGTTAGGTTTGGAGGTTGGAACTAAGATTAGTGGTAACCAGTGAAATAATACAATTCATTCTGGCTGAATTAAGACTGTTGTGTTAAGACTGTAGTATTAAGACTGCCGTGTGATTCTTTGAGAGCATACAAGAATACCAATCTTCCAATACCCGATGGCATATAAATATGAGTATGTTCATGAAGGGAAAAAAAGATAAGATTGGCAAAACCAGAAAAGTAGTTATTTGTAGTTTTGCTTGCCTAATTGTGATGTTTAAACAAAAATTCCCTTGAGGTCTTTGAGGAAAACTGATATTTCCTGAAGATTATTTATGGAGATTGTAGGGCCCTCCTTATCCATAAGCTAGCATCTGAATGTCTCTGTTTTTAGCATACTCCAGTTTGAGAACCACAGCTTTAGAAGATGAGCTGAGCTGTGGCCTTCATGGAGTACATGGCCAAAGAGAAATTACAGCTTTGAAGTTGGTTTTAGACACTAGCATAAACGTAGGATGATGAATCCAAACCCAGAATTGAGTAAAATGCACATATGAGTGTCCAAAGTCAGACAGGCATCAGCAGTCACAATAGCATCAGAAACTGCGTCTTCTTTTACAGCTGAATCTGGATTTTAAGGTTGAGGTTAACCTATCTTTTGAGATATATATGAAATTGGCTCAATTCCCCCACATCTTTTCTCTGGACAGTTGTGTGTTCTTTACTGGATTTTTGTGTATGTTTGAGCCCTTATATTTTCATAGGTTCAATCTCCTACCCCAATTTTAAGATGTCTGTATTAGTTTCCTATTGATGCAATAACAAATTAGAACAAACATAGTGACTTAAGACAACATAACTTTATTATCTCACAGTTCTGGTGGTCATAAGTGTCACAGGGCTGAAATCAAGGTGTCAGCAGGGCTGCATTCCTTTCTAGACTATGCTCTTGGGGAGCTATTTCCAGCTTCTAGAGTCTGACTACATGTCTTGGCTCCTGGCACCCTTCCTTCTTCTTCAAAGCCAGCAAGAGGAAGTTGAGACTTTCACATCGGATTACTCTGATGTCATCTTTGGCCTCTTGCTTCTATTTTAAAGTGCCATTGTGAGCATATTGGGCATGTCCAGGTAATCCAGGATATTATCCTTACTTTAAGGTGAGCTGATTTAGCGACCTTTATTACATCTGCTGCCTTATTTCCGCTTGGCCATGGAAGGTCACATTTCTACTGATTCTAGAGATTAGATTATGGATATCTTTGAAGGATTTATTCTGCCTACCACATCTTCCATAGTTGGTTGCTTTTTTCTATACTAGGTTTTGCCATGTCTGGGCCTCAGCCACCTGTATCACATTTCCACAATGCATTTATGGATACAAGACTGTTACGAATGTTTGGGGTGACATTTTTCAGTAATAAAACCAAACTATAGAAAACATTAAATGTCTTCATATCAGAAAAGTAACCTCATGCCAACTGTAAAACATACATTTTCTTTTTTTACTCTTATATCGTAGCAAAAAGATATTCCTATTTCTTTAATAATTTGGAAATAAGGAGTACTAGAGAAACCATAAGAAACAAATATAGTCTCATACAATTACCATTCTGAACAAATACTCCTGGCAGCTGGGGAACATATGTCTCTATCCTGAATGGGAAGGTGAGTCACAGCATCCATGACAGGTTGGCAGGTCCCTCATCCAACTGGTGTGAACAGAAATTAGCCCTGTTTGGAACATTCTCACAGAACTTTCATTTTGCAAAAATATAAACACACCTAACTTGGATTCAACCCTCATCTAAGTCTAAGTCACATTGGTCGAAGTGCTGATGTTATTTTGTTGGCAGCCATGCTGACAGTGAGCTAGAGTTGATAATGTGATATATGAGATTACACTTCAAATAATGATGTTAGCTGAGTCCACATGTTGTTTTTTTACCAACAGAATATAAATTTTGGTGTTGGGCCAAGACCTAGGGTTTAAATGATTATTAGTTAAAGAAGCACAGTAACTCCATTCCCCATTGCCAACAGTTGCCTTATTGTAGGTGGAGATATGACTCAGTGTATGCCAACAAAAACACATGATTCTTTTTACCTACCTTCTTCCTGTTTTGGGCAATATCTAATAGGACCTCATCACAGAAACTGTCTTTTAATTACAAAGTTAGACAATCTTTTGAGGATTGTAAGCAAGGGGTGAGGGTGGAGATGTGGGTGGGGGGGAGATGAGAAGAGAAGAGGTTCTTCATGACATCACTGAGTCATTGGGACCAACTGGAACTACTTCCCATGGAACTGACTTCTGATTGACTGAGAAAAGAAATGTCTTTATTGCTCAACCTAGTTTAGTAGTCTGAGACTGCTGCCAAAGCATAATAAATGGTGCAAAGTTTGTAAATATTCCCTTGAACAGAAGCACATTATACTGTTTATATTAGTGCAACTGGCAAATGATGTAAACCTGAGTAGAAAAGTTAAGTACCTAATAAGAACTGGACTGTACTATCTGCTCTGGTAGGATCAACAATCATTCCTCCAGATAACACATTGTATAAATTAGAAATAGCAGCCTCACCTTTAGGACAGCCCACTGCCTGCAATCTGCCAGCAAATTGTCAACTTTACAAATCTACAATATTCACTTCTATAGATCTACAAGCACTATGATGCAAATTTTGTCTCTTGGAGTTGTGTTATACACAATAAGTTTTAATTAAGGCTATTGGCATTTTGCCATGACCTTCGTGAGTATGTGTGTGTATGTGTGTGTGTGCACATATATCAGTTTATGTACCTGTATATATATATATATATATATATATATATATATATATATATATATATACTGAATGTTTGTGTCCCCCAAAATTATATGTTGAAATCATTTCTTACTGTGATGGTATTTGAAGGTGAGGCCTTTGAGAGGTAATTAGGTCATAAGGATGAAACCCTCATGAATGGGGTTAGTGGCCTTATAAGAAGGGGTAAGAGAGCTAGTTCAGTCTTTTTCCACCTATGAAGACACACAGCAAGATCAGCCACCCTGAAGAGGGCTTTCACCAAAACCCAACCTTGCTGGCACCATGATCTTGGATTTCCAGCTTCTATAACTGTTAGAAATAATTGTTTGTTGTTTAAGCCACCCAGTCTATGGTAATTCATTATAATAATACAAAAGGACTGATATATATATGTTCATGTACCATATATTAGTCTTTTCCTCTTTTCCTGGGGTTTCCTATCATTGTATAGTACAAAGAAAAAAATACTTTCCTTAGAATAAATGTGTGCAATTTACTTCTAAGTCCTTTATGGTTTCTTAGTGAAAATTGAAATTATTTTGGAAGGAAATTAAGATGAAAAATATTACATTTATTTGTTTTCTTTTCCTTGTTAGTTGCAATTGCTGTTTAAAAAGAATTAGTTACAGAAAAATCTACCCTTTTTCACATAGGCATGAAAGGCCTAGGTTTTCTCTCTGTTTCTTGTAAATATATTTATTTATATCTGTATCTATCTATATCTAGTGAGAAAAATTAAGTTCTACTCGCTTAGCAAATTTCAGTTATGTAATACAGTGTTATCAACTTTAGTCACCATATTATACATTCGATACTCAGACTGAATTCATCTTATGGCTGAATATATATACAAATTCACACAACTCAATAACAAAACAACAACAACAACAACAAAAAGCAATTCAACTGAAAAATGGGCAAAGGAACTGAACAGACATTTTTCCAAAGAAGACATACAAATGGCCAAGAGGTATATGAAAAAGTGCTCAATATCACTAATCATCAGGGTAATGCAAATCAAAACCACATTGAGATATCACCTCACATGTATTAGAATGGCTACTATTAAAAAAAGAAGTGAGAAGAATTAGTGAGGATGTGGTGCAAAGGAAACCCTGTGCACTGTTGGTGGGAATGTAAATTGGTGCAGTCACCATGGAAAACAATATGGAGGCTCCTCAAAACTTATATAAACTACTATATGATTCTGCAATTCTACTTTTTTGCATAAACTCAAAGGAAATGAAAACAGGATATCAAAGAGATCCTGCACTTCCATGCTCATTGCAACATTGTTCACAATAGCCAAGATATGGAAACAAACTAAGTGTCTATCAATAGATGAATGAATAAAGAAATACATAGATACACATATATACATATATATATATATATTTTTTTAATTAATTTATTTTTTTGGTTCCAAGAAAATGTATACAAGTAGAGGACATTTTTGTCAATGTTACTGAAGTAGGAGTTGCTGTAATCAGAGATGTCTGGACATCGGGACGCTGATGGTAACCACTTTGAGCACCTCTTATAATTGCAGAAGTCAAACGTGACTTGTTTTCGTCTTTTGTTATCGGTATATATTGAGTATTACAATTTTAATACAGTTTTTCTTTCTTAAAATGTGTATACATTTTTTAGCTCCATATATAGATATATATAGTTATAGATACAGCTATAGATATATAGATATATGTGTGTGTAGAAGTACACACACATTCATAAATATACACATACGTACATACATACATACATACATACTCAATGGAATATGATGTAGCCATGAAAAAAGAAGGAAATCCTGCTGTTTGTGACAACATGAATGGACTTTGAGTAGCTTATGTTACATGAAATAAAACAGAGAACAATAAATACTGCATGGCATCACTTATATGTAGAATCTAAATTTTTTAAAAAATGTTGAACTCATAGAAACAGAGAGAAAGAGCTCTTCTTTATAGAGACAAGTAAAGGATAGAAAGAATGAGGTGAAGAAAAGTGAGATGGCCAGTGGTCATCACATAGTTAATTGAGGAATGCTTTTACTAAAGTAGGCTTTGTTTTCTAAAGTTGGATTTCTGGTTTGTTGGAAAGGGATTGTCCCATTTTCCAATGCTTGCTCAATGGGGTCAAACTCCCAGGTCCTGTGGAGAGTAGAGAAACAAGGTAAGTTAGGTTAAGTTAGTACAGTATTTTATCCAGATTGGTTAGACTCAATTATTTGTTTTTACCTTGATCATAATAAAATGGAAATTCTATTACCCCAATACAGAGAAATCAGTCAGGTTTCACATGTCCTTTTGCTTCCTCTGAAATGCAATGACAAAACAAAATAGTTTAAAGTGATTTAAATGTTTTTATATGGTAACACACTATAAGCAAGATAGTTTATACCATACATGAGGGTATAGACACATACATGTTTAGACAGATATACATCTAAGTAAATGAAAAAAAGTTATGAATTAACATATTTAAAATCCTAAAGCAGTGTGATATCTTTGTTTTATTCTCTTGGATTTTATGTTCTTAGAAGCTGTCATGACATGATAAAATTATTCTGTGTTTAGAGGTATTCTGCAGTCTAAAAAGTACCGAATGAGATTACTGTACTGTTTCTAGTACACTAAAAATTTTTGTTAATTATATCGAGATGTCTGAGCTGTCATTGCTCACTCTTGTTAGGGGCAAATGGAGAAAGGGTTGCCATCAGCTGTCAGCTGAGTCTCAGTTGGAAATTTTGGTCTACGCTTTAACTAGTCTTAGTTTATTGAGTTCCCTGGGGTATAGTGAGCGTACAGATTGAGCTGATGAGGAATCTATTCACATCCTCCTTCCTCCTTAATAACATTTTCTAGCTAAATTCCCATTAAGCATTGCCCAGGAGAATCCTTTTAGTGCTTAAAAAGAAGGATGGGCTTTCTCCTAAATATATTAGGCACACATAGAAGGATCACCAGGAAACAAACAAAAAGAAACTTTAGGCATGGAATGAGTACTCATTCTTTTTCAGAGCAAATTCATAGACATCTTTGGCAGTATATTTCAAACCTTTAGTCAGACTTGTTAGGTCGTCAGGAAATCAAATGAATCCATCTCAATCAGCGTTATTTTAAATGAATTAGAAGAGAAGAAGATAAAATACTAGAGAGCATTACACATATTATTGTTTCAGAAGAATTTTTGTAATTGTGCATGTGTGTGTACACGAGATCATAATTGTAATATGATTTTTTTTAAAAGATTTTATTGGGGAATGGGAACAGGACTTTATTGGGGAACAGTGTGTACTTCCGGGACTTTTTTTTCCAAGTCAAGTTGTTGTCCTTTCAGTCTTAGTTGCAGGGGGTGCTGCCCACCATCCCTTGCGGGACTCGAGGAATTGAACTGGCAACCTTGTGGTTGAGAGCCCACTGGCCCATATGGGAATTGTGCCGGCAGCCTTCGGAGTTAGGAGCATGGAGCTCTAACCGCCTGAGCCACCGGGCCGGCCCTATCACATGATGTTTTGATTGTAGGTAGTAATCATCAAAGTTTGAAGCCCCTGCCTTGTAGGATATGCTGCAGAAACTTTAAGCCCAGCATTCTTCTGAAAAATATTTATGACATTATTTTCCTCTATCCTGCAAATGGAAAAAAAAAAATAATAATAATCGTTACATGGCTAGAGCCAGAGGAATTCATATTTACATTTGGGGCATTTTCTCCCAAATCTTGTTTCTTATTTGATTTACATTTTTTGCTAAAGCATTAGTCATTTCTTAACTTTCTTCCTGAAATCTGAGAGCCAACCTTCCATTTCAGTCTGTATATTGTCAGCCAGTCTTTTATCTCCAGCTTCGTGAAGTGTTTAACTTCATGGGAATCTCTAAGGAGATACTACTGACATTTTCTTCTTCTATTCTGTTGCCTCCGTGTAGGGACGAAGTCACAGAGAGCAGTTTCCAGGCTCTCGGCTTCAGTGGAAAGGGCCTGGCTCGGTTATTAGTTGGCCATCAGCTAGAACCAGTTGGCTATCAGCTGTAACCAGTTGGCCATTAGCCACTATTGTTTTGTATACAACTGCCATGGCTACATTAGCACGCATAGATTGCGGATGGTGCAGATTGTGTGGATCCTATATCCTGTGTCTCGCCCAGTCGCCAGCAAGCATGTAGTGGTATAAAGCCCCTATCCACATCTCTGTTATTGCTCCTTTGTTGGCTTCTACGTCTCCTGCGTTCACCTACCAGGAGCAGGAGCAGGAGCTAAGACCCTGCATTACACATGGCACAGTGAGCAGCATATGGTGCTGGCCAAAGCTCTCTTTCCAAAAGGCAGTGGAGCAGTTTCTGGGCATGAACACTCAGCCTCAGAAAGCCCGTGAGGAGCTGCGCTGGGAGCTGAGACCCTGCATTACACTCAGCTTTTCTTATATTGATATTTTTTCCTTTCTTTTCTTCCCACCACCTCCTGTGGTAACCTGTCCTTGAACATAATGAAATCTATCCCACTATTCCATTACCTGCTAATACTATAAGTGAATTTCTCTTGATGCCTTTAAATATTTACCTGGATGGTGTTAGATCTTTCATATCAGATTAAAAAACTGGAGAGCTAACGGATGCAGGTCAGTGTTAGCACCTTAGAGATCCACAACCTGTATAGACTAGAACTGTGAAAGGGTCATTTCTTAGGATGAAAAGGTGTATGTAGATCTTATGTCTTTATAGATGTTTCCCTCCTACATTTTTAGTAGGAATGTGTATGAGATTTGGAAAGTGGATGCTATACTTTCCCCTAACAATTTTTTTATGAATATATTTCTTTTTTTTGTTTGTTTGTTTCTTGTTTTCAGATTTTAATATCTGTTTTCATCATTTTCTGGAGTGAGGGAATTATATAAGGTTAAAACTTTACTATTTTTCTGGAAATAATTATCATCTTTCAGTATGTGTGTATCTATGTTTGAGTAAAATTTATCACAATGTTCAGAGTCATATTTACAAGAAATTTTGTTAACTACGGTTTAATTAAACTAATTTTTCTTCTTAGAATTTTAAACCCATTAGGGCAGCTGAATGAATGCTATGTGTGCCGGCACTCTGCTAAGCATTTACATACACATGACAAAAGTCGCCAGCTCTCCACAGCATCCTTTTTCCATTACTGAGTACATGGATTATATTTCCTAAAATTTCCTGTAGGTGGGTACAGTCCTGTGACTGAGATCTCTATGTAAGTAGAAGGAGTTTGCCACTGTAGCCCTGATCAACAAAAACCTGCCATGTGCACTTCTCTCTTTTCTTTCTCTTTTTTACTGACTCAGCTGGACTAGCTGAGCTCCATGATAGAGATGCACTCAGCTGACTTGAATACCCATCCAAGAATTTTGCATGAATAGTAAATAACATTCTACTCTGGAAAGCCACCAAAATGGGGCCTCGTTATGTAAGCAGCCTAGCCTATCTTTCCCACCTCATTTAGTTTCATGATAATATTGATAAGTAGGTGTTATTATACTAATTTTATCATTGAGGAATCATAATTATTTAAGGCAAAAGTGCAGAAGTCCGTATTTCAAACCCAGTTTGCTAACTCCAAAGCTTATGCTCTAACTGCGTCATTTTGTGTCAGAGAGATAGCTGTTTGTAACCAGTTTATTGAGAAGTATCAGCTTAGAGTAGAAACATGAAATGGCTTTATATTTTCCCTTAATACCAACACTAGTGCTCTGTTAAATCTTCATTTCCCTATTGAAGTATTGGAAAGGCACTATAATATCTCATTCCAATTCTATATATTTCCAAACACTATTGTTTATTAAAACAGACCTTTCATTTTTAAGCATTTATTCTGTTCATTAAAAAAATTCAAAATTAAATAAACTCAGAACGTTTCTTTTGTGTTCCCTTCACTGCAGTCTACTTGTGCTTGGTTTTAAGTGAAGAGGGGTACCTGCCTTGCCTGGCGCAGTTTGACCATATTTCAGGAAACTGCTTGTGTTAGAACTAACCTTTGCCATTTACTAGTAGTGTGACAATGGACAAGTTATGTCATTTCTCTGTGCCTCAGGTTTTCTCACCTGCAAAACATTGGTAATGATTCTACCTGTTTCGATTTTTTTTACCCCCCTGTGAAGATTAAATGAATGAACTAAGTGCAGAATTAAGTACATTATAAAGACTTGATAAATATTAGGATTTCAAAATCATGGTTACCACCTTGGCTAGGGCATCAGGCTGCATTCCTCTGTGTCACCATCATGTTGCCCCCCTGCTATGTTCATCCAAGCAAAGGCTGTAGCCGCAATCCTGTTATTCTCCTATGCCAACCCCTAGATCTGGGACCACAGGCAGGATTCAATTTCTACATCACTTTGGAACTGCTCATGTATAGTGGAGTACTGTCATTCTGTTTCGCTCTCACTGTTCCTAACGTAAGTTCCAGAATGTTTTCCTCCTCTGCTTGGGATCAGGTGGGGTGTGATCACTTTTCCATACTAGTAGAGGGAAAATGTTTACAACTCCCCAAACTTTATTTTCTTAAATCGTTGATCTGAACTTTGTAGAAAGAACCTCACCTCATCTATGGGAACGTAAAGAAAGAGAATGATGGCTTCTCTCTACAAAATAAGCCTGCTCCCCGTCAAAATGTGACCTCCTGTCTACAAGCATTTATCCTGCTTATGTCATGAGGACTGAGGCAGTTAGGGGAATTATAAATGCCAATAACAATTGTTCTCTTCGAAGTCAGTATGTGGGAAGCTGAATGTCTTTTAATTTATTTTTATTTTATTTTATTTTTTTATTGGGAGACAGTGTGTTTCTCCAGGACCCATTAGCTCCAAGTAGTTGTCCTTCAATCTAATTGTGGAGGGCACAGCTCAGCTCTAATTCCAGTCTCCATTTTCAATCTTTAGTTGCAGGGGGCACAGCCACCGTCCCATGGCCCGCACTGTAACCAACTGAGCCATTCGGCCGCCCCGGATGTCTTTTATTCTTAACTGTGGAACTCACTAGTCAATTTCAGGAAAATCAGAGGGGACTCAGCACTAACACCACCTGGTTACATTTTGATTAAATGACTTGGTCAAATCAAAGTCACAAAATTAGCCTGTGATTAAAAAAACCAGGCATGAAAACCAATCTCCAGACTCTCAGTACAATGTTCTTTCTAGAATTTTATGAGTGCCCTATAATGTTTTTAAATAGAAACAAATGAAAAAAGCAAATATATTCATATATCAATACATGAATATGTGTATATATATATTTTTCCTTTTATTTTTTTCCACTGAAGAAATAAAAAGTCTATACCTTTAGTTCAGTTTATTGGGAGAAGAAAGGATTCCTCCGGGTGGATAATGGCCATGAAGAAGCAAACCTTTTTTGTGCCAAAAGGAGAGAAGGCGAGAGAAAGCAACCGTTGCTGTGGTTATGATGCTTTTCATTAGCTAGGGAACACATCTTTATTCTGGTAAGTTTTAGGATCAGGTCATTTCCATAATAGAGTTCAATATGAATTTCAGCCTCACAGTGTTCACATACTTAACCTTCATGTAAGAGGACAGTTTCAGAGTATGGTCTTTTCCAGCCTCTCAGTGGTCTCTGTTAAATGTCAATTTGGGTTTAATGCTGCCATCATGGGGGACCGTCAGAGGAGTCAAATTTCCTTTCTCTAGATATCATAGTGTTGTAGCTTTTCTGTGACTTACAAATGCAGCACCCATGTACATAGAATTTAGATCCACAAAGGGCAACCTAAACTTAGCCTTTGCAAACATGCTTTCAATTCACTTTCCTTTATAACACAGCCAGAAGTAAAACGAAGAGCTGCCGGTTTAGGGGAAGAATTTGGATTTATTTCTCTGTGTTTGAGAATTTGGAATCAAAGATGGTATTATTCTCTTTTAAAATTTATATAACTATTTCAAAAATAAAAATAAGTTAATAAAATGTGTTCTCTCATGTGAAATTATTACTATATAGCTACAGGTTTTTGCTCTTTAACTCTAATCCCACACCCAGTTTCTGAAAGACAGTATAGTCTATTCTGAGGGAAATTAATGGGTTAGGCTACATCACAATGTACTTCAATATCTTTACCTCTCTGATTTATGAGTTGTTTCAGTATTGTTTTGTGAAACATTTGTTCACCTGGGGTTGGGTACCATTCAACAGTCCAATCTTCTCTCATTTGCCTGCCCTTTTCCTCAAATGACCTTACAGAGATAAGCGTACTTGGTAGGTTTTAATTTTACTATTAGACTGTTGTTTCAGTGAGTTTTCCATCTCCTTTTAATTTTGATAAAACTAGTGTTTGTTCATATTAGTTGTGAGGAG
The DNA here is from genome assembly GCF_036562045.2 of Rhinolophus sinicus. Taxonomy (NCBI): domain Eukaryota; kingdom Metazoa; phylum Chordata; class Mammalia; order Chiroptera; family Rhinolophidae; genus Rhinolophus; species Rhinolophus sinicus. The sequence goes on from NC_133752.1 coordinate 21,139,029, forward strand.
AGCATATGAGGTTTGAAAAAATTAACACATATTTTGTGGCAAATTGTAGGGAAATCACTTTTAAGGAAATCAGAAAGAGTACATGTGAGTTTCTAATGAAGTGCAGTTGTTTCTTTGGTTGTGCACTTTTATATTTAGAAATCACCTTGAGTAGGAAAAAACAACGAGAAAACGATAAGGAAGACACCTTCAATATATCATCCTGTGATAAACATCAGTGAGCCAATGATTATAAAGAAACAAAACAAATACAGTATCCTCAATTGAACACCGTTTACTACAAATTGTGCTATTATTGTTTATGGGAGACATAAAATAATCGCTTTAAATTATATCTTCATAATTTTATGTACGCATGATGTCTCATGCATTTTTAACTAAGAGAACCTGTAAATATATGCCTGGGCATAGATATCATCAGCCAAACAATGTCTGTGCAATGAGTTACTGCAAAGAAGAAATATTAGGTGCATTTCATATTTTGTATCTATGTCCACAAATTTGAGTATTTAAAGCCTTTTGACAACTTCCTATTGCTCCTAGAATAAAAATCCTCAATCTTAAATATACACAAAAGGCCTGCACAGCTTAGTCCCTGAGTCTCTGTATCTCCAGCCATGTTTTGTGTTGTTATTCTCCTTAATTTCTTCCTTGCTCCCACCATAGTGTTTCAGTTCCCAAAATACACTAGTTTCCACCTTGGGGCCTTTACACGTATTTCATAGATTTCGTTTCCTCCAGCAGTAATACCTTTGCCTCACCACTGCCTTCAACACTCACCCCACATTTGCTCCTAATGCATCATTCAAGTTCAGCCAAAGATGATGGATTCAGTGAGATGCACTGGGAATTCTACCCCAAATTTAAATTATGTCTTAGCCTTCTGTATTTAATACCACAGCACACAACTATATATTTACATGTAATACTATGGCTACTAGTGGGTGATTTCCTTGAGGGCAAGAACCCTGTCTATTTTGCGCATCAGTTTTTCACTCAGTGCTTAGCCTAGCACCTAGTACAGAAAAAGGTTGCAGTAGCTAAGCAATAATTCAACCACACTTGAATGACTGAAGTGATAATTTGAAAAAACTTGAAACCTTCAAATTTGTGAAAGTCAAGGTAACAAAGGGAGCAGTGGGTTCTCTGGATATGATAGAACAAAGTTATTTGACCAGAAACATTGATCAGCTTGAAGGAGGAAGGTTCTGGATGGGTGAGTAGGATACCTGTACCTGCCTTCGGAAATTTCATCCATCAGGTTACACTGGTGGCACAGACAACTCTATGCAAATGTTGCCCCCAATGCAGGCTGAAACACCCAAAAGAAGGAAATGTAGGTAGTTTCTTCTCTCAAAAGGTAGGACATAATAGACATTTGCAATCACAAGATTGAGTATTAAGCCAAGAAAATCCTGTGGACTTTCTTTTATAAGATTAAAACAAAACAAAACAACAACAACAAAAAACAAAAAAACAAAACGAGGCTCAGGCCCTTTCCTGGCACAGAGATTGAGCCAATTTCCATGCCCCCTCTACTCTTTGCCCATGCTGCTACTATTCCTTCATCACTTTATGTTGTAGTTTATCTGTTTATGTCTTTTTTTCTCTACTAAACTCTGAGTTCTTTGGAGGATAGAATTATATATTTTTATCAAGTAATTAATTAATTTAGACAAATGCTTTATAAACTTTTCTTTAAGATCATGATTGTGGGGACAGAGCCAGGGGTGCATTTTCCAGGCTCTCGGCCTCACGTGGAAAGGGGCTGGCTCAGGTAGTAAATGGCCATCAACTGTGATTGGATGGCCATCAGCTGTGGCTAGTTGGCCATCAGTTGTTACCAGTTAGCCTAGCCACTAATATAACTGCTGTAGCTGCTCTGGGTTGGTTGGTTGGCAAAGAAGCGGACGGCAGGTTGCAGATTGGGTGGCTCATGCTTCTTGGGTCTACAACCCAGCCACCAGTGAAAAATAGTGGTATGAACACCCTATCCATGGCTCTGTGGGTGTTCCTTTTTGGCTTCACCACATCCTACGTTCTTGTGTGGGGAGCAGGACTAGAGTCCCTGCATGACGCATGACGCAGAGAGCAGGGTACGGTGCCAGCCAGAATGCCCAGACGGGCAATGGAGTATTTTATACGTGTGAAAGCTCAACTTCGGGAAGTGTGTAAGAAGCGGCGCCGGGAACGGGATCTGCTGCAGCTGTCGGCTCCGAGAGTTGTGGACATCTTACACCAAGACCACCACCCACTTGGACACCTGGCATGTCGAGCAGTATTCTGACCAGGTAGGAATGGTGTCTGACTCTGGGCAGGAGCACAAGTGGCTCCCACACAGTGTGTGGTACCGGGTAGCCACTGTTTTCAGGAGTTGGACTCCTGTGGAGGGTTGGGAAGGTGTGTACGGCTCTCCAACCAGCACAGGCCGGAGAAAGTGAAGGTCTTTGTGGCCGTGAGGGCTGGGAAGTGTTTTCTGGGGTGGCCCAGATGCAGGACTTGCAGTCCCAGGAGAAAACACTTGCTGAGTGCTCGGTGGAGGACATGGGTGAGGTCAGGGTCATCCCTCAACCCCAGGTGGGGGAGGACTTGGAGCCCTCGCCCTGCAGAGAGGGCACACATTGTTGGGCCGGCGCGCAGCCCTGGCAAATGACTATGGACTATGGGAAATTGCCTTCTATCCCAGATTTGATGGGCCACTTGGCTGTTTGCTTGGTAACATAAAAGCATGTAGTGGAACTGGTGGATGTTTGCTTCCTGTGTCTCTCTCGGCCGCTAGTGAGACTGTGATGAAGGAAGACCCCTTGTTAAGGTGCAGGCAGATGTTTGCTTCCTGTGTCTCGCCTGGCCACCAGCGAGACTGTGGTACAGGAAGACGCCTTATTGGGGTACAAGCAGATGTTTGCTTTCTGTGTCTTGCCCGGCCGCCATTGAGAATATGTGAGAAACCCTGGCTGTGCCCAGGAAGTAGGTAGACATCGAGGGACACCCCCTGGGACATTACTTGAACTGGACTGGAATTTTGTCTCATGAACTGGGTTCCTGACACAGGGCCCCTCGTGAAGATGCTTGTTGTGTAGATTGTGAGGTGAGACCCTGGAATGGAGGAGTGTGGGGCCAGAATCCCAGAGAGCAGTTTCCAGGCTCTTGGTCTCATATGGAAAGGTGCTGGATCAGGTGGTAGATGGCCATCAGCTGTTACCAGTTCGCCTAGCTACTAATGTAACTGCCGTCACTACGCTGGGTTGGTTGGTTGGTTCGTTGGCTGAGAAGCAGATAGCAGGTTGTGGATTGGGCAACTCCTGCTTCCTTTGTCTCCAACCCAGCCGCCAGCAAGAATTTAGTGGTATGACTCCCCTATCTATGGCTCCGTGGGTGTTCCATTTTGGCCTCACCATATCCTGCATTCTTGTGCGGGGAGTGGGACTAGAGTCCCTGCATAACAATAGCATTAGCGTATGAGCTACAAAAAGGCAGGTACCACGTCTATCTATCCTCAATCATTAAACACTGAGTGACACATACTAAATTTGATGAATAAATTAATTACTATATCTTTAGCACTTAGAAATACTGTATAACACTTAATACCTGGATGTTGAATTAATGTATAGGTAAGCCTGCTTAGATTCTGAAGGAAGCCTGATAAACTTCTGTGTTTTTGGTTCCTCATACAATGTAAATAAATAAACACTAAACAAAGTCATACAAATTTAGTCTATTAAAATGTTTACATTGAATCCATGAACACTTAACATTAAATTAAAAAAATGAAATAAAACAATTTAGTTGACATGATAGAGAATTTGTAAGATCATTCATTCAACCATAGGCAATATGGTCCACTATTAAGACACAACATGATTTTAAAGTTGTTTGATGAACATCTTTTCTTAAAACCCTGACAGTGTATTTCCACACATACATAACATTTTTGGAGAACAATGTCCAAGTTCAGGTGTGAAGTATTTCAAGAATATGAGGCACCATTCCCATGTGGGTCCTTCTCTTGCAGAACTTGATACTTTTAACTTCTAATTTTAGGAAGAACCTTTCCCAATTGAAGAATCGTTGGGGAAACTATTCTGCTAAAATGCAAACATGTAAACTGAAATGGAATGAAAAATGATACAAGCAAGTTGAGCTAATTAAGGAAACTATTTAGAAAAGAAAATAAATTATCTTTTGTTCAGAAAGACAGACCTAGCTAGGACACAGTGGCCATTGCCATAAGGCAGTACCAGGGTGCCAGAGATCATGAAGGACCTGGCAGTGGCACTGACCTTTGGGAAAATTAAGAAACCTTTAGATCCATATATTTTTGCATGCTCACTCTTTCGATATTCCTTGCCTGTGTCTTTATTCATTAAATTGCTTTCTAATCAATCTCCCAGTCTATAGTCTAGCCCTTTTTACACTATCTCCAGAGTGAGAGGTTACAAATCCAAATCTGATTATGTCATTCTCTAGCTCAAAAAGCTTTAATGAGTCTCCAAAGCTCTGAGGGGGGAAAAATATCAAAGCCATAGAATGAATACATAAAGCCTTTCTAGGTTTGGCATCTTCTGACCTCTCCTCCCCCTTCAACTTCTTCCAAAACAGCATGAGCATTACCAACTAAACTGGGCTTTCTGTTCCCTGAATGTATTTTTTATTTGGAGCTTCTCCCTAGGAAACTCTCCCTGCCTATGACTGTGTTTTCAGTTCTTATTGATTCTTTAAAATGACATTTCCTTGCAACCTCCTTCATCATGAAGTCATCCCTGGCTCCTGCCCCTGGTCCCTGCAGCCCTAGGACTCTAGCAAATATGCAGCCTGGTAGAGTGGTAGCAGCTGTACAGATGTTAAAGGGAAGCAGTCTCCATTTGATGCCAATTCTGTTGCTGTTATAACTGTGGGAACTTGAGCAAGTTACTTACCACCTGGAAATTTCAAATTTCTCCATAAAATGGGGGTATAATGGTGCAGAATTTTGAAGTGTGTGGGGATGACATGCATATAAGCTAAAGTAGATTCTTTGTCATTTTCAGAAGTTGTATTTTCAATTGGGAGGAGATAGTCACCTTCAAATCTTAATTTTTTTGAAGGCTAGTTTTGTCACTTTCTGCATCCCAATCCTGTCCTTTCTTTCATAATAATGGTGATGATAACAATATAACAACAAACATTTACACAGCACTAAGTGCCAGGCATTGTTCTAAATGTTTTGCATATAATATCTCATACCTTATGCAGTAGCTTCTATTATTATTTTTAGTTATGGAAGAGGGCATTGAGTCATAGAGATGTTAAGCACTTGCCCCAAGTCACAATTCTTAGGTGTCTGGGTGCTGAGTTTTGGCCCAAATTAGTCTAGCCCCAGAGTTTGGGCTCTGAATCCCTAGTGTATTCTGCAGTTGCTCTCAGTCTGTTATCAGATTCTGACAGTCCTGGACAGTAATCCCACCTCTCTGAGGCTTAGTTTTCTCGTCTCTGAAATGGGGAAGTAAAACATTTTGAGGTAGTGAAGAGGATCATCCAGATAACGGATGACGTACACATTAGTACTTACTTAGTACATGGGAGGAAATAGATGCAGACTTATGTTGTTTTCCTTATATTTCCAGGCCTCTTTCTGATCAGCTGTAGCCATTGTGATGTATATATGTGTACGTTGTTTCAAACTAACTTTGTATTGAAGTCAGATTCCTTAAAACACATATTGATACTTTAAGGCAAGGGTACTTTTACATTTTCACATTTATTTCAAGCATGCTACCTCCCCATCTTTTATATATACACTATTACCACTTTTCACCATGATGACTGATGATTTCCCAGAATATGCTCTGTGATATCAGTCCTGTACCTTCATTCTGGACATGATCTCTGTTTAGAATTTTTCTCTGCCCTCTTCAAAGACTTACAAACTACTCATCCTCTAAGGCCTGGAATACCTTCAACCTTTCTGGTTAAAACTGAGCATGCTCTGTTCTGCTCCCAAGTAATTCAGCCCTCATAGAAGACACATTACCTTTGCTTAAAGTACCTTGTTCGAATTTCTGTTTTTCATATCTTAGATAAATGATCTTCTTTTGGAGTGGCTATGTCTTATCCAGTCATTTATCGCATATACCATCTAACACAGTGCCTGTCACATGACTCTTATTTAATGAGTGACAATTTAGTGTTTGAATATGGTCTGTCCACTGTGGGTACAGACTAATGGGAATAATTTCATAAATGGACTTGTTTTTTCTATAGTTTTATTTTGCTGTTTAACTATAATGCCTAGATTTATTATTTCCATTCTAAAAATGTATAACTTATTTGAGGAATGTAAATGCTTGCATGCAAATAAACTGAGTAATTAAAAGGTGTCATTTTATAAATTTATTCTCTGTATTATTTCTAGAGCACTCTCCCATTAAGACATATTTAAAGTCCTTGCCAATTCAAGTTGGAATTAAATGAGGACGGCAAATGTTGGCTTTGATAATTGTTGATTCTCAGAGTTAGAACTCATCTCCTAACCTGTGTTATATTTAGAATCTGATAATCCCCTAAGATTCCATGTTTTTCTTGAAATAATCAGCTTTTCTATTAAAACTGAACAAACTTCAGAGACTCTCTTTCATCTCCATCAATATTCAGAAGCCTTGTATATTTTCCCTTACACCAAAAATATTACTTGTTTGTTAAGATGGAGTGATTTTTAAATATACTGTTATATCAAACACCAATAAATGATTTACAAAGAGAAGCAAAAGTTGCTTGAAAGAGGTGACATCTAATTTGATTTTTTATAAAATGATAAAAGGATAGTTACATTAAAAATGACATTTAAAAGCCATCTCTAAGAGTTTTTTTAAAGCAATTTTATTTGAGAATGAGAAAACCTGACATTGAGAGAATGTATTGAAGTATTGTTTACTATGGTGCAGTAATCCCGTAGTCTGCTTGTGCCTGGTCTTCAGCTTTTTGAAATAAGGTCCAGCTGCTGCACTGTAGTGATGATTTGTCTTTATTTATGCACCTACCCATTGTCTTTGAAGTCAGGTAATAGCTGCAAATCAAATGGCACATTCTCATGCCCTGTCACATATCCTACTCCTTAAACATTCAGACAAACAGATGTGGCTTCACCAAAGCTATTGTCAGCAATACATGAATTTCAGTGACAATAAATCTTTCCATTAATGATATTAGAGAACAGAATTGGTCTTTTGCACTTTGCTCTCCCTCTGCTCTATTTTAAGGCAGTGCCTCTGTAAACAAACACTTAAATAGTACAAGGTATTACATGGTGTGAAATAAGCTTGATGCATTAGTATGTTGTGAAATTGGGACTTAGAAAACTAAAATGAGATAATGTGATCAGTACAGGAAGCGAAAAGAACACTCTGTACGACATAGGCAAACTGACAAAAGGCAGAATGGCTTAGTTTTATTTATAAAAGCCTTTACATGTTCCTACATTTATTAAAAAGTGACCCTCTTGAACTCAGTCTGAATGGTATTAAAATGCTGACAGAGAGTCGAGAAGGAAGAATCTGCCAAAACATTTTTCCATCAATGGTGATGTTTTCCATTTAATTTACCCTAGATAAAAAAGAAGAAGGGAATTGGAGAACTTGCTGCTTGTCATTTCAATAGCAAACAAACACCTACCTAATAATACCTCTGAGAAGGTTGTTAGAAATTTATTTTTTATAAGCTCTCATGCCATGAGGGGGGAAACAACTTGGTTTACTTTGTTAAATAGAATTCAAACTACTTAATGTCTCTTGTGTGTAATAAAACAAGAGAAAAATGCTATTTCTTGAGATTATCTCGTATAAAAAGTAACGAAAACCAGTGCAGGAACTGTGACTTACCTTGAAGCCCTTCTGTACATTTTTGGAGCAAGTATTCAGGATGCTTTGTAATTCTGCTCCCTTCTTTTTCCTCCTCCTCCTTCTTCCCATTACTTCTTTTCTCAAAATAACTATATTTTTACAAAACATTCAAGAAATTGTATTTGAAGGCTTTAAAGAGTAAAAATTAACCAAAAATGTTTAAAGGGTATTGATTCAATTCTTTTACATGGTGCTTTCATTTTGGTTCCCTCTGCCAGAAGGCCTTCCATCTTTGACGTTTCTAGTTCCTGTTCCTCAATCAAGTGCAGCTAGAGAACTCTCCTAAGTCTTGGGGATAAGATTTTGCTGTGAACACACATAGTACCCTGTGGTCCTTCTTATCACAGCCCCTAACACACAAATTGCTGTTTTTCTATTGGTTTATTCCCATCGATGACAGCCTGAGACCTGAGGCCAGAACTGTTAGAGACATTTACATTTGGGATGATGAAGAATGGACTAAAGAAGAAACAAAGAGTTGATGGAGAAGAACCAGGATCTTGTCATGTTGTGTGGGATCAAAGGACAAAAGAGTTTAAAGAAGGGGCTGCAGCAGCATCAAATACTACAGAGTTGAAGAATGAAACTGCTATTGAATACCACAGTCAGGAGACCATTATCTCCTTTAGGAGAGGGATTTCTCTCTGATAATGTGTATAGGAAACACTGCAATATTTTAAAAGTCAGTGGGGGAAAAAGAAGTGAGGTATTCAGTGCAGAATATTCTATTACAATATTGGGTTAGGAAAATAGTGTGCTAGCTTGAGAAAGACACATTTATAAGGAATGACCCTCCAAAAAATTTATTTGCAGTATAGAAACTCAATATGGCATGAAAGATGGGAAAGGGACCAATAAAAGGAACTGAGCCATAGTCCAAAACAGAAGGTTAACCAAGGGAAATGTTAGAAGAGTTGGAAAGAAAAAAGGAAAGTTGTTTCTCAGATTTGTGAGTAAACCACAACAAAAAAGGGTGCAGAGCAAAAATGGTTTGAGTCACACAGGAAAGGAAAAGCTCTTATATAGTTTTATTAGTCACTGATTTTTTATAAGAGAAAGATCATTAGGGATAGGCATGAAGGTTTGAGGTGGGGATGGAGAAAGTTTAGAAGAGACGTTTTTTGGGGATTGTGAGAAACGTAGTAGGAAATTGACAGGCAACAGACTAGTAAAGGGTAGAAAGTGAATATTTGCAATCAATTCAATTAGCAGAATTTTTGCAAAATCTAGCAATATCAGATAACTTGGAAGGAGTAGTGGAGAAAGAGAATGGGGACTTTCCAAACTGCCTATTAGCAAGAATTTGGATTCTAAGCTGTAGTGAGTACACTCTTTAAAAGGCCTCTCATTTGTACAATCTCCAGGCAGAATGAGTCACAATACAGGTCACGGAATGAAATGGCCCAAGTCTCACATTCTCACATTTCATTCCAGGTATGAATGTAACCTACAGTTATTGATATATTTCCCTGGCCCCACCATGGATTTCCCTGGCTCCACCATAATGGGTACCCCAGGTGTATCTGACATAATACATGGTATGAATCACATACTAAGAAATATCACTCTAATCACATATTGGGAAATGCCAGGCTAGGACAATAGGGAGTAGATCAAGGGACTACAGGTCACAGTGATAATGAACAAGTTAGGTTGTAATTAGAGAGTAGCTAAGGAAAAAAAAAAAGGAGAGAGGTTAACGTCAAAGAGTGAGCATTGGGAATGGAGCTCTTCATAAAAAGCCTATTATATTTTGGAGGAGAGGGAAAGTGCTTCCTCTGTTCACCCCTCTGTCTTGCCTGCTAACATTCAAAAGGACCTATTTTGCAGAATTTTGTGACAGTAAATTAGCCACACTTAGTAGTGTTTGGAGCTATATTGCATTAAACATTGAAATACAAGGGTATTGCATTATTCTGCTTTTTCCTTTCATGTGGCTGACAAAGCAAGAGACTTCGGGCCTATTAAAAAGTTTGCAAAAAAGACCTACAAGTGGGAAGAGGCACTACCCTACTTAATAACAAAGTTGTACTTGCATTTTCCATGTCTCATTGCTCTTTTGTATGCTGCTCTTCCCCCTGGAAACAGCATTTGAAAAGGAAAATTATGATCTTGAAGTTTCCTTGATCTTGTAACAAAATTCCACTTATTAAAATCCCTAACAGTGCCATATACTTGTATCAGAGGTCAAAGGCTTATAATACAAATATAAAATTGCCTTCTTTTTTTTTATGATTTTAATCATTTATTGAAAACAGAGAAAAATATATAAAACACTAAACCAGTATATAGTTAAACCTCAATAAATGGCCCTATAATAGCAAGTTAGTGGGAACTTGTGTTGGTATTCCTTATATCCATTCCAGTAAAGAAATGCCAGAACTGTTTGTAAAATCAGTTCTGTTTGGATAAATGATTGCCTGTTGACTTGGGACTCTGTGACGTAAAGTCATTTACAGATTGGATAACAGAAGCTCTGTCATCTTAACATGTGGCTTCTGAGGCTGTCTTGGACCTTGGCACTTTATAAACAGAGAGAGAATGGAAGGTCACATGGGAGGTATTAAAGAGATAAGACCTGAAGTGGTAAAAATCATTTCCGTTCACTTCCACATTCCATTAGCTTCTGAAGTTGTCTTGTATATTGGCATATAACAAACAGGAAAGGAGAAGGAAGAGAATAGGTCACATGGGAGGTGTCTATGAACCAAGACCAGAAGTGGTAAAAATAACTTTTATCTACTTTCACATTCCATTAGCCACGACTCAGGGACATGGCCCCATCTAACTTAGGTAGGCTGAGGAATATTGTTCCCGGGAGGAAAAAGAAGAGAATTTTATTGAACATGTAACAGTCTCTGCAGAGTAATTACTCAAGATCACCCATTCAGATGTACCCAATAGGATCTTTGAGTAACTAAAGTCAATATTAGAAACTGTTCGCTATTGCTCTGGTGGAATCAAGAGACCATTAGAGAGGTGGAGAGTATCCAGAGTTTACATATGGGATCTAGGCGGGTGGTTTCTGTGGCGGAATCTTTGTTAGGCCTCAATGTCCCTCTGAGCCTGAAGCCTGGTGGTTTAGCCTTCCTGTTGCTTCCTTACACTTTCTGTGAGATACTTGTGAGATTCCCTTCTCATAGTTTCGTTATCCAGAAAAGGTTTTATTATTTATATATCATCACCCTCTTTTCTGAATATTTTCTTCAACTTCTTGCTGTTGTGACAGAAATGTGGAAAATCTTGAAGGGCAGGACTTCTCTTTCAACCTCTTCAAGTAGTGGTTCTTTTTTGCCTGCCATGATGTCTTGTATCCTTGGCTCTGAACTGTGTACAGAAACCTTCAGAAAGTATCTCCTCCGAAGTGCTTGCTTCCAGACTATACTATGCTTACGCAATGTCTTTGTGGTCATCAGTCTCCCTAATTTATCAAATACTTTACTAGTTATCTCACCCTTTGCTGCCTCTATATTGGTACTCCTTCACGTGGTATCTACAGCATTCATAGTGATACTGCATGCAGCACCCTGGTCTCTCAGTTTCTTAGCCTCCTCACTTTACTGATACTTCCCCCACTTGTCTTCAACCATTTACTTCCTTTTTTTAAATAATACATTTTATTTAATCTAACATATTAAATATTATTCCAACATGTAATCAATGTAACAATACTTAACGAGGCCCTTTTTTTTAGTTAGACATTTATCATTTATACCCTTCACAAAGTAATAACCCCCCCTTCTCAAATCTACTACCCCTCTGACATCGCATACAGCCACTACATTTCCACAAGTTAGACAAAGACAGAAAAATACCATATGATCTCACTTACATGTGGAATCTAAAGACTAGCATAAATGAACGAACTAATCAGAAACAGTCTCAGAGACATAGAGGAAAAATTGAGGGTTGCTAGAAGGTGGCGGGGAGGGGATAAGGGAGAAGGTGAGGGGATTAGAAAGCACAATCGGTAACCACAAGATTGCCATGGGGATAAGAAAGTCGATTTGGGGAATATAATCAATAATGTTGTAAAGATTTTATAAGGTGTCCGATGGACACTTGTTATATTAGGGAGACCACCTCAGGGATGCTGTAGATGCCTGATCACTTCGCTGTACCCTGAAGCTGAAGCTGAACAATAATAAGTGTCACTTATATACAGCCACAAGAAGTGGAGTTCAACCATTTTCTTCTATGTTCATAACTTTATGTTGTCATTACCAAATGACCTTTGTTTCAAGCATCTCCTTGTTTAATCACTACCTTTTGTGTTTTCAACTCATTCCTATATCACCTTTACTTCAACAATTCTTCAACTCTTTTGGAGCTTCTAAACCATTGACCCTATTATTTTTTAACTGTCTATTACAATCCTCATGTTATTTTCTACCCTACCCAGTTTAGATCACATGGGTTATTACTATAATCACTTCTTTCCATTTACACCAATTTCTTTGTGTTCTCTTCCCCTTGGTCATTCTTGCTACGCAAAACAATACCTCCATTAAACTAAATTATGTGGTGACATCATACCTGCACGTAATTAGCTAAATATTACCAGAGAAAGTCTCACAATGATGCAGATTGTTACATGTAATTTGATTGTGCAAAGGAGCATTAAGCATTGTCGCAAAATCCATTACATTTTTAAACAAATTCATGTTTAATCTCTATTTTATATTCCTATCTTCTCAAACTATGAAACACCTCCTCAACTCTTCTTCAACTCAGCTAACAGCCTCTCTACCAATGTTAAAGAAAGTAAAATAGACAGGAGATAATTACTTTGTTGTTTCTCTATCAAACCTACCATTTTACATTCATCCGATTACAATGCTATGTCTAATGAAAGATTGTTTTTGACTGCAAGGAAAAAAAAAACTCCCTGAAACTGGTTTAAAAAAATAAGACAATATATTACTTCTCATAATTAGAATTATGAGGTTGAGGATCATATAGATCAATATTCAGTTGAAGATTAAAAGAAAAAACAAACAAACAATTAACTAACAGCTAGCTAGTTAGCTCTCTTTCTCTCTCTCTTCCCTGCTCCAGCTCTATCTTTCTCATTCATTGTTTTCACTCTCTTTTTCTTTCTTACTAGATTCTGTTTCCTGATGAATATTGTCTCATTAAAAAAAAAAAGTTTCTATGTGCTGTAGAAAATTTTTTGCATTCATTTCATTCCATCTTTGTAGTCATAGAAATTTTAAGAGAACAAACACGCAACACCACAGGCACGCACACACACAGATCTTATTCCTGATGTGTTGTTTAACCCTCCAAAAGATTCTGTTGGGTACTACATAACGTATATACCCCTTCTGAAACAATCAATATTCTAGTAATACTGAGTGACCTAGATTGAGAAATACATCCAACTTTTGGTCAGGGAGAATAAGGCACCATGACTGAAAAATCCACCTTTACTATATAGTGGTATGGGGAAAATTTTCCAAATAGTTACAAAAAGAAGGAAATTGAAAAGGATTGTTGGCAGCAAAATTACAATAGCTACTCATGTATATAGCATATTTTCATAACACACTTGGTTCATACTTTTCTATTCATTTCCTTCTCCTTACTAAATGAATAATTGAAGGAAAATGATATTGTCTTTTTGATGGTTAAACACTTACTATGTTAAATAAATGTAAAGTGACTCAATTAGTGAATAAATTATCTTAATTTTTCCTGAGAAAGGAAATGTACTATCAAAGATAACATCACACTGTTTTTTTTTAAACATGTATTATCCATCTTACACATTTTTGGAAGATGCATATTTTTTATTAAAAAGATGTTAAATATGTTTTCTAAAGAGTCAAAAGAAGAATGAAAGAAACACTATCACTAACTAATATGGTTTGGAGAAGAAAATATAATAGATCATGCTATTTTATTGTGTTAAGGCATGAAACACCACTTGATTACTAAGGATTACCATTGCCTGAATTTCCCATTCATTAGATTAACTTAATTTCCCATTAACTAGAAGAAATTGGGTTCCTGTTAATTACTTCTTTCATTTTTTAATCAAAAGACAATGTAAATCTTTAATAATGTATTATAATATATTATAGGTATATTTAATAGTAGAAATTACCTCAGTAGACTCATTCTTAGCAAAATGCAACAACAACAAAATGGTACTAAATCTATCCTGCTGCTCCTTTTGTAATTATTGGTACTGACATTCTCATATTATTGTACACATATATTTGCCAACCTTTTAGTCAAAAAAATATATTATGTGACATACTAAGTATATTATGACCTAGAAGTGTACTTTTTCCCCAGTGAGGGTTCATTTAAATGATTTTATTTTCACTATAGAGGGCTTTTATTTGGTTGTTTTTTTAAACTTAGCCTATGGTGTGGACACATTGGTGACCATAGTCCCTAAAGAGAGATAAAATGTGCTAGAGAAGAAATGAACACCTACTGGAGTTATTTTTGTTTTGACTAAAGAGGCACTTTGATATGCAGCTAGAAGGAGGAATGTGCAAGTGAAAGAATGTAGACAGTGATTAAAACCATGTTCTTTGCCTATGGGGTTTCTGTACAAGTTTTATCACTGTTTCTAGAGGTAAAACAAGAAGGTGTGTAACCTTTGTATCCCACTGCCACAGCATTAATCTCACCCAGAATGAAGACAGAGGGTCCCAGTGTGTGGTGTCCGTGGAGCAGATATGTTTGAATAGGCTGGAACTTGATATTATCACAAACACTGGCACTTGCCAAGTTCTACTTGAAATAATATCTAACCTTACAAATAGCTTAAATAGAACAAAATGCATACAACATCTGTTTTGAAATTATTTTAATGTTTATAAATTGAATGATCCACTTTCTAAATCAATTATCTTGTCCTTGTGAGTTAATGGGCTGTGGGTACTGATTTCTTTATGCTAAATTCCATTCTAAAGTGGTTCTCATAGCTTTTAGCGAGATGATGCTTCTCCAGAAAGTTTATCTCCCACAACATCCCATGGTACATGCTTGCTTAGAAATATTGTATGTGGTTTTGGCAAGTGTATGAACACCTAGTCTAGCATGTTTGTTAACTTGTTTGAAGGCGGTATTAGTAAGTTATCATTTAGCACATATGGAGGGGGAAGAAAAATAATTTTCTCTACTCTTCTAGGTTCTTGGCTGAAATCCCCCTGTAATAAAAGGCAGGTTAACAAGAGAAAAACAACAGAGGTTTAATAGCGTGTACCTTCTGTATAGATGGGAGATAACCAGGAAAAATGAGTAACTCCCTGAAATGGCCCAAGCCATTACCTTAAATCTGGAGTGTCCAAACTGCGGCCCGTGGGCCAACTGCGGCCTGCAACCCATTTTTAACTGGCCCGCAGCAAATTCCAAAAATATATTTAGTTTACTTAAATAAACCAGATGAGGCAATACATACTTCTCCTCGAGTGAGTGGCCCGGCTGTTTGTGTATTTTACCACATATGGCCCTTGGTAAAAAACGTTGAAAAAAGTTTGGACACCCCTGCCTTAAATAAAAGCTTCAGCTAAAGACAAAAGAAGATGTTGGGGGTGGGGGAGGCTGTTATGGGAGGTTTTCAGGCAAAGCACAGTAAAGAAAAGTAAGGTTGTTATGCAGATTTAAGTCTCTATCTTCTCCACTGATAAGAGTTTCTAGAGATTCAGTCACCTGCCTCTTCCTGGTTCAGCCAGGGAGACACCCTTCAAATTGAGATTTTC
Organism: Rhinolophus sinicus; assembly: GCF_036562045.2. Classification (NCBI taxonomy): domain Eukaryota; kingdom Metazoa; phylum Chordata; class Mammalia; order Chiroptera; family Rhinolophidae; genus Rhinolophus; species Rhinolophus sinicus. The sequence continues at coordinate 21,154,627 of NC_133752.1, forward strand.
CTTGTAAATGTACATGTTCCTTACAAAAGGGTAACTATTACTCGGTTTTCAGAGCTTCTTCTGTGCCTGCTGCTTCTTAAAAATAATCAGCCTAAAATAATCCTTCTGCCAAAGAAGCAGATTTTGGGTGGCCAGTTCTGCTCCCCTTCACATAGCTAAATGGTGATTGGGTGGAGAGGAGGAGCTTTTTAAAAAGAGCACATTTTGGTTTCCAAGTGCTTGTTTACAAAGTCTCATTTATTCCTCCTTGCTACTCTTTGCATATTATTATTATTATTATTTACCCCTTTTTATAGAAAAATAAATTAAAAAAACAAAAGTTAATGGAGAGCTTTAAGAAACTTAAAATAATTTACCTAATTAAAATAAAAGCAACTAAGTTTTGTAAGAACTGAAATATGATCCAAAATCTATGGTGAGATCAAAGTCCATCAAATAAAAAATACTCATAAAGGATCTGGATATCAAAAGGACATCAAGATGTGTCCTTTCTTCAATTTTGTAGTTCCTTCTTCTTCATTTAATACACTGCTGACCACTTCAGAGTCCAATAATACTCATTTTGATGCCTACTCTACTGGTTGCGTGGTGATAATGTTCTGAGCTCTGTATAGGACACAAAGAAAGCAAAGTTAACTACATACAGTGGTCTCCCCTTATCCGTGGGTTGCTTTCCACAGTTTCAGTTACCCCTGGTCAACTGCGCTACAAAATAGTAAATGGAAATTCCAGAAATTAACAATTCATATATTTTAAAATGCTTGCCACTCTGAGTAGCGTGGTGAAATCTAAGCCATCCTGTTTTGTACCGCCTGGAATGTGAACCATCCCTTTGTTGAGTGTATCCATGCTATATACACTTCCTGCCTTTTAGTCCTTTAGTAGCTGTCCCATTATCAGATTGACTGTCCTGATATCACAGTGCTTGTATTCAGGTTACCCTTATTTTACTTAATAATGTCCTAAAGTCATTCACATAATTTATATTACAGTATATTGTTATAAATTATTCCATTTTTAAATTATTAATCTCTTACTGTGCCTAATTTATAAATTAAACATTATCATAAGTGTGTGTGTGTAGGAAAAAATATAGTTTATATATGGTTTGATAGTATCTGCAGTTTCAGGCATCGCTGATGGCGAAGGGGGCACTACTGTGGAATTATTTTATTTGTAGGTTTTGGTGAAGGCATCCCAATGACCCCATCGAATTAGCAGGAATAGAGAAGGCACTGCTGCAGCTGCCAAGAGGGGCTACTAATTCAGGTATTTCATCTGGTGACTCAGATATCTAGACTACTATGACCTTGTGTGTGACAAAAGTATGTCCTTCATGATTACTAGTGCAGAGGAAGAAGATTCTGGAGTATGACTTCTGTTTTCATTTCATTGTTTAGAACTATTACATAGTCTGAAGTAGCTACAATCAGGTTGGGAAATGTGGGAGAACATATAGATGTTCAGTAAAGTAGAAAATATTTTGGCCCCACCAGCCATGTGGCAGGGAAATATTTATCTGATGAATAGTGCAACTACTGGATCAAGAGTAGTTGCAATTTAATTTTCTGTACTTTAAGTAACTAGAGTTTTATTTTTTTAAGTAATATTAGTTAAAACCTTTATATAGAGAGTACTCTGAATGAATAAATAAATATTTGCATATTTAAATAAGTATAAATAGCTATTTGAGTATTTAAAATTTAGTGTTCTCACTTATTTTTAGTTTCTGGAAGGAGAAGCCATATTCTATATAATCATTAAAATGGTTTACTTTATATTTTAAATATCTCTACTGTTATGCATTTTTTTAATTGATACTTGTGTTGTATAATATTCAGGTTTGATTAGACTATCTGATATTTTACTTCAGTTAAGTTACACATTTGATTTTTTTCAACAGATATTGACTAATAGGTAGATGTTTTATTTAATTATGCAAAGTAATTTTAATATATATTATATTACTGCTTGACTTACATTTGCATGTATGAGCTTTTGAGTTTTTCAAAGTTTGAATAGAATTATTTTTTTTTCCAAATAAAAGTAATAGTTAGAGCTGTAGATAATGGATATTCTAAGATCAGAAATCTCCTTTCAGTGTAGTTTTCAATAGTGTATGAAGATAATCCAATAGAGACATTTTTCTGATTCTTGATTGACCTAGCAGCAGTTAATTTGTTACACATAGTGGGAAGGGAAAGAGAAATAAGAGGAGAAAATCAACGTGTGTTTTAAATAGTGTCTCAGATACTACATAAAAATAATACCAAGGCAAAAAAACATAGATAAACTACTGAAAGGTAATCAAATTCTTCGATATTAGTTTACTTTAAAGAAAACAAACAATTCACTTAAAATTGAAGAAACAATGTGCTATTTCAATTATTCTGAGGGAATAACTTATTCTATCAATTCATGAGATTTTATGCGTTCTGAATGATTGTAGCAAAATTTGTATACATATATATGTCTATATACAACATTTTTATTATATACATAATGAGGACAGTAGTGAAATACCATTTATTGAAAGCTTACCATATGCCAATTATTTTTTTTAATAGTTATGAATTGCAGCATTTAATCTTTAAAACAATCTCATGGGGCATATTATCACCATCTTTTGCTTTTAAGGAAATAAAGGCATGGAGATCAAATAATGGTATGGTGATATTTGAAACTATTAATGTGATCTATGTTAATCTAAAAACAAAAAGCCAAAGTGAGAGGTGAGAAGTGTTTATTTGCCATAAAAAAGAATTTCAATTCTGGGAAGCACTGGTTCAAGTAGAAACCCAAATAGTGCTCTGATTATGGGGTGAAGGCTATGGGTTTTCATGAGAAAGGGAAGGGAAATAATTACAAGAATAGAAGGAAGGAACTTCTATTGGTGCTAATAAGCTAAGTTTTCCTTTAGCTATACATGATGGTGGTAATTCTAAGGAATGTCCTTAATTTTCAGTCCTCATAATCAGGATAGCTGCTTTCCTGTTAGATTTACATGCAGTTATTTTGAATACAATGTTTGTGTGGCCCAGTCTGAAGGTTATTTTGCCCAGTTCAAACAATCCAAAGGTTTAAGGAACAAGATGGAAAAGGCCTTTCCTTTGGGATGGCTGCCTCAACTCCGTTTTGAAATGACTCTGTTTATATCAATTTTCTCATCGATATTTCATCAGTCACATATAATATTTTTTTGCAGTTTTCCACTGTTAGGGCTAAACCTTGAGCTTATCACTTCAGGCAAAGACAAGGTAATTGCATCCAGAATAAATTGCCTTATCATCTTTGAGACTTAAAGTTATTATTTCTTTTTCCTTTCTTTTTTCTTTTTTTTGTCTATATTGAGACAATGTGTTAGAAAACTAGTCTTTTGTAGAGAAATAAAGTGATTTTAGGTTTTGTTTTTGTTTTCTTTTTTTATAAACTCCAATTTGTTTTTCACTTACTTGATTTAAATCAGATATCAACTAGAAATGACAGGTAGACAGAATTCAGATTTTGACCCAAGATTAAGTTCCCATTTGAAACAAAAATAAGCAGAAGAGCATCCAGATAGAAAGAGAAAGGATGAAAGGAAGGCTGATGTCATTAGATTATTGCAAATTTTGACTTCTCACCACTTCCAACATTTTGGGATCAGTGGTTTAGTGAGTGTCCTTTTAAAGAGTTTGGAATAATATGCAGTCTTGTGTTGATCATTTCACCCCACGTAAAACCTCAGGAAAGAAGAAGGAAGGAAGGAGGGAAGGAAGGAAGAAAGGGAAGGAAAAAGATGGTAGATAAAAAGAAAGTAAGAAAAAATGAGATCAATCATCTTTGAAATCTTTTCTTTTTCCTGGGACCAAGCTCTGGATTAATAATTGGTTTTCAACCCTAGGTACACATTAGAATCATCTGGAGAGATTTTTACAAAGACAGCTCAGGACCCATCTGTAGAGACCAATGATTTCAGTCCATTAAAACTAATTCAGCTATTTCAGTTTACAATGTAGTTTCTTTTGGAAGTTTAGTTTCAGCCAACATTTAAACTAAATCAATTCAAATTTAAACTTGATATCAAGACTGTTCTCAAAAAAAAAAAAAAAAAAAAGACTGTTCTCCTATTTAAAACGTCTTTACATTTTCCTCATTCTCCTTTTTCTTCCACTATCCATGCTCTCAGGATGGCTCTGGATATGGAGAATAAATTGGTATAACTTCAATGATTTGATAGGAGAAAAGTCATTGTGCTTTCTGTTCCCTCAATCTTGCCAATTTCTTCTGGCATGATTAACTCACTTTGTCATTGTGCATTTGCTGGTATCCCCTGTGCATCTGCTTCGAATGAAATCCCTCTTTCATTGTCTTGGCTATAAATGTTTCATCTCTCTAACTTGGCCTCTGGTTATGAGATCTACCTACTTTGAATTATACTCACCTTGAACTCTTCTCTGTATGACTTATACCATCCAGCTCTCTGCAACTATCACCAGGGCATGTGGGAAATTGGATCTCTTCCATACAATATTCACCTATAGGTTACCTCCTGCCCTCCATCAGACTAACACACTCACCATGCCATTTATACTCATGTTCCATATGGACTGTGGCATCATTAAGAGAAGGAATGACTTCTACAGACCTACACGATAGCTTGCTCACTGATAGGCAGAATACAGCTAAAATTGAAAATAATTGCATCAAATATCAAAAGTTGTATCATGTCACATAGTTTTATACTTATTCAATTCATTGATGTGTTGTGGGGTTATATGTTTCTATCTATATATCTATATCTAGATATATAGATATATGGATATATATGTGTTAATATGTCCTCAGCCTGTGAGTATAAAATATTTGGATACAGACTGGCTTACATCTTTTTTTTTTTTTTTTTTTTTCTGGTTAGATATCAACCTATGCCTTAAGGCCTAGATTAGGTATACCTTTCAAAGGTGTAAAACGAAAATTCAATAAGGCAGTGTATATTGCTAGGTAGGTGGGGTCTCTAGAGAGTCAAGGACAGATCTGCTGATGAGTCAATTTAATCACAGAATTTACACAAGAAGCTCTCCTGCTCTGGAGTTTACCCACCTACCAGGGGTTCTCTATTCATTCCAGCAGAATGTTAGTCCTTAAAGGAAGCCAGAAAGGAAGGTCCTCCTTCCTTCATTCTTAATTTTTCACCCCATCTATAATTCATCCCCTTCAATTCAGGAAAACAAAACAAAACAAAAAAACAAAAAGACAAAATTGATCACTTTCTTGTTAGGTGGCAAATACATTGCATTCTCCATTTTATGGCTTTCATTAAAAACTCAATTCTCTCTCTCTCTCTCTCTCTCTCTCTCTCTCTCTCTCTCTCTCTCTCTCATTTATCTTTTTATCTCTCAGACACAAATTGATCCATACCGCTTCAAATTCCGAATTCTTGCAAATCAAATAGTGCTTCAGTTTTAGGCTATTTTGCTTGCTGTGAGTTAAAAAAATAAAACCAAAAAAAATCACTCAGAATTTCATTTAACTTATTTAATTCCAGGCTGTATCTGTTCTTTTTAGAAAGTAATAAATAACAATAATCTAGTAGATGGGAGTCATGGGACAGTAGATACAAAGAAAGAAAGCTCAAGACTTAAAATTTCCAAATGTTATTCCTCACAGATGCAAAAGACAGAAAAAGTAAATATTTGGAAAAAATAGCAAGGGTTCAATAATTTTAGCTAGTATTATTTCTACTAGGTTTCAACCTCCCTTTATTTTATGTGCATACTGATCAAACTCCTCAATAATTACCATTAATCTACCATCTTCACTTGACTGTAATTTTTGTTCTCTGGGATTTACACCTGCCTCACTGATGACCTGTTGCAGTCTACTAGGTTTATGTATTAATTGGTTTCCAGAATATGGAATTCATCCTGTCTTATCTGAACCATGTTTCTGATAACAACGAGGACCCCACATATGAGATCTAACAATTAAGTTTGTGAACTTGTTACAATGCCATTGCTAATCTTTTTTGATATCAGAAGGATTATTCATTATGAATTTGTACCAACTGGACAAACAGTTAACCAAATTTATTATTTGGAAGTGCTTAAAAGGCTAGATGAAGAAGCTAGACAATCTGAATTTTTTGCCAACAATTCATGGCTCTTGCATCATGACGATGCACCAGCTCACACGGTACTGTCCGTGAGGGAGTTTTTAGCCAGTAAACAAATAACTGTTTTGGAAAACCTTCCCTACTCAGCTGATCTGGCCCCCAATGACTTCTTTCTTTACCGGAAGATAAAGGAAATATTGAAAGGAAGACATTTGGATGACATTCAGGACATCAAGGGTAATACAAAGACAGCTCTGATGGCCATTCCAGAAAAAGAGTTCCAAAATTGCTTTGAAGGGTGGACTAAGTGCTGGCTTCAGTGCACAGCTTTCCAAGGGTTCTACTTCAAAGGTGACTGTAGTGATATTCAGCAATGAGGTATGTAGCATTTTTTTCTAGGATGAGTTTGCGAACTGAATTGTTTGACCTCGTACTGGACTGAAATTTGTTTTGAAGAATCACATTATTGTAAATATTAGATATGAAAGAAACAAAAGGAGGTTTAAGAAATATTTTCATGGACTCAGACTTTAATTCATTTTTAAAATATTTATTGACTACCTATTATGTATTACACTGAGTTCCTACTTCTGGGATATGGTATAGAATGGGAGAGAAAAAATCTTTTCCCGTATGCCATCATTCTAGTAAGGCAGACAGGAACCAAGAAGGTTAAAATGGATAATTCCAGATAATTACAAAGGATATATATAATGAATCAAGATATTTGGATAGAGAATGACCACAGTATTTCTGAGAAAGTGGTTATTAGAATCATGTTGTTATTAAATTATAAATTCTAAGTAATGATAATGAGGGTGATGGTAAGATTTTAATCCCTACTGGTTTTAAATTATAAGGAACTTGAGAAGTCATTATTTTAGGAGAAAATAGTTACAAGATTCATTTTATAATATTTTTTAGAGTGTGTTAATTCAGAAACCTAGCATGGCCACCATGAATTTCCTGTTCAGAAAACAATATTACAAATTGCCTCAAATTAGAAGATCATGCTTTAATCAAACACTAGAAGATTATTCACCAGTTAGTTTCCTTGGAGATTATTAGTCGACTAGGTCTCCCATAACAAAACATTGTAGACTGAGTAGCTTATATATTTTCTCACAGTAATTTGTTCTCTCACAATGCTGGAGGCCAGAAATCCAAGGTGGACTGTGATATTGTGGTTGAGAACAAATGATGACCAAACACGTATTTCTCATATATATATTTTGACCAAATATGTATTTCTCTGTATATTTGGTGGTTGTCCCTTTTCTGGCACAGAGCTCCTTAAAGCATTTGGAATTTCTTAAATGATGAGAGTCATAAAGTTATCTTCTGTTATGTTAGCCAGGTGACTTTTGATTGGAGCCTAAGGATGAGGGCTGGGTGCTAGGAGAAGCAACTCTGTGATTGGAAGGTTGGAACTTTCACAGCACGCTCACCTCTGAGAAGGGGAGAGGGGCTGGAAGGTGAATCAATTAATCACACCTATGTGATGAAGCCTCCATAAAAATCCAACAGTATGGGTTCGCAGAGCTTCTGGGTTGGTGAACACATGGAGATTTGGGGAGTGATGCACCCAGAAAGGGCATGGAAGCTCCTAGCTTCTTATGCCTTGCCCGACATATCTCTTCCATCTGGCTATTCTTAGTTATATCCTTTTTATAATAAACTGGTATTCTAGTGAATTCTGTGATCTTTTCTAGCAAATTAATCAAACCCAAGGAAGGGGTTGTTAGAAGCTCTGATCTATAGTGGGCCAGTAGGAAGCCCAGGTAACAAACTGGACTTGTGTCTAAATGGTGGGGATTCGGCAGTTTTGTGGGACTGAGACCTTAACCTGTGGAATCTGATGTTATCTCTGGGTAGTTAGTGTCAGACTTAAGTTGAATTGTAGGATACCCAGCTGGTAAGGGGGAATTGTTTGGTGGTGTGGGACAACCCCCAACCCCTCCCCCCCAACCATAGACACACATTGGGAATTGGGTACAGAGTCATTAGTGCTAGCATGGTGATTTCTGGTGAGACCTCTTACCTTGGCTTGCTTGCAAATGATATCTTCTCATAGTATCCTCACATGACTTATTCTCTGAAAACCCATACATACAGAGAGAATGAAAGAGAGGTCTCTGTGTCTGGTGTCACATCTTATAAGGACAACCAATTCTATTGGTCTAGGACCTTACTCTTCAGTCTTAATTGAACTTGAATTCTGCCTTAAAGGCTCTATCTCTAAAAAGTTACACTAGGACTTAGAGCTTCAACGTATGAATTGGGGTGTGGGATACAAGTCAATCTGTTGCAGAGACCATCTCACCTCATCATTTACAGAATTCTTTGGGAGCTCTTTAAGTCAAACATTATGGTGGATCTTTATTCCAACACAATTTCATGATCAATTAAATAAACAAGGGACCTTCTATTCAAATCCAAATTGTCATACTATTTTAACTGGATTTACTAAAATTGTTATATAACTTTAAGGTATATTTTATCATTTATCTTTAAAAGGAACACTGTATTAGTTTTCTACTCCTGCTGTTACAACAAATGACCACAAATTCAGTGGCTGAAAAAAACACGTATTTATTATTTTACAGTTCTGGAGGTCAGAAATCCGAAATGGGTCTATGAGCTAAAAAATCAAGATGCTGGCAGAGTTGTTCCTTCTGAGTACTCTAGGGAAGGATCTGATTCCTGACCATTCCCTGTTTTTAGAGGCTTTGTATTGTGGTCCCTTCATCAGTATCTCAATATTTGATCTTCCTCCCTTTCTCCCTCTCTTTCTCTCTCTCTCACTCTCACCTTTAATTCCATTATCACACATCTTCTGACTGATTTGCAAGGATCCTTATAATCTGGAGCATCTAGAGTAATTTCCCATTTCAATATCCTTAATTCCATCACATTTGTAAATTCTCGTTTTCCATGTAAGGAAATATATTCCACAGGTTATGGAAATTAAGGTGTGGACATCTTTATGGAGCCATCCTTCTCTCTGCCACATTGTTTACACTGCTTCCTATCAAATGTTGCTACTTTAAGAAATATATACACTTTTAAAATTATTTTGGCCATTGAAATTCCATAAACATTTGTTAAATTACTAAATCTACCAAAATATCTGACTTACTATGGATATTTTCTCTTTCAAAGTTTGAGAGGTAAAAACTGAGGTAATTTTACCTTCTATAACTATTGAGATAAATGTTGGATAACTCATAACAAGTAACCAGAAACTCAAATTTAAAACATGTTCCTTAATAAGTTAGACGATTCAAACCATACATTCAGCAGATAATTGACAGATTCTCCAATTCACTTTTGTGATAGGAAGTTACATTTCTGTTATATGATTGTGCCAGAGATGGCCTGTTTCTTGGCCCCTAGGTTGTTTATTCTTTACCGCATATTAAGGCCCATTACCTCCAAAGCCTAACAAACTCAAATTTTATACACCTAATTGTTTTAATACAGCCAAAATGAGAAGCTGCTTGCTTTACGTATCCCATAAAACCTTACCCAGGAGCTCTTATCCATTGATAAGTTAGGGCCTTGTAGTTTTAAGGCCTCAAGTCCCTGCAACCCTTTAGTCCTGGCCCTTCAGAGTCCTCTGACCCAGAGATTCCCATGCTGCTGCGATTCATCACCTGTGCAGGTTAGCACTAGCTCCTCTTGGAGATGTCTTTCCCTCTTCTCCTTCTGGATGGTGGCCCCTTGCCTTAGCCTCTGGACAATGTCACACTGTGAGGGACTTCACCTTTCATGTAGCCTGGTCCAAGAGCCACACAATAAAGCTCATGTGTGTCACTGCCTCTCATGGTCGTATCTTCCATGACCAGCCTTGCTAAAAGATAAACTAAGGCATATAAAAATTTTAAGAGTTTATTTGAGCAGAAATTTATTGGTATGGGGCAGTGCCAAATCAGAAGTGGTTAGGTATGACCTCCATACAAGAGCCAGGGGAAAGACTGACTTAGAGAAGGGGAGGAAGCAAAGAAAAGAAATTGATTGATTTTGCCTTAAAGCCTAGTTAGTTGACTGTGATTGGTTGTCCTTAGGTTTTGATTTTTGATTTCCTAACCTTGAGGCATTGACAGGCTTAGGTTGTGGTTTACTGATGTGGGCCACAAGCCTTAGAACCACTTCAGTCTAATGGCCTCCTTGTTTAATTAATTTAACAGCCCCAAATCCCTCAAACTCCCTACAATTTCCCATCTCAACAACCAGAAACGCTTGAATGTCAGATTCTTCTGCACTGTGTCTGTCATTATTAAATTATCTGGTACGGAATTGGAACCACCTACTTACATAAATATAGTTACACTACTGAGAGGTGTTATTAACATGTATGTATTTATAATATTGATATTTACCATTAAATGAATTTTACCAAAGGCCGGCCACTTTATAAGACAGTTTGCAAAATCACAATTTAATTTTCGTGATAATTAAACAAGCTATTATTTCTATTTTACATATAACAAAATGAGCTTTAGAAAGTTAAAGTTGCTTCAAACAAGATAAAATATTAAACTAGGCTGATATGATAAAATTTGTTTAGCATTTTTTTCTTCTCTCCTATGTTTATCCTGTGTTGGTTATTGTATTTGTAATACATTTTGGGTTTATACTATTTCACTAATTTGAGATGTATCTTGCCATTTTTAATTATCCATATTAGTACCTAATGGTTTCTCCTTTACTTATGATATAAAAAAAAATCCTTGAAAACATTTCATTGACCTTGCAGAAAATAACCATCAGTTTTGTTTTTGTCTTTATATTCTATTGAATATAGTCTCCACAAATAATCCCCCTTAAATTGGCTTTCAGTTAATCAAATTCTCCATGATTATAAATATAAATTATGTACACATCTGGAATGAATAATAAATAAATGTGTTGCAACAAATTGTTATGCAAATATCCTAATAGGATATACCTCCCTGACATTTATACTAGGAATGCACTGAAGACATTTTAATATTTTTATTGACGTAACTAAGTCACTTACTTGCTAGACAAAGTTATCAATGGAATATGTCTTTTTGTCACTGTAGGTGAAAACTAGTAGAGCCAAATAACCAGAAATTTATGGCCTTGCTAACTGGGAGATCAGTGGAGAGTGAAGTGCATCTGAAAATAATAGTCATTTGGTCCTTGGAAAAGCTAATGGAATGTGGTTCTTGAAAAGTCCAGAAAAAAATTTTATAAGTACGCAGGAAAAATTTGGTCCTAAGTGGTTGAACCATACTTAACTAAAATCCTAGTAAGACTGAGATAGATACCAGAATGAAAAAGCTATCACATGGATTAGAATATTTGTGTCACCTAATGCTAAGGGAGAAGAGCTACATAATTAATAAGAAACAGTGTTTTTGATGTTTCATGAAAATTCAAAAATACAGAGATAGGTAATACTAAAAAAAAAAAAAAAGGATGATAAATACTTCTTGGAAAGCAGGTTTTATGGTAATTAAAAACTACATATTGAGCAAAAGGTTAAAATAAGGGGAAGTGGATGTGCTGAACGTTCAATAGCATCAGATTAAGTTAGCTAGCTGTAGCAATCTGATGGTATGTACTCTCTTGTCAGTAGTGGGAAACAGTATTTAGTAAGTCCTGTGATTTATATTCAGCTGCGTCCTTATGATTACCTCGGCATTAGAATGAGAAATATGTAAGTTCCCACAGGTAATACATTTAATAAATCCACTCTCTTAGCTGAATGGCTAAATTAAATACTGAACTCAAGTGTCTCTGACTTTTTTCATGATTTCCCCTTTTGATAAAATAAATCCTTCAGTTATATATTTAGCATTTTCAATGGGGTCCTACTGCCCAGGGAATTTCTTCCTTTCTTTGGATTGATACTAAAATTTGATTCTGAAAGGGCAACATTATCTTCCTCATTTTCTAGCTATAAGAGTAACTTGCCAGTCCCCCTTCTGCAATGCTAACCAAACCTATGCTGTGATTCAGTAAACTGACAGTTTTCATGTAATTAATCACCTAGTGAGTGGTGGAGTTGGGAATCTCCAACTCATAGACAATTCATGTCACTTATTAAGGGTTGCCTTGGTAGACTTAAATGAATCATATTTATCTATTTTTTTTTAAAATCTCCCTCCTTGGGTCATAAGCTTCTTGCCACTACACACTTTAGTATTTCCCAGAGTACCTAGCACCACATTATGCCCTGAATATAAACTCAATAAATGGTTGCAGAACTGAATTGCAAATCAACTGAACAATTGCTAACCATTACCAAAAATGTAGATGGAGAGAAAGGCATATGTTCTTTTGCATATTTGGATATTTCATAAAAGCGGAGATAAAATATTGTTCCAAGTTCAATGTAGGCATGGTAGATCAGAATTCAGATTATATGGATAAGGTCTATATTCTATCTTGCTACTAAGAAGGGCAAATGCCTATTACTTAAAGTTTCAGGGTATGTACAGCTTCCAAACTTGAATCTATAAAATGTCCTAGAAATATATTTATTTCTAGAACATATTGAGAGTAGTATCTGTTTCCATGAAGAGTCTTATTTCAGGTTTCCCATGTTTGTATGAAATTGGTTTGTAAAACACATGAAACTGAATACAAAAAAGATTGCAATAGACATACTCTTTTTCATAGAAATTTTTCTTTGCGATTATTGAGGGTAAGTTAGCATTAAAACATTGAGAATGAAGAAGAGGACAAAGATTGAAGGTGAAAAACTTTTTGATTATGTTAACCATCAAGAGATCTGCAGAGTGAGAAATATGATAAATGACTGCTACCCAGTTTTATCCACAGTTGACCTTTTTTATGTGATACGAGAAAATCTGGAAGAAGCTGACTCCCAAAAAGTACAGCTCACTGCTAGAAAATCTGAATTTCATTTCCTGAAATGTCATTGGAATAAAGCATATCTTCATTGTTAAAGGATTTCTCATTGTCGCTGGACAAACGTGCAAGTGTGTGACATTCAGCAAAATAACCTCTGATGTTTCAGATCTGGTTTCAGAAACCACTACATCCAACAGTGGGAAAGGGGAATTGTATCATCTTATTGGCTCTAAGTGGCAAACCCCGAGAATCTTGTTCCCCAGGGGGATCACGTCACTGAAGCTAACTACCATGGCCACAGAAAATTTAATAAAAGACTGAACTCCAGCAATAGGTTCTCAAGGTGAGGTGGTGCTGCAGTTTTATTACTCTAACTGTGCCTGCATAATAAAACTATTACGGAGCCACAGTAAATGCTGTAAATCATATATTTTCACCAATAAAACTTCATAATGAACTGAGTATAACTATCAGTAAAACACACGAATAACAAAACTATTCAAATACATGCTGCACATTAATGAAGATGGAAGGCAATTCTTGACTTTTCCGGGATGCAACTTATAGTGTTGTTGCCAGCAGCCAAAACCCAGCGATGAACCGTAACAGATAAAAAATGGAGGGCTGGAATGCCTTGAAATCTCATTTTTGGAACTATATGGCTAACTTGGAGCAAATCTTACATTAGTTTTTTTCAGAAATTAGGATTTATCAAATTTCTTTTTGTTATTATTAGTGTTGTCAGAAGTCTTTGGAACAGGTGCAGTTTCTTGCCTATCCAGTATGTAGCTATGTCCTCTATGATTTCTTGTATATGGAACTCTGTATTTTTTGAAGCTTCTAGCTCAATGGATGCCAGACCCTGTTCTTTTAGGGGCAAATCCTGATGCACATATTCTAATCATATTTCTCTTTCCAGTGATTGGTTTAGGGGTCTGCATGGAATCAGATTTAGTCAATGCCATGTGCAGTTCTTCCCTGGATGGCTGGTCTGAATATGTGGCCTTGAGTTAAACAGACACACAGTCCTTGTGAGCCATGAATGGAACTTCATAACCATGAATGGAACTCATTTTTGGATGAAGCCAACATATGGAGTTGCCATAAAGACAAACTGAAAGAACTGCAGTTAATACTTGATAATACTAGTAACTAACTAGTAATTAACTAAGCTCTGACCTTCTTTTAATGTAAAATACTATGTTTTCTCAATGTTTAAATTAGTTAAGTCTCGGTTTGCTGTTAGTTGCAAGCAAAATCGGCATCATTTATAGATATAAGATTTTCAGGGGGAAATCACAATCTATAGAAAATGCTAATTTCAAAGACAATTATTTAAAAATTGTCAGTGGAATCTGTGATAATCTTATATTAAAAAGTAAATAGAAAACAGGGATACCAAGGCCTACACTGGTTATATGGACAAACAGATTAAACTATATGGATCCCACATTGTTTTCTATAGGAAGTATCTTTTTAGCACACATTGTTCACATTTTCATGAATTCTTAATAGCTTTTAAACTTGTAGAAAATCAGAAAAATGGCATAGAGTCTTGAAAAAATAAATACCAGAACATTTTAAAATAGAATTTTGAGATACATATATTTTCTTTTCCGTTTTCACATATCATTGTTGGCATTATTACCTAAATTCTTAATTTTAATGAGTTAAATGAAAGGATTATCTTGAGTTTCACAGAAATTTTGCCCAAATTATGATATTATAGTGGTGGGTCATTTTCTCTTACCTATGTACATTTTCAGAGCAACAAACTTGTACAATTTTGACAAGTAAATTACCAACAGCTATAGCACAGTTATATTTGTATTCATGCATAGGGATATTGATAACAATAGGCCCAAAAGTCAGACATTGCCTAATTATGAAATTTCTCAGAGTAATAACATGAAGTTGTCAGTTGAAGTCACAGCCTTTGTAATCAGGAAATTGCATAGGGCATGACCCAAGACAAATTCATTTTCCTTTAGCCTATGATTTTCAAATATCATGTTCAGTGAAAATATAAAAAAGTGACAAAGATATCAGAAAAGAAAATATGTATACATACTTCTAGATGAATAGTTTATAAGATTAATTCAGAAGTTTATTTTTAAATTTCTGATTAGATGTTTTCCATTGATCTTATTATGCCACGACGATGCCTAGTCCATAGACCTAAAATAATATATTTGATATTTATATAAATAATATATTTAGTAGTCTTAATATTTCTACTTTGAAACTATATAATGGCAAAGAAGTGATAGACTTAATTTATTAATACAATAATTAATTATTGAGTATCCTATCTATATATCTATTATGTATCTATTTCTATCATTCTATCAATCTATCATCTATCATCTATCTATCTATCTATCATCTCTCTCTCTCTCTCTCCCTCCCTCCCTCCCTCTCTCTCATCTCAGATACTATGGTAAAGGATGAGGACCTAAATATATACTTTCAAAACATGTGAAAGGACTTACGGTGATAGCAAATAAACAAGGAAACAAAAAAAAATAAAAGCATTACACAATATGATAATCACTATAAACAAACCTTAGTGTCATTTACAATGTAAAGGGATTGTGAGTTAGAGAGGGCAATGCATTTTGATAGGTTTTGCCAAGAAGGCCCAGGTATAGAAATGTGATTTCTGAGACTCAAATGATAAAAAGGAGATGATCATGCAGGAGCAGAGTAATTGATCTAGGATGTGAAAATAGCACATCCAAAGGCCTTGAAGCTGGAAGGACTTGGTCCATTTGAACATAAAGGAGTCCAGTATAGATGGATCACAGTTCTTATACCTATATTGAATTAATCTCTCTCTTTCTCCCTGCCTGTCTCCTTCATGCTCTTTCTTTCATTACAGAAATAAATGAAAGCCATACCAGTCTGATTTTTATAATAATTGTATGGTTGAGGTGTCACGTTTAAATGAGAAGAGTGAATAGAATGGGGCCAAGAGCATTTATCTCCTTGAATTTCAAAATGAATGATCCCCCCCCTTTTTTAAAAATCTGAATGCCTTCCTTATGTCTGCCTTCCAATGAATCTTGCCGCAATGTTTAAATTTATAACCTGAACTATGTTTTTCCCTACCAGCCATTGCCCAGGATTTTTTCAAGTTCCTGCCTTGAGGAAGGGAGAGTCTTTTTAATTATGGTATAGATTTGACCACAAAAGGAGATGCAGACAAGAATTTACCTGTCACAGTAAACAAATAGTATTTGGCACTGCTGTCTTTATGATTTCAAAAAGAGTGTTAAATGCATAGATTAGTGATGAGGAGATAAGCCATGCAAAATGTAGAAGAGCTTTACAGACACAGGAGGAAATTTATGCAAGGAACCTGAGGCAGTGGATAGTTTAGCATATTTGAGGACATAAAAGACCAGGCAGAACTAGAGCCAGAACAAAACTCAAGTTGGAGAGAAAGGAAAAGCAATGCATAAAACACGATTTATGAGGTCCTCTAGCAGATACTGTGAGATTAGACAGCCTTTGACTCTCCCTGCAACGACACACTTGTTTGACTTTTCCCAATTCCGTCTCGCTTCTCCCATACCCTTACTAATATTTCCTGGAGACTTTTCCCTAATAAACTATTTACACCTGAATATTTGGCTCAAAGTAAAAACAAACAAAGGAAACAAAACAAAACAACAACAAAAAACAAACAAAACAAACAAAAAAACTAGTCCTCTAGTTTTAGGAGACTACCAAGTCAAGCTCCCAGCCCACTGTATAAACAATTATAAACAATGGTGCAATATTGTTTTTGAGATACTATTATTAAGTATCAGAGAACATTGCATGGTTAATAAATCATAGACTTCTTAACAAGAAGTCCATAGTGAGCTGGCTAAAAGACATAGTCATACAGTTTTATAGCTGAGAGAAGCAACTTTGAAATCATTGAACGCAACCTTCTCATTCTACCAATAAACTGAGGCTTGAGCAATTTGGGAATTCCTATCAAGAGCTTGTCAGAAAGGTCACATTTTATGACCTGTAATTCCCTTTTTATGGAATAGAGCCTAAGTGAGTAGTCATAAACTCAAAGATTTATGTATGGTGATTTTCATCTGACTATTATATATAATAGTAAAAAATTTGGAAGCCATCTAAACGTCCAAAATATAAGAGAGTATAAATACATTACAGAATATGTGTTAGCATATTTATTCATATAATAAAAAGCATACTCTAAAAGAATATTTAAGAGCTGTGAAAAGGCTCACAGGTTTAAGAGGAAGAAAAGGATGTAAGCAGGCACATTCATTAGAAAAAAAGAATGGAGGGAATACATCAAAATATTAATAGTAGTTATCTCTGGGTGGGTGATTTATATTTTCTTTTTATACCATTATTCATTTTCAAAACTTTCCAGAGTAAGCATACATTACTTTTATCAGCATTTATTATTATTTTTTTAAACAAGAATATAAATCGAGTCTTACAGAATTAAAATGGTATGTTCCAAGGTCAAACAGATGCATCACTGCAGAGTTAGAAATCCAGGTTTCTTAATATTGGTCTCTACCCTCTCATAAGTTAATTTTATGAAAGTGGGTCAGAGAAGGTCATACAGGAAATATTTGATTCACCGTTATTTAGTAACTTCATGGCATAGGTGGGGTTAGTGTTAGGGATCTAATCTTTTAGTTTCTCCCTTTCTGCTTTCCTCCACCTTTCCTTTCTTTTGCATTTGCCTCCTGTCTTATTTCTTGCTTCAGTTCCTTCCACCAGTTTTATTTAGGAAGCTGTTTTGTGCAGCTTAACCTTTTTTTTTTTTTTTAAAGAGATGCCACTAGTAATTTTTCCACCTAATTGGTTACTTGTGGCCATTTTAGAAAATACATAGAACTTCTTTTCTTCTTGAAATCATAGCTTCAAGAGCCCATCTTACCAAAGAAAGTGTCCATTCCTTTGTATAAGGACGAACACTCTGGTTGCCTCTGCCAAAATATTTTTCAAAGTACTCCCTAGGAAAGAGGTAGATACAGTATTTTCAAAGGGCTCAAGAAGCTAATGGAAAGATATTACAACTTTTTTTTTTAAGTATTATGATTGTTTCCACCAACTTTTCACCTAACATTTATGGACATCAGAGTAAAGGTACAACTAGAGGCCCACTAGTATATGTCGTGATACTTGATAGTTATAAATCAAGATAATAAATCTCACAATTCGATAAATATACCTTTGTAGTGACTTAGAAGGGCAGGTTTGTATTTACAATTTTTGTGACCATATAAAGAGAGCTAGCACCCAGTCACCTCGCTCCCTTCTCTTCCTGATTGTAGCTCCAATGCCCCCTGGGGAGGAGTTCATGCACACAGCTGGTTCTTCCGCCATGTGTTTAAGTCTCTCCACAGCCCCTTAAACACCTTTTCTCTTGGCCATTGTTATGTCTAGGGATGCCAGGAATGGCACGATCTACTTTTCAGCGGATGGCACCAGAGAGGAGACCCAGGAAGGTCTTGGAAGTTCAGGCTGTTTGGAAAGGGATTTCTGGGGTCCCAGGTATCCAGACTTTGGCCATGTCGCCTTGGTCCTGTGAACTCGTTAATCTCTGGGTGAGATGTGGCCAGAATGAGTCCTCTGCTGTGCGGGACCCAGGCTTAACATTTAGTGTATCAGGAAATCTATCATCATTCAATACCTAGGTCCAATGGAAGCTCTCCGTTTATTGAGGTTGTTTTTGTTTGTTTTAATTGACATTTTTACTGAAATAAGTGTAGATTTAAATGATGTTGGAAGAAATAATAGAGAGAGATCCTATGTATCCTTTACACAGTCCTCCCGACCCCGCCCCATGTTAACCTTTTTAAAAACTGTATTAAAATGGCACAACCAGGATATTGGCATTAATAGAATGCACTGATCTTATGCAGATTTCTGTTTTACTTGTTCTCATTTGTGTGTGTATACTCTTGTTTGATCTACTTGCTCACCTGTGTAGAGTCCACAACCTACTTACACTGTAGTCAAGATATTAAACAGGCCAATTATCACAAGATCTCTTGTGTTCCTCTCCTGATCTACCCCACCCCATCCACTATTCTTTTTTTTTCTTCATTTTGATAATTTTGTCATTAAATAATGTTATATAATGGAATCATACAGTATGTAACCTTTTGGGATTGGCTTTTTTTTTCTCCCCACTCAACATAATTCCCCAGCGATTCACCAAGTTGTGTGTATCCATAGTTCACACCTTTTTATTGCTGAATCTTATTCTATGGCATGTATGTATCACTGTTTAACCACTCATCCATTGAAGAACATTTGGATTGTTTTTTGTGTGAACATAGGCTTTCATTTCTCTGGGATAAATGTCCAGTTGCACTATTTATTGCCTTGTAATAATTACATGTTTAGTTTTATAAGAAACTGCATAGTGTTTTCCACAGTGGTCATACCATTCTTCATTCTCACCAGCAACGCAAGAGTGATCCAGTTTTGACACATTTTCACTAAACCTTTGGTTTTGTCATTATTTATTTCAGCCCTTCTGGTGAACATCTTAATTTGCATTTCATTGAAACTAATGATGTTGACCATCTTTTCATGTGTATATTTGCCATTTATATATCCTCTTTAGTGAAATGTCTGTTTTGTGTTTTGTCCGGTTTATGATTAGACTGTTTGCTTTTACTGCTGGGTTTTGAAAGTTCTCAATATAGTTTTTATATCAATCCATTGTAGGGTATGTGATTTGCAAATATTTTTGTGTGTCTTCATTATTACATCTTCCTGATGGATTTATCCTTTTCTCATTATTCAGTGTCCCTCTTTTCCTCTAGTATATTTCTTTACTCTGAAATCTGCTTCACCAGATAGGAACATAGCCACTTCGACATTTTTTTATTGTTTCCATCATATATCTTTTTCCACGTTTTTACTTTAACCGAGCTCTGTCACTTAATTTGAAGTACATTTCTTATAAGTAGCATAGAGTTGGGTCATGTTTTATATCCACTCTGTCGATCTCTGTCTTTTGACTGGTGGATTTAGACCATTTGCATTTAATTATTGATATGCTAGAGTTTGTTTCCCATTTTTATTATTTGTTTTCTCTTGTTTTCACTCCCGTTTCTCTTTTCTTGCCTTTTTGTGAGTTACCCGAACTTTTTAAAAGATGTTATCTTGATGATTTATAGTGTTTTGAAGTGATTGTTGAGGATATTACAAAGTACATATGGTACTTTATTCCCCTTGTATCAACATTTACCACTGTGACTGGGTTTTAGAGATCTTACTCTATTATTATTTTCCTCAGTTTTAAATATCATTTTCTTGAGCATGAGATAGTATCAAATATATTTTTCCAATAATCAAATTTGATTTGTAAAATTCATGAGGAAAAGTGTAGTATGTCATTTTGTTCCTTCTTCCTTACTAATGTTCCAAGAATCATTTAGGTCTGAGTTACCTTCTGTTGGGTCCTCACCCAACGTAAGATATCCTGCTTCTGTGTCATTTTTCTAATCTTGGAGTACCAAAGATATTCATTTTATCACCTTTCAGAAATCTCCTTAGGTTGATTATTTCTTTATATTTAGAATTTATAGTTGCATTTAGTGGCAAGGATTACTGTAAAATCTGTGTGTGTGTGTGTAAAAAAAAAATATATATATATATATATATATATATATATATATATATATATATATATATGACTTGACATTTTACCAGTAGCTTCCAGAAGCAAAAATAAAGGGATACTGCAATTCAGTTTTATTAAAAGGTTTAGTAAGAATTTAAGAAGAGAAATTCAAATTTTTATTATTTTTCCTATTTTTGAAGTTATATATACCCAAAGTGAACAATTTCCTTTGAATGTAACTAACTCCTCCTTATTGTCATTCATGACTCAGGAGCTTATTAATATGAACCCAATTTCAAGAACATCTCTAATGAGTTACTAGCTTACCATTACTTTTGCATCTTATTCTTATACTTCCATCATCAAAACAAAATACTTGACAAATATTTTAAAACCTTAAATCGTTCAGATTTTTGTTGCACAGAACATGCCATCTTCTGTTTAATAGTTGCAGAACATTTTAGTTTATGGATTTATAAACATTACTTAGAATGACCTAACTAGTTATTTATTTCATTTCTGAATTATGTATTTCTCACCTAACTTCAGTATTTATCCACTTACAAACTTTATCAAATACATTTTGGCACACAGACATCACACAAGAAGGAAGAAAAATCATCACATTTTTATTTAAAAATTTCTCATAAAGATAAAAGAATACTGTCACATTTTCTTTTAACAAAATGGGAAGGTCCCGGCAATTGTCACAAAATGCTACATAATGAAATCCTTCCTGTTGAGTGACTATCTGAGACAATGACCTATTTTCTTTTTGTTTTTAGACGTATATTAGTCACATATCAATTACTGAACTTGAGAAAATTCATGTAAGTTACCATCATCTAAAGGCATATAGTCTGAAATTTTACTTATGCAATCAATTTCACCATTCTTAGAGTGTAGACTCAGTGCTATCTGTTTGTTTGCATTCATCTTCTTATTCATCTAATTATAGTGAAATGTCTTCTGACAATTTTTATTTTTTTTGCCTTTCAGAGTGGAAAAGAACCAATTGTGAATTTGAATTGTATTCAGTGAAAGATGAGAAACAGACCACAAATATGATGCTTTCAGTCTTTTTTATAGTTTCTTGAATGCTGATACAATATTTTAGTCTATATAATGAGAACACTGAAACACATTGAATTAGTAACAATTTATTTCACTATTGTGTGGCTTTTCTATGAGGCTACATTATTCTGTTTTCTTATTGTCTTAGTTTATTTTAGCAAAATTGAAAATAATTTATGAGTAATTAGATAGAAACAGCAATGATTAATAGTAATGACTATTGGCTTAAATAGTAAATAAGATTATAAAATAGAAAAATGTTTCAAGGTGTGGAAAAAATGTCAGTAACATCTTACAGTATATGATAGATTTATACAAGCTGTAATGAATCCTTATGGAAATTTCAAGGTAGAATAATTCAGTTTTATTATATTAAAAACAAGTAATTATTTTTTTTCAAAGACCTCCAATATCAAATTAATGAAATATCTATTCTTACAAATAGTTAGAAATACTGAAAAAAAATTAAAATTGGGCCTGATGGATCTTAATGTTATCTTGAGGGTAAATGGAGATATGATTTCAACTGATATACAGTTGCAGAACAGAATGTAGAAGACTTCACTAGGAAACTTGTCATGAGGGATGGGGTTGTCTAAGGAATGACTTGAATCTGAGTGTGAATTATAATTTAGAGTAATAACCTTCAAACTTTTTTTTTGAAAAGTTTGTAAAACTTTGTAACCTTGAGTAGTTTGAACTTGTCATACATATTTTTTAACATAGGTTCATAGAGTCTCAAATGATGTATTTTTTGAATATTGTAAATATTAACATTTCAAATAAACCATTACATCATTCTTCAATTCTAACCAATAGACTATAAATGACATAGTAATTTGATTCTTACTTATCCTTTCAGAAATATGAAAAATTTCTCCCTTAAAATTTGGAGGTGTTGCCTCTTTCTTTTTTCTCCTTTAAACAAATTTCCTTCTATTTTTTCTTCACAAAATTTAGTCTTAACTTTATTCTTAAAGATGTTTTATTGATCATCTTTTTATACTTCTCTGCAGCTATGTGAGCATATATAATTAAATTTATTTTAATAATAATTGCCATTGTCTCCAAATGTTATTTTATTTCCTCCTGGATAGAGTAAATCTAAAGAAAGTATATTACTAATCAATTGATTAAAGCAACATAAGTATGTTGCATCTTTTTACAAGTAAAAATATAAATATTTCTTTTCATGGTTAATATCTTCATATGGATTGATTTGGATTTATATTATCTTGATTAAAATTATAGTAAAGTGTTTCTTGGTAGGAAAGGACAGTTTGAATTCAGGCACTTTTCAAAATATGCTCTGGGAGTAGTAAATACCTTCATTTATTTGGAGCATAAAAGAAAAACTGATAATTTGTAAGCAAGACCTTGATATAATCAGAACTGGGCTTTCTAAGGCTGATTTAATATATAATAAAATATCTCATGCTACCTCCTCAATACTAGTCACCTTCTGTAGAAAAACTAATATTTACTTGTGGTTAAATTTATATTGTTGACATGGAGAACTACAATAAACCAATTTTCAGCATGAATATTGTAAAGTAGATAGCTTGAGAAACTGGAAGATATGTATTAAAATTACACTACTGTAATATTAATAGATCAAAAATATTACCTGCAAAATGGGAAGTAGACTGTTAACTTCACCTATAGCCTTACTTTTAGTGATTTGTATTTTTATTTTCATTTCCACATTATAATTTTTAATGGTATGATTTTTAATATGTTACCAATTTCTTTTTAAGATTTACAGAAAGGAAAATCAGTTAGTCTTATTAAAAATACAGACTAAATGTTAATCAATATCACTGTCTTCATGATTTTCAGTGAACAGAGAAACAGAAAAATTAGCTGCCAGCTATGTCTAAATGATTTATAATAACAATTTTTATTCTTTTTTTAATCTACTATATTTGCTGGGAATACAGTCTAGTTTATTAGAACTCACTTTCTCTAAAGTATTGAGTTCCCATTTAAAATGAAGTTTGTTTGTTGTGATATTAAATTTTACTTTTTTGAAATGGAACTTTAGGGTAAGTGTATGGATGCCTAAATCTTTACATTTCTTTACATTCTTGAGTATAAACATTGATGTGAAATTTCAGAATTAAACATATTTTATAGTTTTCATGTATTATTTATTGATAGTAAGCAAATGTCAAAATCTATTGTAGGCAGACTAAAACCTCTAGTTTCTAGAACATGTGACTATGTCACTATGTATATGACAAGAGGGACTTTGTAGATGTAATGAAGATTACAGATCTCAAAATGGTGAATTTACCCTGGATTATCCATGGGAGCCCATTCTAATCACCTGAATCATTAAAAGCAGAGAACTTCCCCAGTGTTGGTCAGGCATAGCTGTGACAGCAAACGATGGATCAGAGAGGTGAGGAGAGAACCACTGGATCTATCATTGCTAGCTTTGAAGATGGAGGAACAGGCCATAAACTAAGGGCTGCACACATTTTATAAGCTGGAAAGGAATAGGGAATGGATTGCCCCCCGAAAGCCTGCAGAAAGGAACACATCCAACCAAGGCCTTGATTTTCTTCCTATGAGACCCACGTCAGGTTCCTCCAGAACCATAAGATAATAAAGTTGTGTTGTTTGAAGTCACTAAGTCTGTGGTAATTTTTACAGCAACAGTAGAAAACTATTGCATTGGTTAGAGTGCTTTGATTGAATAATGAAATACATTTATTTCATCTGTTATTTGGTAAAACTCACACATTTTTGTTAACCCCAAAGGAAAAATATAAGGGAAATGATACTTTATATATAATTATTTATTCTGGACAAATGTTTCATTTATCAGTGCCACATTTCTTTGTACTCAATAGTTTCTTCATAAAATTGTCTAATCTTCTTATTAACAGTGTTATAGATTTTTCTTTATCAAACAAAACATTACTAATAATCATAATAGCATGTATCGGGGAATAATATAATTCTGTTAACAGTAATAACCATGAAAAGTAACAACCAGACTTTTCAATTATCTAAAAGTAACTGAATCTGAAAGAAACTTTTTCAGTATCTGAGGGAAATCATATCAAGTTAGGTATTAGAAAGTATAATATGCTTGTAGGTTATTTTAAATGCTTTGCATTTATGATGAAGCTTTGCAAATTTGTTTCTAAGCAAATCTCACTGGACAGAAGGAGTTGTGAATCCAGACTAAAACTTTGTTAACATTTTAGAGACTTAGTCTTCTCTAACACATTTCTTTTTACCCTCAGAATTACCATGACTGAAATTTTCTCTAAAATCCAAAAGTTATGTAATAGATGATCTAAATATAATGATATCATAAAAAGGGAGAAAAATGTTTAGTAACTATTATAGCTCTGTATTATTTATATATTCTTGTGTAACAAGTCACCCAAAATTTAGCAGCTGAAATGACAACTATTTTATTATCTCATAATCTCTGGGTCAGAAATATGGATGCCACTGTAGTGGGTGCCTCTGTGGGTTCAAGGTGTCTCATGAGGTTGTTCTCAGGGTGTTGAGCAGGAATGCAGTGTTACCTCTGAACTTGATGAGCTGAATTATCTGCTTCCAGGCATGTGTTGTTGGCAGGATTCCACTTATGCACTACTGCAGTCAGGTGTCAGGTCTTCACCATCATTCAAAGGTTTCTTCATAGGGTTCTTCACAACATAGCAGCTTCCCCCAGAGTGAGCAATCCAAAGAGAGAGCGAGCAAGAGAACACCAAAGGCAGAAATCACAATCTTTATAATCTCGAGTCCCATCATACTAGTCATATTCTACTCTTTTCAGGCAAGTCACTGAATCCAGCCCACACTCAAAAGGAGGAGGCTCCACAAAAGCATGTTTGTTAACTATTTGTAACCAAAAAAAAGATGCTCCTATTCAAATGGTATGTATTCATTATCTCTTTTATTGCTTTATGAGGAGTGGGAAGACTTTAAGAGTAAATGAGGAAAGACAATGTCCATGACAGGCATAGAAATGCAGTCTTATTCAAAAGCATGCATGCTGAAGGGAAGTGTAGTAAAACATCTTCAAAAACCATTTGTTTCTGAAATGAAGTTCACGTGCCTTGCAGTGAATTAAATGCAGCCTGTATATGAATTTCCTGGGGCTGCGGTAACAAAGTACCACAGACTGGGTGACATAAACAACAGAAATTTATTGTCTCACAGATCTGGAGACTAGAATTCCAAGATCAAGGTGTCACCAGGGTTGACAACTTCTGAGGGCTGTGAGGGAAACCTGTCCCAAGTCCCTCCCTCGCTTTTGGTATCCTCAGGCATTTCTTGGCTCGTAAATGGCATTTTCTCTGTGCCTTACCATCATCTTCCCTTGTGTGTCTGTCCTTGCATCCAAATTTCCCCTTTTTACAAGAACACCAGTCATACTGAATTTGAGCCTACCCTAATGACGTCACTTTAACATGATCGCCTTTGTAAAGAATTTATCTCCCAATAAGGTTACATTCTGAGGTGTGAGAATTAAAACAAAAAACAACAAAAACAACCAAAACATCAATATACCTTTTTTTAGGGGGACACAGTTCAGTCCATAACAGTCTGTTACATATTTTTATTATGATTCCTGTACTAGGGAGATAAATCTGTTTCAAGCCGGCATGTCATGCCTCACACTGTTCTACTCATATGTGTGGACCCCAGATGCTCAAAATCTGTGTACTGTGAATGCTGCAGAGGAACAAGAGGTGAAAAAATGGCAAAGGATGAAAATTTCTTTTAGAAATGCTAAAAAACCAAACTCATTGTTCAAGAATTGGCACAGAAGCCTGCTTATTACTTCTGATTCAAGAAACAGTTTGCGGTCGCAGCTGCGTTGCCAAAGTTGAGTAGACTGTGTTATAAATGTGGTAAAGAGTGAGGATGGCTGACCTTTAATTAAGAGAATAAAAATTTGTGGCAGTGTTGTTTTTTATGGCACCAAAACTGACTCTTCTATTAGATGCATGCTCAATTTGTCATTTAAAAAATAATTATGTTTCTTTAACAAAACACTGACACAATCTTTTTGTCAGGGAAATAACGATATGCATTCTTATTGTAAAATTAAAGTATGAAATACTATACAGTAATAACCATACAGGGGAAAGTTATTATGCTTATTTATGGCAGGTCCAAGTAAAATCTAGATTTGTCTTTTAGAACTATTATAAGACTGCTTTAGTTTAATTGTTACATTTTAAATTAAATATAGATGATTTATTTTGTGTCTATAGTTAAACCAAACTGGTCCAAAGTTTAATGCCAGAAACCTTAAGCACCCTACCCAAATCTAATTTAATTATGTTTAAATTCCTTAATCTTTTAAATCGTCAATAAAATAACAATTATAACACCACTGAGAATGAAAACCGCTAAGGTGACCACTTACTTAGTTATATTAAATAGTTTTTCATTACAAAATCAATTTCCAGCAATGATAACCCTTAAAAGTTTTGTATTAAATATATTGGTATATATTTATTGGTTTCTATAATAATATGTTATCCTTATACTTGGCTTCTTTTAAAGAAATATGTCAAGGTGAGCGATGGCATGGAGTGGCCCCAGAACCTGCCGGGCGCACTGCACTAGGTCTGGACAGTCTCGACGTGTCATGAGAATGTGAGGGCTTGCAGAGAAAAAAAAAAAAAAAAAAGAAGTCAAATATATAATACAACCAAATTTGATACATTATATGATATGTTCACTGAGTTCTATAGAAATAAGATGGTAAGATAGGTGTGGAAACAGTTTATTGGGGGTAGCACTTGTGAAATAGAAAGGTGGAACTGGACAGGGAAATTTTTCAGACTATGATACAAAACTGTGAAAAAAAAAAAAAAAAAAAAAAAAAAAGAGGAAAGAAGCAAAATTAAGCAGGGAGAGTCTCCAGTCATTATACAGATCGGAAGATCTGACAGTTGGTAAACCCAACTGGGATCTCCAACGTAAAGATTTCCCATTAGGTCAGACCCCTGTTAAGTAGCAATGGAAATGACCTTGCGTCTACACCATGATCAGTCATTGGCTTGACTCCAAAGGTGAGATGGCTCCTCAAAACTCTTCAGATAGAGTCTTCCAGCTAATAGCAATCCTTGCAGCTGAATGACAAGTCCTCTTGTGAAGGACGATTGCTGTGGTTGTTAGCACAGTTCATGCCATGTGCCACATAGATCCACCTCTCTATACATGTTTGGTATTCAGCTTCTCCACAGATAAGACGTACCCCCACCAGTGAACTTCCCCTTATTCAATCTTATGTTTCAGCTGCCTAGATCAAACACATTCAAAATCCAGTCCCATAGGTACGACTAATTCCTTTTAGTACATGCTGGGTAATTCTTTCTTCTTGTTGGTTTATACAGCTTTATTGAGATATGTTTCAAACACAATAAAGTTTACCCCTTAAAGTATACAGTTAAGCATTGTTTACTATATTCACAGGTATGTGCATCTATCACCAAAACCTACTTTCAGAACATTTTCAACATCTCCCAAAGGAACCTAGTACCCAGTAACAAAATCACCATTCTTAGGATCCCCAGCCTTAGGATATCACCAGTCTATTTTCTGTTTCTATGGATTTGCCAATTCCAGACATTTTACATGAATGGAACCATGGAATATATAACCTTCTGTGCCAGACTTCTTTCATTTAGCATAATGTTGACAAAGCCCATTTATGCTGTAGCATGTATCTATACTTCATTCTTTCTTTATTGCAGAATACACTCCATTGTATGGCTATACCTGAATTGTTATCTATTCATTAATTGATGAACATTTATGTAGTTTTTACTTTGGAGCTCTTGTGAATAATTCTGCTATGACTAATTATGTACAAGTTTCTTCGGACATATTCTTTCATTTATCTTGGCTATATACACAGGGGTAGAATTGTTGGGTTATATAGTAGCTGTATGTTTAGTATTTTGAGGAACTGACATGTTAATTTCCAAAGTAGCCAGCAATGCCTGAAGGTGTCCAAATTTTCTGCTTCCTCACAAACATATGTTATTTTATTTTTTATTTTAGCCATCATAGTGGGTTTAAAATATTGCATTATGATTTTTGATTTGTATCTTAGTAGTGACTAATGCATACATTTATCTTTGGATATGTTTATTGGCCATTTGTATATCTTATTTGGGGAATATCTAGTTCACTTGCTCATTTTTTTAAACTGAGTCCTTTGATTTCTTATTGTTGAATTGTTTGAATTTGTTATATATTCTAGATAAAAGACACCTATCAGACATATCATTTACAAATATGTTATTCTTATCCACTACCACACAGTCGTGATTACTTTAGCTCTATAGTAAGTTTTGACCTCATGAGGTGTGAGTCTTTTCCAACTGTGTTCTTTTTTAAAAATTGTTTTGGTTATTCTGGGTCCCTTGTAGTTCTATATAAATTTTAATGTCTACTTTTTAATTTTTGAAAATGGCAGTTAGAATTTTGATAGGGGTTGATTCTTCCCTATTACAAGGTGTGGTGCCATTTATTTGGATATTGTGTAACTTCTTTTAATATTTTTTGTGGTTTTTAGTACACAGATCTTGTACTTTTTTTGATGTTACTATAAATGGAATTGTTTTCTTAATTTCATTTTGCGTTTATTGCTAGTGTATAGAAATAAAATTGATTTTTGTATACTGTATCCTACCACATATGTGAATTATTTTATTATTTATAACAGTTATTTTTAGTGGATTCTGTATATTTTTCTATGTATAAGATCATGCCATGTTCAAACAGAAATAGTTTTACCTCTTAAATTCCACAGCAAATGCCTTTTACTTTTTTACTTCTAATACAGTGTTTAATAGAAATATCTTCTCCTGATCTTATAAATGAATATCAGTCTTTTACCCTTAATTATGAGGTTAGCTGTGGGATTTTTGTTTGCTTCTTTGTTGCGTAGATGTCCCTTGTCAAGTTAAAGAAGTTCGCTTCTGAGCCTACATTGTTGAGTGTTTTAATCATAAAAGTGTGCTGGATACCGTCAAATACTTCTTCCACATCCATTGAGATGATCATGCATTTTTTGTTTTTTTATGTTATTACTATAGTATATTATAGTGATATGTAGATTTTTGGATATTAACACAACCTTGCATTCTTGACAAAAGGTGGAAGGTTTTTTGATTGATTTGAGATCTTTCATATTTTTGAATATAGACATTTACAGATTTAAATTGCCCTATGAGCACTGTTTCTGCATCCCATAAGTTTTAGTATGTTGGGTTTTTGTTTTATAATTCCCTTTATAATTTCTTTCCTGATCTTTTGATTATTTGGAAATACATTATTTAATTTCCATATATCTGTGAATTTTCTAAATTTTCATCTGTTTTTGATATCCAATTTAGATTCATTGTAGTCAGATAGCATTTTAAAAATAATTTGAATGATTTTAAATGTATTTGTATTCAGGCTTACTGTATGGCCTCACACATGTTTTACTTCTGAAGATGTTCCTTGTGTTCTTGAGGAGAATATGTATCTGCTGTTGTTGGGTGGTATAGTTACTTCTGATCTTTCAGGTAGCTTTTAGCATGTTATATTCTTTTTGTTATTTTAATTTTTAACAATTGTGTCTTTGAATTCAAAGTTCTTTCTTATAGACAGGATATAGGTATATCATATTTTTTATTCACATTCTGACAAACTGTGCCTTTTGATTGAGGTACCTAATGCATTTGTATTTAATATAATTTGTTAAATTATACCAATACTGGTTAAGGCTGGCAATTATTTTGATATATAGTCTCTTTCCTTCTTATCAGGCCCGTTACATTCCTGCTCAGTTATTGATTTGGACCTATTATGAACATGTCTTTAGTTAGGGAGCTAAAGCGGATCCTGAAAGTTCTCCAGTTTTAGGTGTTAGTTATTTGTGTTTCTGGCAGCTGAATATCACTTTCTTGTTTGATAGAAGATCTGAGTAGTTCACTTTCATGGTTACTGCAGGTATCACATGAGCTTTACTTTTTTTTTTATCCAATTTTCTTTTTCTGCATTAACTTAATTCCATTGATTTCATGATTAATCATCAAGGCCCTGGGCTATGAACTTTTGTGTCCTCTTGCCAAATAGCTTACTGGTACACATTTTAGAAACACTAAATGATTAAACCTAGTCTAAAACTCAATAATTTATGTTTCATGATCAACTGGAGAGAAAAATATTATCTTGCATTATTATTATTATATTAATGACACACTCCACTATCGCCTAGTGAACTTGGAATTAAACTTTTTATATTTCTGTATAATTTGGCTGTGAACCTCAGTAACTGATCTATAACAACATTAATATAGGTATGCTAAATATATGTGCATTACCCCCTCTGTTGCTTGAAGGCCCTTTTTATCCTTGAGCTTTGACAAGCCACACCAAGTCCCAAGTGTTGACAACCTCCTCACTTTGTGTGTGTTCTCGCAATCAGTGTAAGGCAACTCCATTTCAAAGGAGCTTTCTATCCTCATCCTACTGGGACTCTGACATTCGCACTCGCTTCCTTCCCACTTACATGTCCTTTTCACTCAAGCTCTGTCACCTTTACCTTAGCACCCTCACCCTCTATACAATTTTTACTCACCCCCTCAGGCTCTGCTATCTTGTGCTCAGTTGTCCTGTTGTTTAAGTATGACATCTGATACCTGGCATCCCTCCTCAATGTTCAGGGTTTGCATTCCCTGTCCTGCTTGGGCTCCATCACCTGACTCTGGGACAGCCTGGCTCTTCTTTTTTCATCAACCCCAGTGCGGACAACTACTTTGCTTGGCACCATTTAATAATAAATTACATCTTAATCCTTAGAAAATTCTCTCCTCTCTCTTTCTCTGTCTCTGCAGTGTATATTACTAAAAACAAGCAAACAAACAAACAAAAATAACTGATTTAAAAGAGATAGTGAATCAGGACCCACAGACTACCGCTCACTTCTCAAGTCAGTGATAATCTCTAGATGAAATGGGAAGAAGCAGCATTATGTGACCCTAAGAATATTAAATGCCTTAACATTGTATCATAGACGCAAATAATCTGTTAGACATGGAAGGGACATCTTATCCCACCATTACTGAGTATACAAATTATTTGACTATATTCCCAGAGAAGAGTGACAGAAGATATTTTTGAACAAATCTTATGCTAGAAAACTCACTCTTATGGAATTTACTTACAAGGTCTAATTTTATGCTGTATAACTAAAAATAAAGGAGTAAATTTAAAAACATGATTATTCATTTATTTATTCCTTCTTTCCCTCCTTCATTCTTTAAAAAATATACTTTGAGGAACTATTAGTTAAAAAATGTACAAGTATTTCTGGTTTCATGGAATTGACATTCTAATGGGGTGAACAAAACTAAAACAAGATTAATAAGTAAAATATTTGATATGTTAGATAGCTATCACTGCTTTGCAGAAGAGTAAAGCAAAAAATAAGTGTCAGCAAGCACAGGTGGCAATCCACACCATTATTATTATTATCTTTAAATGTTGTAGTAGGCAGAGTATCATTCTCATAGATATTAAGTCCTAATCATTGGGATTTGTATAAGCTATTCTAAATGGCAGAGGCTTTGCAGATGTGATTAAGGATTATGACATGGGAAGATTATCCTCGATTATCTGGTGGGTTCTAAGTACATTCACAAATATGCTCCTGAAAGCAAAGCAGCAGGAAATTGCACACACAGAGAAGAGAATGTGATGATAGAACAGAGAGACTTCTGAAGATGTTGGCTTTGAAGATTGGAAGGATGCAGCCACAAGCCAAAGAATTCTGGCAGCCCCCAGAGGTGAAAGAAGCAAGGAATGGATTCTCCACTAGAGACTCTAGGAGAAAGGTGACCCTGCGAAAACCTTGATTTTGGCCCAGTGAAATGTATTTGGACTTTTCTGGCCTGAAGAACTGTGGGAAAATAAATTCTATTGCTTTAAGTCACCTAGTTTGTACAATTTGTATAACAGTCACAGGAAACTGCTCCTAATTGTGTCTGGGGATGGACTGTCTGAGAAAGGGATATTTGTATAAAGATCTGATGGTATGAGGTGTTGAGGGATAAATATGTCATAATTTGGGGTTAAGGGCAGATAGAGCAATATTTTTTTAAAGATTTTTATTTCCACTCTTTAATTTGGACTTACATTCACAAAGAAGTGGCATTTGAGCAGATTCTTTGGGAAAAAGAAACAGCTTAAAATATTACAGGAAGAGGGAATAATTTATGTAAAGGCTTGAAAGCATGAAGATTGTTAACATCTAGGATATTAAAAGATTTAATACCTTTCTGCATGCACCTATCAATTAAAAAGAGTTAAGAGCAAAATACGTCTTTTGGTATGTGATAACAGTAAGCCATAAAACATGTATGCAGCAGTTTCTTTTTCAACTTGGAAGTCTAGTACATGTTTGGAAGAAAACTGATCTATAATCTGTAGCCAGATGATTAAGTGGTATTCTTAAAAAGGTAAGGACTCTTCTTGGCAGGAAAACTAGGAGTTATTTCATCTGATTAGGAATCATACTGATGCTGACATCTTACCACATGTTCGGCTGCATTATGATTCATTTTTATGGGGTATCCAAAAACAAGTTTAGTAGCAGTTAAAGTTTTAAATTTAAGGTTCATAATAGTTCAATAGAACGCTGGACATCTATCTGTCTGTCTGTCTGTCTGTCTGTCTGTCTATCTATCTATCTATCTATCTATCTATCTATCTATCTATCTATCTACCTACCTACCTACCTACCTATCTATCTCTCTCTAGTGGTTGCAATATCTCCGTCTCATTGGGTAAATTGAAGTTGAAATTCATTGCTATTGATTTACTTTTTCTGATATATATGCAGTTATTCATATTTTGAGTTCCTTATGAATGCTATATATATGATTAGCAATAAAACTATTTAAAAGGGCTTATATATGCCAGGCATTCTTCTAAGAACATCATATGTGTTATTTAATTTCATCTTTATGGCAAGAAACAATCTTCATTTTACAGATGGGGAAACTATATTTTATTTTTACAATAGAAACAGAACTTTTACTATATTTTTAACATTATTTGAAATTATTATTAACTTGTAGTAATATAAATAGAATAAAACAATGCAGGGTTAAAATAAGCCCAGGGGTGAGTTCTTATGAAGCAATATTAGAATGTCAAACATTTTGGGACGCACAAGAAGAAGCCAAAGTCATGGAATCATAATAAATATTAGAACTGTATATGCCAAGAGCTGAATGGAGTGAATTGTCCAATTCAGAGCTACAAGCACAAAGTAAGATCAAATGTCAGCAGAGGCAAATAAGCTACCAAGACATTAAGACTCAGTAATTATATAGAGAGGATATAATTAAATCAATTTGACTGACCTTGTTGGTGCAAGATTTCCTTGTAATTGGTGGCAAACACATCTGAGCCCCCAGATATTATTTCTTGCATGGGCATGTGGTAAGAAAAGTCAACACATAGATGAAATGAGTGTTAATTCCAGTAAGGACAAATCCCCATCTCCTCCAGAGTGTAAAATGTCTGTTATAATTTACCGTTTACAAAATCCTTGGCTATGTTTCTCAAGAAAAAGTCATAGAGGGCTTTGTGTCTATCTCAGTTCCTGGAACGTGAAACTTACAGGCATTGGGTTTATTGTATAAACATCTATGCAGAAACTCTGCTCATGGATCCATTGCACTAGCAATGAGATCACTACCTCAGGTCACTTCTCCCCATATACAGATTAGACAGTCAAGTACGCAACTGGAAGCACTGAAAACTGCATCTCCCATCATCACGTATTATAAGGCCGTGATACATCAGATGTGCATTTTTGGCTAGCACAAACACTTAGCCAAATGTAGCTAGTGAACTTGGCCCAAGTTCTTTCCTCTATTATTTGGCTTAAAGGGACATTTACCTCTACTAGCTGTTGGCATGAGTTGAAGAAGTCATCAGTGTAACAGAAATGGTTGACAAGTTATCTGTCTCACTGTTCACGTAGTGTACTTTTGCCTTCTAGACCTTTGTTGACCTTATACCAAATATATAATTTTACTGTTCTATGAATCACCACCTGCCCACTGCATCATATTGTTCTGTGGATTTCATAATTCTCAGCTCATAATGGCTCCTTCAGTGGTCATGTCGTGTTCCAAGATCAGTGCCTTTTGCAGCTCTGATACCTTAGAGTAAGATCCCGGTCTCACTTTTTTTTTTTTTTTTTTAAATAGTCAGCAGCTGCAAGTAATGACAGTCACTGTAAAATCTGTAAAATCTACAAAGGTGGTCCTTTATAATTGATCTAATTTGACAGTGAAATGCCCTTAGCTTATAATTTTCCTCTTACAAGGCTTTCATTGCAGTGAAAATAGGCCAGTCCATTTCAAAATCATTAAAATGATCCTTGCCCCATGTCTTTAGAGTGATACGGCTGCCACATATCTCAATGCCTAATTTTTTTGCCTTCATTTCAATTCATTCAACCATAGGTTGTGATGCTACCATATGCCAAATGTTAATACTGACCCACTAATAGTGGTGTCCTAATATCCATCAAAACAGGGAAAAATCAATTGCAATATCCCATTTTGAGGACCTGTTTTTGAATTTGGTTACCCAGAAAGTAGAGCCAGAGATAGGGGATGGTGATTATATGTTATTCCTTTATAAGGCAGTACAATTTCACAGAGTAAAAGTGAAGAAGTGGAATGAAGCCTACAGGCTTCTAATGTTGGTACTAATCCCCTCTCATTGCCTTTTTCAAAGGTTTGTATAATTAATTGTTTTATGCTTCCTTTTAGACTTGATTGTAAGTCCCTTGAAGGTAGGAATCCTGTCTTGTTCAGTTGTATCCCAAGTACCAAGCACAATGCCTGGGTTGTAGCACTTAACAAATATTTGTTAAATGAATAAATATCAGGGCTGTGTTCAAGGTTTCAAATGAGTAGTATCATAAAGCAGAATGTGATCCCTGTTGTGTGGAAAGACAACTGTGGTGAGAATGCAGGAGGGAAAAGAGATTCAACTACAGAAAGAAGACCTGTGTTGGAGCCAAATTCCTAGAACAAAGGAGTCATGTAAAAATCGAGCCCTGGTGCTTATTTAATGCAAAGCAGTAAGAGTCAAATATACTCCTTGTATCTTATTTCTCTCATTTCTCCACCAAAATGGAGTGGTGGGGTGAGCTATGGGCAGCAACTTGAATGCTTGAGTGTTTCTAAGGAAGGATGAAAGAGCAAGGGAAAGAACTCATAAATTACTCTGGGACGATCAGCTCCTGGAGCTGCTGGAGGCTTTTGCTGCTAATAAAAATGTGCCAACGAAAGCTTACGAGAGCTGTGTTGTCTTGCTGAGAACCAAACCACTCCATTTGATGTGCCTTGCCAGAGGAATGAATGCTGTTTGTAATAGTCTCTTTGGAGAAACAAACCATTTTAGCCCTTTTGAATGTTTCTGTAGCTAAGAACTCTTGCCTCCAATCTCTCTGCAAAAAGCACCAGGCAATAGGACCTTCCAGCTAGACTTGTGACACTGTTACTGCATTAGCGAGTACTATTGAAGGACTTAGCTTACCTGTCATTTTCAATGGGGTATTCACTCTTGGACCTACATATTCCTCATCATTGCATTCCTCGTACCTAATGTGGTACTCACTAGGAATGTATAGGTGCTTAGTAAATACTTCCTGAAAAAATTAAGGGATAAGTTTCATATGTATAGAGCCCCGATCACCTTTGCAAATACATTTGATGTTAATTTTGTGTCCTTCACCTGCAGAGTGTTTTCTGCAGGTCTCCTCCAAATAACTCCTAATTGGTTTCTTGATAGAATGCCTGTTTCCTCTGGCTTTAAGGCTTTGATCCTTGGGCCCTCTGTTCAAATGTGTATTCCATTATAAGCTATCATAGTTTAAGCTACTGCTTTTCAAAAATTTTAACAATAGAATCCTTTTGCTGCTCTGGCTGAATTGAGCGTTACTTGCTCGAAGAACTTAAGCTTACAAAGTCCAGCTTACTCATATTGCTTTTTAACAAATTACCTCTTCCTTTACTATATATACCAATGACCAGGGATTCAACTTAAGAAGGGGTATCCCACAAAGAAAGGGTGAAGGATTCCATGTCGAAAAAAGGGACAAAATACAAGCAAAACTTTAAAGTGGGATTTACTGCTTCTGCTTCTGTTCCCATGGCTCTCTACTACCAGACAAAGCTTTCTCCAAGATGAACAAGCTAGAGTTTCAGAGGAACACAATAAACTTGTTGCTGATATTTCTTTGGAAGAAATCAAACACAGCACCCAATTTATAACCACAATCTGTTCCAAAAGTTTATAGGTAACTTAAGTGTTTGAAATTCAAAATGCATTTTGGCTGGAGGCATAGTTTATCTGTCTTGGTTATGTTCTTACACTAGCACACAGAAACCTATTTATTTTCCTAAACGCTAGAAGTACAGTACTGTTCACACAGCACTGCAGAATGTGAGCACAAGGAAAACAATTTATGCACTTCCAGGGAATCCAAGTCTCTCCCATTTCTACCACTGCTCTCCTCACTCACAGCCAGAGAGAATACCAATCTTGGTGCCAATAGTCTGGTACCATGGGGAGGGTTTCATCCGGAGGGTAGATATAAGATAATGAAAGACTCTAGTGGAAATGAAACAATGCAGGGTAGACTCCAGGAGCTCAGACTAGTAAGAGGGAGCAGTGAGGTTTGTAATCTCTTTCCCCAAATCCTTCCAGCAATGCCAGGTCAGATATTATTGTTATTTTCTTCTTACTAAATACCTCATGAAATGGCTAACTTTACTCTTCTGTCAACTTTGGAAGTGTCTCATTAACAGACAAGTTGCATCGAAGTAGAAATAATCTTTCTCTCTCTCTCTCTCTCTCCCCCCTCTTCCCCCTCCGTCTCCCCCCTCCCCCACCATCTTAATTTCTTGTTCTCTTTAACTTTTTAGGTTATCTTAAAGATTTTTTTTTTCCATAAGATGTAGAGTAGGATTTGGAATTCTGGAGCAAAGAGAAAGAGATTAATGGATATTTATCTAAAAAGATAAATATTCAACATAAATTGGATGTCCTGAGGAGGTAGGATGTTCTTGAGAAGCAGAGACCTCAGGCAGGCCCGGAGGACAGCAGTGAAAAATTAATGGAGATGCAGCTTATCTCTTTTTCTTATATTTTTTTGCTTTTGACAGTCAGCCCGGGCCCATCATCATGAGCTCTTCTTGTACGTTTGGTGAAGAGGTAAGACGAGACGTTCCAGGAGAGGGTGCTCATTGCAAGAAAGGAGATAGAGTACTCCAGGCATTGTCTTGCAGAAAGAGTAAGCAGAAATAATGGAAGAGAGGCTGTTGGGAAAGAGAAGCAGATTTTTGAGCAGGCACTCGTCATTCTTGGTTGATTATTTGTGCATAATGGACAGCTAAGCCACCTAAGTCAAGGACTGCCTGGATAGAACCTTCAGGCAGCAATGGCCTACTTCATTAAATGCAACATAATGTTCTTGGACTAGTGTGTCAAAATAGAAAAGTAATCGGTAGTCTTATTATGTTAAGCTGCATATGCCATGACCTGGAAGTCAGTATGCAACAAGAAATGTTTCCTTAAAGAACATAGTTCCCTGGGAAATTAACATAAGTAAAGTGCATAATTTAGCAGCCTGGGTAAAAACAAATATTCTTCATTTTTTAAGCCATACATTTGCCAAAACAGGACAAATAATTCATACTTACGTTCATGAACTAGATTTACCGGTATTGAGATAAGCTTCTTATTTCACTCAGAATAATTCCTCTAAGTAGAAACTGTACAGGGACAATGAATGTATAAAAACTTGAGAGGTCAATCTATCTAAAAAGAATACAGACTTATCCATAATTTTCTTAATTAAAATAACACTTATTGCACATAAAATATTTTCCTTGTTGAAAGTCATGTACCATACTTAAAAAATATATAGAAACCAGAACAGAGTTTATGTTCACAGCTAGTTTAAATGATAAATGTTCCTGCAAGCCTGATGCTTTCAGTAATAAGCTCAAATCATTTTTTATAATCAATTATTTGGCATTTTTGTAAAATGCTTCTTTTCCTTACAAAACAGTAATTTATGTAGGAAAAATCCCTTCCACAAATATTTCGTTCTGATTCTCATGACTTTTATGCTTTGAAGTCTTAATGGTTTGATATATTATTAAATAATTAAAATAAACTCATTAGACTGTTAACAGTATGATAGAACTGGTAGGTCAGCTGCTAGTCATTGGTCATTAAATACATAAAGGGGTATTGTTGGGACACATATTATGAGAAAATGCTTGCCAATTTATAAATCAAAAATTTTCCCCTCAATAATGTTAAAATAAAAGATGTGGGAGCAAACATCTGAGTTTACTGTTATAGACTTTAAGCATTATCTTGACAATAACTCTAATTAAAGTTGCTCCTGCTTTGACCTGATAAGACTGCAAACAATCGTATTGGCACTCTTTGTCTACCTTAGGATGCTAAGCAGCTGATGATATATAATACCTTTCGACAGCCACGTTAATTATAACCTAGCTGAAAGTATTTCTTTAGAATAGATTTTTTTCCAAAGAAAAGAAGAGGAAATGGTAGTGAAAGTTGTCAGAATATTTCTGAATATTGCTAACGACTGTATCTAATAGCTAAAAATGTTAATTTTCTTGAGATTTTCCCCTTACTTTTACAATGTGCTCAATGTATTTTCCACAGTTCCACAGGAACATTTGCATAAGAACATCTGAGTTACCAAAGTAGGTCAAAGCAATGGTTAGTCAGTCCTTCCCAAAAGAAACATTTTAAGGTTAACTGCTTCTTGATTTGGCAAAATGAAAACAAATACCATCCCTCTGTAAGTTAATGAGTTTAGAATTCCTCCGCTCTGGCTTTGTCATAGTAATGCCATGGTGGAATCAGTGTATTTTGTAGCTTTAATACGTGAAGAGGACACAGTGTGATTTCCATCATAATACCAAACTATGTCATGGCTCTGCAATGGTATTTTCAGAAGAATTTTGAGTATTATCCTCGTATCCCCCAGTGCCAACCCACACATTAAGCACCATAAGTCACATCTAAAAATTGTATTGTCCAGGATGTAGGGATTTTTAAGCTACTGAATATATTCCAGACAAATTATGTATATGGCTACCTCAAGCATCATTTTTCTTTCTGATCAATATTTTTTGAACGGGAGGTAATTCACATGAAACTGTTGAAGCACTGAGATTTTCAAGTTCTGAGTCAAGTCTAATTCTTCTAGGCAAAATGAGAGCTAGTAACCATTCTGTTTTTAATTACAAAAGTTTTATCTCTAGCTATAGGGAGTTAAAAAATAGTTTTAGTAGTTTTTATTGTCTAAGTATTTTCCATTAACCATCAGAATGAAGAGTGAAACAGTATGAAGGTTATCAGAGGGGAAGAGTGTGGGAGGGAAGATGAAGAGTAAATGGGGCCACATATATGGTGATAGAGGGAAACTAGACATTGAGTGATGACAACTCAACGCAATATACAGATAATGTATTATAGAACTATACACTTAAAACTTATGTAATATTATTAACCAATGTCAAACAATAAATTTAACTAAAAAAAGAGTGGGAGTATATATATTGTTTCACCTGATTCACCATGGGTCTGGCTTGACCGGGTATCAGTGGATGAATTCAAAATGAAAATCAATGAATATTTACTCACTGTTGTATGTTCCAAGTTTGGTGATGTAGTTCAATGGACTGAATTGTATCCCCTTTCCAAATGTATTTGTTGAAGCTCTAATTCCCAGTGAGACTGCATTTGGAAATAAGGATTTTAGGAGGTAATAATGGCTAAGTGAGGTCAAAAGAGTGGGGTTCTAATCTGAAAGAATCTGTCCTTACTCAAGAGGAAGAAACAGAGAGATTTATCTTTCTTTTTCTCTCTCTCGGCCATGTGAGGACATAGCCAGAAGGTGGCCATCTCCAAGCTAGGAAAAGATTTCGCACCGAAGCCTGACAATACTGGCACTCAACCTCAAATTTGCAGACTCCAGGAATGTGAGAAAATACGTTTTTGCTGTTTATGCCACCCACTCTATGGTATTTTGTTATGATAATCCACAATAATGAATACCTGTGGGAAATAAAGAAATTGGCCCTTGCTTTCCAAGATTACATTAAACAGCAGAAATTATGTAAAAGCATTTAGAAAATTTTAACTTTCTATACTAATGTGATAGTTTAGTATTGGCATTTTATAATCAAGTAACATGTAACACAGTAACGAGAATAGATATACAAGCCTGTGTACTTTTTTACGTGTTGTAAAGAGAATCTTGGACTTGAAGTCAAAATGTTTCTATTTAAATGCTTTCTCCATACCTACTACTACTACAAGAATAAGGTCAAGTTGCTTAAATATTTCGAACCTCTTATTACTTACCTATGAGATAATAATTCTTGCTATACCTAGCCTATACCTTAGTAAAGCTAATGTTCCATGACCTAGTGCTTGCAGAATTTATTTTTTAATTTTAAGGTGCTTGCTTATAGTAGGCAGAATTCTAATATGTTCCCCAAGATTTCCCAACCCTGATGTACATTCTCTGAATAATCCTTAGGACTATGAATATGATGGATTTTCTCCTGGGATTATGTTATGTTATGTGGTACAGCTGACTTTAAGAAAGGGAGATTATTCTAACCTAATAATATGAGCCCTTTAAAAGCAGCGTTTTCTCCAGCTGTCGATAGCAGATAAAGGCAGAGTTTTAAAGTACACAATGGATTTAATGTTCTGAAGATGGAGGGGGTCTACTTAACAAGGAAATAAGACCTCAGTCCTACAACCACAAGGAACTGAATTGTGGCAACAGCAAGGATGCGGCTGAATGCAAATTTTTCTTGAGAGCTTTGAGACAAGAGCTCAGTCTGAGCAATCTTTTGTTTTCAACTTTGTGATAAAATGGAGAATCCAGTCATGCCCTGAATGAATCTGATTTATAGAACTGTGATGTAGTAAGTGCATATTGTTTTAAGAGTTAATGGTAACTTGTTACACAGCAAGAAAAATCTGATAGAGCCCTACTAAAAATAAAAGCAGAACTTATTATTTCCAGAAATACGGAAGCATATACATTTGTAGTACATTAAAAAGTTAATTATAAATATCGGAATTATGGGAGGACTTCATGGAGAAGGTGATAAATGAGCCATTTACTTTTAAGTATGGTTTATATCTATTTAGCTAGCTAGCTGGCTATGTTCAATGTTTGTAGAAACAGATTCACAGTAAACATCTGAAAGACTCAACAAGATGATGGAAAATTTGAGTGTAAAAAAATAAGTTTGGGTTATAATAGAGAATAATGCTAACAAAAACAATTTCTGGCTAAATTTTGGGAAATATGTGCAGTTCTTCTGTGTCTGTTGTGTTCGGTGGCCATTAGAAAAATAGGAATGTCAGGTAAAAGAGAAGTACATAGTCAGGGAAGGCTGACTGCTATTAAAAAAAACAATAATAATACTAACAAAAATCTCAGTGATTAATGTTAATAAAGTTTATTTTGCACTCATATAACAAAGTAACGCTGCTGCCTTGTGGGTGACTCTACATGTTATGATTCAAGGATACAGGTTATTTTTATTTTGTAGATAGTTTATCACCCAGGGTCTTCAGAATGTCTTATGGGTTATCTGCATCTAGCTCATGGAGTGAGACAGAGAGAAAGCTGAAAATTGGGCAGCAGTTTTTAAATGGGCCAAACCTTGAAGTGGTACGTATTCCTTCCACTTATACCCTGTTGGCCAGGATTTAGTCACATGGTCTAACTGCAACTAATTGCAAATGAGGTTAGGAAATGAATCATCCTGTTTCTAGGGAGAAACGAAAACAAATTTTGGAAAGTAATGAACATTCCACAAAAAGGAAAGTTAATAGAAACTGTAGTTTTGTTTTGAAAATGTTACCAATGAGTGGCCTCTATAGCCTAATTAGGAGAAACAAGACATTGGCAATATGGTCCTGGAAACTATGGGGATATAAATCATAACTAAATAGTAGACCAGTAGATTCTTCTTTGCCATTGTTCATTTTGCAAAATTGTGAGTATTTGAAATTTTGTCTGATTTCTAAATAGGATAAAAATATGAAGTAATTGGAGGCAAATCTAACAACTTTTGAAAAGGGCAAAAACATGTTTTTTCCTTCAAATGCTCTTACATTTAATGAATGTTCTGGTTTCACTGAATAATAATTTTAAAGGAATAGAGATTAAAACCAATCTTTCACATGTTTGTTGCATGGTCAGATCCTCACAGGATAAACCATATAACCAATTTTTTAATGTGGTCTGTCTTGTGTAATAATATTCTCTTTGCAGTTGATTTTTCTGTGCCTCTATAGCTACAATATGTCAAGATACATAGTCACCAATTCAAGCAGTTTAGTTAAGCATTCCTAATAAGCTAACCAAAAACAAACAAACAAACAAACAAACAAACAAAATAAAAAACCTGCTGCACATTGTATTGCTTCATACAATGAAAATACTAAAATACAAAAAGGTGCAAATTTTATCTAGAATAGCTGGGGAACAGCCTCAATTCTGTATATCTAGGATCTGTATAGGTTAGTGGATAAAGTAGTAACCTTGAAGCAAAACCCCACACATCCTGAACCTCCTTACTGAATGTTCCTTTTT
Organism: Rhinolophus sinicus; assembly: GCF_036562045.2. Taxonomy (NCBI): domain Eukaryota; kingdom Metazoa; phylum Chordata; class Mammalia; order Chiroptera; family Rhinolophidae; genus Rhinolophus; species Rhinolophus sinicus. Next base: position 21,198,016 of record NC_133752.1, read on the forward strand.
TTATTTCTAACTGAAAGTTGGGTCTTCCTGAGCGTGCTTTCAAGTGGTAGCGTGTTTCTCGTCTACCATTCCAGTAACCACTTCCAGGTCTTTGTTCACTATCCTTTCTACTGATGCCATCAGACTATACTCACAATTAGATGCTCTTGGTGTGATCATCCACACACCAGTTTCCATAAAAACGTCCTCCACCTCCCAATTCCTTGAAAATCTGGTTCCCATCTATTATCATACAAAGTTATTACAATATTATTGACTATATATTACCAACCTCTTTTTGCTCCATAGTATTTAATATCATTGGACAAAACATTTATTTATTTGTTAATTTATCTACTTTTATCATTGTTCACCAGCATTTAAGCTCAGCAAAAGCTTACATGTTCATTTACTGAAACATGTTTTAGTTTCTATAAGAGTATATGGTACAAAGTAGATATTCACTAATATTATTTGAAGGAGTAATTTAAAAATTAAGGAATGAAAACTTCTACCACATGTAATTTCCAGTCCCATCATGCTTTTCAATATAAGTCATCATGGACATTTTTCTAGCTTGCTTTATGAAGATTAAGTAACATTTCTTCCATAGAATAAGCAATATTATGACTCATATTATGCAAAATGATAAAATACTTTGCCCCACCCATGCTTCTATTTTCCTTTTTCTTTGCATTGTTGTGTTAACTTGCTTTTTTTTGTTTTTTTTAATAGTGGGAGAATTATACTTGACTTGGGCATGCTCATTTATTTGAGAAGGCTTGTGTTACTGTTTCTCTGAAAAAAACAAAACAAAAAACCTATATGCTGGACCAGTATACACACACACACACACACACACACACACACACACACACACACAAAGTATAATGGTTTTTCGTTCATTTTTTTTCCCCTTGGGGCAGTAGGAAAATCTTTGCTAAGAAATCAATATTTGGAATCTGTTTAGATCATTATATTTGAGTGACTGCTACCTGCAAATGCACAGAACAATAGCCTGCCAAATATAATCATAAGAAGAAAATATATTTTTTTTCCTTTTTCTTACTGGCATTACTCCATGATAAAATATGGGAACCTGACAGATCGGTAGAGACAGATGTGCTCTGTCAAGCCTTAACATGCTGGCTAAGTAATTCACAAACATATCTGTCCCAAGTAAGGCAATTGAGGCTATAGAAATATATCTAATATGTATTTGCTTTGTTTTTTAGATTGTCTATCAGAAGCCACTGTGCTTGAACATACATGATATAGGTATCAACATTTTATATCTTTATATTTTTACTCCTTGCAAATTAAATGATTAATTTGTGAATGCCTTAGTTTCTGTTTCATATTTTAATAAACATGCTATAAGTGTTGGAAAAATAAAAAATGAATGCTGCAATATAAAATGAACAAGTTCTAGAAAACTGTCAAAGTGTTCATTTTTAACAAGCAACTCATATATGGAAACAAATATAAGGAAAAACCAATTAACTTGGGTAGCCATATTATCTCACCATCTTGTATTGTCCTTTTCAATGACTATTCTTTATACATAATAAATGGGGGGAAAATATGAGTTTAAAGAAAGAGTTTTGTTCCATGAAAGTGCTCAGTAATTTGGATTGAAACACTGAATGTCCAAGTTGGCAAAGAAATTTAAGACATAGTATCAGACTGAGATTACATATCAGTTTCCCTTTGTTTTTTCTTTCTGATTTTGATGTAATTACAGAAACGCAGTGGCTCTTTTTCTTTATGATTATACATTCAGAACCATTCATTTCCACACAGCATTTACTGAAAGCCTAGTATCTACTAAGTTCTATGCCCGGAACCACACATTTAAGGATAAATACAGTGTGACACCTACCTTTGATCACTCTGATATCATCTATGAGAGACTGACATATAAACCAAAAACTATACAAAACCTCAAGAACCAACTGAATCATGATATTGTGATTTATTATATTCCTTGAATTATGAATGATTCCACAATATGGGAAAACTTCAGAGCAACATGATTGATTTTTACATTATAGATTAATGAATTTATTTCTTATACATTTAAAAACAAATCTTTGTGAATCAGAAAACTTCATTCTTTGCAATTGTATGTCAACTAATTGAGTAGCTATTTAATTAATTTGGTTCCTAAGGACTTTTAAGTTTTGCAATCCTGCTAAATGTATTTTGTTAAATGTGTTTCAATTACATGGGCTTCTATTTCCTGATTTCAAAATGAATATAATAATACCTTCATAGGTTTTCTAGACTTCTCAAAGGAGATAATAAATTTTAAACTCTTTGGAAATTGGTAATAAGATGTTACCTTTGAATTCAGGAGCTCTCCGTTTGTGACATGGCTGGCTTATCTGAGTCACTCAATCTCTAAGGACCTATAAAATGAAGAATTTTGGTTGATGATTACCAAGGTTACCTTATAAAATTTATCAGCCTATGAATCTAAGATACAATCACTATAAAATATAACTAATTATGATAATGCAGGACATATGTATTGTCAGCAATTGTTTTATTCTAAAAGTAAGCATTTTATAATGTGGTGTTCTCAGGCAATGCAAAATGCATTGATCTGTTGGTGGGTGTAAAGTAACTGTTTCCAATTTTTCTTTATATGGTTCCTCAGACACTCCCGTCTTTGATAACTCAATCCATCATGTCTCCAATTCCAAAAAAAAAAAAAAAAAAGTATTAGTAATTTCTCCAAACAATTACAAACATGCTTTTCCTTCCACACAATATTAATCTGAGAGTTTTAAAAATTTATAGGATATGTGAAGAACAGAACAGAATTAAGTTCAGTGTTTTTTCTTGAAAGTCTCATCTCCAGAAGTCGGTCGCACATTGTCAGCTCATCTGTGTTGCCAGTGCCACCGTCTCGTTCCCAGAAGAGCATCTGTGGATTTTTGGACAGAATGCTATACTTCTGGGAATGGCGCCCAGAATATACAAGCTTCCGTGTCGTTTTAGAAAGTCAAAGAGGGGATGATAAAATCTTCATTTGTTGCAATCATTTGCGTGCAGTCATCAGTCTGGGGCTAACAGCTATCATATTCACATATTCTTATTGCTGGATTTTAAAAAATACTTTTCCTGTTTTGTGAGTGTGGAATTTTCTGTAGTCTCTCCTCCTTCAAGCCCACCCCGACCCCATCCTCTTTTCACTCTCAAGGGATAACACAAGCAGTAACAATGACCAAAGTTACTCCGGGCCTACATAACTGCTATGTATAAATCAAGCAACATTATTATATCCCATTAGCTCAAAGCACATCAGATTATTAGAAGAATTTTACAGGTAACTTATATAATTTGTGAAAGCATAAGCATTACATATATGCAATCATTATTCTAATACTTGGGTATTTATTTTAATGTGCATTAGAAAAATATAACCAACACACCAAGCGAAAGATTTAATAAATGTTTTGCTGCTTTATGATGCAGCTAAAGTAAATAGTGACAAGTAATCTGCATGCCTATGACCTGATAAATTGTAGATGTGGTGCTCAGAAAGTCCAGAAAGAATCAAGCCGTTGAAACAAAATGTGATACCAGTATTGTTTGCAAGTATGGACAGTAAGATGATGTAAGTCAGGGGCATGGTTTTCATATGCTGAACTGACGTGTGTGTTACTCAGTTTTTTCATCAGGGTTCTGTGACTCCATTTCAAGAAGTTAATATTATGCCTGACAATTATGCATAAATAAAATGAGTTGCAACTGGTTTTGTGCTCTGTTTGTGTGTGTGTGTGTGTGTGTGTGTGTGTGCATATATATATATACACACACACACACAAAGGGTGCCAAAAAATGTATACACATTTTAAGAAAGGAAAACTGTATTAAAATTGTATTACTCAATATATACTGATAACAAAAGATAAATACAAGTCACGTTTGACTTCTGCAATTACAAGAGGTGCTCAAAGTGGTTACCATCAGCATCCAGACACTTCTGATTATGGCGAACTATTGCTTGAGTAACGTTGACCAAAGTGTCCACTTGTATACATTTTTGGCACTCCCCCATTTTTTTGGCACCTCTGATACATGTATCTCTCAGAGTATGTATATATATATATACATACTCTGTATATATATATACATATATATACAGAGTATATATATATACATATATATATATACACATATATATATATGTGTGTGTGTATATATATATACATATATATGATTTTAATTTTATTACTTTGATTAAATTAATGGCTATTTTTGTTGATTTTAACTTTTTAACATTCAATAATGTTTTGGTATAATGGTATTATTACAATGATGATAAAAGACTAAGTAACAGTACAGCTGGTAAACAAAAAATAAGTTCAACAGAGAAGAAATTAATACATACACCTACAAATACATACATCTATATACATGTATGTATACATTTATGTATATATATGTATTTGTATGTGTTAATTTCTTCTCTATTGAATCTATTTTGGATCAGTGGTTTAAAGAAGCAAATGCTAATGCATAAAAGTTAAAATTGTTTAAATATGATACGAAGAGTCAGAAAGTTCACATGTTTAAAGTGCTCAAAACAGTATCAGGCACACAGTGTAAATATTGAATTGTAGCTACTACTAGCACTATTATTAATGTTATTCAGTTTGACTATGATGAAAGTTGCTTATGTCTTCAGGGAGACACACTAATTAATAACCTTAATTTTCTGTTAGTGTTATAGAAGTAACAGCTGCAAAGTAAACATTGGAAATATTATGCAAAAAATATTTGAAGTTTAAATTTTCATGAAAATATAAACAAGAACAAACTGATTTCTGTAGGTTTGGAGATGCTCCCAGATTCTGATGTGACACTAGCTGACCTCAAGCATCATTGTGAAACTTCCAAAGAATAAAACAAAGTAGAAATGATGTTTAAGCATTTCAGAAACTTGTTAACACTCTAATTGGAAAAAAATGCTAAAACTTTAGAATACTCATTTATCATGTTTTATTTACTTTCAAAGTTTATAATTGCTGGAATACTTTATAAATGACCTTATCATATCCAAAGCCAAAAAGTTTAAATACTAAGCAGAGACAGTACAAGCAAAGGAACTGGGAAGATGCTTCTGTCAAATAAAATAGTTCATTGTAAAATTACTGATATAACTAAAACTTAAGGTAGCAAATTCTATAATGACTATAATACAATCTGTTCTATACAGTCTAAGTAGATAACTCTCTGATGTGATTTCAGTTGGCATTTGTGTATTATGTGTTAGCTAAATACTGTGACCATGGGGACCTTTGGTCATGTCATTCTATGCTAACTAGTACAACTGGAGTAGAGATTTTAAAACTTATTAATAAGTTCATGACATACTGTGTTTCCCCAAAAATGAGACCTAGCTGGACCATCAGCTCGAATACGTCTTTTGGAGCAAAAATTAATACAAGACCCAGTCTTATCTTACCAGAAAGACTCATTTGAGCTGATTGCCCGGCTAGGTCTTATTTTTGGGGAAACACGGTAGTCTGGAAGTGATTTATGGGGATAATAACAAAGAATACTGAAGTCACAGTTGGTGCAAAATAAGGACTTGTTAGCATAGTCAAACTCTATCACAGAAAGCAATGCCCCATAGCCTACACCCATTATCTTCCATCGCACGCCACCCCAGATGTGCAGAAGACATTGAGGTAGACAGACATAAAGCTGTAAAAAACATATCAATCATTGAAAAAAGAGGCCACTGAACTCTTGAAATATTTTCTAATATTTGTCTAGAATCAGGAAATTAAAACAAATAAAGATGGTTTCGTACTGAAATCTGTTTTCTTTTACGCTTCCCTTTTTGATTGAAGCAAAATAATAATTTTAGTGTTTTTCTTAACGGTTAAAACCTTTAACATTTAATGTTATATGCATCAATAGAGACTGCTTTTGCATAATAGACTATTTTTGAGGTCTATTAGCTCAATGGGACAGTCATCATCTAACCTCACAAAATCCGTTTAAGTCAGTATTCCACATGCAGAACAGAATGAACTCATCAATGACAAGTCTGCAAGTCTTGATCACGGTGTGTTAGATTACAAAGACATTACTGAAGGACAGCAAAACTATGAAGTCTTCACAAATCATTTCCCAAAATGGACACCACTTTTGTATTGCTAAGAAATGCTTTCATCCCCTGTTATTGCAAACATTACCAGATTACACGATTCATTAGAAGAACACACTTGAGAGATTACCTCAGATGACCTCTTGGAACAAAAGTTTGTTATTCAAAGTCATTTATCATACTTTGATTACTAATGATTTCTAGAACTTATCACAAAAATCAACTAAATAATTTTTCCAGTTTTCAAATATGTGTATTTTTCAGGTGAGGTTCTCAGAATTGGTGAATATAAAAAGCATTGAGATTGTCCTGTCAAATTAAGCTTCATCTTAATTTAATTTAATTTTGATGATCCCAAACTTGATTATTGGGCAAAAAAATATTGCCATTCTACCTCCTGAAAAATTAATTGTAAGCACATGATTTTCAGTATATTGATTAAATTAATGGCTATTTTTGTTGATTTTAACTTTTTAACATTTAATAATATTTTGGTATAATGGTATTATTACAATTAATGGTATTATTAATACAATTAATGGTATAATAATGGCATTATTACAAAAAATGATAAAAGACTAAGTAACAGTACAGCTGGCAAATAAATACAGCAAAAAACATTGAGTTTGTATGTAAATGACTTAATTTTGAGAACTATTACATTAAACTAAAACTTAATTAGATATGGAAGGATAAATGGTTCTTAACTTTTAGTGCTTTTGAAGATATGACTCAGTGTCCATGATGCAAAACCTATCAAATAGATGAAAATCTATCAAGTAGATAAAGAATCTGGATAACTAATATTATACAGGTTCACTCAGATGTTTATCATCAGACAGACAGAATCTTTCGTGAGGAAGATCAGTTTTCTAACATCAAATTGTAAATCGCATGAATCTTTGATTCTCATTCATTAGAGTTTTTTTAAGTTAAAATATCTACAAAGAGGGGCGGCTAGATGGCTCAGTTGGTTAGAGCGTGAGCTCTCAATAACAAGGTTGCCAGTTCCGGCATGGGATGGTGGGCTGCGCCCCCTGCAACTAAAGATTGAAAATGGAGACTGGACTTGGAGCCGAGCTGTGCCCTTCACAACTAGATTGAAGGACAACGACTTGGAGCTGACGGGCTCTGGAGAAACACACTGTTCTCCAATATTTCCCAATAAAAAAATAAAATTATATATATATATATATATATATATATATATATATATATACATACACAAAGAAATTATTTTATTTGTTAGTATAAAATCTATTGCTATTGATAATTATAATACATACAATACTTTGTTTCAAAACAAGTTTTATTTATAATCCTTATGCCACTTAGGGGATATACTTTTATTCTGTGGAAGGAAAAAACACATATTAGTTAAAGAATCTGACCAAAATATTCTTAGAAACTTAAGAAATAGTCCCAATTCTTGGAAACAATTGTTTCAAAGATTTGAGATTAGTACAAGTGACTCTTGTCACATTTGGTTACTGGACAGATTTTATTAGTCAACCTACACAGCATATTTGGCATGAAATGTCAGAGCAGGCTGTGACAATACAACTGACATTCAGAAGCATAGCTACTGCTTGACATTGCAAGCCATAATCTTTGGTGCTTCAACAAAAAGACAACAGCTAAATAAATCAACTGCTTCCTTTGGGGAGAAAGCCTGACTCAGAGAAGGCAGTTAGTAGCTAAAAATGCATATGAAGAAACGTATTGTCAACATTTGAAAGAAGAGAAATATCTGCAGAACCCGCTGGTCAATCTATTTGCGACAGTATCTGGCAACATCAGGTTATTGGTTATGGGACTATAATGACCGTGATCATTCAAGATTATCTCACCTCTTTTCCCCTAAATAAACTCTCAGGCAATATGTCATATAGCAAGCATTTGTCCTAAGGACAGATCTTTGGTTCTGCAGACTTTACTAGAGTGCTCTGACTTTTAAGAGGCTCATCTTAAAAGGACAGAAAGAGAAATGATTGTGGGTTTCTAGCTTAGCAAATTCAGACATCCAAGCACAGATATGCCACACTCCAAATCTGCTCACATGTTAGTTTATTTTTATTGATATTGTGATCCCTAAATTACTAAGTCTCATCACATTCATTGCTTGGATATCAGTGATTTGCAGTATTTGTTATAATTCCTTTTGGTGAGATGTGTCTGTACATAAATCACAGAGCATAAATCTCCACAATCCTGGACTATTAGAGCCAAAAGGGTCTCATGAATCATTTAATTCAACTTGTGCTTTTGAAGACAGTGAAATTGCAACTCGAAAAATTTAATTACTTTTTCTAATATTTCAATAACTAAGTAGTAGTATAGCCAGTTCTATAACTCAGATCTTCCAATTCCCAAATCAGTGTTTACCCATTCCCAAAGGGATTCTTTTATATTTCTGAATTTAGTTTTTATTTGGATCAGAAACCTGACCTATGAGAGCTTAAAGAGTAGCTGATGGAAGTGACACAAAGATAAAGGGAGGGGCATGCACTGAGATATATAGCCTGATGTTATATATCTGTCAGACCATGCTTTATAAGATCAACGCTACTACTAATAAAAGCTACCGTATCTTGGAGTGGATAGTATCTTATAGTCACCTTACAGATAAGCTCATTTGATTTCCATACAAACGCCCCTGTTTTTTATCCTAGGAACAAACTGCATATAAGAAAAACAGGGCTCTGAAATTTTAGTTGCAGTCTACTGTCCGAACTCAGTTCCTCAGCAATACCCTACACCTGTGCCATATATTCTCAATATGCATACGATTATTTTCATGACTGTCAAGCTTATTATCTCATTCTCTTCAAAATGTCTTCAGTGCATGATGTTGCCTCTGTCTGCAGCATTGTTCTGGACATCGTTCCCGTGTTCCTACCATCTATTCTTCCCGCTACAGTAAGAACACTATACAATCTAATTATATGTCACATCTGTATCAGAATTTAGCACAGTATTGAACCTAGATGAAGTTCTTTCAACAGCCTAGTTTTTAAACACAAATAAAAATTGTCACTTCTAGAGCTGATGAATACTGTAGTGAACTTTTACTAACAAATACCTATTGGGATGTTTCCTACTATTTTCATCTGGGTCGAGTTATTTAGGACAAATTGTTTCACAGAAAATTAATATCACTGTTGCTAAATAAGCCCATCTGTATTTTGGACCTTGTATGGCAGTTACGTCTGACCTCAGTTGTAAAAGTAGAATTCCACCTTGGAACAGCTCTGTAGCAGTCACAGTTCTCCAGATAAACAGAATCAGTGGGATATATGTATAACCATAATAAAAGACTTACTTTCAGGAATCGGCTCATGTGATTGTGGCAGCTGGCAGGTTTGCCAGCTAGAAAGAGCTGATGTTGCCATCTTGAGTTCAGAATCCATTGGGAAATCCAGCAGACTTGGAAGCTCATATGGGATTTCTATGTTATAGTCTGGAGGTAAAAAATTGCCTTCTGTGGGAAACCTCAACTTTTCTCTTAAAACCTTCAACTGATTAGACGAGACCCACCCACTTTTTGGAGCATAATCTCCTTTATTTGAATCACATCTAGAAAATAACATCACAGCGACATCTAGTTCATTGTTTGACCATTAACTCGACACCATAACCTAGCCAACTTGACACTTAAAATTTAGCCATCACAAGCTCCACAGACACCAGCAACAATAAGGGCTTGCATATGAAGGATGGTGTAGACATGAAGCTTTCAGAATATCTTTCCATGCATTGTGCACACCCTCCCTAAGTATGACTGGGGGTGTTTGAAGATGGTTTGAGGTGTCATAGAAACCCCTGTCCACTAGTAATGCACAAGTACTAGTACTGTTTGTCAACATGACACTCTCTGAGATATAAGCACCCTGGGAAATCTTGCCACTAGTCACTGTGAAAAACAACTACAGAGGGTACTTAGAGATCAACATTATCCTTAGAGCATTTGCTTAAGGGTATGAGGTATAATTGAGAAATACTGGGTATTTTTTCTGTATCAAGATAACTGTGATTTCTAAACTTGATGTTTGAAGTGAGAAAGGAGAAAATTCTCTGAAATGTTTTGAAAACTCTAACTGTATTTAGGAAGTTTTCACCTGGAATTATCCTGTAAAAATAACACTACTTCCAAAGTATTCTTGATCTTTTGAAAAGTAGTTGCCATTGTTGAGTTATGCCTCAGCTCTAAGGGCCTAGTATATTTCTAGTTCTGTTTTTAATTTCAGGCACAAAGCTTAGGGCCTAAAGCATAGCACTTAGGCAATGATTTCTTATGAACAAATCCTAGATTTGCCACACAGAAGACATTTATGATGATGCATTATCTGTTTTTAAGAAATGCAATCTGATTTATAAAAGAAGTCGCTCTTTATAGGCAGGAAATAAGGTTGGATGTGTCCTGCTACTGACCACCCTCTGCATATCTGCCTTAAAAACAAATCAAAGTGACATGTTATGGAATAATCACTCAAGCTGATAAGCCTGTGTCACACCATTTTTTTATTATCCAAACTTACAATGGATGTGTTTTTATGGAAGTATCCATTAAACACAACTTTCCAAAAGAAACACTGTATATATGTTGATATAAATAAAAGTTAAGAATTAACATAGGATCAAAAAAGAAATTGATAAGGTAATTGGCACAAGGTAAAAGTGTGGTTGTAAAGATAATCATAGGGCTTCTTACTTCTCCTAATTATTCTGACCTGAATTTAACTCTTCTTTAGGAAACCCTTGATATCTCAATTCCAACCAGTATTTTTTTTCCACCAAGAAAACCACTATTGTAATGCAAATGGAATAGTAACATACAATAACAGTTTCTCTTCACTGCCAGGTAGAAGTGATGACTCAAAAGTCAACAGCTGCTTGACATTCTCAGTAGCATCTTCATGTTGACATATCTAAACTTACTGTGTGTCTGTTTTTAGTAAGCTTGTAGGAAGAAACATGGTTTTTTAGAGTGATTTGTTTTGTTTATTTTCAATGTGGAATGAAAGCAACATATGGGTCCTAGCAAAACAGTTAATGGACGTTTCTTTTTTTTTTTTCAAAATTCTTTAAGTGAATTGTTTTTACTCACAGGGTCAATTCATATTTCAGAAAAGAGATCATAATCAGATTTAGACAGGAGCATAGGTTTCACACTTGATGACACATTTCTGTTCCTCTTATGATTTTCAAGGAGGTAGGAAAGAGTGTCTTAGGTAGTTTCATGAAAAGACCGGAAGTGAAGAACTCTCTACATTTTCCTTGCTACACTGATTTTAATAGGGAGTTTAGCCCAGCATTTTGCATGAATAAAGAACTATCGTATTGAAGGGCTAGTTATTACTTGATTTTTATTTTACTACTACCCTTAGAAGTTGTTTGTGGTGCCTTCAAATACTCAGCCCCCCCTTTTTTTTTTTCATTAAAGGGTAGATTAGCAAGAAGAGTGACCTCCTCTTCCAGTTTAGAATGAATACCTTTTATTTCTTGTTTCTTGGAAGGCAAGACAATAGAGAATTAGTGTGCATGTTTCCTTTGAATTCTCTTTATGCACATTTTAAACCTTGCAGTGAAAATGAACCACACATTTACAACATAAGCTTGTCTTTTTTTTCAATTTCAAATTACCAATTTGAATTACACGTGTTTGAGCTTCCTAGCCCTGGCCACTTGCCTCAAGAAACTATTGTTGAAAGACACTTTAAAACATTGACTCTGAAGAGTCACAGTATTCTAGGATAGCATACATTTATACATCAAAATCTTATCCTTTTGAATTTTAGAGTGATATAGCAACAATTCTAAGACCAAGCTTTCTTAAAACCATGCTGATGTTTGACTCATGAAATGCTATTTGCTGTGTATGATCTGTATGGAGAAAACATTGTTTCTTTTTTACATTTTTATTGTGTGCTTGTTAATCTATTTCTAAAGGTATTATGCTAATTATAGCACTACTCTTCACATTCAGACTCCGAATTGCTCATTTTCAAGTTTTTCTTTTTTTTTCAAATTGTAATCTGTTAATTACTTGTTTAATGGAGTGTGTAATTACGTACTTTAAGTTAGGAAACTTTCCATTTCAAAGAGAGAAACCTATTTTAGAAATGAAAGAATATAAATGCAGTTCTTTCTGATACAGAATACAACTCTTTACTTCCCTTAATGGTTCTAAGTGAGAAAAAGAGGTTGAAAAACAACTCATTATATTTTCTCTTTATGTCTTTGTGTATAACACATCAAACATAGGTGAAATTTATGACAAACGTAACAGGTTACCATTTAGCTACACTTTGCAAAGTAATTTTACTCTCTATTCATGACATTTAAATGACTAATATCCAGAGTAGAAAGAAAATCAAGTTATTAACACGATACATTTTAAAAACTGTTTTCTTTTTCAGATACTTGGCCAGAGGAGCAAACTGAGTCGTAAAAGTGATTAAGTGAGGGAACAAGATATGAGAAGTGGGACAATTTAGGAAATATAACAATAATGAAAACTGTTGAATTTGGGGCTTATATGTGACTTATATGGTTTGTATGAATAATTTATTATTTTTTTAAGCAACAGAAAATATAAGGAATAGCCAGGTTGCTTTTGTGTCACTTATGAGTAGTACAGATATTAAGCAAAATTGGCTGTTGTCACTCAAGCAGCAGTGCAGGCTTCACACTCAAAGCCACTGACTTCAAAGAAACTACTAGCTACTATTATAAAAATAGTTGGATTTAAAGAAACTTAGGGAATTAAGCAGAACAGACCTGTTCATGATATTTTGATGATGAACACTTATTCTCTTGATGGTCTTTGTAGAAAGCTGCAAATTGATCAGAAGAACTCTTCATAGCAAAACCTCTAGATTGGATGGGAAAAGAAGCAATATACAAGGGCTCATCTTCTCACTGAAAATGTTTGTAATATAGGGACAACTGGCTGGGACCTAACAGAATGCCTCACAAAACTAATGGCTAGATAGAGTTATGTCAGCGAAAAATGGCGAATTAAGGAACTCCCAAATTTCTATCCCTATAAGAGCAAGAAAAAAAAAAAAATTGGGAAAATTGGCAGAATCAACTTTTTCAGGCTGCTGGAAATTAACCAAAGGCTTTCAGAATTGTTGAAGAGGTATATACTCAAGAAAAAGGCGAAATCTCAGTATGAACAATGAACAAATGTGGCTTTGAGACTTTAACTTGCTCTGTTCCTACCACTCCTCTTTCTGGTTCTGCAGGAATCTTGTAGATAAATAGACTCCAAGCATAGTGAAATCCAGAATCCTGGCAGCCAGCAGAAGGAGAAGTGAAGGATCGGGGCTCCTTCAAAGTTTCATCCCCAGAGAATCATTAATTGTTGTCTGATGGTTCTCTGGAAGATTCTACTTTTAAGGTCTTTATTTGATCTGAGTTGAAGCCCACTTGATATGAAAAGGCTTTTATCTGAAGGTGTGTGTGTTGAAAACATTTCGAGGTCACTATTTACCTTCCAGAGATGTCCGAGGCAGTGAATAATAGTTGTAGTCAACAATGAGTTAACTGAAATGCTTAAAATGAAAAGTTAGGAAATGAGATGTCCATAGGGATTTCAAAAAACTCCAATACATCCTTGTTAATCTAGCAGGACACGCACATGGATAGAGCTTTGCACATGTTCAGGAAAAACTGAAGAATGTCCTAAACTCTCAATTGTGGATGACCTTGAGACTCTGAGGAAGTAGGAAGTGAAGGCTAAGGTGGGTTGTCAATTGTGTGTTAAAGACATGCCCCGACATGCTTAAAGAGTCTTTCAGCGAAGACTAGGAGATGTAGTAAGGAAATATCTGTCCATTTTTCCAATAAAAAGCAGATCACTAAGCCAACCAGAGACTTCGGTACCCACACACAACAAAGAATACGGATTTTAAAGAATTAGTTCAGAAATGTGAAGGGAAAAAAAAAGAACAAAGACAGCTGCAAAGAGAAACAACCAATTCTGGAGAAGGGAGAGAAACTGATTTTCAGAGTTGTCGTATCTATAGGCAAACAATAGCAGAATTAATATTCTTCTCAAGTACACATGGAACATTTTCCAGATAAAACCATATGCTAGTGCATAAAACAAGTTTCAAAATAAAAAGAATTGAAATTATCTGAAGTAATTTTTCAAACCGCAGTGCAATTAAATTAGAAACTAATAAAAGAGAGACACTTTGGGCAATTCACAAAAATATAGGGATTAAATACACTTTTAAGCATCTGGTGGGTCAAGGAAGATATCACAATGAAAATTAGAAAATATTTTTTGATGTATGAAAATGAAGGTAAAATATATCAAAATTTATGAGCTGCAGATAAATCAGTTGGTTCTTTAAAAATATTAACAAAATTCACTAATAGCTAGACTAATCATGGAAAAGAAGACTGAAATTATTAAAATCAATAATGAAAGAATAGACATTACTATTTACCTTAAAGAAATAAATAGAATTATAAGGGAAGACTATGATCAATTGTTTATAAAAAAAATTAGGTAACCTAAAGGAAATGGACAAATTCCTAGAAGACAGAAATTACTATAACTAGCTCAACAAATAGTCGTTAAATTGCAAAGACCTATAACAAATGATGACTTAGTAATCAGAAAAGTATTCAGAAAGAAACACCCAGGATAAGAGGGCTTCACTGTAGAATTGTATCAAACATTTAAAAAAGATTAATAATACCAATTTATACAAACTCCTCCAAAAAAAATAGAAGAGAAGGGAACACCTCTCAATTCATTCTGATGCCCATTTTAACTTAATACGAAAACCAAAGAATTCACAAGAAAAGCAAACCGCAGACCAATATTCCTTATGAATATAAATGCAAAATTTCTCATTATTCTCAACAAAATACTAGCAAAATAAATCCAGTCACATATAAAAAGGATTGCATACTATGACCAATGAAATTTATTGCATTAATATTGGTTGAACACATGAAAATCAATCTATGTGATACACTATATTAATACAATAAAGGACAAAATGCACTGGAGCATGTCAACAGATGCATAAAAAGCATTTGATAACATCTTATATCTTTTAAGGGTAAAGGCACTTAACCTCAAAAGAAAAGTGTACTTCTTTAGCTTGATATAAGACATTTGCAGAAAAAAACAGTTAATTTTGAAAGGCTGAAAGCTCTTTCTCTAAAATCAGGAGCTAAAAGCTCCTGATGAACAAAAGATTAGAAAGAAAGAAATGAAGTTATTTCTCTCTGAAGGTAACATTATTTTATATATAGAAAATTGTAAGGGATATTTAAAAAGAACACAAAACAGCAACAATGACAAACTATTAGAGCTAAAAACAAGTCTACAAGGTCACAGGATACAACATCAATATTCAAAAAGCAATTACATTTTTACACAAGCAATAAACAATCTGAAAATTAAATTAAGACAAATTTTCAATTTATAATATCATAAAAAACTAGGAATAAATATAACAGAAACAACAAAAATACTAAAAATTACTAAAAATCAGTTAAAGATATTAAAGAAGAACTAAATAAATGGAAAGATACCCCATTTTCATGGATGGGCAGATTTAGTATTGTTAAAATGACAATACTCCCTTAACTGGCCTACTGATTCAATGCAATTCCTACCAAAAATCCCAGTAAACATTTTTGCAGAAATTGAGAAGCTGATCATAAAATTCATATGGGAATGGAGGGACCCAAAATAGTGAAAACAATCTTTAAAAAGAAAACCAAAGTTGGTGTACTTACACAACTTAATATCAAAAATTTATTATATAGCTGTGTGAATCAATATTATTGTTGTACTGGCATTTGATAAACATGTAGATTAATGAAATAGAATTGAGAGTCCAGCAATAAACCTGTACATTTATAGGGGATTGATTTTTGACAAAAGTATCAAAACAATTCAGTGTGGAAAGAATGGTGTTTGTCTTGTTTTGTTTCAACAAATACTGCTGGAACAACTGAGTATTTATATTTAAAAGAATGAATGTGGACCCCTACCTCAGACTGTATACAAAACCACCTCAAAGTGGATTAAAGACATAAATATAAGAGCTTAAAGTATAATATTCTTAGAAAAAAACATAGGAATAAATCTTTATAACTTTGGATGTTCAATGGATTCTTACATCTACGACACCAAAGGACAAACAACAAAAGGAAAAAACAGATAAATTGGACTTCAAAAAAATACTTTAAAAATTGTGCATCAATTTTTAAGAAAGTGAAAAGAAAACCAATACATAAGGAGAAAATATGTGTAAATCACATATTAGATAACAATTTAAAATTCAAAATATATAAAGAACTCTTAAAACTCAATAACAAAAACCAACAACCCAATTACAAAATCAACAAAGGAAAAGGATAGACATTTCTCCAAGAAAGATATACAAGTGGCCAATAGAAATTTGAAAAGATGCTTTATAACCTTGGTCATTAGGAAAATGAACATCAAAACCGTAATGATATGTAACTTGTTACTCAGTAAGTTGGCTATAAAAAAAGGATCAGATAATAACAAGTGTTGACAAGGATGTGGAAAAATTGGAATCCATCTATGTGGTTGGAGGGAATAAAAATGATACAGCCACTTTGGAAAATGTTTTGGCAGTTCTTTGAATTGTTAAAAATAGTGACTATATTACCCAGCAATTCCATTGGTAGATATATAACTAAGAGAATTGAAAACACATGTTCACACAAAAACTTTTACATGAATGCTCATGGCAGCATTATCTATAATAACTAAAAAGTGAAAACAACCTAAATACTCATCAACAGGGGAATCAATAAACAAAATGAGATACAGCATCTCCTCAAGTAACATAATTTTGTTCATCATTGTTTCATAATAATGTCGATGAGAAAAAAAATCGATTCCCAGCTGGGACCGATGTGTGTGTGCAGTTTGCATGTTATCCCCTGACTGCATGGGCTTTCTCTGGGGACTTCAGTTTCTTGTTTCCTCTCATATTACAAATATGTATGTGTGAAGTGAATCTGCGTATCTAAATTGCCCCAGTCTGAGCGAGTGTGTGTGAATGCACACTGCAATGGAATGGCATCCTGTCCAGTACTGGTTTCCACCTTGTGTCCTGAGTGATGGGAGAGGCTCTGGCCACCCAAGACCCTGAATTGGGATAAGGGATTGGAAAATAATGATCTTCCTTGTTTTTATTAATCTTTCTTAAATGGATGTATAGCTAATATTTATTTCAATATTTAATATTACAAATGTTTTGTGTCTTTATTTAAAAGTTTGGTGATGTTTCTCTGACCAGAAATATGCCATAGGAACTTAACTCATATTGGTATCAGTTAGCCTGAGGTAAAATTCGTTTTGTTACTCATCATTTTGCTTAAAGTCACACAGTTCCCAAGAACCTATCAACACGTTAAATGAGGACTTACTGTCTATGCATACAACAGAATATTATTTGGTTATAAAAAAGGATGAAGTGTTGTTACATGCTATAACTTGGATCAACGTTCAAAATTTATGCAAAGTGAAAAATGTCAGACACGAAAGATCACAAATTTATTTATTTCATGCATATTAAATGTTTGGAATGGGCAAACGCATAGAAATCGAAAGCAGATTAGTGATTACCTGGGGTTGGAAGATAGAGGAAATGGGGAATGACTGCTAATGAGTATAGGGTTTCTTTTGTAGCGTTAAAAAGTTCTATTATCAGATAGAGGTTACAGTTGTACAACTTATGAATGTACTAAAAACAATTCAACTGTATACCTTAAAAGATTCAGTTTTATAGTATGTGATTTATATGACAATTAAAAACCCCAAGAAACTATGATAGTTGCCTACTGCAAAAGAAGTCTTATTCTCTACCTTGTCTCTATGAAATTAGACAATAAACACTCTGGAATTGATTCTATTTATCAACTGGCTTCATGAGAAAATTAAGTTGTTTTTTTTTTTAAATCATGAGATCTATATTTTTCTTCTAGCTATATTGATTTGCTTTGCTGATTTGTTTGATCAGAATTTATTATTAGAGTGATTCATCTCTTGTTTGTGCAGATATAAGCTGAATAAAAGAGATGGAGAAACCCAAACGCAGTTTGTATTATAGGTCAGGCTACCTCTTCTGATTTTAATATACTGAAGTAAACTAAATAAATAATGGGAGGAATTATTTTCATTGATAATTAGTACTCACAAATTCTCTTAAAGGAAGAAAAGCATTTTTTGTTTTAGTGAATTTCTTTTGTTGTAGCTAATCGTATCTCCTGTTTTATTGTTTCACATTCCATTTTAGAAGAATATTTATAATGAATGCTGAGATCGTTGAGAATCTCAATAACTTTCCACATTGTGGTTTGATTTATGTCAGATTATGAGGCACAGATATATGCTGTATTAAATAATTATGTTTTACCTTGATAAGTTGTTCTGATACAGTTTTATTTTCTCTTCTATTTATATACCCCTTTATTATGTACTTTCATAATTTTATCTCATCTTTTCAATTTCTTTTATGAGCTATTGATTTTTATTTTCCCCCTTCACTGTTAATACATAGAAAATTTAGCGTTCATTTCCTGAAACTCCATAAACAAAAATTACTTTTTAAAATTTTTTTTTGTTTAAATCAAGTAACAATAATTATATTTCTCAGTAGAAGTTTAAATATCTGCCATAGAAAAAAACTAAAATCTTTGATTATGTGAATTGGTGTTTGACAACTATCACCAGCAAAATATCTCTTGGTATTTTCTGATATTCTATTTGGTAAATAACAAAGAAGTTTAAATATGTGGAGAAGGGTGTTTCTTTGTAGTAAGAATCGTGCGGAATTTGTGAACCATAACTGTTTTCCAGGAGCACAGAGGTAAGGTAAAATTTTACACTGTCAGTCAGCTATAGAACAATAATATATAACACATCGAAATACCAATGTAGCAGTTCTCCCAGTGAACCCCTTGATGTTTTAAGTATATTTTAAATTCCCAAGACTTTGGTTTCCTTGGTGACAGAAATTGTAATCATTTCCTATTTACCAGATTTAATGATTCTGGTCAAACTAATATCTTGGACCAAATTTTCCCAGGTCCTGCTTTAGTCTTGCATGGCTTAAATGCACGTATGACTTACAGTGTTCTCTATCACAAATGCATTTTACCAAGGTCTTTTACATTACATTTTTCTTTTACGTAAACTTTACTGTTTAGTACGTATCAGATTCTTTTATTCCAAAAGTAGAAGCCACTTGGTAAAAGCAATTGGAGAGATGCGGTTGGCAGTATACTCGTATATCCCAACGGAATCGTAAACACAAAACTATGTTAAATGCATTTGTTGAGTTTTTGTAAAAGAAGTCCCCAAAGCCTTCAAAAATATTCAAAATATGCGATGATCCTCAACATATGTCAACTATATCTTAGGTCTTATGCCAGCATGAGTATTTCAGCTTATGGGATAATTACAGTTTTATTGAAAATTAATCAGTTGGCATTTAGAATAGTACATCAATCTAATAAACTTGATTAACATAAGCCTGTCCTTGATAATGTAACTATAATTTCAGTATGCCTACATAAAAACAAATTAATATGTTTTTAAGACTGAATACAAAGACTGCTTGCTAAAATCACAAAAGTAATACATTGCTTTGGGACTAAAACTACTGGTATCAATAGATGCCCCTTAGTATCACCTTCATTGAACAAGCATTTTGTTATTGTTATTTGGATTTCTATAGTCTACATCATTACAAAGATGAGTATAGAGAGTTTACTCTGGGACCAACAATTTGCACAAATAATCAAAGCAGTTGAGGGAAATGAGCTGCAATTGTGTACCATTGATAGAAATTAATAATTGCCAAAGTATCACAGTTAAATGCATAAAGCTTAAGTTTCACAATTAACTGTCACTAGATGGTTAGGAAGAAACCAACATTTACATGCACCATACGTATAGCATATGCAATGGTTTTACTGTAGGAAACATTTACATAATTTTTTCACAAAGTAAATATTTTTGGTTTAAGATGTTATAGTTATATGATTTCTTTATAAACTGAAACATCTGTGCCTGAGCCATCACCATTCTAAATGCAGAGAGTAATTAAACCTAGTTCTAGTGCTTTGAAGAAAGGATTTCTGAATCTACGGAAATTCAGAATGCCTTCTCTGTTAAGAGAAATGCTGTTTGGGTTAAATATTTTCCATTTATATAGATAGATAAACAGTTTCCTGAGTTTAAACCGAACCATAATTTTTATCTTGAATTTTAATTAGTAAGCAAAGATGCAGACTAGATAGCAAGATAGCATTCATACACACACGCACACACGCACACACAACTTTTATACATATTTCATATGTGAAATATATTTGAGTACATTGACTTTATATGGCTCACATATTTCATACATGATGACGTGACTTTGCTATGGATGTGTGAGTATGTGAACAGTACAGATATATCAGTCTTTAGGTTACACAAAGTACACAAAATAAATTTGTATTACAGCCTCAGAAGCTAAAAGTGTGCTAAAGTATAATTTAAGCTAATTAAGAAATAACTACTAGGCTATTTTTAAACTTAAATGTTCATGATGTACACAGGTAACCAACCACACAGTGAATTACAAAAGACCATATGCCAATCTCATTGCTTTCTGGGGAGAAGAGACTGTTACTATTATTAAAACTGCTGATAAAAATTGAAAACTAAATACAAAAGGAGGGAGGGGAAAACCTAAGCATGAAACACATTTAATATAAGAGAGGAGTGAAATTGTCCCTTTTCAGAAAGAGATGTTCTTACAAAGTATGCAAAGATATATAAAATGGGAATTAGGGAATTGCTGGTTAATTTGATGACCTAGACTTCCTTTAAGCCTAAAGACAATTAAAAAGTGTTTTGTAGATGAAGATTATAAAATACTGGAGAAATGTATGTTCTATTTATACTTCATTCTCAAAATTGAACAATAATTAAATGAGAAGTTACTCATTTTATATTCAGGAAAATATACGTATGTTAATGAATAAACATACATAGTTAAGTCCACACACTGATGCATAGCAAGTAATAAATGGAGATTTCCATACGTGACCCAAATTCTTACTTTATGTTGGGTAATATGTAACTTTGTAGAAAATCAATGTAAAGATCAATTGTCTGAGATTTACATATGTATATACGAATGCATTCATTTATTTAAATTTTGCAGATTAGTAGATTGGAATACTCACTATTTATTAATTTTTCTTCCTCTAAGGAAATAAAAATAAAGTAACAGTTACTTAAAAATATTGTTCCTCAAATATTACATGAAAATGTTCAAAAGCAAATATGCTCTGTCATAGGATGATCATGACATACAATTCCTGAAGTAGTTGACACATTAACTAAGGTACTTGAAATAAATATATTTGGGTTATTCTAATTTTTTGATAGCTCCTCACATATAAAGTCAATGTTAATAACACAGATAAATATAAAATTCATACAAATAGCATGAGAATCTGCATCTTTATTTTCTTGACCTGATGAAGTAGACAGAAATTAAAAGGTCATCCCTAGAAGTGTTTCTTAAGGCTAATAAAAGCAGATTTCTTAGGCTTTTTTACAACCTTCACCCACACCCTTCCTCACTTCCTAGAAAGCAGATTTCAGGTAACCCCAAACAACCATTGATCTCAGTAGCTCTGGCTCAGGCTATGCCTTTGAAAATGTTTTAATTACCTTTCATAAGGGATGTTTTAATTACCTTTCATAAGATTGATGATATTCTTTTATACTACACCAAAGCTTGTGAAGTGTGGTAGCGGTTCACTAAGTTATTAAAATACAAAATATTTATACATTTCATTTTATAATATCAAAAAATCACATTTATAATTATTACCTCAGTCTCAACAGAAATGTCTAGCTACTGAAAAGCTTCAGACTCATGGGGGTTTATTCAAGTTCTCCAAAATGCTAATTTTCACTTTTAACGTTCAAATTTTAATATTGGCAGGAAACAATATCAGTCATTTTTCATGAAGTAACACACTCACATAATTTAATTTTGAGAAAGTACTTGCCAAATACACAATTTTCAATAAACATAATCTGTCAATCAGTCATTTTTTCAAGTATAAATGGTATACCATAAAATAATAATAATAATAATAATAATAATAATAATACTTTACCTTGCATTCAAACAATTTCCAGTGATTTTTCTGGGAACAATCATCATACTTTGGTATGCAACAGAAATGTTTCCTGCGTCATTTTCTACTTTGTCACACCAAATAATATCAATATATTTTCTCACAGTTCTGGGGGCAGAGGTCCAAGATCAATATTGGCAGGTTTAATGTCTCCTGGAGCCTCTCTCCTTGACTTGCAAATGGCCACTTGCTTGCTGTGTCCTTATATGACCTTTCCTCTGTATGCAGACATCCCACATGTGTCTCCTATATCCTAATCTTTTCTTCTAATGAGGACACTAATCTGATTGGATTAGGACCAGTCATATGACTTCCTTCAACAGTACTTTCTTCTTTAAAGGCCCTATATCCAAATAGAGTCACATGTTGAGGTTAGAACTTCAACATATGAATTTTAGGGGACACGATTCAGACCATAACAATATTTTTATTTCCATCACCCATATTTAAACTCTATTAAAGTTCTGGGATACTTTTATTCAAAAAGCTCTGCCTCTATCTATGCACATAGACATATATATATATATATATATATATATATATATATACACATATATATACACACACATATATATACACATGTATACACATATACATAGATAGAATAGATATAGGTATATAGATATATACATATATTTAAATGTATAATGTAAAATAATTCTACAAAGACTCTAGGGATAACTTTTCCTTTAAAGTACAATATTATATAAATGTAACTTTTTTTAGTCATTCCCTTACAATTCCAACCCAATTTCGACTTTCTACTATAAAGTTTTATGTATATACTTTCAGTTATTTTAAATATATTTAAGTTCACAGAGATTCTCTATAGAATATTGTAAGGATATTTTATGAACTTTTAAATCCCTTTTCAAAGGCATAGCCTGAGCCAGAGCTACTGAGATCAATGGCTGTTTGGGGTTACCTGAAATCTGCTTTCTAGGAAGTGGGGAAGGGTGTGGGTGAAGGTTGTAAAAAGCCTAAGAAATCTGCTTTTATTAGCCTTAAGAAACACTTCTAGGGATGACCTTTTGATTTTTGTCTACTTCATCAGGTCAAGAAAATAAAGATGCAGATTCTCATGCTATTGTATATTTGTATAAGCCTGAATTTTCTTCACATACATCAAGCAAAACAACATATTGCAATAGGTCAAATGCAAATACAGATATGAGAATTCAGCTGTTTTCTCTTAAGCCCTTTCTATTAAGCTCTTTCTATGAAGAGATTTGCAACTTTGTAAAACAAGGTTATTATTCTTGCTATTTTTTATATTAAAATATAGTTATTTTCATTAAAGTGTGTTATTCTTTTGTGAAATATGTTTATTATCTTAATATGAATTAATACATATTTTAAAATTTTCAGTGGTAATTTCTAATAGAGTAAATATGGATAGTTATAACCTACGTAAACTAAAGTCATTTGTATTTTTCAATAATTTCATGTGTGTAAATGGGTCTTGAGATAAAAAAATTTGGTAACTACTGATAGAATGTTTCCATCGGGAGACACTTGAAAGAAACCCTGATATCTTTTTATAGTTGAATGTTTCAATACTTCTATTAGCTCTAAATAAATATAATTTATTCAGATTGTAAGCATATATATTTTCTGATTCATTTCTTTATTTAGTCAATAAATACTGGCACTATTCTAGGTGATGGAGCTTTAGCAGAGGAAATAAAGGCAAGCAATACTTTGTCCTCATTGAGCATATGTACTAGTAAGACAGGCATAAATATATAAGTAAATAGATGAAATATATTTCTATATTATAAAAATACTTCTAAGTCAGTCATAAAGATCTTGAATTTAAACGCAATTATGTCACACACCAGATGAATTTTAAGCCACAAAGTATGAGAGAAGATTTCATCAACTCTTTGTGATGGGTTAGCTTCTAATTTGAATCAGCCATCTTGGCCCATCTTTACATAATGACTATTTGGATGCAACCCAGCACTTTCATTAACCATAATGGTGCAAAAAAAATAGCATTTAGACTCTAAAATCTACTCCATATGGCCCAGGAGGCTATTGAGTAAGCCAATTTTATTTCACAGTCTTCTAGACGTGGTCATGTTGTTACATATCCTGCCTCTTCTTAAGGTTTAGGTATTGTGCAATCTTTTGGCACCATAAAGCTAACTGTAACATCTTTCAGGCTGATAGAAGGAAATTAACTTTGTTAAATCTTATGAGCTAAGTTCGATCAGCTTTTCTCAATTTTATGTTGTTCTCTGTGCTTTTCCTACTGATCTCCTGAGCTGCAGTTATCTTTTTTGGTTTTGGTACCACTAGTTTACCTTTACTTTCCATCTCAAAGATTCAAATCTTATATTTCTCCAGCCAGGCTTTGTGAAATTGATATCCTCTCAAAAAATTTGTTATGTAAAATATGTTAAAAATTGTATGTAAAATTGTTAAAGTGTTTGCAAATTTGGCCACAGAACCAGTATATTTTAAAATCCATTTATAGGAGATCAATTTTCACTTATTCCTAAGTTTTTTGGGTCATAAAAATAAAATATTCCATAGGTATTTAAAAGTGAAGGGGTTTATAAAGGGAATTAAAAGCTTTAAAACACATACAAATGTGTATGAGTAAACACACACATACATTGAAAAGCTTGGGAAACAAAGATCAGGGCTGCTTCTCTTAATGTTTAGGAAATCAGAAGTGAAAGAAATGTCAGAAACCACTGTTGGTGTGTTCTTGTTTGTCTGCAGGGACAAGTAGGAGATTATTTAGACGAGGGTCAGGAGCTACAGGGAAATCTGTGTTGAGCATCTGCTGAAGATCATGAGATGGTTGTTACTGCTATAGGAACGATATTAACCTAGATACTCTTCTGCCTTACAAATTATTTGTAAGTTCTTCTCATTAGTTGCATTTAATCCATAACTTTGCAAGCAAGTAGTTCTGGGAAACATAGTTCTCAGGATTCCACAAACTGTGGTGGAGAGCATAGAGTTTGGGCATGAGGTTGGTTATTGGAAAATCACCACCAAAAAAGCACACCAAGATAGTGCATATGCCAAGGTAAATAAATGCTCTGTAGTTTAAATCTGAAGAAAGAAAAAATATTCCTTATGAGGTGCCTGGTAATCAAATTACTAGACACGTTATAAATATCTGTTTGTGGTGATTTAATAAGTCAAATATCTTGGAGAAAATACACAATTTTAGTAAGGGAGAGATAATATTAAGTCACAAAAAGATAGCACCAAATATAAATCAGTGAAAAGAATAGCACTGGTTTCATTAGTTACTTCAAGAAATAAGTATTGTGCCTGCACTTCTGTAGGCTCTGGAAGGCTAAACATCATAATCACAACATACTCTCTGCTTTCAAGGAACTTACTTCTTCAGAGGAGACTGATAACAAAACAAGTAAGCAAATAAACAAACAAGACAATCTTAATTATGAGTAAATAATTAGTTACATGATAAGGAGTAATAGGAATATGATGTAGATAGAGTGGTAAAGAAATGGCTCTCTGAGCACGTGACATTTGAGCTGAGACTTGGAGTTTGAGACAGGACATATAATAGAACAGGAGAAAGCTATCAGGCAGGGAGAATAATAAGCCTCAGGCCCTGAGAGATGAGAAAAGTTTTCATGTGGTCAAACACACACACACACACACACACACACACACACACACACGTAAATAAATAAATAAATAATGGAAGTCATTGTGGTTGGAATATACTGAGTAAGGCAGAGAACAGAATGAAATTATGTTAGAGAGGTACATAAGAGTCAGATCATGTAAGGTGTTTCATACTCAGTGGAGCTGAAGAAACAAAACTGTCGTTAGTGAAGCGGATGAATGAAGAGAAGAATGAGAGGTTACAAAGATAACCGTAGGCCAGGAGAGCTAAAGGAAGCACTTCTAATACTCATAAAGAGTGGGAAGAGAAATGAGAGGCCACTGGAGGATTTTAAGTATTGATGTAGAGATTGGTATTGCCTGATTGGACATCTATTCAAAGTTTCTAAAATGAAAAGAAAACAAGAACTTGGTAGATTTCATGGAGGAAAAAAAAGGGAAAGATTGAACTCTTATTGGAAGATAAATACAAGAAAGAATCAGAAAGTTTGCTCTTTTATAAGAATTTAACTAAACTTATGAAATAAGTAGAAGATGAAGTTTAACTAAATTATCACTTGTCCTGTACTTAATTTAAGGTGCCACTTTTGACGAATTACTTACTATTGTATTCGTATTTCCTTTTTATGATTTTAAACATTATATTATGCTTGCATGCTTTTTTTAATAATTGGTTGTATTTCTTTATGTAACCACTTATTAAATTCAATTTTAGGTATATTACATTACATAATTTTCCTGCTCTCTTGATTGTCAACTTTGTTCATTGCTTAGGTGATTTTTTTTCCCCCCTGTAACATCTGAGAGAGAGAGAGAAAAAAAAAAGCAACACATTTAAAGTGTTGGAAATAAAAACTGTGAACTATAAAGTAGTCTGCACAAATCTTCTCAGGAAAGAATAGAGGGATCATACTGTATATAGAAGAAAAAATTAGGTCAAAATTTTAAAGAGGAAACCCTTAGTATATACTTAAAGAACATATGGTGTGCTAGAACCATGAAGTAATTATCCTGTGAGACTATTCCACAGTAAACTTGCTATATTATTCAGTCTTGTTAGCAGCCATCATCACCTTAAATTATTTTATGACCTACTTTGCGTAGGTCAGTGTGCCAGGCATTGGAAAGAAAAGTGATATTTCTTCTGAAATGAGACTTGCAAGAAAACTTTCCTCTAGTGGTATAGCCTGCATTTACTTTGCAGGATTTTAACACCAAGGTTTTCAATCCAAAATATGCAAGTTCCAATCTAAATTAAATTTGGATCGAGGACACTTATAAACAGGTGTTAGAGGAGGCTCAGAGTGAAGATAAAGTTTGAGAATATATGAAAATTTGTTTTTGTTTGTATTATACCACAGATGGGGAGACTGAGAAATTCCTATTTTAAAAAGTAATCCCTGATGCTTGCATGATTCTTTGTAGTTTCACTGCCTTTATGCTTTAATATGTTTATAATATTTCATATGTGAATCAGAATAATCCTTGAGGTCAACAAGGTACCACTTTCTTAATCGTATGAATGAAGTAAGAACCAAGTAGATGAGAGAGTGGCATACATCTTGTGTGTGATAGATGTGACCTCAGACCCTGACCCTGTTTTTTTCCCCCCAAAATCTTTCTACTATTCCATGCAGCCTTGTTATTGTCTTCTGTCTAGAAAAATAAGGAAAAGTAAGCTGGGCTATTTGGACTTTTAAGAGAAATGAGTTATGAGTCTTACAGTTATGTATAAAATAAAGTAAAGCTCACCAGTACTGTTTGGTGCATTTTTAGTTATTGAGAAAAGACACAGAATTGTGTTTCGTGAAAATGTTTAGGAAATGTAAAACAATAGACGCTATCATTTAGTAAGTGCCAACTATGGGCTATATAATTCCTCCATGGATATTATCATTTCCATTTAGAAATGCGGAAGTCTATTCAGGATCTGTAATATATCAATCAGGGATC
Organism: Rhinolophus sinicus; assembly: GCF_036562045.2. NCBI lineage: Eukaryota > Metazoa > Chordata > Mammalia > Chiroptera > Rhinolophidae > Rhinolophus > Rhinolophus sinicus. Next base: position 21,225,926 of record NC_133752.1, read on the forward strand.
TTAGCTTTAATCCACAAAAGCCACTCTGGTTAATTTAAGGACTTTATTTAATGATGTTAGAAATTCTGTTACTTTCTGGGAGAGGCAGGGAATTTGGTTTGGGGGCTGGGCAGCCAGTACCTGTACCTGCCCTGGGGCACATTTCAGACATGCATGTGGCACAGGCAGAGGCCATGCAGATCACATGGGAGGCTACCAATGGGAGTGTCGCCATCTGTCTCTCTGCCATGCTCGATCGTCTCCACTAGAAAATGAATTATTCATAGTACCTTCTCTTCTCTAAGTGAAAAATCTCACAATAGTGCATCTGATTCATTAAGTCTAGGATACATGATAGAGTCATATCACTCAGTCTCATGAGTGAGTTGAAAGAAAGCTGGGAAAACAAGTTTTCAAGTTCTGCCTTCTTTTTTTTTCTCCTCTCTCTCTTTTTCCCTGAAAGAAGTACTAATAAAGCGATAAATTCCCTAAACAAAGGAGTTCTGATTAAAAATGGTTGGGTGCCAAAATCATGACGTATGTCCACTATACCACCATGATGGATTTGAAAAATGGCCATACATTCTTCCTTTACTTAGACTTAGGCTTTTAACATGTGAGTATTGCAGCTTCTCTTATCAAAGGTAGTGCCTCTCTCCCCAAACCTGGAATCTGGGCAGAATCTGTGATCTGCCTGCACAATGCAGTGAGGTAGAAGTGACACTGTGCTGGACCTCAAGCCTGGACCTCAAGAGGACCTCTATGCTTTTGCCATCCCTCTAAGAACCCTGCTGCCACAGTGGGAACAGTTGCGAGTTAACAGCCCAAAAAATGGGGAGTGCCTGCAGTGGACAATGCTCTCACAGTCTTGACCCAGACATGAGCAGGCCAAGCAACCTACAGTTGACACAGATGCAGACATGAGCTCCACTGCCCATCCAGCCTGGGCTGTAGCAGAAGCATCACCCAGCCAACCTGCAAACCATGCACTTAGTAAAACTTGGGGTGGTTTGTAGGCAGCAAAAGCGATCTGATAGACTTACCAAAAAGTCATTTGTACAAGCATCCCTGTGCATAATGAACTCCACATACTTGAAATTCTTTTGGAAGGTAAGTGTGGGTAAGGTGAAATTTCTAGATCATACTACAGACAGTGTGCATGGATCTTCAAATACACCTGTGGCACTGTGCATGTAGGTACTTGTGGTTCCACTGTGCACCTGCTCGTCTTAAGGCACTGCCAAAAAGGGATTTCCTTCACAAGGTTTCCAATTACTTAATGCTAGCTAATATCACAGGCTTTCAATGTAAGCTGATATATTTACTTCCTCATTCTCACTTAACTGCACATACTTCAAATTGCAGTGTTCTTTTCTTACCGGAATGACTGCCCAATATCTGTTTATTGTAATATCTGCAACATAGTCACCTCCCTCTAACAGCAGGGCAATACAGCTTAATGAAATATTTGTAGAGCCCAATAAACTGCACAGAAGGAATGTGACTTTTAATTCTAAGTTATATCTCTTCATAACACATTTTCCCCACATCTGTATAGCTCGTGGCTTCATTCAGCCAACCATACACCTATAGTCACACCAAGTGAAATATTAGGTCTGTGAATGATTCTCACAAAGACAAATTGTCAAGGCATGACACGTGGTGTAAGCTGTTCTCCACTAGTTTGGGAACTAACAGAAAATAATGCAAATTGCTAAATTATTTTCCAATAATGTCTCTTGTCTTTATGAGGACTGGGATACTTTAAAACCTTTTTTCACCTGGCATGATTTAGATATTATTAATTACATCACATTATTAATAGCATCCGTTAATGTATTTCTAAGTTCTCCTCAGTTAGGCTCCGTCATATCTGAAACCATGCTGAGACAAACGAATCACATACATCGTTAAATCTGAACGGAATTTTAAAGTTAATGTATATGATGTCTTGCAAATAGTAATTTGTTAGTTATAAAAAAGTTATTATTATTATTACTATTATTACTATCATTAAACCCTCTCATTTTCAAGATGCAAAACAAAAACACAAAAACTGAAGCTTCTACATAATTGTTGTCAGTAACATATTACATAACTTTAGCAAAGTTCCTGCCTGTTACCATTTTAAAAATCTCATGGGCAATATAGTTCTATTCATGAACTTACACTTGGTATTAGTGTGAGTAAGAAACCCTCAATAGCTATTTATCTGACTGTTTTGCCAGAAGAGTGATAGTAGCATAAGGTCACCTGGCTCCTATAGTATTTCCTGAAACACTTTATCATCACTGCTTCTTCAGATAAATGTCCAAGCTTTTTCGTCTCAAGAAAATATCTACCTCTCCCTCGCATATGAATGCATTCATTCCTAATTTTATTGTATTTTTAAAAAATTATTTTTCTTTGAAAATTAATAGTATCCATAACCATGTAAACTCTGGAGCATCCTATGACACCCTACCTGATTATGTTGGCTACAGTCTTCTAAAAATCTTTAGAAAAACGTTGAATCAGTTTCGTTCCTGTTGGCAAAAGTCGTTGATTTTGGCTGATTTGCAACCCAGTTCTGAACTCCAGCTTTGCCATTGGTTTGTTCTGCTAATTTACAACCCATTTATGCTCTGTCTCCTTACAATGTGGCCACAGTTAGAGAGAGATGACTCCCTTCATGTACTTCCAGAGAAAGAGACATTCTGAGTTTAAGACTAAGCAAACAAAGCAATTCACAGGTATTCTTATTTCAAAAGTTGTTTAAGGATATAAATGATCAGCATTTAAGAAAATTAAAATCTCTCCTTTTTTTGTTTCTTTTGTTTTTTGTTTGTTTGTTTGTTTTTGTTTCTTAAACCTCTCCTTATAAGTTTTACAATGTACTGAGAACCTGAAAAGAGTATTATCAGGTATATTGTCCTGAAGTGGATGTGGAATTCCTCCCTTCATCTGCTTCTTATAGTCAGAGTTTACTTGCAAGCACCTTGTCCGACCACTAGATGGTGGTAAAACTAGGAAGGCATTCCATGTGCTTGGGGTAAGAAACCATAGAATGAGCCCAAAGAAGTGAAGTTCAGAGGGTTATTGAACATGACATAATAAATAAACTAATAGCATATGAGAACAGGGAATTTCTGAACTCAAAATGATGTGGTATTTTCTTGTTTTCGTTCCTGTTTCTTAATTCATAACTGAACTATATAGTTTATAAACATTCTTATTTTTAAACTTAATTGCCAATTGAGCTTTCAAAAAACATACTGAAATGTTATTTATTTTTTTATCTTCTCTATGATTTGTATAATTGCATTCTTAGTTTTGAAAAACGGTTTCTAGAAGATGGGCTTTGTGGATTATGTTATTCAGCCAATTATGCAATTTAGTTTTATAGGTCATATGACCTTAGGGCCTCTGACCATTGTCCGCAGAAAATCTACAAACCTGTTCCTCTAAGAAAATTAGAAAGCCCAAATCTTAGAAGCGATGACCTTTCTATTTCCCCAGTTAGACTGTTGAGTATAATTTCTTCATTCTTCCTTTAGAATATCAGACACTCTTCTCTCGTAACTGTTGTTCAACCCTTAGGCCTTAGTCAGTTGTTCTGTTTTGCAGCTTTGTTATTTTTCAATCGTGGGTTTTGTGTTTCTGTGGTGGGTGCGGTGGGTGCCCTTAGCTGAGTAAAATTACTGACTCTCCCACACATCCTTTCATCATGTCTTCTGATATATTTCTACCATAAGTTGTTAAAGAAAGTAGGAGGTGAGTGGGTGAGTTCTTAATGAGTATCATCTGTAGCCCCATACGTTCCAGAATAATATGCAAAGAAAAGAACAGATCTTTTTTTGAGCAGCCAAATATTGAACAAATTAGCAACCTGCACTATGATAAGTCACTCGTCACCCAGGAAGCATGAGAAAAAATGTCTTGCCTGTGCATTTTCTTTCTTTAGTCAACTATTCCTCTTTTACAATTCCATTAGCAGCAGTTAAAACAATGAAGTACAAACATATATTTCAGTCATGAGGTTCTAAATTCCTAAAGGCAGAGACTTTAACATGTTTATCTCTATCATCCAGATCAAGGGTCCAAACTAAAGCCCTCTCAGGCCTAATTTGGCTTGTTCCTTGTTTTCAAATTAAGTTTTATTGCCACAAGCCATGCCTGTCCATTTATATTTGTCTGCACTATAATGGTAGAAGTGAGTATTGTGGCAGAGACCATGTAGCCTGCAAATCTTAAAAATATTTACTCTTTCACCCTCAACAGAAAAAGATTGTCAATACAGATTAGGACCTTTAAAAAATGTTTGTAAAATAAGTGAATTAATGAAGGGTATCACCTATATTGACACAAATCTTGACTCTAAAAAAAAAGTTTGTTAAAATTGCACTTTTGCTCAAAATATAAGTCAAGAGATAATTTGTGATTTATCTACTGAGAATACGATAAAATACTTTACTTGATTTAATTAGTTTACCCAAATAACTGGCTACAGTAGCGTTTGTTTCTTTGTGGGTTGCTTTGAAAACAAAAATTTCTGAGTGTTTTATTACTTTGCCAAATTGTTGATTCAGTTTTGTATATCATGTGGAGGAAGTGTTCCTGAAATGTGTTATTAAGGTTACTAGTTCCATGAAGAAATGATGATTTCTTGATATTCAAGTCACATAATCAAGTGAGATAAAATATTTTTTTTAAAATAGATTTTATTTTTCACTGCAGCTTTAAGTTCACAGCAAGATTGATCAAAAGAGACAGAGATTTACCATATGGTCCCATACCCACACAAACATAGCCTCCTCCACTATCAACACATCCTACCTGAGTGCTACATTTGTTACAACTGATGAACCTACACTGACACATCACCCAGAGTCCATAGTTAATATTAGGGTACACTTTTAATGTTGTATATTCTGTTAATTTTGACAAATGTACAATGGTATGTGTCCACCATTATAGTATCTTATAGAATAGTTTCATTAAAAATCCTCTGTGCTCTGCCTATTTATGTCTTCCTATTCCTTAGCCCCTGGCAACTACTAATAGTTTTTACTGTCTCCATTGTTTTGCCTTTTTTAGAATGTCATATAATTTAAATCATATAATATGTAGTCTCTTCAGATTGCTTCCTTCACTTAATAATGCATTTAAGATTTGTCTATGTTTTTTCATGGCTTGATAGCTCATTTATCTTTAGTGATGAATAATATTCTACTGCCATAATGTACCACAGTTTATTTATCCATTCACCTACTAAAGAACATCTTGGTTGCTTTCAAGTTTTGGCAATAATGAATAAAGCTGCTATAAACACGTGTATGCAGGTTTTTGTGTAGACATAAGTTTTCAACTCATTTGGATAAATACCAAGTAGTGTGATTGCTGGATTGTATAGTAAGACTATATTTAGTTTTGCAAGAAACTGCCAAATGGTCTTCCAAAATGGCTGTCTTATTTTGCATTTCCAACAGCCAAGAATGATAGTCCTGCATTTGGTATTGTCAGTGTTTTGGATTTTCATCATTCTAATAGGTGTGGTTTTGTTTTTAACTACAAGATTCCTCAATGCTTTCACAACTTAAACATTTGACTCTGAATATTTGGGGGTATGGTAGAATATACATTTATACAAATAAATTGATCAATGAAATGTTTACTGTGGGATAGCTTATAAAATGAATGTACCTGTGCAACTGCTGTTAGCAGTTGTGTTTCTGGTGACTAGCATAATGCCTGGCACATAGCAGCTGTCTTGTGGATATTTGCTGAATCATAGAATACTTGAGATTAGAGCACATAAGGAGATCTGGGTTGGCTGAATTTTGAATGAATTCAGATAATGGGATAATCTTGGGCCTACCTACCGAAAAAGAAGCCAGCACTCATATACAACAAATCCCCCAGGCTTAAGCTGAAGCTATTTTATGAATGTTCTCTTTTAATAAAATGATTAATTCTAGCTTTAACATAGACATATATGAGATCAATTAATTGCTTTTTTTGCAAGTCCATATATTTATCCAATACCTCATAAGAATGCAGTATTCTTTGGCAGCTAGAAGTTGATGGCATTTTGCTTTGTCAGAACTATTATCAAACTGTGCTATCAAATGAGACTTATTTGGTTAGATCTGGGTGGATCTGTAACAAATAAGCAGGGAGTCCAAGCTGTTGTCTAACATACAGGAATCTGGAAAGAACTTTTCTTTATCCTCTTGGCTTAAGCTACAGTTTATCATATTTTGAATATGGTCTGAGTAAGCTTTTCCAAATGCATCTCATACAATTATATATTTAAGCTAACATTTGATTTTGAAAATAATGTTTGTATAACTTTGTATTTGGCTTCATGTATTCTTTAACAGAGGATTTTTATTGACTTAAACAGTTTTGCCTGTTCTTATTCTAAATAACAAATTTGTTATTCCATTTCACAAATGGGAAAGCTAAATTCTGGAGCAGGTTTCAATGCTATTTTAATTTTAGGAGCGTGAGATAGACTGGTGTTTAAAATTTAAATATTGATCTGCTATTAAGCTAGATTTGTTTGAGGATTCAATTTCATGGTTTTAAATTTGTATACAGTTATTTTATTCTTTGTGGTCATAAATATATTATGATTATTTCCCCTATCATTGTCCAAAACTTCTAAAATGATTTAGCTGTATTTTTCTCATTGAATTTATAAAAGGGTTATTTATACTTTGAAAAACTTTACAAATACACTAAGTATTAAAAAGAGTAATTGGATTTTTGAAATTTTATAATTGCTGCTGGAATTTAAATTTCCATGCATGCAATTTTAATTATCATAATTTTATCATATCAATACATAATACATTTTAAAAATATGTTTGTTTGATCAGAAAAAAATATGGTTACGTACCTGGAGGCTGTAAAAAGTCATAGAATTCTTAAGCATGCAATATGCAGTGGACACAAATTAAAGTTTAAAGAATAGTCCCACAAATAAAATTTAGAGAAAGTGATTTTTAAATCACTTTTTTAGAACATTTGATCTTTCTGAAGGGGGCAATGCTATGAATAGTTGTTTTGGATTGAACTTGTCTCACAGGCTAATATAATCCAAAATAAATAACAAATTGCCAGGAGGAAACTGCTTAGGGAATAAGGCCAAAAAGGTAGAGATAAGACTCTTGGTGAGGGGCTTGTATGCCATCGTCAAGTTTGAAAAATATGCTGTAAAAAATGAGAATCGCTAAAGATTGTCAGGAGAACTGAAATAGTTTGACTTGAGTTTTAAAAGTTGTCTGTATGGAGAATGTTGAATGTAGGCATGGCTAAATTAGAGATGGCAAATTAGGTATCTATTACAAAGTACCAAGAAATTTCATGAGAATATGAACTCTATCATACTTCAAGGTACAGACAATGCTGGGGGAGTCCCCACATGTTTAGTGAGAAAGAAACCAATTGAGGAGGAAGAGTAATTTCAAAGAAAAAACTTAGTAGAAGAATGCAAGAAGAGTGATTAATCAAATAAGCTGGACTATAGGTGGCCAAGACTGGAAAATGGATATGGGAAGGAAAAACTACAGCACCACTTCCCTATGAGGGGGTATAAAAAAGGAGATTATAGAGAAGAGACACTAGATGAGGGAGTTCTCCCATTAAAGGACCACACCACATTGATTCCTACACAAAGGGAAATTAGCCTGTAAATTTTGATATACAGTTGCTATCTCTGTGATAATAAGCCATGTTTTGGGGTTTCAAGGAGTGGTTTTATGCTGTATCACTAAGGAGAATTTAAAGTGAGTGATTCAGGAGAATTTAAAGTGATTTAGATATTTATTGATTTAATATCCAACACTTCATATAAATATAATTATGGAAAAAATGTCTAGTTCTATATGTACAAGTTCTTCTAGTTTTTGTTATATTACTTTGCTTATTTATTTAATTGTATGATTTTCATACATGAAAACCTTATCTACAAAATGGGTAAATTCAGCAAGATGACTATTGGAGACTCTCAGAAGTATTGCTGCATGCCTAATTTAGGACTCGATGCTGAACCATGGTATTTTTAATACGATACCACATGGTGGATTTAGGTTTGTCTTACATTTAGGTGAATATATATATATATACATATATATATATATGTATATATATATATGAATATATATGTATATATATATACACATATATATGAACATATATATATATATATATATATAAATATAATTATGGAAAAAATGTCTCTCTCTCTCTCTCTCTCTCTCTCTATATATATATATATATATATATATATATATATATATATAAAACCCAGTCATGAATCCATTTGAAACTATGTGGGTAATGTACTTTCTGAAACATAACTGAACAGCAAAAGAGACACAACCCTTGATAATATACTCATAGATGAATTGCTTGTGTACTTTTATGGGCAACTGCTTACATACTGGCTCAGCTAAAGTTAGTTTACATACTCAAATGTCAAGCTAACTAGGACTCTAAGCCTACTGGATCTACAGCATATCTACGTATGGTTTGTATAGAACACGCTCTGCTTTGGGGGCCTAGTAACAATATAAAATCAAATGCGATGATTGTAGTAGCAACATGGATAATTCATCTCTTGTGAGGTACCATTATATGTTTTTTTTCTTTATACAAGAATCCCTGCTTATTTGCAGTTTTACTTTCCATGGTTTTCGTTACCCACGGTCAACAGCAGTCCTAAAATATTAACTGGAAAACTCCAGAAATAAACATTTCATCAGTTTTAAATTGTGTGCTGTGCTGAATAGTGTGATGAAATCTTGTGCCTTCTCGCTCTGTCTCACCCAGGACATGAATCATCCCTTTGTCCAGTTCATCCACGCTGAACATGCTACCCATCCACTAGTAACTTAGTAACCATCTCAGTTATTAGGTTGGTTATCAGAGAGAGAGAGAGAGAGAGAGAGAGAGAGAAGGAAAGAGAGAGAGAAGGAAAAAGACAGATCACATTCACGTAATTTGCATTACAGTATAAAATACTGTTCTATTTTATTATTATTTATTGCTGTTAATCTCTCACTGTGTCTAATTTGTAAAGTAAACTTTATCATAGGTCTGTGTGTAAAGGAAAAACATAGTATATATAGAGTTTGCTACTATCCATGTGTTCAGGCATCCACCCAGGGTCTTGGAACATATCCCCTGCAGATAAGGAGGCACTACCATGCTATTCCGAGTTTTTCTTCTGGGCTTTCCTAAATCAGATTCACATTATTGGAGCATTCCTTCCTCATTTTGTTTTGCAGTTGTTTTAATGACCTTTACAGTACTGTATTATTATTGTTTACTCAGAAAGACAAACATTTACCACAATGTAAGAAATTTTGACAAAATCAGTATAGATAAAAGGGGTTCAGAGCAAAGAAAAACGATTTGCAGAAGTAAAGTACAAATCTTAAGACAGAATTAAAATAATGAAAGTCAGCAGGGTTAAAGAGGGTCATTTTATTTTGATATATGAATATATGTGTACATGTGTATTTTTCAAATGAAGATATTATAAACATTTATGTGATGGGCGTAAAATTAAATATAAGTATTATAACTAAAGAGGAAGTTTTCAGAAAAGATACTTCTGCTTCAAATCAACAAATTAAGTATGGAAGAAATAAATATGGACGGAGATGATGTGAATATATAAATAATAGAAGTTGTGTGTGTATACGTGTGTGTTGCGGGTTTGGTGGGTGTATGGGTGTGTACCCTCAGATCCCTCCATTTTCTGGAGAAGATCGATTTTCCCTTTGCTTCCAAGTTTCCTTATCAGAGTCAATAGCACCAGAGGCAGGTGGTAGGTCCAGAATTCCACAAGCTCTGAGAGTAAACACTGCATCTCTAAGATCCTTTCGGTGTATGTGAGTACAACTCCACTATCCTCCAAGCCTCCTATGCAGAAGTCACAAAGTGGGAAGTCGTAAAATTCTGTGTATTGTGAATTAGAAGCATCCTTACCAGGAGGGAAGAAAACGGTCATGGCATTCTCATATTTCTGCCAAGGTTTACAAACCTACTTCCTCAGACTCACAGCCTCACACTGTAATCTACCTTTGAAGCCACCAAGATAATCCAAGAATGCCATATTTCCCAATATATTTTAGTAATCCCAGAAGCCCCAAATCTGAGGTCACTTTTCATGATGTGGACACTTATACCTCAGTAAGTGTCTTCATCTTACTCCATCTCATTACCCTCCCTGACTCACAAAACTTCCCATATGTTTGTCATCTACAAAACTCCCTATTGCTTCAAACTCTTCTCTGAAACTTTAGTTTTTTAGGTTCCAACCATCTCTGACTGAGTAGATGAAAGAATGACTAAGGGGCATAGGAATTGAGACCATTTGTGGGACAAATCTTTCTTACTTCCTTATTTTTCCCCCTATATATTCTTAGTTTTAAATAAATGAGATTCTAATGATTTAGCCCTATATGTATGCAAAAGTTTGAAGTGTTGATTGAAGCCCTGCAGATAATCTTTTTTGATCACTTTGAGTATATTTAACATGTTTTTAAAACCAATAGTTTAAACAAATTGGCCTTATAAGAGACAGCTGAAGGAAGTTTCTAGCCTACAAATGTTAATCTTTAGGAGATGACTTAGCAATGATATACAACACTTTGAAACAGTATTTGTTTTGAGAGTGCTAAATTATGATTCCTTGTTTTCACTACAGAGATGGGCACTGAATTTAAGTTGGAACACAATAAATTTAGGCTCGTTATTAAGAAATTGAAAAAAAACCAAAAACTGCACAGGTAGGCAATGGACTCTGGTGCATGTTAAAAATACAACTAGATTAATCATAATACATGAAACCCAAAGCAAACCAAAACAAAATTATTCTAGATAACTGTTAAAATTTAAACTGTTAAGTACTATCATTAGAGTACATGGAGCCCAGAGTGTGTTTAGAACATCAATTTGTATGAATGTTAAGGAATTTGTAAAACTTATTTTTCAGGAAAAAAAACAGAAACAAAAAATAAAACAAACCAAAAAAAACTTCTGAAACATTCTTCAAGAAAGAAGTAATAATTTAGAAATCTGAAATAATATCTATCTAAGAGCAGAAAGTCAAGGTATATAATTGGCCCACCCAATGGAATCAAAGAGAATCGTTAGCAAAGCAATGTGGATTGCACAGTTCATGATATGATGGACTGGGCACAGCAAGAGTCCACTTTTGTTCTGCAAAACAGTCTGCCAAGGTACTCAACATAAGCAAGAGAGTTATTTCATCAGTGACATTATCTTACAAAAATCATCAGTGTGCTCTCACATGAGCTGAAAGCCTTGTAAGCCTTCCTGGGGATGCAAAGTTTAGCCAACTGAGAGGCTGACAGTCACTCCAGCAGCAGAAAATAGACGGTGGATAAATGAGTCAGACCAGTGCCTTCAGCAAATTCCAGCTACCTATTCTGTTATAATTAGTATTTTGGAACTGCCGTCCATGTTTGACTCTGACAGGGAGAGCATTCAATGTTTTTTTTTTTTCCCCTTGGATAAAATAAGGGACTATCTTTTTTCAGTCATAGTTGTAAAACATGTGTGCAAAAATCCTGTCACTCAAAACATTTCTGGATCTGAGTGTCAAAGGAACTTCAGGCATTTTCAGGCTGTTAATGAACAGGCATCCATTTCTGTGTCTTGCACCTAAAGTCAGATGTCACAGTTAATGTGCACTGAGTATTATAGTATGTTTCAACAGAACATACAAGACACTCCAATAGCAGCACCCCACAGTCCCTTCAGAGCCAATAAGTATCAAGAACCTGAGGTCGTTTCCTGTGTGATTCCAACTCAACTTACTGTAAGGGAATAATTCAATCAGCCCTGTTTTATATGACATTTGTTTTAGCATTGTATAGATAATACCTTAAAATAAAAATTGGGATATATTGCTCAGCAGTGTCACCCATTTTAATTTCTTAATCAATTTATCTATCTATCTATCTATCTATCTATCTATCTATCTATCTATCTATCATCTATTTATTAACTATCATCTAGCTCCAAATAAGTAAGTTTTTGCTACTGTCAATGAGTTAAAAATCTGTTATATACAATAGTAATTTGACAAGTTTATCTCTGTAATCAGTAACAACTGTTATGGAAGGCGGAAATAAGCCCTTCCACAGTAGTACATTATTTTGTCTACAGATGGAATGTGCCTATGATGGTTAATTTTATGGGTCAATTTGGCTGGACCACTGCATCTAGATATTTGGTCAAATGTTATTCTGGATGTTTCTGTGAAAGTGTTTTGGGACGAGATTCACATTTAACTAGGTGGACTTTGAGTAAAGTAGATTGCCCTCCATAATATGGAGGGTTCACTGTCTTTGTACTTGAACTGCAACTCTTTCCTCAGCCTCCAGCCATCCAATTTACCCTGCAGATTTTGAACTTGCTTTCACAAACATGTGAGTCAATTCCATAAAATCTCTCTCTCTCTCTCCCTCCCTCCCTCCCTACACACACACACACACACACACACACACACACACACACACCCTATTGGTTCTGTTTCTCTGGAGAACATCAATTTGAACATATAGTTCCTGAGTATTTGAAAAATATGGCTCTGTGAACTTTTTAAACAATACTGTCAGTATTCACACCACTGTAGACTTAAGCTAACAATAAAACTGTATTTATATACAATTGCTCTAGATTTTGCATTGAATGAGTAGAGCAGAAATAGAAATCGAAATGATTATAAGATAGACTTATAAGGAAAACAGATGAAGAGCAAGTGACCTAAATGATCAGTGGGAGAGAAAAAATGTGAGCAAGAGGAAGAGGGAAGAAAGAGATGATTTGAACTTATCTTTAGCATTGGGGACCACTTTAGAACCAAGTCTCAAAAGCTGTGGAAGTTCACCTGGAGCACAGTTCTGTTGGAATCAGGGACACAGTCCTGAGACTCAAAAAGGGACATGTTGTTTCTGGTATCTTGAATTGAATGTAGAAGCATCTTTCATAAGCTAGAATAATATGATTCTCACAAAGCTCACCAGAGAATAAAGAGGAAACTGAAAAATTTCAGCTTTATTGAGGTATTATTGACATATCATATAAAATTATAAGGTATTTAGAGTGTACAAGAAGGTGATTTGCTACACCTATACCTTGTGAAAGAATTTCCCTAATCTAGTTCATTAACACATCCATCACCTCAGATGATTCTTTTTTTCTTAATACATTTCAGTAATATAATACAGTGTTATCAACTATTTCATTATGTTTTATATTAGGTCCCCCAAACTTATTCATCTTCTAACTATAGCTTTTGATCAACATCTCCCCAGTTCCCCCATCCCAGCCCCTGGCAACCACCCTTCTACTCTCTGTTTCTATGAGTTCAACGTTTTTTAGATTCTACATGTAAGTGAGATCATACAGTATTTGTCTTTCTCTGTCTGGCTTATTTCAGTCAGCATAATACCCTCAGGGTCTATCCATGTTGTCACAAATGGCAGGATTTCCTTTTTCTCATAGCTGAATAACATTCCATTTTGTATGTATGTATATGTGTGGATATGGGTATATCTATATAGCTATATATCTATATCTATATATATCACATTTCTTTCTCCATTCATCCATTGATGACTTGTTATTTTCACTTAATAAGTATAAATAAAGAAAACATGTGTTGATTATTATATTTCCATAATGTAATTGGCTTTAAATTTGAGTGGGATTAATTTATGTAATTTCCTACTGTATTGACTGATGTCTAAAAATGTATCCATTACCTACATTCACATTTATGTATTTATCATAATGGATAGTGGTTGCTGATGTGTATCTACTAAATTTTTCTTAAAAATAAAAAAGAAATACTTTTTGTTTTATATTTTAAGAAAAAAAATAGATGGAGAAGAAAAGGAAAAAAAAAACCACAAAAAACAGAAAACAAAAACAGACCAATGTAAAAGATATATAAACAAGTAAATGGAATGAATACGAGAAGGATTTTGTCCTGGCTGGTTTCCTAAAATGCAATACATACATAGATCCAAAAAGAATACAAATACACAGTTTGAAAACCATTAAGAGATAAAATACTACATGGCGTTTTGTGTTATTGCCAACACAATCCCTTCAACTTCTCTGATTATTATTTTGTGTCTTGCCAAGTTCTCTTTTCTAAATACATATAATCACTTAATGCAACCAGAAAACTAAGAAATTTCCCATGGCTTCTAAGAAATTAGAACATTGGCCTGAAGAAAAATTGGAAACGATTCTAAAATAAAATTGTTGTAAGTCTCCATTAAGGAAAAAACATCACCTAATACAGGGCCTTATATGCACTCACTCAAAATATGTCTGTTCAATTGAATTAAATTGGATTGAATTGAAGAGAACCACTTCTATTTTGCTATCTTTCAGTTGGTTTCTATTGAAAGAACTCCTGCTGGGGATAACAGACCTTCTTTTAACTGTTTGCTATTTACCAATTTATTTTCTTCTTTTACGTTTTAGCCCTATTTTTTTTTTTTTTTTTTTTTAGCTAAAGACAGATTGTTAGCTGACTTTCATCTGTTTATTTGTTCTTTCATCATTACATTTCAGACAATATATAAAAATTCTTGGAAGAGCCGGTGCTAGTTGCTTCTATGGCATAATTCTATATATAGCATTCTAGTCATGTCATGTGAGAAGCCTGAGGCACTATTGCTCCTCTCATATGAATTTCCTCTCAGTGATGCTCCTCCAATGGGTCTGGATGTGTGTAGCTTGCTCTACTTACTCTTATTGAACAAATGTCCTTTTAAAGACTTTTGAGTTCAATGTGCTACTGATTTCTTCAGTACGTTTATCTATATTCATGATGAGATATGCATAATTTATCTTTCTAAGTGTGTGTGTGTGTGTGTGTGTGTGTGTGTGTGTTTTGTATCAAGATTATGCTCACCTAAGACAAAACTAACCAAAAAAGTCTACATGCATAGCAGATAAATTACTGTATTACACATCATACATGTCCTGTGGCATTGGGACACTGGTTTAGAGGGTTGCCTTAAATTTTAATTAGTTTTATATTAGTATACCCAAACCAGATTTTTTTTTTTGATGCTTTTGATGTGATATTATTTTTCCTATACTTTTATTTTCAATCTTGTTTTGTCTTTATATTTAAAGGTGTCACTGGTGATAGATTTTCTTATTTGTATTAAAAGGCATTTATTTTGCATTCATTTTTGAAGGATACTTTCTTGTGTATAGAATTCTATGCTGCCAATTAGTTTCTTTCAGAAAGTGAAAACTCTTAATTTTCCTTATATCTACTGACAATCCAATTATTGCTTTAATTTTTGTCCCTTTGAAAATAATATACCATTTTTAATTGGGCTGTTTTAAAGATTTTTTTCTTTTTTTTAACAAAAATAGATTTATATTATATGCCTACTTGTATTATTATTTTTTATATATGTATTTGTTTTATTCTGTTTAGTATTAATTATTTCCTTAATATGTGGCTTGATATCTTTGTCAATTTTGGAATATTCACCATGTCTTTAAATATCGCTTTTGCCCCATGCTTCTTCTCCTCTCATTCTAAGATTTCAATTGCAAATATGCTAGAAATTCTCACTCTATTCATTAAGTTTCTTTATTCTTTCTTGTTTTTCTGTTTTGTTGTTTTGTTTTGTTTTTTAATTCCATGCTACATCAAGTCTCCATCGATAAGACCAAAATCAGTCCCTGTAAATTATTCATTGGTTGGGAGAGTAAGCTGAAGTAATAGTTGTTAACTCACAATTCTCTCCCTTTAAGTGGTACCTTCTTGAAATTCATTCACATGGAATACTTCCATCAACATCCTCTCTTGGACCTTGGGTTATAAGAATTTCCCTTAAAAAAATATCACAGTATCAGTCTATTTGTGAAAAAATGTTATTTTTCTTTTCCCCCCATAGCACATTAGAGGCAAGTTTGCATTTTCAAAAAGAATTTTTTTTAATTTTACAGGGAGAACAAAGAGGGATGAATAATGTACAAGAGGCATTAAAAATGACATGGGCTTAGGAAAAAAACAAACACAGGTTTCTGTTCCTGTAACATTTAAGTAGCTTACCAGGCCAAAAGCCCCCAGGATTGTTATACTCCAGCCGCAGATGGCTGGAGCCACTTTGCAGGCAATTTACCTGGCTACAGGCTCTTTTGCCTCCCTGGCTTTCTCCATAGGGTGAGAGCTGTTTTTTCTGCAGGGAGCTGGTCAATTGCCCAACATGTTCCCTCCAAAATAACTGCAAAAATAAAACATTCCAGTGCTGCGGCTGACCTGGGATGCTCCCACTTAGTTCTAGTTTCATTGTGATTGGCAGGCCTACAGCGTTCAGGAAGGGAGTCACACACTGGCAGCCGTAAGAAGCTTATTCTCTCACCATTTTTCAAGGGGTGGGAGGTGGACTATAGCTAGGCAGTTGACTGAATCTATATCTCAGCTTCCCAGCTACAGGAGAGCAAAATTTTCTAATTCACTAGGAATAAGTAGGTCCTGGGGCACTGATATAGCCAAATTAATTTCATGAGAGACTAATTTATAAGCCTTAATGGCAATTGCATAATTTCAGCTGAGAAAAATAAGTATGTGCTCAAAATGACCATGCTGCCACACTGTTCTCACCAGCAACACAATGAAAAATCATCCCAAAAAAAGACAGTCTTCACCACGTTCTCTGATTTTCAGGATATACACAATTTGAAATTTCTGACCTTCATGTACAGACAAAATCAACATACTTTTACTATTGTAATGCATTTATTATATAGAATTAACAATTAAAACACATGATTAGATTTACCTTATTTTCATTTCCTTTCTAGGTAATAAAAAAAAGAAAACCATTATGATATCTCTAATTTTCTTAGGAGAACAACAGGCCTGATTTTTTTTTCTTTTTATAGTTAGCCCTATCACAGAAAGGAAGTCCACTGATTCCACTAGGTATTACAAATCTATCCTAGGCTGCTGGCTGATATAAAAGGATAGAGAAATTTGTCAATTATCCAACTAATTATTTCAATGTATGACAGACAAATCAAATAATTCCAGTTCCCAGTGAAACTCTTAATTGAATTGTCTAGATAATTACCATGCATATTCAATAAAAATTTTGAGGATATAAATATTTCTGTATTTGTTTCATTAATTCATTAATACATATTCCTCCAAATTGTTCATCCAGAATAATGATTGCAATAAAAAAAATCATAAGAACTAGCATTTACTGACCGTTTATATGAGCCAGGCAGTGTGATAAGTGCTTTCTATGCATTCTCATTTAATTTTACAGCAAGCCTATGAGGTAGGCACTAGTTACCTGGCATAAAATGAAGCCTGCAGTTTCCAAATATCTCTTTAACTTTATCTGTGTAAACAGCTCTGCACATATATTACTCAAATAAAATTTCCTATGTGTGATACGTGAGTTCTTTGTGACTCAATGTTTTTCCTTTCTCTCAAAAGCAAATGAATTTCCTTTTAGTCATCTCTTTGGCATTTTTCTAAGTCTCATATCCTTTCCTGAACTCTGATTGCTATCTTGAGTACAATGCCTTTCCCTGATGTTGAATGATGTTGAAAATCATGAATATACGTGATATTCAGAATGTTACATAAAATTTTATTCCTTTATATTTTATGGAAATTGCTATTTTGTTAACATTTTAAAAAGGAAACAAGTTATGTATAATGATATCTAGTTATGGTGGATTCTAAACACCTGGCTAGATAAGGGATAGGGCACATAGACTGTATAGCATGCAAATGGTTACTTGTTTAAGTGGTATCCAATGATGGCTAGCAATGAACCACTGAGGAATACAGTTCTCTTACAAGTTAAGAGACACTTAGGTACAGAATATTCCAATTTATTAAAATTAATGAGTAACAGATGGCCATTAAATGCCCAAACAAGTTGTTAATAGGACACTTTTAAAAATGAGGCAGTGGAAGTTGCATGCTTCCTTCAGCCTGTTGGAAAGTGGTTATCTTTAAGGTGTTCTTAGTTTAATGAAGTCATAAAAATATTGGAAAATAAACAGAGTTTGAAGAAAATCAGCCCTGAATTCAAATCCTGATTTTAATGATTATTGGCTTTGTGACCTTGGGAAAAGTGTTTCATCTTTCTAATTGCAGAAGTAAGATAATAATGCATCTATCCTTTGTTTAACATCCTTAATCTGTTTCAGGGAAACCGGGTTTGCTGCCAGTATCTTCATCGAAAACATTTTTCTTCTTCCTTAGATATTGCATTGCTTGATCTTTCTAGCAAAGTCCATCCGGAAAGTAAATTGTTTTTACAGAAACAAGTAAGAAAGTAAATTGTATAACAGAAGCAAAATGTCTTAGGTTTTCACTTTGGTTGTGGAAGCACAGGAAAGTGTGGGGCTGGAAGAAGTACAATAGTAGGAATATTCATTAAGGGCCTCATAATCTAGGGACCCTTAAATTTTTCTTTTGCTTACTGTCACCATTGCTGAGGGAAACAGCTAGCAGCCTTGGTACAAATACTGAACTTTATAAACTCATAGCTAAATATATGAGTGAGAGAACAAATTAAATGATGAAGGACCTAAAAATTGGAAAACTTTAATACTTGAGATATTTAAGCTAGCAAAAAAAAAAAAAAAAAAAAAAAAATGGACACCAAAGATAACTGCTATGAAATTCTAAATCAAATGAGTAAAATAATTAGGACCCTGAAAATGTACTTACATATACAAACTCACTTTCTTTTTGATGAGAGCTCAGTCAATGTAAATCCATTTATATATCAGCTAGACTGTATGCCTTAGCAGTGATTTGACTATCAGAGACTGTTGGTGTCACTATATTATACCCCACTATTTACATCTTAATCTCATATTAAACTGTAAGTAGACAGTATCTTTAAGGTTTTTGCTTGAGTAGAGAAGGGAAGGAGGGGATTAAGGCATTTTTCATTCTCAGGAAAGGTATTCAAGGAGCACTGAGGAATCAAAAGTTTGTTGTGGAATAAAAGAGTAGAAAGTTAAAGATCGAAAACATTATGCAGGTATTAAGGGGGAAAGTACAGTTCAACATGGTTGTAAGAAGGGTGTAATGCAAATGTGGATTTTTACCATTTATGAATAGGGATGGCTCACAAATAAATAAGTGGATAAAAATGCTGAGATTTCTGGTTAATGATTTATATCTTTATGTTGTGGCCATTAAAAAAATTTGTAAAATGTTCTTATAAAATATACCTCCAAGGTCTGTGGTTTTAGATCTTATTTCTCTCATATCAAAAAGACTTCCGGGGATCCACCATGAAAACATTTGATTCTCTGTGGCAACATTACAGCATTGCTGGCAATGTCATGGAAGCCAAAACTTTAGTTAAGTGACAACTGGAAGAGGCCACTTAATAGGTACCAATGCTAGCTTTTCAGCTAAATCATGAAACCAAGTGAAATAACTAAAATTCTTGAATAGGATAATATTTTCCACTCTTTTAGTATTTTTCTTTCTTTTTTAACACCTGGATCTAACTTTATCTCACTCAGACTAAAATCCTTTAAAGGTTCAGTGCAAAGTTTTGTTTTCACAATAAATCAAAATCTGATAAATAATTGAAAGAATAATTGAATATCTGCTTTAGTCTCTTGCAAGAACATATTTAATTGTCACCTAGCTAGATATCATCATTCTTGGATTATAAAATCCAAAAGTTTATGAGGTAGTTGGTCTCTTCACCCCCAATTTTTGGGAGATGGAAAGATAAAAAAAAATAGTAACCATTATTGCTTATTCCTTTTTATCCATTATAAAAATATTTATCAAGGACATACAATACACCAGAAGTGGTGTTAGGTGAGCAGTAGAGATTAAAGAACAAACAAAACAGTTACTGTCTTGGTATTATGAATTTTTTGTCTGATCAAAGTATCACGATCAAGGTAGTACGAGAATAAATCATAAAGTATTAAGGAATTGGGAAAGGAAGCATACATAATTTATTCCAACAATAAAAAAAATGAAAGGCAATCAAAATTCTGGGTAAAACAGATGAAAAGAATTTACATAGTCTAAATCTGAAGCAAACTCTAATAAGGTATTATTTTAAAACATTAGGGAATGGAGACAGCATTTATGACAGAGTAGGTGTTGAATAACTATTTGATGAATCAAATAATTAATTTATGTAATAAAGAAAAATATGTTTGACTTACACTTTGGGGTCATTCTTTTTTAGTTGCACAGGAATTGTAAAATTAGAACCATAAGAAACAATGTACAGACCATCCTCTTACTCAACATTCAAGAATAAACTCAAAATGGATTAAAGACTTAAATGTATGATCCAAAATCATAAAAATCACAGAAAAAAAACACACAAAAACATAGGCAGTAAACTCTTAGACATTATCCTTAGTAATATTTATACTGATATATCTCCTTGGACAAGGGAAACAACAGAAAAAATAAACAAATGGGACCACATCAAACTAAAAACTTTTTTCACAGCAAAGGAAACCATTAACAAAATGAAAAGACATCCTACTGAATGGAAAAAGATTTTTGCTAATGACACATCTGATAAGGGGTTAATATCCAAAATCTAATTAAAAAGAAAAAAGAACTCATGCAACTAAACACCAAAACAAACAAACAAACAGAAAACACTCAAATTAAAAAAAGGGCAGAGAACTTGAATAGACGTTTCTCCAAAGAGGACATACAGATGGCTAATAGACATATGAAAAAATACTCAACATCACTAATTATCAAAGAAATGCAAATTAAAACCACAATGAAATAACACCTCACACCTGTCAGAATGGTTATCATCAATAAA
Source organism: Rhinolophus sinicus (assembly GCF_036562045.2). Classification (NCBI taxonomy): domain Eukaryota; kingdom Metazoa; phylum Chordata; class Mammalia; order Chiroptera; family Rhinolophidae; genus Rhinolophus; species Rhinolophus sinicus. The sequence continues at coordinate 21,246,775 of NC_133752.1, forward strand.
TCAACAAACATCAAGTGGTGGTAATGATGTGGACAAAAGTGAACCCTTGTGTACTGTTTGTGAGACTGCAAATTGGCACAGCCACTATGGAAAACAGTATGGAGGTTACTCAAAAAAAAAAAGAAAAAAAAGGGCTACCTTATGACCCAGCAATTCTGCTACTGGGTATTTATCCAAAGAAATCCAAAGCACTAATTCAAAAAGATATGTACACCCCTATGTTTACTGTAGTGTTATTTACAATAGCCAAGTTATGGAAGCAACTCAAATGCCCATCAATAGGAAATTAGATAAAGAAATTGTGTACATATATACAATGGGATACTCTGCCATTAAAAAAAAAGTGAAATATTACCATTTGTGACAACATGGAAGGACCTAGAGAGTATTATGCTAATTGAAATAAGTGAGACTGAGGGAAACAAATACCATATGAACTTATGTGGACTTGAAAGAACAAAATAAACAATCAAAACGGAAACAGACCCATGGATAACAGAGAACAAATTGATGATTACTGGATGAGAGTGTGGTTGGAGGCTGGGTAAGAAAGGTGAAGGAATTAAGATGTACATGTTGATAATTATAGGAGAGTCACAGGAATGTAAAGTACAATATGAAGAATATAGTCAACAGTACTGTAAAAACTATGTACAGTGTCAGATGGGTAGTAGATTTATTGGGGGAATTAAATTATATAAATGTCTAACCACTATGCTGTACACCTGAAACTAATACAAAATAACATTGAATGCCAACTATAATTTAAAAATAAAATAGTGACATTCATGTGTAGTGCTGCATGGGGAATATAGTCAATAATGATCTAATAACTATGCATTGTGTCCAGTAGGTAGTACACTTGTTGGAGTTTTCACTTTATGAGTTATTTAAATGTCTGATCACTAAGTTGTGCCTAATAATAACTAATAATAACAAAAAAACCCCACAATATTTACCCAAACATATAATTTGTTCTTCAGTAACAATATTTACATAGTATGAGTAATGTAAATAGTGTTCAATGTAAACAACTTTTGAATGAACCTTCACAAACAGCATGGAAAATAAACTTCAGTTATTAAAGAGAATGCACACATGATCTGTCTTGGAAAGATACTTTTTAGGCAAAGACTCAAATAATTTTAGATTCAACTACTTATTATGTCTAGTTAAATGTAAGTGACAGATACTTAGAATTGGAAGTGAGAAGTGTGAAGGACTGTAAGAAATTAATAGGTATTGAAATATTTAGGTTACAAAGCTCTTACTGATTACTGCTCAACATTCATAGACATAAAAAATAGACCAAGTAGATTTAAAATTTATAAAATTTAATTCTAAAACTAAACCTAAAGTTTTTTTTTTAATTACTCTATATTTAATGACTATTTTACCAAGGTGCTGTATTGACTTTGAAATATATATTTAAATAAATATAATAAAATAAAAGTACACTGTAGAAATTTCTAAAATATAGATGACTACAGAAAAAGATATACAAAATCACTTTGTAATCCATAAGTCAAATAATACTATTGTTAATTTTTGAGTTTGTTTTCTAATAGTTAAATATGTAAATATATTTTGGTTTTCCAAACTTGTGATTGCATTTACACAGTATTTTTTCGATGTCAAAATTACATCAAATATCATCTCAAAAATATATTGTTTCTTTGCTGATGCTTGGCATTGTAATGGCAATTTAATACTATTTATGGTGTGGATAACTCTCTTTACTCTTTTGAACACTGAGGCTTGGAACAATAATTATTTCATCACTCATTTTACAGAAAGTCAGCTTACTAGTCTCCATGATTGTTGTCTTTAATTAAAATTATACACTGTTATTTCTTACATATACTATCATTTATGGCAGGGAAAACCCTCCAATGTAATGGGAATAGAATGGCTTGAGTTCTTGTCAAAATGTCCTCTATCCATCTGCAAACTTTCCTTTTCTTTAAATATATATCATTCAAAACACACACATGCATGAGTGCACACACACATACACATGGGTTTGCAATACCACCTATTCACAAAATAAATTAATTTAGTCCAAATAAATTACTTTAGATAGCTATTAAGTAGCTACACTTTGTTTGAAATATACTAGATGATTATATGCATGAAAGTTAAATATTGTGGTGACACAGGAATATTATACATTACATTGATAGGCGATACAATTCCTCCACGGTGGGGCTTATTCTACCCTAAACCATCAGTGTCCATTTTGAAAACTGTGATATTAATTCCACTCATGTTAGACGATAGTATTATAATGTATCATCAGATATTGTTTTATTTTTGGTATATAAGTCATATCCCCTACACACAATATTATGGTTTACATAACGTATACTTCTCCTGGATCTCCAACCCCCAATCTCTATCTTAATCTGGAATACAAAGGAAATAATTCAAAAGCACTGGTGTCCTCAACACGAAGAGTTGTACAATGAACATGGAGCAGTACATTCGCAGCTAGCCAACAAATGCCTCGCTCTTTTACTAATTCCGCTATTTTCTAAAGTGTTTTATTTAAAAATTGCAAAAATTGAGTAGAACTCTGCAATACTAGAAGTATCCAGTTTTACAGTTAATCAAAAGGTCAGGGAGCCTTTTATACTAAACAAGTCTCATCAGGGCAGTTCATTAACACACTTAGACAAAATGCACTCTCAGTTTCAGCTATCTATTCATTTTAAGGCACTTTCTGCCTTACTTAATCAAATTTAACTTGGGAGAGTTTTCCTGGCTACATAATCAACATGTAAATTAAAATGCACAGGGATCTCCAAAGAATGAAAAAGTTAATTATTTAACCGTTTTTTCCTCCCATCTATGTATTGGGTTGAGAATGTTTAATTAAAAAGAGAAAAGTAAAGTAAATATATACATAACATAGGTTTATTTCTCTTCTATGGAATATGACTATAATCAATATAAAAATGGCAACATGGAATATTTCATTTACTGTTTAAGTTTAATAATAGGAATATAGACTAATCAAATAATAGGAATACAGACTATTCCTATTCCTATAGACTATAGAAAAATAATAGGAACATAAACTGTCATTTTAATTAGAAAACTTAATTGATGGTGACATGTTGTATTTTCATAAAATATGGAAGGTAGCTTTGTGATATTTTCTTTTTATTTAAAACTGACCATGTACTTATCAGGTAGTTTACCTTTGTGAAAACTGAGAACATAGCTGATGATCAAAGAGGAAAACTGAGAATTATTTGATATTTCATTAAGAAAGTTTTGAAACAGTTCATTTGGCTTCAATTTGCCTTCTATTGTAGTTTATGATGGAGTGAGCATAAGGTGTGCCTACTGATTCTCTATCTATGCAATTTTTATCTGCACAAAATTATTGTGAACAAATTCACTTTCTAGCCTGGGTTTTCTGACTTCTTGATATATTTTGCCTATTCTCAAAATGTTGAACTGTTGATTTCAGACAAATGTTAGTAATCTCTGGCTTCTCTCTTTAATTTGCATAATCCTGTGTAACATAATTTTTTTTTTTTTTTATACATGAGAAACCCTTAGGCTGCTTATTTTCCCTTGAGTGTAATTGCTGTAATTTAAATCAGTAAAAGTTCACTAATTCTTCATTCAGTTATTCATTTAGTGATGCATTCAGTTATCCCTCACTCATAGACACAAGGTTAATTTGGAGTTGTCAACCAGTAAGAATGAGATCCACTATCATTTTTTACCCAACTTTTTGAAATCGAGTCCTATGCGAGTGTTTCAGAAATGCTTTCAAAGATCCCTAAACTTTTGTGCCATATCACTGCCCTTACACACGACTTCTCAGAAAAGTAAGATATGCATAACGTCTACATGTGGAGAGTCCACTCTTATCATACGTGTTTTGATAATGGTACATTCCAAGTGCTCTTCAATACTAACAAATCAGAACCCAAATAACATTCATTCAATGAACATTTTAAACATTTATGTGACTTGCTGTTCGGGGTAAAGGGTAAATAAAGATAAATAAGACCTGATATTGCCCTTGAATAACTTAAAATGAAGAGACAGAGAGAATATCAGGTGACCACAAGGGAATGGTTTTTGGGATGGTGGGGTCAGACACTTGTGAAATTCAGTAATATTGTTACAGAGGGAAAACATGACTATATTACCATACAAATCTTAGGCCACAGTGTTCCTAAAAGATAAAATAACCCAACTGCATAGTTAAAAGGTATGCATAGGTTTGTGTATGTATGAGGTCTGACCATTAGTTTTGTGGTCTTGCCACCATGAGCTTACATTGGCAGCACTGTACAAACAGCTGGCTAAGGTTTCATAACCTTGGTATATCAGTGTCTCACAGCTGTGTTCATGTCAATGTGTAGTGGTGTCTTGCTGAGTGGCGTTCATTATTGTTGTTGCATGTTTTTGTGTGCTGTCCTGAGAATGTCAGAGCTTGAATTAGAGCAACGAACAAACATTAAACTTCTAGTTAAACTTGGCAGGAGTGGCAGTGAGATCAGGGACATGTTAATCCAAGTTTATGGGGATAATGCCATGAAGAAAACGGCAGTGTACAAATGGATTAAACATTTTTCTGAGGAGACAGAACGTGTCACTGATGAGAGAGATCAGGGCAGCCAGTAACAAAAATAACTGATGAAAACATTGCAAAAATTCGTTGAATTGTGTGTCAAAATCATCAGCTGATTGTGAGAAGCATAGCAAACCAAGTAAACATTGAGAGAAACAGTTAGGAAAATTTTAACTGAAAATCTTGGCATGAGAAAGGTGTGAGCAAAAATGGTCCAGAAGGAGCTCTTGCATCATGACAATGCATCAGCTCACAAGGCACTGTATGTGAGGGAGTTTTTATCCAGTAAACAAATAACTGTATTGGAACACCCTCCCGAATCTGGCCCCCAATGACTCTTCCTTTACCCGAAGATAAAGGAAATATTGAAAGGAAGTCATTTTGATGACATTCAGGACATCAAGAGTAATACAAAGACAGCTCTGATGGCCATTCCAGAAAAAGGGTTCCAAAATTGCTTTGAAGGGTGGACTAGGAGCTAGCATCGGTGCATAGCTTCCCAAGAGGAGTACTTCAAAGGTGACTATAGTTATATTCAGCAATAAGGTATATAGCACTTTTTCTAGGATGAGTTCACAAACTTAATTTTCAGAACTTTTGTGAGTGAGTGTGTGTGTGTGTGTTTGTGTTTGAGTGTGTATATTTATGTTTGCTTGTATTTAATTCATATAATGAGAACAATCCTTAGTTGTGAATATTCTTAAAATGTAACCTAGCACCACTATGTTACATATGTATATGTATATATATATATATGTTTAATATATATACATATACATATGTATGTAATTTACCAAATAGTTATACATTTATGTTATTGATTCCAAGAAATATCTTTATGATCTACATATGATTTTCATTTCCACTATACAGATAAAAAATCAAAAGTATGGCGAATTTACGTAAACTGAGTTATTTGCATGAGGTCATACAGCCAATAAATGAGTGACTTGAGATTTGAACCCCAGTAGTATGACTCCACAGTTTGTGTGTTAGTCATCCAGGTTAGTCTCCCACTTCACTGATATTGTTGTCACCCAAGCTGGGATAAGTTTTTGGGAATTCTGGAAAGAATAGGTACATATAAAATAGCTGGAGATAAGCTTTATTAGGAAAGAAAGTGATGATCTTACATTCAGAAGAAACAGTATTCATTGAAAAGTTATTTTGTATCTTGTACACTATTAGGCAGTTAATTTGTTTAATTTGGAATAAAAGTATAACATTCTAATTTTATTTTGACATTTATACGTTTTTCTTTTATTTGTTTATTTACTTTTACTAATGTAAACTGATGAGAACTAAGCTTTGCTTTGCAAAGAAAGTTAGACATTTCACTTCTTCCCTGGACCAGTCAGAATATCTATTTACGTCATTTATAGTAAACTTGTTCAAGAAACCCAGAACTTTGAGGGGCTAAAACATGATAGTTTTAACCCAGCAGGCTGCATTTAGAAGTATCCAAGTACAGTAATAATTAAGAGAGTAGAAGTTGAAGACAGCTTTGTTAGAGTCCTAATTCTGCCTGACAGGTGACCATGAAATAATTCTTTACATTTCTGTCCCTCAATTTACTCATCTGAAAAATTGGGATAATAATGACATCCATCACTTTAGCTTAGTGGGGGCTATTTTGCTGTCCAGGAGACATTTGGAAACATCTGGAGACACTTTTGTTGTCACAACTATGGAGAGGCTACTACTGGCATTTAGCAGGTAGATGCTGCTAACTACCAACATGCATAGGACTGCTCTTCACAGAAAAAGAATTAAATACCCCAAATTTCAATATTACTGAAGTTGAGAAACCCTGCTTAGTTATTAAGGGCATAAATGAAAATAAAAATATTAGTAGCGTAAATGAACTATTACAATGTCTGGCATAGAGTAAGTTTTCAATAATTGTTAGCCACTATTTTTTATTACTATTGAGGGAAATTTCAAGAAGCAACATTGATGTCATGAGGTGCCAAGTGGAAGAAAGTTTTCTGTGAAAGACTTGGGACATATAATTCTATCTTGCAGGAGAGGGGAGTCATTAACTGCTTCCAAGTACAGGAGTGATAAGTACTAATGGGTAGTTCAGAACTTAAGGACAATGCTGCTGTGGAAAGATGTGTTTCTTCCATGCTGTAAATATATAATATAGTCACAAAGGCCTTATTTAAATATAATTATTTTTACTTAGGGAGTGGTCTTTCGAGTAGGAAATAAATTTTTACTAAAAAACATTTTTTTAAAAAAAGAGACTAAACAGACTCAAAATGATGTTTGGTTTTGGCACACTAAGGAGATCCATTGTGAATATTTCTGAAAAAAATATGTAAGCAGACAAGTAAATGCCCTAGAAAGTATTGTGAAATTTCAGATTAACGTTGGAGTATTGTGGCTTTTTTGTTGTTGTTCATCATTTGTACTTATACATATTTGTGAATTTCTTCAATTACATATGGGAACTAGCAGGCACCATGAAAAAGCAAAATTGAACTTGTTGGTGATTGACTAAGTTGAGAAGTGCTAGAGTAGAGAGCAGACATTTCTTTATGGGGTATTTATACAGTTCATGCTAACAAATATATCTATATAATATATTGACTGACAGGAGCTTTTCTTTTGTTCATTTCATTTTTAACAATTCGTTTTGGAAAAGGAAGGGTGCTGTCAGGTGGTAATCTGGCCTCAGATTTTCAGATTCACTGGCGAAGTAGTTAATTACTGAATCTTTCCAATTATATAGGAATCATATAACAGCCATGCATTTGTATCATTTACCCAAATAAACATTTTTTTTAGAATAAAACAGTCAGCTTTACTAATGAAAATGTAAATTCGAGCTTCATGTGTTATTCATGAATGCTCTGATACCACAATTGCTATTTTCAAGTGTTTAGTTACTGTGAAAAGCATCTTCGGCAATGATGTTGGATGTTGACCGCTGAATGTCAGAAATAATGATCTACTTGCACAGTAATCTTTGCTGAATGAGGTCTATTTGTGTCATATTTAGAAGAATATTTGTGTTGTTGAACGATTTTAAACTAATTATTTAGTACTGCTCGTTATTTCATAAAATATAATGATCATAGAAAAAGTTTACTGTTAGTACTGCCAAGTCCAATTTTATACATGAATTTGAGAAGTAAACTAAAATTGACCTATTTATCAAACCCATATATATTGTTATTGGAATAAGGGCACAACATGTCAATGTTTCCCTTGCTTTTAGATGGACTCAATTCAGATTCACAAGTACGTAACATCATTTTATTGTATGCTGTTGCAATGACTATGCTATTTTCATTTGAGAAACAAGTGTAAAAAACATAAAGTAGCAAGGGTTTCTTTAAAACATCTTGGCTATTCCATTGCATCTCTCTGCTAGACAAACTGGTTTATTTTGACTGTGGTTCATCCAGATACGTGATAAGCAAATAAGCTTGATCTAAACCTTCATAAAAAACTTCTTGTATTTGCTTGATCAGCTTGAACTAAGCCTTCATAAAAAACTACTTATTATATTTGCTTAACATTATTTAACATGCCAGGGCATAGGTAGTCCAATAAACATTTTCTTCTAACTGTCTAGTAAATCAATTGTATTATCCTCACACTTTTTTGAGATCTCAAAACTTAATATTTACTGTTTTCTTGGTTGTTTGGCTTTTTTAAAGGGTAAAAAAATGAAGGAAGGAAACTAAGGGTTCAGACATGCTTATCTTAGAAAGGAAACACATGCGAGTGTGACAATTTCCTTTTTCTTTTACCTCCCCTCAAAGCTAGCATTGGAATATTACTTGAGGAAAAAAGTGATCAGTGTTAATGGGGGAAATATGTTATTGTTATACTTACGAGAATTGGAGAGATGGAATATAAGAAAGGTGTAATTGGCTAAGACTTATCCAACATAAAATTGTAAACTGATGATGATAAAAAAAAATAATGTTTGATACAAAGAGCGTTTCCTGAATTCCAGGCAATATTCTTTGATGCAATAGAAATGTTACCTAGGGGTCTTCTCTCACAAAGGACCTTGTTGCCTCTTTGTAATATGCCTTTCAATTACTTCTGAGAATCCAAAAGTTAAATAGTGTAAGTAATTACAAATTAAGCATTGTTGTGCCATCCCAGTCGTTCTTTCCATTTAGGGTACTCCCTACCAAAGTTCACTCTCCATGACTATACTTGAAGAAACCTCGCTGTTGACACTGACAAGAGAAAATCAACGTCCACACCCAGGACTGAATCTCTGGACACATGCACATATTCCCAGTTTTACTTGAATGTCAGCGATGGACAGTGATATATATCACATATGCAGAACTGGGGAATGGACCATGTGTTCTGCATTAACCCCAGAACAGCTGGGGCAGCTCTACTTGTGTTAACAGATTCACAAATTCTCTTTTTCGTGGTACCATCAGTTTTAGCCCTCTAAATCATGTAGAGATAAATGGATACTTGTGAGTGTGTGTGTGTGTGTGTGTGTGTGTGTGTGTCAGAGAGAGAGAGAGAGAGAGAGAGAGAGAGAGAGAGAGAGAGAGAGAGAGAGAATGATTGAGAGGATGTATGTTTGTATATGTGGTGGATGGTTAAAGGGAGAATGGAGCCCAAAGAAAGAAAGGAAATGTGTTATTTACTTCAGTAGAACCTTAACACAATTATTGGATTAATCAAAGTTTTCACTTTCCAACATATCATCTTTTATATCTAGGACAAAATATCATAAGAAATCTTTTAGTAAAAGCACAGAGAAGCCGAAGATGATCCATATGTAAGGTTCAGGACATAATGAAATTAAACTTTTAGAACCCATTGCCAGATGTATATACATTATGCAAACTAATGCAACATTGCAGTTCTGGGCTAGGCTAGCCACGTTGTGTTATTCTGTGGATTACAACTATATACACAGTACATAGTTGTAATCCACAGAAGTACAAATATCATCACTCCAGTAAATCACAGATTCCCACAACACACACACACACACACACACACACACACACGTTGACTTTTCGTGTTCACCGGTTACACCCATTACTTCTCAATAACTACCCTTAGTCCTTCTCTGATAACAAGTTTTAGTCTCTAATGTGCAGTTAATATAAAAAATAGTCTATTTAAAATTCAAATTAGGCATATCTATATATTCTATGAGGGACAACAAATATGCAGAGTGCCAAAAATTGTATATACATTTTAAGAAAGAAAGAAAAAAACTATTAAACACAGCATTAGGAATACAGACAGTGGAAATGTAATGGCTGTATGTTATGTCAGAGGGGTAGTAGATTGGGGGAGGGGTTTATCACTTTGTGAGGGGTATAAATGATAAATGTCTAACTATTACATTGTTTTGTACACCTGAAACTAATAAAAATATAAATAAAACTAAAATAAAATAATGACTAATAACATAAAAAGTATTAAAATTGTAATACTCAATATATACCGATAGCAAAAGATGAATACAAGTCATTTGTATACATTTTTTTGGCACCCCTGGTAAATTTGCTGAACCATGTATAAATTCTCAACACAAGTGTCATGAATAAAACCTAGCTATTCACAATTAGTTACAATTGTCAATCACTATCAGAAAACAGACATACTGAAATGCACAATTCTAGGGCCTTCTAACACAGGGTTAATATAGGGACATGCAAATATATGATTATACTTTAAAAAGGCATGTCAACAAATAATCATGATTTAACCCTTAAATATCAGCTTTCTACTGTATAATAATAAACTCGATATTTATAACAATGAAATCATGTACTTACCCCTTGGTAGGTCTGGGAGCTATAGATGGTTGGTTGAAATCTTCACTTTTAATCAAATAGTTTGTGCCCTAAAAATACAATGAGAACCTGAATTTATGTTTCAGTTTATGCAAGAATATATACCCCCAAAGAGTTTTTAAGTACTTGCTTGATTAGTTATATAAGAAAACTGCTTTATATATAAAAACGAGAATTATAACAATATTTTGACTAAATATTAGTGTTGAGTGAAATGTAAATCTTATATCAGTAGAAAAAATTTTTCAAAAATTTTCCAGTTTTTTTATACTTTGGAAATAGCAGAGTTTGGCCGATTAAAGCTGAAATGTAGAGGATTTAAATTTTATCTTATTTTACCCTTCTATTTTACTCCTTTAGAATATTTTCCATAGATATAATAGATTGTGATTTATATATTTAAAGTAAACTTGTCACATTCCAAAAAGCACTTAAATTACAATAAATAATAAATTCCTTTTGGAAATATTTTAGGAATACTGTCGACAATGGAATATGTTAAAATCAAGGGATAAGACATACTTTTGTTCAGGAAGTGGAGGAGACTTAAGAATAAGTCGTTTTTTTTTTCCTCAATGGAAAAGTGTATGGTCTCAGAGAATAAAATATAAAATTTACAGTTTAAAAAACTCCCATCTGGAAAATGCAAGAGAATGGTAAAAGAAGGAAACCTTTCATGCAATGATTATTCAAGTTTATGTAGAGAAGAATGCATGTGTCAGAAATTTGCATTAAAAGCTCAATGTTTTAAAATGCTTTTCATCTCATTCTAGAAAACATATGACTACACCAAAGAGTAAAAGCAGTGGGTGACATTTATAGAAAATAAATTTAGCTATATTCAATAGCACATTATTATAACATGCATATATTCATACATGTGCATGCATGCACACCCACACTCACACCATCCCATAATGTTAAACTTAAGAGTTAGTACTTCATTAATTCAGCTCCAGAAATTTAAGCATGTATTGGGCATTCATTGTTTACCAGAAATCCTTCTATGCTCCAAAAATAAATAGGATGAAGAAATTTTCCCTACCCTGAAGTGACTCCTACTGGTGCCGGGAAGAAAGGCACAGAGAACAAACTACTATACAGTGTAAAATCCATGTGCCATAAAAGAAATATTCTTTAAGTTAGCGCTATTTTATCAATTCCCATCAATTTGTTTCCCATCAATTAGCAGGTGGAACAGGAAAAAATTCAGTTGACTAGATTGTTTTCTTGGCCTTATGTGGTCATGATTTTGTAATTATTACTAGTAGTTAATTTTCTGTTTGATATTATTTAAGACAAAGCTTGAATTTATCCAAACCATGTGTGAGTTTTGTATATGTACAAAAATCAACAGTATTGCAAGCATCTGTTCAAACTGGTGAACTGATACAAGTTTGAAAAGCAAGTGGAAACAAAATGTTGATGAATTGTGGTCTTTATCCTCATGGTTATTAGTCTTACTTATCAGTCTGTGAGAATGTTAGGTCATGCAAAAACATGATCTGTTAATAGTGATACAAAAACTTAATTCTATATATTTTCAAAAACTTCTGTTTCTTCTTAATTTCTCCAAAACTACATTGGAAATTACCGTGCCTAATTTACTACACTGGTTAAGTGAAAGCACTTTATATATTATGCTAGATTTAGATGTTCTGTGGAGGTAATAAAAGAAAAAGAACACATAAAAAAAAAATCTGAAAATCACATTAATGTTACCACAGGAGCAAATTCAAGTCAATATTTATGTTTTATTGAGTTGCCTAGACTTAATAATAATGGGCAAAGATGAAAGGAAAAGCATTTTCTTAAATTTGCCTTTGTAAAATATTTGCCGTATTTATGGAAAGGACATACTGTATAACGTTAAAACTGTAGCGCAGTTTTGACGTGCCCTGACCCAAAATAAGCAGCAGCTCTGCTACTGGTAGTAGAGTTTATGCATAGTTTATTATGTGTATACCAGTGGAGAAAAGAAGATGAGCTTTAGAAAAATCTAATTGCATATGTAATTAGGTTCTTTAAGGAAAAGATACAATTTGTCAACATTTAATATGTGGCCAGAACAAGTGAAGTTCAACCACAGCAAGGTCAGTGGTGAGTTTGTACACAGTAAAGTTACTGGTTATTGGTAGAGTATCAATATACTTTATGTAAGCAATGGGAAGGCCTTATAATTTAGCCAAAGCCAAGGCCACAACTAAGTTATAAAAAGGTCTTTGCTTTCAAGTGAATTCAATTATAACAAGTATAACAGAGTTACAAACGCTTGTCATATATTTAGTTTATTCCAGAGAGAAGGCAACGTGGTTTTATTTTTCTTCATAATGGCCAGTGGGAAATTGTTTATTTGTTCTGGTTTTATTGCTATCAGCTATTTGTAATCTTTCAATTAATCTGAAAATTGCTATGGAAAGCTCTCTCTACACTACTCCCTCTATCCTTTGAGTAAGTGTTAAATTTGAAAACAGCATGAAAACATACATCACTATTTGTTTAAACTTGGGTTTATTTATAGGTTTAAAGAGCTCAACATTCAGTAGTTTTTATGAAGTAGGTGAACTATTTCATTCCTTTTTTCAGTGAGTAATCTATGTAGTTTCCATGATACTTGACTCAAAATGTAAAAGGAACACAAACAAAAATGAAAAAATGTAAAAGAACTGAAAAATAATGGTTGTCGTGCGGGGCGGCCTGCAGGGTCTCAGCTCTCGCTCCCCACATAAGATCGCAGGATATGGTGAGGCCAGAAAGGAACACCCACGGAGCCATAGGTAGGGAAATCATACCACTATAGTCTCGCTGGCAGCTGGGTTGGAGACACAGGAAACAGGAGCCACACTATCCGCAACCTGCTGTCCACTTCTCTCTGCAATCCGCAACCCACACTCCGCCATGCTAAATGCAATCCGCTCTTGCTAGCTCAGCCACCATCTTCTTGCTAGCCCCCATTTTTCTGCTAGTGTAGCCACAGCAGTTATATTAGTGGCCAATGGCTCACTGGTTACAGCTGATGGCCATCCAATCACAGTTGATGGCCATTTACTAGCTGAGCCAACACCTTTCCATGTGAGGCCGAGAGCCTGGAAACTGCTCTTTGGGGCTCTGTCCCCACAATGGTCCAAATGAAATATTTATCTTAAAAGCTCTCCAAAGTTTATGAAGTTTACCAAAATATAAACTCCTTAAAGTCAGGGGTTTTTGTATGTTTTATTCTCTACTGTATCTTGAGGGCTGAGAACAGTGCCCAGTGCATCTTAGATAATACTAATTTTAAGAAGACTGAGTAAGTGACCCAATCATGTGAATAAACTAGTTCTGAAATTAAAAGGGATTGTGAATTATTTCTATGTTCGGTAAAATGGATTTGATATTAACAATTAGCACCCTAATTACATTCCTCAAAAGCGTAAAAGTCTGGACAGAAAAAAACACACCTATAGTATGTATAATTGTTTGAAATTCTCTTGGATTTATAGAGTCCTCAAGGACTCAACAGAGATTAAGGAAAATCCTTCAGATTTACTATCATATATATATTAAAAAAACTATTGGAGTCATTTTCCAAATTCTTGATTAGCCCAGGTATTTAAACAGAAAAAGAAATCCAGGTTTGAAATGTGACTATTGGGAAGCAATCAACTATATGTGGTGAGAAACTCTGAACTGCATTTGTGAAGATCATAGAAGATTTAGAATTGGAATTAGACAGGAAGTTAGAGGTCATTTACTCCAGTATCTTAGGAACTGGCTCCTTCTTCAATTCCAATGCACATAATTGCAATGCATTTTCATTTATTTGAATTCTGACTTACTCAAAACTCAACTCACTAATACATTTTCCCACTTGACTTTTATGAGAAAGAAAGAAATTGCAAATAATAGGAAAGATAATTAATACATTTAAAGATGACTCTGGGGTACTTCAAAACCCTGAAGTATCTTTTCAGTCATCAGGAAAAAGCACAATCATCTTCAGTGTCATTTTAGTGCGAATTCTTTGACTTCATACCCAGGCATGGAAACCTATACCCATGGCATATGGATGCTCTGTATCATGGTATTTGCCCTGGGATGTGTGAGGATTTAATAGGGAAAGACACAAGACTATTGATAAAAGACCACAGAGAAGACATTAAGCAGAAGCAGTGCAAACTGTGAAGAATCCAAAAGAAAAACAAAGAAAGAAAGAAAAATCAAATTTGAAGAAGCAGATATAGCAGGAGACAGAAGAAGGGACTGGAAAATTCCTGACTCTGGTGGCACCATATAGCAATTATTACTCTTATCTCAAACTCTTCTTATTCTCTGAGAGAATGCTATTCAACTACTGACACTTTCTTCCTTCTGTTTCCTTAATATGTACCCATTTACCAAGGTAACCTCACACGGGTCAAGGTTCCTCGCAATCCAATTTACCTATTAAAAGTATGTTGATCAACATCCGGCTCAGGTGGAGTTATTAGAGGACATTTCCTGTTCTAATCATCACAACATTCCTGACATGTGAAATAACAGTTTTGCTTTAATTACTTCCCGCAATAGGAATAGTGAAATTTTTTTTAAAAATGCTTGTAAAAGTTCTGATCTCTTTCAGGGATTAAGAGGTTTAGATCCTTCCCCATCTATTTCTTCCCACCGTTTCCTTTTCTTTTTACTTGTGCCTACCCATCCAGTACCCAGCCCTTCTTATTCTTCCTCTCCACTGCTCTTTTCCTGGCCCTTCCCCTTGCCAACTCTCTGCCCTCCATCCCCTCTCCTGTTTTCTCAATTTATAAATTGTTTAAATACAGTGCTCACGTACATACTACAATAAACTCTGCCAATGTGTTAAATGTTGGTTGTGGAAGCTCCCTGTGTGTCAACAATAATTATTCAGTACATGTAGTTAATGCATCCTTAAACAGAAACTATTACTGCTTGCTAAGAGCAGGTACAGCTATTAAGAGGATCTCAAAACAGAATAACCTTTAACACATCTGAGCAATGAAAGAGTTTATAGTACAATTTATGAGGTTTCAAATCCCAAGTCCTCATTTTGAGGAAAGAGCCTTTTGGGTGGTATTTCCTATCCTCAAAGGAAAGACTATTACTACTTCTGTATTTCACTATTACTTGAATCACTGCTATAAAACGGTTACTTCAAATGAATTGGAGAAGCATAGACAATATTTTCTCTAAGTTTTCATGACTTAAATCATGCTTATGAGCCAAAGCACTTCCTATAAGTCATTTCTAAACATAATGCATTAGAAAACTGTGTGGGCTTTGAGTGCAGCCAAAATTCTGATTTAACATCCAGTGTTGCTACTTACTAACTTGTGACCTTGACTGTGATTCCCTCATCTGTAAAACTGGAACAATAAAACTGACTTTGCAGGCTATGGGTAGGATAAATTGAGGTATTTTAAAAATGTCTCCAAATAATTTAACCTATTTATATATATTATATAACCTATTATGTACTACATAGTAGTATATTTTATATATTAATACTATAACGATCATGCTTAAATAGACACAAACACACAACCAGGTGTCACTGTTAACTTTGTATTAAGGTATACTTCTTTTTTGTTCTTATCGCCTAAAATTGGGTTATTTGTAGTCTCAATTGCATTTTAAATTTCTCAATGTGAAAATGTTGAAGGACTCTTAAAAAATACTGAAATTAATTTTATAGATAATTTAAACAATACAAAATGCATATTGATTTATAAGTTGTACATGACGAGTATGCATCTCTCCAAGTCTCTCCTTCCTAAAACCCCGAATTCCATTGCATCAATAGGAAGAACTGTTCTCGACATCACAGATGTCCCCTTATTTACCTCTCCAAATGCTGATACAATCTGACATTGAATGCCATTATATTTGCATTTATGTGCAATGTTTTTGCAAGACAGATATGCTGGTCAAAGAAACCATTCACGTAAACACAAAATATATTGGATAATATGATTTATTCATTTATTAAGGTTTTTAGTCATTCAAATGCCATTGATTTGCTATTTATGGTAATATACTAGGAAATACAGAGAAGGGATAGTCTCTATTCCCAAAGAGCTCAAAATTAAATTATCCGAGGCTGTTTCACAATGGATTGAATTTAACAAAAGTGTATTGAAGGACAAGTGTGTACAAGGAAACAGATTGAGTACTGTAGAAGATACAAACATTAAGGCAACAGAATGCTTCCTTCTTAGAGCTTTGTATGGTTGACAAGTACATGATATATAAATAATCAGAACTTCCAAGACTGTAAGTTCCAATAACACTTCTAGTAATTTCTAACTTAGAGCACTTAGATTTTGCCAAACATGCCTCTAGATGCCTGTCCATATTACCTCAATTTGATCATCTTAAAAATTCTCTGTGTTACGTACCATTATTCTAATTTTACAGATGGGGAAACTGAAGTGAAGAGGTTAGATAATTTGTTCAAGATCACACAGCTATTAAGTTTAGCAGCCCAGATTTGAGTGCACGTAATTGGACTCCATACTCCAAATTTAACTGCTGTATTACATTGCTTTTTAAAACTGATGTATGTAAAATGAGAAATCTAAAATATGTGAGATATCTAATTCAATTAGAATTAGTTCTAGGTTCCCTATAGTATTTTGTTTGTTTTGTTTTTGGTTTTTTGTTTGTTTGTTTGTTTTTTGTTTTTAAGGTGGCAAATGGGTTGAACTTTGAATGATAAGCCAGATTTCGATGTGTTGAGATGGAGGGTAGCATTGGTATGTGCAGGGAAATGTCCTATTCTGAGGAGATAATATAGATAGTGTTGTGATAAGATACTGCACGGGGTGGTCTGTAAACAGTGATGTATTCTAGTTGAATGGAGAAAAGGCCATATAGAGGTGAGAAGTGGAAATTAAAGCTGGAAAATATGAGTGAAGGGATTCTACAGTGATGAGGACACTTTAAATTTTTGAGAAGGATAAAGCTCTGAAAGCATAGACCACCTGACAAGGTGTGACAGTCTAATCTTTGTGAAGCATTTGAAGAGGTCACCATAGCTGTCTGAACCTGAAGAACTGTGACTCTCCAGCCCCTGAAACAATCCTGCTGAGTTTCAGGCAGCCACGGATTGTTCTGCTTAAATGACTGCATGAAATCATTCTTAACACATGGGGCTCTGAATTAATGCTGCATGTTGTCAGATACACCCGTTATAACTGTCTCCAAGAGCAAAGGTAAGAGCATGAAGTACACCTCATATCGTGGCTTCTTTCTAGTCCTGTCACCATCAAACATCATCCAAAAGCTACTGAACAAAATGGTTGACTTGAGTACCTTCATTCTTGAAAAGGTGAAGAGACGATAAACATCATTTTCTAATGTGTGGCAGAGAAAGCGATAGGTGAGTTTTTAGTTTCCACAAATTTCTGAGAGAGCACCAATCAAATGGTTGTATTAAAACTGACACACCATTAGTAGTCAAAAAGTAAAATGATACTTTTTAAGAAGAAAAACAATTTCGAAGTTTGGCAAAATTATGTCCTTGGCCTTCAGCAAAACACTGTAACCAGTACAGAAATGCTACGTGTTCTTCTATTCTTTTCTTCCCTGTGTTCTGCCTTATTACTTGCTAAATCAATTGCAACTGCTTACCTCGGCCCAGTGCATTTAAGCCCTTTCTTGGAGCCTCTATAGCATCCTCTGAGAATTTCACCCTTAACTCCTTACCAATTCCCTAAGCTGTCTTGATTTCTCTACCAGAAAATTGTTATTATATTTATAACAGCATTCTGAAAATATTTCACCAAGCTGCTAATGCAACTCTGTTTAATACAACCAGTGAATTATGCCTTCAATGCTTTTCTCTCTCTGCATGATATCCTAGATTAATGCACTATATAATGTCTGTAAATATAACCATGTTTCTACTTTAAAAGTCATTAAGTGGGTTTTAATAAACATTGAATTGATAAATGTGTTAACTGGTTCCAGATAATGTTTATCAAATATTTAGGAAGATAAAATAAAGTACTGTATGGCAAATAATCCAATTCAAGGATGTAGTTTTATGGAAAGGGATTTGCTTAAATAGGGATACAATTTCAACACTAAGAGCTTTTTAAAATACAAATGGGAAAAAGAGGTAAGAATTAGCTTAAGTAAAAGTTAATGGAACATTAGGTTTGCAAATTTAATTGAATAAAGTTAGAAAATTTAGAGTTTATGTTACAAGGATAAATCCAAATTATGTTCTTTGGTTATGTGTGATAGACCACATGGATTTTACCTGTATTAATATTATTTGTTAAGAATAATGTTCTGCATTGCAAAACTGATGACCTAAAAATTATTTTTCCTGATTCTAAATCTGAGAGCTTATCTGATCATAGGGAGGAAAATTGTATAACACAGGTTAAATCCAATACTTAATTTACTCCTGCTTACACTTTAAGTGAAGGAGTACGGATATTAATATGAATAGAGAGATTATCTATGAATCTGTGTGCATGTATCCATTTTTTCAGTCCTTTTTGCAATATCCAGTAGAGGTATCCCAAACTGTTATTAGAAATTTAAATTTCAAGCAACAGTAAAAATGAATGGGTAAAATAAGGCACAGTCAATTTTTCCCTTGAATCACATTCTACAAACAGAACAAATAACAAGTTTTGTTGAAGAATGAAAGGGGTGTAATTGTCGTCTGTGCTAAAACTCTATAGGAGAAACAAAGAAAAAAATTCAGAACCTAGAAATAAGAGGTCAATTATCACCTTTAAGTGCAATAGCATTTCTAATGTTAATAAAAATGTTTCTGCTCCTGAGAGAGCAGCAAACTCTTTCAGAGTCTGCATGCTTTATGGTAAACAGCTATCTCAGTTTATTAGGAAAACTTGACTTAATCTGTATTGAACATTCGTTTTCAATGTTGTGTCAATTTTTGTTCTTACAGTTTAATGGAGGCAAAGAATACTAGAATTTTCTGACTCAAATTTGTCCATTGCATTCCGACTAAATTTTGTCCTAAGGTAGGAGTAACTTTGAACTGAAGTCTCTCATAACTTAGAATAAGAGAAAAAAGAAAAAGAAGAAGCAAGTGTTACTATCACTGAAGAATTTAGGATTAGAGAGGACATGGAGAGCAGAATTTGCAAAGGAAAACATGATTTATATGAGGAAAATTCTGATTAAAAAAATGTAAAATTAGCAGAAAAATAACATAAAGGGAAATTCTACATTTTAAGCCTAGAAATTTTATGGACTTTTAATGAGACTAATGTTCTGTACGATCCAGAGAGAGAAAAGTTAAAAAAAAACACACAAAAAAACAACAACCCTTAATTAGATAAATTAGATGAGCTATGACAGAAATCCTATGTTTTATTATGTAAATTCTTATTGAATTTTCTGTGGTATTTTCCTACATGGCAAGAAACAGCTTGTCAGACAAACATGTTATGAGAGAAGATATACTATACTTGAAAACATACATAAGGTTTAGGTAATATAAATTGTGATTATTTTAAGTGAAAAAAACATTATTCAAAATTATACTTATTTTCAATATCACTATATATTTAAAATATAATTTGGTTTTATAATGCAAATTACAGCTTTCGGCATCATTTACTTTTTGAGCCATGGGCTGTCTAAGTCTAATGGCCACAAATATTTATTTGGGTTATTATTTGTGCCTTCCTATTTATATTGTATTGAAAACACGACTAAGCAATACTCTGTTTCTTTCATTTATTATAATGATTTGTACTGCCTAATATTGAACAGCTTCCACAAGAAGAGTAAGGAATTTACAAAAATCTCACCTTTGCTAGAGAGCTACAGTCACACAATTGTGTTAGGTTTATCTAATGCTGAAAACATGATGCCATTCTGTTTTTTTTGACTGCAAAATAATGTATAATATGATTTATTATTTCCTCCCTTGATGAAGGAAATAAGCAAGTTTTCTGTGCCTCCTACTTTTCAACCAATGGAGTGCAAGAAGTAAACTATCAAAAGCACTTTGAACTATATCACCATCTCAGTCTCACAAAAGCCACCTCCAGGTCAAACAATTCAAAAGGCAACAGATGAGCAAAATATATATTTAGTTGAAGGGTGTGGCTGAAAAGAAATGTGAAGTTTTCCAAAAATCAAGACAACAATCTTAGTTTAAGAGGGGCTTTGTGCAAGTTATTAAAACATTCTGAGCCTTGGTTTTGTTTTGTTTCTTTGTTTGTTTGTTGTCATTTTAAAAGTGGGGTTAACAATGTTTGAAAAAAATTGAAAAAATTTATAAGGGGCAGTCTATCTAAGAAGGTTATTCTAGTGTCCGAAACATAGTATATACTCAATAAATGTCATATTTTAGTTAGTACAAACATAAATAGTGTGTTCTTCCCCATTGAATTAAATGAACTTTGATATATTTTTTTGTTTTTTTAAAGGTCTTGTGTTCTACTGGCAATTGTCTGGTGGCTTAACTGAATTTTCAAAAAGCCTTTTAAACTTTTAATAATTTTCTTTAAACATTAGCCATAACTGAAATAATTTTTTATATCATCACTCTAAAAGTGATTTCTTGTTACCTAAGTATCATCTACTTTATAGCTGGCCAAAAATACAAGCTCAGATCCTTTAAAAGTCACTTTTTTTGGGGGGGGGTGCAGGGGTGGGTATTTGATTCTGAATTTAGGTTACCAATTTAACAGTTTTTGGACTGCTGAGAGGAAATATCTCAAAAAACTTACCTTTTTTTTTTTTTGCTGAAAATGTTTATTGCTATTGTATACCTTCTTGTTTTTACTATTATTTTACTCAACAAACAGACAGCTTTTCATTTTTGTCTGCCATAGCAAATTATAATTGCCAATACTCATGGAATTTGCAGCAGACTTTCCAATATGCTTTGGTTTCATTACTGTTACGGTAGTATTAGAAGTACAAGCTCCAGTCTGTTCTGCATTGGTACTGTGCCTTTGTGTTTAATTTTCAAGCTGGTTTATACTTTTTTCTAGTTTGGAAAGTAATTTACTTATAATTAAAATAACCAATCTTTTCACATAATAATCGATTAAAATTAATATAGGCATTGCTGTAATTCATGCAGTCCCATAAAATATGTTAAAAACACATTACAATGTTACATCTGCATATCAAAACACAATTGAACTGAATTAATTTGTTGACACCAACTAGATAGGGGACATGTTTATTTGTAATACTAGAAACAATGTATACGTCCAACATATGCACTATAATACAGCAAGGCTATTTTATGCAGTGCAGTGGTTCAAGTGAAGTGCAATCTTACCAAAATAGCAATGTTGTGTGTAATGCAAAAATATTATAGAATGCTTGTTTTTAACCTTAAATTAAAACTAATTTAATTTAATTAAAATTTCAGTTCCTTAGTTGCACTAGCCATATTTAGGATGCTCAGTAGCCACATGTGGTGAATAACTGCTTTATTTGTCTGGACAGCTCTGTATGGTCCCGTTCTATTCTATAAAATTGGTAATATCGTGCAATACAAAAGTTGCTAAAATTTCAAAAATACCTATAGGTTCAATTCAACTGTTGCTGCTTCTGTCACATTGGAAGAAAGTATAAAATGCATGGTTTGTTCAAAGTAGTCAATCAAATTGACTACTTTAAATTGTTCTTTTTCCCTATCTTGTTTCTTGTGTCTTTGCTTGTCATTTTAAATTACTTTTTCATTGTTAATGTTTATTTTATATGTTCTGAAATCCTTCTTACTCTTCATTTCTTTATTTTTGCTTCCTCTTTATTCTGCAAGTTGTAATTTATTTATTTATTTATTTATTTATTTATTTATTATTTACATATTTATTTACCTCTTAAATGTCAACTCTCCCCCTTTTTTTTTTCTTCTTTTCTTTCTTTGGATACTGAAAACACATAAGGATTAGAGTTACTTTTGTTTAAGTGGAACAGCTTGCAAAAAATGTCTCATCCTGAGTGATCAAAAAGTATTAAGACAGGCATCCAGAGGAAGTGCTAAACATCCATCAACAGACTTCTCTTCTGGCCTGCTTTGTCATTGCGATGTGAATTTTGCATAAGGACAGCATAGAAGGCAAGAAGGTCAAAAGTGAAATGTATTACTCTCCTAACAAAACACTGTAATGTGTGTGCTGATGATAATTAACATTCCAAATAAGAGCATTTCAGAATGCTACAAAATATGGTTTTTTTTGTTTGTTTGTTTTTGTGGGTTTACTTTTGTTTTTGTTTTTTATGCTCTTTCAAAATCTCTCATGTGATTTTTGAGGTGGAAACATCAAAAGCAATTAAAACCTTTGCCTTCTTTTCTATAGATGTAATGTATATGATTCTATGTTAAAATATTTCTAAGTAACAGTCTTCTAATTGCACGTTAGTGTAGACATTTTTACTGTATTCAGTTCAAGCCATGTCAAATAATTCTCTGTGAAAAATAACAAACAAAAATCACATCATAACTACCAATTCTTTACCAATTTGTTTTCTTCCTCTGTTATGTTCAGTGAGATAGGAGGTGAGATACTCAGTCATCTCTGTTAAAAATCATAAGCTGTTAATTATAAAAGAGAAATAGGAAAGAAAGCAAAGGAAAGAACAAAAACCTAGAATCAAATGTATCATCTAGAATGTGGAAATGAATGTACAGTATTGATTGCATTTCCATATGATAGTCCAATCAGGTATGTTTCTCATTTACAGATATTTCAGTTCTCTTTCAGGGATCTGTGATATCCCACAACATAGTGATTGAGTTTTCTGTTCTTTTGAACGCATTCTCTTTTCAGGAGTGTTCATTTATCACTTTGCATCTGCTTCAACCCCTTGTGGAGAATGTGGACACTTTTATTTCAAGAATGCTAATCAACGGTAAGTAAACTACAGTCCTACGGTCAAATCTGGCCCATAGTCAATATATGCTAAACCCCCAGCTAAGAAAAAACAATTAAATGTTTAAGATTGAAAGGAAAAGAAAAAAGTTGTATGAGGCAGAGATCATAAATTGCCTGCAAAGCCTAAATTCTTTACTATCTAGCATTCTACAGAAAAAGTCTGCGAAGCTCTGGTTTATGGGGAAAAATATTCTTCTAAATTGTCAATATTAGTTTTTGGGTAGAATATCTCATTCCTAGCCCTCTTAGCAAATGCATTATTTGATCATGATTTTGTGGATGATAAAGGGGTTATGTAGAAGTTCTGTGACAAAAAGTAACCTCACAAGGTGATCTGATCATAAATTTCTAACTTGGTAGGTCATAGTATGTAGTCATGACCCAAGGCCTATAAATTCTCTAATTTAAACCAGCCCTGTCTATTGTTGTTGTACATCTAGGTTAACACACCTTTGGGATGCTGGAGTAGTCCTCTTTTTCAGACTCCTTGGAGGCATAACGACTCTCAAGGGAGCACATGATCTCGTTTGCTATCATGCACCTTGCTTTCTTTCACCCTCATGTAATCTTCCATACATTCCTTCTGTAATTCCAAATACATGAAACAAACTACAAAACTCATTCCTGGGAGAATTTGAGATCTTGCTTTCGGCGTGTCATTAGTTTGGTTCAAATAAACTCTTACAGATTTGAACGTTCTTATGTTAACAATTTCTAACATTTTTAAATTAAAAAGCTATTTTATTTTTTCTCTTTTTATTCTCTTAAGCTCACCAACTTGCTATGTATTCATATGTGGTATAGTCATGTTGTTATTAGTCAATTTTCAAAAAGCTCATGCTCTTTACTCCATTGAATCTGATTGCTATCAATATTCTAGGAAATTTCTTATTTATTTAATTTACTAAAATAATACGTATTTGCTCAGATAGCATTACTGTTTGCATATAATTACTCAGAATATAATCTTAGATATATCTTTAAAATAATTTATATTTGGCCACTTTTCTTTTAGTATTTAAAGTGTAACTTTCATTTTTTGAACTATCACTATAATAGCACCAGTAATCTAGGAGGTGATATCTTGTTTTTAACGCCTTAATCAAAGCGTAGATAAACTCTGATACTTTCAAAGATGCCAACTGGTTCTTGAAGTGTTGACATATCCTCTAAAGGTACATGGTCCATTATTTACTTAACACTGACCTGCATTACCATCTGATCTTTAGGAAAGTCACGTTATAAGAAATGACAGACTTGCCCTCAAAACCTCTCTTCTGTCCTGTATGTCATGGTAGTCTTAACTAGAATGACATTTCATGTTTCATATATCTCATTCTTAACATATATGACTAAGAATTTGTAATAATTAAATTTATTTTTGTCATATATTCAAGTTCTCTCTATATTAAATTCTATTTTAATAGAAATAAAATAAAATAAACCATTATTTCTTTCACATAGCAGAGAGTTGCAGATCAACATTCTTTTTAAAACATTTTTATAACCTCTTGCAATCACTATATTTACACCTCATATTCTGAATTGTCATATGTTTATTTTCTTTTGTGTAAGGCAGGTTATTTGAGGGTAAAACAACTTTAGAAAGAAGCACTAATTAGCCCAAATGACCATGCCTAGGATCGGGACTACTCAGAAACAAGGAGAACATTTCTATAATCCTTCATGTGCAAGCAAAAAACAAAACAAAACAAAACAAAAAAACACTGGTAAAGTTTAAGTTCCACAGGTCTGTGGGGGTTCTAGGAATGAATTTTACATGAAATTATTATTATTTTTTCCTATTAAACAGTGAGATATATTAAAAACTCTGAGAGTAAGTCAAAACTTTAGCCACCCAAGTTTTTTGGAAAAACTTCATCTCTGTAGATGTAATTCCAGGACATGTTATCAGCAATGTCAATCTTTCTTCTTCTCTATTCATATTGGTATTTCCCCAGTCCCAGGGAGGAATAGAAACATTCCATTTCAATGCTCATTTCTTCAAGTGTTCAGAATGAATTCCCTAAAGATCTCTCATTCTTCATTCACTACTTTTGAAGTTACCACTTAATAGATGGTTGCTATACGTCAGGATCCTCCTCCACGCAATAACCCTATATGAGATAATTGTTGATATATTTCACTTTAGAAAGTAGAAAATTAAAGCTTGAAATTAAAGTCCAAAATCATACAAATAGTACTCTACAGAACTGGTACTTCATTCCAAATGCTTCCAGCTTAAGTAGCTGTTACATCCAGAACGAGGGTTGTGGGGAGCGAGGAGGGCGGTGCAGGGTTAAGAAAAGACAGTAGCCATGAATAGAGTTTAAGTGCGGGGGGGGGGGGGGGGGGGGGGGGACGACACAATCTCAGGATGTTTGTACTTCCCAAGGGACAAAACCTATATGCATATGAATAGAGGGAGAGCACATCATTGAATCTCTTCCCCTGCAGGTTTTGGGAAGGAATGCAGCCACAGAGGCAGAGGCTTTTCTTAGCCTGGGGGGGGGGGGGGGCTGGGGGGCTGTGCCCACAACTATGAACCCAGAGGGTTTTCCTGTTGGTCCCCACTCAACTGCACCTGGCTTGAGTTGTCCCCCCCCCCCCCCCCCGCCCGTGGGGAATCTTACTCATCATTGGCTGACCAGCCATCTTTTTGGGGCCAAACAGGGAGACATAAGGTGCAAACACAAAGGTGAAGCAAGGTCCCTGAAAGGATCCGTCTCACAGACTCTCCTTTTTTGGGGGGCAGTTACAAGGAGGCAGACAGGTAGGCTGCTGTGTGGCCACAAGTAGCCATGAAATTGTTCACTTAATTTTACACCAAAATTCATTAGTGGGGATGGTACTTGGAAAAGAGACCCCATATTCTATATTCTTGTATCAGTTTGGGTCTTCCAAGAAGCAAATGTCAAACTGGATTAGATTGGGAAAAGATAGATTGGATGGATTGATGGAAGTAAAACTTCTAGTGAAATGCCAGTCTGGAGGAGAGAGGGGAAAGAAGGCAGTCTGGGTATTAATTCTCAGATGACAGTGTAATTCCAACAAAGGTTCACTGAGCAGTTGGATGAGTGTTTACTTGAGTCAAAGTTGCCTCATGTTGCAAGAATGGGCTCACGATGCTCAGTTACTGACCAAAAGCAGCTTGAAGGAACACAGGCTGAACTCGAAAGTGATGGGGATGTCAGTTACACTGATTACAGGAAGAGACCCGAGTGGGAGCATTTTGATGGTTGACAATGTGATATCTATGAACATGCATGTGAATTATCTTCTATTTAGTTCCTTGTCTGGTACATGCAGATACGTGGGTGGCTGGGTAGGGGGAAAAGAATGCAGTTCAATATGTGAAGGCTGATGAAGATATCTCAGAACAGAGAATATAAAAGCAAATGCCTGTTGGTCAGCTCTGGAAATTTAATCCTGGATAAAAGAGTAAAAATGTTAGCATTCCAGGAGATAGGAATAATTGAAAGGGAGATCTTAGTTCAAGAAGTTACTGTAGGGTCCATAATGATTTCTTGAACCACAAGAGACCTGAGACAGAAAGAAATCACAAAACATAGATTGAAACAAGATGATTCTCAGATTTAAAAGCAGTGAGGAGAGAGAGAGAGAGAGAGAGAGAGAGAGAGAGCGAGAGATACTAACTCCTCTCATGAGCCTCTGCCCTCAGCTTTCTGTCTTCCTGAAGTCACTGATCTTTGCAAGACTTCTTTTTTTAATTAATTATTTATTTTTGTATTAGTTTCAGGTTTTGCAAGACTTCTCATCCCCTAATCTAAACCTTTATGAAATGTCATTTGACAGGGATTTACTATTAATTAAGGTTAGAGAAGATGAACAGTGTTTCTTGGTTGATATTTTTCCCAGGGCCTACATTATATTAGGCTCTTTTTGTAGTCGGAAAACACTCTTTTAAGATCCTAAGGAAAGCTTTTTAAATGAGCAAATAAGCTGTGATTATCATCCAATGTGAATAATGTTAGATTAAGTTGTGACTCTAGAAACTCATGCTTATTTGTGCTATTCTTTTCCCTTAAGTATTTTAGGGGGGCGGGGGGAGTTAACTTGTAAATGAAATTTTGAACTACATAGAGTTAAACAAAAATATATACAGTAAAATTCAATAGTAAAACAATTCAGATAACAAAATGCTGTTGTTACAGATACATACTTCATCTGATTTTTGACCTAGTTCGTACTTTGAAAGTCACTCAGTCTGCTTATTTGTCTCCACAGTGTTTTGATGTGCACTGTTTTACAATTGCACACTCTCATTTGCATTCCTCTATGTCCAGAATACAGTTCAGCTAATCTTTTACTGTCACAGTTACTTTCTTCTCTTAAAGGATTGTCTAAATGCCAGGTATCACAGAAGTGTTTTCAAAAAATTAAAATCACAAGTTTTAAATCATAGGGGAAAAATATTAAAAGGCTTAGGATGTGATTTATCTTAATTATCCTCTAGGTTCCTTTCCACTTGTAACTGCTGGCCACAGCTTAAAGGAGTAAGGCAGGATTTTAAGCCTTTTTCTCTTTTAATAGCCTTCCTCCTACCCAACCCGATCTATTCTTTAAATTTAGCAAGCCAAGGCTTTCCCCCAAAAACCTCCTCTTCTAAATTTCATTTTGGAAAAGAAGGGAAAAATCAGGCTTAAGAATACTTATTTCTTAAATGTGACCTTGTTATAGCAACAAGGATATGTGCCATTTTTTTTCACACTGTAAATCAAACTTAAATATGAGAGCAAGGAGACCAAATGACAATGAGAATTAGAGTTTTTGCAGCATTTGAGTAATTTATAAAATTTCCCTGTCACTGAATATAGTCAGGTATATTTTGATGACTGATTGATCTAAATTCCACTTCTGTATCAATCAGTTCCCTATATATATAATCAACTGTCCGAAATATATTGATTGTATAGATACAATATAAGATTATAAATTTTAGTCTTAAATTTACATTATTGTGAGTGCTTCATTTAACCAACCTTCATGCTCCATTTTGTCACTGTATCTTCTTTCCTCTAGTTGTTCACTTTCACCAATTACACTATGTTTAAAATACGTAAGTCTCTAGTAATCAACTTAGTCCATTAATGTGTTCTATCTTGATTTTTCCTCTCTAATATAACAGCAAGTATAAGCTATGCTTTATTATCCTAGTACAATATCAATACATATTATTTCAAAACATGTTATCATATTGTTATAAAGGAATGTCCTCTGCAACATTTTAATATGGGCTAATATAGGACAGACAGAATACAGCTGCATTAACCAGCCAGGTGAGAGTAAATATGTCATCCTGCATTCCACATAATACGCATTTTTCAGTCACACACTCATCTGCCAAAACTTATGACTCTGAATTATGTTAACAATTTTGGTTTAGGTCAGTGCACACAATTTAAACACCTACACAATAGCCTGTATTTTCATTCTCCTCGTGAAAGTCTCTATTCAGCAGCATAGATACATTTAGAAAGCTAAGAAAGAGCAGTAAGTCTGTGGGCAGTCTTCCTTAGTTATTTTCATTTGAGCTCACATACTGTCTGACCTATTTTACTTACATTGCAGAAACATGAGAAATCCTTTTCAATCTTGACAGAGGAGTTGCAAAAAATGTAGTGTGTACACACACACACACACACACGAAATGGACAAATGGCTGAAGTGCCAAGTATCACACTTTTTCGTTTTGCTAATTTGTGAGGTAGAGGCATACACACATGAAAACTATTGGTGATCCTGAAAATATCAAGGACTCCTTAGGTATATATAAAAAAAATAATAATAATATATGCTGTATGGACTGTGCAGAGTAGATTCATTGCTTTTCATGAGAACATTTCTATTTTGACCCCTGAATAAATCGCAAATGGCCTAAAGCTAAAATTGAATTGTCCTTTCCTTAGCCACAGAGGAAACCAAACTTTTGCCTCCCTGAAGCTGCTTTTTGGGATATTGATTTTAAGCTGGTTATTCAGAAACAAGAGACTCAGAATTGTTGAGCCATTCCCCACTTCCTGTCCAAGAGATTCAGACAGAAAAACCTGCTTTAGGAAGAGAGCTTTGGCTTAACCTAACCTTAAGAATCTCCACCCTAGCATTAGTCAGGAAGACTCCAAGACTCTTAGCACCTACCCTCTGTGTCCCACTGTTTCTGAGTCGCCCAGCAAAGATTTTCCTGCCAGGTATGTTCCTCTCTTACTCAAATGTAAATCACCCATTCTCACTTCTGAATTCTAACATCCCTTCTCAGCATTTCACCTTTGTCCAAAAAATGCTATTTATACCCAATGTTTCCTCACTGTCTTTGGAATTCTCATGCTTATGTAAATTCCCTATGAACATGTACTAAAATTTTGATTTTCTCTTGTAAACCTGTCTCTGTTCATTTGATTACTGGTCCAGCTAGAAGAATTCAGAATGTGAAAGGAGAATTATTATTTTTTAGTCCCCACACCTAAGTATACATTTAATTACTATAGAAATTATTAGACTAAATATTACTTAGGTGCGGGAACTTCTATAGGTTGAAGCTATATGAATAAATATATTTCATACTTTGAAATTAACTTAATTATTTAAAAATGTATTCTCTTTTAAGAAAGTATTCAAAACTTTGCTGCCTTTTTGGAGAAATTCCAACCTTATCTTCTTATGTTCACAGGAAGTATTTTTATTAAATGTGCAGTCCTCTGTCTTACATTTTAATTGATTCAGAAAATAAGCTGTTCTTATATTTTTGATCCCACAAATAATGTGGAATAAGTGACACACAACAAGTTTAATAAGATTTTACATTTAAAAGTAATCACTTTGTTGCCGGGAAAATGACGTTGATAACCTCGGCTCTTTATCTCTTGTAGGAATGAATTCAATCAAGAGACAGAGTTTTATGCAGCATGAAGAGCAGAAGTTTATTAGTAAAAGAGAGTATGCTCTGAGAGTTGGAGCAGGCTGACCCAAGAGAGGGAAGGAGCCCTGCCTTACATGGTGCAAAGGCTTTTATTTCCTTGGGTAGAATTGCCTCCCCCTTTCCCTTGGCTTATCTCTCTTTCTCCCCCTGAGGTGCCTAGTCCTCTGGCATTTAGCAATGCATTTCTTTGATTTAGGAGTATGAGTAAACACATACCCTTGATTTGGGGGGATATGTAAACACATCCCTTGGGGGGGTGGTGAAAACCTGGAATCCTGTTGGGCTAGTAAGATTTTGATAATCTTGTCAAATAGGATATGTGCCCCCTCAGCCCAATTTCTAACAACATATATCATTGATTTAGTGGTATGTGTAAGCCTGGAGTCCCTCTGGGAAGCTGCCAGGGGTCTTGACCCAAGTCGGAGCCGCAGCAAGGGGCTTTCTAACCAGGGTTAAGTCTCTCCTTCTGCTGCTCATTTCTATCTATCTACCTACCCTATCAAGTTCACCATTTTAAGCTTCAACATGTAAAGAGATTGGGAATTGTCACTCCTATTCTTAAAACACCAACAAAATAGCTGGACAAATAATAACTTTTATTGTACCCGTTAGAGAACTGAGGTTTCAGGGAAAACTGCCACCCTGAAATCTGGAGAGATAGATCCATCCATTGAGAGAAAGACTAAATCTTCCAACCTGGACTGGAAGTCATTGGAGACCTAAAGTGATAGAAATACTTAACTGGCAAGTTTGCCTAATTGCTGGAGGATGAATGTAGACTGGCTTAAGAGTGACAAACTACTGGAAGTTGCAGTCTACTTGTTTGTGTTGCACTTCCAAGAACCACACCAAGTTCTTATAATGTATATCTGAGAAAGATTCCCTCATGGCTCTAGTAGAGGGAAAGGCAAGACTTTTCAACAGCACATACGTACTCTTCAAAGGAAAGGACTTTGCCTAGGCCTTATTCCATCTGGGTGAAGGGGATTCCTTCTACTCTTATTACCTCCTGTCTCACCAAAAGGAAACAAAACAAAATACAGTAAAACAAAAAAAAACACATAAATATAATCAACAGGGGTCAGTTTCAGATTGGGACTATTTGGAAATTTCACACCCAGAGAAGAGAATAGGAAAAAGGAGGAGAAAGCTAAACTACTGAAGAAAGACTTGTGAAGGTCACAGACCAAGGACACTGAGTGACTAAAAATGTGAGATTTTGGAATGAGAGTATAGAATGCAGCCTCTTCCACCTTACCATCACATCAACAACACTTAAGTATGAAAACAGTGGGTCACATCTGAAATGGCTGCAAGATAAAGATTCTCTCTAAGGAAGATTTAGGGAAACCCAAATTCAGCAGCTTAGACAAAAACAGGAACATTAAAGGAATGTGAATTGTCACCTACAGCTATAGCAAACATCAAACACATTCCAACTCCTAGCCAAATTAACATTAAATCTCACAATAAATGCCTCACTATCTATTACCTGATAAAAAATATACACCTTTCAACAAAATTGATTAGAAGGCATGTCAAAAGGCAATAGAAAAACAAAGTCTGAAACGTAAAAGGAATTGTCATAATCAAACCCAGATATAACACACATGTGGAGATTATCACACAAGGAATTTAAAATCACTGTGGTTATTATGTTAAGGGCTCTATTGGAAATAATAAACCATGCAAGAATAAATGAGTATTCTAAGAAGGTGTATGGCAATTGTAAGAAAGAATGAAAAGAAAATTATAGAAATCAACAAAACTGTAAGAAAAATGATGAATTCCTTTGATGGATTCATCAGTTCATGACATGGCTGAGGAAAGAATTAGTAAGCTTGAAGATAGATTAATTGAAATGGAAATAAAAACATTAAAAAAACAGAGTAAGAAAGAACTGTGAAAAAATTTCAAAACATATACATTGCACGAAATTCGGATAGGAAAAGCATAAAAAAGAACAATGTGTAATGAGTATTTGAGGTAATTAAAGGCAGATTTATTTTTAAATTAATGATATATATAAAACCCCAGATTTAGGAGGCTAAAAGAGGACAAGCAGGATATATACCAAAACCAATAACTATAACACATCTAGGCATATCATACTCAAAGTGTAGAAAACTAAAGATAATCTTCAAAGAAGGCAAAGGGGGGAAACACCGTAATTTTAGAAAAACAAGAATAAGATTTATATGACTTCTTGTCAGATGCCATGCAAGCAACAAAATACTATAGTGAAGTACTTAAAATTATGGATTAGAAAAACAACAACAAACAAACAACAAAACAACCATAAATTCTATAGCCAGTGAAATTCTATTTCAAAAGTGGAGAAATAAAACCTCTCCAAATAGACAAAAAAAAATTAAACTTTTAGGGAATTCATTGCAAGCAGACCTGCCTCAAAGAATATTAAAAGAATGACTAAAAAATGGCCAGAAACTTAGATCCATATAAAGAAAAAAAAAATAAAATTATAAGATAAAGGGTAAATAAAGATAAAATTAAATCTTTTAATTTTTTTATTTTAATTTATTTTAAAGGTAACTGTTTAAAGCAATAATAGAAATAATAGCAATGTGTTGTTGATTATAACGCATGAAAAAGTGAAATGCAAGACATCAATGTCACAAATGAAGAATAGCAGGGAGAATTTGGTTATAAGGTATCTGGACCACATGGGAAGCGGTATAGGTTTATTTGAAGGAGAATTTAGATTTGTTAATATATATGAGGTCAGGTAATTAAGTTCGTGAACTTGTTGCAACGCTATTGCTAACCATTTTTTGATATCAGAGGGGTTACTCATGATGAATTTGTACCAACTGGACAAACAGTTAACCAAGTTTACTATTTGGAAGTGCTGTAAAGGCTGCATGAAAAAGTTAGACAAAAATGGCCTGAATTTTTTGCCAACAATTCATCGCTCCTGCATCATGACAATGCACCAGCTCACATGGCACTGCCGGGGGGGTTTTAGCCAGTAAACAAACAACTGTATTGGAACACCCTCCCTACTCACCTGATCTGGCCCCCAATGACTTCTTTCTTTACTCAAAGGTAAAGGAAATATTGAAAGGAAGGCATTTTGATGACATTCAAGACATCAAAGGTAAAACAACAGCCCTGATGGCCATTCCAGAAAAAGAATTCCAAAAGTCCCTTGAAGGGTGGACTAGGCACTGACGTTGGTGCATAGCTTCCCAAAGGGCGTACTTCAAAGGTGACCATAGTGATATTCAGCAATAAGGCAGGCAGCACTTTTTCTAGGATGAGTTTACGGACTTAATTGTCCAACCTCGTATATTGTAAGTACACATGGAATGTTTGAAAAACTGTCACAACCGAAAGGAGCCTAAGTTAGATATGATGACTAAAAGTAATATGGTATCTTGGATGAGATCCTAGAACAGAAAAAGGACCTTAGGTGAAAACAAAGAAACATCTAATAAAATATGGTCTTTTAATAATAATGTATCGATCTTTTCATTAACTATAAGAAATACACCACACAAGTATCAGCTCTTACTATGGGAAACTGGTTGTGAGGATTATGGAAACTCTCAATGTTCTTTGCAACTTTTCTGTAAATCTTAAATGATTTTAAAATAAAATGTTATGTGAAAAGTGCTAGGCATTTAATATATGATGAAAATAATCACTTAAAATTATTTAAAATGTGTTGTAGTTTCACAATAAAATTATATATAACATGCAGCAAATGAACGACTCACCAACAAATCTCGGCCTCATTTTGTTGCAAAACAAGACCAAATAAAATAACCTAATCTATATAATTAGTAAGTTAATCATAATCATCAAAGAACACACCCTAGAATAAATGATATTTTGTTATTAGCTTGATGGTATATACAAAAAGTTAAAAAAAAATCTTTGGAATCTCAAAATATATATTCATCATTTTTAAAGGAATTACTTTTTGCAGAAAGATAAAATGCACTTTAAAATATATTGTGTCAATCTCCAAAACCAGGGCCAATACACAGGAAACAGAAAATATTTTAAATAACCATTGTGAAATACTACTTTTCTGTCTTAAAATATTTGGGACATCCCTGAGATTGCCTAAATTTCAATAACCAGGAGCTTACTTCTTTTTAAAGTCTATGAAATCTGACTGATGGCACAAATATGATGAATGGATTCTTTGGAGAAATACACTGGGGATGCCAAAAATATATATACACATTTTAAAAGATGTTATCTTAAAATGTGTATACATTCTTTTGGCACCCTCTGTGTATAGTACATTCAAAGTAATGAGATTCAGTTAAAAAAAATGATGCTATTACATTTCTTGGGCTTTACACAGATCTGTGGGGAAGTAAGAAGACATATACTTAACAATTTTCCTGTCTTATATGCAGTTAACTTGGTCAAAATAGTAAAATTCAAATGAAGCCTATCCAAAAGTTCTCTTATTTGAATGATTTTAAAATATTTTTAAATGGGTCATTTTGCCCTTAATTTTCAATGTTTTTCGCATTGCTAGCACTTTTGAAAAATGTCTACTAAAATGGCCAATTTAGGTTGATTCCTGGTAGCTGAAAAAAACTTTTAGAGTTAGTATATCTCTGATGTGTCCTTAAAATCCCTACTTTTCAAAATGAGAAATTGACAGGTTACTTTAGATGTCTCTAGATGAGGATGGATAACCATACACAATATTAAAATATGTGTCTATGACTAGGACCACATATGAAAGATTCTGTTTTTTGTTTAATTTGTTTTGTTTAATCTGAATTATTCTTGACAGAGGAATTGGGAGATTTTTAACACATAATCAGATCTTTAACCCTTTTTTATTGTATCTCCTGTTACTAATTTGTCTTCTACCCTTATTACTCTATAATTAAGGAAAAAAAAAAGCCTGGTGGTCTGGTGTTTAAACTCAATGACCTAGAAATACCTGCAGTTGAAACTCATTTTCTCAGGAAAGCAGCAAAGGCCTATAAATACTTGGGGCCACAAATATGAAGAGAGTAGTTATCTAGCTTTTTAAAACAGTCATTTTGTTCATGCAGTAGTCTAAACATTTTTGTATAGATTATACAATTTGAGAAAATTGTATAATCTTCTGTATGTCAGGAATTAAAAGAAAGCCTGAAACTTGCCTTCATGATATAGCAGATTCACATATGTACATTAAAAAAAAAAGTTTCAGGTGTACAAAACAACGTAATGATTAGACATTTACACGCCTCATAGATTGATAACCCCACCAAGTCTGCTACCCCTCTGACAGCGTACATAGCTATGTCAATACCATTGACTATATTCCTTATGCTGTACTTGACATCCCATTACTATATATATATATGCTCATTTTGCAAGGTCACCATTACCCTGATTTCAAAACCGAAGACATTTTCAAAAAAAATAAAACTATAGGCCAATATCCCTAATGAACATAGCTGCAAAACTCCTCAGCAAAATATTAGCAAACCAAATTCAGTAATACATGAAAAAGATCATATGTCACAATCAAGTGTGATCCATTCCTGGTATGCAGGGTTGGTTCAATATCCTCAAATTAATTAATGTGACACACCATATAAACAAAATGAAAAATAAAAATCATATGGTCCTATCAATAGATGCAGAAAAACATTTGACAAAATCCAGCATTCATTTATGATAAAAACTCAGCAAAGTGAGACTAGAACAAACATATCTCAATATAATAAAGGCCATATATCACAAACCCACAGCTAATATCATACTCAATGGGGAAAAGCTAAATGTATTCCTCTTAAGATCAGGAACAATACATGGATACCTGCTTTCACCACTTTTATTCAATATAGTACTGGAAGTTCTTGCCACAGCAATCAGACAAGAAAAATAAATAAAAGGCATCCAAATGGGAAAGGAAAAAGTAAAATTTTCATTATTTGCAAAGGACATAATACTATATATATAGAAAAATGTTTTTAACTTTTTAAAAATTTATTTAAGTGTGTTTTTCCAGGACCCATCAGCTCCAAGTCAAGTAGCTGTTTCAATCTAGTTGTGGAGGATGCAGCTCATAGTGGCCCATGTGGGCATTGAACTGGCAACCTTGTTATTAAGAGCACTGCACTGTACCAACTGAGCTAACTGGCTACCCCAGTTCTATATAGAGAGAGAACCCCAAAGATGCCACCAAAAAACTATTAGAACTGATGAATGAATTCAGTAAAGTAACAGGATACAAAATTAATATTTAGAAACTGTTTGCATTTATATACACCATAACAAACTATCAGAAAGAGAAATGAAGTAAATAATTCAGTTTATAACTGCATCAAAAAATAAAATACTTAGGAATAAATTTAATCATGTATGTGCTGTTTTAGGCTTATATAGGTATTTGCTTTAGTTGCTGACATTTAAAAATAAGAATGTTTCATGTAAAGATATGAATTCTAGCTTTTTGGAAGAACAAACATATTGGTCAAGCACTCTGAAAAAGAGTGTTGGAACTTCCTGGTTCTGGTCCCATTTTGTAAGTCCATTTGGGTTATTTGAAAACCAGCTTCTAGAAAGGATTCTGAAAGATTTATGAACAATATTGATTTTCTATATGTATTCAAGGGAAAAAAAATCCATAGCTTTCATGTCTATAGCTTTAGAGAAAAATGGTCCCACTCTAAATCTATTGCTCATGTTAAAAAGCAAGTATATTGCTTTTTACACACACATTCATTTTATCTTTTCTCCACTCTTTCACCCAAAAAGCTCTTGATTCCAAAAATGTTCTTTTAACAAATATAAGTCTTTATAAGACTTGACTCACAACATTGTTAATCTGCCCTCAATTTTTTTCTTCTGCCACACAGAAACAAAATAATTTAACCTAATATTTAATATGGGTTCTCTCATATTGACTTTCTCTTCTGTTTGAACTATAGCTATATCATCACTTTTATACTAGAAGCATTACGTGGTTTTAAGATTCTATTATGTAATCACAGGTTTCCCATTCTTTGTCATGTGTGACTTTAAAAATAATGCTAGTAGGAATTAGAGAAGCATCAAAAGTAGGCACAAATAAAAATGATTCTTCAGTTTAGAGCCCTAAAACATATAGTTTTTAAAATATTAATTATAAACAATACTATAGTTTTTAGATAAGTTCATACCATATTTAATTTTTTACTTCTCTTTATTACCCAGCTTTTCCCTGCATTTCATTTACACAATTTGAAGTTTGAGTATCAAGTTCAGCCTTTCTGTTTGCCTCATAAAAAAATACAGAGATGATTCCTTATATCAGTCAGTAGACATGTCCTAATTTAACAAACTGTGAGTGAGAATTTGTCAAACAAAGTTTATTCTTCACCAAAATTTTGGATTCCTATTGAACAAGCCCATTTACTCATATTCCAACTGACATTGGCATTGTTATTTTTCATTTGATCAGAAATCCAGTGTAGACATTTATAAAACAGACACTTTGTAAATGTCGATTTACAAAAAATAGACATTTACACATTTAGTGTAAAATTGCTCCACATCAACTCTTAGAATATACTATTCAGTTGCAATGACTTAACATATATAATAAAACAATATTATAATGATATGTGTGCTCCGATTATCCCAAACTTTTAATTTGACTATGGAAAACAATATTCAAAGAAATCATATATAATAGTATATTTTTTAAAAGCAGATGAAACTGGGCTGTAAGATTAGAACACAAAATGATGATCACTTACTCTTCCCCCGTTCATAATATCCCCTCACTCAGTGGCCCAAGCAAGTTCTATATAGCTAGTGGAATTTGAGAAGTTAAATTTCAAAAAACATTGAGTTATGTAGTAGTGTTTCTTTGGCAAAAATTTTATTTTATCAATGAGTGTTTAATAAATAGGTTATACATTTCAATGCTGCTTATCAATAATTTATATGAGTACTGTAAGAGAACTTCTATACTACGGGAATATTGACAGCACTTGAGAAAATGCCTCAATCATAATACAATTAACTATAGCTTCTGTTTTTAAAATAGATTTTCATTATTTACAAATCATTTTTCTAATCGTCATTTGTTTAATCCCCACAACAATTAAGCATATCTATCTATCTATCTATCTATCTGTCTATCTATCTATCTATCTATCTATCTATCTATCTATCTATCTATCTATCTATCTATCTATCTATCTATCTATCTATCTATCTATCTAGATATATAGATCTATAGATATATAGATATATAGATATATATATATAGTGCTGAAATGAAAATATATTTAAGTGGTTATGCCATATACCTAATGTCTCATTAGAAACAAGTTAGAAAAACAACGTTTTTTTTTTTTTGTTTAGTTTTGTTTTTATGTTTGTTTTCATTTAAGCAGTTATTTATTGATCACCTGCCATTTGCTAAACAGTTTTCTTAAGTTTTGGGAGGTAGAAAAATGAATTAAGACATTAACTCTGCCCTGAGTGAGCTCACAACTTCATAGGAGGTACTTACTATTATTATTTTTTTTTAACTGTACCACAGTGGGAATAGGATATGTACCATAATAAAGTTATGTGCAAAGCAATGGTGTGGTGGGAAATCAATGGCAAGGGGGTTGGGTAGGTTGGGTGTGGGAGAGCCCTAAGTTGCTGATTTCTATGGTGTAAACATACCCACCGTGGCTGATTTCAAACTCTTACCAGTTTAAATATTGGCTTGAAAATTTCTGAATATTTAATATTCAGTTCTCACAAGTGGGTATGACAGCTTCAATTTACCACTGGAAGTATGGTGGAAGCATAAGGAAGGCAGCAATGAATTCTGAGTGGAATGAGGGTGGGAAAGGACTCAGAGCAGAGAGAATTTGAGCTAAGCCTTGAGGATGAGCAAGAAGGTAGAGCAGAGAACAGGGAAGAAGAATGGTCTGTGTGGAGGGAACATTATACACATTTAAGAACGATGAGAATTCATGGTGTGCTGGGGCTCTAGAAGCTGAGTTTACAGTGAGCTAAGTTGTTAAAAACCTTGAGCGCTGAGCAAGGAGTTTTGATTTTGTTATATAGAAAATGGGAGCCTCTGGAGGGGCCCATGCAACTATTTAAAGAACAACTAATAAAATAGCCCAAGCACAGATGGATTCTGCCAAATGTTTAGACCTTCTACACACATGGCAACCTAGTTATTTTTAAGAGTTATTTAATACTCTGATTATAATCGTTCTCATCCCTTCTTTTATGTCCTCCATTGTAATTATCTGATGAAGCAACATAAGGGATAAAGTATATGGTACGAGATTTAGGAGAATGAAATGAGTTCTAAAAAAAACACATTAAAGTGGAAAGATAAGCAATGAATGTAAAATTTTACCAATTTAGACATGTCTTTTTAAAATTTTCTTGTGATAAGATATCTCTTTAGACTGAATCACCTAAGATCTCAGTGGTTTTTCGATTGTAGCAATTATCTATGTAGATGGCATTTATTATTCCAAATTTTATCATATTGGTAAATAATACTGAGATGTTAAATATCCACTTTATCTTGGTGAAGCCAGTCTCTCTTGCTTGATAGTCTCTCTTTATGCCACATTTAATAAAACGTCTGAACAAAGATAACCAGTATCTGAATCCAATGTATCAGTGCTTCCTGAGGCAAAATTATAAGGACGGAATAGAGAGAGATATTCCGATCTGGAGTCAAAGTGATGTTTTTAGGTGGACTGGTTTCATGGTTAGACATATATTAAAAGTTTCAAACTTAGTGATTTTGTATAATGTGTTTCTCCCATCTGGGAAAAGGACAACCTCATAACCCATTATAACAAAACCATCTGCATTTTAGTAGTAATTCCATTGGTCAAATGTTTTTATTTTTCTTTCTAATCTCTGCTGAGGGAAAATAAAAACAGATTGCCAGAAAGGCTTATAAGTAAAACTTCAATGTAGCAAACAATTTTACTTTTGACACAGTTTAAAATTTTATTAAAGAGTTTATAAAGTAAGGTCAGGCACTGAAAATTTTTACCCCTGGGCAAATAACCTCCTTGGTTGAATGTTTGTGGATGACCACCAACAACATTACACCTGGTTTCATTTAAGCAAGATTCTATGAAGTTAATTTTTTCAATGAAATTAAATAAGCTCCACAAAGAAAGGTATAATTAGGATCAAATAAAGATCATTTGACAGTCAAAATTATTTTCCTTTCAATACTGTGGTCCCTCAGATACTAATAGTACTGGTTGGCAAGCTGAAGATTTATAATCCCCTTCTGAATCTGTATCCTATATTTTTGGAGAATTGTCCCTTTCTATCTTTTTATTTATGATTTTATCTTGTCCATTTGGAATTAGCTAAGACTTTAATTGCCATAATGGAGAGTATACTAGTATTGCTAAAATTCTTTTAGGGTAAATATAATTATCAAACTACCTACTTATATTCCCCATAGAAGACAGCAATAGCTCACTTATTAAGCCATCCTTTTGTTCCTTTTCATTTCAATTATCACATGCATCAAAGCTTACTGAACCAACAAAATGAACGATTCGAAAGTTCTACAAGACAATCAGATAACTTTTTAAAACATTAGATCTTAGTCATAATGTTTCCTTAGAAAATTATTAATGATTTTTTTTAATATTGCCAAAATCTAAAACAAATATTAAGACATAATTATAAGATGATATACAACGATCTTCAACTAAGGGATTCTGTTTAAGAATCTCTTATATACCACATTTATATATATTCTGTTTAAGAATCCCTTATATACCACATTTATAAATTAAACAAAAAGCATTTGCTCCTATTTTACCTGTTTTGGGATGTTATACTGGGAGATATCTTCTAAATGACTGTTACATTTTTTCCTTCCTAAATAATCAAAATTTTCTAATTTTATCTGCTTGTTATTTAAAGGCTAAAATATTTGTTTCTAGATACCCTGTGTCAGCATTTGGGACATGTGCCTTTTGAGCAGAGAGCTAAGTATTTACATTGGCTATTTTTTGAGGATGGAGTTAAGTTCAGTCATTTATTCTCATTCCAACTTTCAATTTAGCAGTTAATTGACAATTATCCTATTAAACTAAACACTTTAATCAAAGAAATGTACTAAATGTAATGTTGGCAGAAAAACGCTTCTACATCTGTTCAATTTAGAGTTCTAATCTTACTCATGGCTAAAGACCTGTTATAATTTTTTTTCCTTGTCAAAAGTATATGACTGCTTTTATGTTAAAAGTATCAATATGTAGCCTTCTGAACTTCTTCATTCTTTTACTTGTTATTTCCTGCAATTTCAATAAAAATCTACACAAATTACTTTTCTACTTCTTGCCTAATTTGGTAAACCTTATCAAATACCATTTGTATTTGTCAAACATTCATTTATATAATTTCAATAATCTTTCTTCTGTCAAACATTCATTTATATAATTTCTACAACCTTTCCCCATAATTATTAAATAATATTAAATTTATAAATTAAAAAAATAAAATTTAAGAAACAAATAAAAATTAAAATTATAAGTTGTTTCTCAGTTTTCTGTATCTATTTGTGTGTGTAAAGTAGAGGAAAAGAGAGACAAAAAGACAGATTAAGAGAGACTGAGATGCAAAATAAATATATTATTATTTTTAATATGATCAACATTTGAAATATTTAATAAAGATATTTATCAAATCAGGCAATGCAATAGATTTATTTCAAAGGATGTGTCTGTATTAAGAATACTATTTCAAATCTGCCAGTATCGACAAAGTCTACATAAGGCACTTCATTAGAAACCTTAGCTGTTGAATTAGGATGCTAGAATATCATTTTGTAATCTATTGCTATATTGTGACAACAGGGTGAGATTAGTTTTAGAGTATCAATTTTTCTCTTTTCCTCTTTCCCCTTTCTTTACTAGTACCATTATTTAGAAACTGTTATTCGTTAAATGTTAAGCCATTTGATAATATAGGCACAAATACTCTGAATACTTCCATATCATAAATAATTTGGTGCTGACAAAATATCAAAGGATTTTGTATTTATCTTCATCTTGTAAGCCTAAGAAGGTGATTTGGTGCTATGAATCCAGAGCACTTTAGAATCAGATAGATTTATATTTAGATTTAAACTCTGCTATTTTTCATTAATGCAAGCTTTACTAATAAAAATGCTTTATTCTGATAAACTGTACATGCATATAATTGATTCAGATATAGTTTACATTCCATAAATTTCACCCTTTTGAAGCATAAAATTCAGTGCAATCACCACTACCATCTAATTTTAGAACATCTTTATCACTCAAAAGAGAAAACCCATAGCCATTTGCTGTCAACTTCCATTCCCAACCCCCATGCCCACTCCTTCAAAATGACAAATCTGTCTTTATGGTTTTGCCTATAAGTGAACATTTTATGAATGCAATCATATAACATGTGAGACTTTGTGACTAGTTTCATTCACTTAGCATGACATTTTCTAGGTGTATTTATGTTGTAACATGTATCAGCACTTCTTGCCATTTATGGACTAATAATATTGCATTGTGTTTTCATTTCTGTTTATTTCAAAGTATTTTCTAATTTATCTGTGATTTCTTTGTGATATATTGATTATCGAGGAATGTGCTATTTCTTTTCCCTCTATTATGAATTCACTAAATTTCATTTTAATTTAATTTAAATTAATCCCATTGTTATCCAAGAACATCTTTTTAATGACTTAAATCCTTTAAAATGTATTAAGGCGTGATGTATTGCCGAAATATGGCCTAATATATAATCATGACTTATGAATCAAGGGATTTAGATTCTGGACTTTCCTCATCACTACTATGGTACATCTTTTAATGTTTCTTGGCCTCAGTTTTCTCAGCTATTATGGTTTGTATTTGAGTTCTGTTTCTGTAATTAAGAACAAATATATGTCTTATTGTGTTTTTTCTAGAAGTCTTTGTTTAGATTTTAGTAGAAGAAGAAAATGTCTTTCCCCAAATTGTCAAAACTATGCTATTTTTTATGAGGAAGCATAATTTCCCCTTCTCATGTGTTTATTCTATTGTATCTTGCAGTGTCCCATATTCATTACATTTCTGTCTATTTGATGGCATCCTCTGTGGCTAAGAATTATACCAAACCTCATGTAGAGTGTAGTGGTGTATTTTTAACCAAAGCATTTAGATGTGTCTGCAGTAATCTGTAAATATATTTATTATGTTTTATTTTAATTATAATCAATTTAGAATTGATTGGGGCTCTTTCTTCTCTCAAAAGTGGTTTTGGCTTATGCTGGGAATAGGTGACATTTCCCTAAATATCATCTTATTTTTATCAAATGAATATATCATTTAGACCTCTGCAAACCTTCAAATGTTTACATATTCAACTTTTAGTTTCTCCTGATAATATTGAAGTTGAAAATATAACTAAAATCTGATGGTGTTGAAGGTCAACTTTAAATAAAAATACTGTTTGTATATGTC
This sequence comes from Rhinolophus sinicus, assembly GCF_036562045.2. Lineage (NCBI taxonomy): Eukaryota > Metazoa > Chordata > Mammalia > Chiroptera > Rhinolophidae > Rhinolophus > Rhinolophus sinicus. The sequence goes on from NC_133752.1 coordinate 21,290,460, forward strand.
TTTTTCATGTGCTATGTATTTATTTCTTTTTTCATTCTTGATATTACTTTAAAGGTTTATTTTATAAAAAAATAACATTTTCCTTTTTAAATCTCCTCAGTTTCATGCAGTTTGAATTTTTTTTTCTTTTTGTTACTTAAATTTTAGATATGGAGAGATTGAGCAATTTTTATATAGAAGTGATATAAATTAATTGTTGCTTTCCCCGAATTGTCAGACCTATAAAATGAGGAAAAGTGAGGAGAGCAGGACTGGATACTTTATAAAATAATATGTACTCTTATATTCTTTGCTAAGATTGTAAGGGTTGAGAATAATAATGTGAACAGCTAACACTTCCATAAATTGAAAATGCTGCCAGATACTGTCCTGAGTGCTTTCTACATATTAATCCAAAGAATAACCCTAGGATTTTTAAGACTCTTCACAACAACCCAGTGATGTGAGTAAATTTATTATGCTCATTTTACAGAGGAGAAAGCAGAAGCACGCTGAGGTTAAGTGTTTTTCCTAAGGTCACACAGTAGACTCCAGAGATGGTGATCAGACCCACTGTGGAATCACATAAACTGTAACAATGGAAGGAATTAGACAAGGAAACCAAAACAGAGGCCATTATCCTCCTTTGGCTTGCATTGCTATTTCCTCTTTGCTGCTTGGGGTTTTCAGAAAAATTATCTCTCTGTCCTATTGAAGTATAAAATTAGGCTCCTCTTCACACTCTGGCTGCAGTGTCAGGCTCTTGTTTTCCTAGCTCTTTGTCTTAGATGAGTTTTAAAGCAAATATGTTAAGTGGGAAAATCTGGCTGACTGAGTTTTCCCATCAATTGTAAACATTTTCAGTTTGCCAATACTACTTTAATTTGAACATTACTTAAGGAACATGCAAAATTTGTGTAAAATGTTCCACAGATTTTGATATGACTTTAAGTTCATTTGGAAAAAAAATAAAAGCTCTTCTTGTTTGTCTCATACTAGTTCCATATAGTGCCCCATTTTTTCCTATAGATGTACTTATGGCTTACTTTAGGTAAACATCTCTATATGGCTACTGTTGGCTGACATGACAATTATCAGGGCATGGTATATATTATATATACAGATGGTGTCATAAAAAGGTATACACATTTTAAGAAAGGAAAAAACTATTAAAGTTGTGCTGATGGTAACCACTTTAAGCACCTCTTGTAATTGCAGAAGTCAAACGTGACCTGCATTCATCTTTTGTTATTGGTATATATTGAGTATGACAATATCAATAGTTTTTTCCTTTCTTAAAATATGTATGCATTTTTTGGTTACATATATATATATATATATATATATATATATTAGCAAATATATATATATATATATTTGCTAACAATGGGTAGCAAGTTCCAAGATTTCCAAGATGACAGGTCCTCAGGAAATCATAACCTATGAAAATAAATAATAGAAGAAAGAACCATTTGATGTCTTGCTTGTTTAGTTATTACATAAAACTAAATTTAGTTATTACGTAAAACTAAATTTGTAAAGTGTTTTGTTAACATTTTTTGCTAGTTAGTTTACACATGCAACTTTTGAAGTGGGATTGCTTCCTAGCTACATTTAAAGATAATAAACCAGGTACAACTAAAACATCACTTCCCTTTATCTTAGAAGAACTAGAACACATCCCAATATATACCCACATATCCACAAATCACATATGTGTGTTTATTTTCTGTAGTTGTTAGGAATCCTAGGCCACTTCCAAACCTTTTATTCTTTCTGATTTTGCATCCTAATTTGAGCAGATAGAGATGATAGAGAGGAGATAGAGATTGGGTGACTGTTTTTTAAATGTAACTATCCAATGTCATTTGGACATATATACCCATTAATTAATTTTATTATGAACATGTTGAGTATACATTTTATGTCAAGCATTATACTAGAACATTATGATGTTCTAGTATAATCAATCATACTAGATACTAGTATACTATACTAGTATAAAAAATCAATTAAGGTCATAGCTTCATAGATCTTACATGAGGAAAATAGAGCAAATTTTAATGAGATAAAATTGCAAATTACCATAAAATTTTACCTGTGATTAAGTGTGCAAAGGCAGACTGAAATATTTAGAATGCATTTTAAATATTTGCTAAATATTGCTATTAGAATCTATAATACATAACATTTAATTAGCCAGAAGGCATTTGTGCAATCTGAAGGAGCATAGAGGGTAAGAGGGTGAGAGCAAACTGTCTGAACAATCTAGTAGCCTACTTGAGAAGATGAAAAATAAACAGAGATTTGAGTAACAGTGTAGAAAAGCTGTGTGCTGATGTGTGGATAGAGTATCCCAAAAGGAAGAAAAAGGAAATGCTCTCTTTGAAGGATCTTTGGCAAAATGGTGTGCTTAGCATGTTGGAGGACTAGCAGGAGGCCAGTGTGGGTGGAAGAGGACAGTAAGTGCGGTGACAAAGATTCTTTCCTTGTCCCTCCTCTCGCCAGGCTCCTCTGAGCCATCTTCTCTACTAGGCCTCTAACTTGGCCTCTAAAGACTTGAACAAACACTGACACAATTTCTAATACCTCAAAGTGGCATCCCTGGGATTACCCTCACTCCCTCAAAGTGCCTGCATAAGAAAACTCTGGGCTGCCAAAGAATTTACTATCTGTTCTAGCCAAAACCTGCTGAAAGGTGGGAGGGTAGGAGTCTGACTATAATAAATGACAATTAGCAAGCCCAGGTGAGTTTCACATGGACCCTCCTTCCCAGGTTTTGTAATTTCTTTTACTTCCTTGACTCTCCTCAAGTCCTGCCATTCTCCTCCTCCCTCTTTCTCCTTCTCCCTTAAAATACTCAGTGGCCTGTGCACAGATTACAGTGGAGCTCAGCTCTTTGTCTATTGTCAGTAGTTAACCAACTCAAATCTGTTTTCACCACTTGAGTTACTGATGAAAATATCTAAGTCAAAGATATTAGATAGGAGCCTGGTCACATTGAGGCTTGTAATCTATGGTTAAAAGTCTGGATTCTATTTAATATAAAGTGGGAATCCATTAGAGGTTTTGACCTGAGAAGAGGAATGATAAGACTTATGTTTTCAAAGAAACTGTCTAACTGCTATGGGGAGAAACATCTCCAGATAAGCAAGGGAAGAACTTGAGAGACCAGTAATAAAGCTGTTTCAGTGGTCCCGGCAAGAGATGGTGGTCTGTTCGTCTAAAATACTAGTGGTGGAGAAAATGTGAAATGATAAATTTGGGTGTACTTGAAGACAGTGCTGGTTGGAATTGTCAATGCATTATGGGAGTTAGATTTTAATATGTGAGGCATGTTTTTGTACATACGGAAAAATAAAATATGATTTTATACTCTGGTCAAATACCTGTGTCAACTTTATAAATGAAGGTAATATCATTCCAAAACAAAGATTCCATGGAAAATAGATAGGAGCTAATTTATAAAATCAGATACATGGTATGCATATCCCACATGATTTTTTGCAGATTAATTAAAAGTAACAACTGATGAAGATAAACAAATTTAGTGGACTTGTTGGCAGATAAAACTGAAAGGGCAATATAGTTGAGGGCTGTCTTATATAAAGTGACTTATGCTCTTCCCAAAGAAATACTTGTTTTTCTTAGACATTAAGAAAAATAAGAATACAATTTAAAGAGACAGTTTTTGCTCTCAGAAAATATATTTATATGAAAAACAAATTTGATAAGCCAGTTGTATCATCAACTGGAAATTAAGTTTCTAGTCTGGTAGTCACAACTTTGGAAAGTAGAACAAATAACTAAAATGTCTGGAAACTTTTAAAGAGACAATTCATGCCAGAAAACTTTGCTTTATTTGTTATAAGTATCATAATAGTCATCTTAAATTTTATTAAGTAGCACACATTTATGATCCTTTTCCAGACACTATGAATAATTATGTATTTTCTTTCATCCATTAACTCACCCAGTATTATCCAATGAACATGGAGATTTGCTTAATGTATTTATCACTTCTGCAGTGGAAAAGGCATATATCTGAAACTTTACTAGAACATGGTTTGAAATAGCATGTTCTGTTTATATTTGAATAATTGAAAAACTGTATTATTTTTATAAAGCAAAATACAGAAAGGAAATGTCACAAAATGTGTTTTAAACGCCTAATTGAATTTCTGTGAATTTATACTAACCAAGAAATTTCTTAGGGAAAGTTAAAGTGTCAGAGTGCGCGATTTTTATGCTTATCCAAGAAAGCAGACTTTTAAGGATTTCATATACTTGACAACAGATGGGCCTAAATTGAAATTCTGCTTCTATTATTTATAAGTTCTGTTATATTAAGCATGATACATAACTTCTCTGAACCTAGGTTTTCTCATCTCAGAAATGGGGTTAATAATATTAATTAGATGGATTCTGTAGAATTTAATCATACATGTATATATGTAATCGGAATAGAGTGCTTTTCAAATTTCATTGAAAGGCTTTAACTCAATAAATGTAGGTTTTGGGGGAGCTGGGCTTAAGGTAGTTTACTGTCTAGTACTTTTAACAAGAAAATAAGTAATATATTACAATTTTTCTAATAGCTGTGTTACTGTAGCTAGTGTCCAATTTTTACTTACTTTAAAAACAGTCCTGCATTTACATTTCATGATAGACACAGAACCCAGTGAAATGACATCAAGCAAAAGATAAAAAAACAAAAATTAGTGAATTGGTTTACCAAAAATTTATTCTTCTATAGGTTTCAGTCACTCGGCCTACTGCTAGAGAGTCAGTGAGGTTCAGACATAAAGCATACTTCCTCCGAACCTGTCAAGAACAGTTTGAAAGAACATTTTTGGCAGCACAGCATTATTTTTATGATTTTTGCTCTTCCATATGTTTCTTCAAAATGCCCTCTAGGAAAAAAAAAAAAAAAATAACAGCTCTTTGCCAGTATTCCTAAACTATATTTGCTGGTCTTTATAAGATTGATTTATAAAGATCTTGTACTTATTTTGTTAGATTTATACCTAAGTGTTTTATTTTTGTGGCTGCTAATGTAAATGACATTGTATTTTTAATTCAAATCCATGTGATTATTGCTGGTATATAAGAAAGTGATTAACTTTGTATATTAACCTTGGGTCCTTCAAGCTTGCTATAATTTGGGATTTTTTTTTTTTTTTTTTGTACTCTTTGGATTTTCTAATAGATGATCCATCATGTGTGAACAAAGACCATTTTATGTTTCCTTTTCTAATTTATATACTATTTATTTCCTTTTCTTGTCTTAGTGTATTAGCTTGATTTCCTGTACTATTTTGAAAGAAATAGCAGGAGGGGATGACAATAGCTTTTTCATTAAAAAATTCAATGTGTTAGGTGACAACTGTGACAATCATCTTGAGTCTCTCCAATAATTCATGACCCACAATTTAGTAAATATTGGTATAATGAGAAAACAAAGAATTTACTGTTAGATAGTACCATGGACTGGATGTTTTTCCCCCAAAAAAATTCATGATAAAATCCTAATATCCAAAGTGATGTTATTAGGAGGTGGGGTTTTTGGGAGGAGATGGGGACTAATTTCCTATTTAAAAGTTCCTAGACAGCTAGCTCCCTTGTTCCTTCTACACAGCACAGCAGGTCCCCACCAGATACTGAATCTGCTAGCATTTTGATCTTGGACTTGCCAGCCTCCAGAACTGTGAGAAATACATTGCTGTGTGTGTACGTTACCCAGTCTGTGATATTTTGTTATAGCGGCCTAAACTGACTAAGAGAGATACTGTGTTTCCCCGAAAATGAGACCTACCCGGAAAATAAGCCCTATCATGATTTTTTCAGGATGACATTCCCTGAACATAAGCCCTAATGAGTCTTTTGGAGCAAAACTTAATATAAGATGGTCTTATTTCAGGAGAAACATGGTAGGTGTTCGCTCAAATTAAAGTACCAGTGCCATTATCTCTGAGACCTTGGGCAAGTTACTTGATTTCTCTGTATCCTAGTGTTTTCTCACAATGCTGAACTAGAGGGTTGTAAGGAAGCTTGCAAATAATATATGAACTCAATAATCTATGGATTATAAATTATTTAAATCCTAGGATTTGGAAGCCTTTCCTGAGCTGCATGCCATGATTTCCTTTTTTTAATTTCCAAAAATGTGTAGAGAGGAAGGTGGTAAAAAGGACGTAATCTAAACATGCCAACAGGCTATTCAGATCTTATATTGACTAGACTATGAGCAAGTTGAGGGCAAGGACTACATTTGATTTATATCTATTTAGTACCTAGCATAATGTCTAGATATGGAGTGCACTCAAAAAAATTTGTTAAATCAAGTAGTGAGCTCATTAGGTTTATTACTTGTACCAAGTACCTATTTCCAACTTTTTGATTAGAGTGGTGATTTTGAATCTTTACTTTTTCATAGTAAGATTTAAAAAAACAAACAAACAAACAAGAAAAACTGAAAAATAAGTATATCAGCCAGAAAGATCTTAAAAATGCAAATCTGATGAGGCGCACAAAAGCTTTAAAACATTTCAACAGCTCTCTCTTCAGCATCTCATTTAACTTATGGAAAAACTAGTCCTAATGGAAGCTTGCAAAGTTCTACATCAGGAGTGAGTGAATGTTTTATGTAAAAAGGCCATGTTGTAAATTTGTTAGGATTTGTCGGCAAAATGTCTCCTATATAACCACGCAAGTCTCTTGTTGTATCATGAAAGCAGCCATATACGCGTAGACACTGTGTAAATGCATGCGCAAGATTGTGTTCCAAAAACATTTTATTTTTCAACACTGAAATTTGAATTTAATGTTATATTTTTGAAGAGTCACAAAGTATTATATTTCTTCTGATTGTGTTTTCAATTATTTAAAAATGTATAAATCATACAGAAAAGACTTTTCTAATTTCCCAATTGAAATCAGGTTTCTTTGTTATGTTCTTCTATAGCACTCTCTACTTCGTCCTTCATGGCACTCATATTAATAGGTGATTTTGTTGTGTTGGGTGATAATTAAAAATACATATATTCTCTTCCATTAGTCTGAAAGTTCGTGAGGGCAAGGTTTCTGGTTATTTTGCTCAATACAACAGTTACCTCAGCCTCTTGGCCAGTACTCAAAGCACACTGGACAGATAATACAATTCATTGAGTGATTTAATGGCTCCTTGTCTATGAAACGCTTATAAAAAATGGTTGATTGGTAAATGCCTTAACTGAAAATAAACAGGAATAGAAAGAATGTGGATTTACATAACAAAAAGGTTAAAAGATGTTAACAACAAGATTACCTACTATATTCAGACTTAATCATCTTCATGTTGACAGACCCACCAAGCTAAACCTCAGTTGACAATGTCACAAGTTACCATACTGGCGTTACCCTGGGTCACCATAGTAAATTTCGGTTGTGATGCTCACAGCAGCTCCATGGAACAACCACCATTAAAATGTCCATGTTATTGATTAACTCCTTCAGGATCATAGTGGTTCAGTGAGTTGTTCTATATAAACAGCTAGTTAGTGGCAGAACTGAGGTTCAGCCCAACTTAAATTTTGTTATTCAAATTGGTAATACTTTGACAACACAGTTAGGCTCATAACCACTCGATGTCTTATTCTTTTTGTCTTCATCAGCTTGTCGTGGCCCTCAATTTTGTCAGCAACACAGTTTAGCAAGGAAATTGGACCTTTCTGAATCAGAATGATTAGCATGAATGAAGGAGGCAGAAGAAGGCATGCGAAAAGTTACTTCATCTATTCCAAATTATTTATCTGGTAAGCCATGGGGCAAACTTATGTTTATTCTAGGCTCTCCATTTAAGTTACAGATCTTCTAGTCACCGAATTTTTCCATTAATCCAAGGTCTCTATTTCAATAGATGCATATTTGTATTACACAAAACTCATAGCAACAGAGAATAGTTTAGTGGCTACCAGAGGGTAAGGGGGGAAGAGGGTGTTAGGTGAGGGTAAAGGGGGTCAAATATATGGTGATGGAAGGAGTACCGATTCTGGGTGGTGAACACACATGTGATATATAGATGATGTATTACAGAATTTTACACCTTATATCTATGTAAATTTGCTAACAATCATCACCCAAAAAAACTTTAGTTAATAAAAAATATAAAAAAAAGGTGTAGAAAACCAAGTCATCCTTTCTCGGCAAAGGCAATAGTTAACATTTCACACAGGATGTCCCAATTTATTATTACTTATCTGTAGAATTTTTAGATGCATCCCATTTGCAATCTACAGTCAGATAACCAAATGTATCAAGATAACAACACATTTGGGACAAAAAATAATTTGGGTTTTTAAGAGTGTGGATTTGATTGTTAAGAAAGACTAAGGGTATATTAAGTAGAATACTGCTAGCACGTGTAAAACTACTTAACTACACTTTCTGATCCTTACGCATCTTTCTCACACTTGCGATGATCTTTGTCATGTAGGATATTTCTGTTTATTTGTGATTCAAGATGAGACAATTCAGGATTTAACACATCATTTACATGTACATAATTGCATGTGTGTTTGTATGTATGTGTCCCAGCTTGAACTAAAGAGATGATTTCATATCTATTTAGATGTGTTACAGAAGAATTTGGCAGATTATTGTTTGGTTGGGATGCAGTAGTCAAGTGAGTGAGTGAGTGTGTGTGTGTGTGTGTGTGTGTGTGTGTGTGTAGGGGGCAAGTTAGTGGATACAGTAATAATGATGTTTTATTAGATGATAGAGTATCAGTGAGGCTTTTACAAAAAGGACAAAGAATTCACTGGTTAAGAATTAGTTCTTTGGAGTGGGAGATAATAGTCTGATTGCAATGGCTCAATAATCAGAGGGCAAAATCAACTCAATACAGATGTCTGCTACTCATGCATCTGTGTTCTGCTTTGATAATATCTGCCCCTCTATCTGCTTCAATAAATATATGTCAAATTTATAAATGAATGAATGCAAGATAAAATGAACAAATAGTTTTACAAAACATAATAATTGTGAAACACACAAAAAATTAAGGTACTACTCTCACTTCTATTTGGAACACAGGATGGCTTAGTCCACCAGGTAATGTGGTAACATTTCCTGCTCTATTACTCACAACTCAATAGAACTATGCTATCTCCATTTTATATCTGAAACACTTGCAGAATAGAGAGAATGTGTGACTCGTCCAAAGTTAACCAGCTCATTAGTAACAGAGATGGGTTTTAACCCCATGTTGAGTTTGACTTTAAATTTGTAGCATATAACCACCCAATATACTGAATACAACTGCAGTTTATTGGTAATGTCCACATGTGTAGTTACAATCAGATATACCAGGGGTATTAGATTAGGTAACAACTGCTTTAAGACGAGAGGAAGGCATTTCTAATAACATCAGCATTTATAAGAGGATCCAGTTTCTGTCCCAAATATCAGCAATGAATTTCTTAATGCCTGATTTTAGTGACAGTTTTGGGATATCTTTGTATTTTTACAAAGTTTTGTATTAATATTAATAGTTGGTGTAGACAGTGACCATGTGTCTAGAAGCACACATGAGACATCGCTGAGGACTCCTAGAAATAACGAAGAAAATCTGAATAAGCCCAGAACTGTTATCATTCCACATTACTTATGATTTCATTAGAGAGATGAGCCTTTATTTTATAATCATGTTATTTGACCCCGATGTTATTTGTTTTGAGAAAATTTTAAATAAACCTAATCTGGCTGCATTACTACACCCAACAAAATGTTAAATCATTCTGGGTTAGATTACTATTTTGTATCCTAGAACTAATGAGTTTTGATTCATATTAAAATACAAGACTAGAGTGCTGGTTGATATCCTCATTGGCTTATACGTAGTTACCAAGCATAGATGGCACTTCCCTATAACTTAGTCACCTTGCCCCCTTGATTATGATAATATATATGTATTCAAAGTACTCAAAGTGGTGGTACTCAAAGTGGTTACCATCAGAATCATTTTAATATAGTTTTTTCCTTTCACAAAAAGGTTATACATTTTTGGCATCCCCTGTATATACATTTATATATACACACACACACACACACACACACACACACATTTATATATGTATATATACACACACATTTTATATATATACATATATAATATATATTATATATTGGTTTTTTGTTTTTTATTTTCTTATTATCTCCTTTTTGTCAGTCTCTCAAATTAGACATAGGCAAATTCATGGATGGACATGAAAAGAGAATTATCAAAGTAAAGGTGATTACAAGTATTTCTAGAGCTACTCTCTTGCTTTTACATAAGAAGCCTCTCCTTTTGTCTCACCTTTGATGCCCCAATTTCCTGTTGATGCCTTGATATCACTATGGAAAGGCACATATTTAGGAAATAATTTTAGTTTTGCTATTTATGAGTTAGGAAAATAAATTCTTAGTTGCACATATTCTCACTTACAAATAACTCATTCACACTTTGGGGAAAAAAAAGTAGTTTACATTTGATAAAAAAGCTTAAATGGAATGAACTTAAGGAAAAAGGAAGCTTTATTGGAGTGAAACAAGGGCATCTCTAGAAATCCAAGGAAGAGCTTAACAACTAAACTCCCGGAAGTCAAGTTGGAGCCTAGGACGAACATCTTTCCTTGTCTCTGATCTTTATTCTCTATGGAGGTTAGTTTATGCTTTTTCCACGTGTCATAAAATATATTTGCTGGCAGCTCCTGAACATTACATCTTAAAATGCTGGTAATAAAGAGAATGTCGTGACTCTTTTTGGAGTCTAAAAATCCCTAGGAAAATTTTTATTAGATAGGTTGGCTCAGATACTTACTCCACAGCCAATCAACTGTGGTCAAAGGATGAGATGATGTTGTACTAAATAGAAGCTCCCAATATAATCTTGTAAAATTAGTCAGGGAGGGTGGACATTACTATAGAATGGCACAATCTATTACAAAAAAAAAAAAAAAAAAAATCCCCCAAAACAGATAACATCAATTCCAACTAGTACATACTCTGTGCTAATGCTGGCTTCTGGGTACATGATTTGGTATAATTAATCTATATAAATTTTGAAGCCACTATTTCTATTACCTAAGAGTGTCCTAAGATTAAGAACCTTGAAGGAGGTAGCTATCAAATTTCCAAGCCAACATATAAAGCTGTGCTTTTTCTCCTAAATTAGATTTCTTTGACTTGCTTTCGGCCTATGGTTAAAATGACAGACAGTTTTTTACATTTATTGACCACACGGCGGCCTTCTTTAAAACCAACATCCTTCTACTGCACACTTTGGTCTTGCTGGTCCTGAAGAGCCACACAATACTGCCACATATTACATAAATCCAGAAATTTTATCAAATTTTCTCCTTTCACTACAGTTATGAACCCAAGCAAGAAAGCATTAAAAAAAAATGTGTTTCTAAAGGCATTTACCTATTGATAGGCGTTAGTTATAACAAACATTTGTAATATCAGAAGTCTCTTGCATTTAGTTTTACACAGTTGTGATTTCTTTACAGATAATGACAATTCTTAATTGAATTGGCTTGGATTTGATGAAGAGATCATAGTTCAATGAAAGAGTAGGGTAAATTGTGTGTGCAGGGGTTAAATATGAAAAACACAAAAAATGACAGGTAAGGATAGCAAGTTAAATAAAGCCCTCCTCCTTGTCAAGGAGTTCAGATGCAAATGGCTGAAATCCAAGCCATGAGCTTCTCCTGTATGTGCAGAAGCTTCCTAAGTGCCAATGAACCTAAAACATCATGAACTTCTATTGATCTTTTTTTTTCTTTTTCATTTCCTGAGGCTTTGTTGCATTAAGTGGGCATGATGCCAGAATAGAAAGCTCAAGTCTCAGAGTTAAAAACATGTGTTTTATTCCTTGTACCTTCTACTAGGGATCTTCAGAAATAGAAAAGTGAATATATATATATATATATATATATATATATATATATATATATATAAAATAATATGGTGTTTACTGTATCCTAAGCATTTATACTTAACCTTCTCAACAACTTACAAGGCAGGTATTACATTCATTCCCATTTTACAACTAATGAAATTGATATACAGAAAATTAAATCGTGCAATGTGAAAATCACACAGTACATGACAGAACTCAAATTCACACCCACACTTTCTCTGGAGTCCCTTCTCTTAATTGCTTTATACATTACCTTCATATATATGTAAGTTCATGTATATATCTGTAGATATTCATTCGCAATCAATGAAATAATTTATATTTCTTTTTTTCAGTATTGAGAAATTAGTGATATACTATTTTTGATTTAAGGCATTCACCTTTTGTTGTTGGTTTGTAATTATTTTAAATATGTTTGCATTTTTCTCCTGCCTGTGGCTTTATTTTCCAAGCCATTACCAGAAGTTAGTAAGATGATCCTCTCTACAGAGCTTAGTGTCACTCAAATACTTCTGATGATAAATTGGTTGAGTAACCTTTTATAACTGTCTTTTTTTGTATTTCTCTATGGAAAAAAAATGTGGTTTTCCATTATTTCCCCCAACATAGCAGTTCTATTATTCAAATTTTTCCAAGATAGTTAATACCAGAAATTGCAGAAAAAGCAAGAAACTATTGAACAGCCATTCTTATTTTCTTTTACCCTCATATTAGGAATAAAACTCTAAACTGTGTGTTCACTATGATGGTTTATCTAAACCTTGTTCTAACTCTCTCCTCAACATCTATTTTTAAAACAGCTTTCAGAGTGATTTTCATATAACATCACTTTTATGTACCAAACGGCACAATCTGTTTGACAACCTGACACGTTTGAAATTCATACTTTTCATTTTGTTAAGACTGAAGCAAAAGAAGTATGTACATATTATACATATAGTGAAAAGCATTTAATGCAAGAAAAATATACTTAAAAAAAATAAAAGATCCTTCAGGCCAAAGGGTTATGTGGTAGAATTTTTTCAAATATCAATAACTTGGTAGAGTTGAATGTATATGTTTCCACTTGCTTTCTTTCACATAAAATAAAAATTCACTTCATAAATAATATCACAGATATTTTGGACATAGAGGAACTGCTTAAATTCATAGATCTTTTAACAAATTATTCTGATACACTGTCAATTGTGAAGACATTTTAGCATAACTTTGTGTTTTGAGTAATGTTCTAATATTCAAAGTTTTAGACGACCTGTAAAAGAAGTTTTAAGTATATCCATGTGCTTAATCTCTAGTGACATTAAAAATTATTTAATTAGCAATCATCTTCCCTGAGCTGCAGTGACACACTGCTGTGTGTTTAAGTGAGTATGAAGTCTGAGCCAGCCACAATCCTGAACAAAGCCAAATTCGGTGTTTCCCACTCCAGGTTTTAGCAACGTTCTTCATCATGAACATATTATATATTAAGAACATACAGTTTCCTAATACTATCCTCCTCTAGCAGGAGCCTTTTCCCTGGTGAACTACTCCAATTTACCTAATCCTTTCTTTGCTACATCCTTTCATTACATTTATCATATACCAGTGAAACATTAATGTGTTTCTTGAAAATAAACCTTTGCTTTGTTGTGTCATTAATTTTATGAGATTTCTACATCATGATCTTCTTCTTGCCCATTTTAAACCAGATCTCTTTGAACATACCATGAACATGGGATGTCTCTCAATTCATTTAGACCTTTAATTTTTCTCAGCAATGTCTTGGAGATTTCATTTTGCAAATTTTTTGCTATTTTGATTAAATTTATTCCAAAGTATCTTATTCTTTTCTAGCTATTGTGAATGGAATTTGATGCTTAATTTTTTTGATTATCCATTTCTAGTTTACATATATAATTATTTATTTTTAAAAACAAAATTTTGGTGAATATTGAGTAACGGTGTGTTCTTCCAGGACCCATCTTCTCCAAGTCAAGTCACTAGGTTTTTTGGTTTTGTTTAGTTTGTTTGTTTTTCAACCAAGTTGTGGGGGGTGCAGCTCAGCTCCAAGTTGTCATTTTCGACCTAGTTGTAGAGGGCGCAGCTCAGCTCCAAGTCAAGTTGTTGTCTTTAATCTAGTTGTGGAGGGCACAGTTCACTGGTCCATGTGGGAATCCAAATGACAACCTAGGTGTTATAAGCACTGTGCTCAACCAACTGAGCCAACCGGTCGCCCCAACTGACTATTTTTTCATATGTTGACATTTGTCTTAATTTCCTGAGACTGCTGGAACAAATCACTACAAAGTTGGTTGCCTAAAACAACAGAAATTAAGTTTCTCACAGTCCTGTGTGCAGAATTCTGAAATCAAGGTCTTGGCTGGCTGTGCTCCCTCTGCATGTTCTCAGGAGAGAATCCATTTCTTTGCTCTTCTAGCTTACTGTGGCCGCCCCAAATTTCTTGGTATTCCTTGATTTGTGGCAGTTTCACTGCAATCACTGCCTCCATCTTCACATCACTTCCTCCTCTGTGTGTCTGTCTTCTTCTGTCTAATGTCCCTCTAGATTCCTCTTATAAAGATGACATCATTGCACGTAGGACCCACCTAGATGAACGAGGACAAGCTCCTTTTCTCAAACTTTTTAAATTTATCCTTTTTTTCTTGGTAATACAATATAACATTAACTATTTTGCCACATAAGGTAACATTTACAGGTTCCAGGGATTAGAATGTGAATTTATTTTGGGGGCCGCTATTTGGCCTACTAAAATATTCTACCTGCTATCTATCTAAAATTTGCTACTAATTCTTCTGGGTTTGTTTGTTTCTTTGTTTGTTTTGTAGATTCCTTACAATTTCCTACGTATTGGATCATATCATCCATAAATTGAGACAGTTTACTTCTTCTGTTTTAATATGGGTGGATACAAACATTCACATACACTCCTGATTGCACTAGCTAGGATATCCAGTACAATACTGAATAGGTGTGGTGACAGTTGATAACCAAGTAGGAGCCCAAACTCAGACTTGGCGAGCCACTGTCCTCCCCTTTCTCTTGCTACAGATAGCGACTTTTGCTCACAATGCATTCAGTGTGGCATTTTTGCTGTTTGCTCCAAGTCCAGTGAGCTGTGTTTCATAGGAAAACTTGTGGTTTTCACAGCTTGTCCTTCCCTGGTAGAGATCAAACTCTAACCAAGCGAGTGGAATGAGAAATCACTGGATAAGAAGAGCCCAGACTCACTGTTCTTACGTGAAGTTCAGTAAATTTTCAAGTAAAAACATTTGTCAATATGTTGCCTGCTGTTTGTCCATTTCTAGAGCCCGGAAATGGTTGTTTTTGACAGTTGTGTCCAGTTTTGTAGTTGCTTTATAGGGAGAGGATTTGCCAAACTTTTCATTTCATTGTACTGAACGTCCCCAATTTATAATATTTTATATATGAATTTCACTAAAAGTCAGGTAAGAAAGAGAAGACTGTGTATCATTTTAAAAGTGATACCTACAAAAATACATCCCTATTCATCTAAGTGGTAGTTGTCCTAAAAGATAGTATTTTGTAATGGGAAAACCAGGACCTAATCGAACTAGATTTCAATGTGATAACTTATTAATTGTGTAATTTATGAAAGTTTACTTTATTCTCTGGTCTAAGTCTCTTCTTCAATCATAATAGAGAAGGAGCATAAAGATATTTATACTGTACATGAAATTTGTTGAAGCAATAAATAACTTGCAAATGCACAGTGGTCATCAAAACATATATATATATATGGACATGTACATATATGTGTATGCATATACACACATGTACATATATAATTTTTATAAATAAAATAAAATTTTATAACACTAAAAATTCACTATTTTTTTGTGCTAAGAAAGTTAAACACATATTAGTATCTCAGTGTCTTGATTTTATTTTATTAAGTTGCTTTGTGGTCCTTTAAAGCGAAGCTAATTAAATTGAATGTAGTCGTCATTAGAGCTGGTTACAAATATTCCCTCTTCCCTTTCTAACGCATAGTATAACTCTACTTTCCAACCACTTTGAGGTTATTTACTACCCCATGACTTGCTTTGCCCCAGGAAAGGAGGAAGGAAAGAAATGTAAATACTTTGAGACTAAAGTTTTAAAAGCCAGGCATGATTCTCCAGATTCCATCTCCTCTGTCTTGATGATCTGAAAGTACAAGCTATCAGCCATGCTAACATTGACATGAGTTATGGGTAAGAAATAAGCTTCTGTTTTTCAAAACCATTGTAATTTTGTACCTGTTAGTGTAGCTTAGCTTAGTGTGGTCTGATTGAGTTCTCCAAAAGATTAGATTTATTGGTTTACATCCTTTAATAAAAGTAATATTCAGTAATATGCGTTATGGATTCATGTACCTTGAGTAGGGTTTTAACTAAAATCTAAAATTACGCGAAAGTTTTATAAACACATTTTGAAAGCCCAGTTAAAGAGCTTATGTTACATTGCAGATGGAGTCTATAGTTACAAAATAAAGATAAACATAAACTAGTAGCTTAAAATATCCAAGGTAAAAGTCATTAAACTAGAATAAGCACCTGAAAATGAATATACAGTCAGATAAATGCATATATTTAGTCAAATATTTCTGAAGATACTTTCTCTAACTGGGAAATTCAGAAGCACAGAAATAAATGCAAGTAATCTGAGTGCTCTGCACTGGCATTTAAATACAAGGAAAAAATGTTAATAGGATAAGTACCAGAAAGGATTAAGTTAAGCTAAACACCAAAGAGGATTAGTTATTATCCTGCCTTTACAGGCACCCAGGTTTCATGTGGCCAAGTAGATAGGAAATGGAACGCCAATGCTACAAAATGGGACTGTTTTTTTCTTTTTGCAATAAGCTTATATTAAAATCAGTTTTATTATGCCACATAACTGAACAAGTAGCATGATACCTAAGCTTTTCTTTGGTTAATCTAAAATGTAGTATGCTTTTCAAAGCATTTTAGGAAATTTTTGAAATTTTTTCTCATCTAAAAATTGCTTTTTAAATCAACACAAAATTTGCAATTAAACAATAGATATTCTATTTTTGAAACCAAATCATTCATTCCTATACACTGAGTTAGACCTTTCTCCATTATTCATAACAATAGTAACTATGGAAATTTAGTATATTTTATTTCATTTACTGTATATATTTTATTATAATAAGTTGATATATGAAATATGTACACATCTATCATCTATCTATTTATCTATCTAAAATACCTATATATAAATATATGTACACAAATACATTTTCTCACACACACGCTTTTATCATTTGAATATCTCTGAAATTGAGACATGTCTAACACTGGGTGAAAACTCATTGCTGAAGTTGTGCAGCTAGCTTTTGTCATTTCCTGTGCATACAATTGGTTGTCATTCTTGGTGGCATGACTGGACAATTTATTGCCAAAAGTCTGGTAATCTTTTATTATTTCAGTCAACAAACTGTTGAAAGGTTATTTGAGAAAAGAATGAGAACCCTGGTTGTTGTTTGAGAACCTTCAACTGATATCTTAAGTAGATCACAAACGCACCAGCATTAAATATTTATAGAAGAGGTATCAGTGACTTGGAAGAAAACGTTGGAGGCAATAAATATTAGAACACTCTTAGGAAATACTGCATCACCAACACTCTTGAAACACATGACCAATAGTATGTGTTGTGATTCACTGATACTTCTGAATCAAAACTCGATTAAAAAAATCACCTTTGCATATATATACATAAAAAAAGAAAAAAAGTTTAGGAACATATGAACCAATTTACTTGGTTTATAGTTTCCTTTGTGTGTATATGTAAGAATGATACAAGATTGGAAAACAATCTTAGTAGTTAAAAACAAAAACAAAAAAACACCAACTTCTCCAGTAAGAATAAAACTTAAAAAGGGGGTGGCCAGTTTGGTTAGAGTGTGGTGCTGATAACACCAAGATTGACGGTTCAATCCCCGTATGGGCCACGGTGAGCTGCGTCCTCAATGAAAAATAAGGATTTTTTAAAAAAAGAATATAACTTAAAAACAATATGTAATAAGTACATTATTGTTTATTTGTGCACATTTTTTTTCTTGGTGTTACATAAAACAAGAGGCAGCTTATTGTTGATGGTATCTATATTTTGTTAAGTATGATAGCTTATTGTTTATAGTTTCCTAAATTTTAACATGAAAGGCAAATTCTATTGACCTCTGTACTGGAAATGATATCCTAGCCCTTAATTATTTAGACCACTTTCATGTGATTTCTAATTTCACATTATAGTTTTCCAGTTTAGCTTGTTTACAAAGGATGAAACAGGATGAAAATCACAAAAAGATTTGAAATTCAGACTGGTTCCTAAATATAGTCAGGTGGTTAAAAATTATTTACTTAATTTAGATATTTAGAGTACCAATACATTTTATTTATCAATATCAAATTTACCAATTGCAAATAACCAAAGACTTAAAAATTTTATTAATTTATTAATTCATTGAATAATTCTTTACTCGGTTTCTAATATGTGCCAGAAACTTTTTTTTAAATTCAAGTTTATTAGAGTGACAATTTAGTAAAGTTACATAGATTTCAGCTATACAATTCTGTAATACTTCATCTATATATCACATTGTGTGTTCACCACCCATAGTCATTTCTCCTTCCATCACCATATATCTGATCCCTTTTACCCTCATCTACCACCTCTTCCCTGCCAGAAACTTTTTAAGGAGGGATTTCTATTTGTAATGATATTTTTGTAGAGCCAGGTCATATGCTAATTTAAAAAAAAAAAAAAATATGATTTTTTGATTAAAAAAATAAAACTTCAAAAAGGTAAGCATTTATTTAATAGCATTTTGAAAGAAACACTCCAAAGATACACATTAATGGATTGTCTTCAGTGAGAGCAGAGACTATGTCTATGATTTTTAATGAAATATGTCCACTATCTGGCTCAGTTTTGAAATTATAGTGTACGTTACTAGATAATTGCTGAATAAGTGTTACCTTTACCCATGCTATCATTTGTGCAGAGACCAAATTAGAAGGGTTCCATTTCCTAAGCACATGAAAAAAAGGGGGGGAAAAGTATATAAAAGCTTTTGAAATATACCAAACGGGGAAAACACCAACTTTGTGTTTGGGTGAGTGTGTGTATGTGTGCGTGTGTGTGCGTGCGTGCGTGCGTGCGTGCGTGTGTGTGTGTGTGTGTGTGTGTGTGTAGGACATCTCTTCAATTTAGAAACAGTAAACCATTTCAAATTTAGGTATCCATTGTCATTTAGTCATATTGCTACAATTTCTATAAAAATATAGTGTTTTTTGTATTTTTTAAATATGAAAGTTAAACTGCAAAATAGCCATCACTGCATGATATACCCAATAAGTGTATAAATGACAAACTGAAAAATTAAGAAAGAAAATGTGGTGGTATTAACATAGACTGACAATATATCTCAATTTACCTGGGTCTTCCTCAAATCATGCCTGTTGAACTAACATAATCATTAAAAGGTGTCCCCTTTCACTATCCAGTGTCCTAATTTATCCAAAAGTTATATGATCATATGAGGTACATATGATAATATTACAATTTTTGTAGAATGATTTTCCTATTATTCAGAACAACTCCTTTATAACAGTTAGTTATTTCATTCAACATTTGATCACTAGAGATCTATTTGTTTGGAAGGATTTAATGTCATAGTTATGGTCTCTGTGATATTAAATCGTAACCTCTTTTTATATTTTTTATCACACATTTGTTTGTATATAGGGGGCATATATATTGAGTAAATAAATAAACTTCTAATTCTTCAGATGAAACTCAATTATAAAACGTCTTAGAGATTGAGTAAGAACATACTCATTTTATAGCACAGCTTCAGTTTTGAGACTCTTTGTGAAGACAAAAATCTGTGAGTGCAAATGAGTAATAATTTTTGTACATAAACACATACATATAAAGGGAAATATTATGGATAAGGAATGTGCAAGAACTGTGTCATACTTGCATGAGCAGGCAAATACATATTCAACAAATAATCCATGGTAAAATTTCAGTATAAGAAAAAAGCATGTTCCTAAGTGCTGCATAGAAAGCAGTCCAGAGTTTCTACGGACATAATTTCCATAGAACTCTCCTCAATCTAGGTTTTGTACCACCACTTTTAAAACTCAAGCCATACAAAATAGTTTTATTTTTCCTAAGAATATCAGAGTTATCACTAGAAACTTAATTCTAAAAAAATATGACACCTCTTCTCTAATTTGTTAAGATCTCCTATTAGGAAAACAAAACAAAACAAAACCAAAAAAACAAACAATTACAGTGTTCTAATTTTAAACACAAATGCTTAAAATTTGCTTCCAGTTTCAGCTTCAACTTGTAAAGCTTGGATGTCATCAATCCTGTTCTTACAATAAGAAAAACCTTAATAAACTGAAAACCTACCCCTTCTCTTGGACCCTTTAAAGCAATGAGTTTACATGACAAACTGCCACCTAGAAATCTGGAAAAATAGGCAAATCCAAAGTCATGGTCTAGATCTGCCATGACTAATAACTTGAACTTCATTAAAATTAAATTTTTCTGCACTGTGAAGAATACTGTCAAGAGACTCAAAAGATGAGCTAAAGAATGGGAGAAATTATTTGTGAAACATAGGTGTGATAAAAATATGTATCCAAAATATTCTAAGAACTCTTAAAACTCAATGGGTCAAAATCAAACAAGCCAGTTTGGGCAGCTATCTCACCAAAGAAGATAGAGAGTTGCCATTTAATCATATGAAAAGACGCTCAAAATCATTTGTCATTAGAGAATTAAAAATTAAATTAACAATGAGAACTATTACACACATATTAGAATAGCAAAAATCCAAAAGTTGACAATATCAACTCTTGGGGGAATATAAGCAGCAATAGAAACTCTTAGACATTGCTGTTGGGAATGTGAAATGGTACAGTCACTTTGAAAAATATTTTTGTAATTTCTTACAAAACTAAAC
Organism: Rhinolophus sinicus; assembly: GCF_036562045.2. Taxonomy (NCBI): domain Eukaryota; kingdom Metazoa; phylum Chordata; class Mammalia; order Chiroptera; family Rhinolophidae; genus Rhinolophus; species Rhinolophus sinicus. The sequence goes on from NC_133752.1 coordinate 21,311,396, forward strand.
ATAATCTGACCAAAATATTCAGTAACTGTGATCCTATTTTCACACATCGTTTTGAAAACTTATGTTCACACAAAAACCTGCACATACATTTTTATCACAGTGTTATTCGTAATTACCAAAACCCAAAACAACAACATGTCTTTCGATAGGTGAATGGATAAAAAAGCTGTGGTAACAAATACAATAAGATAGTATTCAGCAACAAATAAAACTGAGCTATCAAGTCAAGAAAAGATATGGACGAATCTTAAATGCAAATAAATACCAGAAATAAGCCTGAAAATGCCACATACTTTATGACTCCAAATATATGATATTGTGGAAAAAGCAAACTATAGTGACAGTGTACAAAGCAGAGGTGACAGAACTTTTGGGCAGAGGATGGTGTAGATTGAATAAATGAAGTAGAGGCTTTTTTTAATGTGTCAAAACTGTTCTGTATGGAACTTAAATGGTGTGTGTAAACAATATACTAAGCATTTGTCAAAAATCCATAGAATTTCACAGCCCAAAGAGTAAACCTTAATCCATGTAATTAAAATAATAAAGTAGGAAGTCAGAGAATACCAGTTTGGAATGCAGAATGTGATAAAAGAATCTAAATGCGTTAAAAATGTAATGAAACCACCTCACTGAAGAGGATGAGGGTGGGCTAAAGTGCTGATTTAATTTAAGTTACTTTGGGAATGAGTGGAGTGTGTTTAAGACTAAAGGCTAATAGAACTGCTGACGATCTCTGTATTCTAATTGATAAATGTATTCCCCATAGGGATAAAGGTTAACATTTCTAATACTACTATACATGGATATTGGAATTGAACAATTAAGTAAATGGATGGTAAGTAAGGGAGTCAGGTTTCTCACTGTTGTACGGGGAGGTTGAAGATAAGCAAAGGGTAGGGAGCTATAATAACACATAGGCTAATGGATTAGAGTTGGAGACAGCAGTGTGAACTCATGTTTAGTTTTATATAGATACAATTTACATATATATTAATATATATCGGGGTTGCCAAAAAAATGTGTACACATGACTTGTGTTCCTCTTTTGTTATCGGTATATATTATTACAATTTTAATACAGTTTTTTTCCTTTATTAAAATGTGTATACATTTTTTTGCACCCTTTGTATAACTATATGAAAAGGCCTAGAGTAAATTATACCTCAGTAGCAGTGAGGGCATCTAGCATGCAGATCTTGGTTTCTAGTACCATTCTCCAACAAAATAAACCAGGTTTCTTGGAGAACTAGCTGATTCCAGGAATGGGGCGAGAACTATACAACATGAGTCTGTGACATCTTGTAACAAAATAAGGAAGTCCAAACAAAATACCCATCTGCTACCCCTTCCCCCATCAGTGATACAATATGTCAAAGAGATAAACGAGTCAAATGAAAGTACTCTCACCAGCTATTACTGAATAAACAAGTGAGAATAGACAAATCTTGGTAGAGAAAAATTCCAAATAATTTCCATAGATACCACACCTTTAAGGAAATGGAACGCAATTCTCCACTCCTTAAGTGTGGTCTGCACATAGTTGCTTTATTTTAAAGAATATGATATGAAAAGGGAGACAAAAAGAGTAACTTTACATTGGCAAAACCTGACAAATGCTACCTCAAATCAGGTGATCAAGGCTAACATCTACAGTGATACTTGTATGTCATATTGTTTGTACCCTTGATACATCATGAGGATGACACTTTACCTCTGTGATCGTCCTTGCAAAAACACATTACCTTGGTATAATCATGGTTAATCTAAAACATGATTATACACAAATCCCAACTGAGGAACATTCTACAAAATACCTAACCAGTAATCCTCAAAAATGTCAAAGTTACCAAGAATAAGGAAAACATGAGGAATGTCACAGTCATGAGAAATAACTAAGAAGATGTACTGACTAAATATGATGAGGTATTCCTGATGTATTCTGGGACAGAAGAGACATTTAGGGAAAACCTAAACATATCTAAATAAAATATGAATTTAATTATTAATAACATATCAAAATTTATTGTGACAAATGTATATCTGGCTTCCTTCCTTCTTTCCTTCCTTCCTTCCTTCCTTCCTTCCTTCCTTCCTTCCTTCCTTCCTTCCTTCCTTCCTCTTTCCTTCCTTTCTCTTCAATCATTTACCTTCTTTGAAAAAGCTTGATATAGCTGACAAAAGTTTTTGTTTAATTGTATGAAAGAACATTAATTTAAAACTGTTTACATAGTATTTTAGAATTTGGAAACTGGTGGGCAAACTTATTAGTTTTCAAGTAGGGGAAAAATCTCAGACCTTTCATAGTTCTCAGCACAATTGTGGTCTTACAGCTTCTTCCAGAGAAACCAGTTTTCTCCTAAGTCTACATTCGGCCAAACTCCCAAATGAATTCAACTACATGAGTAACCTCAGCTACATCCCAGGCAACAGAATCATCCTTCAGCTGAGTCCAGTCTTCCCACATAATCCTGAGAAATAATAAACTGTTTTAAGTCACTGAGTTTTAGATTTGTTATAGAATAATAGATAACTGAAACAGCAACAAAGTTTAGAAAGAGCACCTAAATCAATACAACTGTTAATTGCAACACATAAATGAAAGAGGTGAAAAAAATTATTTGCATAAGAGATACCTGTTAGTCGATAAACATATGAAAATATATTTAAATTTTTTATTAATTTGGGGTTGAAAATGGAAAAAGCATGACTTCCTACCCATAAACTTGATAATATTTAATACATTTGAAATTCTAAGTGCATATGAATATGTGTTTGGTGTTTGTGATTTAAAAAATTGGAAAAAGTCCTAACTCCTTTAACAAGATACTATATAAAAAAAGGTGACATACATTCAGAATAGTGAAATCGAATTGACTTAAGCTACATGTATCAACCACAGGAAATTATAAAAACACGATGTAAAGTGAAAACAGTAAGTTCAAAAAGGTATACATATACTCATACAGTGTAATACTGTTTTCCAATATTGCTTAAATAATACAAAACAAGTATATATTGTTTAGTGAATATGGATGGGTGTAATATAGTGGAAAAATACAAAATATGATAATGTTAGTGAAGAGGAAAAAAGTAGATTCGAGCATTCCTTAAGACCAACTGTAATGCATTTGTAAATAAGTTTTTCCTGAGAAATTATGACACACATATGACAAAATATTTCAATTTCATGGAGTTATTCTTAAGAAAAACACAAACAGAATATTAATTTATCCTCAGGATAGGAAATACAGTGTTAAGCTATTTCTGAACCATACCATGTTTTCTCTTCTCCCTAAACTGCAGATTTGCGTGAACAGCAGTTTTTAGAATCTTCCTGTGAGGCTTGTCCTTAGTCTGAAATGCCCTTATAATCCGATAGAGAATGTATAGAGTTTAGTGCTTCTTCTGGACTGAATTGGGTTGCCAGATTCCTTATGGATAAGACCCAGATTAAGATTTATCCGTTTTCTCTACTATCCCTCGCTCTTGAATTAATTGGAGTATTTGGCTGCACGTATATGTTCTCCCCTAGCCTTTTTTTCTTTAATTTTACTCTTCATTAAATAGAATCTCAGAATAATTATAAGCCTATTGTTTTATTTCCATTTTTTTTCAATCCAAGCATGTGGTGGCAAAAGTGACAGAATTGGTCTCAGAAAGATTTTCTGCTTCAGATTCTAAAACTGTGTGATGACTCCACAATGACTGCCATGAAATGCTTATTCTGTTCTTCTATCTGTTTTTCTCAAGGGATCACATGAACTAAACATCAATCCACTGAGTTGACTAAGAGTGATTTAAATTAATAGAAGAAAATCTCCACAGAAACAAACCACTAACATGTGAATCTGTAAGCCAATTTCCTTACACAGTTCAAAAAAATAGTTTCATCACTGTAAAAGTCACACTTCCCAACTATCTCAAATTCTGAAGAAAAAAAAATGTATGCTGAGTATACATACCACATAGTTTGCTTTACCCAAGCTAAGTCTCATTTTTGCATCTTTTGCTCAACTGTCAAAAATTGCTACTCATTTTCTGTGGATGTGAGTAATTTCTTTGTGTATTCAGCTAGTTCTCTTAGTCTCCACACACCCTATAATATTATTCCTAACAACTTGGTCAATTTGTGTGTATATCACTAGCTGTGTGTTCTGAAAACCTGCCAGGACAGTCATTTAGTAAACAGGAAAACAGCACCACTTCTTTCCTTGTTAGGAAAATATGGATATTTGCTGAAATGTCCTCAGTAACTACTTTTGTGCTCCTGGTAATGTGACAAATCATTCTGGGAGCTCAGTTTCCTCATCTGTAAAATAAACAAATTCAATACTACTTAAAAATTCTTTCTATTTCATACTTCTATAATTCTACTTCAAAATAAAACATATAAATTATAATTACTGTCATTGATTCTTAATTTTAAACAAGAAAGTATAAATACAGTTTATGTGTGTGTTTATCTAATGAGGTCTTTTTTTTTTTTTTTAAAACAATTCCTTGTAAAAAAGTCTGTAGGGCTTTATATTCTCTGAAGCAAGCTTATTTTGGCTTTTCTAGATTTATTTCCTGCCAGGGAAAGTAAAGCCCTTATTGAAAGTTATCTTAAAATTATAATCTAAATTATAATCTCAAAGGACATATTATTTCTCTTTCCATCATTCTTTTTCCCAGCAAAATTGATTCTTTGATTTATATGCCTGATTAGGTTTTAATTAATTAATTAATTAATTACTTTTAGGCAAGCTTCTGAGTCTGATAATTTCTACTATTTTCATCAATAGCTAATATATTTGGGCACAAATTTTGAATTCTAGTTTTATTTCTGGATACAGACAATGATCCTGTTTATTCAACCAAAAAGTATTAAAAGCATTAGGTGAGTACGATTTAGGCATTCATTTAATCAAATTTTGTTTTCTACTTTTTCATATATGTCTATCTATCCCACAATGATTTTTTTTTTCTTTCTTCTTCATGGCTTTACTTTTCCTGGTGCTCTGTCTCTTGTCAAGAAAGCCTGCCCCTCCCAATTCTCACTTACCTACAACCCAGCTAACTTGGAAGGTATGTACTGATTCCAAATTTACCCAAATAATATCTTTCTCTAACAGTTGATCTCTTCATTCTCTGCTCTTTGATATTTATTTTCAATCCTAAGAAGTTCAGCACTTAGTGATGTTTGTTTCTTTGTTTTTTAATAGTGGAAAATGCTCTAAATTTACAGTTGGAATGTGTGGACACAATCTTATCACTTATTCATATAAGACAGTTAAAATGAGAGGCCTTTTCTGCAAAATGGTGATGATATTGCCTCTCAAAACACCCTTATGAGTACATGTTAATTGAAAAGTACTAGTAAAAACACAAACTATATTGTTACTACTAGTACTGTTGTTTTAGGGTGTGTCCCCTATATTGTAAACTTGAGAGAGATAATCTTTTCTCATCTTTCTCAATCTTTGTCAAATTTTTAACAATTTTAGTATACAAGTAAATCTTTTAGCTTTGTAAAAATTATAAAATACAGAAAAATAGAAGAAAATTATTGTCTTTGATTTTGTTAGGAAGAGATATGTATTATTAATATTTTGATGCATATTATCTTCTGTATAACATGTGCAAATGAATACACATGTATTATCATATTTTGATTTTTTAAAGTATACATCTAATGAACAGTGTGTTAAACAGTTAATGTTTAGCACAAAAGAGAACAGGCTAGAGACTAAGAATAAATGATAGATATCCATTGCCAAGGAAAGGGTGTATTGTAAAACTCCCACAAACAGGGCAGAGCTGCTATAGGCTCCGATGTACCATCTCCATATCTTCATGAGAGCACATTATTAATAAGTCTTGAACTGGTATCAAGGCAAATGAACTTTTCAGATTGAATTCATGAAATTAGTCAGGTTATGTACATCAAGCAGCATTTAACAAATTAATTATATGTTTAAAAGTCCTATGACTTTATGGCATCAATGTCTTGAACAGACACAAAGTGACAAGCATATATTTGGAATTGAGCACGTGGGTTCAACATTTCAGAAGACAGATACTTTATTATCTCTAAAGTACATATAACTGAGTGGCCTTTGTGTCTTCTCTATGGAGAAGAAAGGCAATATCTAACTGGGGATGAACCAATGTAGAATCACTTACTTGATTAACTCTTAAAAATGTGAAAAGCTCATCTTCAAGATTGTTACCATATGATAATAGGGCTTTACATTTCTCTGATTATGCTCAGTAAGGATCTCCTTAGATATTAAAGTAGTAAATTGTATTCTGGTGCAGGAATCACTACAAGTATCTTTATGCCCTCTCTAAAGGATATTTATCAAAATTTAATTCAGATTATTGTTATACTAGAGAAAGTAAGACAAGTTAGAATCTGGAGAAACTGTAGCTAGGAGACAGACTAATGGACACCAGTTACAGGAATATAAGGGAATAGACACAGAGCCACGAGATGGCCTTGCAATATTTCAGTTTCCTAGTATTATAAATAGTAAAAAATAAATAAATGAAAGGATTTAGATCCTAGATACCTAGACTGATTGGTGCAGCCACTATAGAAGGCAGTGAGGAGGTTCCTGAAAACATTAAGAATAGAATTACAATATGACCCAGCAATCCTCTCCTGGGCATATACTCAAAAAATCTGAAAACATTTATTCGTAAAGATATATGTGCTCTGATGTTCATTGCAGCTTTGTTTACGGTGGCCAAGACATGGAAACAATCAAAGTGTCCTTCGGTAGATGAATGGATAAAGAAGTTGTGGTATATATACACAATGGAGTACTATTCTGCCATGAGAAAAGATGAAATAGTACCATTTGTAACAACATGGATGGATCTTGAGATTATTATGCTGAGCAAAATAAATCAGAGAGAAAAAGTCGAGAACCATTTGATTTCATTGATATGTGGTATATAAAACTGAAAACAGCAAAAGAACAAGACAAACACATGAAGAAACAAAAACTCATAGACACAGACAATAGTTTAGTGGTTACCAGAGGGTAAGGGGGCTGGGGGGCAGTACATGAGGGTAAAGGGGATGCAATATATGGTGACAGAAAGAGAAATGACTCTGGTTGGTGAGCACACAATGGGATATATAGATGATGTATTACAGAATTGTACACCTGAAATCTATGTAACTTTACTAACAATTGTCACTCCAATAAAATTTAATTAAAACAATAATACAAAACAAACTATATTTGTAATGGGCATGTTTCTCAAGTATACATACCGTGTTTTCCCCAAAAAAAGACCTAGCCAGACCATCAGCTCTATTGAGTCTTTTGGAGCAAAAATTAATACAAGACCCGGTATTATGTTATTATATTATACTATATTATATTATATTAATTATAAAGAACCAGTCTTATATTATAGTAAAATAAGACTAGGTCTTATATTAATTTTTGCTCCAAAAGATACATTAGAGTTGATTGTCCGGCTAGGTCTTATTTTCGGGGAAACACGATACACATATACTCTTAATTTTTTTTACTATATATATAATTTGAAATCAGGATCTCTGTCTTATTCCAGTGCTCAATGTAGTTTTGAATAAAGAAACTACAATTCTGTAGATTCCACACATAAGTAAGATCATGCAGGTTTTTGTTTTTTTTTGGGAGGGGGGCTTATTTTGCTTAGCCTATACCCTCTAGTTTTGTTCACATTGTCACAAACGGCAGAATCCCCTTGAATGCATAAAAACTGAGAGAAGAACTGGGGTAGGGAGGTGGGGAAAATTGGGAGATGTTGGTCAAAGGTCTAAAGTTACAGTTATACAGGATGAATAAGTCCAGAAATCTAACATATAGCATAATGATTATAAGTAATATTGTATTGAATACTGGCAATTTTTGCAGAAAGTAGATTTTTGGTGCTCTTACACACACACACACACACACACACACACACACACACAATTGTAACTGTGAGGACATGACATGTTAATTAGCTTGTCTGTAGTAATCATTTCACTATAAATATGCATATAAAATCATCATAATATACATCTTCAATATATACAATAGTTATTAAAAATAAAATATATGCAAATATTTGTTTTGAATAAATTAGTGTATGAATAGATTAATGAACAATCACTTCAAAAGATCTTTAAATCTTAGCAATGGCAAGAACATACTTCTGTGATTCCTGGACATTATTTTAAAATATATGATGTTAAAAGTGAGGGAAAAATAAATTGACTGATATTTGCAATATACATATAATTACTATGAAACTGCAGAATATTTTCTACTATTAAAAATATTTTCTAGTACTAAAATCTGAATGGTTAATTATAGATCTCACCAAATTTCTTTCTATTTTCTTAAGGAAAGCAATTATACTTTACACATGTTCTCAAATCTGAGAAAACTATATTACATTGGAAAGTGCATTGGATGTGAAGTTAAGACAGTTGGTTTTGTTTTTGTTTGTTTGTTTTTTAATCTCAGTTGTACCACCTGATAGTTATAAGACTGGAAGAATAACTTCATTGTCCTATGTAGCAAAATGAATGGAGAGGATAGGAAAAGGTAAATATTTGATTTATTTTTCATTCCAGCTGTGTGAGTTGGTACCATTAGAGGCAGTATACCAGGCTCTGATGTCAAATAACACAACACCACCAATAAGGCCAACTAATGACAGTCAAGACTGCGTGACTAAAAAGCCCATGTCTGTCCCATTCTAACCTTCGGCGGTCTTATAAAAGGATGCTTGTGGAATGAATCAAATAGCACTGGAGAAAGATGAACAATATTTTCCTTTAAAACTGGTCATATTTCTGAATATCAACACTATTGATACTGTTGTTTTTCCCAAATAGCCGTGTGTTGAATTCAGGATTTGTTTCCATACTTTTTTGGTACATGATACTGGAATACTGTCTATGAATAATGAATATTTCCAGTAAGAAGTATGTTTTTATCACATCATTTCAATTTAGCCTTATCAAAAATGTCAGATCAAGGGTACTATTCAATGATGAGAAACATGTAGCTTAGAGTAATACAAATATAAGGTGCTTCTGGGTGACTTACAGAAATAGTAAAGAAATAAATGTTTTAAAATAGATATGGCCATATGAAAATGATAAAGAAAAATATGCTTCCTCCTGAAAAATAATTTAGAGGTTTTTGTAAAGGATATCACATATACAGAGAGTGCCAAAAAAATGTATACAAGTTTTAAGAGAGGAAAAAACTATTAAAAATTTGTAATGGTCAATATATACTGGTAACAAAAGATGAATACAAGTCACATTTGACTTCTGCAATTACAAGAGGTGCTCAAAGTGGTTTCCATCAGCATCCAGACACTTCTGATTATGGCAAACTACTGCTGAGCAACGCTGACCAAAGTGTTCACTTGGATACATTTTTTTGGCATGCCTGGCATGTATGTATATACAATATATATATAAAATATATAAAATATATATAATATATATATATACTTATATATTATATATATTTATATATAATATATATATTTATATATCATATATATATAAATATATATACACACACATACATTTTTTATTGTTTTCTGCTCACTTTTCTTCTTTGAAATAAATATTTTTCTTTTTGAGGGAAAAGTTAATAGGAGATTCAACATCTATTTTTCCAGTAAAACTTTTACATGGAAGTGTGAACAATGGATTAACAAGCACAAATTATTATTTACTCTCAAAAGACACCGGACGCTTCTGGTTGTATTGTTCTCAGTTTGGTTGTACATTTACACAAAATTCCTATAAATATCTTTATATCTAATAGCTAATTCCCACACACATCTTTTCACTGTCAACTCTTACCACCTTAAGGCGTTAAGCCATTTTAGCAGTGTATTCTCTTTGAAATAATACCCAATATTTCTCTCATACTCCCATTTCTGTCCTCTGCAAAATCCATTCTGTTTCATCTGATAACTGGCTCCACTGCAAATCAACTACAATGAACATTCTTTTTATCCATTATTTTTCTTTGTCTTATACTTGTGGTAGAGGGAGAGCATACTTTACCTTATCCAAGGGAAATTAGGTTCAAGTAGAAAAACAAATTGTCTGAAATCACTGTGTGCATTCCACATTTTATAGATGTAAGATTTACAATTTATTATCTTTCTAAAATTATATTTCCATTTAATAATATGGTTAAGTAATTTTTCTGCACTAGTGGTACGCATCTTTTAATATTTACAAATTATATTTAATTTGTTAAAAAAAGTGGATCTAATATTTAAAAATCATAATAGCAACTACTATTGATGAAGTATTTATTATTTACTAAGCCCTGTGCTAACTGTTTCATATATCAGTATGTCATTTAAACCTCAAACAACTGTATGAGCTCGACATTTTTATTTAATTTTACAGAAAAAAGAAAAAAAAACAAAACACAGTTTCAGGAAAGATAAAGTGACAGCTGTTGTATGTCAGAGCCAGGATTGAGCATCAATTCTATTTGATGCCAAAGTGTGTGTGGGTCCTCTTAGTAAAAAAAAAAAAAAAAAAAAGAAAAAAAATATCAGTCATTATGAAGTGGTTAATAATTGAGTTTCTATTATGGGACACAATTTGAGTTGAGTTTTCCCCTAAGACTAGATGTGTGACCTTGGGCAAGTTCCTTTACAAGTTTGTTTCTTCATTAACAAATGAAAATAAAAATGGGACCCACCTCCTAGAAAAGATACCTTCCTGCACTTTAGCAGGCAAAGGCTAATACTATAAAACTAATAACTATAAATAAATAAATAATACTATAAGAATAATAATCATCATAATAAATATTGTTAGGTTATTAATAATCTGCAACTTTCTAGATTTAAACATGGTCTTGATACCATGGGGGTTCTCCGCATTTCACTATATTTGATTTATTACCTTTGAAAAAGGTATACTCACCTATTCAAATGGCCAACAACATCATGTTCTCTTTGAAAGCTGCAAGATGCAAATTTTTGCTATCCTAAGCCTCCTTTAAATTTCCAATTTTGTATGCATTAAAGTTAGTAAGACTGGTCATAAATCTGCATTTAGCAAGCATGAAGGCATGTTTCTGGCATGTGAAAAAGTAGATATAAGAAAACATGCTGTTCAGGCCACGAGCAGGCCTGCAGCCTGAAAATGTAGGGCCATGTAGGTAGTCATGTGCTCCCTACGAATGCCGCTCATTTTTACCTTATTTTAGTGGAATTTGCTTATTTTTATGTCTTATTCCTACCTAAGCCTGTGCATTCCTCACAGATAGAAACTCTGTGATTCATCATTAGTCTACATAACTGCCAGCACCAGGATAGAGAGTGGCTCTGACATGTAAGAAATGAGATATTAAATTCTTATGGGGATAAACCAATAACTGATGTTTAGTTTTAACAGAGGTGAGTATTTTCTCTGTGTTTCCTGTATCAATTTCTTCCACTCATTAACAATTTAACAGGAGATATTATTTATTTGTTTTGCCTATTGTTTTGTTTCCCCGCCTCTTCTATTTCTATCTGGGGTTTTCCTTTTATTCTTCACAAAAGTCTTTCCCTACTGAATAGGGTCATAGAGAAGCCCTCAATCTCTCTCATTCTATGCTCTAGTATAAACTCGCCTTGGCAACACTGATAACTGAAGTTTACCTCATGTGACAAGTTTGCCTCAGGATAAGGAAATAAATATTCCTTTCCCTTATGCAGTAAGATGACCGAGTGCTATGGACTGAAGCCTGCAGTAACCAAGAAAATCTTGACATGCTTGGTCTTGTGGGTTCTCCTGGGAATGCTGTCATTGAGGATACCAGGCTGGTCCCCACGCTGAACCCCTATGCTTGTTGCTAATCACTGATATTCCGCTGAGTGCTAGGATTAGTGCAAATTTGTATCTTTATTTTAGTGAGGTTTGATGATTTCTGTTTAAGATAATAGAATTTTGAATTTCAATGTTAGATCAACCTTTTCACCTTATAAAGAAAAGTCTTAGGAAGGCTTTGCTGCCATTTTTTCTTCTCTTCCCTCTTTTCAAAGTCATATTCACATGTTCTTTCATGTTGGATTTTTATGATTGAAATTCTCAATCCAGTCAGAGAAAAGAAGATTTTTAAAAAAAATTAAAGTTATTGAAATGACATTGGTTAGTAAAATTATATAGGTTTTGTTTCAAAAGATTTCTTACAATCATTCATTTGAAATAATCTAGGTGTGGAAAAATGTTCTTTGAAATACCTTTGGGCATATGGGCAGGACTGACTGGTAGGGTTTCTGACATCAGTTGGGGAAACTATCAAATGGCCAGACTTTCGATCAATAAGCTTAGGCTTAAGGACAGAGCCAAAAGGTGGAGAGTAGTGTCAGTCTTGGCTTTTCATAGCAAGTTTAAGCTGGGAACTAAAGCTATGTGTATGAACTGTATTCCTTGATAGTTTCCTTCCGTATTAGGTAGGTAGTCACTAACATGTATCAAAACAGGGTTGCCAAATACCCCAACAGGTATTAGTGAGTCCAGTGTGAGTCCAGTTCAAAGTGTGACTGCTATTTGATAACTAATTTCATCACATAATAATAGTGTGGCTTTGGTGAAGCAACATAGTCTTTCTGATCCTTGGGTTTTCATATTACACAATTGGGAGAACAAAGTGCTATCATAATTTCTAAGAACCTTTTATGCAAGGGGACTTATACATGTTTGAATACAGAGGATGTTTGGCCTAAAATCTTAAAACCTAGTGATGAAAGCAGACAATACTAACAGTAAATATTTATTTAACAGTGCTTTTCTTGTCTACAATGCTTCACCATTTACAAAACAAATTTACAAACACTTTCTCAAATCCTTATGCACTAAACAAAACATGGTTTATTATTTCATTTTAAAGTTGAGGATTAAAAAAGGATCTCAAAATTTTAATAAATCTATTAGCGATCTTTAATTTGAAAGAGGAATAATTAACAAACTTAAAATGGCTTAAGAGATTTTACTGGCTTATGTAATAACAGAGTATGATATTGGGGGGCAGTGGGTTTCAAAGATGACAAAATTCAGGCTAGTAAGAAAATAGTTTTACATCATTTCTCGGAAATATTACTTCTTGCATTTTGCTTCATTCCAAGGCACTGAGTGGTATTCCCAAATGGCTCTAAACATACACCTTCTGGCAGGAATAAGATGGCTGCCATCTCTCCAAACAGAAAATTATCATAAAAGTAGATTCAATTTTTCAATAATGTCTGCAAAATTCCTGAGAGTAATTCTGATTTGACAGGCTTACATTACATGCTTAATCCTCAAACAGCAGCAGGGTACAAAGAAATATGATTTGCTGTCAGTCAGGGCTCAGTGCATGGAAACCAGTACTGGGAGGTGGAATCCTTGCACTTGGACCACATGAGCAAAGAGTTATGGATAAATAGTTAACCAAATAAAAATGGGGGCTAATCCTTAAGGAGTAAAGAATGCCAACTGCACTGTCTGTCTCTATAGATAGATAAACATTTAAAGGTATATAATGCAGGCAGCAATAGAATGCAGGTGCTATGCATACATACAAAATAATGACTTTTTTTTAAAATTAGAGACTAGGAAAAAAGACAAAATGTATGTGCAAGCATGAAATGATTCAAAAGCTAAAAGAAAAAAAAAAAGGTTGCATTTACTAGAGTAACGAAAGTTTCTTAAATCATATAAAATGAGCCCTGAAAATCTTCATGAAGGCAATTTGCTTGGAGAATTACACAGGTCTCCTTTGGATTGTCCATTTGATATGTAAAATTCTCACTGAAGGTATGACCAAAGGAATCCTATAAGTTATATTTTCAGGACAGACACATCCAGGGGAACTATTTTTCTACTCAGCATGTATTTGGCTCTTTCATTTCTCCAAACTATATGCATTAACAGGTTTAAATACTATTAAACAGTGATAGAGATATGCATTAATCTTTGAAACAAGAGCATAGCTAGTTATATCTCCTGCTGAGCAGCTATCAGCTCTGTAACTCTGCTGAAGTTACAGCCCATAAATGTAGGACTAACTCCGCAGTAATTACTCTTTCCTTTCAGATCATCAGAAGGAAAATAACCTCATGTATTTATAGCCAACTCTATTAGGTATTCAATGATTATTTGTTGATTCACGCATTGATTTTTCATAGAGGATGTTGTTATTTGAAGAAATGTGCTCCTGGGAAAAGATCTAATTGGATTGATTTTTATAGAAAGCAGGGCTTTCATAAAGAGCTATTTGTTGGCATTTGCAAATGTAGATTAGAGAGAAGAGAGGTGACAGAGAGAGGGAGCGAGAGAGACAGAGAGAGAGAAACAGGGAGAGGAGGAGAGGAGGAAGAAAGGACTGAATACATTTCAGTTCAGTTTATTAATAATCTGTGGCCTTGTCCAAAGTTGAGATCAGTACATATATTTATCTTTTTTAAAAACATTGTGTTGCTGTGAAGAATACATACATATATATATATATATATATATATATATATATATATATATATACACATATAAATGTGGAGCTAATTTAGTTACTTAAAGAAATAAATCATATTGGCATCAGCCCTTACAAACTATTGTTTAAAAATTGGTTGAATATACAGTTTAAAATACTAAGGTAACTGTGTTGAGGCCAATTTGGTGGTCATATAACTCTAGAAAAGTCTCTCTATATTGGAAATACAAAACAATAAGTGACTTTTCATGATTATGACAAAATTTAGTAATATAACACAAAGAAGAATTTTATTAAATTTTGTCTAAAGAAGTTTATGAGATTATTTTGCAAACATGACCATAAATCCTAGCAGTTTCATTAACCTCATTAGAAACTAAGTATTTCTTAAGTTGTAGAAATATAAAAATATTTTAAAATATAGGTCAAATCACTTGAATGCATATTCTGTCATCACTTCTTTTGGCTCTAGGGTAATTTAGATTTTTTTTTTTTGGTCTTGCTTCCCTGTAGTCATTTGCATATGAAGAGATTATTTCAATTTTTGATAGAATATAACGGCCTAAGTGTTTTAATCAATAAAGACTACTAACAAGGTGAATATGCGAGGCATGTGGAAGCTCTAGGCCACAAGGAGCTTAGGAATGTGGGGTTGTGGAATGGGTTAGAAGAAAAATTCAGCAGTATTTATTTTCTACCTAATTCTAGGATGAGTCTTTGGTGTTACCAGTGAGATTAACAAACCAAGGAAAGATCACAACCAATTTTTAGGTATAGACAAGCCAGAGATATTTTAAAATAACAAAAAGAGCTGAATGTGAAAGCTTAAGAAAACAAAAGTGAGGAAGATCAATGAAATGGGGAGGGAGAGATTACAAACATTGGGTTGGGGATAGGGAAAAGTAGATGGAGATGGAAGATAAAGAATGTAAGGAATTTTAAAAAGAGAAATCGAAACCCAGGAGTTGCTGGGATTCCACTGATTGTTATATCAGGTATCTCTCAGAGGGTTTAATTCTTTGGGTTACCTAATCAGTGTTTTCACACTCAACCCGTTTAATAAAATGTGTGGTCAATTTATTCAAGAGATAGAATAGCGAAGCCATTAAGAGCAAGCCCCTGTACCCAGACCAACTGGATTTGTGTTTTGGCTCTTGTTACTTAATTGCTGTGACCTTGGGAAAGATGCTTGCCTCAGTTCCTCATTTATAAAATGGGATTATAATGAAATCTCTCTATGGCTTGTTTGTGTTTAACTATATGAACTATGGTTTTCTGTGTATCCAGAAGAGTACAAAGAACATAATGAGTTGTATTGTTTGCCATTGCTATTACCAGTTTAGTGTATTATCACTAGAATAATGTTCTTTTTACATTTTAATAAATTAGTTTCAAATAATTTTAGATTTACAAATAATTTGAGAAGATAGTATAAAGAGTGCCCATAATTCAGCAACCAGTTTCCCCTATTAGCATCTTACAAATGTATGGTAAATTTTGACATTGATGTGTTATTATAAAATTAAGTCTACAGTTTATTCAGATTTTCTTAGTGTGGACACAAAAGGGGCCACTTACTAAACCTGACAAGCTCAGGGGAGGCCTGCAGGACGCGCCTTACAAACTCAGAGACCAAAATTAACCCCATAGGATTATAAGAACATAAAATATTTCTAACTAAAAGCAGGTCAAGGCAGGTAGTCATATACTGGGCCTGTAGCTTTTTTGACAAAGGTCCATTGTCGTGCAGGGTGACAGGCGGGGTCTCTACTCCTGCTCCCCACATAAGAACGCAGGACATGGTGAGGCCAAAAAGGAACACCCACGGAGCCATAGGTAGGGGAGTCATACCACTATAGTCTCGCTGGCAGCTGGGTTGGAGACACAGGAAGCAGGAGCCACACTGTTCGCAATCCTCACTGCGCCGCTTGCAGACTCAGCCACCATCTTCTTGCTAGCCCCCCATTTCCTGCTAATATAGCCACAGCAGTTATATTAGTGGCCAATGGCTCACTGGTTACAGCTGAATCACAGTTGATGGCCATTTACTACCTGAGCCAGCAGCTTTCTATGTGAGGCCGAGAGCCTGGAAACTGCTTTCTGGGGCTCTGTCCCCACACAATCTTTACCTTAAGGAAGGCTGTCTATTATCTTTTTGCATCTAAGATAACATATGTTGCTTGGAATGTCAGCGTAATCACTTTTTCTGCACTCGTAGGGCACAACCCACCACACCAGAGCAGGAGACCATTGAACCCCTCATTGTCATCTTGTTCTCAGAATGCCAGCTGTATGTGCTGTAAATGTTAATTATTAACTATCATGCACTTACCAATGTAAAAGAAGAAAGTGTCTCTCTGTTTTACTTTTCATCCAATCCCAGAGATTTCCCCCACTTTGCTTTCTCCACCCCCTTTAATCTACCACTAATGGATTTCATGTAACCCTCCTTATGTCTCTTCCTTTGATTCTAATGTACAAAAGAAGCTGCCAAACTGTCACTCTCTGGAGCATTTTCTCAATCTGTTGAGATTTTCCTTCCCGGCATATGTTGTCAGTTTGGCTCAAATGAACTCATTAAAATTCTTTACAGGTTTGGATGTTTCTTATGTCAACGTTAGTATTACCTATTAACTTTGTACTGTACCAGGATTCCATCCCAGATACCACATAACATTTAGTTTTCATATTTTATTAGGCTCCACTTGGCTGAAATAGTTTCTCAGACTTTTAATTTTTGATGACCTTCACACTTTTGAAGACTACTGATTAAAGCATTTTGTAGGATATCCCTCAACTGGGATTTGTCTGATGTTTTTCTCATGATTAGAGTGGCATTTGGGATTTTGAGAGGAAGAACACATGAGTTTAACTGCCATTTTCATCACGTTATACAAAGGATATATATTATCAACATGACTAATCACTGTTAATGTTGAACCTGAACACCTGGCTTGAGGTAGCATCTGTCAGGTTTCTCTGCTATAAACTTACTCTCCTCCCTACGCTGTATATTTTGGAAATATATCAGATGCACAGCCCACACTCAAGATGTAGGGAGGTTTCACATTCTCAAGGGTTGAGTATTTACATAAATTGCTTGGAATTCTTTTGCATAGGAGATTTTTTCTCTTATCAACCGTTTTTGTATTTGTTTGTTGAATCAAACATTTGTTTATATCAAAATGAAATCATGAATACTCGTTTTATGCTTTATTTTGTTGTTCAAAGTATTTCAATTTTGGCTAATGAAAGTGCTTTTGTTGGTGTCAGTGTCCCTTTGACAAACCACTGTTATTGTTTAAGAGTGTGTAAGTGTGAGTGTCTGTGTTTGTGTGTATGTTGTGAGTTTAGCACATTCTTACTTTCTGAAACTACAATATGCTCCAAGCTCATCTTGTAGATTCCATGTTCCCAGTCTTAGAATCAGCCATTTCTCCAAGGAGCTCTGGTTCCTTTTATTAGAAAATTGTATTAGAAACCAAGATCTGAGTGCCATGTATGCTTACTGCTACTGGGGTGTCCTTGCTTTTAGGCTTTTCCAGCTGACAGAGCAGAAAAAAATAATGGCACACTAAGTCCTGTATATACATATAGCTATTAATATTTACTAAATGGTCTGTCTGTCAATTAATGAAAGAGGTATATTTAAGTCACATACTTTACTAGTGGATTTGTCTATTTCTTATTGCAGTTCTATCAGCATTGCCTCACATATTTTTAACAACTTCATAGACTTTAAGAACTATTATTGCTTGAAAAATTGGCCTTTCTATCATAATGTCATGCCACTCTTTATTCTTCATAAGTTTCCCTGCACTGAAGTTTTCTTTGTCTAAAATTAAATAGTTACTCTAACTTTCTTTCATTAGAGTTAGTATGGTATAACTTTCTCAACCCATTTACTTTAAACTATCTAATCTTTCTATCTGTTTCTTTCAGATATTTTATAGCTGCATATTATTTTTTATCCACCCTGCCAATCTCTGTCTTTTAATTGGTGCACTTAGACCATTCATATTTAAAATGATTGCTATTTGGATAAACACCTAGCATATTTGTAACTATTTTGTATTCATATAATGTTCATTGCTTCATACTCTATGGTAAAAATCTGAAAGCTTTTCCTGTAATATCAGAAACAATACAATAATGTCTACTCTCACCACTTTTAGTTAACGAAGATTGAAGGTTCTAGCCAGAGTAATAAAAGCATCCAAATTGAAAAGAAAGAAGTAAAACTGTTACTATTTGCAGATGACCAGATATTGTATATAGAAGTCCCTAAAGACTCCACCCCCAAACTGTTAGAACTAATAAGCAAATTCAGGAAGGTTGCAGGATACAAAATCAATATACAAAAATATGTTGCAATTCTATACACTAAAAATAAATTTTCGGAAAGAGAAATTAAGAAAATAAGCACTTTTACAATTGCATCAAAAAGCATAAAATACCTAGGAACAAATTTAGCCTAGGAGGTGAAAGAACTGTACACTGAAAATTATAACGCATTGATGAAAACAATTGAAGAAGACACAAATAAACAAAAAGACATTCTGTGCTCATGGATTGGAAGGATATTGCTAAAATGTCTATACCACCCAAAACAATCTATAGATTCAATACAATGCTTATCAAAATTCCAATTATATTTTCCACAGAAATAGAATAAACAATCCTAAAATTGGTATGGACCCACAAGAGACCCTGAATAGACAAAACAATCTTGAAAAAGAATAAAGCTGGAGGCATTACACTTCCTATTTTCAAACTATATTACAATGCCATAGGAATCAAAATAGTGTGGTACCAAAATAAAAATAAACACACTGATAAGTGGAACCAAATTGAGAGCCCAGAAATAAGCCCATACATATATGATCAATTAATTTACAACAAAGGAGTCAACAATATAAAATGCATACATGTCATTCTCTTCACTGGATGATATTGGGGATACTGGACAGCAACATGCAAAAAAATGAAAGTGGATCACTGTCTTACACAATACACAAAAAGTTAACTATAAAACCATAAAACTCCTAGAAGACAACAAGTGCTAATTTCCTTGACATTGGTGTTCATAATGACTTTTTTTTTTTTTTTTTTTTTTTTGATCTAACACCAAAAGCACAGGCAACAAAAGCAAAAATAAACAAGTGGGACAATATCAAACCATAAAGCTTCTGCACAGCAAAGGGCACCATCAACAAAATGAAAAAGCAACCTACTAAATGGGAGAAAGTATTTGCAAATCACATATCTATAAGGGGTTAACATTCAAAATATATAAAGACCTCACACATCTCAATAGCAAAACTACAGTCTGATTAAAAAATGGGCAAAGTAGAGACTGAATAGATTTTTTTTTTTTCCGAAGAAGACATACAAATAGCCAACAAGTACATGAAAAAGTGCTCAACGTTATTAATCATCAGGGATTTGAAAATCAAAATCGTACTGATATATTACCTCGCATCTTTTAGAAAGGTTGTCATAAAACGAACACAAAAACTATAACAATTGTTGGCAAGATTGTGGAAATAAAGAGAAAAGCCTTGGGCAGTATTGGAGAAAATGTAAATTGGTACTCCCATTAATGAAAATAGTATGGAGGTTTCTCAAAAAATTAAAAATACAACTAACATATGATCTAACAATCCCACTTCTGGGTATATATCCAAAGCAAATGAAAATGGGATAGTAAAGAGGTATCAGCACTCCCATGTTCATTGCAGAATTATTCACAGTAGCAAAGATATGGAAACAAACTAAGTGTCATCAACAGATGTATAGAAAAAGATGTGAGGTACACACACGCGCGCACACACACACACACACACACACACACACACAGGAATTGTTGGCATCCATGAGAAAGAAGGAAATCCTGCCCGTTGTGACAAAATGGATGGACCTTAAGGTCTTATGCTTAGTAAAACAAGCCAGACAGAGACAGATACTACTTGGTATCTCTTATATGTGGAATCCCAATTAAAAGTTGAACTCCTAAAAACATAGAGTAAAAAAAAAAAAAAAAAAATGGTTGACAGGGGCTGGGGAATGAGGGTTGGGGATAATAGGGAGAGGTTAGAAAAAGGATACAACTTTCAGCTGTAAATAAGGTCTGAAGATCTAATGCATAACACGGTGACTATAATTCCTACCATTGTGCGGTATAATTGAAATTTGCTGAGAGAACAGAATGTAAATGTTCTGTCACACAGAAAAAGATAAAGATGTAAGGTGATGGATGAGTTAAAAAATGTATTGATAGTTGATGTGAGACAGAAAGTCTTGGATGGACAAAAATCATGTACCTTGTCTGTATTATATTCTCAAAGGTTAAGTGAAGGCTACTTTCTAAGTAAAGCATAAATTAATCTGGCACATGCTAGTAAACCTGAGCTATAAATTCACTGAAGTATCTGGGAATAAATATTGAATGAGCAAATGCCAACTTGTATTAGCTTACATTCGACTTATGTATAAATTCATTTAAAAAGGTATGAAATCCTGATTATACAACTTATGTCCTTGCAGCTAAATTAAAGTGATGCTTAAATCATCCAAACATTAGCTCTTTAAGCTAGAACTAAAATCACTGTCAAAAAACAAATGGAGCATTCTCAATATACAATATAAATTGGCTAAGAATTGAACATAATTGTGGCTTTATAATTATTTGGTTACTCTTTCCCACTAATTCTATATACCTATTTTAGAACCAACTGGTCTCATCCGCAGAATACTGCGATGTAAATAGATCTGTTTTCAATGAAAACATTATTAAATGACAAGAGTAAAATGCTAGTAAAATTTATTACTTTAAATATACCAAAATAGAAATTTAAAAGTAAGAAAAAAACTTTACATCATAGTGAATTTGATTTTGGCATTGATTTGTGAAAATATGAACATTTAAAAGAATTAAAGTTCTCAATACTCTGATTTATAAATTGGTGGTTGATAACTTCTATTACAAAGATTAAGCTACTGTGTCACATGTAAAAGTATGCATTAAGATATTGTTACCTTAAGATCCTCTAGAATCTGATTCTGACTCCATGTTACCCAACTTTATTAAATAATGACTATACTTACTATTTCAACAAAAGATGGAAAAGTCATCTCTAAGTATTACTTGAGAATAAACAGAAATTATTTCTAGGGGGAAATAAAATAATTCACATGACATAATACCTAGAGTACATTTTTAAGTGAGAATAGATTTCCATTACAGCCTTGTGTTTTTATTAAAAGATACCAATCAGCTGATGCAATTCTCCCAAGTGCAGGACCCTAGCCAGGCTTTTAACAAATCCAGATATTAATGAACTTTAGCTCATAGTAGACCCATATTTTCGGAAAATGGATTTAAAGAAGGAGGAGCTATTTAGACTCAATGTAATTGTAAATTCTCTTGAAATCAAAAGATCTATAATTTAGTCAACAGAGAAAACTATAACAAGGAAAATTATATCAATATAGTGCTAATAACATAAACACAGAATAGTCTCTCCTTTTTACATAACTAGAAATCACTATGCTCACAGAATGTTTGAAAAAAAATATGCCACAGTTTGTAAGAAATTGAAATAGATAATGTACAGCTAAGGGAAATCAGAGACCATTTACTCAACAATTGATCCCCATCGAATCTATCACCATATGGAGTGGGCTTTTAAGTGATTAGGATACAAGTAATCCAGCGTTGTCTGTATACATTAATCTTTTAACTACTTAGTAAAAATTTAACTTTGAAAATCAAATTTTACATTGACTTTTTAGTTTAACTAAGTACCAAAGGAACAGAGACGCTGAATATGACATTCAATACACAGAACAGGCACACAATATTTCAAATACCAGATAAAGATAATATTTACTTGCCTTGATGTTAATAAATTTCTCTATAAAATGAATTATTATTGTCCAGGATATATATGTATATACACATATATGTGCATGTGTATGTTTGTGTATGTATATATATATACATATATGTATATACACACACACATATATATATATATATACACATATAATGTGTGTGTGTGTGTGTGTGTGTGTGTGTATATATATATATATATATCCTGGACAAATTATATATATATATATATATATGTCAATTTTTCTCAAAAATATATAGTACAAGTAGTCGATATATAGTTTTTCATTTGAAACTAAAATTGTTTGGTTTGTGGCTATAGGAATATTATTTCATTTGCTATGGTAAGACTTACTAAAGCAAAAACTACAGAATTCCTAGTTGGTCAAGGAAGATGTTGAATATTGATGATTGATTGACAGCAATGCATATGCTATCGGTGTTGAATGTGTTGACAAAGGAAACACATTATATCAAATTACTGAGAAGTTGAACTAGTATGATAATAATAGTTACTCTTTATTGAGTTTTAACCATGAGTTATGTACTGTGCTAAATACTTTACATACACAGTAATAGCTAACATACATAGAATATTTACTACTGGTCAGATTACCTGCTAAACACTTTTCTTTACAAAAATAGCAAAATTATAAGATGGTCTCCAAAATTCTTTATTTTGCTGTATATAAATCACTTAACTTGAGTTTGGGTAGGATGTGTGAATATGATGGGATATTACTATCTTGCATATATAATTGAAGATCACAATCTTTGGTTTGGAGTTAAAAGGTTTGTGTGTGTGTGTGTGTGTGTGTGTGTGTGTGTGTGTGTGTTTTCCAGTTGGTCTAGTTAATCAAGTGAAAACTCTTAAAAGAAAGACTGCACCATTTCTGAAGAGAGAAATTATCTTTCTGGCTTTGAAGAAGTAAGCTGCTAGCTTGTGAAAAGGCTTGTGAGGGTGTACCCAGCTGAGAGTCAGAAAGAAAACAGAGGTGTCGGTGCCACAACCACAAAGAAATTCATTCTGCCAGCAACTATACAAGCTTGGAAGAGGACCATGAGCTCCAGAAAGACTTGCCTGGACAATACTTAAATTTGACTCTGCTGCAACCCTGAGCAGAGGACCCAGTTAACCCTTCCCAAAGTCCTAACATGGAGACTCTGTGAGATAATGAATGGGTTTTATTTTAAACCACAGCATATTTGTTGATGTATTAAGGAATAATAGGACACTCCTACAGTTACCTTGTTTAATTCTTATGAAGGTGTCTTAGTTTATTCAGGCCTCTATAAAAAAATACCTTAGACTAGGTGGCTTATTAACAACAGAAATCAGTTTGTCTCAGTTCACAAGGCTAGGAAGCTCCAGATCAAGGCAGTGGTAATTTTGGTGTCTGGTGAGAACCTATTTTCTGGATTATATATGGCTGTCTTTTCTGTGTGCCCTTACATAGTAGAAGGGGAAGAAAGATTTCTGGGGTCTCTTTTCTGAGGGTACTAATCACCTCGTAAAGATCCCACCTCCAAATACCATTACATTGGGGATTCAGTCTATAGCAGAAGCATTATAAAAATAAAATGCAGAAGAAATGTTAGCATCAATATGTCATTTATGGGACTCAAAAATATTAAATAACTTGCTCCAAGAATATAATTTATTACTGAGAGACCCAGAATCATCAGAGTTCAAAGTTAGACTCTCTGATTCCAGAATTATCCATGTTCTTAACAACTTACACAGTACATTCTGCTGATTTTGGTCTTCTCAATAATCCTATAAAATTAGTATTAATATCCTCATCTATAAAAGAGGATATTGCCCCATGGATAGTAAATAACTTGTCCAAAGCCACACTAGTACATGGTGGAAATGCAATTTGTTGAATGCAGGACTAAACTGGCTACAAACTTTGTCCTCATGAATAACACATTACATATGAGATTACACATGAGAGTTACTCACCTGGTTAAAGGGTGAGATGAAAGCAATCTGGAAAACCATGCTTCTATCCATTTTCAGCTTCCATTTTCTACTCTGTGATGAGCTGCAGACTGCCATTGGGCACCCAAAGATTTTTGTCTCCCTGCTGTTTTAAGAGTTGATATTTTATAATCCCCAATCTTATTTTCATTATTAAACACTCAGATTTTTTCAACACGGCATGAATGTCATGCGGTAATCTGATAAATCACATATGAAGATTAAATACCAAAAAAATAAATAAATCTTACAATCAAGCTGTTGCTTTAGGAACAGTATCCCAGGGAATAGATAAAGTACCATTTAAATAATGTGATTGACTGCATGAACTGGGGTCTTTCATTGTATTTCACAAGAACTTGAAATGCATATTAAAAAATACAGTGCTATGCTGTTAAAGCAACAAATTTCCTTTGCAATAAAAATTTTGCAAAAATTAAATAAAATAAAAAAGCTTCTATTTGGGCCTTCATAAGTCAGTTTTTTTAAATTAATGATCTCCTTAACTATTGCATGTTGCCAATGTTAAGAAAGATATGACTGCACTGAAAATTATAGTCACAGAGCCACTGCTAGTAATACATATCTTATTTTTTGTAAACCACCTTGTTTTATACTGTTCACTTCTTTGCTGTGATCATTACTATTGTCTTAATAAAGAGAAATATTAAAGAACACAGCAATTATGCTGCTGTGGAATAGAAATGTGAAAAGTAAACCAGTCAAAAAAGAAATAAAAATGAGAGTAAAATGAAAAAAATACTATATTTAGTTATATTAATTATTAGTAATTTTAGAGTGTGACTGGCATATATGCGTAGTGTTGCTAAAATCTCCCAAATTCCAGAAATCCAAACTGTGCCTAATTAAAAGCTCTAAACATTTTTAGATTAATAGGAAGTACACTGCCAAAAACTATAGCTTAGCTAAGCTATCACTAAAAGTTTCAACTGTCAGAATCTTGTATTTCTGGTGTCTACACTTCATTAGGAACCTATTTTATTTTATGATTTCTGAGTCTCATTGACAATCTCTGAAACAATTACTGCCCTCTTCCAAAACATCTAGGTTTGTGACCTCCTTTCCCAGGCACATCTGATACTATCAGCCTTCACATTTTGCCTTTAATACAGTGAAATCTTTTAGAGAAAATCAATTTGTTCAATATTTCATTTTTGTACGTAAAGATTATTTTTCCAAAACAATGAATTATTTGCATTTAAAACAGTCTATACAAATGACATTTTCCCTTATATAAATCACCTGGAAGAAGGACCATAATTGATTACTAGTAACTTTTAGAGTTTTAATTTCTCGAGTTTGCTAGATCAATTTTCTTCTCAAAATATGACTGGGTCATCAAGAGAGACGATGAAACCATGAAGAGTGCAAGTAAGATTTACTTGTAGAAATAAAATAATTGTTGATAAGTCCATGTCCTGGACTTCTAGCTTTGCCTTCTAACATTTCAGGTTTCTTTGCCTTTCACATTTATCTTTTAACTTTTAAAGATGGTGAGTTTCACACAAAAAAGTAATATATTAAAAGAACCCATATCCTTGCTATTCAGGCAGCAAAGGGTAAAGTGATGTAAGACTCTCAAAGTTAATTAAAAAGTTTGAGATCCACTGAGCAAAATAAAATAAACACCGACATTTAAATATACCCACTTCCACAAACATGAGGGCACACACCCAATTCTTGCAGCACTATGAATTTCTAACTAACTTTATATGATGGCAAGTTCTTTTTTTTTTTTACAAAACTTACACTCTTCTCCTTAAAAACAACAATAACAAAACAAAAATAAAACAAACAAACAAACAAACAAAAAGCATCCTTTTTTAATACCTTAGAAATCTGTATTCAGTGTAGTGGTCCCTAGTTTCTAGAGGCAAAAATGTCCATGGGAGTAGCAGGGAAAAAAATAAAAAATAAAAAAAAGATTAGTTATTCTCCACAGAAAATGGTAATAGTAATAAATGAAATACAATCTGACAGTTTAAATTTAATCAGTATGTCACTCTTTTGTCTTAATAGAGCAAATCAAATAGGTTGAGTACTTAATTTATTTTCAGCAGCAAGAGGTGGATAAAGAAAGCAAGAGTCACTCACTAGTTAACTATAGGACATAGTGTAATTAGAGTTGCTCATAACAGTTCAAATTATATTGAATCGTGGGAGGGATTGCTAATTTAGACAAGAATAGGTGTGGAAGGCTCCATGGCTTCTGCAATCAAGTATGCATTACAGGTACTTTTTGATTCTCTGACATTTCAAGGCCATAGATTTAAGATGTTGGTAATGTTTGCAAAGCAGAAGGTTT
The DNA here is from genome assembly GCF_036562045.2 of Rhinolophus sinicus. Lineage (NCBI taxonomy): Eukaryota > Metazoa > Chordata > Mammalia > Chiroptera > Rhinolophidae > Rhinolophus > Rhinolophus sinicus. The sequence goes on from NC_133752.1 coordinate 21,338,083, forward strand.
GTAATAAAAATTACTCATTGTATGTGTGTACATGTATGGTTTGCTTCTTTTTTCCCCAATGACTACATTTTCAAGCATTGAAAATGGCAAGGGAGAAGTAATCAATTAGTAGAGAGAAAGTCCTAAGTAAAATTATCCGTTTTGTTTGGATACCAAGGGAATAGAATTAGACTAAAGGATTAGATAAACAACCTGAGATCATTTAGATTCGATTATGAGATTTACTGCAAAATGAAATGTTCATAAGGAAGTTACTTTATGATTCATTTGCCCTTTGTAGAATCATTAGAAAATGTACTTTCTATTATATGATGAGATGAAATTTGTCCATGTCAGCACTTAGTGGTAAATCTGGATTAAAAATGCTTGTTAGAGAATAAATGTTAGCAAAAGCAAGGTATCTCATCTCACATGGCTTTCTCTGGCAATGCTTCACAACTTAGAAGTGAATAAATTTACATTAAAATGGTTAGTGAGCTGGTGCTCTTAAAATTTCTAAGAAATACTAAGGTTTCCAGAGGTTCCTAATTACTGAGAGTCAGAAAAGAAAACCTACTTGTTTGGGGAGCTTGGTAAAGATTATAATAAACCAGAAGAGGTCAATTGCTCAAATTCTCATGCAAATTTTAGATGTGTAAGATGGAAAATGTATAATTTTCTATGTAAATTCCTAGTTATTGACATATGGAATTACAGATTTTTCATAGCAGGTAAAGAAATTTTCCTTATTCAGTACAGTGTTAATGCAGAAGATTAAATGTTTATTGGAACCCAGCTACAGTGGCATAAAAATTAGGTAAACCATAGAATGCTGGTTTGCAAAAAGAAGAGTCTCCGTAAGAAACAATCAGATCACAGTGTGTTGTATTGAGGGAAAATTAAGGAAAAGGAGAAAGCCAAGTGCCAGTCCTGAAGGTGTTTCCAAACTTAACACCTTCTGTGTTTAATCTGAGAAGCACAATATATTGAATGATTTTCTTTAATTTATTTTTAATTTTTTTTTATGTTTAGGCCTACATACACTTAAAGTATAAGAGATATAATTCTAAATCTTTCTCCGTTTTAGTGGTGCCTATACCTTTCTTTCCTTTTTTATCTCCACTAATATAGGCAGTTAAACATTGACTGCTATTTTGCCTAATAAATAATCATAATATAAATCATCTTGATTATTTACTAGATTATGCTATGTAAAGCTCTAACACTAAAATCATTCAGCACATATTTATAAAACATCATCATGTTTAATGAAGTCAGTCATATTCAACAAATATGTTAGAAATCTACCATGCACATACCATGCCCTTGGGACACATCAATGGAAAAACGAAACAAAACAAAACAAAAAAACAATGACATACATTCCTGCCTTCTTGAAGCTTACATTCTAAGAAAGGAACAATAAAAAATATATAATAATAATAATATGTAAATATACAGTATGTGTTAAGGGGTTAAGTGTTATGGACAATTGAAACAAAACAAAACAAAATAGAAACAGAGGAGAAAAACACTTTTAAATAGGTTGTCAAGGTAGGCCTCATGGAGAAGGTAGCACCTCAACACTGACTTCAAGAAGGAAAAGGGGTTGGTTATTCAGATTTCTACCGGTGGATTTTGCTTCTAGGAGAAGAAGCATCTGGCATCAGCATCTTAAGGCTGGTGCAGGACTGGCATCTCAGGTCTAGTGTGCATGGACCAGCATGAGTGAGGGGGGAGAAAGAGATAAGAAAATGTGGGTGGGGAGGAGGGGGACTCTTCAGACAATGCCTCGCAGACAGATGTAAAGGCCTACTTTTCATCATATAGAGCCCTACATAGAGAAGGCATTCTAGTGGACATCATTATATAAATCAAGGTTCTGAACCCTGGCATTTTTGACATTTTAGGCCAGAGCATTCTTTGTTGTGCAGGGCTGTCTTGCTAATTGTAGGATGGTCAAGCCATATAGCTGACCTGTACCATTAGAAGAAACTAGCACGCACAAATAAATTAGAGTCCAGATATTACTAAATGTACCCTGGGTTGGGGGGTCTAAATTATCCCTGGTTGAGACCATTAATATACATAAATGGTATGGGTGCACAAAAATGCTAAATAACTGATCCAGGGTCATATTTATTATCCAGTTAATAAATAAATGTGACTCCTGATGCCATATGTTTAATGATAAGATACATTTACTCCAATTGCTTGACTATACCACTGATTTCTTTTCTGGTTCATTTGAATCAGAGATAGTTGACTAGAGTCATGATGTTTTAAACTCTTGAACAGTTTTTATCAGCATCACATAAAGTAAAAAAAAAAAAAAAAAAGAAAAAAAAGAAATTAGCTTCAAGTGGCGAGACAGGTTTACCTGTAATGAAGTCCAATACATTAACTCACATCAATGTTTAGAGCTCTGAGAGGAACATGGTTTACAATGGGATATGCCCACAGCTGGTAAGCTGGAATGGGATAAGGGAAGAGAAAGCTTTGATATACGGAAGTGCAATATCCTGTGAAGCAGTAGAGCTGTGCCAGCTGGGAATCTACAGTATATGAGTGGCCAAGCTGGTATGGTACAATGATGAAAGGTTTGAGCAAAACTACAGTATGCCTCCCCTTATCCAGGATTCACTTTCCAAAGTTTCAGTTACCCATGGTCAACTGCAATTCAAAAATATTACATTTCTTCAACAATTGACATTCTCTGTTTCTGACATCCAACCATTGACACTGTCATGATTCAATAACCCAGGATCACCGGAAGCAGAGGATCCTCCTTCTGACATATTTTCAGAAGGTCAACAGTAGCCTAACACTACAGTGCAATGCCTATATCATTCATCTCGCTTCAACTCATCATTTAGGCATTTTATCATCTTTAACATCACAAAAAGAAGGATGAGTACAGTATAATCAGATATTTTGAGAGACCACATTCACATAACTTTTATTACAGTATATTATTATAATTGTTCTATTTAATTATTTGCTATTGTTGTTAATCTCTTAATGTGTCTAATTTATAAATTAAACTTTATTATAAGTATGTATGTATCAAAAAAATAACATAGTATATGTAGGGTTTGGTACTATCTGTGATTCCAGTCATTCACTGAGGGTCTTGGGATTTATCTCCCGGGGGTAAGGTTTGGCTCTATTTTCTCATTTGACACATTGATTGACTGATAATACTCATTGACTAAACATGCTTTTGCTGTCTCTTCATCACTAGTCCAGTTCATATCATACACAACCACAATTTGTAATCATCATAGTATCATATTTTTCTATTAATTTAGGTGCTTTAAGAGAGGGTCATGAGAAGCTCTACTGTATGTATCACTGCAATGCCAATATAACAACTTACGTATTAAATAATGTAAGTAAATATTGATTGAATACTTTAATGATAACCAGATATGTCTTAGGTTAGTTTGGAAAAAACAGATGGGACTCTTTCAAAGAAAACCATATGGTGAGTATTAAGAGTAATGCAAATATTTTTACGAATTAGTGAGTTTATGGAAAGACAGCATATAAATCACTGAGTCTTTCTCTGTGTCACACACACACACACACACACACACATACACACACCCTTTGAGAATTGTGTATCTTTACCACAGAATTAAGAAAAAGTATCTAATCTAGTGTTATCTTGAAGCTTTGTTTGCTAACACTCAGTTTATAAAAATAATGGACTTTTTGAGTTGTTCTAAATGATTTTCTATTTTTTAGAAAGGCCTATCTTGATAATTTTGAGTTGGAATGAGCTATGCACAAATGGAGGTTGTTTTTTTTCTTATTTTTCTCCATAGGGTTGCAGAATGCGTAATAATTGATATATTTTATTGTTAGTAATGGAATTTATAATATGTAACTCAATAGCACATTTTATGTTAATGTTTCATTATTCTCATTTAGTATTATTGTGAGAATAATACTAAATTATCTTCTAGAGACCAGATTACCTCAACAAAAAGTAGATTTTCTATCAAATGTACACTATGCTTATTTTCTATTACCTTCATCTTATAAAAGAATGCTACATTAGAGATTTTTTTTTCAAAATCTAAAACCTGATCCATTATTTTTAAAGATCTGTGAGATATTTCATGGTTTGAATGTATCATAATTAATCCCACCATTCCCTTAAATGGACTTTAACTTTATATCCTTATGAACATGTTTTAGGTGACTTCATTGGTTATGCTTTGGAAAGATAATAATTGGCTCTTCTTTTCTATGCATGGGTTATTTTGCTTTAATAATAAATATTTGTATTTGAGAAACAATCCAATAAATTATTTTAAAAAAACTCACTGATTGGTTAACTTGTATTATCGGTGTTAATACAAATGCTTTCTAATTTTTCATCATTTAAAAATGTGTGACTCCTACACCTTATACTGAATACCTTATTTTAGATATGTGTGTTTAAGATACTACTTAATAAACACAAATAATTACACCTTTATAAGATAAACTTCTGTTATTTAACTGAGCTCATAGGGAACCAAATTAAGTTTGGATTTCAAACTTCAATTGAGAGAGCCTTGCCTTCACATGAAACTAAAAGTACCATGTCTCAACAACGTCACATAGTGTAATTAAATAACACATTTCAATAATGAGTTCTGAACAAGCACGATGCTTCTTGCTTCCATTCTACTTAAGGTGTCCTGACCATCTTCTACTTTGCATCACAACAAATTGAAGTAGCTCATCCCATGAACTAATGTTTCTTCACATTTTATGCAACAGAGAACAGGAAACTTCACTGAAGTTATTATCAGTGCTTCCATGTCTGCTGCAATATCAAAGGTGTTGTTTTGGGACTCTAATTCTGATTCTTATATACCTGAGTGACAAGAGAGGACAATGGCTCAGAGAAAACATATTGAGGGAAAAAAGGGAATATAAGGTATTCAGACAGAAAAATGGAGAAAAAGGGAGAGAAAAATAACTTAATTCCCTGTGGACACTATATATCACCCTCATTTTCATTTTGTGAAATTGGCAGATACAATATATGCCTGCAGCAGCTGTGCCTTTTTTTTCCTAGACACTCTGACAGCAGAAACAGCAACTCCCTGCTCAAAGTAGCTGATATGACTGGGGAAGCTGTGAAGCTAAGATTGGGAAAGACACCTGGCAGCGAATGTAAGGGACTGTTTTGATCCCCAAGATTGCTCAGTGTATTACAAACTTAAAGACTCTTCTTTTTTCTTTCTGGCTAAAGTGTGAAAATATCCATTACTGACCTTCCCTGCCTATATAGAAATCCTAAATCAGGCAGAGTCTTCACAAGAGTGAGTACTATTCATGGTGACAAACGAAAGAATAATGATGAGAACAGCAATAAAAAACTAGTTCTTAAATGAGCTAAAAAAAAATGCTCCTGGAATTATTTTTTGCGACCTTTAGTTTTTTTATTTACCTTTCATTCCTACCATAGAATTCCTATGTGCATGTCTTTTATATACATTTATATAGAACACAATTTTTATTTTGACTAAGTTATAGTTACAATAGAAAAATTTAGGAGTTGGCCTTCATCACAGAGATGATTCCTGTTAAAAGTAAAACAAAAATTGAGAAATGAGTCTTTTTTGGGTATGACAGGATTTTAGTGTAGGTCTATGTTTTGATAAAGGAGACAACATTGAGATCCAGTTAATTGCTTCAATTCTCCCACTTTCAAAATAAAAGAAGCACTATAACAAGCTCTTCCTTACCTAAGCATAGTGGTAAGGTGTGTTATAGAATAAGTTGAATCCCACCAAAATTCATATTTTGAAACCCAAACCACCAATGTGACCCTATGGGTCCTATATTTGTAGATTGGGTTTCTGAGGAGGTAATTAAAGTTAAATGAGGACATAAGGGTGGGGCTCCAATAGAGTAGGATCGGTATCCTTATAAGAAGAAAGACCAGACTGCACACTTTCCATGCAAAACAGAGAAAAGATCATGTGAAAACATAGTGACATTTGCAAACCAAGAAAAGAGCTGTCATTATGATCATGGACTCCTTCCAGTCTCCAGAATAATGAGAAAATAAATGTCTGTGGTTTAAGTCACTCAGTCTGTGATATTTTGTTATGGCAGAACTTGTAAACTAATACAAAGAGAACAGTAGTAATCTGTAACATCAGCTGTGACTAAGAGGCATTTGTTCACATGGCAAATGGGTTCAGAAAAGGGCTGGGGTTCGGTCTAGGTTTTGTGATCTGTAGCAAGTCTTTGGATGTCTCTGGATTTGATTTCCTCTACCATATAAAGTGATTGTAAGTCCTTTTAACTTGCAAAAGTCCAGGGATCTATGATCAAACACTTTTTAAACTTATTTTTTTTTTTTATCTTTTGAAAGAATTTTGATTAAAAAAAAAGACTTGACATGGGGAGTCAGTTGGGATTGGCAAGTCTCATTGTCACACATTCCCCAGCTTTGTTTTAGATCAGTAATATATATAATGAAACAAACTATCAATTTTGGGAAGTCACCAAGTCTAATTGTTTCCCAAGACTGCTATAAAAATGACCACAACTGTGGTGGCTTCAAACAACAGCAACTTATTCTCACACATTTTGGAGGCCAGAAGTCCAAAAATCAAGGTTTTGGCACTGCCATTCTCCCTCTGAAGTATCTAAGATCATCTTTGCCTCTTCTAATTTCTGGTGGCGCTACGCATTCCTTAGCTTGTGACTGTATCATTCCCACATCTGCTTTGTCTTCACAAAGCCTTCTCTTCTCTACGTGCCTCTACGCTGTGTACTTCTTATAAGGGCATCTTATAACTAGATTTAGGGCTTGTCCTGATGATCCAGGATGATATCATCTGGAGACCCTTAACTTAATTACATCTGCAAAGGCCCTTTCCCCAGTTAAGATCACATTCATGAATTGTAGGGCATGGGTATATCTTTTTGGGGCCACCATTCAACCCACTACACCAAGGAAAAAAAAATTAGGATAAAACCTTCCTCATATAAAGAATTGGATTTTAAAAATAAATTTTTAATTTTGATTCTCTATGGCAACATTTTAAACCATAGTCAATTTTATTTATTTATTTTTTACTATTAGCTAGTAAAGTAGTACACATTTTCCAAAGAGAGAAAAACAAATTTAAGAAGTACAGTTTTAGGTAAATCAATTTCCAGAAAGAGGGGCTTTCTAAAAATTTAAAAGAACGTCTATGACATTAAAGAAAATTGAGATCCCCACAAGTGAAAACAGAGTATTTTGATATGATATTTTTGTTCTAGTCTGAGAGTTTTAGTCTTTTTTTATAATTTGCACATAAAACATTGGAGGTTACAAATACACATCTTCTTGTATTGGCATTTTTTATATTTAATTTTTGCCTTAAGTCCTAAATAGTGAAGGGCAGAGAATTTGCATTTTCCCAAATAAGATCACAGGACTCATTTGCTGGATGTTCATTACAAAACATTTGTTTGGATGAAAGATTAATATGTACTCTCTACCTTAAACACTCCCCCTCCCAAAAGAAAAAAACAAAAGAAAGAAAAACAGACTAAACAAATTGTTGTGTTATCAAAATTCAGCTTTCTTGGTGTATATACAAAAATGTATTTTATTCTTGAGTTTCTTTCACTTGAAAAATAAAATGTTAATTCTCTTAAATACATAATTAATCTTCATAAACATATTTTAGAAACAATTTAGAGAAGATGACATGAGAATTAATATGTTTGAAATTATAGGACAGATGCTGTCGGTTCTTTGATTTAGGTAATGATTAACATAATGATTTTGCACTCTGATCTAACTAGGATTGGATGGGAAAAAAAAATGAAATTTCTTTGTGCTCTACTTCCCTGTCCCCACTTTATTCTTTGTTGTCCAGTTTTTAGATCTTGGAAGCCTACCATATACAAATTAGTTCTTTGTGATACATATTTTATTGATTCTATTTGTTCAATGTATGTCATTAACAATATGTTTCTGTGGTTTTATCTTCTTGGAATCCATATTAGTCCTTAAACATATTTCATACATCATCTGCATATTGCATTGTCAAAATTCTATCTATCTATCTATCTATCTATCTATCTATCTATCTATCTATCTATCTATCTATCTATCTTCTATCTATATCTTTGGGACCTTCTGTGTTTGAAGAGCTTTGAGATATATATATCAAAGAAATGCTATAATAAAAAATGTTTTTTTTCTCTTCTTTCTCATTACTTTTATAGGCGCAAATCTTACAACAGCCCACATTTTTAATTGGGTTTTTCCAATATGCCTTATCTAAAACATATGCTTATCTATATAATCTTCACATTTATGATACATTCCATTGATCCAGTGAGCAAAGATTCATTGTTTGAACAGAATAGCATTTAATTTAAGGTATTAGTTCAACTCTTGTATACACTTTAAAAACATAAGAATATAATATTTTGCTGATTCTACAATCTTTTATTTTCTTGTCTCATATTAATAATAGTTTTCTAATTAGAAAAGACAACCTACAGTTTTCTGTGTATCTTAATCTTGACTGCAACAACAAAATACCATAGACATGATGGCTTAGAACACAGAAATTTGTTTTCTCAAAATTCTGGAGGCTGGGAAGTCCAACATGAAGGTGCCTGTAGATGTGGTTCCTGGTGAAAGGTGTTTTCCTTGCTTGCAAAGTGTCCTCTGCCTTTTCACAGTGTCCCCACATGGATAAGTGAGAGAGTCCTGGTGTCTCTTCTACTTCTTATAGAGGCACCACCTATCAGATAATGTCCCCCCACATGATCTCATTTAACCTTTATCACCTCCTTGCAGGACCTATTTCCAAATAGAGCCACATTGAGGTTTAGGACCTCAAAATGTGAATTTTGGGGTAACACAAACATTTAATCCACACCACTGAGTTAAGTAAATAGTAGTATTGTACAGACCAAGTGAGGAATCAGAATATTTTCAAAAATCTTGTTCCTGTCTTCAAGGAAGATATGAATTAGTGGGCAAAGAGATGGAGGAAATGAAAATAATTACAGATGATTTAACTCATTGCATTGTGACCTTCTGAAGGTCATGCTTATGTCTAAACTTTCTTATAAGAGTCAATATTTTTAATTTGGTAATTCAAAAATTGAGCATTCTTAACAATGATTAAAAAAACAAAAACTACAGGATAATTATGGGGTAATTTGAATAGTTTATTTCTGGATAAGGAAGGCGGGATAAAATAGTGGAAAACTTTTTATCACGCAATTCAAAAATCTGGGCTAATTTCCTAAAATTTTTCACAGCCTCTTCATTTATAAAACGGACATCAAAATGTTTGCTCTACCTACCAATTTTTGTGACATACATAAAAAAGCTTCAAATGGAAATTTAAAAAAATCTACCTGTCTATACAAATGTAAAATTACATATTCAAGTGACTAAATTGTGAGCCTGTGCTAAATTTTTACTGTAATCAATATAAGGTGTCTGAAAGTTTTTACATCTGAGTCTAGAATTTCTGACTATCTGTCAATAAAAAAGTTGAAAGGAAATTCTGAGTATTCAACAGTGCTAGGCAGCAGCATAATAAGATTAGAATAGACAAAACAGACTTGCCACACTCAAGGATTCACACACATATAAACAATAAAAACAGCAGTTGATGTAATGGGGGCAGAATAAATTTTATATAAGATAATCTAGGGGGAGGGACACGAGAATGAGAGAGAGAGAGAGAGAGAGAGAGAGAGAGAGAGACAGAGAGAGACAGAGAGAGAGAGACAGAGAGAGAGACAGAGAGAGAGACAGAGAGAGAGAGAGACAGAGAGAGACAGAGAGAGATTAGGGAGTGCAGGATGGAAACTTGGAACCTTCTGTGTTTGAAGAGCTTGAAAATTACACAACAAGTGTAAAAGTCGCTATCCTAGGAAAACCTGAGGAGTGTGCCATAAGCCAAGTAGACAAACGCTTCAGGGAAGATAATACAACAGCTATCAAGTTCATAGACTAGTAAAAGAAACCAAGTTTATAAAGAACTGAGTAAAAAGTACAAAAAAGATTAGGCTTCCATTTGATTAAACCAAATTGATTTAAGATGATTTAAATTAATATGAAGGAAAACTAGTCAGATTTAAAATTATTTTGCTGTTTTAAACTATTGTTTCTAATTAGATTTTCAAGTCTCAGAACACATTATATATATTCTTCACATTTATTTATATATGTATATCATTATTTCATTAATGAAGCCTCATAAAGGATATAAAAAGAAAGGGAATGAAATGATGAGGATCTGGGCTGAAATGGCAGTGAAATGATATGAAGAGAAAATTAGAGGCATGTTTTTTGAGACAAAAGAAGTGGCAATATTGGTGTCCTGGAGAAGGAAGAATAAAAATGTCTTCTGCTGATCTCACCTAAGAAAGTAATACAACAACAACAACAACAACAACAAGGCACTGGCACGGAGAGAAATGAGAAGTTTTGGAAGGAGGGGAAAAATACAAAGGTTATCTGACAAGCTAATTTTGGACATGTTAAATTTACAAATAAGAAAAATGGGTATCTATCTGTGGGTGACTTTTCCACAAGTCACTAGTAAGAAGAAACGGACAGATTTACTGGTTAAGTAGAAAAGGCTTTATCAGACATAATTATGCTAAAACAGAATGACAATTTAACCTATATGATAGCCTAGTAAGTTGATTGCCTAATTTATGTAAGAGAACTTACTTTATATATGTTTTAATCTAAGTAAATAGAAATAGTAGCCATTTACTGAAGATCTGCTATTATTATCTCTATTTTACAAATGAGGAAACTGAGGTTCTAATTGTTTCTGTAATCTCCCAAAGTCCAAAGTCTTGTCATTGACAAAATTGCAATTGAAGACTTGGTCTGTTTGACATTAAAATCTGTGGCCCTTCCGTTGGCTAAAATAAGACAAGTAAAATGAAAGTATTATGAGAGGAAGAAGTTGAAATTTTGAGACTGGGTATTGCTGTCAAGGGAGGTGAAAAATAATGTTTTGTTATACATGTAAATGAAAAATAGTTTTTTTCCTTTTGTTGTAGATATGAATTCAATATAGGGTTATTTCTATGAGTAATTCATCATGAAATGTAATTTTCCCATGCTATAAAATGTGTATCATATTTTGGCCCCAAAACAATAAACTTAGGAAGAAATTTAAGCTAATCCTCTGGTTTAAGGATTTAAGACATCACCAAGAGTACTGTACTATGCTCTTTTCAGATCACTGGTTCTCAAAGTTTGCTGCCCACTGAGATCATCTGAGGAGATTTAAACTCTTGCTTCCCAGGTTCCAGGCCCAGGTTTTCAGATTTAATGGGTCTGGAGGTTGGGCCTAAATATTAAGGAGTTTAAAATCTCCATGATTCTAAAGTACAGGCAAATTGAAGACCTCTGGTTGATGTTCTCTATTATTTTCATCTCAAATCCTATCTAAAGTTTTATGAACTCATTAAATATTGACATATTCATACCCCAGAAATACAGTTTTTCTTAGTTGATTAGGATATCATACTTGAAGATAAAGCCATTTTTCTGTCCTTCCACAGAATCATTTGCTTACCTCTGTTGTAGCATTTATAATACCACATCCTAATTAGTTGTTTCTCTCTCCCTTACACTACCAGTAGCACCTGGAATTTGTGCTCTGTGCTTTTTAATATCTGTAATGTTAGTTTCTATTACAGTATTATTTAAAAAGTACTTTATGAATTTTTGATCCACAAGTTGTTAAGACCAACTAGTTTTGTTTTTTTTTGTAGTTGAGTGTAATCAAATAAGTTGTTACTTCTATAGACCTAAGTTAGAGGAAGACAAACTCACTCTTCCCTGTCCCCAATAGAACTTTCTTTTTGAATTCAAGATAATTCAAACTGTTCCTAATCATATGTTGAAGACCTTAAAACTCATGCTGCAAAATAAAATAAGTGGGGAAATTAAAGTTTTTATATGAACATGATTGGTAGTTAGAGGGTGTTATATACACAGAATTTAGGAGGAATCCCAGTGAAGAGTTTAAGAGGCAATTGACTAAAGCATATTGAATGTTTTATTTTTATCCTTGCCAACTGGGAATTGTCTTAATATTTTGAACAGGACATGAATATAGGTGACTTTCTTTTAAATGTGGTTTGAAATTCTATGGTATATAAAATACTGGTGGCACTGAAATACTCTTCTTGCCAATATCTTAAACCAAAACGGGGGAGAAAACACTGAATATGCTTTTTTTCCCTTTTTTTCTTTACCTCCCTGTTTTTCTTTCTGAAAAATTTTTGTTTAGGATAGAAGTTTAGAGATCACCAAATATATATTGATTATTATACCTTTCTAGGCTCCTGAGAGTCACATTAATCATGTATTTATTCAATAACTTGACACATATTTATTGAACGTATATTATGTTTAAATAATTATGGTGGATAATTTGACTTTTTAAATTTAGTTCTTATACTAATCCTATAAACTGTGATTATGCCTATTTTACTGATAAAAAATAAAAGTTGGAAGCATAAGAACTAAACACAAAACTTTCCTAATGTTGCACAACTAGTAAGTGCTCAGGTGGATTAATACAAATATTTCTTTCTCTGAAATCCATGTTCTTTCTATATCACCACAATATAATTCTTGGTATGCCTCTATAGCTGTTCATGTTGTCTTTCCATTCTTAATTCTGCAAGATTCCTGTCATATGTTAAGTGAAGTGTGTATTTTTCATTTGTGTTGAGGGCAAACCAAAACACATTGGAAATACAGTGGGCACAAGGCCTCTGACTTGGCTCTGTCTCTCCTGAGGGGCAGCCTGTCTCCTGGCACATACCTGCACAAATCTGACTTTTTTTTGTATACAAAGCAGATTTTGTATCACAACATTATATCATATGTAAGGACAGACAATGGGATTTGTGATGGGGTGACTTGTTTAGAACTGACATTACAAGATGTCTTCCTGTGCTTCTTTACCATGTATTTAGTTATAAAATCAACTTTTTATAATGGGTATCCACACGAAGATTTAACAGGATGATTCCTGATTATGAACTTCTGTCTTCACACAAAATAATTTGCTTTTTTGACATGGTAAAGTTTTTTGTTTGTTTGTTTGTTTGTTTGTTTTTAATGCACCATATTTTAATTACTGTGGATAAGATTATCTTTAATTTTTCTAGATCGATGCTTTACACCAGGGAATATTTTGCCTCTAAGGGGACATTGTGCAGTCTTTAAAAATAATTTTGATTGTCACAACTGGGGAGGGGGTGCTACTGCAATCTAGTAAACAACAACAACAATAAAATCTAGTGGGCAGATTCCAGTAGCCAAGAGTGCTACAACATGTCCTAGAGTACACAGAACAATCTCTTGCACCAAAAACAAATTGTTACAGTCCAAAATGCCAATGGTTGCTAGTTGGGAAACCTCGCTCTAGATATATTTTTATCATTAAAACCAATTCTATATCCCAAATATATTGCTGTGTTGTCTTAGCTGCCGTACATGGTGAATTAAAAAGAAGAATAAACATTGGGGTTTACAAGTCTTGATGGACAGCTATGACTTAAAAAAATTGAAGAGAGATACAACCTGGATAAGTATTTTCTTAAATGTTGAATGTAGAAAATAACTGAGCATTAAGAAGAGGTAGCCAAATTCTATCTAGAGGTGTGCTAATGGGGAGTCCTAGAAGTTTGCTCTTAAGGAAAGAAAGCATAAAGGATTGCCTTTACCATTCTTCCATGAGAGTTTCCCGGAAGCTGACTTACTGAAGGAATTTTGGTATACATATTCGATTTGATAACTAATCAGAATAAGTTCAAGCCCAGGAACTGACTTAATCCTAATAAGAACAAATGTAACTGGTCACAGATAACCACGACCCCACAAAAACAAGAGCAATCTTCAATTTCTCTAAATTGTAAATTTTATAAACTGGGTACCTAAGTACTTCACATTTGCTCTTTTAATCGTCATTTCACTGTGAAGTGACAGGAACTTTAATGCTCCTTTTGAAGTCAAAAGAGATGTTTTCCACAGCAGGTGCTCTCCATTTTTGTGAACTTAACATGTTTCTGCCCTGGCAGTTAAAAAAAGGGAAAAGATAGATCTGTAGAAAGCAAAAATCATTTGCTGCTGTTTACCACCTGTGGGGGGGGGGGGGACTGTTTTTTTACATTATCTGAAGTAAAAAAGTAACGTTAGTACTTTAAACTTAGACCTTAACATTTGACCAGTTAACCATGTCTCTTAAGAATGCACTGAGATAAGTGGTGACATCAGAAACAGTGCGGCATGAGGGGTACTCTTGATATCTCCTCCAGAAGTTACAACAAAGGATCACCTACGCAACACACAAACATGTCTGAGAGAGCCACAAATTGAAACATCCAAAGGTGGGTGAATGGGGGTGAACAGGGGAGGGAAGGGAGAAATGCAGACATGGAGTCCATAGGACGCAGCCTGGAATGGACTACAGTCCTGGGAGAGGAGAGGATTGAAACTGCAGGTGTACTTTTTGTGGCACCAACAATCCTGCCTGAGGGATCAGCATATAGCATGGCTGAGCCCAGCAATCAGGGCAGAGACCTCGGGGCAAAGACCGAATACAGAAGTAAGACAGCCCTGCCAGGCATAAAACAAAGCCATAGAGCCTGTCCACCTCCCCACAACCTCCCAGTGCTTATCTGCCCCGCAACCTCCCAGAGCCCCCGGGGGCCCCAGAAAAAAATGGTGGCAGTGTCAGATTAAAGAGCAGACTATCTACAGCCTGGAGAGCTGGAAAGACAGTTCCTGAGTGGCAGACACACAATACATCTAATTCCAGTGACAAGGGAGGAGCTATAAGGGTGAGGTGGCTGTTGCCAGGTGGTCGCCATCACTTGGAAGAGTAGAAAGCCACAAGCACATCTGGCACCTCTTCCAGCCAACCCCACCCCCATATTTCCCAGCTGATACCAGCAGGGCTGCTGAGTTCCACAAGCTCTGCATCTGGATGCAGAGGCAGTACTGGGATTTCAGAAGTCCAGAAAGCCATCGCCCACCACATTCTCCAACAGGGTGCCCTGAGACAGAGATGACCTGGTCACAGAGGAGAAGCCCACCTTCCCAGGAAGTCTCCCACCATGCCAAAAGCCAGAAAAGCACAAAAGAAAATGCTCCAGCACAACCTCCTGGAAAGCAAAAGAAAGACCTCTTCATATCAACTGGCTACAGAATTCACTCCTGTAGAGGCCCAATCCATTAATTGCCATGAATAAGCAAGGTAACATGGCAGCTCAGAAAGAAAATTAAAAGTCTCCAGAAAATGAACTCCAGGACATGGAAATATGTGACTTAAATGACAGAATTCAAGATTGTAGTTCTGAAAAAACTCAATGAGATACAAGAAAACTCTGTTAAGCAGCTTAATGAACTCAGAAATAAAAATCAATGAACAAAATCAATATTTTCCCAAAGAGATTGAAGTCTTAAAGAAGAACCAAAGAGAAATTCTAGAGCTGAAGAATTCAATAAAAGAGATGAAGAATGAAATAGCCAGCTTAGGAAATAAAGCTGACCAAGTGGAGGAAAGAATTAGTGATATCGAAGATAGAAATCTAGAAATGAAGCAGAACAAAGAAGAGACTTAAGATTTAAAAGAAATGAGAGAACTCTACAAGAATTATCTGACTCTATCAGAAAGAGCAATATAATAATAATAATAATAATAACAATAATAATGGTAATAATGATGATGATGATGATGATGATGACAACGATATAGAAGAGCAGGAGAAGGGCACAGAGAGACTATCTAAACAAATAGTCGACAAGAACTTCCAAAACTTATGGAAAGAACTAGAAGCTTGAATCCAAGAAGCAAACAGAATCTCTTCAATACTAACAGATCTTCTCCAATGCACATTATATTGAAGCTGTCAAAATTAATTTCAAAGAAAAACATTCTAAAGACAGCAAGGGAAAAGAAGATGGTAACATGCAAAGGAAGCCCACTAGATTATCATCAGAGTTTTCAGCAGAAACTCTATAAGCCAGGAGGGAGTGGAATCAAATATTTAAACTATTGAAAGAGAGAAATTGCCAGCCCAAAATAATATATTCTGCAAAGTTATCCTTCAGGTATGCAAGAGGAATAAAGACCTCTGCAGGTATGCAGAAGCTGAGGGAATTTTCTACCATAAGGCCTCCATTACAGGAAATACTGAAGGAGGCTATTCAATCTGAAATAAAAAGTCAAAAGGATACCAAACTATGAGCAAAATTACTAACAGACAGACACTAACAAAAAATGGTAAGCCCTAACAGAATAGGGCACTATATACTCAAACATAACATAAAGGGGAAAAAAGATAAAAACAAAAGAAAAAGAGAAGAAGACAATTTGCTGCTGCAACTCAGTAATCAACACACAATATAAACCGGGATAATTTGTGACAACACCAAACATAAAAGGGGGGGAGCAAAGCACTGAATTTGCAAAGGGGGATGGAGATAAGAAACATGTTAAAGAAAAAGAACTATTGTAATCTATGGAATTTTCTTTTACATAAACTTAATGGTAATCAATCAAAAAAAAAAATCCAGAAATGAGACACATAAAGAGGAAACAGAGGAAAAAAATCATAGGATACCACCAAACTAAAATGACAGACAGGAACACAAAAGCAAAGAAACAATGAAGACACTGAACTACCAGAAAACAAAAGATAAAATGGCTATAGGAAATTTTCATATATTAATAATCAACCTAAACATAAATGGGCTTAACTCACCAATAAAAAATGCACAGAGAAGAAGATTGGATCAGAAAACAAAACATATGTGTGTGTGTGTATATATATATATATATATATATATATATATATATATATATATATATGCTGTCTCCAAGGATGCATCTCAGCTACTCAGCTACAAGGGAAAATATAGACTCAAAATGAAAGTAAAAAATGATAATTCAAGCAAATGGCTTCCACAGAAAAGAAGGTGTATTCATATATATATGAATACATCTGACAAAACAGACTTCAGGATTAAAATGGTAACAACAGTCAAAGATGGACATTTCATAATGATAAAGCAGACAACACAACAAGAAGACATAACACTTATCAATATACATGCTCCCAATGAGGAAGCACCAAAATATATAAAGCAACTACTAACAGAACTAAAGGGAGAAACTGACCAAAACAGAATTATAATAGGACACCTAAATATGCCATTGACAGCTACAGATAGATCATCCAAACAGAAAATCAATAAGGAAATATCAGCGTTAAATGATACATTAGACTTAATGGACATAATTGACAATTACAGAGTATTTCATCCCAGAACGCTAGACTATACATTCTTTTCTAATGCACATGGAACATTTCCAAGGATAGACCATATGTTGGGACATACAACTAGCCTCAGCAAATTTAAGAAGGTTGAAATCATACCAAGCATATTCTCTGACCACAATGCTTTGAAATTGGAGAGCAACTTCAAAAAGAAACTGGGAAAAAACCACAAATATGTGGAGATTAAACAATATGCTATTAAAGAATGACTGGGTAAATGAAGAAATACAAGGAGAGATCAAAATATGCATAGAAAGAAATGAGAATGAAAAGATCATATCAACATTATTGGTATGCAGCAAAAGCAATACAAAGAGGGAAATTTGTATCATTACAGGCCTATCTCAAGAAACAAGAAAAATCCCAAATAAACAGCCTAATATTACATCTTAAAGAACTAGAAAAAGAACAAATGAAACTCAAAGTCAACAGAAGGAAGGAAATAATAACAATAAAAGCAGAATTAAATGAAAGGGAGAACAAAAAAAGACAATAGCAAAAAATAATGCAACAAAGAGCTGGTTCTTTGAAAGGTTAAAAAAAATCATAAAACTTTAGCTAGACTCACTAAGAAAAAAAAGAGAAGACACAAATAAACAAAATCAAAAATGAAAGAGGAGAACTTACAATGGATACTACAGAAATACAAAGATCATATGAGAATAATAGGAAGGACTTCATGCCATCAAATTCAATAACCTAGAAGAAATGGACAAGAAATACATAGCCTTCCTAGACTGAATCACAAAGAACTGAAAAACCTAAATAGACAGTTCAACAGTAAAGATATTGAAAAAAGCATCCAAAACCTCCCAAAAGCAAAAGTCCAAGACTAGATGGCTTCACTAGTGAATTGTACCAAATATTCAAAGATGATTTCATACCTGTTCTCCTAAAGCTCTTCCAAAAATTTGAAGAAGTAGCAATACTTCCTGACACATTTTATGAAGCCAACATTGCCCTGATACCAAAACCTAGCAAAGATAATACAAAAAGAAAACTACAGACCAACATCTCTGATGAATAAAGACACACAAATCCTAAATAAAATACTACCAAATAAGATACAATATATTAAAAAGATTATATATCACGATCAACTAGGGTTCATTCCAGGAGTACAAGAATGGTTCAACATATGCAAATCAATCAATGTGATACTCCACATAAACAAAATAAAAGATAAAAAAATCATATGATTATGTCAATAGATGCACAAAAAGCATTTGACAAGATACAACATTCATTTATGGTTAATACACTTAAAATGGGTATAGAAGGAATGTACATGAACATAATAAAGGCCATGTATGACAAACCATCAGCTAATATCATACTTAGTGGTGAAAAAACTGAAAGCTTTTCCTCCAAAATCAGGAACAAGACAGGGATCCTCCTTTCACTAACTGTTATTCAACATAGTATTGGAAATCCTAGCCAGAGCAATCATGCAAGGGAAAAAAATAAAAGGCATCCAAATTGGGAATGAAGAACTTAAATTGTCACTTTTGTGGATGACATGATTCTTTACACAGAAAACCCTAAAGACTCCAAAAAGAAAAAAAAAAAGAAAAAGAAAAGCTTAGAAACAATAAACAAATACAGTAAAGTTGCAGGATACAAAATCAAAGTGCAAAAATCCATTGTATTCCTGTATACTAACAATGAAATCTCAGAAAACAAATGGGAAAAAAAAATCCTTTGCAATTGCAACAAAAATATTAAAATATCTAGGAATAAGCTTAACAAATAATGTGAAGGACCTATACACTGAAAACTATAAGACATTATTAAAAGTATTTGAAGAAGACACAAAATAATGGAAAGATATTCCATGTTCATGGATTGGAAGAATCGACATAGTCAAAATGGCGTATTACCCAAAGCAATATACAGATTTAATGCAATCCACATCAAAATTCCAATGGATTTTTTTCAAGAAATAGAACAACAACAACAACAAAATCATCAGATTTGTATGGTATAACAAATGACCCCAAATAGACAAAGAAATCCTAAGAAAAAAGAACAAGGCTGGAGGTATCACACTCCCTGACTTCAATTTATACTACAAAGTGACAACAATCTAAACAGTATGGTACTGGCAGAAAAACAGACACATAGACTAATGGAATACAAATGAAAACCCAGAAATAAACCCCCACAGATATGGGCAGATAATATTTGACAAAGGAGCCAAAAACATACACTGGAGAAAAGAAAACCTCTTCAAGAAAGGGTGCTGGGCAAATTGGAAAACCATATGCAAAATAATGAACCTAGACTCCTGCCATCATGTACCAAAATTAACTCAAAATGGATGAAAGTCCTAACCATAAGACCTAAAACAATAATTTGCATAGAAGAATACATAGGTACTAATCTTATAGATCTTGAGTTGAGGGAGAATTTTATGAATTTGAAAGTAAAAGCAAAAATAAATGAATGGGACTATATCAAACTAAAAAGCATTTGCCCAGCAAAAGAAACCATCAACAAAACAAAGAGGCAACCAACCAAATGGGAGAAAATATTTGAAAAACAATACATCTGAAACGGGGCTAATATGCAAAATATATAAAGAGCTCATACAACTCAACAACAAAAAACAATAATCCTGTTAAAAAATGGGCAGAGCACCTGAACTGATACTTCTCCCAGGAGGACATACAGACAGCCAACAGATATATGAAGAAATGCTCAACTTCACCAGCTATTAGGGAAATGCAAATCAAAACTACAATGAGATATCACTGCACACCCGTCAGAATGGCTGTCATCCAGAAGACAAGTAATAACGAGTGTTGGAGAGACTGTGGAGGATAAGGAACCCTCATACTCTGCTGGTGGGAATGTAAACTGGTACAGCCACTATGGAAAACAGCATTGAATTTACTCAAAATATTAAGAATATAATTACCATAACCCAGTAATCCCTCTGCTGGGTGTCTACCCAAAAAACCTAAAAATATATATATACATAAAGATATATGTATCCCTATGTTCATTGCAGCATTATTCATGGTTGGCCAAGCTGTGGAAACAACCAATGTGTCTTCAATAGATGATTGCATAAAGAAGATGTGTTACATATACACAATCGAATATTCCTTGGCAATAAAAAAAAGAAATACTGCCATTTGTGACACCATTGATAGATCTTGAGGTTATGCCAAGAGAAATAAGTCAGACAGAAAAACTCAAGAACCATATGACTTTATAATTTATTCATATGTAGTATATAAAACTGAAAGCAACAAGGGGGGGGGGAAACAATAACAAAACAAAAACTCATAGACACAGAAAACAATTTAGTGGTTGCCAGAGAGTATAGGGGGCAGGGGGATGTAGAAGAGGGTAAAAGAGATCAAATATATGGTGATGGAAGGAGAACTGATTCTGGGTGGTGAACACAATGCAATACATAGATGATGTATTATAGAAATGTACACTTGAAACATATGTAATTTTATTAACCAATGTCACCCCAGTAGATTTAATAAAAAAAGAATACGCTATGATAATAGTTCTGCTACATCAGTAGGTTAAAGTTAAATATAATTGCCTTGGTGCAGAAGCACACTAGTCAGAATGGCTGGTATCCATAAAATTGTGTCTCAAATCTCTGTTTTTATATTCAAGCCTAAGACTTCCTTTGAAAAAATGTATTTATAAGCTAATTTCAATGAGCTACAGAGACTATTTCATGTTTTAATACCATTTCTTTTCATCCTTTTTTCTTAATAATTTACTCAAGTAACATTAGCAAAGTGAAAACAATCTAAAATGTAGACGCTCAAAGAAAGAGAAAAAGTTGAAATTACCTGAAGACTCATCATATCAAAGATAAGTACCATAAACCTTTTAGTGCATATCTTTCTGTAATGTAAAATAGAAAACTGAAAGTTCTTCATCATCCAATTTCAGTTAAATATATTGTAATCAAATAGCTGAATCAATCAATTGATTTGTGCTGGATCATTTTAATGGTATCTAGTACTTCTTCATAACTATAAATTATTGTACTAATCTCACATTTTTGAATGTTTAAATTAGTTCCAATATTATAAATAATGTTTTAATGAATACCCTGTTTTATACATCTTTGTATATATCTCCTGAAGACACTTCCAACAAAATGGAAATGTTGGAAAAAGTATTCATTTTTATTGATTTTGACCAATTACCTACCAGAAAGTGTATATAAAGTTCTATTCCTTCTTTTTGAAAATTTGAATACCTACTTTTCAAAACTTCATACCATTAGTAGTATTTAAATTTTTGACTTCTATTATTGAAAGCCTGGTTTAATTTGAAATTTGTTGAGTAATTGCGATGCTAAACTTAAAAAAAAAAAAGTTGGTCATTTCTGTTTCTTTCTAGATAACCATCTTGTTGAACAGTATTTTTCTAATTGTTTGAATCTTCTTGTTAAATTGTATGATTTTTTTTGGAAATACATAAAAATATTAATTTTATTGCAGCTACCTTTACAAATTATTATCATTCATTCATTCATTCATTCATTCATTCCACAGCACATACTGGCATTCAGTACAAGCTACAAAGTGTCCTAGTAGCAGAAAACAATAGGTAAGAAAAAATTAGAAATGTCCCACTTCTCACTGAGCCTACAGTCTGGGACAGGGAAATCATTATTAATTAATTAATCACAGAAAATAATGCAAAATTGTGAATAAATTAAAAAGTTTTTGTGGAAAATATTTCTGTCTTTTGAAAGTATAATTCAAAGCAATAGGTAAATGGGGGTTAACTAAAAAAGGCCTTTCAGAGAAATGCTTAGAACAAGCTGATAGGTGGATTGGTAAACAGAGAGCATTTCTGGGTGATTTGCCAACCCAAAACCAAAGCAGTTCTCTCTCCATAGGTTTCTAAAAGTAATTCAACTTGCTTTGACAGATACACATGTCAGACACCAGGGCAAAATTACTATCTAGGAAACTCCAGGCTTTACTGAAGGCTTCGGTGATGCTTTCCTCTGGAAACCACTATGACAGGCTACTAATTGATGCCAATACACAAGCCACTTTGGCAGGAATATATAGACGGGATTTTTCAGAATCCTGGTGATGGCATGACACCATTGAGCAATTTGGATGCACAGGACTTTAGTACAATGGGCAAGAAGCCATGCATTAACCATCAGGAAGGCTGCATTTCACCATCTGGATGGTTAATGTGACATGTTTAAAACAAAAGTATTTCTGATGCAGAACTTTTTCTCAGCAAGGAAAACAGAGACATGAGTAACTACAGATAAGTTACATAGCAATAGGGTATCATATTTCCCCGGAATAGTTGAATGAAGAGATAAAATAGTGGTATCCTAATTATTGCCCTAACAGATGTTATTTCCACAATTTTATAGTCTAAATTAACCGATACCAAAAAAATGTTCTCACTTTTCTTTATAATTACAGTTTATTGAGCTCTTAGGAATCATTTTTGCAGAGTTGGAAACCTATTCTTCTCAATTCAAGGTAGTTTGATTTCTACTCCATTATCTTCCTAATCTAAGTACACAGTAGGCTTACAATATAATATAGTAAATGTTTAAAAACCATCTCTGGATGGAAGTGGGTGAAAGGCCTCAGTTTGTAGGGTTTCTAAATTTGTGGTATAAATACTCTCAAGTTGGCCAATTTAGAGCTTCTAACCTGATACCACTGAATTGGAGTTGGAAAGAGATACTCACGCTCGGCTCTAGTGTGCGGGTTTGGACCATCTCCACTACAACACTCTTTACAGTCCTGGATTTGACAGATGCTTGTGGTTTGAGTACTTTCTTTTGTCCTCATTAGCCTCTGCTAAGGTGTAGCTTTTGCTACCTGATATTGAGAATTGGCTTTTGGCTGCATCATGAACATCATTGGCTAGTGTATTTTTCTAATCTGATGGAACATGTAAAGCATTATGACTCTTCTGGAAATAACACAATTACTCCTCTGGATGACTCTGCTCCAAACTTGGCTCCTGATGGTTTTGTAGCTCCTGCCATGGAATCTATAATCCCCCAAACAATTTCATGGCAGCTGGGTTAGTACTTACTTCTCTCAGAGATTTGGAGCCTGGAAATTTTTGGTTATTATCTATGTCCCATACAAGCTGAGGGAGATTTGCAATGTAGGGAGTCTTATCTCAGACTCTCATTGACAAAACAGACCACATTGCCATTTCTATTCTACCGCAGCAATCTTGGCCTAGGAACAGCCTGCATTTATATATCCATTTTGAGAGTTTCAGATGATCAGTAGTCCACAAGTTTCTTATTCTTTTAGATCCCAAACCTAACAGTTGACTTCAATAAATATCACTCCTTTTCCCCTCATGCCTGGGTTTTGGGCCTAATTTAATTGCCGCATTGTTTCTGATCCAGTAATTCATGGATATAAACTCTAGCTCTCATTTCCCAGGTTTCACTCATAATAAGGAAATCCTGATATTTAGAATTCCGTTGAAAACAAACAGAATGTTCTTCTCTCTCAATTTCCCTACCTCTTGAGATTCAAAGGCCCATTGTATTGCTGATTACTGTTTTACAATAGTTTAAAAAATGTAAATGTATACATCAGTGTTGAGTGATGCCTCTTTTCACACTTTATCTTCTTTTCTCTTGAAACAATGAATTCCACTATCATTGACATGTGAAAGCTTTAAAAAAGAAAAAAATACAAGTTGAAGTCCCCTATACCATGCTAAAATACACATTCCCAAGGTATTTAAGTACTGGGGACACAATGATGAACAAGGCATATGTGTCTTTTGCCTTTATAGTAGTTACAGTCAAATGGAACACAGACCAGTCTCTTTAAACAACAAACAAACAAATAAAAACAGTATGCTATGCTAAGTGGTAAGATGGGAGTAATCAGTGCTAGATGCCCTTATAAGAAGCACCCCTAACCTAAACTTGTATATAGTTAACAAAAAATTCTACTGAAAATTGTGATAGAGGACTCTAACAAACGATCTCAGATTAGTGTATATCAGGTGTTGGAATTTTTGAAACATTTTTGAAACACGCCATATATGTTTATACGTGTATTAGCCAAAAGGGAAAAACAATTGACTTCTCTGTGGTAAGGACAGGTCTTGACTACTGAGAAAAACTGAAAGATAAATAAAACAAAACCCAGAATCTCCATTTGCTATGAAATTGATAAAAAGCTATAACTATTACCAAACAATATTTTAGATTTTGAAAGTATAAAATCTTAAATATTGTTCAATTCTGGTTTTCTTCTAAACCCTTTACCAAACTATATTCATGACTTCCTCGGCAAGATAAAATGGTCACATCTTCCTTGCTAGTGATGCTCAAATCAAGGTGTTAACAAGAGATATAAATTTCAATTGTATTAATAATTGACTTCAGGATTTCAAATACAATCTTCAGGATGGCTTTGAAGACATTTCCTCCATAAATGTTTTGTCTTTGGGCATCTGACAAAAGGTTACAGTAACAATTAGAGTACATATTACCAATTCCTGAGTTGGCTAATGGGAAATAAATTCCTGCATATAAAGTGATTATTGTTAGCACTGAGTGACTATTCGTCAAAGAAGGAATAAACAATGATAAAGATTAGAGAGGTTATAAGATTATTGAAAAAATATTTAGCCTAGGTCACCTTTATGAATAATTCTGGAGAAACCCAGAGTTTTTGTGTGTTTAGGTTAAATCTCTCAGTATCATTATATTAGATAAAATCAGATAAAGTTTTAAGATATTCAGTCACTTATTGAAAACAACAGTAATAAACTTCTTAAATATAACATAAATATCATATTATAATAAATAACTGTTTTCTCAAACAAAAAATATTGAAAAGATTGGTGCTCTTTTATATGTTTGTAAATATCTTAAATGTCTGATTTAATAAATGATGGCAAGATTCTCATATTTGTTTCTGTATTCATTCTGTTCTGCTATGTTGTTTGGTTAAGATGTATGACAAAAAATTGTTTCAGACAGATATCACTCCATGGAAAAGGAAAAAATATTATAATATTTGATATTTGTGAATATTCATCTTTGATGCTATACCAAAACCCGTCAAATGGTAGTTACTTAAAGGAGAGTTATGAATTTTAATATGGAATCATGTAAATGAAAATCTGTGCTGTTACATTAATTGATTTTTCAATTTCGAATGCAGGATTTTTAAGCATCGTGCAATGTTCAATAATGGTTCACTTATTTATGCATATCTTCCAGAATGTTCATACATTATCAAAATATCATATTCATTAATACCACCACTGATATTCAAAAGGTATTAGGAAGCAATCAGTCATGGTCATGGTAGTTGTTACAAGATCTACAAAATGCAGATTTTTTTTCTTGAAAACTCAAATTTTACCATTAATATTAAATACTGTCAATTGCTTTTGTTGAAGTTAGAGGCTTATTTTTGAGAAATTATCTTCCCCAAAGTCTGAATAAACATGGCTCATCTGTTAGTTATTCTTTTACATAAAATGGTGTTCAATGAGAAAAGCAGCTAGTTAAGCTGATTTTCCTCTTGTGTTTTTCCTCTCACATACAATAGAATCTCTATATGTATATTTTCCATTTTGTCACACACAATATGAAAAAAAAAGTTTGAAAAGGTCATATGAAAAAGGTTGAGATTAAAATAATAATAATAATAATAATAATAATAATAATAATGATAACTGCTTTAGCAAGGACGGCCTTAAGTAAAACTGGGATTTTCTTTTTTTCTAATGTGAATGTATGGTGCATAAGAATACAATAACCATTAATCGAGGCAGAGCACCAAACTCTATTTGTGCTAAGACACCAGCAGTGTTACCATCACTTTGCACCATCAGTGTAAATGTCAAAACAAAAAATGCCAAAAACATATTACTACGAGAACATTTTTTATCTCACAGACCCCATAAAGGGTCTTGAGGACCTCCAAGGGTGTCTGGATCACACTGTGTGTTTCTCCGATCTACAGAGTCGTATCTTATTTGCCTTGCAGCTTCCTCTCTGTCATCTGTTCTCCCCTCACTCACTCTGCTTCAGCCATGGACCTAATGGCTAGTTTTCAAATACTTCAAGCATACTCTTGCCTTTAGAAGTTGTACTTGTTGCTCCCTCTGCCTAGATCAGTCTTCAAAGATATACAAAAAGTTAACTACCCAAAGGCTAACAGCTAACTAAGCCAATGCTCAAATATTACCTTACCAAGGAGGCCTAACCTGACTATGCTATTTAAGACGGGAGAGCTAAGAATTCCTGATTTGACTTATTCCGTATTTTCTTTGTGGTATTTACTACATTCTATAGTCACATTTATAATATACATTTTTTGTTTGTTTGTTTGTTTTTGTTTTAATTTTCTCTCTCCCCTTATTAAAATAGCAGCTCTAGAAAGGCAGGCATTTTACATTTTGTTTATTGCTCTGTCTCAACTACCTAAACTGAGTCTTGCCTTGGTACATATCAATAAACATTTGTTGAATAAAAGGATGAGTGATTGCACTTGTATGTCATCTTCTTACTTCATGAGTGTATTTTTTTCATTTCTATTTCAGAGGACATTCAAAATATAAATATTAATAATATCTAATGACAATAGAGTTTAGCATTTTTGCTCACTTTTTATCTTTTCGTCTCAAAACTCCTTATTTTGATTTTCTTTTGTATTTCCTGTAAGAGATTTCTCAAATATTTGGTAGCTTTTTATTTCCATCAATACTTAAAAAGTGAGGTACTAAAAAGCTTACTAGGGGCTCTCTGTGTCTGTCTTCATGATGGGACTTAATTCAGATTGATCAAGTGGAGATAAAATGGTTTGTCTGGGGTTTCCCAAGCAGCAGTATAAGCAGTTCTCCTTCCTTGGATAGTATCTTTATGACTCGTTAATGTACATTTGGTTACCAAGTTGGAAAAAATTGTTAGGGATTTTACTCTTCAGTGCATAATTTTTAATCTAATTCAAAGGTCAATCAACTACTGTGTGGGGGCCAATCTAGCCCATTATATATAAAACTTTATTAAAACACAGCAACCCCCATTCATTTACATATTGTCTTCCTTCATGCTCCAACTGCATAGTT
Source organism: Rhinolophus sinicus (assembly GCF_036562045.2). Lineage (NCBI taxonomy): Eukaryota > Metazoa > Chordata > Mammalia > Chiroptera > Rhinolophidae > Rhinolophus > Rhinolophus sinicus. The sequence goes on from NC_133752.1 coordinate 21,365,527, forward strand.
TACCTATTGCAACATATACCCTATAAATTTCAAAACCTAAAGTATTAACTATCCTTCTCTTTACAGAAAATATTTGCTGATCCTTAATCCTTGTTTCTGATGTGATTCTTTTCAGCCATGATTGCTGTTGCTTTCTGTATTGGTGTACAGTAAACTCTGTTTTAATTTCACAGAGAGAACATGCATTCTCCTGGTGGGCATGTGGCAGGTAGATTTTTATCCTTACTGGATTGGAGAGAATTTATGAGTTTACATGCTCAAATAATCTTACCTTTCAGCCTCACTCCTTACATTTGACTTCTCAGACAACTGATTCATTCCTCTCTGCATCTTTCCAGGATAAAAAGTCACAACTACTCTTACTGTTTTATACGACTGCTGTGTAAGGCACTTTGGTATCATCTTTCATTTTTTTAATAAGACACTTACTGTCATTCTCTCTAATTTTGTTATTCCAAGAACGTGTTAACATCTCTGGTTGCCTGGTTTACTTTTTCCCTTTTTTTTTGTTCCCATGAATTTAAAATTAGTAAATTTTTGTTTTCTTTTCTTTTGTTTTGTTTTCTGGAGGGAGTATAAATTAAAATTATATCCAATTTATCATGCTTAAGTTGAAGTTGCCAGGAGTCTTTTTAACTTTCTGCGTTTAAGATATAATTGGAGTTTTATTCCTAGCCTAATTAATGGTAATTTAAACAACCTTTTATGAGATTTTAGTGTTTCACTTAAAAAAAAAAAAAAAGATAAGCCTTGACCTGTAAGAATTTTGCATGTGTAGGGTGCTTCATTTGTTAAACACTGAACAGGGTACAAAAGTTTGCTTAATATTTGTACCAGGTTTTACTTTATGTGTCTCAATAGCATGCAATTTAGTCAATAAAAATTCATGACATTTTTAACTGGACTGCAATAACAAAAACTAATTCCGGGGACCAATTTAATGCTTATAATTTTTGTTGTGCATAAAAGGGCTTTTATTGTGCATAAAATTTCCAAGGAGCTTTAACGATAAAGGCTCAGAATCATAGATTTCTCCTGTCTTGTTTCCCAAGAGAACTTATTTTAACTCATTCAGTAGTTATTTTTGATATTTATATTCTTACACATATGTTTCTTATATATATAATTAGCATTTATATATAATTAGCATTTATAAGTTACACTACAGTTATGTATAATTATTGTGATGGACCTTCCCCAAATAGATCTATGTCCTAAGCCCTAGAATCTGTGAATATGTTTATAAACATGTCACAAGGGACAATGCAGATGTGATTAAGTATAAGGACTTTGATATAGGTAGATTATACTGAGATTATGAAACAGTTATATGTTTAGAAGGAAACAGAAGAATATAGCTATAATTTTTATATAGGCAAACTTTGCTTAACATAAACATTTAAAAAATAACACATTAACCTAAAAATAAAAACTGAACTACATTAAAATTAAAAATTGACATGTATATATAAAAAAGAAAACTATTAATAGAGTGAAAAAGAAAACCACGGGTTGGGAGAATGCATTTATAACACATATATAATAAAGGAATCAGGGTAAACATATTTAAAGGAGTCTTATAAATGACTAAGAAAATTAAAGCAAATGTAACGATCAGTATACATACATGAACATACAAAAAGTTATTAAATGTTGGCTCAATACTCAAAGAAATAAATATTAAAAACGCAATTCAATGCCACTACCCACCTACCACAATGTTGAACATGAGAAAAACAAACACTAAAAGGCACAAACAAGCAGAGGGAGCAACTGGAACTCTGATCTCACTCCTGAAAGTGAGAATTTCTCAAACCACTTGGAAAACTCTGTGGAAGTACTAAAGCTAAATTAATGCTTACCATATAAATTAGTAATTCCAACCTTAGGAATGTACTTAAAAATATGAGTACAGCTATTCAATAAAGGTTCTGTATTAGAATATTTATAACAACACAATTTGTAAGACCTGAAAGCTGAGAACTATGCAATGTTCAACAATGGAATGAATAAATGCAGTTTGGTATAACCATACAGTGTAAATTCTATATAGCAACATGGAAGAGCGAATTATAACTATGAGCACCTTCTTGGCTAAATCTCACACAAATAATCTTAAGCACAAGAAAAAATCGTTTTTAATGTATGTTTTTGTTTTTCTTAATCTAAGCTCAAAAACAGATAATATTAATCTATGATTTCAGAAGGTAGGAAAGTGATTACATTTGATTGGGGTTAAAGACCAGAAAGGAGAAGGTGAGGGTTTCTGGGATGCTAGTAAGGTTCCGTATTTGATATGTATGCCAGTTACACAAATGTTTTCAGTTTCTGACAATTCATCAAGATGTGTCTGCATTTGCCTGTACTCACACTACATTTTAATAAGAACCATCCTATTAAAAAAAAAAAATTGCAACCCCCCTCCAAAGACCAGCCAAATGTACTGGCATACCAGTTTATCAGTGAGTTATACCAAACATTTAAAATATTAAAAACATATATATATATATATATATATATATATATATATATATATATATATATATATATACATATATATAACTCTACCATACCTCTCCCCAAGAAAATTAAATAAATTTCAATCCTACAATTAAGTGTTTATTAAGCAATTTGTTGCTTACACTATTATATACTGTGACAGTGAATGATGAATAGAACCTACATATATATTTAACATATCCCACCCCTCCCCTATTGGCATAATTCTCATTAGAAAACATGGTCAATAAAATCTCACATGGAAACTAAGAAAAGAAATCCATGGAAATACTTCCTACAACATGAGAATAAACACCCCAAATTAAGAAATATAAATTGTGAATATGGTACTGTTAACTTAAAGAACTCAAGTAAAAATAAAAAGAAAACCATGGACATGGAACATGGTTCCTTTTTTGATCTGTTAAAATATAGCGTAGATTAATTCACCGTTTACTATTAATTATACATTGTAAAAGAAATTACTGTTAAATTATCATTTTTGCAATAGAGGCCTGGGAGCATCAAATAGCTGATAGATTAAAATTTTAATCACCATTTCTCATCATTTAACATTTTGCTAGGCATTTTTCACGTAAACATAAGTGATGAAAACACCACTCTTCGATGAAGCTTATGATTTTCCAATTCTATCCCCAAGCAGGAGAAAATTTTAAGGCTATACAACAGTATGTGCTATATTAGTTTCCTATTGGCTGCTCTACCAAATTACCACAAATTTAATGAATTAAAACAAAGGAAACTTAATATATTTATAGTTCTGGAGGTCAGAAGTCCGAAATGTGCGTCACTGGGCTAATATCTAGGTGTCAGCAGGGCTGCGTTCATTTCTGGAGGCTCTAGAGGAAATTCCATATTCTTGACTTTTTTGGCATCTAAAGGAAGCCTCTGACTTCATGCTTTCTCATTTGCTTATGAGGAGGCTGTGATTACATTGGGCCCACCTGGATAATCCAGGAAACACTCCCCATCTGAAGTTTAGCTGATGATCCATCTTAATCCCATCTGCTACTTCAATTCTTTGCTATGTAATAAAATGTATTCAAAACTTTCAGAGACTAGAATGCAGGCATTGCAAGGGAGCCGTTATTTTATCTATCACACCTCCCAATGCAATTTACTTAATGATGATTCATTCACCACTATGTCTGCCTGTGTTAATACTGAGCACAAAAACAGCTAATGATAATGTTGTCTAAATTCAGACATAATCATGGTAGCCAAGGTCATTTGAAAAAAAAATTAATTTGATGCTTTATTTTATTTTTTATTGAAACATAGTCAACATTATATTAGTTTCAGGTGTACAACTGATGATTTGATATTAGTGATATTCTATTTTCAATATAGTATGTATATTCCAAGACACAAGGAGGGACTTGAAAGAAAATCAGCCCATCTTAAGGAAAAATAAAATCTGAAGAAAAATTCACATTTTAAAAGAAGTGGAAAAAATATGATCCATATATGTGTATTGTAATCATTCAGGCTATTAAGTTTTATTTTTCTTACAATTGTCTCTGTTGTTAATAAGTGGAAAGTACACAATCTAGTATGTATGCTTTTCTGAATGAAACATTCTAACTTTCAGATGTATAAATATGATACTCTTAATATGAAAATATAAAATCTATGATGCATTTTGTTTCTAATTTGATGTAAAATTAGGAGGAAAAACATGCTTGCACACACTTAACATATATACATATAATAAATTACATATAACAACATATTATATGTATAATATATATGTGCTTATATGTTTATGTGCATATCTATATCACATGAACATACATACATTATCACATATATAAAATTATATTTTACTATTTCCAATTGATCCTTTTCTGCTTGTATATATGTACATATGTGTAACTTTGACTATGTAAAGTGCACCATTATAATGTATGCATAGTATATCAACTCTTTTTCCAACGCATATTTTTCTGCTTCTGTGTATTTGAGTGTGACTATTAATACTGGCAAATATTCAAACTACATGAACTGAAATAGAAAATAAATGATTTGTCTCAAATTACTCAAAACAAATATGCAAAATGTAGCAAGACATTCATGGAATGCTTTAAAATCCAGAGAAAATGGAATAAGGATTAAAATTGAGCTGTTCTGTACACGATAAGGATTTATTATGTGAATAGTTAGGAGTGCCTCAAATCAAGCACAGCATTAGATGATAGTGTCAAATTCTAAGCCTGAGGCTTATTTATCATCAAATTTCTTTCCTTGGTAGTAGCATTAAGGATACATTAAAGAGAGGATAAAGTGCATTTAATACTACATGAAGAAAAAGTTAATGATCCTAAAACATGATCATAGCTGCTTGTCCTTGAGTATTTCAAATAATTTTTCTCACCTGTAAAGTTACAAAAATGCTTGTGAAATATTATTGGATTTCTTATGAGATGTAAGTCTTAATTTCTCAAGAACATTAAGTGGGCAATCTCACAAACCAGATTTGACTTTCATTGTCCTCTCTATTTGATGACTGACATCACTTAGAAAAACAACACTGAGGGAGGCATTTATTTCTTCTAAAGACTTTTGCCTGCATTGATAGTAACTTGTAGAAAGCTTTGGCTGTGGCCTCATGGTCCAAAATACTTTGTTTACCATTTGAACCAGGTTAAATTGAGAAGCAGAATTTGCATGATTTCCTACTGAATGATTTATTTTAAACAAAACTATAGCACTCTTATTGAAACAACTAAAGTTATTTTTTCTCCACTTTATTGAGGTATAATTGATATAATAAAAACTGCACATATTTAATACCTGCAATTTGATGACTTTGGAATATGCATAAAATCTTAAATTTTAACACTATTACTTTATACGTTTTAATACATGATATATAATAACCTTTTCAACCAGTGAATATTATTGCTAACACTGTCATCCTAATTTTAAAGAAAGAAACAGTCTTGGTTGCCAACACTGGCCTTTCAAGTCTCTCAAATTATATACAACTCTCCTTCTTTTGACAGAAAAACTGGTTCTCAAGTTAAAACTAAAACAGTGAAATTCATGTTTTATATTCTTTTGGATTAGTCTTAGACCTACCTGACCTGGAACATATCAAGTACCATTGATCTCACACCATCTACATTTCTAAAACCCTTGAATGACAAAGGATAATAGATAGGGTATTTCTGAATGTTTTAAATCCTGAGATAAGCTATGCTCCTATTTATTTTTTGTTTATATGTTTATTGTCTTTTTTTGGTCATTTATCCTCCCTACCTCCTTCTCTCTCCCCCTTCCTTTTTTCTAAGAGTGCGAACTCTTCTTACTGCTTTTCACAAAACTGATCCCACATTATCCAATAAGAATTTTGACTTACATAATAATTTGTATTATATATATATATATATATATGCGTTCTCTCTTTACTTTGTGAGTTCGCTCTTATTTAAAGCAGGATTTTTTTGCACTAAGCATTATTATTTCAAGTAAAACATCCTCCTATAATAAAAAATTGTCTATATATTTTTCTTTGATAGTTTGCTGTAGATCCAATCAAGATGCTTACTGCAAAGTAATGATCTCAGTTGCTCAAGAAGTATATCTCATGAACGTCTAATTTGACAAATTTTATAAATATTGTTTAAGTGTCATGTTGTGCTTAAAAAATTTATGGCAAATCTTATTATCTTTTGATTTACTGAATTAATTGAATCAATTAATTAATTAGATGACCATTATTTCCAGAAACAGCAGTTATAAGAATATAAGTATGTTAAAGACAAAGAGAGAATCCTAAAAGCAGCAAGAGAAAGACAGCGGGTTACATACAAGGGAACTCCTATAAGACTGTCAAATGACTTTTCTATAGAAACATTGCAGGCCAGGAAGGAGTGGATGAAGGTAGTCAAAGTGATAGAAAACAAAGGCCTACAACCCAGATTGCTTTATTTAGCAAGGCTATCATTTAAAATTGAAGGAGAGATAAAGAGCTTTCCAGAAAAGAATAAGCTAAAGGAATTTATTACCACCAAGCCAGCATTGCAGGAAATATTAAAAGGGCTTCTGCAAACAGAAGAAAGATGAAAACAATCTAACTACAAAAAAAAAAAAAAAAAGGCAATACCTATGTACCTATCAATAACCACTTAAAATGTAAATGGATTAAATGCTCCAATCAAAAGACATAGGGTGGCTGAGTGGATAAGAAAGCAAGACCCTTGTATATGCTGTATACAAGAGACTCACCTCAGATCAAAAGACACACACGGGGTGAAAGTGGAGGGTTGGAGCAAGATATTTCATGCAAATGGAAATGAGAAAAAACCTGGAATTGCAATACTTATATCTGACAAAATAGATTTTAAAATGAAGAATATATTAAAAGACAAAGATGAGCACTATATAATAAAATAGAGATCGATCTGACAAGAGGACATAACCCTAGTAAACATCTATGCACCAACATAGGAGCACCTAAATACATAAAACAGTTATTGACTGGCATAAACAGAGAGATCAACAGTAAAACTATCATAGTAGGGGACTTCAGCACAACTCTGACAACAAGGGACAGGTCTTTCAGACAGAAAATCAATATGGAAACAACGGCCTTAAATGACACATTGGACCAGTTGGATTTAACCGATATTTTCAGAGCATTGCACCCCAAAGCTGCAGAATACACGTTCTTCTCAAGTGCACATGGAACCTTTCCGAAGATAGACCACATGCTAGGCCACAAAACAAGTCTTGATAAATGTAACAAAATTGAAATCATACCATTTGTCTACTCTGACCACAGTGCTATGAAATTAGAAATCAACTATAGGAAAAATACTGGAAGACATTCAAATTCATGGAGATTAAATAAAATGTTACTAAATAATGAATGGGTCAACAATAAGATCAAGGAAGAAATAAAAAAATATCTCGAGAAAAATGAAAATGAAAACACGACAACCCAAAATCTATGGGATGCAGCAAAAGCAGTCCTAAGAGGGAAATTCATAGCAATGCAGGCCTACCTAAAGAAACAAGAAAAATCACTAATCAACAGTTTATCTTCACACTTAAGGGATCTGGAAAAAGAACAGCAAAATAAGCCGAAAGAGAGTACAAGGAAGAAGATAATGAAGATCAGAGCAGAAATAAATGAAATAGAAACCAGAAAAATGATACAAATGATCAATGAATCCAAGAGTTGGTTTTTACAGGAGATAAACAAAATTGACAAACCTTTAGCCAGACTCATCAAAAAAAAAGAGAGAGGGCCCAAATTAATAAAATCAGAAATGAAAGAGGAGAAGTGACAACAGACACCACAGAAATACGAAAAAAAGAAAAAAAAAAAAAAGAAATTACTATAAGCACCTATATGCCAACAAATTAGACAATCTGGAAGAAAGGGGAAATTTTCTAGAAGCATAAAACCTTCCACACTAACTCAAGAAGAAACAGTAAACATGAATAGACTGATTACCACCAGGGAAAATGAATCAGTAATCAACAATCTCCCAACAAACAAAAGCCCTGGACTAGATGGCTTTACAGGTGAATTTTGCAAAACATTCAAAAAATAATTATCATCTATTCTCCTCAAGCTCTTCCAAAAAATCCAGAAGGAGGGAAGGCTCCCAAACACTTTTTAGGAGGCTACAATCACCCTGATCCCCAAATCAAAGACACTACAAAAATAAATAAATAAATAAAACTACAGGCCGATATCTCTAAAGAACATAGATGCAAAAATCCTCAACAAAATATCAATGAATAGAATTCAGAAATACATTAAAAAGATCATACACCATGATCAAGTGGGATTTATTCCTGGTATGCAAGGGTGGTTCAACATCTGCAAATCATTTAATGTGATACACCACATTAACAAAATAGAAAATAAAAATCATATGATCATATCGATAGATGCAGAAAAAGCATTTGACAAAATCCAGCAGCCATTTATGATAAAAACTCTTAAGAAAGTGGGAATAGAGGGAACATATCTCAACATAATAAAGGCTATGTATGATAAACCCACAGCTAACATCATACTCAATGGGAAAAAGCTAAAACCATTCCCCTTAAGATCAGGAACAACACAAGGTTGCCCGCTTTCTCCTCTGTTCAACATACTGCTGGAAGTTCTAGCCCCAGCAATCAGACAAGAAAAACAAATAAAAGGCATCCAAATTGATAAGGATGAAGTAAAATTGTCGTTATATGCAGATGACATGATAGTATATATAGAGAACCATAAAGACTCCACCAAAAAACTATTAGAACTGATAAATGAATTTAGTAAAGTAGCAGGATACAAAATCAATATTCGTAAATCAGTTGCATTTGTATGTACCAATGATAAAATATCAGAAGGAGAAATTAAGAAAACAATCCCATTTACAATTGCTTCAGACTATAAAATACCTGGGAATAAATTTAACCAAAGACGTAAAATATTTGTGCTCAGAAAATCATAAGACACTGAAGAGAGAAATTAAAGAGGATACAATAAATGGAAACACATACCATGCTCATGGATAAGAAGAATTAATATCATTAAAATGTCCATATTGCCTAAGGCAATATACAGATTCAACACAATTCCTATCAAACTACCAAGGACATTTTACACAGAAATAGAACATATAATCCTAAAATTTATATGGAACCATAAAAGACCCCAGATAGCCTCAACAATCTTGAGAAATAAGAACAAATGGAAGTTATAACAATACCTGACATTAAATTATACTACAAGGCTACAGTAATCAAAACAGTATGGTACTGGCATAAAAAAACAGACACATAGATCAATGGAACAGAATAGATATCCCAGAAATAAATCCATGCCTATATGGTCATTTAATCTGTGACAATGGAACAAAGAATTTACTGTGGGGGTAAAGACAGTCTATTCAATAAATGGTGTTGGGAAACCTGGACAGACACATGCAAAAAAAATGAAGCTGGACCACCTCCTTACACCATATAAAAGAATAAATTCAAAATGGATTAAACACTTAAATGTAAGCTCTGAAACCATAAAATTCCTAGAAAAAAATATAGGAAGAAACTTCACAGACATTACCCAGAGTAAGGTTTTTACTGATATATCCCCTCAGGCAATGGAAGTAAGAGAAAAAATAAACATGTGGGATTACATCAAACTAAAAAGCTTTTTTCACAGCAAAGGAAACCATCAATAAAAAAAAAAAAAGCGATCCTACTGAATGGGAGAAGATATTTGCCAATGATATATCCAAAAAAGGGGTTAATATCCCAAATTTATAAAAAAACTCACTCAATCCAAAAACACAAACAACCCAATTAAGAAAAAATGGACAGAGGACATGAAGAGACATTTTTCTAAAAAGGACATACAGATGGCAAACATACATATGAAGAAATGCTCAACCTCAATAATCATTAGAGAAACACAAATAAAAACCACAATGAGATACTACCTCACTCCAGTCAAAATGGCTATCATCAATAAATCAACAAATAACAAGTGTTGGCGAGGATGTGGAGAAAAGGGAACTCTTGTACACTATTGGTGGGATTTCAGATTGGTGCAGGAACTATGGAAAACAGTATGGAGGTATCTGAAAAATCTTAAAATGGAACTACCTTATGACTCAGCAATTCCACTCGTAGGTATCAATCCAGAGAAATCCAAAACTAATTCAAAAAAATGTATGCACCCCTATATTTATTGCAGCACTATACACAATAGCCAAGACAACCAAAATGCCCATCGCTAGACGACTGGATTAAGAAACTGTGGTAAATTTATACAATGGAGTATTACGGAGCCATAAAGAAGAAAGAAATCTTACCATTTACAACAACATGGATGGACCTAGAGAACATTATGTTAAGTGAAATAAGTCAGACAGAGAAAGACAAATAGCATATGATCTCACTTATATGTGGAATCTAAAGAAAAGAATAAATGAAACAACTAATCAGAAACAGTCTCAGAGATATAGAGGAAAAACTGAGGGTTGCTAGATGGGAGGGGGGTGGGGATAAGGGGGAAGGTGAGGGGATTAGAAAGCTCATTCAGTAACCACAAGATTGTCATGGGGATACAAAAGTCAATTTTGGGAATGTAATCAATAATGTTGTAAAGATTTTGTAGGATATTCGATGGACACTTGTCTCATTAGGGAGACCACCTCAGGGATGGTGTAGATGCCTGATCACTGCACTGTACACTTGACGCTGAAGCTGAACAATAATGAATGTCAACTACAAATTTATATATATATATATATATATATATATATATATATATATATATATATATATATATATATATAAATAAATGCTGGAGTACAGCATTAGGACTAGAGACAGTGGAAATGTAATGGTTGTGTGCGATGTCAGAGGGGTAGTGGATGGGGGGAGAGGGGTTGTCACTGTGTGAGGGATATAAATGATAAATGTCTAACTACAAAAAAAATGAAAAGGCAACCTTTTAACTGAGAGAAAATATTTGCAAAGGAGTTAATATCCAAAAATTATATAAAGAACTCATATAACTCAATAATAAAAAAGGAAAAAACAATCCAATTAAAAATGGGCAGGAAAAATAAAAAATATAAGTATATATTCATCTAAGCTGAAATTTTTTATAAGATGGGTCTTTTTAAATGATTGGCTGTTTTGTACTTCAGAGAGTGCCTCAAGTCAATTAGACACAATTTCCTCTCTCTCTCTCCTCTCATAAATCATAAATAAATAGATACATGATATGTGTGTATATATATATACACACATACGTATGTATTTGTATATATGTATATATATATATATAAATACATATATACATATATATATGTATATATGTGTGTTTGTTTGTTTATTTATTTATTTACTTATTTATCTCTCTCCTTTTCTTTCTCTCTTCTCTTTGTATTCCTCCTGCCTCTGCCCAAAAGTCTCAGCTGTTCGGAAAGTTGGATTTTCTTTTAGTATGTTTTATAATTCCAAATAAAAAAAACTGTAGTCAACAATTGTATTTTCTTTGATGCAACTCTCTCTTTTTATAAACAGTTAGGTAGGGACAATAGATAATCTATTCACTACTGATAGCTACAACCTCACACATGAACAATTTAAGGAACTGTGGTTTCCCAATGTGTTTCTGAACTATGTTGTTTAGAGTTATAATGCCATTTTATCTGAGATTTCTAACTTTCCCAATTCCACCGGATTTTGACTTCAATATCTATGCTCTTATTTGAGCTTTGCTTCCTGCCAGCTTAGAAAGCAATTATGTCTCACTGAGCTGGCTTCCCCAGGAATTTCTCTGTCTACAACAGAGTGTGTTGTCAAAATTATTTTCTAAGCAGATACATAAATAGAAATATGGAATGTTCCATATTATGGCTCAAATACCACCTCTTCCACATTAAGGGGATGCTTTCTTGATGACCAGAAGGGGATGGGTGGGATGAACAACATTTTACACAATAGATCATTTTATTTTTATTTGTATAAGATAATGGTTATAATTATCTGACATATCCTTCATGTTTCCAACACTTTAGAATCAGCTGCTCTTTGGAGTTTCCTGTTTTGACCCAATATGGCTCATACTTGTTTTAAAATATTCATGGACATAATAAATTGGCTACTTGGTATATACCCAGTAGGAAATTACCCACCAGGATTCTGCTGCTCCATGTGTCATTAGGAATTAATTATCATTATCCCATGCAACCCCCTTTTTTGGAACTTGGCTTTGACTAATCCTTCGCATTATGACAGATATAAGTTATATCCGTCTTTTTACTATTTGTAAGTAATTTGAGTGAAGGGAAGAAAACTCTTGGGGCAAAGTAATTATGTTGAATTGCGTGGTTGTACTAAACAGAACTAATTACAGTTTAATTGAATTTAACGCTCAAATATAACTATCATTTAATTATTTTAATAACAACAAATACCAGTTGAAATGTAAATGTGTGATTATCTTATAATCATTTTATATGAAAATAGATTAGGTGTTCTTTTCCAGAAATCAAATGTGACCAAAACATATGAGGGTTATAATACGGTTCAGCCTTCTGAGAGTTACTCATTGTTCCACTATTTGGATTTCAAAAAAATAAAATGAAAATTGCTGAATCAGATAAACTGACCTTGAGGAAAGGATTGACTTGAATTGTGAGTGTGGGGACAGAGCCAGGAGTGCAGTTTCCAGGCTCTAGCCCTCTCATGGAACGGTGCTCACTCGGGTAGTAAATGGCCATCAACTATGATTAGATGGCCATCAGCTGTATCTAGTTGGCTGTCAGCTGTAACCAGTGACCCATTTACCACTAATATTACTGCTGTGACTACACTAGCAGGAAATGGAGCTAGCAAGAAGATGGTGGCTGAGCTAGCAAGAGAGGATTGCATTTAGCAAGTGGGGTTGGTTGGCAGAGAAAAGCAGATGGCAGGTTGGGGATAGTGTGGCTCCTGCTTCCTGTGTCTCCAACCCAGCCGCCAGCGAGACTATAGTGGTGTGACTCCCCTATCTATGGCTCTGTGGGTGTTCCTTTTGGGCCTCAGTAGATCCTGCGTTCTTATATGGGGAGTGGGAGCTGAGACCCCGCATGCCACCCTGCATAACAATGAGGCACACTAAATTTATCTATATATGTTAAGATGAAGCTCAATTGGACATACTTTAGTTCATAAGTTCATTCAGTCTAGAAAATGGTCCTTAAAAATTGTATTAAATATTACCCGCAGTGAAATGCAACTGGTTCTCTACTAGTCCCCCTTTAAAAACGGTTGAATTTTCTACAACAATATTTATTGTATTGAAGAATCAGCAATCAGCCTGTGAAAGCTGGAAAACAACAACAACAAAAACCTGTTAAATTGTGTGCTCACCACACAGTGGAATATAAAGATGTTTTATTATAAAGTTATATGCCTGAAACTTATATAATGTTTTTAATCAGTGTTACCCCAATAAGTTTAATTAAAATGAAAGATGTAAACAGTCTAAAAAGAAACAAACAAAAAAACCTGTTAAATTGAACAAAATATATGAGACAACTGTTTTCAGAAATTGGAGAAAAGGGACATTTACATTATGAGCTCGGTATTTGCCCCAGGTATCTATTTGTGGATAATTTCCTGGCTATGTCACAGGAAAGTATGGCACAGAGGTTCTGCTAAACAAAAGAGGCAGAGTTCAGGGCTCTCGGGGCTGCTGATGTAATCTCTGGAGTATGGCACTGGAGAGGAGGAAAGAGATCAATGTCGAATTCTGATTGGGTGTTTTTTTTTTTTCAAGAACTTGGATAAGAGCTGGGCTGCATAGATTCAGAGTAAGACAACATAAGGTTTACCAAAAAGTAGTTTTTATAGAGTTAGGAGTAGAATGGATGTACTAAAGATCAAACGGTTCCTAGAGATATTAGAATTCTGGCCCAGTCGGAATGTAGGGCCAACATTAGTATGAAGGCACCCCAGAAAGACCAAATGCCCATGCTCTAGAATAAGACTTACTCTAGACCTACTTTAAGAAAGTCTACAGAAAACCTAAACAGATTCACAGGGAAAGTAGAGTTTGTATTTTGACTCCTGCCAAATTAGAGAATTGGTAAATTTCTTGGGCTTTCCACAAATCCACCTTAACAAAATATAAAAACAAGCCTACAAAAGTTCAGTATAACTAGCCAGTACTTGAACCATCTCCTGAAATAAACGTCAATGTTCTTATGAAGAAAATAAGAGAAACTGAGCCTCTGCAATGGATTAGCCCATATTATAATTAAAAAATAAATACATAAAAGTTATTCAAACCTAAACTGAATGAACAGCAAACAGAAAAACCAAACCTCCCAAAATAACTATTTGTCTTTCAATGATACTCAACTTCATCTGTCTACGGATGAATATTATGCTGTATTTGGGGTAGCCTACTAATCAAATTTTATTGTGTTAGATCTCATTATCTTATAGACTATTTACAGTTATCTGGTAGATATTTTTCTAAGTTCCTTGTGGCTACAATTTTATAGTTGACTCCGTTTCTGGTAATGCGCAGGGTAGCAGTTCAGTAACTGAATTTGCATGTGGTATTCATCAAGGTAATGAAAGACTTCTTAAAAACAATAATTAAACCTCAATTTTTAATATTTATGAAATAAAGAGTCCTGAAATTAACAATTTAATTTATAAAAACAGCAAAATATAGTTCATCTAGATAATTACCTATAATAAATCATGAATAAATTGATGATGACTTTATATTATTGCGGTGTCTTTTCACCGAATCACCCACCTTTAGGACATACATTAAAATCTCTTTATTATTTCAATCTCTGGAATTGTTGCTATGTCTATTGTCTTTAATTAACACAAATGAATAGTCAGAGAAGCTATCAAGATTTCTTTCATTACTCTGTTGTATATTTAGAAGTTTCCTGAGAAAGAAGATTTCAGCTCTCTCAAGAATGAAAGAAAAGGAGTCTTTATTAAAGAACTGCATGACTGAAAGGAACCTGATGCTTGAGTTCTTCCAAAAATCCAAAAATGCTCTTGTAAAATAGATGCTCAATCTATGGGAAGCTCATTTTCTCATGAGAAAGCTTATCTCATCTTTGAACAATTCTCATTGTTAAAAATACACTGGAATCATTTATGTGTGTGTGTGTGTGTGTGAGTGTGTGTGTGTGTGTGTGTGTGTGTGTGTGTGTGTGTGACTATAGCTGCTCCTCAGCATTCTAACTCTTGCCAATGGTCTAACCATCATGGTGGTTAGGTTCATATGCCACCCGCTTCATTGACTCTTCTCATAACTAGCCCATCATCCATCTGCTGCTATCACCTCTAACTCTAACACTGTGTAAGAATGACTTGTTGGCTTATTTGTTCATTATTTATTGTTTTCTTCTCTTTCCCTTATCCTTTATCAAAGTTAAAAATTATTTTCTTCCACTATTCTTACTAATATAGAAATACTGACTTTTTTTCCCCCTTGTAATTGTAAGTCCTTTGGTCTGAATATAAGATTAGGCAGAATTTTCCATCTTATGGTGAGAAATGCTGTGGCAAATGAAATATTTCTGAAAAGACTTTGTGATATGCTAAATGTTATGTATAACTATTTCAAGTTTTCTTTTTTTTTCTCATTCTCAAAACATTTTTTGAACAACTATGCCTTGGAACTTGGAGGTACCAAGGGAACTCCAATGAACAAATAGATATGGTCTCTGTCATATTGAACTTATAGTTTGGTGGAACAAGTAGCAATTGAACAGAAAATCACACAATTAAAAAATTACAATTGTGTTAACCAATGAGAGTATAGAGGAATAGCTATTGTAGTCTGAAGGGTCATTCATAAGAAAATCAGTAACAGATATATTTATAAGATATTTGAAAAAGCTTTACAACTTATATAAGTTAATTTATTTCCAAAAGTCTTCATAGAAATTTGGTTTGCAATTGCATTAAATTAATTTAATGAAAAGCATGGTTAAATTTTATTTTTGTCTTTGCTTTTCTGAAACATAAGGTTTATGATAACCTAAATATAAGCAAACACAATGAGAGACTTAACTAGGTATCGCAATTAATATGTCCATTAAAGTTCCTGTTTTTCTTTGAGGCAAAAGTGAGTAAGTAGTAAATCGTATAGCTTGTATAGTAAGTCATGTAACTTGTCTTTTCAGAGAAATAATGAGTAATAGAAAGACTTAAAGTTAGCATACATGCCAGTATTATGTCAAGCTTCATTCTCATTTTCTTTCTCCCTCGCTTTCACCCTCTTTCTGTCTCTTTCTTTTTCTTTCTCTCTTTATAATCTGATTTAATGCAAATAATAATACAATATGTAAGAACAATATGTTCTCCCTTTCAAACAGGCAAACTAAAACTTTAAGACATTAAGTAATTCACTTAGGACAACACTTTCGTAAATAAATAAATAAATAAATAAATAAATAAATAAATAAAGTGTAAGCCTACTTTATTATCAGCAGAACAGACTAATTCAAATACAATTCTCCTGAAACAAAACCTATGCTCTTAACTTGGTGGGTTGCTATTTCACAGGTTTTTAAATGCTTACCTTGGACAAGAGATTATTTTAGGTAACAGATAAACAAAGGTAAATTCTATATGAGTCTTGATGCAGTCTTGATGTGGATAGATATAGTAAAGGAGGACAACAATGTAAGACAGGAAAAGAGGAACTGCAAAATCACTTTGAGTTAGTGGGTTCAAAAAGTTCTCACTTGAAGAAAAGGCAGAGTTTGCCCTCTAGAAATTAGGTGTATCTGAAAGAACATTGTAGGAAGGAGGAATAACAAATATTTTAAAGTAAAATTGAGGACTTATAAGGAGCCTTATATAACTGGTTTATAGAATGCACTATTAAAACATTTTTCTGAAAAAAAATGTAGGGAGTTAGAGAGCCATTTTTTTGTAAGCAATCACAGAGTTTTAATTTAGGTTAATTGTTTGTTGAGTCTCAATATGAGAAATAATTTAATGTAATCTTAACTTTAATTTGAAATATTAAAAAAGGCTGCTGTCTTATTTTTTTCTTAATATGCTGCTTACGTAAACCTTAATTTCAAAAATATCCTCAGTGGGGTAAAAATGTACATCTGTTTTGAGGGAAGAGTAATAGATGTCTCAAAGTAATCGATTATACAAATTGAGATTTCAAGTTTGCTTTTTCTGTTTGTTTATTAAATGGCTTTGAGAGAATTTGTTCAACATCAAATCAAAAGAGGTTTGTTGAAATTGTATTAGCTATTTCATGACAATGCATAATGAGCTACTGAGTGAAGGATTAGTTACCTCTGTTGTTGAACAATTACAAAGAGTGTAAGCTTACTTTATTATCAGCAGAACACATACATTTAGATGCTCTCTGTGTAGTTTGACATTCCAAGCAGTGTTTTCTTTTTTCCATATGTAACCCCTACATGCTATATCAAAAGCCAAGATTACTTATCTTTTCTAGTTTGGCATGCATGTCTATTCAAGAATATTTTCATGTATACCAAGAACCGATTTGAGCAATTGCAATCATCGTTTTCTCCTCCCCTTGCCCCCATCTATACTTAAATCATCAACGCTTGTTAACAAGCCAGTTATTTTCAATGGGAGTATTATCTTCCTCTTTCTAAAGACTGAAACAACAGAAATGGATAAATGCTACATGGTAAATGGAAGATTACAATTCTAAGCTGCTGTGGCCTGAAATGTGCATACCCCATCCCCTGCCATTCAATTCTGTGTTGAAGCTCTAATCCTCTATGTGACTGTATTTGGAGATACCGTGTTTCCCCGAAAATAAGACCCAGCCAGACAATCAGCTCTAATGTGTCTTTTGGAGCAAAAATTAATAAAAGACCCGGTCTTATTTTACTGAAATATAGGACCAGGTCTTTAATATAACATAACATAACATAACATAACATAACATAACGTAATATAATATAATATAATATAATATAATATAATATAATATAATATCAGGGTTTTATATTAATTTTTGCTCCAAAAGAAACATTAGAGCTGGTTGTCCAGCTAGGTCTTATTTTTGGGGAAACAGGGTAGGGACTTTAAGAAGGTAATTAAGGTTAAATAAGGTCATAAAAGTGTGTTCCTAATCTGATAGGACTACTGTTCTTATAAGAAAAAGAGATAGGATAGATTTATCTTCCTGTGTACAGGGGAAACACCTTGTGAGAATACAATGAGAAAGCAACCATCTGCATGCTAGGAAGAGAGTCTGACCAGAAACCAACCTGGCTGGCACACTTGACCGTGACCCCAGACTCCAGAACTGTAGGAATATAAATTTCTGTTCTTTAAATCACCCCACCCGTGGTAATGTATTGTGGCAGATCCAGGAGAGTAATGCATATGGTAAGCAAGCATTTTCTAGGATATAGCAATAAGAGAAATGTACCCACATACACCTGAAAGGCTTCAAGAGAAATATATCTTGTAGCTCTTTGCAGATATGTTTATAGCACAGAGACTCTGTTAAGTGGGATTAACTCTACAGAAACCCTATTTGTGTAGCTTCAACAAAATCTAGAGTTGTGCTGCTCTATATTTCCATTGGTGTTTACTCTATGAATCTACCTTAAATTAGCTTATTGCCAATGAGTCACCAGCAAATAACTCCTAGGTGTAACTTATACAACTCTTTCGTTTTTCAAGTTGCTGAAGATATGAAAAAATTGGACTGACAGATTATTTAGCACAATTGATTTGGAAACAATATAGTCAAATCCTTGACCCTCACCACCAGCTTTTTGCTTTGAAAAATTGATTATCTAAAAGCCTGTTTATTTATCAACAAGTTAAGGAAAATAACAATTACTACCTGGATTTTGTGCTGATTAAATGAAAAAACTACATAAACCAGCAGTATAGTATCTGATACATAGTAAGAAATCCGTCAATGCTTGATATGAACCATTAAGAGAAATGTATAGCAATAAATATTTTAAGGTATATGGACACATTATGTTTTATTCCATTTTGATTACATTCCTCTAGTTCTATGTCTGTATTTTTCTTTTATAAGAAGAATTTTACTTAAATTCAAATTTTCTAATGTGACATTAAGCAAGCACTTCTTTGGAAAATAAATTACTAGTACATTTAGAAAAAAAAATTAAAACTCAGAATTCCCAAGTAGTATGTACGTATTTTAAATGTGCTACTCAGAAAACCACAGCATTGACTCTTATCTTGCCAAACACTAAAACCAATAATTACCAGTTCTTTATATATTATTAAATATAATTATCTTCATATTATATTAAATTCTTAGACTCAATTGAAGATCATAGACAATTAACATTATAAACAAATAATTCTCTCAGTATGGCACTGATTAATTTTTCTCCCCACAGGTAGTGTTAATAACTGCAACCGTAAGAGTCTTAAAATATTTCATATTTTATCTCATTTTGTCCTTAGATCAAATTTCTAATAAGAACTATCATTTCCATTTTAAAAGTGAGGAACTGAAAATCTAAAAGTTAAGTCTTTTCCTAAGTTTGCTGTTAAGTGGCAAGGTTGAGGGAACAACTCCAGACTGTCTCATTTAATGTTCATGCTATTTTTACTGCTGCTAAAAATTCAGATTTGATGAAGTGTATATCACACATAATTATTTTTTTCAGTATGTGCTTTTTTATTGTTTTGATTCTGTTTATTATAACTGACATTGGATTACCTGTAAACAATTTCAACTGATACTATACCTGGGATAGAAGCAAACTCTTAGGATAATGACTACAAAATTCTAGTGTAGTAATATCAACATGATTTGTAATATATAAGCATTTAAAATATAAAATAAATTATAACTAAGAAACATTAGTTTTAAGAAAATAGGCCTGGGTAAAAAAGTACTGTTAGCAAGTGCAGCTCAGGTAAACCTAATATTTTTAACATTTGGAATTACATGATATACCTAACTATATGTGAACTTTAGCTGAGGTAATAGAGGTGAACCATAATTATAAAGGAAACTCAGAGCCATTAATTTACTAAAGATAGAAAAATCGTTTTTAGCAGGAATATTGTTCTGCTCAGATGAGTATTTAAATATAATGTCAAAGATTCCAGATTTTACAAACTCAGATAATAAATGTAGGTGATACTAACACCATTATACTGGGTTCTTTAGTGATTAAAGTATTCCAAAAGATTCTCTTGTTTTAATCAATGCAAGAACATGGAAAACATAAATTAAGCAAGGTATTATTTTACCTAGTTTACATGTGATTAACCTTTAAAAGAGATGATACTGGCTCAAGTTTTGCTTTCAAATTAACAATACATTTTTAAATCAAAGGGATTTCTTTGGTAGCAATATAAATGAAATATGTATTTCAAATAAAATTTCTTCTGTGGCTTTTAAAACCACCTACTGAAAAATAGATCCTAAAAATAAACAAAAATAAATAAAAATCTATGAACCCACAATTTCAGGATTACGATAGGAGGGTCAGATAAAATATGATACCCAGTTAAATTTGAGTTTCAGATAAACAATGAGTATGTTTTTAGTATGTATTGTGGTCTGAATTGCATCATTTCCCCCCCCCCCCACATACATACATGGAAATCCTAACCCTCTACACCTTATAATATGACTATTTGAAGATAGGACCTGTAAAAAAGATAATTAAGTTAAAATGAGATCATTAGATTTGGCCAATGTGATTGGTATTCTTATAGGAAGAGAAAATTTGGACATAGACTTGTACAGAAGAAAGACAATATGAAAACATAGGTAGAAAAAGGCCATCTAGAAGCCAAGGAAAAAGGCCTCAGGAAAAAACAGTCATGTCAACACCTTGTCTCAGATATCTAGCTCCAGACCTGTGAGAAAATGAATTTCCATTATTTAAGCCACCCAGTCTATGGTACTTTGTTTTGGCAGCCTTAAGAAACTAATACACTATAGTTTAGTATATTTTATTTGCTAAATTTGGCAATTCTAATTATGAAAAGTTGTCATCGATTATAGTGAACATATTTGCAAAGGACCAGGTAAGCACAGTAGCTTTGAATTATTTTTGTTATTGTTGATACTTGTAATCCTTTCTCCAGATTCTAATCACCCTTTCATATAGAGAAAAACTCAGAGTTTTATATTTCTTATATTTTGTATTTACATTTTTTAAATTCCATGGAAAAAAATTCAACTGTACCTTTTATGTTCAATATTTAAATAAATGTAGTTGTATAGTCACTGGATATAAGATACAATCTTTTATGACCTTGCTAATCTCAAGTTTCTATGATTTTATGATATGGATGTGAAGGGAAAAAACACCCACTTTATTCATATATTTCTTTATCACATTGTTTCTTGTTCCTTTAAAATGACTTTTTCTGTTTGTTGTAGGAAACTATATTTCTTTTTTAAAAAGCTTGAAAAGTAGAGGACTAAAGAAAGTAGAAAATAAAAATTACCGTCAAGTCCACTACCCCAAGATAATTATTTTAACATGCTTTTGTTCATTTCTTCTACTCATTTCATTGGATTCAGTGGATTTCTTTCTTTCTTTTTTTTTTAAGTTATATTCGTAGTCAGGTGTGTGAGAGTGTGTGTGTGTGTGTGTGTGTGTGTGTGTGTGTGTGTAGGTGAGTATACATCCCCTTTAAATATCTCTGCCCCACCCCACCCCACACATTTTATATGGAACATCTATATGAGAGAAGGAAAACCTTTAGTCTGTATACCGTCTATAGTGGCCACAAAAATGCTTTTTTCAGATTTCCAACTCTAGAGAGAAAATTCACTGTGCAGCGCAGCACCTGTGCTAATGAGTTTTCACCCAATTGGCACTGAGGCTGCACTTCCTTTCGGCTTCTCTCAGACATGATTAAGCGTGGAGAGGTTCTAAGGCAGGCCAATTCCTGGGATCACAACTGCACTAATGATAGGCAAGTTTAGCTCAAGGACTCCCCAATGACCTTGCTGATTATTCCTTAGAACTTCACAGAAGCTAAGATGTTTCTACCCAACCTATTTTCGCTCCCTTCTTTTCTTCTTCCTTCTCTCTTTACCTGAGGATCCTGTTTTTCAGGGGACCCAGATTATCACAGGTATCATTGCTAAACTGCTTCAGGGATTTAGCCTACAGTTAGAAATACAATTGTGAAAAAGGCAGACAAGGTCCTTATCCAATGGCTCACATTCTAATTAGAAGAATCAGACAATAAATGCCTAAGTACATAGAAATGTACCAAGTGTATTAGATAGCAATAAATAGTATAGTGACATTATGGTAAGAGACTTGGGAACTATTATAAAGTGTGTGGGTAAGGAAAACAGCCTCAGAAAAGATGACAGTTAAGGGAGATTTCTCTAATAGAAAATAGCCAGAATAGTTAACATTTTTGAAGGTCAAAGGGATGATCTTCCGGGTCAAAGATCCATGCAAGGGATGTAAGGAAGAAACAAGTTTGGCATAATAAAGACCAGGAAGAAAGTAAGTGTGGCTGGAGCAAGGTGAGGTAGAGAGAATTGAGGTGAGAGATACAGGCAAGAGCAGTACCAAGGAAGGCCTTACAAAATCGGGTAATACATTTGGACACAAACCAGTATGTCTGAATATGTGATGGGATCATTGGAGAATTTTAAGAAATGGAGTTCCAGGATCTGCTTTATGTTTAAAAGACCATGATTAGCTGAAAACAGATAATCAGAGGCAAGAATTAAAAATAAATATTAGAAGGCTATTCTAGTAATTCAGAAAAGAAGCCAATGTGATTTCACCTGTAGCAAGGGAAAAGATGAAAAAAGGACTACTTTAGAATGAGTTTTGGCAAGAACTTACTGATGGAGTAGAGACAAAGGATGGAGAACAAAGAGATAATATAGACAACTCTTATATTTGGTGTTTCAAAATTGATCGGATAGAGGCAATACTTATAGAGATGAAGGGGTAATGTGTGAATGTATTTTGGACATATTCATCCCCTTGATGAACCAAGGAGATATTTGTATCCTGGTTCATGGTCTCTGGCAGGGCTAGACTACTGACCAGGAAGAAAATAATTATCAGTGAAAAGGCCCCCTGACAAGAGAGGGATGTTTGTTCATGCCGGGATGGGGTCAACATCCTGACAGAGTAGTGTCCTCTGTCACCAGGAGCAGCCTTAGGACTCAAGAGCACACAGCTAGATTGGTAGGATGACCTGGCATTAAGGTACATTTGTAACATTGACATTACTAGAGATGGTCTTGTTTGTAGAACTTGTGCCACCTCACCTGTATAAGTCTAGAGTAAAGCTTTCAACCACAGTAAAGGTGGGCTCAGCGTGGAGCAAGGACTGAGTGGTGGGAAGGAAAGGAACCATTTTCTTAAAGCATCTCTAGACATAGCACAATACAGATAGCCAATAGTACTTAACAAATGCAGCATTAAATAAATTGCTACATATATGATAGACCCCAGAGCACCTTTTCCTCCTAATCCATTATATTTCTGAAATCAGATTTGTATTACAGTCAGGTTAAAATACATATGTCAGTTGTTACTCAAATAAGTAATTTATGGTATACTGTTCATAGTTATTACCTGGGCATGGGCAAAATTAGTCCTATGAATCCCATGCCTGCATATTCAACCATGAGCTACACTGAATCTTTTGCATTGGTATTGCATGTGCATTTTAATTTCAATTAGTAAAACCCAATGCTACTTTATATGTTTTCAAACACAATAACAACATGGTGCTGTACTGAAGAAAGTATGGACTTGAAGGTTGTCACCAACCAGGCAATGTAACAGACTTTTCTAAGTCCTTCATAATAGATCCCAGACTAGTCATGGCGAGAAGGCTGTGTTGGTATCTCTGGGAAGAGTATAATTCAAGTACTAAATATCTGTCAAAAGCTTCTAGATGACTCTCAACACAGATATTTAACTTTGAACAATGTGTAGTTCAATGAACAAAATAAAGTGAAACTCCATGTTTCACCAAAGAGGAACTGTAGATAAAATGTTAAAATCATTTGGGTGCTTTGAAAATATGTTATGAATTTTAAAGAAACTGAAGCATTCAAGGCCTTTGTCATGGTATAGAAAATAAACTCTGTTACCGTGAAGACTAAAGTAATTCAGAAGACTTTAAACTTAAGAATTTAACCAAAATGTAGACTTGATTTTATCTTGATACTAAAAAGAGAAGTGTTACGTAATAGTAAAGCTATTCTATTGTTATTAGGGAAATTTTTGAGAAAGTTAGGTATATTGCAAATAATGTTTTAATCGATATTAAATAACCATTTACACAAAATATAATATATTTTTTAAAAGTATGTTCTACAACACCTAGGATTCAAAGAAGAATATTTCTGGAGCTAAATACATGTATTGACAAATCCCTGTGTGATTTGGGGCAAGGAATCACTCTGGCTCTTTGTTTCTGCATCCACACCTTTCACTGATTGATGAATGAAATGAATGAACTCAAAACACAGAACATATTATACAGTCAGAAAAGAGCCTCTGGATAGCTAATTAATAGATATTTCCATTTTTTAACATTATGATAGTAGCTAGAAAGTTTCGTCATTTTCTTACTGATGCTTATGTTTTAAATACAGTAATCTAAGCAATATTAACGAAAAGCATTTTCTGTGGGACAATAGTTTCCTTTTTAAATGAAAAACAAGTGGTCTATAAACCTTGCATCTTTCCTGAAATGGCACTTTGGCTAAAGAGTTATTTTCTCTTTATGCTGCCTTTCTCATTTCAGATATTTCAATAATTTCCATGTTATCATATTCATTCAAAACATGAATAAATAGGCTGCATAGTATGCTGTTACATGGATGTATGATGCCATGTATAAATATTGTCTTATATTATTAGGCATTTATACTACTTTTAATTTTTACTTTATAAATAATGCTGCAATGAATATTGATACACATAAATTTGTATGTGTGTGTGTGTGTTCACTTCTTGGGAAAATTAACAGCAATGTTATTACTGTGTCAAAAGACATTAAAATTTAGGAGATCTGGTCAAGATGGGCTAGTAGGTAAATGCTGTCTGTATCTCTTCTCATGAAAATATCAAAATTACAAGGAAACGACAGAACAACCATCTTTGAGAATTGCCTGAAGTCTAGCTGAACTGAAGCCCTACAACCAAGAACATACAGAAGAAGCCACCTTGAACCTGGTAGGAGGGGGTGGAGATGCAGAACGGGCTGGTCCCACACCATTGTGTGACCATTAAAAATCAGGAGGGATATCTTGGCTGTGGAGGACCCCACCCCCTCAGAGAATTGAAGGGTCCCAGCCCCTCCCCAGCCCAGGGTATCATTGCCAGGAGAGAAGTCCCCATAACTTGTGTCTGTGAAAACAAGAAGAGATTGTGACTGAGTGAGACGGAGGGTGGCTGCACTCCCAGGTGCTCCTCTTAAAGGGACCACGCATGGACTTACTTGCTGATGGATTTATTTTCTCTGAGCTCCAGTGCTGGGGCAGCAGCTCAAAAGGTGCCAGGGACATGTGGGGTGGAGCTTAATTGTCTGGCATCAGAGCAAGGACTGGAGGGGCAGATTTCTACTGGTTGGAGGAGGTGGCAGAAGCCACTGTTTCTTTGTTGAACCTGTGCAACACCAGGTAGGCAGATGCAGGTGACTGCCATATCTGAGTCTCCATCAACCTGTTTAAGAGATAAAATGAATTATTTTATCCCTCAGATAATATAAAGCTGCAATATATGAGTAAGGACAAGTGAAATAATGAATAGTTTGGGGTGATATATATATATATATATATATGATTTTTTTTTTCCAGAAAAGTATGGCTAAGTAAAACTTTTAAATCTGAGAACATTTAACTTTGAGTTATTTTCTAGACTCGAAAATCTTCCAATTTACTCTGCATATAACTTCAGGACAGAAAACTACCAGAAATGCTCTAAGTAATATTTCTCAAAACTAATGCTTTCATTGTACGGCTCCCTATGGTAAAAATCTTCAATAACTCTCTTATTCTACCACAGGAGTCTAAATTACCTGATTTTAAGACCCTTTATAATCTGATTTCATACAATGTATCTAACTTGATTTCCCACATACAAACGTTAATCTTCTCAATTATCCTGTTATGCCATGAAATTGCCACAGAATTTCATGCTTTCCATTACTTAATCTGTCATTTACTCTGGAATTCTTTTCACCTATACTTTTTTCTTCAATTCCTTAAATGTCAACATCTTTCTAGGTTCTTCCTGAACCTCACAATCTCTGTAAAAACAAAATGCACCAACTATTCAAGGATCGTTGATTTTTTATCTCTTATTCACTGATTCATCATGCATTTTTGATGATTTATTTAACATAATCTAAGACCTAAATATATAATAGAAAAACAAACATGGCTTCCACAAATCAAACATTCTATTGAGTTACAAATTATGTATATATACATATATATGTATATGTATGTGTATATATACACATATATATGTATATATAGATATATATACATATATATGTACATATATTTCTACATCATATATAAATATACATATTATATATTTATATATAAATGCATATTATATATTTATTATATATAAACACACACATTACATATATAAAATAATTATAAGCATATTTAGAAACAAAAATTAAAAGAACAAAATAGTATGATGGCTTAAAAGATGAACATCCAAATGATTTTTAAGGATCAAATAAAACTTTCTTAAGGCTCTGGCTTTCTCTCTCTCTCTCTCTCTCTCTCTCTCTCTCTCCCCCCCCCCCCCTCCGACTGGCTTTGAGCTGAGACTATGTTTGTGTCTCTTATGGCATCCAGGCACAGTTCAGAACACATAATAGTGCTTCATAAACACTCACTTATTGTTCATATTATGAAAAGAAAAATACATATATTTTTATTTTAATTGATTGAGAAACTAAAAAGAATTTCAGAAATAAAATGCAACAGTGGTATTGATGCTTCCCAAAAGCTTAGCTTCTATGGAATTAAATTTAGGAAGCCTCCACATTTAAAAGGATGGTTCCCAGAGTCCATTGTACAAAGGAAGAATTACATTCAAAAGGAGAAGGCATGGACTGATTCTCTAGAAGGACATAGGAGCAGCTATTAAAAATGTAGAGTGTATATTTCAGTTTAATTTGAGTCAATTCAGATACTAGGAGAATTATAAACACATTTTTGAAGATGGAGGCCTGAGATGGTTAACAGGTAACCAGAATGCTTAACAGGTTAGAAAAAGATTATCTCTCTTATTTGGAAGAAACCAAATATGAAATTACAAATTTAATAGAAAAACATGAAAGATGGGTAAACAAATGAAATTAAGCAAGTAAGAAAAGAATGTAGAGTCCTAAAGTGTGACAATACCATTCACATGAAGAAATAATCAACATGGTTAAAGAACACTAATCTGGATTAAAAGAAGATAGAGATGTTTCTAAATTTATAATACCTCATGAAATACAGTGAACTCTTTATAAGAAATAGCTTTGGTTAATTTAAATGAGGTAAAACTATAATTAAGATAGGTTATTAAAATTTTTTGGTATTTAGCTTTTGAAGAAATGACCACATTCTATAAATTCATTACAAAATACTCTATTCAAATCTATGTCTAGAAAAAAACAAACAAACAAAAAAAACCATTACTGATTAACACTAAAACAGCCGTGTATGGATATTGGAAAGAGAAGCTATTATTGATAATGAAATGAATAATAAAATAACTCAAACAACTTCACTGCATCTTCACTTCTGGAAAAGATAGATTAGTCAACATGTATTGATTCAACTGTGTGTGTGTGTGTGTGTGTCTGTTTGTGTGTGTGTGTGTTTGTGTCAGATTATGGCTTATAGAACTTTGTGCCATGTTGTCAAGAGTATAGAAATTACCTATCTAATGTTCAATTTTAAATGGAGTCTTAAGATTTCAGAATTTAGGGGTAGCATTAAACTATGCATGCTTACATGTAGAAAATTTATATTCTACATATTATATTCTACATATTATTAAGATGACATATATATTAAAACTTAATAATTAAAAGCAAGTAGCCTAATTAAAAGTGAACAAAGTATCTCAATAGATATTTCTTCAAAGAAAATACACAAAGACTAAAAGCACATGAAAAGATGCTCTATCTCATTAGCACTTCATAGCCAACATGATGGCTATAATAAAAAAGATTGATAATTACATGTGTTGACAAGAATATAGATAAATTCATCCCTCACAAAACTACTGGTAGGAATGTAAAATGTGGCAGCTATGTTGGAAGACGTTATGGCATTTCTACAAATGATTAAACTATATGACACAAATTACACCGTTAGGCACATATCAAAGAGAAATCAAAACATATGTTCCAGCGAAAACTTACACATGGCTATTCATAGCAGAATTATTAATAATAGCCAAAAAGTGAAAACAAACCAAGTGTCTCTCAACCAACAAAAGGATAAATACATAAATAATAAGTAAATAAATGTAATATTATTTGCAATAAAAATAAATGAAGTACTGATACATGCTACCACATAGATGAACCTTGAAAATATTATTCTTAGTGAAAAAAAGCTAAACACAAAAAAATCCATATCGTATAATTACATTGATAAGAGATGTCCAGAATAGAAAAATCTATAGAGATAGAAGTTAGGTTAGTGAGAGCCTAGAGTGGGATTGGGGTGTGATAGCTAATTAGAACTGGGTTTTTCTGAGGGGGCAAAGAAAATGTTCTTATTTGATTGTATAAATGGATGCACAATTCCATGAATGCACAAAAACCATTGAATGGTACACTTTAAATGGGTAAATTATATAACATGTCAATTATATGTTAATAAAGTTGTTAAAAATAGTGTTTGCAGGAACGAAAAATTTCACTGAAAAGTAGTTATACTCCATCAGATTTGATACAGGAAGCTTTACAATTTAGAACATACTTTTCACATAATATGGCAGAAAATGGTAATTACTAAGTAACCAATGAACTTGCCACTCTACAGAGGAACAATTAGTTTAAAATGGCTCTGCAGTAACCCAGTTAAATATAAGCAGGATAAGAAAGGTCAAGTTAAAAACAATATTTCAGACTGAATGAAGTAGTGTAATTTTTTTTAAACCAATCATTTTATTGTGAAATTCTCCAAGTCTTGAGAAATTGTAATTTAATAGGCTGTGTTTATCCAGATTGAAGTAATTTCAATTTTTCACAGTGAAAATCCATACCATGGGATTTTAGGTGCATACAAATCATGAATAGTATTTTTGTATGAAAGTAAACTGGCATGTAGTTTTTAAAAACAATATTACCTCTAGTTTACAAAGAACAATGTGTATTTCTAGCTTCCAGCTATTTGTTTCCAAATGTTTTAAAAAAACATAGTGCTTCTACTGTGGAGAGTAATTGCCATTTTCAAGGTTGTTTTTAGCTTTTTTGTTTTTAATTTGTCAGGTGAAAAAAAAAAGATGATCTTGTTAAGCATTTTATATGGTGTAGAATTCACCATCAATTGTAAATTAGTAAGATAATACGATGAGCCCCTTCTTCATAACCTTGGATCACTAGCAGTGACTCAAGTCTAAGAGTCTGATCTTTTAAAAACAGAATTATTCGCTGTTTATGATTAGGATTGATTTAAGATACCAAAGGACATCAGTCCTCATCACTTCTTGAATAAATAATTCCATTATTGGTAGCTTTCCATAAAAAATGTGTTTTTACTATCTTTTATTTTATTCCTATTATTTTTGTTTGATTTGAAAGTTCTATATTCCAAATCTATTCTTCCAGGAGTTTGCTCACATTTTTAATACATACAAACTTTTATTTCTTAAAATCATCTAGAATTAGTCCGATTTGATATCCTTTCTCTTAGAAAGTCAACAGACTTGGCATATAGTTTTATAGCTCTCTGTCATCCAATATATATATTGACATCAGTTGTAAATTTATACATATATAATTCACGTATACAATTTATTATTAACGTTTAGACTTGAATTGTCTTTTGGTTATATATTTTTGCCTTTATTGTATTTTCTTTTTCTTTTTATCGTAATAGCTTTTCTCAAATAGTTTTTTTAAAGATGGATGATCTGCTCATATATATATTTATTTTTATTAATCTAAAAATGTCTATATTACATATTTGTCCTTGAATGACAATTTATGTAAACAAGGAATTTTATGTATAAAGAATTCTTATGCAGCATTTTGAAAACATTTTTTCATCCCTCCTTGTATCAAATATCACAGATAAAATTATAATACAAATAGTCTCATTTTCATTCCATTATTGGTAGTTTGTCCTTAACTTTTGTAGCTATTTGAGTTTTATTGTTAGTCTCAATGTTTTAAAGATTTACTACAGTGTGTCAATGTGTGTGCTTTTTTCTACTTCTCAATTTCCTACTTAATATTTACTGAGTTTTCTTGTATGACATAATTTGACTTTTTCAATTCCAGAAAAAAATTTAATTATTGATCTTTTCTCCATTTGTCTTTCTGTTCATCTGAAAATATTATTAGATGACTATTGCCACTCTGGTTTGCTGGACATCTCTTGATTTTATCTGTATATATATTTGCACTGCATTCTGGGAGAATTCCTCAGTCTGATCATTTAGTCACCATTCTTTCATAATGGTGTCTATTTAGCTAATTTGCCTTCTATGTTTTAAATTATTTCAAAAGTTATACCTAATTTTCAAAAACTCGTTGTATTTTATCTTATTGTTCCTTTTTGTTTTGTCATACTTTTCTGTTTTTGTCTCATAATCGCCACTTATTGTTTTAGGGAGGTAATTCCATCATTGTCTTTCTGATCTTTGTTTGAAAAACCTATTCAGATTGTTATACTAAGTATTGGAGTTTGTTCTCCCATTTGAATGTGTTTTCTCCTCTTTCATTGTTGATCTTAAATGTCATGTTGGACTGAGCTCTTCTGCAGCATAATTCTTATACATGCATTCGAGGCATCAGTGGTTTCCTGTTAAGTGGATAGCTTCAGTGTTCCAAAATTGGGATGAATAGAGCTTACGACTGAGCTCCAAGCACTTCTGTTTTAACGTAAGCAGAAGTGCCTTCCTTAATATTGTGATGGAGACTAATCAACCACAGTACCCTAATAATTGAATATCGTCCAACGTATCTTCACCAAATGGATTTAAAAACTGCTTATGAGGTACAGACGGCCTTTGTAAAATATAAAAGTAAGTTTTAACACTTACTTGGAGATTGAATAAAATAGCGAGGACATAAAGAAAAACAACTCTGCCAACAAAGCACTGACACCCAGAATATATACATTATATTCTGTTGAATGCTTTATTTTTGCTTAGACTAAGGTCCAAAAAAAACCAAGAGAGTGTCTGGCTTTAACATGCACATTCAGATATTAATCATTTTGTATTTCCTTCACACTGACCTAAGGGTACTGTTTTAGATGTACTGTAGTTTCTTTTTAACTTATTTACATGCCGAGAGATCATAAAACCTAAAGACTTCTTGTAAAATGCTTACATAGTTTTTTGCCTTTCAGAAGAGAATAAAGATAAGTAGAAACAGCTACATACTGAATGATACAGTATAAAATGCTAATCTTCCATTTTTCAAGACATATTTGAAGGATATGGGATATATTGAGCAGCCACAGCACACATTAACGACAACAAAAATCTCTCAACAGACAACACTTTAAAGTTTACAGCACATTTTAGTGCATGTGGAGTCCTGATCCTCCAACTCTCAAAATTTATAGTATGGGGAGAAAAATCCTTCTGCAAAACAAATCCCAAAGCCAATAGACTCTTTTTGAGTTTTAATTCCATAACCAGCACTGAATCAAAATTTTATGGAGGAAATCAAGACATATAACGTCAAAAATAAACGAGAAAATAAAAGTACACAAAAAATGTGATGTGACTACACTTTTGGCATCACATGGAAAAAAATCATCATTTTTGGTTATTGTATTTCAAAAAATCGAAATTAATTCCAGCAATGCCTTAGAATTATTAGAATATCTGTCATAATCAATAAATACATAGGTAGTTAAATGGATAAAAGACATGATGACAAAAAAGAGAAAGAAAGGAAGGAAGGTTGGCAAGCCACAGGAGGTTGAAGGATTGGATTACTATAGACATGTTTACAACATTTGGGGGATAGGCTGGATAAACAGAAGTCTGGAGTCTACTAGTAAAGACCGCCTTCCCCCCAAGTCAACTTTACCTCTAACTCTCATTTTATACATGAATTTTTACTTTTCATTTTTGTTCATTATTAGGTATAAAAATATTAATAAAGTAGGAATAAGCCTTAAGGATAAAAATAATTAAATTTAAAGAAGAGACTCACCTTGTATACTTAATGCAATCACCTTGTATACACAGTCCAATCTCTTTCCACTTTAGCATTAACTAGTAATTTAATTTTAGGCTTATCATTTTTATTTACTGTTTTAGAATTTTATCACTTAGGTTTGTATCACTAGAAAGTAAATCTAATTTTGGAAGTTTTGGGGACTTTATAGGAATGGAATAATTTGCATTTTTTCTCTCAATGCTGTTTCTGATGTTCATCTACGTAGTTGAATGCAGCACTGATTAATTCATTTCTATAGACATACAGAATTCTTTTGAAATTAACTATATATCATCCTTTATCCATTATATTGTTGATGGTTATTTCCATCCAAACAGTGGGATTGCATATTCTTATACATGTTTTGGGGTGCATATATGTAAGAGCTCCTATACGTGTAAATCTAGGTGTGACTTTCTTAAAGGTATTTGCATATTCAATTTTATAAATTAATGCTAAATTGTTTCCCAAAGTGGTTGCTACTCCCACTTGTATGTAATTAGTAAGTCATCTCATTGTATCATATCCTCTATAGCACATTATTGCAATTTTAAATTTTTCTCAAGATGTTTTTGTAAAATTGTGCCAATTCTATATTATTATTTAACATCGTTATTTGTTCAACTCACCTCTTCTGTTTTTATTTTTTCCCCTTCTTGACTTTTTTGTTTGCTTGTTTGTTTTGATTTGATTCACCCTTTTTTATTTTTTATTTTCTTTTCCTTTACTTTTTAACTTCTCTTCTTTTAATGGTTACTCTAGAAATTTTAACTTGGTAATTTAATATGTCAAACTCTACAGTTTATAAAAACTCCATCCTTTCCAGGTATTTCAGGACTGTTGGAGCAATTTTATCATCCTCCCTCTAATTTATAAAATTTATTGTCATAAATTATTTTGACTATGTTTTATAAATTCTCAAGACATTATCATTTAATGCAATTAATTGGATGATCCATTATCATTATTTATCATCTTACTTTTTAGATCTTTCATTGTAATTAATTCCATTTTGCCTGAATTATACACTACCAAATTTCCT
This sequence comes from Rhinolophus sinicus, assembly GCF_036562045.2. NCBI lineage: Eukaryota > Metazoa > Chordata > Mammalia > Chiroptera > Rhinolophidae > Rhinolophus > Rhinolophus sinicus. The sequence goes on from NC_133752.1 coordinate 21,398,978, forward strand.
ATTGATAAAATCTGTTCTTGTCAACTCTTGGGTTTGCCTGCCTGAAATTATCCTACATTACTTTTATTTTATTTTTTCTTCATATTGAAAGGTTATTTTATTTTGTTTTTATTTCATTTTGCAGGTTATAAGATTCTGGGTTAACAGTCCTTGCATGTATTGTGAACTCATATGCACTGAAATTTATCCATTAAGAATTATTTTAGACCTGATTTTGAAGAAGTTTCTCTCATTTCTTAAATGATTTTTATTTCTTATTTCTAGGATTGGGAATACTGACAGCCTAGAATAATTTTAAATAGAACTTGCCTTGTTGTTGTTTTTCGTTTGTTTGTTTGTTTGTTTTCCCTTTCCACATCATCCCTACACTGTGAATTTGATTTCAAACTTAACTTATGGCTATGACATCTCACAGAAAGATTTTTTTTCTTCTTCCATTTACTTCCACCTCCCCCACCCCCCACCATGGTGTAGGTGCCTAAGAAAGGCAAATTTCCTCTTAGGGATAGGGATGAGGGATTTGGTGAGTGATGGGTTTCTTTCTATTTCACTCTTAGGCCAAGAATATAGCCCTAGGAGGTTGTAGTTTAGTAGAAACCTCGGTTTTATCACCTATGTATTTTCTCCCAAATAGGATGTGCATACTAAAGCTAAAGATCACAATTAGACAAATGGCCTCAAGGTGAAAGCTGGTTTATGATTTACTTATCTCTCTGAGTTCCCTTATTTTTGACCTTAAGATTTTAATTTCCTGTCCATTGATAGAAATAAAAAAAATCTAAAAATGTAAGATAATCCAGTATTTTTAGCTGTTTCAGTAGAAAGGTTAACCAATTATTCAGTGAATCAACTGTAATTCTGAAAATACAGTTATTTCCATAAATTTATGTGCTTCAATAGGAGTTTTTGTTTTTCAAACCTGAGTAGTAGGAAATATGGTGGCTTATAAAAAAGAAAAAAATATATAAAAAAAGTGAACTTCTTGGACTCACGTTTTTTTTTTCTTATGCTGAGAATAGTGAGATATAGGTAAGGAAAGACTGAGGAAGTCATTTCAGTGCCTGGTATATGTGATTTTTAATATACATAGCTTTTTCAGTGCTGAAATGGGGAGGAAAGAAAGAATATAGAGTGATATAACAAAAAATCTCCCCAAATCAGCCTTTGCATAATGTGCCAACATCATATCAAAAGGTCAGTTTTTGAAAATAAGTAGTACGTGTAGATTGGAATTTGGAATTAAAAAGTGGAAGAACTACTGAGAGAAATAAGGACTTGCCTTGGGAAAACCTGGAGAGATCAAGGATGGTGCAACATATGTGGTGGACCAGAATTGTGGCTGTAGGCCAGGGCCAGAAGGACACCCAAGTTTCTTTTTCTTTATTACTGTATTGTTGACTTAGTAATGGTGACAATGAAAGTAGTAGATCATGGAAAGGAGTCATCCATGAACTGATCACACTTGTATATTCCTGTTTTTTCCACCATAACTAAGATTAACACTTTAAGTTGAGTAAATTATTAGCTTTCTTGAACTTTATCTAAATCCTAGAGATAGTGTAGAATACCATCCCAGAAGGGTCAAGAATGTTATTTGTGGGACACGTGAGGTATTTTATTTTAATAGTAAAAGATTTAAAACTTATTTTTATATTCTTAATTAGACTGAAGGAGAAAGAGAGGGAAAAAAAAGAAAGACAAAAATATGTTCAGGATAATCTCATAATGGCTTTATACTAGCATGGATATACACAACAAAATACAGCCAGTCAATGGCCTGTTGTCTGCACAACTCCATATATATGTATAATCATTTTGCTTTTTTTTTTTTTTTTTGCATAACATTTCTATGTCTCATTTCCACCAATTTTCCTTTGGACACTTACTAGACTGATTTTGGAGCCACAAATCTAGTTGAATAGGTATAAAATGCTTTCAAAAATACTACATTTATTATCTTCTATAGGAAATTAGTAGAAAAAGCAAAACACAAAAAATGAGAGCAGAAATCGCTGCTGTGAAATATCTCTGAAGGAAAATTTCACTGCTAAAGAATTTATCTTGATATGAAGATTTTCTTTGATAATCAGCACTATCAACAGTAGAGTTTTTGGCACTACTGAGGCACTGGAGAAATACTGAGTAGTTTATATATTCCTCACTTTCAAAGAGAAATCAGTTGAATAACAGTCTTCCAGAGATAGCATTCTCTGTCAGCCTGGCACTGGGAAAAACAGCAATTATGCTTCTGATATGTATTTTTAAAAATACACTGGTTCAATTTCCTGACTAAGTTAGGTTAGTTCTAAAAAATCAGCCAGAGTGGAAGCAATCCTAAGTCTTATTCTAACAGTACTCTAACTTCCTTTCTAAGTTCAATGTGACAAGGCTATTCTTTGTGTGCCATTATTTAGAGACTATACTGAAGTGATATTGAACGATAAGGCATTAATAACAGATACACTCAAATTAAATTTATATGTGGTATCAACACTTTATATTCCAGAGAGTTTTTATTGGCTTGATACAAGCATGCTTTCTTTCTTAAAATCAAGCCCTTAAAATAGTTTGTTCTTATACATGAATCTATTTTTAGTTATTTTCTAGAGAAATATAATTAGTTATGAAAGAAGTGGATTATACTATTGATTTGGAAAAAGTCAGTCAGCATAGGCTAAATTACTCTGTAGTGACAAACACCCTCCAAAAATCTCAGGGATTTTAAAACTGTAAAACTGTATTTCTTGCTGTTATTTACGTCCACTGAGGTTTGGCCAGCCATTCTCCTCCTCATTGTTATCTATGACTTATGGTCACTGTCTCATATTTTGCTGGTCACTGTCTCAGAATCAAAGGAGGTTACATATCAGTCCTTACATTCATAACTCCAAAGTCATATCTAATCACTTGGTTATATCCACTTAGAAGTCACACAAAAAGTGTATACTACCAGGGGCCAAAAAGGGGAAGAACCAGAAACATTTACTGAACAGCACTTACGGCAACTACCATTTACCCTTTCAATCACCAAATAGCTGATTCACTCTCCTTGCTGCAAATAATATGGGCTTACTCACTTCTTAAACAACTTATACGCACTAATGAATCACAGTATCAATCCTAAAGCTGAAGATCTTTGGGTGATGCATGTTGGTCTTTACATGGAGCTGATATGTGAAATTCTCTACATAAGGATCTGAAATGACTCTTCTTGACCCAGATAAATATGTTATCTGCCCTACGACCCAATATACAATGAATACTAGAAAACTGCAATCAATACTCGTATTTCAAAAGGGGAATATGTGAGACACAACATGCAGTAATCTATAGTTTCTGAATTCTGAAATCACCACTGGGCAAAACTTTTGAGGTATCCCAACACGAGTGGATGAAACATGTTATTTGAAAATTCCCTGATTCTGCTCTGTGGGATGAGTCCCTTAGTCTAGTGTTCTCTGTGGTCCAATGCATCTCTTTAAGAGATTTTACCCATCATTCTTAGGCACATCAGAAGTTCAAATTGGAAAAAGAAAAAGAAAAAACAAAAAACATAAATGTATATCCTCCCGATGACTGAGTAAAATTCTCAGCCAGATCCCTTTCCAGAAAAAGATTATTCTAAGCCTTGGACACTCATACTTTCTTTGGGTCTAGGTAATAGTTCTTTGGACAATTCAACTCCCTCAACAACTTACTTTCTTAACAACTGGAGCACTGACAGTCCCATGTGCCAATAATAACTACAACCACAGTTCTGTTTGGGACATTCTTCTTTCTTTTGCCTTAAGCATAAATAATTGAAGTTTATCAGAATTAATTGACATGTTGTACCATTACAACTATTCCTGAAAAATTGTCAGTAAAGGATATTGTCTGGGAACAATATTATTTTTTTCAGAGGTTTTAACAATTAGTGTCATCGTTCTCCATTTGGTGTGACCCTGCAAGGTAAATGTTGGTATTTTTGCTTACATTTCCCTTTTCATCTCCATCTCCATAGTTCTGAGGAGTGGTAACCATTTCCAACATAAATGTTTACTTATTTCTGAACTATTTGTGCATATCCTTTTGTCCCTGTTTTCAAATGGCCCAATTATTTACTGAAGTCATTTCCTAAAGGTAATATCTTGTCAAATGGAGCTAATCACATCCAATAGTGCCACTCTCATCCTGAGGTCCAATCTCTTTTCTGAACATTACAACATCATTTACTATGTATTCTGACTTTCAAACTATCTCAGATGAGTTTTGAATCAAATGTTTTGCCACTACATAACATGGCTTCCTATTTTTTCAGTTTCCTCAACTTCAAATTACCCATCCTTAAGATACTGCCACATGTTTGGGTTTGTTTGTTTTGTTACAGCAACATCTCTCTTCTGGTTTTGGTTTATTTGTCAATTAGGATAGACTGAATAGGTTATGCTGTGGTAACAACCAATCCCAAAATCTTGGTGGCTCAAGGGACAGATATTTCTATTTTGCTCATTTTACATGTCCATCAGAGGTCAACAATACTGATAATTATGTCACTCTGGGAGCAGACCTAACAGAATACCAAACACTTTGAATATTCTTAATAACCAGTGAAAATAGAACTCTGAAGGGTCTCACACTGACACGTCAATGTTTTGCCTAGAAGTGAAATGCTTCACTTGTGCTCACAAATCTTTAGCTAGAACTAGTCACAAGGCCCCATCCCCACCCACCATCAAATGGGGCAAGTAGTGAATTTTTTTTCTGAGGCAAGAAAGCAGGAGAGTTAAAAACATTTAATGAGCAGCACCAGTGCCGACTATATATGTGTTTTATGGTGGTCACGGATGCGAAGATCACATATAGAATATAAAAAATATGAATGAAATATGGGCAACATAGATACTCTTATGTCTGACCATTGCACTTTTTGATTTTGTCACTGGTTGTACTATTATGTTTAATTCTAAATTAAACATTTTCTTAAATACTCAGAAATAAGCTCCCAATTCTGACCAAGGAAGCCTGTAAAATGTGCTATACACAAAAGATACACCAAAGCAAACACTGTTCTTTTTAACTTAAAATGAGATGATTTTTTCCATGAAGAAACTCATTAAAGCATGTTATTTTTAATGACTGCATATAATGAGAATAGCATATCTACTCTTTTCACCAACTAATGAAATGTCTGATATAACTTTCAAAAACAAAAACAAAAAAGTTAAATGAAAAAAGTAATGTAACAAAGTTGACTAGTTATAAATATTTTTCATGTTGTGTCTCTTGAAAATTTTGAACAAGTGTCATGTCTATGTATTACTTGAAACTGAAGTAATGAAAAATTTGAAATGCCAAGTCTTTCTCACATTACGGTATAGTGACTTTTAACCTTCTAATCTCTAGTGAAAAGGATATTACACTGAAAATTTTATGACCAATAGGGATAAATATTTTAATAGAAGGTAATTTATTCTCACAGTACATGGATAAAACACACACATCAAATGTGGAATGTGCTATGTATTTCCTATGTAGTTCCCTTCTTTTCGACTGTGGGAAAATTAATTGATTGGAAACATATAGAAGATCAATTGGTGAACGCTCACAGTTTATAATAGAGACATTTAAATATGATGATGAAGGTACCTTAGAACTAGGTGTCAATTCAATATTCTTACAGAACCATCAAACGATGAATTACATTAAAATAATCTGAGACCCCAGATTAACCTTTTTCAGGTGGCGTGCTTTGGGATACCTAAATAACAAATTAACAAAGTAGACAAGTTAGCAAAAAAGAAATCCTTGTTGCATTACACAAGGGGCAAAAATAACTAAGTTGTAATCACCACAATAAATATAGTGTTGCATTATGTATCTATCTGGGGAAAGTGTGTGTGGGAAGTGTCTATATACTTAATTTCCAGTTGAATTTAAATTATTTGAATTATGAAGTAAAGCAAAGGCCATTTTATTTTCTCTTAAGCCTCAGAGTTCTTCCAAAGTAAGAAAAAGAGGCCTAGTTTTATTTTAAAGATTGTAATTATATCCTTAGTGGACACAAATTTTGGCAAGTTTAAAGCAGAAAACTTGACATCGAGAAAACACAAGATTTTTTGAGTTTACCACTGACAAAGACAGAATAACCCTCTCTACACTCACTTTGGTGTCCACTGGCATGATTGACTATGATGGCCTCCTTTCTGCCAGGCTTGTGGAAGGGACAATAGCAAAATAACTATAGGTTTCTGTCCCAACCCCAGCAAGTCTTAACAAACAAACAAACAAACAAACAAACAATCAATCAAATTAAAAACACTAACAGAAAAGCAGAGTAGGTATCTTTCTATGCTATATATTTCTAGGCTTTGTTTTGTATGTTTGAACTGCTATTGAGCAAAGTGTATAGAACAAAAGTATCTGCCATTCATTTGAAACATAAATTGGCTAAAGAAAATTATTAAAACTTTATGTTTTTATAATAGTTTTAGGTTCAGAGCAAAATTGAGAGAAAGCAACAGAGATTTCCCATATACCCCTGCCAACACTTGTATAGCCAACCTATTGAGAGTATCCCCTACTGGAGTAGGACATTTGTTACAACTGATGAACCTACACTGACACATCATAATCACCCAAATTCCATAGTTTACATAATGATTCACTCTTGGACATTCTATGGGTTTGGACAAATGTATAATGACATGTATCCTTATTATGGTATAATGTAGAGTATTTTTACTGCCCTAAAAATTTTCTGTGATCTGTCTATTCACTCCCACCCCCTACCACCCCCAACACCTGGCAACCACTGATCTTATTGTCTCCATTGTTTTGCCTTTTCAAGAATTTCATATATTGTGTTTCCCCGAAAATAAGACCACCCCGAAATTAAGCCCCAGTTAGGATCGTCAGCCAGATGGACACATTTAGTACGTTATGACGATGTTCCAGAAGAAGATGATGTGACTGTATTTGAATAAATGTAGATTGCTGTACATGAAAAATAAGACATCCCCTGAAAATATGCTCTAATGTGTCTTTTGGAGCAAAAATTAATATAAGACCCGGTCTTATTTTCAGCAAAACACTGTAGTTGGAACTATAGTATGTGACCTTTTCAGATTGGATTTTCTCACTTAGTAATATACATTTTAGTTTCCTCCAGGTCTTTTCATGACTTGATAGGAGCATGATTACTGGAGTGTATGGTAAGAGTGTTTAGTTTTATAAGAGATTGCCATTTCATTGTGTAAAGTAGCTGTATTCTCACCAATGTGTATGAGAGTTTCTGTTGTGCCACATCCTCACAAACATTTGGTGATCCAAATTTAGTCTATTTTAATAGGTGTGTAGTTGTATATCCCTATTAATTTGCATATCCCTAATGACACACGAGGTGGAACGTCTTTTGCTATGCTTATTTGCCACCTATACATCATCTTTGGTGAAGGTTTTGTTAAAGTTTTGCCCTGTTTTTAAATTAGGTTGATTGTTTTCTTAATGTTAAGTTTTAAGAGCACTTTGCAAATTTGTATAATAGTCTTTTACAAATGTGTATTCTGCAAATATTATCTCCCTGTCTGTGTTTTGCCTCTCATTCCCTTGACATTGTTATTCCCAAAGCAGGTTTCAATTTTTCAAAGTTCAGCTTATCTATCATTTCTTTTATGGATCATATTTTTGGTCTTGCATCAAAAAGTCATCAACACACCCAAGGAAATCTAGGGCTTCTTCTATGTTATCTTCTAGGAGTTTTATCGTTTTGCATTTTTTTATATTTAGATCTATAATCCATTTTAAGTTAATTTTTGTGAAGGGTGTATGGTCTTTGTATAGGTTTATTTACTTCTTTTTGTGGATGTCCAATTGTTCTAGCACCATTTGTTGAAAACTGTCTTTTCTCCATTGTATTTCCTTTACTTGTTCATCAAAGGTCATCGAATATATTTATGGGTGCCTATATCTGTGCTTTCTATTCTGTACCATATATCTGTCTATTCTTTCACCAATGCCATACTGTCTTGATTACTGTAGCTTTCTAGTACATCTTGAAGTTGGGTAGTGTCAGTCCTCCAACTTAGTTCTTTTCCTTCAAAACTTTGTTAGTCCTGGGTCTTTTGTCTTACCTTATAGTATTTAAAAGTGGTTTGTTGGTATACACAAAGTAATTTGCTGGGATTTGATTGTGAATGCATTGAATCTAAATGGCACATTGGAAATAACTGACAGCTTGACAATACTGAGTCTTCTTATCCATAATATCTCTCCATTTATTTATTTATGTATTTATTGAATATTTATCAGTTTAAGAATTTTCTTCATGAATATCTTGAAAACATTGTGTAGATGTATATCTAAGTATTGCATTTTGGGGGCTGCTAATGTAAATGATACTCTGTTTTTAATTTCACATTTCATTTATTCATTGCTGGTATATAGGAAAGTGATTAAATTTTGCATGTCAGCTTTGTATCCTGTAGCCTTGCTTTAATTGCTTATCCATTCTAGGAGTATTTGTTAATTCTTTTAGATTTTCTACATAGGTGCATCTCTAAGCAGACAATTTTATTTGTTTCTTCCCAATCTGCATGCCTTTTATTTCCTTTTCTTATCTTATTGCATTAGGAAGTATTTCTAGCCCAATGTTGAATGGAGAGGTGAAAGAAGTCACCATTGCCTTTTACTTAATCTTCATAGGGAGAAAAAGAAAAATGAGTTTTTAACCGTTAATTATCATATTGGCTGCAGGGTTTTTGTAGATGCTTATCAAATTGAGGAAGATTTCCCCTATTCTTAGTTTACTGAGAATTTGTTTACATGAATTTGTGTCAGATTTTGTCAAATGCTTTTTCTACTTCAATTGATATGATCATGTGATTTTTTCTTACACTGTTTATTTAATGGATTACATTAATTGATTTTTGAAAGTTGAACCATCCTTTCATACCTGCGATAAACTGGTCATGATGTATAATTGCTTTGATACATTGTTGAATTTGATTTGTTAATATTTTCTTGAGGGTACATATGAGGTTTTTCCCATGCAAGTATTCCCTGGAAGTATAATACTTAAGACTCTGTCAGTTAAGCACTTATAAGGAATTTAAATGACAGTAAGACAAAGACAGTAAAGATACTTTAAAGGGTTTAAGACTTTATAGAATATTTATAATATTTTAAATGAAATTGTAGAAAGGAAATTTCTCTTCAACTAAAGAATAAGTGATTAAATATGTGGTATTAACCTTCCTTTTTCCTTATATTTTATTGTGTATATTTCAACTTCAGCATATTAGAAAACAATAGCCATTTTATTAGTGTCAATTTATTAAAATATGTGCTACAAAATTATTTCTATGGTTTCCTAATAAAAAATAATTTGCTTTTTTATTAAATACCATGCACTAAGTAGTATTGTAAACCCTATACATAAATTATTTCACTAACATCTCATCACAAAATCATGAGATATATATTTCTATCATCATTTCAAAATTATCATTATCATTATCATCCCCATTGTATAGATGGGGGAACAAATATTTAGATAGATTAAGTTACTTAAGTTCACATAAAAAATACATGGAGAGTATTAGGATAAAAGCATATGTAAATATTTTAAATTCCAATGGCAGTACCATTGGAAAATTACCATTAGCATTACCATTTAAAATTTGAACTCTAAAGTGAAACTCTAGAAACAGTGGAAAAATTTTTCGTTTTGTTCCAATTTTGTTCATTTACCTCACAATGTTTTGTACTGCTCACAGTGTCTTACTCCTTATATACAATGTGTATTCAACTATGGCCTGTTAATTAACTGTTAGAAATTTATAATTTTATTATAAATTTGAATCTATGTCTGCCAGTTTAGTAGTAATTATGGACTTGTCCTCTGTGTTGTAATAGGGGGGAAGTTTTTGAGATACAGTTTATTATGTAGAAAAAAAAAATAAACTTGCTTCTCTTTTTGTTGGTACTGGAATGGTGTACTGGCCACAGTATTGAAGAGAAACATTGTCAATATTTGACCAGATGAGTTGACATTTCAACTCTTTTTATGTATCCTATGAGAATAGTAAGTTCACATGTCAGTGCATAGCTTGACCCATGTAACTGTATTTTGGAAACTAGAAGTTATAAGAGGACAAGCTCATGTTCATAAGCATTAAGAAGTAGGAATCTTCTCTTTTTCTTGCTTTGATAGCTGCAGTCAGTAACACCCTGCATGACCAATGTGTACTCAAGTAAGAAGGAGATATAGAAAGATAAAATTATCAAAAAGCAGCTATGTAATTGTATTGAAACATTTAAAAATTACTAAAAGCAAAAATTACATTTATTGCAATTCTTTAATATAAATTGATTTCAATTAAAATATACTTTATTATTTAATATTAATTCAGTATTCTTCCTCTTATAATGTTTCATTTTTCTTTCAAAAAGACAATGGAAACAAGATGAATATTTTATATTTTTCCACTAATTATGACAATGAATTGTCATATGAATATTTTATTTTGAAAAGAAATAATATTGCTCCTTAAAAATGGGGAAAAAAATCACAGATATTCTTGGGCAACTTAAATCATTTGTGACAGTTCATACACCAGTGTAATAGTTTTTTAAAAAAATATATGCAACTTCATTATATTTTAGTCAAAATTTTGAGGAAGACTCTTCTCACTGCCTCTGAGATCAATACATTCTTTATGATTTTGAGTTAGTTTCTTAAAAATAATCTGTTAAACAGAAATGAACATTGAATATTATGTATAGTTAACTATGGATATTGTGTATAGTTAGTCCAGTCTGGAATATGTGTCTCTCCTATAGTTTGCTACAGCTCTCACCTCCTGTCCCCCAAAATGGGTGCTGCAGGGCAATTTTCCATGTGATCAGCAATGATAATAAAGAAGGCCTACATTGTGCTGTGTCTATTATGTACGGATTTTATTTCCTCCTTGCAACAACCTCTTGACAGGGCTTTATACATATCGGAACTGAGGACGTTAATAAGCAGCAGAGACTATATCTGAGTTTAATCTGACTGAATTTCAAAGCCTATGTCAAACTCTCTATACCTGCATTGCAACAAAAATAATATTATCATATCCACTAATTTTATTTTGGCCAATACAAAAGAATAGAAAAGCAATGACAATGTGAAAATATCTTTTAAAATATTAATGGTCAAAAAGGTCCATATATATTAATATCTGTGTTCTTTATATAAGCATATCTGTATGTGCATTTTTATATATGTATATAACATCAATTACATCTTTTCTAATTAATCATTTTTAATGGTTAGTAATTGCATATATGCTTTCCTCAAATTACGTATTCCTCAAATTGCATATCTTCAAATTGCATATCTGATTTTCCTAAAAACTTTTTAATAATTGCCCTTAAAAGAATAACAGTCAGACACAATAATTTAAAATATTAAATAATGTTACTGTAATTATTAAATATTACATATTGCATAATTGCTATGTACTACAAAATAATCTACATATTAAATATATGTATCAATATCATGTTCTGTCACTATGTTAAATCCAAAGGTTACATTCATATATATTCTACAGTCTTTCAAAATATTCATAAGAATGCTATAGTCGGAAGTATTTAATATAGAACTCAAAACAATCCCCCTGACCCTCTTCCTTCTTTTTAGCCTTTTTAATCTCTCATCTGCCTTGTTTCACAGGAATTTAAGCTCTAACCAAGTAGCAATAGAGGTACCTAGTGACAGACATAGATATTAAATCAAGAGTACTTAACACACGGTTTTCACTTTTTGTATGTTTCTAAGCATCTTGAGAAAAAATATATTTATTTTACTTTTGTTTTGTTTCTTTTTTATTTTAGTAAATAAATTTGTAAATCGTTAAGAGTTATACATTATTAATGTTAAAAGTATTTTATCAAAACTGTTTTGTGCAATCATGTGCCACTTTACGACAGGGGTATATGCTGAGAAATGTGTCCTTAGGCAGTTTTGTTTTTGTGCTAACATAGATTGTACTTACACAAACCTAGGAAGGGATAGCCTGTAATCGTACGTGCTATACTTTTACAGGACAGGCGGTACAGTAGGTTTGTTTACACCAGCCTCACCACAAAACACATCATTGTAACTGTAGTGTAAGCCCTGACAGCTGAATTTTATTTTTGTAATGCAAGTGCCTGAGTAAGCTTTGATTGCTGAGGCATCCACTTCAAAATCAAAAACAACAAAAGAACAAGACAAACAAATGAGAAACAAAACTCATAGACACAGACAATAGGAAAAGGGGTTCGGGGGTGGGAGATGAGGGTTAAGGGGATCAAATATATGGTGATGGACGGAGAACTGACTCTGGGTGGTGAACACACAATGGGATTTATAGATGATGTAATACAGAATTGTACACCTGAAATCTATGTAATTTTACTAACAATTGTCACCCCAATAAATTAAAAAAAAAAAAAAAAAAAAGAGGTATTCATTTTAAAGAGGCATCTGTCTTAAGGAATAAGCACATCACCAGCCACACAGCCAGATAAAGAACCAGGCTCTCTCTACCACTGAGGCTTCTGTGTTTTAGAGATCTTGGTTGATTTCAATATCTGGACATTTGGGCTTCGTGTTTGTTTTCAGTCCTTTGCTTAAATTCCAGATTGTATGTTTTAAATTCACCAATAGTGAGTCAACGAAGCTCTAGGCCTCCACCCTCAACCTCAATAAAAGCTCAACCTCAAGTCTGTGCATGTGCGCTCCCTCTTTCTCTCTCTCTCTCTCTCTCTCTCTCTCTCTCTCTCTCTCTCTCTCTCTCATCTCCACCTCCCACAAAACCATACTGTGTGCCCCCTTGGCATACCACATAAGCTCCAGAGCCTGTAAGTAAAAAACTCTCTTTTTCTTCCAAATTTCCGGATGGTTACCCCTGAAAGTTATCTCATAGTCATAATAAGAACCACAAGGATCAGTCTGGTGGTAATGTTGGTTTAAGAAAGGGAGATGTCTGGGCAGCTCCAGGGCCCAGATGACTAACCTATTGCGTTGTCATCCATAGACTAAGACCAGCACAAAACAGTACAACATCATTGCAACCTATAGACATCACGACACTACAACCTGACTTAAGACAGCTAAAAAGGCTTTGACATCAGTAGGCGATAGGAATTTTACAACTTATGATCTTATGAGCCCACCATCATATATGTGGTCCGGTCCGACGTTATACAAAGCATGACTGAGCTTAAATTTTGTAGGTATGCTTATCTAGCTCTTTTTTATTTAATTATGTTGACAAATCAATAAATAGAATAATGGGTTCAAACTAAAATAGATATTGTAAATAAGGTGCTTTGAGGGAATATTTGCTTAGATAAAAGACAGCATATTTATGACTCAGTAAAAGATTAAACTAGTGAGAACACTATGATGCAAGCAATCAAGAAAGTTTGGTGATGATAGAAAAAACATGATTTGGCAATGTTAGCAATTATTTCATCAGAGGATTTTAAAAAATATACTGTGAGTAAACATTTTATAAAAAGAGAGCCACAGACTATATGGAATTAAACTTTCTTTTCGTCACATACCTCTTGTCGTGCAGGGGACCCTGCTCGCTGCGCCATTTGTCATGCGGGGTGCCAGGCGGGGTCTCTGCTCCCGCTCCCCACACAAGAACGCAGGATATGGTGAGGCCAAAAAGGAACACCCACGGAGCCATAGGTAGGGGAGTCATACTACTATATTCTCACTGGTGGCTGGGTTGGAGAAACAGGAAACAGGAGCCACACAATTATCAACCCTCACTGCACCGCTTGCAGGCCCAGCCACCATCTTCTTGCTAGCCCCCATTTTCTGCTAGCGGAGCCACGGCAGTTATATTAGTGGCCAATGGCTCACTGGTTACAGCTGATGGCCAACTAGCCACATCTGATGGCCATCCAATCACAGTTGATGGCCATTTACTACCTGAGCCAGCACCTTTCTATGTGAGGCTGAGAGCCTGGAAACTACTTTCTGGGGCTCTGTCCCCACACCTCTCAAGGAAAAATTGTTGGTGGAAATCATGGTAGATCATTGATAAATAGAAGAGTCGAATAAGTAAAACTGCAGGAAGCTTACAACTCAGGGAGCACCCAGGTATTCGTACAATCATGTTTATCATATTTTGCTGTAGGGTGCTCTCATCTTATGAGTCAGTATCAACAGAATTTTAATGCATATGTCTTTTGTTCATGTTTCAAATTACTAGGGGATATAGAATCTGATTGGCTTAATTTAGTCCAGGAGTTTTTATTTAATTACCCATCTCTAGGAGACTAGACAAAAAATAGTCACTGCAGGAAACAGAATGAGCCAAGCAGTCATTTTAAATAGTAATGCACGAAGAAAAGCATTTGATGAGTAAATACTTGGCCGACAACATATAAGCTATGTGGATGCTTCCAACATAAAGGTGTGTAATATATTAGAAAGGCAGACTCAATCAGGCAGGCCTAGAGTCTGGAACAAAAGTAGAGGATATAGCGTTCTAGGCCAGCTTAGTAGTCATTATCTAGGGACTCCTAACAAAGTAACTCAACTCTTTCCATCCCTCACTTTTGCATCTGGAAATTGAAGATAATAATAGTACCTTGTAGTTTTGTCACAGGTTGTTTTGTGATTTAATGAAATGTCAGTAAAAGGCCTTTTCGCTCTCGGAAATAAAGGTATTATTTTCTCAAAAATACCAAACTTATTATAGAGAAAAAAGGAGTTCAGGATTAGCATTTCTACTCGTTGCCTCATTTTTGAAATAGGTAAGCGATACTATTAAAATTAGGCAGAAGAAAAATCAGGAGACTGCAGGCAATTTTCTTGAAATAATGATGATTCACGCAGCTGAGGTTTACTATCTCAGGGTCTGCAAAACCAAAGGTAGGAAAGATAGTTTTTCCTCTCTCTGTCCCTGGATCTCTCTCATAAGTTGTGGTAAAGGTACTAATTTCTTTGGCTGCAGGAATATATTTACAAACATTGTAAGTTGCACATGACAGTATGCCAGTATCTAGGTCAACAGTTAGTATAACAAAATATAATTAGGTAGAATAACTAACGTACAGATGGCTTTTACATAACTCTGACCATATGTATCTGAATCTTTGCAATTTGAGTCTTGCAACTTATTCCCCCCAAAAAATTTCTATGAACTTGTATCAACATTGACTATTCAGTAGCCACCTTTAATTTGCCATCTCCTCTCTCCCTTCACATGTAACTAGGATGACAGAATGTAAGCAACTTTCCTCAATCAGTTACGTCAGAAGCAAACACAGTCATGAAGATCTAAGAAGGTATCGGTAAGTCAATTCCATTATTCAAAAAATTATCATTTCTTCTGGAATGAGTTTAAATGATTTGGTGTTATTTAACATGTGGGTAAAAACTGCATTTTTATGGCTGCCCATAATTTCCTCTCTGTATCTCTCATTTCCTTTCTCCTGTCAAGTTTTAAGCACTTAGCATTGTTCTGTGAAATGTTACCCTACAAACTAGAGTGCCTGAGCATACTTTGTTGAAGAGCAAAATTCAATTCAGTTCACATTTTAGGACCCAGAGTCTGGTACCTGCTTTTCCCTAACTCATTTTCAATATAAAGTGCTCTATGACTATGTCACCATAAAAAATATACAAGAGGGTTCAAAACTCCTTACAAGAAACCATATTTCTGGGTATAAATAAAAGGAAGTGATTGAACCACTCTTGTTAATTTTATATCCAAAAATGTTGATGAGAGAAGCTCTAGAACAACTGTGCCAGTGAGTCAGAGAGCCCCTGGAAAAGACAGCGCTCTGGGCCTGGGCCACATTGGAGAAGGCAGCTCTGTGACTGAGAGCACTCCAGGAATCCTCAAGGCACAAGACAAAAAGTTTGCACTTGGGTGCAAGGTCTACCTAAGTCAGCCAGATCTTGTAGCCAAGAGAACGGAGAGGACTGGGAGTTTTGAATCCATTGCATCTCACTGTCGGATGCCCCACTGATAGTGTTGGGAAGCCAGACGAGATTCTTCCTGGAACTGTCTACTCTTCCTACTCAGTTTTTTTCTTTGTATTTAAGTCATAGTTGTCGGTGTTGCCCTGTTAGTGATTAGTACTGAGATTTTTAATATAAAGTGCTCTATGACTATGTCACCATAAAAAAATACACAAGAGGGCTCAAAACTCCTTACAAGAAACCATATTTCTGGGTATCAATAAAAGGAAGTGATTGATTTTTCTCTCCCCCAGGGGAATATGGGTTATGCCCTTCCACCCCATCCATCCCAGAGCCACTATTACTTGTTCTGAGATATGATTTTACTAAGTTTGAATGGTGTTCTTCTTCAAAACTCAATCCATTTCTTTAGTCTGTCTTCTAATATTGTCAACAGTTGTACCACTTATAGATACATACGTCCCTTTATAAAATACAAACAAACATCATGTGTGAAATGGAGATACCCTTCCAAGAAAGGAACCTTGTTCTACACATCTTGAGACACAGATAACAAAAAAATGTCGTTTGTAAGGAAAGGAATAGTTAAAGCTGGTTTTCCTATGAAAAACTGTATATGAAAAACTTTCAAGTTTCCTATGAAAAAATTTTATATGAAAAACTTTAAAGCAAGTTCATTTGTTAATATTTCTTTTATCAAAGGACTGCATGAGATCCAGCTGTGCTGAAGAAATAGGAGTTAATGAAGGGATGGAAGTGTAATGGATTTAATTTTGTAGCTAGTTATTTTGAAATAGGTCAGACTAGTAACAAGTTTCTTTGGCCAGAAAACAACAAAAAAGGAAAAATGAGGAGGTGGGAGGTGTGCGTTAATCTTTATAACAGGAGATGAGGAAAGCTGGAGAGTGAGTGAAGCAAGGAGTCAGGAAGATGGATATTTTTCTTTGTGGTTTTATAATACCACCACAGCAGAGGTGCTTTTCTTTATGGTCCTATTGAGCTTTCAAATGGGGCCTATGTGGAGTAAGTTATTGTTGCTTATGTCACGTTATACCTGATACTCCTTCAAATCTGTTCCCGAGGTTAAAGCATTCTGACTGACATATTCTCAGCAGTGTCTTTAATATAAATTCACATCACAGGACTTAATCTCACCAAGGAAATGCAACACTGTAAACTGATCATTTCTTATTAATCATGTTTTGTTATTGTGTGGTCTACCTCATCCCTGGCTCTGCTTTTCTTGTGAACTTCAAGCTTATGATATAAATATATATATATATATATATATATATATATATATATATATATATATATATATATTTGGAAGAGTGCTCACTAGTTTTGAAAAAGCAGCTAGAAGCACGCACTTCAAATTCATAGCTCCCACCTGAGTTCCCAGAGCCCGTCTCCCATTTCATTTCTTCCACATATGCTCCATTAAACCTGGAGGAACACCACCGTTGCCGCCACAATCCCAAGTAGGTGACCTCTCACATGCTTGGCATTTTGTCTGCATTAGGTGAAGTTTGACCTAACAATAGCATGAAGCCGTGCATATCATTGAAGGCACATTCATGATTCTGCATTTTCCAAGTTAGTGAGGGAGCAGAATGATAACTATAACTATGTCATTACATAGTTGAGCATAAGATAGAGTCAGATGGGAGAGGCACATGTATAAATTCAGAAATAGATTCTGTGTCTTTGCCTGGATCTTTTGATCCCATATATTTCTACTGTATGATGAAAACACTTTGTGGTCTAAAATTAGCAAGAAATAACTCAACTTTATTTTTCCTACTGTCAGTCTGCAAAAAAATTCAAAGAAGTTGTTAAAATAAAAAGAACACAAAAAAAATCAAAGAAGCCATTGAGAAACAAAGATGTGTTTTAAACACTTTAAAGTAAATAATGCAAGGAATCATTTCAATGCTGCTTTGAAATTCAAGAAAATAAAGATTAAAATTGTGAATCCAGCAATCTTCATAATTCATGGGACATGGCATTTCTGAGGCTTAAAAGAAAAAAAGAAAGTACTTAATTTACACACACACACACACACACACACACACACACACACACACACAATATGCGTCATAGGCTGACTAAAGAGCTGTTGTTAGGAATCCAAATTCCACCTATCCAAGCTGTACCTGACGTGTCAGGAAGGCAGAGTTGTCTGAAGTCTAACCTTTCATTAAGCTGTGGTAAATAATTAGGAGCAAGGTCTATGATTCTAGAGTTAGAATGCAGTAAGTTTTTTATATGGCTTTCAGCCTTCTTGGTTTAAGACTTTCTTTGCTAAGTAGAGTATGTCTTAATGCTAATGACTTTTCTGTGTCAGACAGGGGCAGTCAGGTACAAGGGTGCGTGTCCTACCATGGAAATTTGGATGGAAAATAACTTGCTGTCATTATTTTTGAGGATGCAAATGTTAACTTTTAGGTAGGGTTTATATGTGTGGAGGTGATGGAAGCTCTGTTTCTACTTATTTCTTAAATCAATACAGCATTTCCATGTAAACTTTCTGCTCAATGTCAGTCCATTGTAGGCACAATATAGGTGCAAGTGTTTAAGTATGAGCAGAAAAGGTAAAGAGTCATTTTTGCCCAGACCAGATCCTGCTGTATGTTTAACTCTAGTTGGTTTAACAAGGTCAGTCAGGTTCAGGAAGTTATCCATTCATGGGAAGGGGCAGGACCTCAACTGGTGATTGACAAGACTGAGAGAAAGAAGGGGAGTTGGGATTAGAACACTCTATTCTGAATTCCAGAAATGGAGCCTATGAAGGAACATACCTCTTTATAAACTTTCTAAATATTGACAAAGTATACACAGTAAAACTTTCTGATTATAAGGATTACCTTTAGTGTTATGGGATGAGAATGAAATGTTCTACTCTCAGGGGATGCCATAGCTATTTTCCTCTGTGATGGTTCTATATTCCCTGGGAATGCTGGCTATCTGTGACCTCTTCATGCCTCTTGAACCCCAGCACCCACACCCACTTGCTTGTCAGGGAGGCAGATGTAGCCCAGTCAGTTAATCAGAAAATTCAGGGGAGAGAGGAGAGCCTGTAGTTAGAAACCCAACTGACCCAAGGGCAATTAATCTATTCATCAACCTGTCAATTGTCCCAGGCCTCCCTCTGACCACTCCCTTCTTCCCAGCAGGCCTACCCTGCTTGTCTCCTGCAAATACTTCCACTACGTTTGTCTGATCCCATCTGCTTTCTATCCTCTAAGAATTTCTCAAAAAAAATGTTGGCCCATGGATGATAATAGTTCATATTTCCTGGCACTGTTCTTGATATATTTTTCAAGGGAAAATATTCTCTGCCATTTCAATGGAATTAAGATAGGAGAGATGATATACAAACTAGGCCTGCAATCTTGATCCAATCTCCCTGTGGTCTTTGTTTGGTAATAAGCTCCTAGGACAATGGGAGGTTATAGAATTCAGGTGTTCAAATAAATAATCCCACCATATGTAACTCCAGGCTGTCCCTTCTCTATGGGATGGCTGGCACACATTTTAAGCAGGTGATGTTTATGATTATGACTCTTACGGTTTCTAGAAGACAGAAAGTAGGAATACCTGATTTAATATTAGGGTAAAACAGTTTTTTCTTTTTTTCTTTTTTCTTCCTATGTTATACATGATTGTATATTGGAAGAAAAAAGGAAATCCCCTCTAACTTCACCGACCATCCTCTATGGAGTGTTTTTGTGGGGCTACGTGTGTTATTTGTATTAACATTAACATGAGTTGCCTCAGGTGACTAGGCCTAACTTTTCCAAAGAGATCATCCACAGTGTTCAAATTTTTCCATGAATTAGAAAAGGAGGAATGATTGCCACTGAAATAGGAAAAACTGGTCAAAATTATGAGATTGTGATAGTGACGGATCCATCGGTTTGTCTGATGTTTTTAAAGACTAAATCTGACCAAGCCCATGTGAAGGTTTCATTGAAATCACTAAATGGAAGAGAAAGTTTGTCACCAGACGTCAAGTAGACACTGGCAAATTGTTAAAAATGACCAGCAATTAAGAAGGTAAACAGACATTGAAATTAGTCATTTGTCTTAGTGTAGTTATTTTTGAAAGAAGTGTGTGTGTTTTAATACATGGGGACAGAAAAATACTAAAAGGGGTACCGTTTAAAACTTTTCTTCAGTAATTTTAATTTAATCTTAAAATTTACATAAAGTTATAGGATTGATTTCCAACACTGATTTGCTGGTATATTAGATCAGCTTCTTTGATTGTTTTCTTGAAATTCTTAATCAACTTATATCAGCCTAAGTATTTCAGAAATACTTTAGAAAGAAAAGAATTATGCTTGTTGAATCTAATAATGTTAAAATATTAGATCTCGGCACAGATTGAAATACTTTCCCCAATTATATTAATAGGAAAATTTCAATGGAATGCCATTATTATCCAACTTGTTCTCAATTGTTTGATGTCAGCTCTTCATACTATAATGTATATTTTCCCCATTGAGTAAATATTATCAGTAACTGCCTAATTAACCCACAATACCACTGATATAATTCACATTTCTGGTGGGGGTCCCATAATTTGCATTGACGATGCGGGTCCTAAGAATTAGGACAACAATGTTCTAGATGTGTGTCCCTTTGAAGCATAAGCCTCTTTTCAGTGCTAAGATTATTTAAGAGTCAAATCAAATGCACATTTAGGGCACTTAAAAAACAGAGCCATGAAAACAAAATAAGAGTATTTGTTTTGGGTTATTTTAAAGACACATTAATGGAGTCAAAATGGAAAAATAAACACAAACAAACACATGGGCATTTCTGTGCATTACCATATCTTACAATTAAACGCTGTTTTTATTTTTAATTACCAGTGTCCCTGCCTCTCCTGTCATATTCTTTAGCCAATAACCTCTTCAGTGTCTTGGACCTCTAAATACAATAATTCAGCCATGTCTCTCAAAGGAGTGAGCTCACTTCTTCTCTGATAGGCAACAGACAACAGACTGAAACACAGTCAGAAGGAGAAAGAAGATTGCTTTGTTGGGGAAGGTAATTTCCCCAGAAAGCAAGGAGATTGGAGCTCTGAAAGCCAAGGGTGCTGAAGGGTGCTGTTCCAACAAGAAGAAAAAAGCAAACATGGGAATCAGGATTCACAGGGGATATTGATCTGGCAGAGATGTTTTCAGAACTGAGAAATAATCTGTCAAGTGAAATGTGTAGATTGTAGACAGCAAAGCGGTTTAGCAGAGAAGTTAAAAGTACAGACTCACAAGCCAGACTGTCTAATTCAAAATCCTAGCTCTGTAAAATACTAGCTGTGAGAACAAAGTAGTTAGTCTCTTTGAGCCTCACCTTTTCATCTGTGAAATGGGGTAGTAATGCCTGTTTCATGGAGTTTTAGGAGAGATTGCATGAATAATCATAGAAAACATTTTGTTGTGATTTACAATATATTCACAAAATCTTAGACATGCCCTGCAAAAAAAGTGGAACATAAGTCCCCTTTCTTGAGTATGGCTAGTCTTAGTAACTCACTTCTAACAAAAAGAATGAGGCAGAAGTGACCAATGTGACTTCATAGATTAGATTTCCAAAGATAAGGTGGCTTCCTATTTGTTCTCTCTCTTGGATCGCTCACAGTGTCGGGAGCCAGCTAGCATGTGGGGAGGATTCAAGCAGCACTTTGGGGAGGTCCACATGATGAGAAACTGACACATCCTGCCAACAACAGTGGCAAATGGAAGCCTCCTAACAATAACCGTGTGTCTGAGCCCTCTTCGAAATGGATCCTCCTGCTTTAGTCAGTCTTCACATACTGTAATCCTGGTCTTTATTGTGTCGGCCTTCTCATGAGAGACTGCAAGCCACAACTTGACAGATAAGCCTCTCTTGTATTCCTGAGCACTGGAAATTTTGACTGAATGGAAGTTGCTTGTTTTAAGCCACTAAGTTTTGGGGTAATTGGCAACTCAGCAATAAATAACCAATATAAAACTTTAATCGGTGCCAACATTATCATGAGTGCTCTAAAATTATTAACCGCATTAATATTATAGACCATTGGTTGAAAGTTTGTGAACAAGATAACAAACACATAGAAATTCCTGATTATTCTCTCTGAAAATATTCTAGCACAGAAGAGACCTCTGTAAACTATTTTGTGTCTTTCTTATTGTTGTTAAATCCTGATATCATAGGCACTTCACTGATATGCTGATATTATGTACTTTGAATAATATTTTCTTGGAGGAAAAAGGAAAAATGATCATAGATAGAAAAGACACAGGGTAAAAGTGAGGAAAATAGGCAAAGTGAGGGATCTGGGAGAAAAGGATTTTTGATAGCAAGTGGAAGGGAGAGGAAGAGAGATGAGTGGTTTACTTGTGTTTTTCATATGCAAATGGACTAAGAACTCAATAAACCAACCAAACAAAGAGATAATCCATGCTGACATAAATAATACCCCAAAAATTGATTGTGAGAGGTCAAAAATTAAAAAGGAAGGGTGTTCTCACCTGTATTACATCAATTATAATGCATTTCTTGCCTTCTGTGCCATTCAGAAATGGCCCACTGAATTAGGCCATTTCTTTAATATCTTCAATGTGAGAGAAACAAACAAATAAACAAAAATGAAGCCCAACCAAATGAGAAAAGCAAAGTTATGTATTCCCAGTTGCTATAGCAAAGTGGGTCAGCCACCATCACCTGCATTTTGGCAGAGACTCAAAGGCAGGCAGACGGAAAGCTTTATAGTGGAAAGAAGAAAAGGCTTCAGGTATGCACTGATTGGAGACTTGGCGTGGGAGGCTGTAGGAAGGCCCATTAAAAGCGAGCATCCTACCAGTTAGGGGTTAGGGGTGCATATTTGACTTTTTTTGGATAACCCAAAGTTGGAAGATGGGACAAATATTAGGAAAGCCGTCAGTTATCAATCAATTCTGGACAATTTTGGGCCAATTGTTTAACTTCCTGGATTATTACTAGAGATTGTAATCTGGCTTTCTGCAAATATGATTTATAGCAGAATGGCCTCCAGGATTGTGTATTGTAGATAAAGGTTTGGTTTCCTGGGTTGTTTGCTATAGGTTGTGGGTCCAAGTTCTATTTTGATAGATGGTCTGGCCATGGTCCATTTGTATAGTCAGTCTCACATTATCAGTATATTGTTTTTTACATTAGTACACTGATTGTGATTCCCTCTTATTTGTTTCCAGTTTCTCTCACTGGTCTATCTCATTTCCACATCAAAGTATTGATAGCATTACTATAAACATTCTCTATTTTCATGAAGGAGAAAAATAAAGGTTTCTGCATATGAATAATAAAATGATCAAGAGGATTATATCTTGGCAGAAAGTTTCTTTCTGCTCTAACAGCAGACCCAGGCAGAGGGAAAGAAAATGAAACAATAAACAAAATCACAGTTTGATAGTCAACACATTTTCACTAGAAACAGGGCGGAAAGGAGAAGAGAAATCCATCAAACTGATGCAGGAGCCACTATAGACACATTTTTCTTGCTTCCATTAAATGATAACAGATGTAATATTTGATGTTCTTTATGGCAGCATCTTTCTTACAAGTATATAAATTATCATATATATTTTAATACAGCTTTTTTATTTTTTATATTGCAATTATTTTAACGTAAATGTTTCCTATCATGACTGGTAATATTGGGTTAATAATCGCTCTATTTGTGTAAAGTGTTAGGGGCTGGAGAAAAAAGAAAGAACCATTAGCATTATTGAATTTGAAAGGCAGAAAACAGTTATTTCATTTTGGGAATTCTTGAGTTTCATTGTTTTTGTAATAACTCATGAGGTCATCAGCTTTTCCCTTTCTATTATTAGTGATAAATCAACTGAGTTACAAAGAACCTGTTGAGTACATTCTTGACAGTGAGTCTAGCATTCAAATGCCTCTTATGACTTAGGCAGGTAATTAGAAGTAGACACCCAGTAGAAATGTATCCATTTCTTGAGTACATATTTATTGACTGCCTACTTCATGTCAGAAATTGTTCTAGGTACTGCATTTTATTTTGTGCCCATTTTCTTGCAATTCATCACCCCTTTTTCTGCATTTCATGTTTATGCATTTGCTGCAGGCATTATTATAGAGAAATAGTTTCTTTCAACGAATATAACTGTAGTAAATGTAAATGTAAATGATAATTGACCCCGAAGTGGTATCAGGAATCCCATAGAGGGTGGTAAGAATTTTAGTGCACTGTATTCTCTAATGGCAACCACTAGTTCTTGACATGAAGAAAGATCTAAACCAAGTACTGTCAGATTATGTTATATTATTTTCATGTTTTGAGAAGACAGAAATCCAGATTTCTTTTTATGTGATACCATTATTATTATAACTTGTTTATTAAAAAAGAAAAGTTAAATATAGAAAAAAGAACATGAACATTTTTTTTTGTTGTTGCCCAAAAATTTGACACGGTTGACCTCGATAGAATTAATTTGATTATGACCAAAAATATAAATGCAGTGTAGATTACAAGCTGTTTAATTGGTCTAAGGCTATTATTAGTTGGCATTGTTGATGATAAGTTTAGGAATAATCTTAGACATGTGGGTATTGCTATAAATTATTTGATTTTATTTATTTTCTAACTCTCTTTGTGCTCTATTTCATTAGGCTTACTTTCCTGCATTAGTTCCTTTCATTAGATGTTTCCCAAGGTTGTGTTTTGTTTTTTTTTTCTTTCTTTTTGACACTTTGCACTTTTAAATCATATAACTACCTTTTCTTCTTCTCTTAGCTGTTCTACAAATTGTCTCTCAGTGCATTCTAAAACAGAAAAAGTATTTCAATTATTTTATGAAAACCTTTAATGATTCCAATTTATATTCTGAACAAATTTCACATTCCTCCAAAGTGCTCCAACCCCAACCAGATTTCCCAAACTTTTAAATTGAGATATAATTGACATGTTATAATGTGTAAGTTTAAGTGTACAATGTATGTTTACACATACATTCATACATTCCAATCTGATCACCACCATGGTGTTAGCTAACACCTCCATTATGCCACATAATTATTTCCTTTTGTGGTGAGAACATTTAAGACCTAGTCTCTTAGCAACTTCGAAGTATAGTGTACAGTGTAGTTGACTGTAATCACAATGCTGTGCTTTAGGGTTCTAAAACTTACTCATCTTCTAA
Organism: Rhinolophus sinicus; assembly: GCF_036562045.2. Classification (NCBI taxonomy): domain Eukaryota; kingdom Metazoa; phylum Chordata; class Mammalia; order Chiroptera; family Rhinolophidae; genus Rhinolophus; species Rhinolophus sinicus. The sequence continues at coordinate 21,424,139 of NC_133752.1, forward strand.
CTAGAAGTTATACCTTTTGACAAACTTCACCCCAATTCTTCCACCCCCCCCCAGCCACTGGGAGCCATCAATGTGCGCTGTCTCTACAAGTTTGGGTTTTTTAGATTCCACATGTCAGTGAAATCATACAGATTTGTCTTTCTCTGTCTGACTTTTCTGAATAAGCGTAAAGCCCTCAAGGCTCATCCGTGTTGTCACAAATGGCAAGATTTGCATCTTTCTCCTGGTAGAATAATATCCCATTGTGTATGGATACCACACGTTTATCCAATCATCTGTTGACCAACATTTGTTATGTTAAACCCTCTTGCAACATCTTTTATGGTTATCCAGAACTGATCAGTTAACTATGCCTTTCATTTTTTATTCTATCATTGCTTCCACAAATCTTTTCACCTAGAAAGCCTTTTCCTAAGGTATTTTTCAAAGTTTAGTTTTCCTTTACAGGTTATTTTTATTTTTTTCCAATTGCATGACATTTTTTTCTTTTTAATATTATTTAGTTTGAGTGAAACCTGTCCACTCCTGTTTTCCTTTTGCAAGCTATTAGAATAATTTTTACAGGAAAATCATGCCCATATTTAAGTTCATTTATATCAATTTATCTCTTCAGATACAGTTCAAATTTCTAGTGACTTCTATGGGTGAATTGTTGTAAAAATAATATCTAGTAATGTCTCATAATATGCATTAGGTTTTGTTTGTTAAATTTTAATTAATGCATTCCCATATGTTGAAATGAATGCTGTTGTATTGAGATGCATCATATTGAAAAGGGATTTGTGACTTGAACATTGAGAAAAAAAATAGGCTATGAGAAATAGTACGAAAGATATTTGTAATTTTCTAATGAAATAGCACATCTATTGTTCCCTCCTCTGTGTTGTCACAATTAATTTTCATAATAGTCTTTACAAACTTTTGTCAATTTAATTATATGTTTATATATCTGTATCATCCACTAGACTATGAGTTACACAATAATAAGTATTATGTTTTATTCAATTCTGTATTGAAAAACCTTGCACGGTGCTTGACCCATTGTTTGTATTCAGAAAATGCTTATTAAATGATGAATGAACAAATGTACCAACAAAATATTCAAATCTGGAATTTGAGATGCTTATATCTCTCAAAGGAAACCTAGGAATAGTGTGGCGATATTTAAATTTGTGGCTTGGAAATGTGTAATGGTTTTATTGCCATTATTTTTTTGACACTGAAAGAAATGGAATAATTACTAAAATAATTGTTTATGTTTTCCTGAATATTATCTTCACTTACTGTTAAGGGGCCTCCAAATCTTTGTTTCACTAATTATTTTTCTCTCAATTATTCTAGAAGACTTCAGAGGATTCACTTTGTCTTATGAGCAAATCTTTTAGCTACCATGTGACTTTCTTATTGTTCTTCATCAACAGTCATGTCCCTCTTTAGCTAAGTGTGCTGCTGGCATCTCTGATGTCTGCAAAGTTGGGTGAAGGCATATTATTGATATCTGTGCCTGCAATTGAGTCCATACCTGGCTGGCAAGGGAGACCAATCCCAGGAAAAACCACATTGACAAACTCAGAATTTCCTTTGGTCAAGTCAGGGGAATAGACCTCCTCTTTTGGGGAAGTCAGTTTAAATCATCTTTTATTTTATTTTATTTATTTATTTATTTATTTATTTATTATTTATTTATTTGATTAAAGTTTATTTCAGTGACAACTGTTTGTAAAATTACATGAATTCAGGTGTACAATTCTGTAACACATCATCTGCATCTCACATTATGTATTCACTAGAGTTTAAACCATCTTAGGAGTTTATTAAACACCATAAAGACAAACTTCTTAACACTTGGACAATCACTGTTATAGACACCTTTGATGTTCAATCTAAAAGACCTACACATACATAAAAACTTATGGTTTTAACTATTTAGAGGTCAGATTAGAAACCCTCTAAAGTTATCTTGATGTAAAGACCACATTACACATTCATTCAGGCATTCATTTGTTCATTCCATAAATACTCTAAAGTTTTTGTAAATGTAAAATGATGCTAAGTGCTAAAGAAGAGTTCAAAAATGAAAAAAAAAAAAAAGAGTTGAAAAAGATACTATTCTTACTTTGCAATATAACATTTAATACTTGAGCACTTTGCTTAAACTTTTTGATTCATGTATCTCCTCAGTAAAGTGGTATTAGGTTGGTGCAAAAGTAATTGTGGTTTAGAAGGTTAAAAATAATTGCAAAAACTGCAATTACTTTTGCACCAACATAATAATAATAGTAAACTTATAAGACTTAAAGCAAGTAAATAAAAAAATTAATTAAAAAGTGGCTTAGAGATAGGATAAGAAGCAAGTACCATGGGTCATTGGAGCAAAGAGAGAAGAAAATTGATGTTACCTCTCAAATGTTTGAGAATAAAGGAAGTTTGTCAAGTAGGATAAAAGTGGAGAAAATGGCAGCCAACAAAATCAATCGATTCCATTACTTATTTAATAAATATCGATTTACTCTTTTGTTCTAGTAATTTTAGTAGGTATTGGCAATACAAAGACTAATGCAAAAACAGTTTTCACCTTAAAGCAACTACTTGAACTTTAGAATGTATTGGCATCACCTAGGCTGCTGCTTAAAATACTCCACCTCTCATCCCACGTAGTTTCCTATTTACTTAGTATGAGTTATTGCACAGAAAAATATGTTTTGTTTTGTTTTTTAAACCATTAACCTGTATAATTATGAGCAGGAGATTGGCAGACCACTCTTTGAAATAAGACAGCTTTAGTGATTATGCATCGAGTTTACTACAATAAGCATAGCTAGAGAGGGAGCTTTAAATATAAAATTATTTCTTATTTAATCTTAAAAAAAACTACTTCAGATTTTTAAATCATAAAGCTAAATTAGATTGACTAGAGAAAGCAGGAGCCATATATGGTGTGTTGAAGACAAGGGTCTCACATTAGAATAAAATGGTGATCCATGTTGATAAGACTGCATTTATGTATGTGAACAGCAATTGTCTAATAAGTGGATAGTGTCTTCCTTAGACAATGTTGAACAGTCTATTATCTAGGAAAATCATGTGAAATGCAGTGTGGAGCCTTTGTTTTCCTATGATTAAGCTTTTCATCATTTTATGGTATAATTATAGGAACGAGCAGGTCAGAAATGAATCTCATCAATTAAACATACCGATGTCTTAGTCAGCATTCCAAAGGGAAAGAGAATTCACCTTTGATGGTTCAAATGTTAGGATCTGCAATCAGAGAGGCATGGGTCAAGTGAAGAGAACAAATGAGGGATGGCAGGGATCCCTGAGACTATCAAGATTGGGGAAGCAATATTTCTACTAGGACTAAAGTACCAAGGGAAGGAAGTAGTGTTAGCAGAGATTAGTGACATTGGCAGTCATGAAGGATAGGTTACCTGGTGGTGCTCTAAAGGAATGCAACTATTGCCAGAAATGTGGAGTGGATGCTGAGAGGATGAGGAAAGACACTTTTTTCTGTTCCTACACAATGGTCTGCTGCTTTTACCTCAGCCAAGCAGAAGTCAAGTGGCTAGGGAACCTGGATGAGGCAGCCACAGGGGTCAGCCACACTCCAGCCCCACCTCAGGGGAAAGGGGACAGGAAAGAGAAAGGCAGACTATTAGAAACAGATCCTGGGGGCAAAGATTTAGAATATAAGCTAGAGTGAGGTAATAGTAGTTTAGATAGGATGATTCAAAACCTGTTCTCAATTGCTGGGTAATTTCTAGACTATTCCCGTTGCACAACCTACAATGAGGGTAGAATCCAAATGCAGCTAAGCTAGATATATGCTAATTATGCCTTTTCTATGTAATTCCATAGATTTGAACAGTTAGCTCCTTAAATTAGGGGAGAGTTGTTTTGAATGTACATTATGTTTTCTTAATGAAAACAAGTTTATTTGTTTTCATTAATGAAAACAAATAAATTTATGAAATCAATTTATTTGTTTTCATTAATGAATGTTTTAATGAAACATTAATGAACGATTAATGAAACAAGTTTATTTTAGGGTAAGAATATTATTTAAGAGTCTAGTGTAATGTAATGTAAGCAGCAGAGAGAAAAAAAGAAATGTATTTTATTCAAGTGTTTTACAATGCCCTTTCATCCTAGACATGCTATAAATACCTCTGTGTTCATATTCTAAGTGTAGACCTTGTATTTTGCATATGCAGTGTCTTGATCTGTGCTACACATGATACCTTTGTTGAATTTACATCCACCTTCTTTGCTCAATTAGTGTCCTTTCAAATAGCTAAGTAAAGCTCTTTTTAAAAAAAAAAATAAAATAAAAACAAGAATAACATCCTGTGAACATTTGGATCCAGACATAGAATCTATGTGAAACCTCAAAAAACAAAATAGAATTTCTACAACTCTTCAAATTTAAGAGTTGGAAATTGCTTTATTGAGTGTGTCGTGTCTATCACTTTCTTATTGATTTAAGATCAACTTTTAGATTTTATCTGTAGATTACATATACATATGCACACACATGCACACACACACTCATATACCCCTCCTGTAATGGCAAAGATGTAGAAGTTAATATTCGATTCAGTTATCTTTAGGTTGTACTTCAGAAAAAGTTTTGTGGGTGAAATATGGTGTATGTGTGTTAGAGATTGGTTATGTAAACAGTGGGTATTAGCTTAGTTAACCTACATACTCACCATGCAAATCTTCCCTCATATTTTATCCATTTCTAACACAGGCAACAAGATGCAGTTTACTGAGCTCTCTGATCAAAAGTCACTAAGGCACTGTATTACAGGCAGATACATCTTTCCTTTGATCCGTTGTAAGACTGCGGCGGGCATAACACTTTCCATTCCAGGGTTAGCAAAGGCATAGTCACAGTAAGAAAGCTTGTGTTGAAAACTTGTTCTGCAGTTAGACAGTGAGTGTAGACAGAGGAAGGGTATGAGAGAAAGGGAAAAACATGAAGATTAATACCAACACCTATCATTTACTAAATTACTATGTACTCACCCATTCCCCATCTCCAGAAAGATGTACTGGTTGTGAGCTCAGTGCATAATAGGGAAAAATATCATCTAATAGTTTGTTACTTTGACCAAGTTATTAAAACTCCCCAAACTTAGCTTCTTTTAGAATGTGCTGAGTAGACATTGGCTATTTTTATTCCAAACCCAGGATTTTAGGAAGTGCTGAATAGACACTGGCTATTTTTATTACAAACCCAGAATTTTACACTTATAATCGCTAATCTTCACAGCTATCGTTCAAGGTAAGTAACTATAATTACCTATTATAGAGATAATTGAAGTGACGCTCAGAGAATTGAGAAACTTGCCCAGGATTACATAGGCATCAAATGGTCAAGCTGGAACTTGAACCATCTTTCTTATTCTCCAGTACGTATGTATGATATCAGAGAAGTACAGGCTGGGCCATGTTGATTTTATTAATAATTTTGGTCTTTATCCTAAGAAAACAAAGTAACCATTGACAAGATTTGAACAAGGGGACTCATTGAACTGATATGATTAATTCCAATTCTGTTTCAAAGATCTTATTCTGTGTCTAGTATAAAGAACAGATCATGGGGAAGTATGGATGTATCTGAAAAGATCAATAGAGTGGAGTCAGTGATGTTTCTTTGATAGAACTGGACTAGAAAACAGACAAACCTGAGAAATATTTCGTACATAAAATATTACCTGATAGAAGAAATGGTGGGAATACAGAACAGAACTAGAAAATACAGATTCAAGTTGAAGACAATTAACCAAAGTGTGTTTTCTTTTGGTTCCCTTTTTATTAAAACTCTACCCATTGCTGGTGTAGCATGCATGAAGTAACTATTTTGTGTTTATGACTGTATATAAATTAATGTCCTAGTGGGGAAACCAAGGTATACCTTGTTCTACATTACCCCTGTTGATTTTTTTTCCTGCCCCTTATGTCTATGCTTTTGATAAGATCTCGTTTTTTTTTTAACACCTATGACTTATATGTTGGCCTTCTGATCTAGTTTCATTTTCTGGTTAATGATATCTTATTTTCATCTCATATCTAGCTTAAGTATAGTGTTTGGTAGATTTTCTTGATGAGCTGAAATTTTGCTAGTGGCAATTACTTGCCATTATTTCTCTTTTCATTATATGCCAAGATAAATTTCTTCTCAGCTTCTGTCTTAATCTATTGGTTCTAGTTTTTGATTTGCATATGAGTTAGAAATTAGCCATGAATTGAAAAACTGAATACTGAATAGCTGGTGCTTTCTATTTTCAAACTAAAGAAACATATTCCTAGTAGAATTGAAAGAAAAATAAAGTATGAATTTTTTAATTTTTTTTAATTTTATTTTTAGAGTTTACTTATAGTTATTTTTCATGAATGGCCCTATGAGTGTAAGAGTTTTATAGACATTATATAATAGATGATCCTTCCTGAGAACCAGCTATCATTGTTTTGGTAAGTAATTGTGGATTTTTGTTCAGTTTTGTTTTGTGCCAACATGTAGTAAATAGCCTAATTATGCATTTTATAGAAAACTACATATGATGTCACAAAAAAATGTATAGTAAATCTAGTTTCAGCCTAATTAAGCATAATTATGTCCAATCATTTCCCATCCATATTTGACATATACTTATCAACCATGTATGAAAAATACATAAATACATGATTTTTCTGTTAATGTTTTCAGCCATGAAACGAATCATTTATTTTGCATGCTTTGTACTAAATTTCTTTCAGAATACGTGCATAATTGGGACTGAAGCTCTGAGTAATATTCTTTTTTATGCATAACATACTGAGTATAAAATAAGTTGTGCTTCTTCAACTATGCCTGTTTTGTACACACATACACAAAAAGGAAACATTCTGAACTTAAGCTAGGTGTTCTACAACATGACAAAACGGGCCGCAGTGCCAAGATTTCAAATAGTCATTTTCCTTAATTGTAGCTTGATGAAAACACAAAAGAATTTGGGAAACAATTAGCCTGCGATGTCATGTATCAGATAACATGTTACATTTGTCTTGTTCTGCTGACTTGAACTTATCAAGACTTGAGTGTACCTTTTTAATTTTTTCGGAAGCTCTGCTACACAACAGATGGGATGTCTAACATCCTTTTCTATTTAAAACATGCGAGTTCTAATCAACAGGAGAGTTTTAGAATGTTAAACCAGCCAGCCATAAGAAATATGTCATGCAGTTTCCTGTCATTCTAATTAATTAGATAGCATTATTTATTGTCCCCAATGAACCTAAATGAGCTCAATGCTCGGATAATAGCTTCATTCTTATCAAAGGTTTGTTTTCATATTATTCGCTTGGATTGGAGCAAAAAAATTAAGTATTCCAAGATTTAACTGCAAATGTATCAGAACTATGATTTGTATATGAGACTTGCATGTTTAATCTTCTCTCAAGATCATATAAATATTTTAATATTTTAGAATACTTGTAATTGAACATTATACTTTCTCTGATATTATACATCTTTAATAATGTATTATAAAATTTTATGTCAAGGTTTTCATACTCTTTCTTACAATTCTCAATTATATTATCAAGACGGTATGTTCTCAGTACTACAAGCAGCCTATTGAATGTTATACTACTTCTTAAACAACTAATTAAAATGAATGTTATGATGTTATGTAAATAATTAATTAGTGTTTAGTCTATAAATAAAACAAAATTTATGGAATTTCTGCCTTAATTACTGGGAAACAAATGAACCCAGATTTAAAAGTAAAATAAATATTGAAACAATCTGAGTTAAAATATTTAATCTTAATCTAAAGAATATCATGTGAGATTATAAAATTGCAGAGATATTCTAAGTAAAAGAACAATGACGTAGGTAATTAAGCAAAAGTGAGAATACTAATTCCAGTATATGATTGCAGCAAGTATGCTTGGAAACTTGAAACAATTTGAATATTTACTTATCATTACCACCCTTAAAATGTCCGTACAGCTAAAACACCTCACTATGATATAGTTTTTCTTTTCTCTCCAATAATTTTGCATTGATATTTCCTGTAAATGCATTAAAATAAACACTTCATTTAAGTTAATTAAATTCATATTTAGAAAGTCCAATGGCAGATTGCTTATGAAGAATTTTACTTGTTAGTATAAACTCTTATTTTTGTAAATAAAAATGCAAATGTTGATTTTAATGCTTGACAAAATTTCTAATAGATCAGATCTAACATATATTTGATGTGGCTTTAAGAAATGTTTTGTATAATCACATTAACAACATCTAGACGTAACTGCCACCTACATACAATACATCTTAAAAAATGCCACAGAACTCCATTACATCCTGGAAAATTTTTCCTCCACCACTGTGCCATAATTAGGTATACATTTAACAGAGATATGTGCTTAATCTTTGATAGTATTTCAAAACTCTCATCCACCCAGCGTTCTCTTTTCCTCTCATTTCTTTCATTTGAAAGCCTACTTGTTTTTCAAAGTCCACGTAAATTGTGCTAGTAGAATCTTCCTCCATTTCCATACTTTCAATTAACATTTTTCTATAACATATCTACCATAACATTTTCCAAGCCCTATTTTAACATTTTCCTTGTTCCTATATTTCAGTGTTTACAATATGTATTAAAATAGGGATTGGCAAACTTTTCTGTAGAGGGCCAAATAGTAAACATAGTAAACTTTGCAGGCCATTCAATCTCTGTCACAACTATTGTATTCTGTCATTGTGGTGTGTACAAGCAGCTTCAAATAATACATGACTTAATTACCATGACTATATTTCAATGAAAAATTAATTGACAAAAATAGATGGCAAAGTACATGTGGCCCACAGATGTATTTGGCTAGCCTCCATATAAGAAAGTAAGCTCCTTAAGTAAAAAGACCATGCCTTATTCATTTTCTTGACTACATACTGTCTGTCACAGTAATTTGCACATTGAAAGACCGTGGAAATTCATTATTGAATTAATTAAAGGAGACACCTGTGAATACAGTTCACAGTTTGGACAGTTAATTGTATAAATGATGGGCAGCAGAGAAAATGAAAGAGAATAAAGTGATTCAAAGAAAAGAAGTCAGAAATGGAAAAAAAAATCACCTATATTGTCGTTTAAAACTATTTTTCCTTTCAGAAGTCATATCAAAGCCAAAAAAGTAATTTAATAATTATTGATAGTGTAATTCACTGTATTAGTGAGAATTCAAAGTCCTTTATCATGAGGATCACATAAATAGAGCTGGGCAGAAAGACAGTATCCTAAGTGCACTAATTAAATGTAGAGTACATATCTATTGTAACACAGCCAAGTAGGGAGTACTTCTGAGTTCCAAAGAGAAATTGACATGTGTTCGGATCTGTGGAATGAGAAGGGCTCCTGAAAGTAAGCAGTTAGCCTCAAGGACTAGAGAAAGTTTGTCTCCTACTAAAAAAAAATATAAATATATGTATATGTATATATATATATATATATATATATATATATATATATATATACACACACACATATATATATATGTATATGTATATCACAAAAGATTATATATATGTATATGTATATGTGAATGTATAATATATATAATATACAGAGGGTGCCAAAAAAAGTATACGCATTTTAAGAAAGGAAAAACTTATTAAAAGTGTAATACTCAATATCTAGCCATAATAAAAAATGAATACAAGTCACATTTGACTTCTGCAATTACAAGAGGTGCTCAAAGCGGTTAATGTCAGCGCTCAGAGACTTCTGATTATGGTGAACTACTGCTTCAGCAACATTGACCAAAGTGTCCACTTGTATATATATTTGTTGGCACCCCCTGGTGTGTGTGTGTGTGTGTGTGTGTGTGTGTGCGTGCGCGCGTGTGTGTGTATAACTGCTGCTTTTGACTTCATTCTCTAAATCTATTTTTAAAAAGTAGAGTACTATTGTAATAATGGATGAAGTCCTTACATTTTCTGAAAATATCACTGGTAGTTATGCCATAAAGAAAATTGTACTCTCTCAGAAACTGATTCCATAGTTAAATTTCTGACTAAGGTTACTGCTTTAAATAAATCAAAATGTGTGTTTGCCTGCAAAGAAACATACGATTACAAAGTGCTTATTCATTCACAACAGTGTACCGAGTTTCATAAAATGTGAATATATAGTTTCAAAAATTCCAATTTTAAACATCATGGGTTTAAGACGATAAAGCAAAAACTAAAGATATTGTAGGAATAGTAGAAAACAACGCTGTAGAAGTTTTATGTGAGGTTAGGGATAAAATCGTTGATTCAGAGTCATGGACTAAAAGATCTCTTTGGAAGTCATCAGAGTGGACCGACTCTAGAAGAGCATGGAGAGAGGGCTTAGATTTTCCTGAAAGGGGAGTGGTAGAAAGTCCACTGAACAGACATCAAACAATAGGACGTTCACTTTTCCATGCTGGTTTTACCCACCATATACTTACTATTTTTGGTTAGTGGTTTGATACTCTATAGATCTTCTCTGTCTTCAAACTGAGAGAGGGGAGTCAGAAGACATTTAGATTTTTTTTGGCTGTAAAATTATTCATTTAATCATGAGGCTTAGTTCAATTTAAATGTGTGCATGTCACATATAACATCATAATTGTGCTTATATTTGCACAATAAACTAGAACAGAATATTTAATTAATATTTATTGTGTTTTCCCTTTTAGAATTTATATGACCTTCATGAAGTCTTTATGTCCCTTAAGAAAGAGGGTCAACCTGTCAATTTTCTTTTGTTTTCTTCATTTATGTCACCTATAAGTAAACTTGCTCCAGGGCATCTTCCTAATTGTGATAATTCAATTTTTTGCAGTAATTATAACATGGATATTCCTAATAATTAGTTTACTATTGTTTTCTTGCTGGAAAGCAGATTTGCTAATAGTTCATAATTACTTTCATAATTTATCATAGAAAACTGAGCAGTAATATTATTTTCCTACAAATCTACCTATGATTTCATATTATTGATAATAACTTTAAGTAATTGTTATAAGTTTAAGATATTTGAACTTATTTATTTTTCAGTTCTTAAAGAATGATTCATCTTTTGTATTTCATTGGATATTATCTTCTTAGTCATAATCTGCATGTGAAATAAAAACAAAGGGGAATAGCAAAGAAATTTAGCATTTGTCATAACAAAACTGTTAATTAGACAAAGCTATTCTTAGCGGTTTACTTGGAAATAAAATGTAATCACACTGTGCCCAAATAAAGATATCCCATTAACTAATGATAAAGAATTGCATACATTCCATAATTTTCTTGTCATTTAATAAAAAACAAATCTAAGTGAATGATATGGAATGAAGACTGCAAAAAAACCAAATTTGTAGACAAAGGTAAATATAGATCATTCCCTAAGAGTAGCACAGATTTTTCTGGGATAACTGGCAGACAAAATGGGATCTCTTGTACTATCGATGCCAACACTGAGATAGTTAGATATAAGTAAATTTAGGCCGAGTCAGGAAATATTGAAAAGCATTTAATACTTGACTTAAAACATGCTTTGCAAAGACTGTATTTATTAAAATAATCATGTTATACTACTTTTGATTATTTTTGACACCCACTGTGAATTGATTCACGCTGACAATTGAACAACCCAAACTGATTTGTGTATCTCTACAGACTAGCATTGAGACCAGCAGGTAGAAACACAAAGTGGACAGAGTTCCTGCATAACTCTATATGCATCACACAGGGCATTTATTAGTTTTCTATTGCTGCATAGCAACTTACCATAAACTTAGCCATTTACAGCTCACAGTTCTATAGGTCAGAAGTCTGGTATGGCATGGCTTAATTTTCTGCTCAGGGCATCCCAAACCTGAAATCAAGATGTTGTCCAGGCTGAGTGATTGGCTGGAGAATCCAGAGAAAACTCCTCTTCCTGGTTCATGCTTGAGGTTAGCAGAAATGAGTGGTAAGACTGAGGTCTCCATTCCCCAACAGATATCAGAGGAGGACTGCTTGTAGCTGCCATATGCTGCCATATCCTCTTTTTTGGCAACTGAGCACCAGGATGTCTGCATTCTTCCAGACTAGCCAGAGGACATCATTTTGACTTCCTCTCTGTGACTAGCTGGAGAAAACTTGCCTTTTAAAGGCTTCATGTGAATAGGTCAGGCCCATCCAGGTAAGCTCCCTATTTGAAGGTGAGCTGTACTGTGTCACAAAATTTAATTATGGGAATAAAATCCATCAAATTCACAGTGTCAGAGATTGTGCAGGGTGCCATTTTATAATTCGCCTAATGACCAGGATTAAGCACAGGACTTGGAACCTTAGGACTGCTCTGTATATCGTGGCTGTGATAAATTCTCGACACACAATCTGGAGAAAATCACTTGATTAATTCTTTCCTCAGTCTCATTATTTGAAAAATTGGTAAAGTACTGTTTTTGTGAGGAGTTATTACTGTGTTAACTCCTCAATACATGTTAGCTATTTTTATTAGTACAAGAATATTTAGACAGGCTGGAAGAAGAAGCGGTATGAGCGATTGTTTCAAAATCAGCTTGTGCCTTTAAATAAGGATGAGATGAGATAAATGTGTTTGTTCTTTTCTCACTGTATTTTAGTTCCGATGACCCTACCCTTCCATAATGGCAGTATTTTATAACCCTATAATTCTAGAATTAAACATATTAATTTTTGGTACAATCTAGACCAAAAGTTTACCAATGTAATGATTTCATCTATTATATCTGGGCAAACAATACTCTTTTATAATAGTGGAGGGAAAATTGGCTATTGGACTTATTGAGAAACAGTGTATCCATCTTTACAGGACAAAAATATGAGGGATAATTTTTAAGGGTAACAGTAAGTTTATTTTAAATTTAGTTTATGTATTGAATTTATATAATCACTTCTGAGTAAGATGTGACTCCACTTGAAAATTCAAATTGATCCAACTACGGAAGCCAACATTTCTCATATCAACAGTTCTATAATTTTGACCATATAAAAATACCTCTTTATACCATCAACTGCAGTTGTTATCTGTCTTTCCTTCCCACCCCTTCCCAACTGTATACAACTGGCTACTAGTCTGGAGAAAACATGTGTACTTTCCGAGGTATCTGGATATTAGCTATCTTAAGGAAAACAGTCTTTACTCTCTCCTAAAGTTCGGCTTTATTCTCTGTGACTCATGTTTCCTAGTATGGTTTTAAACTGAGGGTATTTAAAAAGCCTGAAATCTGCCATTAGAAACCCTGTGGGTTTGTGTGCTGCTGTGCTGAAGTTCCATGTTCAAGGTTCACTCCGTCTATTAGAGAGCAGCAGAGTCCTGACTGATTAGCTGGGCAAATGTCCGAGGAGCTGGGAATTCGTTGTCTGTTGATAGTCAACCGTGGTGCTTATTCACAGACACTGTCCATGTAATAATAAACGCAGGAGTGAATAAATCATAACTGCTTTTACCGCTCTAAGTTGCTAAACTCTGTTCCTTGCCAGGGTGCCTCCTTTCTGTCTACAGTCAGTTCACATTTCTCAGGAGCTGGTTTCTTCATGTCAGATCAGGTTTCTCCAAGCTACATATTTTAACCAAATGCCTTGCTCTATCCCACTGGATGGTTCCCCTTCGCCTTTCAGCCCTCTCAGGCTCTTTAGTGCCAACGTTCTTAAACAGGGCATGCCTTTCTTTGTCTGGCGAAGTGTCAGCAATGTGGTCTCCCTGCACATATTGAGAGAGAGAGAAGCAATACGGACACAAGCGTAGACAAAACTCAGTGCTGCATTATTCTAGTCCATTGGTGAATCACTAAGATGTTTGCTTTTGTTTCTTTGATGGGGGATTATTATTTAAAATTTTAAGCATAATCAATGAAAATTTGTCATTAATTTCTGTTAAGGTGGACTAGAATATTGCATAGATTATATTTTCAATCCTGATTGTTGTGACCTAGAGCTATGAGTGAAGAAAGCATCAGCTATCTATATTGTTTATATTAAAACCAAGAGGATTCCTATGCAGGCACAGGTGGCTTGGCTGTAGTTCTCAAACTACTGTTCACAGACCACTTGTGGTTATAAATACCTAGGGTTTTTATCTAGGTGTTATTATTTTTTTTTTAATCTAAGGTTTTTCTTTTCCCTCTTTCTTTCTTTCTTTCTTTCTTTCTTTCTTTCTTTCTTTCTTTCTTTCTTTCTTTCTCTCTCTCTCTCTCTCTCTCTCTCTCTCTCTCTGTCTCTCTGTCTCTGTCTCTCTGTCTCTGTCTCTGTCTCTGTCTCTCTGTCTCTGTCTCTGTCTCTCTGTCTCTCTGTCTCTCTGTCTCTCTCTCTCTCTCTCTCTCTCTCTCTCTGTCTCTGTCTCTCTGTCTCTGTCTCTGTCTCTCTCTGTCTCTCTCTGTCTCTCTCTCTCTCTCTCTCTTTCTTTCAACTTCTCAAGTCCCATTGCATTCATACTGAATCACATAATTGGGTTTGGCTAGTTCACCACGTGATTTTTCTATCTGCTATCTAGGACAACTTTGGCAAAAATTAAACAGTCCTGTACTGAAATGTTGGAAATTTCAATCATCTACTTCTGTCTGACCACAAGTTGATTAATTTGGTACTGCATAGTATAGAATAAAAAATAAGGTAAAAATTACAATATATTCTGAATTTTCAGAAATTCTACTTCATTCGAACAGTATCTTTATTATGATGTCCATCATATCAAATAGTATTTATTTTTATTTTTATAGACCCTGTGAAAAGGAAAGGAAAACATTTAGATCTGGCTTGGGACATGGCATAGAACTTTCTGGGGTCATCAAAGTTCAAATAATCATATCCACTGGAAAATAACTGACCTCAGAGATCAGTCTTACCCTGTGATTTCTTTTACTTAGGTTCAAAATCATACATAAATGCATGTCCTGAAGCCAATGGTAGAGTTGACTCTGTCTGTGCACATCAGTCTCCCCAGCTATGAGTAGAAAGGTGATGTGAGGATAGTCCCTTATTGAAGGATTCAGAAAAAATAGGATAGGAATGTACCGCATCATTATAAGTTAGTTGGTACAGAGGTGCAGCAATATCCTAGTATGCAGAGAACAAACTGTAGCATGAGCAGTTACATAAATCATGCCGATCTATCACGCTTCAAAAAACTGAAAGCGAGACACACTTGTCTTATCTGTAAAGACTTTCTCAGCCTTTTGGTTGAACCCCACTCTTTCCAGGTAGAGTTGACATCAGACTTCCCTCCAACATTAATCTCCAACAGCTAGGTAACAAAGGTAAACTCAGTAAAGGCATCACTGTCTTCTTGGGGACTTGGAGGGTAAGCTATAATGCCTTATGCAGCAAAGCCGAGTAAAACAGAAATAAGAAAGGTAAACCATCACTGGACACATTCTTCTCCCACAAACATTTTCATCAATTTGCTATGGTCACAGGGTCCCAAAGGAAGACCTAGCAAGAAAAACACAAATGAGAACAATAAAACCTATTCACAATATCAGTGTTTGTTGAGACAAAGTAATTACAGAGCTATCGGGCCCAATTGCAAAGCAAACAGTCAATTGTCATAAAGTCTTTAGAAAGCCAAGTAGAGAAACAATTTGACCAGTGTCGTCCTTCCATTCAACACAACACAGCACAGGGGACTCTTGCCTCTTGTTTGTGGAAGTCAGACATTGCACTCTATAATTACATTGCTTGTTCACTCTGCCCTTAGACCTTTACCACGGAGAATTAATTTAATCCAGGAGATCTCTTGATATTCATAAAAAGCTGATCGTTTGCCCCATTCATATTTCAGAGAGTTCTCTGTTCTTTTATAACCCCACTCCTTTCTTTCTCTTAACATTTTGACCTGTGTAATACGCATATCAACTGAACTTGTGTCAAAAATTTTCATCAACTAAATACATCTTTTGAAATATTGTGTGAATTCAGAAATTGAGAGTGGCATTTGAAGATGAATTTCAAAACTCCAGTGCCATGCTCATGCTTATATGATGTACATTAGAAATTGCATACATATGCATGTGTACATATTTAATAAAATAAAAAATATACATATAAAATATATCAAATAAATATATAGCTATAGAATGAATAAATTTATATTATATATTAAAATATGTATACACAGGGTATATTCTCTGAAAAGCCAGATTTTGCAGGTTCCACCTGGTCTTCTTTTTCTTCTTTTTTAAATGTTTATTAAATTTATTGGTATGACATTTGTTAGTAAAATTATATAGGTTTCACGTGTACATTTCTACAATACATCATCTATACATTGTATTGTGTGTTCACCACCATAGTCGGTTCTCTTTCCCTCTCCATATATTTGACTCCCTTTCTACCACCCACCTCCCCCCTTCCCTCTGGTAACCACGAGTCAGTTGTCTGTGTTTATGAGTTTTTGTGTATTTGTCTTGTCTGTTTGTTGCTTTCAGCTTCATATCCTATATATGAGTGAAATCATATGGTTCTTGACTTTTTTTGTCTGATTTATTTTGCTTAGCATGATAATCTCAATTATCAATCTATATTGTAGCAAATGGCAGTATTCCATCTTTCCTTATGGCTGAGTAATATTCCATTGTATATATGAAGTCTGACAATTAAGTTCGCCAACTTATTGCAACAATGTTGCTAAACTTTTTTCATATCAGAGTGACTATTCATTATGAATTTGCATCAAATGGATGAACAGTTAACCAAGTTTTCTATTTGGAAGTGCTGAAAAGGCTGCATGAAAATGTTAGACAAAAACGACCTATACTTTCTGCCAACAATTCATGGCTCTTGCCTTATGACAATGCACTAGCTCACACGGCACTGTCTATGAGGGAGTTTTTAGCCAATAAACAAGTAACTGTATTGGAACACCCTCCCTACTCACCTGATCTGGCCCCCAGTGACTCATCGCTTTACTTGAAGATAAAGGAAATATTCAAAGGAAGACATTTTGATGACATTCAGGACATCAAGGGTAATACAATGACAGCTCTGATGGCCATTCCAGAGAGAGTTCCAAAATTGCTTTGAAGGGTGGACGAGGTGTTGGCATTGGTGCAAAGCTTCACAAGGGGAGTACTTGAAAGGTGACTGTTTAGTGATATTCAGCAATAAAGTATGTACCACTTTTTCTAGGATGAGGTCACGAGTTAATCATCTGACCTCGTATTTGATGTTGATTATTTGGAATATATTTGCTACTTCCTTCAAGGTTTGTTATGCTATTATTTTTTCCCAAAGTTCCATATGTACTTGAAAAAAAAATGCACTCTCTAATTTTAGGGAGTACTGTTACTCTATATGCCTGTTACATTAGTCTTAATACTAGGATTATGTACATTTATTACGTGTTTTAAATTTTAATGTACTTCATCTCTCTGTTTCTGTGAAAGTCATGTCAGAAGATTTATTCACTCAGTTCTTTCATTTAATCAGTTACTATTTACTGAGCAGCTCCAATGTCATATGGGGTATTTTTTTATGGGAAATCCATTCTTTCAATTGCCCATGCCCCACAAACTTGAACACATCCACACATATCAATCCAAAAAGCTAAAATTTTTACAGTGACCTACAAGGCTTTTACTGCTTGAAATGAGAAACGATTGCCGAGTTTTGAGTAAAGGAAGACAATAAGCTAACTTTATTTGAAAAAAATCACTACACAGTGATCATAGAAATGATTTAGGATGTTGTTGAAGTAGTTCTGATGAGAGATGATGGTGACTTGGTTCAGGGAAATAGTGGGAGAATGTCGAAGAATGATTATATCATGTATGCATTTTGAAGTAATGTTAATAGCATTTTCTCTTGGATTGGATACATGCTGTCTCCAAGTATTTTGTGCCTGCATAACTGGAAGAATGGATTTGCCACAAATTATATTCTATAATGGTATAATAATATATTAATCACTGAATCATAATTTATGTAATGTATCCTCATTATTTCCCAAAGTTTCTGTGCTGTTATATTTTAAGTATTTCTTGTAACAGCATATATTATTTTGCTTTTTATTTCAGTTGAATCTATATAAACCATCTTTTAAGGGAAGAGCATAATCTAATTACATATATGTTAGTTTCTCTTAGACTTATTTAGGTTTTGTATGCTAGTCTTTGCTTGTTTTCTTTACTTTATGACTTATATTCAATCAACTAAGGCTTTTTTTCCCTTTCTTTCTGCTAGCTATGTTTTTCTAAGTTTACTTAATTTATTTATTTACTGCATTTCTCTAATTAATACACTAAATCAAAGCCTAAATGCATTAATTCCATGATCAAATCATAGACTAAATTTGAGGTATTTTACCCCTAAGGGCAACTAGAGGTACCATTACTAGAAACGGGAGTAGAAGAAAGTTGAGCGGAAGGAAACAACATAAGTAATGTTTTCTTTTATCTCACAAAACAATCTCCTAGTCAGCCGTATTGCTGACTTACATACAAAATTCCACTTTCATTCTGTGTATTACATCATTATGATTGTTGTATTGAAAAAAAAGTGCACGGATAGGAAATCTTTTTCATATCTGATATTTCATTTTCAATGAAAGACATTGAAATAGACCAAAAAGTGTCTTTTCATTAAAAAGCTAAAACTCAGATAGGTTATATTATGTGGATGGAGTCTGTGCCTTTCACTGTCTTTGAGTTACATTATTCTTATTTTACTACTCTGAAAGAGTAGAAAATGAAGAGCAATGCAAATTATTTTTTCCATAGTAGTACAAATAAATTTGTTTGTTGGAGGTACAATTGATCAACCCCTCACCCCCAACAAGAAAATCTAGTTTTGCATTTATGAAGCCAATTTATTTTAGATTCCTGATAGCTATAGACAAGGAGCTTATAGTAATTAGTGGACTCTGATGTCAGCTATTTACACTTTTTTTTTTTTTTTTTTTTTTGGCCAAGGATATAGGGATCAAAAATCTGCAGGAAATGGAATTTTTTTTCCTTTCTCACTAAGTCCCCATTTGCACATTTTTCTCATTTAATTTTCTGGAAAAAGCAACTTTAACATGTGATCATATAAGTCTCTCTATAATATCCACATCAAAACTTGAACAATAACCCTGATTGACTAAATAGAGAATTATCTCAACACCTGAGAGGTAGAAATTGTCTTACCTCTGTACAGAAAATTGCCAATGCTTAAAAAATTAAACCACCAAAGAAAACACAAATTTAGACACTGAGTTCTCCAATTAGAGAGAAAGTAGAGGTGAATCAGGCATGACTATAGCATATTGAAGGGAATTAAGCATTTATTAAGAATCAATAAATGCTATTTCATTAAAAGGTATTATTTGAGAAAATGTATAAACAAAACTAAAATAGGGTAAATTGAATGCTGAAGCAATAGATCTAGAGAAAAATACAATATTTGGAAAATGTGCTATGTATTATCAACTGGATCAGAAACATTTTCTTAGATATGGCAGTTATCACTAGACACTAGTGAGAGAAAAATCAGTATCTGTAAACAGAATCTTGTACACATCCTTTATTATTTGTGTGTAAAATTATGTGAACTACATTTGATATAGTTCCTCTTACAGATGTCAGTCCAGTCATTCCTTTGACAATTTTGAAAAGTTCTTAGTAGAGAAAGAAAAAAGAAAAACCTACTAATTTAGGATTACAACTACATAGCTCTCTATGCATTTATACTGAGTGAGTTGGATCCCGCATAACACTCTAGTCAAAATTCTGCTGCCTAGGGCAGTTAAAAGCAGGCTAGCAGTGGAATAATCATGGAGAATTTTTTTGAGCAATTTTGACTTAATGCGTCATATCTTTTTCTTTGTGTAGACATTACACTGACATAGGACAGATTCTAAATGTAATTACTATCCTTTTGATTACCAATGGGTAAAGAATATGTGATTTATCCTTATATATGACGACTAGCAACTTTCTTAATTTCTTTTCACTATAGAAAACATCTGTCTAACATGGGTATTTTGAAGACATCATCAGCTCAGAGAGTTCTTGCTAACAGTAAAGGAATATAAGAGCAAAATCATAATATACAATGTGAAGCATTAATGCTAACTTACTAAAAATTTCCATAAGTCTACAATGCCCTGGTTGTTTAATTTTTAAACTTGGGTTTGAAATCGTCTATGTCAAAATTTATTATAACTTTAAATTATTGATAGTTGCCTATGATTTTCTTTTCGATTAGGATTTTTCTACTCCTTTCATTTTCCTATATTTTTTCATTTTCCTTTACTCTGCTAGCTTCTTCCCAAGGACTGAAGCAGGAGTTAAATATTCTATCTTGGTTTAACTAGCCCCTCAAGAGTGCTTCAGAGGTAGAATAAAAGGAGCATGAATTTCAGTAAAGGACAAAGGAAAAAGGACTACACATGGTGAAAACCAACTTATGATCCCTGGTCCCTTGTGATACATTATAACACTCTGTACTGAAGATTAATAGGAAATGTTCTGAAAGTTTCATTTCTAAATTCTTGATAAACCAAAATTCAATTCTTAAAGATACTGATAATATGGCACAGAAAATACACAATCCCTCCCTAATTTTGGCACTTGTTGAGATGTGATTCATTACTTCCTGCTAGGTAAGATTGAGTTAGTGCCTTAGCTGTGAACCATGTTTTAAAATATAGAATCTAGTAATGGAGAGAAACAGAACTTGCATCAGCAGTGTTATTAAAAAAAGGGAAAAAGTTCAAGCAACTGTCCAAACTTTTGTTTTGGTTTGTTTTAGTTCAATAGAGAATTTTATTGGAAATTCCCACTATAAATGTAGACAGATGATAATATTTAGTACCGTGTTTCTCGAAAAATAAGACCTAGCCAGACAATCAGCTCTAATGCATCTTTTGGAGCAAAAAATAATATAAGACTTGTATTGTATTGTATTGTATTGTATTGTATTGTATTGTATTGTATTGTATTGTATTGTATTGTATTGTATTGTATTGTATTGTATTGTATTGTATTGTATTGTATTATGTTATGTTATATTATATTAGACCTGGTCTTATATTATAGTAAAATAAGACTGGGTCTTATATTAATTTTTGCTCCAAAGAATGCATTAGAGCTGACTGTCTGACTAGGTCTTATTTTTGGGGAAACAGGGTACATGTATTTGAATTCACTATAAATATTAATTTACCAGAAATTTTAAGCCAAGTATACATTAGATTATAAAGAGAAAATCAATCTGTTTTATTTAGTGTCCGTAATCTAATAAGAAAATTTTCATCCTCCCTCCCTCCCTCTCTTCCTTCCCCCCCATAACCCCTTCATACACACACACACACACACACACACACACACACACGCACACTTTATTCTACATCTAATGAGAAAAATCCCTTAAGAAAGTTTTAATATAATTTGAATTAGGTGATTTCAAGTTGAAGGGTCAAAGTCTTCATTGAGGTGACCCTGATTTCCATTGAAGATTTAGGATCAATTAAAGAAAAAGGCTTTCAACATTTTTAGCAAGCAGAAGAGGAACTCTACCTCTGTTTCATGTATTAAACAAAAATAATATATGTTATTTTTAAAACAAGGCATACTCTGAAAAGCTTTCTAGGATAAAATATTCAAGAAGTTAAAATGATAACAAAAGTCATTCTACATAGCAATTGCCCAATGATCACTACTTTCAATGTACACATCATTTCCAATATTTACTCTGACTTATTTTTATGACTCTTAATTAGTCAAACTAAATTTTCTATCAAAAGAGGGAACTATCAGTCATAGGTTCTTTCGACTACTTTTTCCAAGTTCAAAACCAACTGATGAGAATGCACATGGCATTTTAACTAGGGGAGTACATTAATGTCATGAAAACTTGGAATATTAAGTTGGAATATAGCTTGAACTGAACTTACCCTTATATATGGATGTTAAATGTAGGCAGATGAAGGTTATATGACAGTTTCAACAGTCAGGTAATTTAGTCACATAACATGCCCAAATCCCAACCTACTGCAATTTTCAGTAAGTAATTAGAAGACCACAAGTTAGACACATTTCCATTTCCAAATATATCTCTATTGATAAACTTTAAAAAGAGACAGTTGTGATAGGAATTAATTTTTTTGTTATATTTTTGTGACAGTTATTTAAAATGGTTTAATAAATTAAAAACAAATAATTTTATCCCTAAGTGGTGATTTTGAATTTTTGATTTTTCCCCCCTTTTAAAATGGAAAATACTTTTAAGGAAACATTCAACACTTAGTAAAATATACAGGTTAAGTCAAATTGTTTGTTTCTTTAAAAGGCTGCTTAAAGCACAATGCATCTTTAACATACTGTGTTAATCTAGTTAAAACATACAGAAAACATTTAATGAGTTTAATAATCTTTACAAGGTGTGAGATAATTAAAATTTTGTTTACAACTTTACTGTGACAAAATAATCTTAGAATTTCTTTCAGATACAATTCTTTTCAACACCAGCGACCAAGGATTTATTTTGTAAATACATTTCATACCTCATTGAAATGTAGAGGCAACCAAAAGTGAATGTGATATAATTATCCTCCTAAAGCTTTTTAAATACAAGAACTTAAGATAAAATAAAATTACAGAGATGCAAACTTTATCCTTAACTCAAAATTAGGTCATAAATATAAAACTGTTGAAACTCACGGCTTGTAATATTCTGTTACTGATTGGAATCATTAAATGAGGAAAACTAAGTTCTGTGTCTTTTGAAATTTTGATAAGGAGGAAGTAGTACAGGAATTAATTTTCTCTTGGACTAATTAGCAGCTCCATCATTTTCTGGTCTTTAACCTTGGGCATCTTTTATGTCTTAGGTTCTTCATCTGAAAATGGATAACGTTAAATTATAGTTATTGTGAGGTTTAATGAAATATTCCCTATGAAGATTTTGGCATAATTCTTGGCCCATATTAAACTCAATAACTGATAATTTTGGGAGGATTCAACAAACTTGAATATTAAAACACTTTAAGAAATATGAAGTATTACTAGAGTATAAAGTAATCAGTAGACACTGCAGTCAGCTGGTCTGGAATAAAAGAAATGAGAAGAGACTGGAAGGCAAATTTATCTTTGTGGAACACAATCTCCTGTAAAATCCACATCTTTAGCTGATCAGAGAAGCAAATGTAATTTATTTTGATAATGTCTAAGTGCATTCACCTTTACTTAAAAAAAGAAAACTAATGAATTTTAGAAAAAGTATTTGTACTCTTTCCTTTATTAATTTCTACCTACCACTTCCTACTATATTGCAATTTGATTTTTACCTCTACCTCACTGCTGAGACTATTCTGCAGTAGGATGCTTACACCTTCTAATTGCCAAAGCCAATGGACCATTTTCAGCACTGATCTAATAGTACTTGCATGCTGTGGTGTCTGCCCATCTGCTTTAAGTTCTCCTAGCTCAGGTACTTTTCCTTTACAGAGAAGAAAACACATCGAGTTTTCTACTCTGTAAAAAAAGATTCAATAACAGAACCTACATGAAATTCTTTTGTTTTATTTATTTATTTTTTAAATTATTAAAGAAGTTAATGCTTATACCGTACTTATACCACCCGGCATATTAGTGATCACTCAGTGTTATTGGTTAATGATTCCCTATGAAACCACCAATTGTTGATTCTCATATCTCTTCGACCATTCACTCTCTGATTAATCTTCATCCATATGAGAAGAAAAAGGTCATAAACATTGAAGTCATATTCATATTCTTTTGTTTATTCTGTTCTTATTTGTAGCTCTCTTCTTAACTGAACTAATCTAGTCCCAATGCTTTTCCTGCACCCCACATATTATTGGTTGCCATGGATACAACTCTTCCAATTCCCATTCCACATACCCAAGCTCCTGAATTCTTAATCTCCTTTTCCCTATGATTCTACACACCTATGCTTGAATATCTCATGGAAGTCTCAAACACAGTAGGTCTATTATTAAGCCATTGGCTTCCTGATCCAAATTCACTCTTCCTTTTTATCCGTTTGTCATTTAATGATGGAGTCTTTGTCATAGCATTCATTAATTCATATCGAACTGATGATTATAGCTAACATAAATTGAGTCTTAACTCTATACTAAGAACTGTGCTAAATACTCACAGTGGCCTCAGGAGTTACCCATTGTGCATACCAAGTTTCATTTTTTCAATCCTAAAAATAACAAGCTAGGGGTTACCCTCTAATAACCTCTATCACTGTTTGCTTCTGCCAACAACTCTCCTTCAAATCTTTCTCTCAAAACTATTCTACACACTTCTTCCAAGATTTGTGTTTCTAAAATGTACATGTGGCCATATCATTTCACCACATAAAATCTTTCAATCACTCCATCCCATAACTTACATCAAAAAATTGTTATGCCCAGTGAATAGCCCTTCATCTTTGGTCCCTTTTATTTCCAGCTTCATTCTTTCCAGTCTTTATTGTTTCTCAAGCTCTTGCCAACCAAAGTAATTTTTGTTTCTCTGAGTGTATTAAAAACTTTTCTATACCTGTGCTTTTCCTGTGAGGTTTCTCCTGCATAGGAAATCTTTCTCTTTCTTGCATAATAGTCCTCATCATTACAGCCAACATTTATCAAGGGCTTATAAAGAGTCACACTGTTCTGTGTTATTTACATTGATTAATGCATTTGTCCTAAAAACAACACTAGAAGCTAGGAGCTATTGTTAGTTCTACTTTATAGCTAAGGAAACTTAGGCAAAGCAAGATTTATTTAATTTCCAAAGTTAAAGAGCTACTAAGTGACAGAATCCATGATTTAAATCACCTTAACTGCTTTATTCTTCCTTCTATGACATTCTAAGCTTTAAACTCCTTTAACTACAGTTTTTCAATTGTGTTTAAGATATATATTTAATAATATCCCTACTGTATTTATATATTGTGTACCTTAGCCTTTAAACTTTCACAGCCTGAAGTTGTGGAATATGTCTTTTTAATGGAGAAAGTACTTGAGATGTAGTTGGGAGTCTAAACCAGCAGGTCTATAACCCAGGAAAAGTGTAAGGCAACTAGAAATTGTAAAGAAGGATGCAGCTGTTGAAAGTGTACATGAATAATGTGTTCAGTTTTTAAACGTACAGACTTAGGCATTGGGTGTGGATCAACCTCTTAGCTGTGTGAAAATTGGCAACATAGCTAACCTTTTTGAGCTTTTATCTTCTCATCTGTAAAATAGAGAAAATTATAGACTCTCCCATATTGAAATATAAGGATTCGTTAGTTAATACATGACCTTAAAATAATTAGCATAGTGCTTGATACAGAGTCAGTGGTCAATAAATGATAGTTCATATTGTTGTTGCTGTTTTTATTATTTTTCTAATGAGTCACTCATTTGTTGTAAATATCAGTTAACATGTCTGTGTGTATGTGTGTGCATGTGTTTATGTGCACACAAGCACAGAAATGCTTTTCAGTGGAAGGTTTTAAATGTCTTGAATGTATTTGAATTGCTTCTTCACAATTAGGCAAAGACATAGGAATAATTTTCTGTTTCCAATTTTCCTTTTTTTACAAAATTATTTTATTTCATCGTCTTCCCCCACCATTTCCAGGGTCAAACAGATAGGAAGCACATTATCAAAACCAATAATGGATTTTGGAGTCTTTATATGATAATCACAGAGAACTCCAAGCTCTGGCGAGGTCCTGCAGACATGTTTATTTATTTATTTTGGCAATTTTAATGTTAAATAACTATGATATCAAGAGATATCATAACTGTATATTCATCTTATCTGTTAGGAAGAAAATGCAGCGTGGCTTCTTGTTTTTATGAAATTCTTAGTATCTGTATGCAAAAAATCATTTACAAGAGTCAGATTGAAAGTTTAAAATAAGTCACAAAGACTAAATATTGATAAGTAAGAAATTATAATTCACACACCAATTTAAAAGAACACAATCATGACTGACTTTGATGTTCCAAGAAATTTCTTCTGTATGTCTGTATAATTATTAATGAAGTAATATTAAACATTGTACTTATTGCCCAACAGTTATTTTCTTTTCAACATTACAACAGAAGAGTCTGGGGTCTTATTTTAACTATACAATTGGTATTTAAATTTAAGAACACATTCTAGCATTTCCAATGTCAATATATTATTGCTACATAGTTACAAGATATAAAGAAATCATGTTGGATAACCATTCAAGCATTGAGATGATTAATATTTAGGAAAATAAATATTTAGTTAAGCCAATTAGCTTAACTAAAGGAAATGGGGGGGAAACAACTTGGATTCCTTTGGAAATTATTTAAGAATTAAATAGAAGTTTATTTATAATCTGTTCTTTCAAAGAAAAAACTTAATAATTGTGAAGAAGCAAAGGAGTAGCATATATATTTTTTATCAAAAAATAAATTATAATTTGTATTACTGAAGATGGAAAGGAAATATAAATTTTGTTAACTAAAGTAAAAATTGAGCTGTATGTAAGAAAAAACAACATATTTTACTTTATGTGTATTGAACTCTATTTCCCTTTATCAGTAGATGATGTAATTGTTCAAAATCTCCATCTCCCTTTTAAAATTTCAGCATATATATTGGTTAAGTATAGTGTACATTGGAAGAATTACAGCTATTTTAATTTTTGCTACAAATTGACAGAACCTAAGACAACAAACTGAAATTGGATCAATGTATCTCATGTTTTCCATATCATGGAATATTTTGCAGTCATGGTCATCATATGATCTTGGGAAAATATTTACAACATATGTTTAAGCAAAGACGTGTTATAAACCAAAGTGGAAACAAAGACAATTTTCAAGTACTAAAAATGCAAAATGTTGGTAATTAAATGTTCTCATTTATGCTTTACATGTACCTTCCAATATTCTGCCTGGGATTACAGTTGTAAATAGAAAATTTAAATACAATTTATTATTAGTGTTTTGTTTTGGTTTATTTAAGACAAGACACTAGTATGTCCATGTGAAGGAAACAAAGATGATTAACACAGAGATTGCTAATCTGCGTCTCAAGAAATTTAAATCCTGGAAAAGAGAAGGAATCAATGTGCATAATTAAAAACACAAATAAATATTTTTTATGTAAAAAAAAATTATACTCACACACATGCCTTAGTAGTTTAAAAGAAGACCAGCATAATGATAGTAGTAATTATTCCTACAGCTTGCCCTTTTAGTTTTTCTGGGAGTTTTCTTACTATCTAAAATCATGTTGCTTGTTTATTTGTTTGTTTGTTTGTGTCCTCAGTTTGGGATAGCTTTGTGAGTGCAGTAGTTTTATTTGTCTGATTCACTATACTGTCTACACTGCATTCTAGCTTCAGGTTAGTTTATAGCACATAATAAGTGCTCAATAAATATTTATTGAATAAACAGATGACTTTTTTTCAAGTATTGAAAATGTAATCCATATGAAACTCAGTATACTGTCATTAACACAGTGATTCCTTGTAATCATGAACTATTTATTGGTATTATTTTAAAATGATTCAGAATATTATGATGAGGAAAAGTTCAAAAGCAAAAGTGGACCTGGAACTTATTCTTAAATGTCAGTATCTTGGTAAATGGAGAGAGGGGAAATTCAAGGCCAAAGAATGTGCAGGGTGCATTAGGAGTCAGACTGTGGACAGAATTTCTGGGGTACAGATAACAATGTAAGTAAACATGTTGGTGTCAAAATTCAGATAAATAGGGCTTATTTAAATATAAGTGAAGCAATTTGGACTTTATCCTCCAGAAGCAAAGAGCTACTAACTTGTAAATCCCTTTAAGGAAATCATAGGATCTTTTACTCTTAATGTCAACCAGGACTTGGTTCTGCCTCATAAACAAACAGCAGGCTGGCTGGATGGATGACTAAACTAATTAATAAATTGTTGAAAAACACTATCTGGGGTCCAGACATAATATAAAACTAGTATCAGAGATATGAATCTGGTGATGATATTTAAGACTCAGGTAATGGAAAGAGATTGAAGTACTGGAGACTAAATAAGAACGTTGTTTAAACAATTCAGGCATGTGGTAGCATGTGGTAGCCTAATAACTGACAATGTGACTGAAAGAAAGGAAGAATATAAAAAATAATGTGAAGGAAAAAAATGTTGACATATGTACTAATTTATATGGTTTTAGTGTATCATGTAAGACTCTTCACTATAAAGTACTATTTCTAGTGCTTTATCAGTCTTTTACTTTCCATTACTTTAGTTTTACACTATGGACACTGGTGTCGTTGTTGTTTGGCATTTTTTATTTCTTAGACATGTAAAAATTCCTTCCTTCCTAAAAGCATATATATATATCATATAACATTACATAACAATATATACATAAATTTGTAATATACTCATATATAATATTAATTCTTGTTTACAAGACAACACTATTATCTGGTCTTCTAAAATTTTGATGCAACTTGATATTTTCATCATTCAGTGCTAAAAGATGGGTCAGTGTGTTCATGCTTTGAGTCATATTTATCTTACTGATGTGCAGTATCAAGCTGAGGGGGGGATCCAGATTGTGGAATGATAAATGGGTATTTTTAAAGGCATTAAAAAATGATGGTGATCTGTAGAATTACATTTCTTTATGTGTAAAAAACCAAGGGTCTAAGAAAACTAAAAAGCTATTAGAGCTCTATCTAAATATTGACTGCAAACATTTAAAGAACAATACACTATCTGTAATTAATGAACAACCCCAGACCTAGCTGCAAGAGTTTCCCAGTCATAATTGAGTCTAATGTGAGATGAGTTGACTTGGTCTGAACAGGAGGTCACCCAAAGCAAGACAAGGAAAATTATACAGTCAAGGCCCCTGTGCTATTAGAACAAAGCTATCATTATAATAAAGTAGAACAGCACTTTCTTAAAATACCCAACGGCCTTTTACATACTGAGTCTTAGCTAGTGCCCTCATTATTATCAAGATCAAGAAAAGCCTCCAAAATGTAATATGAGGAACCGAGAATAAGAAGGAAGGACAGGGGCTATTGGAATAAATTATGAGGTCTATGGTAAAGTTTCTTACTGTATAAATTTTCATTTTCTCTCTCTACCTCCACCTGTATCTCTCTCGCTCAGTTGTTACCCCCCCCCAATAACTTGATTTGAATGTTTCTGTCTGTAAAAAGAGAAAATCATTTTAAAAAAAATTTCTATTAGAGAAAACACTGAAGAAGCTTAGCAAACCACACTGCTTGTGTCTATTATAAATTAAGTCTCTCCCTTCAGCAGGTTTCTGCTAATCTTTTATATACTTTATTTTACCTAATACCTACAGTTTCTGTTTTCCACATCTTTTTCAAAATCTCTAGACCTCTTCTTTATTGAAAGGTTTACATCCGTGTAATTTATCATTTTTTTCTCATTTATTTACCAACTCCATTGCACTTGCTCTATAACTTTTAAACATAGTCTCACTTGCCTCACTCTAAGAAACCAAAACTTCCATTAACTCTGTTGCCACCTTGAACTGCTTTTCTTTTCTCCGTTCTTTCATTATCAGTATTTTTACTAGAAGTGTACATCAATAAACTAATAGCTTTTATTTATTGAGTACTTTTTACGTACTTGAGATGATCCTATTAACTTTACCTGTGTCATTCTAATTAATCCTTATTACAAAACTTTACAATTGATGCTATCACAGCTAACCTACATGCTGGAGACTGAGACACAGAGAAGGTAAGGACTTACTCTAAAGTTTTACTTTCAGTTATGCTGGTACTGTGTGTGATTCTAACTAAAATCTGATTCTAGGGCTGACCTATACACCAATATGCACACTTCGTTTCATTAAACACCTATGATTAATTCTTTTTAAAGTTGTTTTGTGTTTAATAAACACTGTATAGATAGCCAAATTTCAAAAATCCCAGCATAGAGGAGGAAAAATAATTTTTTTCCATTTTTTTGAGTTCTTAGCTGAGACCCCTGTAATAAAAGACAGATTAACAAGAGACAAACAAGCAAGTTTATTAACGCATATACCTCATATATTCATGGAAAATACCCAGGGGGGAAAAAAAAGATTAATTTCCCAAGGTGGCTTAGAATTCAGAATTAAATACCATTTTAAGGAAAGGGAAAGTAGGCCTCATTCTTAGGTGAGAATAAATGATTTTTAGGAAAGATGAATGGGCCACGAGAAGAGTAGATGGGAGGTACGATCATTTTTAACAAAGTTTGTCTGGGTGTGATGCCAACTTCTAGTCTCTCCTATGATAAAAGTTAATCTTCCCTGATTGATGAAACTTCCAAGAAAGGTTATTACAATTGAGTTCCTTTTGTTGGATCTGTCTTTAGATAGATAGGGGAGTTCAGAGGAGGTTTCTCTCTGCATTTGTTCTTTTTCAAGTGCCTAAAGCACAAAATAATCAATATAACAAAGTGGCATATTTTAGGGTGGTATTTCCTGAACTCCTACAACAATCATATTTTGGGGTGGCATAATCTACTACCCTTCACCAGCAAATGCTCCAAAGACAAATTCAAACTACGATGCAAAATTTTCCCATTTTGCATCCTAGTTTGAGTTTCTGTATTCTTGATCAAGTTTCTCATTCCTGGTATCTTGTCTTTCTGATAATTCTTCTAAATTAAGTTTGTTAATACTAAAAAATCCTCATAATAAATATCATTTTTCCCTCTCTGATTCCTCTTTTTATTTCTACTCATTTCACTTCAAGCCACACTTAAGTATATCCCTCATCTTTCTATATGCATTCTACCTTGTGATTTCATCAACATTCCTGGTTTAAAAATTACCTGTGTTGTGATAATTCTCAAATTTATTTCTTCAGCTATTATACATTTTGTAGCCCTCCTTTCTTTTTTTCTTTCTTTCTTTCTTTTTTTTTTTCTTTTTTTTTTTTTTTCCCATTTTTAGCTTTGTTGAGCATCTAAAACATAGAATGGGTCTTAGGGTTTCCTAAATGCACCAAGCACACTCTTCCCTACTTGCCTATTCTTTTGCCCCAACCACCCTTCCCTTCAACTCTTGTTTACCTGGATAATTTCAAATTATTTTCAAGATTCAACTTTAAAAGAGTGTCTACCACTAGCAATTCTCTCACACTTAACTCCCTATGTCAAGACTTCTAAGGCTCCCACAATATTTCCCCTTGATCCTCACTAATAAAAGTCCCAATTTTTCTGTGTGTTAATTCATCCTAGAATAAAGAATGCATTTTCCATTTTCTTTTTAAGTCAGAGGAGGGCATCTGATAATATGTAAGTTAACAGTCAGTAAGTAGACATGTCTTGTGTGAATTCTTCACAGTGTCCTTCAATTTAATCCTCACCACAAACCTTTGAATTTAGATAAGCCCTTCTTAGTACTTTTCTCCTTCTTATTGGCTAAAATACAGATAATGAAATCTGGAGACTGAACAGCCCATACTGGATCATGAGGCAACAGCCAAATATGACAGAGAAACAAATGTTCCTCCATATTCTCTCCATCGTCTTACATGCTTCATCTCCTCAATTTTTAACACCACCTAACAAACTGAATCAGAGAGGGAATGTCTGCGATGCTGACACAAAGTTATGCAACAGTAACTTTTCTAAAGAAAATAAAAATTCATTTCTCACCCCAAACATAGTTCATCATGGCAGTTCAGATTCAGCGTAACTTTAGGGTATATGCTAGGGTATACTGTAGGGCACAGTGGTGTGTGACAGTTTGACCAATTCATTCATAAGGACACACATGTCCAGGTTTCTCTGACCTGTCATAAAAGAGAGAGAAATCTCTTCTACTTATCATGATTCTTGAGATATATGCCACACTTATGGCGAAACTTCACTTCAAGGGAAGTTTGAAAACGCAAGGTAGACGTATGCTCAGGGAGGAGAGTACATTTAGGAACCCAACTTGTATCCTCTGGACTATGTGTGTAAACTCCTTTTACTTATTTATCTTATTTCCCTCTCTCTCTCTCTGAATTTGATTGAGAACTGCCACACAGGCAGAGGACTTGCTCTTTGTTCTATAGTGTACCTCCAGTGCCTAGAAGAGTACCAGATACATAGCAGATACTCAGTTTTTATTTGTTTAATTAATGAATTAGTTAATTCATTAATTAATTGTCTGGATATTGTAGATGCTCTTGGCCCATAAATAATGGAACTTATGAGTATAAATAGTAGGTTCTAGTTTCAGAGTCTGAGGAAATGTGTAGCTTCATTAAAGACATTTCCAATCTTAGATTTAGAGATGTTTTCTTGTCATGGACTTCCTTTTGGGTGGTACATTACATAACTAATTCCCTTCTTGAGAACATCTTGAACACTTTTTGATAGCATTGAAATTCAGGTGCTTTTTTTATATCCATTATAAGCTGCCTTTTAAATCACATTATAACCCTCTGGAAACATTCTAATTGAATGGAAAATGTTTCATTGTGTTCTTAATTTATACTATCCACACAAAATGTTTAGACATTAAACTGCTAATGATTCGCTTCCCAGAATTGCTACTATTATTTATTAGCAGAGTAGACCTTAGGTAATTTACACTAATAACTGAGAGACTCACTAGAGATTGCTGAATTTGGCAGATTAGTTAGTGAACAAATAAATATGAAAAACATCAACACTGTCGTACCATGAAATGTATTTTATTCATTATTTTGATAAGTGTAGTTTAATTATAATCAACTATGGTAATGTTTCACAGTATGCACACATTGCCATATTTTATGAAATTAATGAAATCTTAGAAGAAAAACTGAGTGCTAAATTTGTCCCACTTTTTGAAGAAAAATACAATCTGTGATATAGTAAGTTTTGTATTACTTTTATTCCGGAAAATTAGATCTCATATTATGTGGTACTATTTTGCTCACTTCTATTGCTTATTGTCTATATTCCCTACTAGAAAATAAGGTTCATGAGAACACATTTGCCTCATTTCACACATATTGTACATGTTATGCAGAGATATGTATTTAAGTATATGTTGTATAGGTATGTAATACTTTGCAAATAGAAAGATTTTAAATGCAAATTTAAAAGTCTTACTACATTTAAATATACTTTTTGATCTCTGTTCCTTATCTCTTATGCTTTTAGAGGTTATAGGAGAATAAATTTAGCATCTATTTCCATTGTTCATAATCTTCAATCACTTCTTTTTAATGTCATGGTACTGTATTTAGAAATATTTAGAATCATTGCCAAGTTATGAAAAGACTGGTCAAGATAACCAAAAAGGTTTTGTTGTTTATTTGTTTTGTTTTATTTTCCTTGTGGAGTAGTCAAAGGGTACCTATTGCTTTTAATCACACCTGAAAATTTCTATATTAAAAAAAAGTAATTGAATTTTTATTTACCTCAATTTATTGATTGAATTATTTTTTTCAAATATATACAAGTAAGAGATCACTCATTCAGTTCTTGTTCAACATTATAAGAAAACAGAAGAAAAGAAAGTGAAAAACAAATTGCCTTCATGGAGCTTGTTTTTATAACCAGGAGAAAGCAGCTTATATAGGATAGACATTTTTCCCCCCAATGTATTATACAGATTAAGTTATTTCTCCCCTACAAATGAATGAGTGAAAGGACAGAGCAAGTCCAGAAGTGCTGGTCTTAGAGAATTACTCTTAAATGAAAGGACATATTCTCCGGGAAAAGACATTCTTTATAAAAATAGCCTATTTTAAAAAATCTAAAATGTTCAACTTCAAAATAGTTAAAAAAAAAAAAAAAAGACAACATGGACAGATTCAAGTGATAGATATGGAAAAAAAAAAAAGAATGTCACTTAATTCGATACCAGCCACACCATAAAATCATAATAGCTATAAAAGAGTCTATTCATAATAACACAAAAACTGTAAAGTATCTCATAATGAACTGACATGTCTGGGGCAGAAATATATAAAATTTTATTAAGAGAATGTAAAGTGACCCACATGATATCATCCCACTTTCTTTTATAAGAAAATTAAATATTATAAAGATGTCAATTGTCTCTAAATTCATCTGTGCTTAAATGTAATTCCCAAGCTATTTCGAATAGGTTTGTGAAACTTGGCAAGCTGGTCTATCTATCTAGCAGGTCAGTAAGTGTTCTTAGGCTGCAGTCTTGAAGTGAATTTATTTTTCTCTCGTGAAGAGGAGTGGCATTCCAAAGGGTGCCACTTTGGCATGAGGATGATTTTCAGCTGAAGGCAATCAAGACCCAGAAGCCTCAGGGAGAGAGCTTTATATCTCTCTTAACTATTTACAAGAATTTAGATAGGAACCTGTACCAGGAATAGAACTATTACCAGAGATGGTTTTTGTTTTTTGTTTTGTTTTGTTTTAAATCAGAGAGACTTACCTGCATGGCATGCCAAACATTTGTTTACCAAATATTTGCTCTTTTTGTATTCCTGTAAATTGTCTTTCTCCACTTTGAAACCTCAGACCCTACCTCCTTCTTTCCTTAGGATAGTACTATATAAGCCTCAGTTGCCCGACTATTTGGAAGTCTCATATTTTTATGGCACGCTCATATGTAAACAATTAAATTTGTTTTTCTCCTGTTAATCTGTCTTATGCTAATTTAATTATTAAGCTAGCCAAAGAATCTAGAAAGGAAGAAGGAAGGGTTTTTTGTTTGTTTGTTTGTTTGTTTGTTTTGTTTTTTGCCCCTACACTGGAATACTCTAGTTTATGTTCTTAAGGCCTGCAACTGATTAGATGAGGCCCAGCACACTATCAAGGAAAATCTCCTTTACTTAAAGGCAATTGATTATAGACATTAACCACATCTACAAAATAGCTTCAGAGCAATACCTCAATTAACGTTTAATTAAATAACTGGGTATTATAGCCTAGGCACATTGATGCATAAAATTGATTATCACATCTTATTAAGAGAAAGGGACCCAGAAGAGCCATAAATATTTTGAGGAAAGAATAAAGACAAAGCACCATTTTCATGCAGTCTAAATTTTCATTGATTATAATAATACTGTGTTGCATAGAAGTATGCAAGTAACTTAATGAGAGATCTGAAAGTAAGAATATATGATGTTTTGATATAAGATAGAGGGGCCATTTTAAACAGTAGATAGGAAATGGACTATTCAATGAATCTTGATGCAATAATTTAATATATTTAATTCACCCATTGTATTAATATAGTAGCTATATATTAAATTATGTATGAATATTGATAAAATAGGGTCTCTACATAATGCCGTATATAAACATAAAGCTATAAAGTTCAAAATGAAAGTGTACTTTCAATAAAAATTTGAAATAGTTGTGGTCACACTGGGTTATATACTAAGAATTCATCCCTCTCTACCTCCCTTGCCCTAGCTTTAGAGTTGGTAACATGCACCTACCTGTTCCATTATATTTGGAC
Organism: Rhinolophus sinicus; assembly: GCF_036562045.2. Lineage (NCBI taxonomy): Eukaryota > Metazoa > Chordata > Mammalia > Chiroptera > Rhinolophidae > Rhinolophus > Rhinolophus sinicus. The sequence goes on from NC_133752.1 coordinate 21,459,535, forward strand.
TTGAACATGTGACTTAGTTTGGAAAATAAGCAGAATATGAGCAGGGGTTTTACATGTGGTTGTACAGTTTGACTTGCTTTCATGATTCTCCATCTACCATGGCAAGAACATGTCTAGGGGAACTTGACCCTACAATGAAGATGTATTTAGAGTATTTGTTTTTATCTATAATCTGGAACAAAACCAAAGATTTACAGCTTAGCCAAGTAGAGTTGCTGCTGAATGATAGCCCATGAGCATGAAAAATAAATGTGTATTGTTTAAAGTGACTGAGATTTTGAAGTTGTTTATAATAGAAATGTATTCTTTCATAGTAAGTTAATATATTATAGAAAATTGAAGAATATTTTATGTGTTTATGTGTGTGTGCTTTACTTACAGAATGACGAATGCTTTCTAAGCCAAAAAAAAAGAGCCCAAAATTAAGTATTTACCCTCATACAGATATTAAGTATCAGTGAACTAAAATAAATATCAAGTGAAAATGGTAAAATAAGCTATGATAAAATATGTACATATATAGCTATGAATTGATGTAAAATTCAAAGAGCTTCTATATTCAAAGAGAATAATGACAATAAAGGAAAAATTGCTAAAACATTAGCAACAGATACACAGAATTATTAACAGAGAAGTATATTAAATATTCTTATCTGGTGCATAATGCATGTTCAATAAGAATCAGTGATCATTATGAATCAATAAAACCTTCCCCAAATAAATCTAGCACAAGATGTTAAAAAAAGCTAATTTGCTATTTATGAAGATGAGTTTAAATGAAAGTTTAAAATTTTATTTTTGCTATTAAATCAATTCTCAAATTGATTTATACATTAAATGTCATCACAAGCAAAATCCTACAGGCTTTTTTGTAAAAATTGACAAGCTGATTCTGAAATTTGTATAGAAATGCAAGTGATTTCAAATAGCCCAACAATTCTGAAAAAGAAGAGCAAAGGTGGAGGACTCGCATTATCCAATTTTAACACACATTATAAAACTACTGTATTGAGCATAATGACAGATAAATGAAGCAGAACAGAGAGTCCAAAAATAGATTCATATATATATGGTCAGTTGATTTTTTACAAAAGTGCAAAGGAAATTGAATGGAGAAAGGATAGTCTTCAAAAAATGGTGCTAAAATAATTGGATAGTCGTATGTGAAAAACAAACAAAAATCCTCAATCTGTACCTTGTATTATATAAACATCAAAAGCAAGCTATTTCCCAATAAATTAAAAACATTATTATAATGGGCCCAATTTGGAATCTGTATTATGAGTTTGTTACTGTGATGTTCCAATTGGTACAATGTGTGTGGGGGGGAGGGATGGGGAAGAGAGCAGCAAATTACAATTTTATTTTATTATTATTATTATTTTTTTATGAATTCTGAGAGAAGCAATAGTTTCAGAACTTGAGCAGTGCCCAGATTATTCCAGCATTGGCATGCAGAATAAATAGCTTCTACTGTGTGCACCGTACCAAAGATTATTAAGGGAGTCTTGAACCTGTAAAAGTGATTAAACTTGAATATCAAAAGCTATTCACAGTGATAACTAAGACCCAGTAGGGAACATAGCTGATTGATTACATGGCCACATAGTGGGGGCTCTTCTGTCATAAGAACTCAGTTATAAAAACTGGCACGAACCTTTTTTTTTTTTTTTTTTTTTTAAATTTGTGGAAGGTGCAGGTGAGTTAGAAAAAGCAATCAGGTTCCACAATCAGAGAAAAGTACACTCTGCTAAAGAATGCTCGTTGGCAGTTTGAACTCCAAATTTTCATGAGGTAGAAAACCTAAGCAAGTCAGTGAAGTAACATGACATCTAAACAGGTGTCAAGAGTGTGTCACTTGCCTCCAGCCTTCCCTGGTAAGCATGTTTCTGTGAGGCAGTGCACTGTACTGCTGGGACTGGAAGAGGTTGCAGGTGCCATCTTAAGTTAAAGAGAAAGACACAGAATTTGGTATTTCTGAAAATAATGCTAAGGAGGTATTAATGCAGAGATTTCCCACCTGTCATTCCCCCACCTGCGTGCCTCCTGATTCTGAAAGAGGGAAACAGTATACATCATGAGGAAGTTTAATGCTCTAAAGATGTTGGTACTGTAGCACAAATCAAACTATTTAGTGCATTGCTTTGTTTTCTATTAACTGAGCAACAGAAGGAAACTAATACTTGTATCTATTGTTAGAACTCTGTGTGTGTGTGTGTGTGTGTGTGTGTGTGTGTGTTACCTCAGTACTCCTTAGACTCCAAATAGTCTAGGAAAACCAATTTGTGATTCTCTATATTGTGTACATTAAACACTAAAAAAGTACCTTTCTTAATGCATATTTCACCACTGTGTCCACATTCATTTGCAGCACTAGCAGCATTTCAGCAGTATTGTCATTCTTACTGAGAAAACTTCACTAAACATAACAAAATATTAATAATAATAAATAAAAGTAAAGCAAAAAACTAATAGCTCTTGAAGTTTTGAACCATCAGACATAAAATAATGTCTGTTTCAATCCCGATTTAGTTCAAAAACTTCCAATGATAAAAAAATGCAGTAATATAATAAATAGCCCTTTGAGGATAGAACAACATTTATCTCTGTCATTCCCCCCATTCCTTCCATGGTCTTCTTCCAACGTGCAAGTCACTTCTAAGTTTCCTTAAAATTCTTCGATACCTGGTTTTATGGTCTTCCTGTTACCTCAATTCTTACCATCATCCTGGACAACATTTAAGATTTTTTTTATTAGTGTTTTCTTATTCTATGCTTATCTATTTCACCTTTAAAAAATTAAATGTGAGCATCAAAGTCAGTAATTAAAGTCTTCCATTTTTCTCCCTTTCTCTGGTGTTATTCCTAGCACAGCACATCTCTGGCATCAATGGGAATTTCTGCACCTTGGCTTTTCTCCTTTCTCCTTTTTCCCCCTCACTTTTATTACTCCCTTGCATATCCTTCAAGTCCTTTTCCATCATTCCTAGATTACAATTAGCCTACCAAAATTTTAATCCAAGATTCACTTCCCTGAATCTCTCGTCCTGTATCTGGCATCCTGATACAGCTAACACAAAATAATCATGTAACCTGATATTACAAGAAATTCATTTTGTCCTATGTCACCTGAGCCTTAATTTTTTTTTTGTAAGTTCTTCCACATTTTCCCTCTTAATGCCTCTCTTATTCTTCACAAAGCTATTTCAAACCTTCCCCACTCTCCTTGAATACCTCATCCCACCAAGCTATACTCAATCTCAGTAATAAAATAGCTATAATTTCCTCAGTAGTCAATGTGCTGACCAATCTACTAAGCCCTCTACAGATCTCCTCATTTTACCTTCTCAACAGCCTACGGAGGAGGTTTTACTGTTTCATTTAATGAAGTAAACTGAAGGTGAGAAAGATGAAGCACAATGTCAAGGTTCTATAATGAATAATAGTTGAACCTTGAGTTTGAATTTGCAAGCTCATGATCTTAAATACCTCCTTCAGGAAGACAAAGCCAAAACCAAAAAAACAAAACAAAACAAAAATACCCTAAACTTTCTTATTTCATTATTCAGTATTGAGAATCCATTTGATGAAAATTGTCTTCTTTCCTGCTTTTCCATTTTAAATGCATTGTGTCCTCTGTTTCTCATTTTCTCCATACTGTCAAAGCTGTTTACTTCCTGACTTTATGAGCACCTAATATTATCCTCTTCTGCCTACACAGTTCCTTCTCTTTTCTATAATCCATTTCTCTTCTGGAGCTTCAATTTCCCCTCTGGATTTTCTCTATTACTATCAAACAACAGAAATAATATCAATAATTATCATTGTTCTATATTAAAACATACAAGGAAAAAATGATCCCTCTTTAAATACTATTCTAGTTTTCTCATCCTTACATAGTGGAATTTTTAAGGGTGGCTTATAGTCACTTATAGTCACATCTGCCCCCCTTCCACCCCTTTTCCTATTTAATGTGACAAAGTTTGAGTCCCACCCATCTTTTCATTGAGACTGCTTTAACCTGTATCACCAACAAACTTGCTGGTATATTCAAGATAAACATTTTGCTTCATGTTTCTTCAGTAATTTGGAATATTTCTGTGTTAATTTTGTGCTTCTGTGTAACGAATTATCAAACATTTAATAACAATCTTTTTTATCTTAAAACGGTATCCATGTGTTAACTTATAGTTCTATAGGTCATGAATCTAGCTGTGGTATGACTGGTTTCCTGCTCAGCAACCCATGAGGCTGAAACAAAGTGTTGTTTGGCTGTGTTATCATCTTAAGCTCTGGGCCATCTTCCAAGGTTATTCAGGTTAAGGACAGAGGTTCCTGTTGTTTTCTGCTGGCTATTAATCAGAGATCACTCTCTGCTCCTGGAGGAGGCATTCATGTTCTAGCCACTGGGCTTTTCTTACAACATAGTAGTTCTCTTCTTCAAAGCCAATGTGAGAATCTCCTCCAGCCTGCTATGGAAAATTTTTAAATGAAAAAAATGGTAATACCATCGCCTTTGCCATATAAGGTCATCAAATCAGGAGGAGGAAAGTCTACCTCTTCATATTCACAGCTCCTGCCCACACTCAAAGGAAGGAGATCAAATTAGTCTTTTAAAGGACAGGTTAGGAATCTTAGAGATAGCTTAGAATTCCGTTTACCACATTTTCCTCTTTGAGTTATTCTTCTAATCCCAGTGTGTAGTTCCTCTGACACCATACTTTCATAGTTTTTCTCCTTCTTTAAACTTGTCTTCAGGATACCATTTGTTTTATAGCCTGCCCTTAAAACATTTAATATTCTACTTCCAAGATCTAGTCTCCCATCTATAATTTGATGCTACTTAAATTTATATTTTCATTCCTAAACTCTTTTGTTGTTTTTTCAAAATCATGCATCTTAACTATTTATTCTCCATAGCCAACTCTACTTGGATGACCAAAGTAATATCAGCATACAAAAATTAACTCATTATTTCTCCTCCTCCTCTCTCTCTCTCCCCTTCAGTCATTAGTGTTTTCAGTGAATAAAATAATAAAATCATTCAAATAGTAGCCCATACCAGAAGTCTGCTATACTCTTCAGTTGCTCTTTCACCACTTGCCAAGCCTGTCCAATTAATTATGAAACACTTACTTTCATCTCTTTAATAACTCTCTGACCTATCCACTCTGAACTGCCAACATATTTTAGGCAATTAGACAAGAATCTCCAAATAAAGTTTGTTTCTCTAGATTGACTTCAGAAGAATATTTCTGATTGTTCAGACTTCTGCATCTTAAACTCTTTAATACTCTCTCTCTCTCTCTCTGATCTTGTAAGTTTCTTGGAATGCCATTTAAAGACCCTTCAAGAGTAGGGTCCTGCTTCCGTCTCCAGTCGCATCATTAGGTATGTCCCAACATTCAGAAATGTTTCTCCAAGTGTACTAAATTGATTGCAGATCTATCAAGATCTATTTCTTTTTTTCTTCTTTCAGGCCATATCTTGAACATATTCTTTCCTTGATTGACTGGAACATTTTTTTCTCCTTTTTACTTGGCTGAATTCTATTCATTCTTGTCACACGTTAAATTTCCTCTTTACTGTGAAGCCTTCTCTTACCATTCTTTACTAAACATGGTTAGAAGATTTTCCTCTGGGCATATCCCTAACAACTCACTTATAATTATTAATTGTGTTTTTACTTATCTCAATAGAAATAAGCAAATTGAACAATATTATAAATTTATTGAATGAAATTTAAAGGATGAGTAAATTTATTGAATGAAATGTAAAGGGTGAGAGAAAGTCTATATATGGGTAAATAAAACAATATTAAAGTCACAACAAAGGCAGTGTCCTTGGAATACTCAAGTAGTTTAGTAATTTACACTAAGTATAAAGGTCAAAGGGTATTTAGGAATGCTGGAGAAGTGTGCTCTGAAAGTAAAGGATGGTTAAGGCCTCTACTTAACCTTGTAGTCATTGAGGAGCCATGGGAAATTTGTAAGCAATGACATGACGTAGCCCTCCTTTCCTTTGAAATGTATCTCAAGTGACTGAATAAAAGATTGATTAAGGGTGCTAATCCTGTGGGAAGACAGATTAGTAGGTTATTGATGCAATCGAGGTGAGAAATGATTAGAGCATGAAAAAAATCAGTTTGGAGAGGAAAACATAGTTGAAGAATAGGTGGCTAAAGTTCCATTAAAATCTTAAATGGCAACTGTTTCTCTTATTCAATTCTTTGGACAAAATTATATATGTTCACACAGACACATACACACAAACACAGTCACTGAAGAAATATCACAGAAATATTCTCTATGTTCCTCCAATCCTTCATCAATAAGTTTGAAAACTTCTTAATAACAAGAACCATTATTTTTTAATTGCCTAATATCTACTAATATGAACCTTAAAGTTTCGTTACACATATACACACAAATACAATATACACAAAGGTTTACTGAAGCATCCTGCCTCAAACAGTAGAATAAAAGTGTCTAATCACCTAATTTATTACATAAATTCAGTCTTATTTGTTGTACATATTGTAACTTCATTATCTGAAAATTCTGCCCAGATAGTGTATTTGATCCTTACTGAACCATAATTTTTACACTACTGGAATTCTTCTTGGTGAAATCTCCGTTTCTTAATATTCGTGTCATCTAAGCCGGGACTTCCCAATGAACTTTTCGTACTGATGATTTTGTTCTATATCGGCATTGTTTAAATATGGTAGTTATTAACTAAATATGGGTATTCAGCCTCTGGGATGTGGTTAACGTGACAGAGGAACTGAATTTGTCATTTTGTTTGATTTTAATTAATTTAAGATTAAACAACCATAGTTCACTAGTGGTGACATATCGGGAGGCATACATCTCAGCTTTTAAGCCCTGTACTTCTAACAATTGGGAATCACTAGAACTTGAGTTGCTGTAATTTGATTCAACTAAACTAAAATTAAAAATACGTTTATCAACCCTCCTTTGCCTGCTCAGGTTGCAAAGCTGACAACTGGAACAACTGACAATTGTGCTAACAACTGCAAAACAAAGATGAAAAGCACAGACAATCCCACACTTTACCTTTAAGGAACTGCGTGCTCTAGTTTGTGGCCAAATCTAGCCTGTAACTTGTTTAAATACATACAGTACTGCTGGAACATAGCCATACCTTCCTTCCTTACTATCTATGGCTGGCTACTTTTGCACTGTAATGCTGGACATGAGTAATTACAATTTAGGCTGTATAACCCTTACAGCCTAAGACATTTATGATATGACTCTTTACAGAGAAACTTTGCTAGGCCTGGTCTAGTGGATCACAGATGTGAAAACAAATATTTACAACAGTGTAAAACAAACTGAATAATAGAAATGGGATAAAGTGTGTAGCCATTTAGGGCAGTACATGATCGATTCTGGCTGAGTTGTTCAGGAAAGGAATGAGAATAAAGTAGTGTCTGAATTAATTCCGATTGATGAATAGGAGTTCTCAAGAACAGAGTGTAGAAGGAGTGTTTGATGAGTCTCTATGTATTTTTTGAATGGGGAGTAAAATAATATTACCTTTTATAAATACATATATATAAATAAAATTATTCATTTTTCCTCACTACAGCTATTTAATTTATAATTAATTTAAAAAATAGTTTATATTGAAAAGTGCTTTAATCTGTTAAGACTTGTATACCTGCAATTGCTATCAACTAATGAATGAACAACATGTTTTACATGTATTTATGTATTTTCTAGAGTTACAATTGAATGTTAATTTGTAAAGCTCTTAATATTCAGAAAGGAAGACTTTCCAATAGCACACTATAGTTATTCTTTTACAGTAAATGAAGAAGTACATGAATGCAGGAACTCTGTGGAAAATACATATTTTTATGTCCTTGACAAAATTTTGGAGATGACCTACAGAGAGATGTATAAGCTTTAGCAGAAAAAGGGTATTATAATGTCCAAAGCCCAGACCACATAGAGCTACGTATCCTAAAACAAACACATTGAGTTCAAATTTGAAGCCTGAAGGAATCCAATATCACTATTGGAATAGATTTTAATATGATCAATAATTTATACACTATGTAACTCATCTTTTGAAAAAACTAAATTGCATATAATCAGAATTATGAGACTTTAATTTTCTGCTCCTGCACAATTTTTTTCCAGCTAATTCATATTTCTACCATTGGGGTATTACCCCCGTAGATTGGCTGGAGCAATGAGGGTTCATGTGCTCCTGACTATAGCCATTGGTTTAGGTAACCTAGACTTAATCTTATTTGTATGTTACATTACCTAAAGGTAAATATTCTTGAAGTATGGCTCAAGCAATGAAAATCTCAGAATAGTTTTTAATGGTTATGACTGGAAACACTACTTCCTATCAACACGAGTAAAGAAGCACATAAGCATTTGGTGACTTTGAGAAGACAGCCTAAGAATGAAGCCAACAGATGGAAAAGGGTAGAGAAGCCACTGCAGAGAAACTAAGCCAGACCCTGACTGACCATTATTCCCAAAAGTTGAGTTACTGCTCAGACATTAAAGTGAGCCTATCAATCCTCTGTATTGCTTCAGTCAGTTTAGTGATATTTTATGTTACTTAAAACTCAAGTTATACCAAAAATGATGAATGATATACAATATGAGGAGCCTGTGAGTAGATTTGCACATCAAACAAAAGCTTGTTGAAATTACAATCTAAAGGACTTTTGGAATCACTTTTAGTTTTGTCTCCAGAAATAGAAAGCATCTGCCAATATAATATAAGCCCCATGACAACAATTTTTATCCGCTTCTGCCTCTTTGGGGATGCACAAACTTCCACTTTATAATTTTGCTTGATTAACATTTCGTGTGTCTTACTGAAAAGTAAGTGTTACCGTAATTTTAAGGAAGTTCTCAAGAAAAGAGAAATAGTGAGGTAGAATTTTAATGAGGAAATGTGTATCCAAAAATGATTAAAAGCATTGTGTAGAAGGTTGGGAGTAAAACTAGCTAAGCAGAAATATAAGGCCAATTGGGGGGTGGGGGGGAGGGGAGAGAGAGAGAGAGAGAGAGAGAGAGAGAGAGAGAGAGAGAGAGAGAGGCACAGAGATCATGTGCTGCCTTGTGTTAGTTGTTTTAGAGAGGTAATAACAGAGTAGAAGAGTGATACGGATGTAAAAATAAGTCCCACAATGACAAAATTTGATTAATTCATCATCTTATGTAAGAAAAGATAAATAGCTGCAGAGAAATGCTATAATTTCTAAGTGCAAATAAAAAATATCTAGTAACTGCCCCTGGACTTTCCAAGAGTTCCATGTCTCTAAGAGGAATTTAAAATTACAGAACTTACTACTAAAGTCAAATATGTTTAAAAATATCTTTTAATTTTCATCCTGTCAATAACTCTTTTCCTCTACATGAATCAAAATTTGCTTTTGTAATGTCATGTTTTGAAACCGTATTATTATTAGTATCATCATCATCTGATTTCACTTTGCTGAACATTGTTGTAGACTAAATTATGCAATTGCATTCATAGCATAGGGTAATCATTAAATGTAAAATGATCAAATAACAGATATAAAGCTAAGTAATTGCAATGCAGCATTTATTTTTTTAATGTTTTATTCTATATGTGGAACATCATTGTGTCATAAAAAATGCTGCATACTTTGACAAAGTTAACACATTTTTTATTATATTCAAACATTTATAGAAAGCAATATCAGCATTCTTGAAAGTTGTAAAAATAAATATTTTATTTACAACTATCAAGAGGTCAACTGTGGAAGAAAATCTACTTGTACATATGTATTTTGGATGACTCATATTTACTGTTAACATTACTTTTTATAATTTAATTTAGGATAACTACACTTATATTTACATGTGATATCCATTATAAATGTGAGTTTCATACTGGCTATGGATTGATGATCACACAAAAACTCATAGCACAAAGGTTGGTGATCTAAAGCCAAAAAACTTATACATATGTTTTGTTCTTGGATTCCACAATAAATTGGCATGTGAAAGGTTCTGTTAAGTGAAGTTCTGTAGTAAAGAAAACCATTCTACTTCATTTAACACAACATGGCTTAAACTTGTTTGGTAAAGAAAATCATTTTTGTTCTCTAAATGACACAAATATTTATAACTTGGAGGCATTATTTAACAAAACAGAATCTGAGACATGCATTTCTAAAGTTTTGTTGATATTTTTAGCCTTTTAATTTTGAATGAAAATATTTTTTAAATTCTTTGAATTTACTTTTGAGATGCATTCTCTGTCTCCCATAAATGGTAATTGTCTTAGCTTATTCTAGCTTCAATAGTAGGCTTGGTTCTTTGGCTAAAGATATGCACTAATGCTTTAAACAAAAGCTTCACTTTATTAAGATAATAATATCTTAATTCCAAGATAGATACTTAAGGCCAAGGTTTTAAAAAAAGTTTAGAGGACAATAAACTAATTATTTTGATTTTTAATAATTTTTGTATGTAGATATTTGCTTAAGTAGTTTTTCCTAATATATTAAAGCTTGTAATTTGATATAAAAGGAGGAAATTTCATATATATATATACATATATACACACACACATACATATACATATATATGATACACATATACACAGAGATTACATGACATTATATATATTATATACATTATATATATATACTATAATGCACAGAAATATAACACACACACACATATATACACAAACATTTATGTGTATATAGATACTAAATGTATATATAAGGTTTTTCCAACTAATGCCACCAATGGAAATTTCTTACATAGTGATCAAATTATTTGTTCCCCTTAATTTCATTCCTTCATGTTAGTCAAACATGAATGTTGTGACTTAAAGAAACATCTCAGTGTGAGTCAGATGGGAAAGATTTAAATAATTTGAGAATTTAATACTGAATGTCAAAGGCATATACTAAAGTCTTGACATTCTAAAGCATGGTTTCTTCAGTAAGATAGTGTCAATATAATAAATATCATATTATGGTCTGTTCTGTAGCTACATATGACAAAACATTTCACTCAGAGAATGTCATGCACATTTAGAAGGAAGATTGATAAATTCTATCATATGAAGCCTTTTTTTTTTTTTTTTTTTTAAACAAAGCTAAAGAGCTGCCTAGCTCCTCATTGCACAATGAAATGACTTGATGGATCGGAAGAGAAACAAAACGATACAGTGTCTGTCATGTGCTCATTGAAAATACATTTGGATAGGTAAACAACAGTACAAATACTAGATTTATGTGTAATAATTACAGTTTACTAAAAAAAAATACTTTTTTTCTTACTGGCGCTATTCATTTTCCTTGCAATCCACTCCAAAGTGCATAGGAATTTGTGTTATGTTAACAACAACAACACTATGCAAGTAGACCATGTAAAGGAAAATATTAACTTCTGGCCCTTCAGCTTTTGTAAGGATTAAAAGAAATGTTACTACGTCAAGGTTGGTCTTAATGCTAACTCATTTTCCTTTCTTCCTTCCCATGAGTCTGTCCATGTCAGTCTGAACTTCTTTTCATATTTCCAACATACGCGTAAGTTTATGCAAAATTCTACTAGGAAACTTGCAAACTCATTTCCATCCCTTTCCTCCCCTTTTCCTTCCTTAATTACTTTGTTTCAGAATAAAATATAGTGTTTGGTCTAATTTTACTTATAATAAAAGTAAAAGTTTGGCTTGCTTGAAGTATTATTTTTGGCTTTACATCAAAATGTTGCTAAATATTTAATGAGATTATCCAGAAATCACTTATGTCTATGCTGAAGTTCTAAGGATAGTATTTTAAAAAATAGATATATCATTATGCTCACATTCTAAATACATTCTAAATTTGTTCCTTTCCATCTCATTATCCTTGCCTAGTCTCTGTGGTAGATGCGTTAGTTAAGATGAAAGCCCACGTCTTATCTTAACTATGTGGTCTTTTATCACATTTGAAGGATTTTTACCTTACTTCCTAGTAATGAAATGTTAGACTTTTTAAAACATATGTTGTGGATGTCAGTTACCATCTTAATAGGCTATACGTATTCCAGATACCAATTCAGAGAATCCTTGGTCTATACAGTGTTGATGTGTGATTGTTGAAATTTTATAATCGTTTATTTTCAAAATCACATTACCTTGAGCTTAAAGGAAATACACAAAGCTTTAATTAAGGAAAATAACTCAGTGTGTCATGCATGTGTATGTGTGTACTAATAGTAACTTATTAGTTACCATTGTAATAGTTATGGATTTATATTAATACAGTTACACAAAATTAACAGTAAGGAAACTTTATTTATTTATTCAGCCATTGGTACCAAGGTAATTGGGGGGAAAAGGTCTGCCACAGTTATATAATGCTAGTCTGCACAAAATTTATTTACCTTTGTTAATTTCAAGTCTTTTCATGAAAAACCATATTCATAATTTCATCTTCTATCAACTAGTGATTTTATTAATTGTCTTTGCAGACTGGTACTCAATCTTCTGGGAAAATCCAGTCTTAATCTGACAGTACTAGAATACTGAACTATTTTGAAATTTTTAGAAGTAATTGACAATTCCGTAATTGACACTTGAAAGGTGATCCATTTGGTCCTAATAGGACCTTAGAAATGGAATGCACTCCAATATATCTAACACAAATGCCTGTTTTACTGACCAAACAACAAATAGATTGAGGGTAAATTTAGTAAATAAATAATATTGGAACTTATTTTCCCTTTCTTTCTCTAGTTCAAGTTTAATATGTCTTTCTTGTATAGATTTATTGATAACACATTATATTTTTAAAGGTTCCAAATTTCCAAGATCTCCTAAGACTAAGTTGTTTAAAACTGTATAGACAAGTATCAACATAGTGAAAATTTCTGAGGTCCTTTACAAATGATAATTTATTTTCCACTTGGAAAACATGATTTTTCATTTTTATCACTGATGCTACATTAGCATTACTTGGGTGCTGATGACTACTAACTTAGGGGAAAACAAAGAAAAATATTAATATTTTGAAAAAGCAATGCTATTTCATTATAACTAATATAACTAGTGCTATAGTATTTTTTCCTTATAATGTGTTATTTTTCCTTATAATGTGTTAACGAGATAAGATGATCTTTCATTTTTTAATTACAAGAAAGAAATAACCGTAAGTCTTGAAAAACTTAACCTCGTATGGAAGAACAATCTTAAATACATGAAGGAATTATGATAGAATTTATTCTTATGTCCATTTGAAAAGAATAGGAGAAACTCTCTGTTCCTTAACATTTCTAAGCAAATAACAGATTTGAGAAACGAGGTTTGGATTCAAGCTAAAGTTAAAGAAAAATATAGGTGAACATATCAATCAGACTATTTCTAGTTATTTGACCTGAGGATTATCTGTGGATTCCAGTTCCATTAGTAATAAAATGAAAACAATAATTCCTGCCACACAGTTGCATTGTGAAATTTAATTGGGATATGTTTTGCAGAAATGTATTCCATACAACTATACAATGAACATTTTTAATATTAAGTTATATGAGACTTAGTACAATTCTTAGAGGTGATATTACCCAATGATTTAAGCCTGGTTTTTAAGCATTGTCAAAATATACATCCAGTGTGGCATACATGATTGGTCTATGAGATAATTAAGTCCATGTATTCAATGATCTTTGTTTGGCTATTAACTATTACATCATGTAATAAACCATCATTTAGTATTTTTTAAAAGCTTACTTATGTGTGCAAAAGTTTAATATGAACTTCTATCATAGCTCTTTTTAATTTTTTAAAAAAATAATCTGCCCTTACATTAAAGTAAAATATTTGTGGATTAAAAATCACATCTGTCTTTGTATAAAATAAGAGAAGATGGACAAATGCTATGCTGAATTTAAAACTGCAATAATGGCAAAAGTTCAGGATCTTATGAGTTCCACATAGTACCTTCATAGATTTTTTTTTTTAATCAAAGTTTATTGGGGTGACAATTGTTAGTAAAGTTACATAGATTTCAGTTGTACAATTCTATATTACATCATCTATAAATCCCATTGTGTGCTCACCACCCAGAGTCAGTTCTCCTTCCATCACCATATATTTGATCCCCTTTATCCTCATCTACCACCCCCTCCCCTCTTACCCTCTGGTAACCACCAAACTATTGTCTGTGTCTATGAGTTTTTTTTTTCATTTATTTGTCTTGTTCTTTTGTTGTTTTTGGTTCATATACCACATATCAGTGAAATCATATGGTTCTCTGCTTTTTCTGTCTGACTTATTTTGCTTAGCATTATATTCTCAAGATCCATCGATGTTGTCACAAATGGTCCTATTTCATCTTTTCTTACCACCGAATAGTATTCATTGTGTATATATACCACAACTTCTTTATCTATTTATCTATCGAAGGACATTTTGGTTGTTTCCATGTCTTGGCCACCGTAAATAATGCTGCAATGAACATTGTAGCACACGTGTCTTTATGGATAAATGTTTTCAGATTTTTTGGGTAGATAGCTAGGAGTGGGATTGCTGGGTCATATGGTAATTCTATTTTTAATTTTTTGAGGAACATCCACACTGCCTTCCATTGCAGCTGCCAGTCTACATTCCCACCAACAGTGTATGAGGGTTCCTTTTTCTCCACAGCCTCTCCAACGCTTGTTATTATTTGTCTTGTTGAATAGCCATTCTAACTGGGGTGAGGTGATATCTCATTGTGGTTTTCATTTGCATTTCTCTGATGATTAGTGATGTTGAGCATTTTTTCGTATATCTATTTGCCATTTGTATGTCCTCTTTGGAGAAATGTCTCTTCAGGTCCACTGCCCATTTTTCAATTGGGTTGTTTTTTTTTTGTTGTTGTTGTTGAGTTGCATGAGTGCCTTGTATATTTTGAATATTAGCCCCTTATCGGAGGCACTGTTTGCAAAAATCTTCTCCCATTCAGTTGGTTTCCTCTTTATTTTGTTGATGGTTTATTTTGCTGTGCAGAAGCTGATTTTTAACCAGTTATATTCATGGTCATGTGTCAAAATTTTCCGTAGTATAGAAGTTCATCAGTGGGCTTATATTTGTCCTCTAGTATCTTTAGAATGTTGTAAAAGTGTTACAACTCCAAAATCCTTTCATAGCAATTTAAATAATAAATACCATATTAATGATTTTTAAGTACAGGGAAGAGGAGAACGGACAGCAATGAATGTAAAATTTCGAGCATAATATGTAGCATGCATTCTTTTTTTTTTCTTCATGCTGATATACCTTGCTTTTATTGTGG
Source organism: Rhinolophus sinicus (assembly GCF_036562045.2). Taxonomy (NCBI): domain Eukaryota; kingdom Metazoa; phylum Chordata; class Mammalia; order Chiroptera; family Rhinolophidae; genus Rhinolophus; species Rhinolophus sinicus. The sequence goes on from NC_133752.1 coordinate 21,474,830, forward strand.
AATAAAATTTATAGTTTGCTTACCAGAGCAGAAAGCTATCCGACATAAACTGATAGCATATTGGACAAAAAAAAAAAAAAAAAAAATTCTAGCTGGCTAAAACTTTAAGAACTATATATTACCAAACTGGACTAAAACACTAGGATTTAATAGTTCTATATCATGTTTTTGTTTGCTTTTGTGAAAATTGCCTGAGGTTCTGTAGTTATTCCTATTTCACATTTGAAATATGAGTCCATTCTTTGTCAGATGAGGCAAAAGATGTAGAGTTATGTAATGAACCATGCAGTAAATGCAACAACAACAAAACAATATTCTCTGGGATTGAGCAAAGAAACTCTCTTATTTGTGTGTGTGTGTACATATATATATATAATATATAATATGTACATATTATATATAATATATAAAATATTATATAAATATATTATATATAATTTATTTATATATATATTTTTTACTGAAAGTAATATTGTTGAATGAAGACAGAGTGAGTCTCACAGGATTTTCCTTAATATAATGGGGCAGGATTCAGAATTTCCTGAGCAAAAAAAAACAACAAAAAAAGTTACTTTAATTTTTATTTTTTTATTATTTTAGTAAGAAGTGAAATGGACCCTAGAAGATTACACTCTGAATTGCTTGATATAGTAACATAGTAACAGTTTTACTTCAGTGCTGTCAGAAATACCTGTGTAAATCATATATATATATATATATATATATATATATATATATGAATGAGGAGGAAGTTTGACCAAAAAAATGTATACATATTTTAAGAAAGGAAAAAACTGTATTAAAATTGTAGTACTCATTATATACTCAATATAGTACAAGTCATGTGTATACATCTTTTTGGCACTCCCGATATGTATATATTAAGTGCACACACACATACACAGACACAGACACACACACACAGACACACACACAGACACACACACACACAGACACACACACACACACACACACACACACACACACACACACACACACACACACACACAGCCTTACGGGAGTCAATGCTGACAACAAAGATGAAGCTCAACACTGTTCAGAGCTGAAGCTCTACCGTTTCTTGACCTGACTCATTACTTTTAAGAGATTCACAAGGCTCAATAATTTTAAATGGCTCATTGTTAGGAATTTCTTTTGAGGGTTGGTTGGAAATCTAGCTAGGTTGGTTATTAATGGAATGTAATTCAAGGAGGATAAAAGATTCAAATGAAAGGAAGTAAATCCTGCTTGTGGTAGGTAGGTAGCACAAGTGATGTTGAGTCAAGAAAGGCACATGATGATTGTCTTAGACTATTTCTTATTCCCTTTTTAAAGATAATAGTTCACTTAAGAATAATGTTTTGTTTCCTATTTATATCTAACATGGCAAGACAAAAGAGAGAAAAGAAGAGATCACAAAATCTACAGTGAAGTTGGAGAGGCAAGGTATAGGTACATAAATTAGACAATATCCCAAAGTCATGCATCTTCAAGGAGTAGACAGAGTGGTATTTACTCCCAGCATAATGATGAATGCAAGTCACTGCACTAAAAGCAATGCTATGAAAAACTGAATGAGAAATGAAGGGACAAATGTTGCTTATATCCTATTGATGGATTTGTTCAGGTTCAGAGGACTCTACCTGGACCTGTATGTAGCCTTCCTTTTCCTTTTCTTATGCAAATAACATTTCTGAAGCACTAAAGCATCCTCATTAGATACATGCTGAATATTCTGGAAGTCATTTTTTTCTTTTAGTTCATCTTTAATGAACACTGCAATATAGCAATGTGATTGAGACTATCAGCGTCAGATATACCTGTGTAGAAACCTCACCATGGACTTTTCTATGTACCGAGTCTATGACTTTTAGTCACTTATTTGACCACTAAAAACCTCTATTTCTACCAAAAAAATGAGGGCTTTAATATCTGTGTCCTTGATTTAAAATATTTTTAAATAAAATTGACCTCTTGAGCAGAGCCCCTGTTAGTACAAATTAAGTTGTCAATCATGATGGTTATTGCTATTGCTGTTTCTTTTTATTGCTGCTTCTTTTTTTTTCTGTTCATAAAATTTCTTGAAACATTTTTTTTTCAACATAAGCAAAGGCCTTTCTGAAATAATCTTCCATTCTGAAATATCTTTACTGAGAGACTGAAAGGTTACTTACTCTGCAACCTAAGGTAGCTCTCTAGTAACCACAGTGTTCTTGCTGCATTAATTTTATGTGAATATATAGCCTGGCTTCTTGCTGAGCTTGAACCCAACCCATTCACAATCAAAAAGTACTTTAAAATGATCAGTTTATTCTGACGTAGAGGGAAACACAGCATGTACTGAATCTCCACATCCTCTCCTGGAACACTCCAGGGTTTGGTTAACTTTAAACTTCCATATGATTTTGAAGACTAGGACCACAATCAAGGTGACTGGCGATGAAAAAGTGGAAATACTCCCTTACGTCCTAGTAAACGAGTAATAAGAAAATTCAAAATCCAGAATATTATTCTACAGTATGTCATTTAAAATATTTTTGAGCTAGTAAACCTTACATTATTTTACCCATTAACACTTTTATATGAGGAATAGTAAACAGCATTTATTTTTCTCTTTGCAACTCATTTTAAGACAGTATTTTTTAGGTTCTATTAATATGTTGCTTTGACTGCTTGTCCTCTTCGTGCATGTATTTGGGGTGTGTGTGTGTGTGTGTGTGTGTGTGCGTGTGCGTGTGCGTGTGCACGCGCGCATTGTATATGTGGGGAAGACCTATTATTATCAAAAGGCCAGGAGCAATAAGGGACTGAACTGGTGACCTGAAGGTTAAATTCCGCAGCAGTAATCACTAAGCTGTTCTCTATTATAGTTGCACTAAAAAGATTGGGACTGCTGACATCTTGTACCTTCCTATCTAAAACCTTTTAAGCCACTTGGAAAAAAAACACACACAAAAAAACCTTTCATTTAGGAAGAGACAAAACTCTAAGTGTGTGTCACTTAAAGATCTGGAAATTTCCTGTAAGATACACTGTTCAAAAATGGTCAGAACACATTTGTACTGAAATAAAATGTTAAACCACACTTTTTCACTTTTACATCCCTTTTCTTGAGCTACATATAGAGTATAAAGACTGCATGCACCGAACACTTATGTTTCACACTATTTTGAAAATTGCTTTGTAAAATAAACATTGTGCTTTAATTGTCAACATTGGAACTCAGAATGACAAAGAGATTATGTGATAAAGTTTTTAAATTTATATGCATAAATTATAAGCTTTCTGTTACATGTATAAATACTTTAAATAAATTATTCCTGGTATCAGATATACCTAGCTTAAAACATGTTTTTCTAAAAATAAATTTATTAAGTGGATTTGCAAGTACAAGGAAATATCAGAAAGCAATACATAATCAGTCAAGAAAATTCACAATGCATTTCTCAATTTAAGATAAAAATGAATTTTAAAAATTCACTATTTCATTATTAATATTCTATGATGTTATAAGGATTTGCCATTTTTAGAAAATTTTAGAAAAAAACAGAAATTTATAATAACAGAAGTTATAATTCTTAAATAAATTTCCCCTAGACATAATTTTTCAATTTTCAAGGGCTATTTTTCCTTTTCTCTAAGGGAGGCTAACGATATGCATACATTTTAACTCTTTATTTTAAAATAATACAATAGATACCCAAAACACCCAATAAACAACAACAAAAAACTACTTATTGTCTTTGATGAACATACTAGGACTTTGCAGACAAAAAATATGCATGAATAAATTACTTAGAACTACCAACAGAAACAAATAATTGATAAATGCCAAATAGAGTACAGTCAAATGGAAGAAATAAATCCAGCTTTCTGCTATTTGTGAGGGATATAGTTAAATGATATGTGTAGGTTGGATCCTATTAGTTCCTTTACTCATTTTTTGTTATTAAATAGTAATTTCATGAAGTTTGCACAGTACACACAAATATCATTGTTTCCCTCAAAGGGTTAACAGCAAAGTGTTAAAGAAAGTTCATTTAATTTGGTCCTGAAAGATCAACATTTAATTCTTGGTTTTGCCACTTTATAATTTTGGAATCTGCTAAGTTGACCAGTCCTCTGAGTCAGAATTAATAAGATTTGTATAATTATTCCATCTTTATGGGGTTGTTGTAATTATTGAATGAGATGTATATAAAAGGGTTTTACAAACTGAAGCAGTCTGTGTACTTAAGAGCTATTATTATTCTTGATATGGATAATTACATTAGAATGTAAGACTTTTTAAAAGAGACAGAGTAAAATGCAACGTAGAGATAGTCAGAGGGTAAAATACTTTCCTATCAAAGGACAAAAGTAAATTCTCCATGGAGAAGGAGCATTTGAGTTGTGCCCTGAAGCATTTCTATTTACATTTAGCTACACAGACTGACCACCATTAGGGAGATTATTTTAAGTGAAAGTTATTCAAATGGAATTTTGAATGAGATAAAGAATTGCAGTCTATTTCATATAGAGTATAAAATTAGATGTTAAATAATATGTTCAAAGGGTTGAGAGAGAATCTAGCAAGTCCTGGGCAGGAAATGACATACAAATCTGCATGGTTGCATATGAAAGAGACTTATACATCTTTAGAAAGGAATTGAGACTAAAACAAATTATAGGAATTTATTCAAACTACTTTAGAAGTTTTTGTGTTCTTTTTCTATTTTTTCTCTATTGAACAATTTGACAAGCGTTTGTAAAATTCAAACGTAATAATACAGTTAAGTGTGATATTCATCATTTGCTTTACAAGAGATATTTACGAGTCTTAGCCCTGTTGGGAAATATGTTTTATAGGTATAATAAATGAGAAAATTGAATTCTATACTGCGTACATGATAAAGAAAAGAGCAAAATTTAGAAGAGAAATAAAGGAAATAGGGATCACTTAAATGTAGACATTTAAACCTTTTCCTCAGGAAATAATAGATGATCTTAGTGTCACCTGTTCTATTTGGTCAGTTTATAACGCTACTTTCCCATCTTCCATTCTCATTAAATGTATTTGGTGGTTTGGACTGGAAGGTGTGAGTTGCCCACTTCCATAGACACAATTGGATGTATGGATGTATTTCAGTGTCATTCTTGTACCCATCTCACTCAAACTGAGTTATTTACTTCCAACTGCCACTCCTCAGTAGAGAAAGGACTATGTGTTATGCCTTAGGAGATCTAGGTCTGTTTAATCTCCAGTGCCTCTCTGTGGTAATCTTGAAGCTATGCAGCTCCATCTCCTATCAAGAAAGAACCTGCCTATCTGCTATAAGGAATGCAGTTAGCTGACAATACACAGCCACTGGCTTTTAGGACCTATCAAACTATTTAAGCTGAGGCCATTCACATATTTTTCAGGCAGCCACCAGGCAATGACTGAGCTCAATGCGAACACTAGGATCTGGTCACTTCTGCCCTCTATGACTCCTTTATATGAAATCTTTTTGCTGACTTTCCTCTGGAGCTTGCTGAGAATCTCTCAGAGCAGCTTCACAGAATGAGATTCTTCCTGTCAATTTTCCTTTCTTCCTCCTCTCTTTGCATAGTGTCATACTGTACGATGCCAAATCTTTTCCTGCCTACTCCTGCCCCTCTCCTGTCTTTCATGAGCATTTCCATCAGTAAATCTCATGCAATTTTAATTTCATCTCAGCACCTGAAGACCCAGCTGACACACTCAGAATTCCTAACCTGGAGAAGTTACTTAAAACTATTTGTGGAATAAATAGATGGATGGAAGGATGGATGGATGGATGGATGGATGGATGGATGGATGGATGCATGGATGGATGTCACAATGGTAAGCAAAAGTTTAGTTTGTTTTTAATTGAGATCTTTCAATGAGTCTTATAACATTATATTAGTTTCAGGTGTATAACATAATGATTCAATATATGTATATATTGGGAAATGATCAACATGGTAAGTCTAAGTTAACATCCATTACTACACATAGTTTCAAGTCTTTTTCTTGTTATGAGGATTTTTAAGACCTACTCTCTTAGCAACTGTCAAATATACAATTCAATGTTATTAATTATAGTCACCATGCTGTCTATTACATTCCTCGGACTTATTTATTTTATCACTGAAAGTATGTACCTTTTGACCACCTTCACCTATTTCATCCACTTTCCCTGCATTTTGCATCTGGCAACCACCAATCTGTTTTCTGCATCTATAAGTTGTTTTTGTTTTGTTGTCCTGAGCCAGTGGCTGTGTATTGTCAGCTAACTGCATTCCTGTTGTTTTAGATTCCATGTACTATCATATTGTATTTGCTTTTCCCTGTCTGAGTTATTTCATTAAGGGTAAAGTTTTAAACATAAAAGAAGAAGTAAAATGATAAACTATTTACTTGCTAACCTTGAGTAATAATCGCTCCATCCATTAAAAATACCTAGTTGCTGTCACTAATGTACTTGCACCTATTCTTGACAGAGAGGTTGATAAATGATAAAGAAAAATATGTATATATATACACACACACACATACTGCATACATATATATTTAATACACATAATTTTCCATACCTCTTGTAATTGATGGCATACATACAGGGGATGCCAAAAAAACCTATAAACATTTTAAGAAAGGAAAAAAATTGCATTAAAATTGTAATATTCAATATGTACCGATAACAAAAGATGAATACTAGTCACGTTTGACTTCTGCAACTATAAGAGGTGCTCAAAGTGGTCACCATCAGTATCCAGACACTTCTGATTATGGCAAACATTGCTTGGTAGACTTCTCTGGGGCGCATATAAACTGTTCCAACACCGCAGCAGAAGAAGCAGGACTTGTTGCTGTGTGAAGCGTCTGGATCTTTCCTTGTGCATATCACACACAGCACCATGCATCTAAAACTTATCACGAATGTGTGCAGTTGTTAGGCGTGTTGGAGGTTCTGTTGCACACTCACGCCTCCATTGTTGTTGTACTTCCACAATGTTCTCGAATTTCAAACACCACTTCAAAGTGGTCTTGCGCTCCTCAAACGACAACCATGCTTCCTCCATTCTCTTTGACTGTCCTGCCTGTGGTATGGTGACGCTAGCATTCATTTGATTAGCAACATCTTTTGACAGAATGTCATACTATATACTTTGTTACCATAATTCAATTCAACTTTGAAAAGTAATACATAAACAACATCTCTTAAATTGTATGCACAATTTTTTGGCACCCCCGGTATATATGCACCATATGACATAAGAGATGATTTATTCCACACAGCAAATTTGGAAAGAAATTCAAACTTAGATTGTTTAAATAACAAGTCAAAAGTAACACAGCTACCAAATGGTAATGATAGAATTTCTCTTGTTTTCTTTGATCTAAGAGTAGGTCTCTTTAAGACATAGCTCCATGCTTTATAGTTTGGGTTAGGAATTAGTCACAGTAGAGAGATTAGGGTATAATTATATCTATATGTGTTGACTTTTATTCACTGGACTATAGGGATGCTCATCTGTTAAACAGAGTTGTAGGGAAAGTGATCTTATTTTCTTGCTTTGCCTCTAGGGACACTTCAGAGTCATTTTCATTTACTGCTAGGGTATTTTTTGTGTTTTTTCCCCCTACTTATATTGTTTTTGTAATGTGACAACTGTCAGTTTTATCACATTTCCACTTCAACTACCCCAAGATATAATTTTTAAAAGAAACACCCCCACATTTGTTTTGGAATACTGCAGCACCAAAACAAACACTGAGGAATTAAGGGACATTGTGATGGATGACAGTTGTCTCTAAGAGTCTTAGAGCTAATGTGATTACACAAATGCTCATTTTATTACATCCTGTATCCTGAATTTTTGAACACATTCAATAAATGGTCACTTGCTTCAGTAAATGGTAACACTAAGTAGCGACTGGAACCAAATATGGACTGTAGTTCCCTCAACAGACCTTTGCCTCCAAGCTGAAAGTAAAGGCTCCAAGCAGCAGTCTCACCCTATCTACCATTTTCAATTAATCATATGCTAATTGACTTAGTAAGAAATGTGTTGCCTGTCTAACTCATTTAGAAAGATCTTGCCAGAGCTGCCTGTGAAACCAGAGTGCACTTCCCCATCACACACATGCTTGATAAATCAATAAGTCAGTAAACGTAGCCTTGCTGATGACATAAATATGTCAATTTTTTCCATGTTGTTTTAGACAGACACTTAAAATCTGGGGAGATGAATTGGTTTAGGAACGCGGGAGACTGGTGCGTTCATTTTCAGAAGCAATTCCTTTTTTCTTGCCTCTGATTGTATTTGACTTTAAAAACAGCAAATGTCTATTGAGTGCCTGGTAATGAAGGAATGTTTTGCTGATTACAAACAAGAGATACTGGTTTTGTCTCTGTTTCTGTGGGTAGCACAGTACTATTTATCTCTACATGCCCCCCTTAAATCTGAGAATTTTCTATTGCTCCAAAATAGTCACAGAAGGTGGCAGGCAATTGAATGATACTAGGTTTTCCTGAGCAGAGTCTTGGAATGTCACACCTTACCCACTGACTTGCTGAGTGATTCACCTTGAAGGGCCATTTCATATTATGTTCTGCAATCCAGAGTCATGACGTGGCTGTAATTCCCACGTGGCTGTAATTCCCACAGAGTTGCTTGGCACCAGGAATCTGTCACTTGTGGCAGCAGTAGGCTGGCTCATGCTATATTAAGTCTCTCTCTCTCTCTCTCTCTCTCTCTCTCTCTCTCTCACCTTATCTTATGAGGGAAAAATATCATTGATCTGAGAAGAAATGTATTTTCAAGTCTTACTTCATCTAGTTATGACATCTATATGTTATGAGAAAGTTTGGTTAGAGAACATGATTAAAAGCAATGTTAAAATAATTTATTGTAAGCAGACTAATTTGGATAAGAGATGAATAATATCAAAATCAACAATATAAATGTGTCATGCTTTAATATTTGTGTCTGGGGTATATATGCAAAACCGTGCTCACTAGGCGTGTCTTTATTTACAACATTTTTGTTGTTGTTTACAAGATTCACTTTCATCCACAATTACAAGGAGGTACTCAGTGTTTTAAAGTGGAGGAATAAATTGATTAACCAAAAGAAAAATGGGCGTACTTTGTTGCAATATAGTTAAGCATTTCCCAAAGTAGTTTATGATAGATGCATTTTAAAAGACTAAAATAATTTACTTAATTAACTTAATCAAGCACACTATTGCATTTGCTGCTGTGGGGGTGACAGCAAGAGGTTGAGAAATGTGTTTTGCCTTTCTTAAACATGAAATCTGGATGGAGAAAAAATATTTACATGAAATTGCCAAAAACAAGCATACAGCTAATTCAGTTAACCTGATAAAGTTCACTCTATTTTGAGTTGGTTAGGGAAGGCTTAAAGAGTGGCTAGGTGATAGATAAAAATAAAACAGAAACGTTGCAGTAGTGACGCACAGGTGAAATCTCACATGTAGTTTGTGGACTATATATATTTTCTGATTAGTGAATTTTCACTGACAGTTTTAAAACATTGGTAATGTGTGTGTGTGTGTGTGTGTGTGTGTGTACACACATGTGTACATATACATGCACGCATATAAATGGGTGCAGCAGACCAGGTAGAAGATGCAAAGTTAACTTAAAAAAAATAAATAAATAAACTAAACTTGGATCTTCTTTCCTGGCTGATTGTTGCCCTATAATAGAGTAGGTTCAATGCTACCAAACACGGATTTCTTAAATCTCCTTCCTACAATCAGGCTTTAGCTCATCTATAGGCTATTACTACTGTCGTTATCTCTGTTGTTTTTTTTTTTCCCTGCTTTGCCATTAAGAAATAATCTAGTCAATATTATAATTACCAAAAAAATGTAACTTGCAGAAAAATTGGCTTCCAATATTGGAAAGACCAATTTACAAAAGATACTGACCATTCAAGCTGTAAATCTGTGGAAGGAGTTCACAGTAAATTGACTTTTGATTTAGATGAGAGGTAGCATGGACAGTGAGTAAAAGAGTGGATCCTGGAGCCAGATGGCCTGGGTACAAATCAAAGTTCTACCTTACTCTACATTTGTGATCTTGAAAAAATGATTTAATCTCTCATTCTTTCTTGTATGCAATGAGCATAGTAATAGTAGCTCTCATAGGTTTGTTTTAAGTTGAAATAGATTAATATTGCTGAAGAGTTGATATAGTGTCTTCTTGCTGAAACATATGCCTGGATATACATGTCTTTGTAAAATCAAAAAAGGTTCAGAAAGCTTGGTGCCCACATAGATGTTATGAATCTCCAACAGAGAGATGGCGTGTGCACTATTTCTTAAATTTAGTTATCCATATAGTATATTTTTGGGTTATTAGATGATGAATCATGGGTGTTTTATTGTACAAATTTGGAAATACTGGGGAAGTAAACCCAAGTTTGCTTTCCAGTTTTCTTCCAAAGTTTACATTCTAGAAATCTGTGAGAAAACAACAAAAGTGGCAAAGGAGACAGCACTAAGGGAATGTAATCAAATATCAAATAAGTTGCAACAGATGGTGCCAGATGCTCATAACTTTCAGTATTAGCAGTGATTTTCTCTTTCTCTCTAATTTGTGTGTGTGTGTGTGTGTGTTTTAATTGAATTAAGAGCTCTTAACCCCAGGAGTTTTATTATAGACTTTACCTATCAAGGTCTAATGATCAGAGTATCACACAGGACATTATCTCAGACAAGTTAAAACTTCTACTAATTTGTCCATCACAGGCAGTCTCTATAATTACCCTTTCTTTCCCTTGCATGTTCACTTGTCACAAAGTAATCCAAAGCGTGAGTGTTTAATGAGCAGTTTATATTTACTAATAATGTTCACTGTGTGCATACTGTATATTTGGGTAAACCAGTAGATAAGCAGTCACTAAAGGGCATAGACACTATAAGTAGGGTGGCACATATGAAGGGGAAATATTTCACGAAGTGAGTTGCTTCCATGAAAACTTGGTTGAGACAGCATGATTCTCGAATCTCATTTTTGAAGAGACAGGGAAAGTTTAATGGATAACTTAGATGAGCTGATTTTTTTGGGGACAGTGTACCATTTAGGTGGGCAGAATGTAGAAGGGAATTGGGTGCTTTGAAGAAAGCCACATTACGAAGGTGAGTAGGGTAAATGGTGTAGGAAAGTATCAGTAGATAACTCGTCCTGAAGTGGAGTGTTGGTATGGAATGGAAGATGAATTTGGTGTTGTCAGAAGGGTCAGAGCATGGGTTCAGCATCCATGTTTATTCGTTCACTAAATGTTTATAGGTTTGAGCACCTGTTGTGTGCAAGGTGCTATCCTAAAATTTTATAAAACATAACCATCAGGTGTTTGAAATGCAGGCATTTTCTTTTTTTCTTTTTTTGCACAGCCCGTAAGAACATACAGCAGTTCACAGCATGTTTACCTTGATTTGGAAGAATCAGACTCATTACTGTTACTGTGTTTTAGATCATTACTCAGTTATGTTCTAGTTAGATTTGATTTATGAATGTGAGAAACAATGCGATAGAAAACATTTAAAAGTAGTCCGAGATGGTCTTGTATTTTATTTTATTTAGACAATCTTTGGTCAAGGTTTCAGTGAGATATGATACTTGTTCTTCATCAATGTCAACTTTGTTGTCTTCATGCTCTCTGGTGACAACAGTCATATTTCATTGTTACACTGACCTCTGGAACACCATGTGTTACTCTGAAAGGGAGATTGTCTTACATTTGGGATTGGTACCTGTGTCTCAATTTGTTGACTACTTTTTTATAAGGTGTCAAAAAGCTTAAACTGTGCGAACAGCAAAAAGCATTTCATGTGTTAATTTGGTTCTACTCTGCTCTTTTTCTCTCTTGCTAGTCATTTAGATGCTATTAGTAACATCGCCATTATTCCGTTTTGAGTGATGGGATTCAAGGATAACTCAAAGTATTCATTTATTTAAAATTTGAGTTTTGTTATCAGATAAACTCTATTTTTGTGTTGCATGTTTCTGCCAATGCTTCTCAGTAACCACATTATCATTCTGATTAAGTTATTTTCTCATTGGCTATGAATATAGGTAAAGGAAGTTAAGAGGTATAGTTCTCTCTCCCCTGATAAATGGAAAGGAACATTTCTAAGATCCAATGGAAATGTAAACCTTGATAATGTCAGGACAAGGAGATTTTCTGGTGACAAAAGATAATACTGTGATTCTCTTGGAGAGTGGTATGCAGAGAAAAGACAGTAAAGGAAAACAAATGCTAATATTTATATTGGTACCGGGATACACATAGGTTTCTGTTAGAAATTAACATATGCTAGTTTCCCCTAAACATCGTTTCACAACTGGTAATTGCCATTACAGATGGTCAAAGAATTGGCTACTTTATTTGACAATCCATGGATCTGCTGAGCCTTGCTATGCTGTCTGTGGTGGGTGAGCTGTCACTCAAAGGCCCTGTCACTTGGGTTATTAAAATGTATGCTCTTCCAGCAAAGATAATTTTTTCATTGTAAAGTTGAGAGCTCCTGGCTTTAATGGGCCATCCTTCATTTCTACATCTAATGTAAGAACTGGAAATCATTTTAAGAGTACAGATAAAAAATACATATGACGTATTAGGTGTCAGGAAATTCTATATTAACCTACACTTTGTCATTCACCAGGTTTATGACCTTGGATGTGTCACGCTGGATTTTGATGTCCTTATTTATAAATTAAATAAATTATAAAAATATAATTTTAAAATCTGAAACAGCATGTCATATCGGTTTTAGATTGTACTGGGGTTAACAAACCAAACCAAACAACGTAACATAATTGGGAGTGTAGAGAAACACGGTAGATCCCGCAGCCCACGTGCTATCAGGCGATGAATTGGTGCACAGCATTTGGCATCTTACTAAAGCCTAAGGCACCGGCCCGAGGGATCCAGCCTAACTTACCCAGGATTCCTAAGACTCCCAAAGACATCTCTACAATAGCTATTGCCTGATATGCTGTTTAAAGAACGCACTAATCTCAGATTAGAGCAAACACTAGATTCTGAAACAAACATGGAAAAGCTGAAAACATAGTTATTTTTTTTTCTGAATGTTCATTGTCTGAGGCAAACAGAACAAAATGGAAAGTTACACTACATTTTCAGAGAACTATAGGCAAGAGTTACATGAACATTAAGAAGTCATTTGGTTTTCTTTCTTTTTCTTTTTTATCCTTGTACAATAAGTATTCCTCTTTTAGAGAAGGCTTCTGCTTGAATTGAGGTATTATGCTTCTCTTTATAATAATCAAGCATGAAAAAAAAAAAAAAGGAAAGAATGGCAAGAGGGAGGGTGGGAGAAAGGGAGGGAGCCAGGGTGGGGAAAATGGGAGGAAGGAAGGAGCCAGACTAAAAAAGGGAGGGAGGGAGGACGAGAGAGAGAAAGAGTCAGAGAGAGAGAGAGAGAGAGAGAGAGAGAGAGAGAGAGAGAGAGCTGTCGGTTTACTGAAAATAAATGTTATTTGAAATTTCTTACTCTGTACATAAATGTGAAGGAAGTTGATCTCTCCTTTTACCAATACGAAAATTATATTTTATACACATAAATAATTTAAAATGAATAAAATAATATTTTACCTCCAGGTAAATATTTGCTTAAGTAAAATATATCCATTAAGCTATATTTACTGTCTGCTATATTCAAAACACTAAAATGCAGAGTGTTGTAATGTTTAAAGATTAGTGTGGTGTGTTGCATTTTGCATTCCCAAGATAGTATTTTTCCCACAAATGCCCTTTTAAAGCATAGCATATACTCTGAGGGCCCCTGTAAGAATTTAAATGGGAATTCTTCAGAAGAAATAGTGTTGCAGAGTATTAACATTTAAACCTCTACTAATCCCTGAATAGCACCAAATATCTTTTCTTTTGAATCAGGATACTGTATTATGCTCAAAAAAAGCAAAAATGAGCAAGTGGCTCTCTTGGAAGGCATTAATATAAAGCATTTGGGTAACTCTAGATTTCTAGTCATGTCACCAAAACAGACGTCCATCTAGCTATAGGATTTTTGTTATCAACTCCGATTTTCCTATGGCATATAACTTGAAAACTAATATTTTTTCAACCAGGCTGGAAGTTTGCATAAATCCACTGAACTAATAAGAAATGTATAATTAATTTCTACTCTTTATTTTATTTATTTATTTTTTTTTGAGGGGGACTAATTCCTAACATTAAGTTTTTGGCCATTTAATAAAAAATGAATTACTTAAGATTTAATACCTTGCAGTGTTTGCCCTTTCCTGTAACTCATCATGGATTGGAATGGTTTTATTTTATTAAGTTCACTAGGAACTTTTTATATTTTAACACAGCACTATATAGAACATTTACATTATTAAATATTTTTGAAAGAAACTATTTATAATATGACATAAATGCAGTTTTTCTTCACTTAACACAGTACTGTCCAGAGGGACCCTTTTCCCATCAATATTTTAATTTCATTTTTTGTTGAGGTATACCTTGAGTTTTGATGAAGTAGTAAGAAATAACTCATATATTTATGGTTCATTTGTTTCCGTGTCATCATATTTGATATGCAACTGACAAGGGAAAATGTGACTATGCAGAAATATACAGCTCCATGTAATTATAATGTGATAGGAAACAGAATATATAGGCAGCAATTTCGGTGCCATTTCTCCATTTGGCAACGACACCATCATTGAGATAAAATTCAAAGTGAGTGCTCTAAGCAGAGTTGAAAGTTTTACAATGCTTCCTGAAATAAATGTCAGAAAAATTGATATATGCAACTCATACTACTCATATGTAAATTAGCATATGGGGAGTGTATGTGAATCACTGTTTCTGACATTTATTTCATGATACTCTATAAAATCATTCAACCCTGCTTATTGTTCTTTTTTATTTCCCTCAAATGAACAAATCTTTCTCAATTATAGGGGAAAGTGCATATTAAAAATACTGACACAGTGGGTATCTCATTTATTTGAAGTGATGTTAAAAGAATGTCCTAGCTTTCATTTGAATAATTCTGTTTCTATTGAAATCATTTGAACTTTTGACTAATTATCACTTTTAACTCCCTTTGTTATTACATAAAACATTGTATCATTTTAAGTTTACTCCCTAGTTAGTCTCAATTCTAGTCAAAATCCTATTTCAAGAAGTAACATTCTTTCTTCTTTGTTTCATCCTTAAAAAAATTAATTATCTCACTATTTCCTACACATTAATTGCTTATGTTTTATTCAGTTCATTAAAATTATACTCCAAAACTTTTTTTGGGACTGACTTCATCACGTAACATTTTATGTTATATGTTAGTAAGACAGGATCTTGAGATACTTTATAGGAAATTATACAAATATTTAAATGATAGAAATAAAAGAAAGAATATCATCTATTTCCTAAGATTGTGATCACGAATTGAGGTATGGAAAGAATTTATTACAGAAATGGAAAAATAAATAGCATTTTGAAGATGCGTTTTTTTGTTTGTTTTTTTTCTCTAAAATATAAGGAGCGTGTTATTATGATAGTAAAATTCTGGAGGAAAAAAGCTGTAAATAAGAGAATAAATAAGCTGATATACCATGTATATGAGGTCGGACAATTAAGTTAGTGAACTTGTTGCAATGATGTTGCTAAATTTTTTTTTTTATATATCAGAGGGATTATTCCTTATGAATTTGTACCAACTGGACAAAACAGTTACTCAAGTTGTCTATTTGGAAGTGCTGAAAAAGGCTGCATGAAAAGTTAGACAAAAATGACCTCCACTTTCGCCAACAGTTCATGGCTCTTGCATGACGACAATGCACCAGCTCACATGGCACTGTCGTGAAGGAGTTTTTAGCCAGTTAATAAATAACCATATTGGAACCCTCCCTACTCACCTGATCTGGCCCTAAAGACTTTTTTCTTTACCCGAAGACAAAGGAAATATTGAAAGGAAGACATTTTGATGACACTTAAGACATCAAGGGAAATACAACAACAGCTCTGATGGTCATTACAGGAAAAGAGTTCCAAAGTTGCTTTGAAGGGTGGACTAGGTGCTGGCATTGGTGCACAGCTTCCCAAGGGGAACAATTTGAAGGTGACTATAGTAATATTCAGCAATGAAGTATGTAGCAATTTTTCTAGGCTGAGTTCGTGAACTTAATTGTTGGACCTCATATAACCAACTTTAAAAATAAATACTGGGTGATACAGACTATACTGTTATATTCTTTTTGTGTTCACCATAACTTTTAATTATGACCATTTCTAATGAATGAGACATATATGTGTATATATCTATATCTATATATCTATATCTATATCTATATATCTATGTCTATATCTACCATCTATATCTATATCTCATTAAGAGTATCACAAAATACTTTGTAAAGTTAAAATTATAGCACAACTAAAATTAATTTAACAGGAAAGTTAGAAGGTGTAATTGAGAGAACTTTAACTTGAAATAGAGCACAAACAGAAAAAGAAAAGCAAAATATAAAATAAAATATTATTTAAAACAAAGTCTGGAGGATAAGCTCTCGATTTCCAACATCTGCATATTAGGAATACACCCAAAGCAAAACATATTATGAAATTTTAGAGCACTGCAGACCAAAAGAACCTCTCCAAAGCTCCACAGAAAAATAAAATAAAATGAAGCAAGACAAGAAACAAGTTTCAGAATGACATCTGCATTTTAATTTGTAACAATGGAAATGAGAAAAGACAGTTTCATTCTTTAACACTTGCAATCTGTCATCTATGTGACTAGTAAAATTGCACTCTCGAGATGACGGGCATCTTGCATATGCTAAATATCTTTTTCAGGCCTTGCTTTTTTTAGAGTAGGCAACATTTGACACTGTTGATAATTTCCTCCTTATAAATCTTAGCTACCACTTTCTGAGTACCTATATTAGCTAGGACAAGCTAAGTTGTGTTGCAATAACAACAATTCTAATACCTCACTGTGTTACAATGACTTGGGTTTATTTTCACTCTTTCAATGTATCCATCTGATTCAATTTTAGCCTGGTCTAATGTAAATCTCTCTCAGGAATCTAAACTGATGGAACATCTCATATATATCTTATTTCTGGGATGTTATGTACTTATTTATATGTTTCATAATGACAGTTTAGTGACAGCTTTTGTGAAATCTGTATTTTGAGAGTAGACCATGAGAAGTTTGGCTTGGAAATCAGAATACGTTCTCCTGAGCTACACCTTTTTTCTGCTAATCCTGATACCCTTTATTTGACTGTTTCCAGTTATCTCTCAGGATATAGATAAAACAATTTCTTAACTGTGCTGAATTGGGGAGAAGATGTAGGTCTCTAAATTTGTCTTAAACTCTAAAACATGTCTTTAAATTTAAGACAATCTTTCCTGACATTTCAGGGTATCCCAAATCTTCTGCTTCCTATAAGTTGTGTGAGTAAGTCAGCTTACTTTTTGACTTGCCTCATTCCTAGTTCAGATTCAGCATCTTCAGCTCCACTGAATAATTTGCTCTTGTCCACCTGCTTTCCAGGTCCCAGTAATTTATTGTAAAATTCTCTCACTTTGTTTTTTTTCTTTTTGCCTTTAGGGTTTATAGAAAAACAAATCACCACTCTTTATTGTACTTACTGTAGAATTTCAAGCAGTAATGCTTCAGGAGTTTCCCTTCTCTTTCTTCTTTAGAAATAACTTTACTCGGGAGTAGTTCATGTACCACACAATCCATTCATTTATCAAACCAAGTCAATGTTTATTAGTATGTGCACAGAGTTGTGCAACCCTCATCACAATCAAATTTTAAACATCTTTTTATCAGCTACTTTCTTTTTAGGAAATGTTTGTATGTGACTATAAATACATCTACACAAACCTACATATATACTTGTGTATATATATATATGCATGAATAAACACTGATATATGTACACATATGTGTATCTATGTGTATATAGAGACACTATATATATATATATATATATATATATATATATATATATATATTCCACATATAGACATTTATGTGTTTACATGCACACTCATTTATTACAACGTTTCAATAAACCATTTTAATCTCAGTAGTATTTATCAACCAGGCATGTACCTTAGCTAACAATTTATCACATATATTGGTAGTGTTCATTGACTTTCAGGCATGCTACTCAAGCTTCTATTTGTCTGAAAATTCTATTATTTTAGTATCTCATGCTGTATGTCCATGTGTGTGCGTTTGTGTGTTTATTTAATTGTACTTTTATGTTGATTTATTTGCCATTTATGCTAAAATACTTTTCCTCCAAGTTGTCTTTTTTGATTCATTGTTAAGGCAGTCTTTTGGAAATGGATTAGTTTACTAGATGTGCATTCAATTTTATAAATTATTATTTTCATAAATGTTTAGAAAGACTTTTGCAGGGTTGCTATTCAATTATTATTTTGTGATATCATCTTTATACTTTATTTTTTATAGATTTACAACTTATTTGAGTTTATTAAAAATCTGCATTGAATTCCAAAATATGTAATAAAATGCATTTTTCTAATTTTTCTAAGAATCACAAATTATTTTTAATTTAGAATATAAAACAAAATCTATTATTTAAACAATCTGTATATGAATTCACCTTTATGATTTCCTGTGTTAACATAAAGATACATACCTGTTTCATAAAATGACTTATGCTAACAGATTTAATTACCATCAATAACTGAGGGTATTTTTACATATGACTTATAGCATACATGGCATCTCATATTTTTGGTAGCACTAGCTGGCTTTCAGAAGAGTAACTTAGGTATACATTTAGCTGATAATATTTTTTATATCATGACTTATTTTTTATATCATGTGATTTTTTATACATGTCCCATTGCAATCCCCCTTTCCCAGAATTATATACACTATAACATACTATTTGGAACTCTAAACTGGAAAAAATAAATGATAGCCAACTCTTTTTATCTTATTTATAAGAGCTTATATAAGTTGTTGGCAAGATAATGAGCTCTTACTTTGGACTTTTTGTTTTATTATATTTTAGAAAAATAATCACATAGAAAGAGCTGATTTGTTCATCCTGCATGCCCTGAATCTTTAGGTTATGGAAATCATCAAAGCTACAACTAGGAGAATGCTTGATAATAAAGTATTCTATTCTCTTTCAGAGAAAAAAATCCTGAGACAAAAAATGTACACTTGACTCTTGAATAACATGATTTTGGACTGCGTGTTTCCACGTATAGATAGATTTTTTTTCAATAAATACTAAAAATGTATTTTGTCTTCCTTATGATTTTCTTGGTAACATTTACATTTCCCTAGCTTACTGTATTGTAAGAATACAGTATATAATACATATGACATACAAAATGTATGTTAGTCACCTGCTTATGTTATCCTTATGTCTCATAGTAGTTAAGATTTTGGGGAATCAAAAATCTGTGTGGAGTTTTGACTGCAAGGGGGATCAGCAGTCCTCACATCCAAGTTGTTCAAGGATCATCTGTACTTCATTTGTAAAAGCTATTTATTTATAGAGGAATACAGAGCAACATGAGTATAAGAACTAATTATCCATTGCCCTTGTTTATATGTCTATATTACTAAGAACTTAAAATGGCACGCTGTAAAGTGTAAGTCCAAAAAAAAAGTGATTCTACCATAAATTAATATCGTATAATGTGTATCATATCAAAACATTTGCTAGGTGGGTATACATTAATTTCTAGTGTGTATGTTGTTCTGGAAACATTTTTTAAAAAATATTCCTAATCTAAATTTATTGACACTGTTAATTTTTTAAATGAAGGAGAAAATTGTTATCATGTGAAATCTGCCTGAAATATTATTTAATATTTAATTGAAACCATAAACATATTTATAATCACTAATTTTAAGGTAAAATGTGGAGACTACATTACTTTTATTCAACTAAAATACGTGTATAAATGTAAGATGAATTGTGGACAAGCTCTGGACATGCATCAGTTATAGTCACAATATAAACTAACTTTATTTTAAGAGATATTCATTCTAGTTTCAAAGGGATGATCAAGCATGGTCTGAGTACATTAGAGAGAATATATACCCTGAAAAATTCATTATTCTTGAACTTTATTACCACATCTTTTTGTGCTTATTGTTTGAGTACTAGCTATATTTCTGAAGCGCAGCTTCTGGAAATTAAATCAAGAGCCACATCTGTGTAGTCATAATATATGTCCATCGAAGGAGGAGATTCTTAGGAGATTCATGAAGCTTTAGAAATTAAGCACAAAAGTGTTCCTGTTGGTAGAAATGTACTCTTCCTAAATGAGAACTATGAATGGGTGAAGTAGTACATCACAGCAGATCAATAACCAGCATTATGTACTATCTCATGGCATACTTTCTCTTCTGAGTACAGCATACAACCGATCAATAGAAAAATAATTCCAAGCAATGAGGCACTGGTGAATAATTATATTTGAATTATTTTTATTGACATTTTTTTCCTCTGGTATTTTAGTTCAGTTTAAACACAGAAAAATAAAATTTAATCTGGCAGTGGAGAATTTGGAATATGCTTGACCTATTTCCAGTGAAAATACTAACGTGTCAATTATTTTGTTTAAGAAATTTCTCCTCTCTGACTCTTGATAATCTTTTTTATTTTATTTTCGATTAGTACCAAATACAGACCCAGAACAACCCAATGGAATATATTTTCCCTTCAAATTCTACTTTGTTATGCAATAAGCATTTATTGATACCCGCCTTATGTGTCAGACTCATTGTGGGGTACTGTGAATACAGATATAAAGGACTGTTCTCAATTTGTGGACACTTTCGGATACATATACCTCTGCCATGTGAAGCTTGTCTGTATTTAGGTGTTAAGATCACCTTTGGAAAGGAAACAAAGTATAAGGTGCCATTAGAAGAAGGAATGACCATGGAATATCTTTCCATTTCTTTGTGTCTTCTTCAATTTCCTTTAATAATATCTTATAGTTTTCAGTGTATAGGTCTTTCACGTGCTTTGTTAAGTTGATCCTAGGCATTTTATTATTTTTGTTGAATTGCAGAAGGTATTATTATTATTATTATTATTTTCTGAAATTTCATTGATAGTATATAGGAATGCAATGGATTTTTGTACATTAATTTTGTATTCTGCAAATTTAATGTATTTGTTTATTGTATCTAACAGTTTTTTTTGGTGGAGTCTTTAGGGTTTTATACATAAAGAATTATGCCATCTGCAAAAAATGACAGTTTGATTTCCTCATCCCCAATTTGGATGCCTTTTGTGTACTTCTCTTGCTTGATCGCTCTGGCGAGGACTTCCAATATTATGTTAAATAACAGTGGTGAGAGGTTGCATCCTGTCTTATTCCAGATCTTAGAGGAAAACCTTTCAGTTTTTCACCATTAGAATGATATTGCCTGAGGGTTTGTCATATATTACCTTTATTATGTTGAGGTACATTCCTTCTATATCCCTTTTATTCAGTGTTTTAATCAGAAGTGGGTGTTTTATCTTGTCAAATGCTCTTTCTGCATCCGTTGATATGTTCATATGATTTTTATCCTTTATTTTGTTTATGTGTGAAATATTGCATCTGTTGAACCACGCTTGCATCCCTAGAATGAATCACAATTGATTGTGATGTGTAATCTTTTTCATGTATTGTTGTGTTCAATTTGCTACTATAATATGTATAATTTTTGCATCTATTCATCAGAGATAATTTGTCATTTTCTTTTTCCTTCCTTCCTTCCTTCCTTCCTTCCTTCCTTCCTTCCTTCCTTCCTTCTTTTCTTTCTGTTTTCTTTTCTTTTTTTTTCTTGTGTGTGTGTGTGTGTGTGTGTGTGTGCATGTGTATGTGTGTGTGTGTAATTGTCCTTACCTGGTTTTGCTATCAGAGTAATGTTGGCCTCGTAAAATGAGTTGGGAAATATTGCCTCTTCTTTATTTTTTGGAAGAGTTTGAGAAGGACAGGGATTAAATCATCCTTGAATGTTTGAAAACATTTTCTGTGTTTATGGATTTGAAGACTCAATGTAGATTAAATGTCATATCGCCCAAAGCAATATACAGATTTAATGCAATCCCCATCAAAATTCCAATGGCATTTTAAAAAAGAAATAGAACAACAACAATAAAAAATCATTATATTTGTATGGAATTAGAAAAGTCCCAGAACAACAAATGAATTCCTGAGAGAAAAGAACAAAGCTGGAGGTATCTCACTCTCTGACTTCAAAATGTACTACAAAGCAACAAAAATCAAAACAGCATGATATTCACAGAAAAAAAAACAGACACACAGACAATGAAACAGAAAAACCCAGGAATATATATATATATATATATATATATATATATATATATATATATATGTATATAATATATAACATATATATACAATATATGTCATATATATATATATATATATGTATATATATATATATATGATTTTTGACAAGGGAGCAAAACACATACAATGCAAAAAAGAAACCTCTTCAATAAATGCTGCTTGGAAAATTGGAAAACCACATGCAAAACCATGAAAGTAGACTGCTATCTGCCAATGTATACCAAAATTAACTCAAAATGGATCAGAGACCTAAATATAAGACCTGAAATAATAAATTGCATAAAAGAAAGCATGAGTAGTTAACTTATGGAGTGTGGGTTTAGAGAAGATTTTATGAATTTAACCTCAAAGACAAGGGAAGAAAAAGCTATATTACACTAAAAGGCTTCTGCACAGCAAAAAAAAAAACACCAACAAAAAAACATCGACAAAATAAGGAGGCAACCAACTGAATGGGAGAAGATATTTTCAATCAACATCTCCAATAAGGGGCTAATACCCAAAATATATAAAGAACTTATACAACTCAACAACAGCAAAAAGCAATCTAATTAAAGATGTGCAGAGGATCTGAAAAGACATTTCTCCCAAGAAGACATAGAAACAGCCAACAGATATGTGAAAAAATGCTTGCCTTCACTAGCTACTAGAGAAATGCAAATCAAAACCACAATGAGGTATAACCTCATACCTATTAGAATGGCTCTTATCAACAAGACAAGTGATAAGAAGCATTGGAGAGGCTGTGGAGATAAAGGAACACTTAGACACTTGTGGTGGGAATGTAAACTGGTACATTCCATGTAAATGTAAATTGGTACAGCTACTATGAAAAACAATATGGAGTTTCCTTAAAAAATTAACAATAGAATTACCATATGACCCAGCAATTCCTCTTCCAGTTATGTACCCAAAAAATCTGAAAACATCCGTAAAGATATATGTACCACTATGTTCATTGCAGCATTAGTCACGGTGGCAAACATATGACAACAACAAAAGTCCTTCAAAAGATGATTAGATAAAGAAGATGTGGTACATAGATACAATGGACTATTACTCAGCCATATTAAACGGTGAAATACTGCCATTTGTGACAACATGGATGGATCTTGAGATTATCATGCTAAATGAAGTAAGTCCGGCAAATAAGTCGAGAACCATATGATTTCACTCATATGTGGGATATAAAACTGAAAGTAACATACAAATAAGACAAACAGACAAGCTAAAACTCATAGGCACAGACAGCAATTTAGTGGTTACCAGAGGATAAGGGAGGTGGGATTAGAAGCAGGTAAAGGTGGTCAAAGATACATGGTGATAGAAGGAGAATTGACTTTGCACAAAATACAAAATACAGATGATGTATAATAGAATTGTACACTTGAAACCTATATAATTTTACTAACCAATGTCACCCCAATAAATTTAATTAAAAAAAGAAAAGAAAGAAAAAATAAATAAATAAAAATTGAAAACATAAAGAGAAGAATGTATGACAAGTTAGTACCAGATATATCCCAGTAACAAGGGCAGATAAAGGGGAAAGCAAGGGCAAACATACATGGGTGGAAGACAACTAGCTCTGGAACAGAAACTTCCTATGTGTGTGTTAGAGGCTCACCAAAACTAAGGAACTACCTTCTTTATAAAGCTCAGATTGGAGTATAGGTCTTGCTATTCTCAGAGCCGGATACTAGCATATCTGTCACACATCACTCCTTAAAAAGAAAAAACAAGAAAAATCAGAACTTTAAAAAAAATTAGTTGTAATTGGAAACTTAGTGTTCTTAATTGTATTGGATAATTGTCATACTATTCGCTGCCCAGCATCTACATGCCACCCCCCTTACATGTGTGAAAATCTCCCCACTGTATGAATCATTTGGGGGAGCAGATTTTATCTGTCATGATAGTAGCTCTCTCAGCCAAGTCTCCATGTGCGGTGTGAGCCCATGGCCTGTCTCAGCCAATCTGGCACATTCACTCATGTTTATTCAATGGCTAGTGACACAAGAATAAGAATGGTAGAAAAGTCATTGCAGGTATAGCTGTGAAAGTGGTAGCAATATTCAGTTACCAAGGGCACGTGCAAACAGTGCTGTCCAGAACTGGCAGCATAGTGCAAGCTATGGTACGTGTTTTCCAGCAGTGGTAATGCTGGTTCTTACTAGATAGTCCTCACTAGGCTGATTTGTCCAGGTAGGTTACCTCACTAGCCATGTTATACATCTGCCCAATTTCACAAGTCTGGTTCTCTACCACTCCTGTTGATTGGGCTAAGTCCCCTTAATAAATCCCTTTACTCCTTAAAGCTATCAGTGAAGAGAAATACTTACAACTAACAATCTGATGGATACATGCACATCATGGTGTAACTGCTAGCACAAAATGCTCAGAGCTTTATGCACAATTTGATTGACTTGTAGCATAAATCACACACACAGAGGCTTATACAAATGCTTAATCCCTTCCAAAAGTCTTTATCTGGTTCCCTTCACACTAGTTATCAAGTGTCACCACACATGATACATAAAGCCATCCTCATTTACTTCTTTTTCTCTGTTATATCACTGGAAAAAAGTCAAATAAACACTAGGGATTTGCACAGGTAAGAAAAGTGGATGAAAGCCATCGCATATAATAATGTCAATTGATTTTCACCCAGCAGATCAGTATGCTTGGAGAACATGATGTATGACTGGGAATCCTTAGAGATGAAGCCAGCAAAGAAGTAAGCAAGGATTAGATCACGAGGGACAGTTTATGTGGCTGTGAGATTTGGATTTAATCCTGTAGACCAACACTTCCCAAAACTTATTTCACTATAAATCTTCCAGAACTGTAAAAACAAAAACAAAAAAAGAGAAAAAAGAAAAAAAGGGAATAATATAGATCATTGAGTCTCAAGTCCAGTGATTCAGATTGAATTAAGATTATGCACAATATGCTAAATAAGCGTCTTGAGTAATTTGGAATAAGTAACCTACAAACACATTATGAGGAAATTTACTTAGGTTTTATGACAATTCATGTATCCATTCATTCATTCATTCATTCTACAAACATTTATTAAATCCCTCTACGGTTCTCGACATTAAGGATATGGCTGTCGATGTGTGAGGCAGATACAAGCTGTCATGCAGGTTATATATGAGGATATTGGGTATAGTGGCAATAGAGGTGAGGGCGAAAACAATAAACAACTTAAAAAGGAAAATGGATATACTTTATAGAAAAGTAAAGCAAATTACAGATCAGTTAGGGTGTTTGGACTTCATGTTTTATGGTTAGTTAGAAAAGAACTTTGTATGCAGACATTTGAGAAGCTAAGCGTGTACCATAACATACCCTAAAGAACAGAAAGTACAAATGCCTGGAATTTACAACATGTTTGGTGAGTTTAAATAATGGGAAATAAACTAATATGGGTGATAGGGTAGACAAGTAAGAACTTCCGCTAACCAGGGACTGGATATAGTCAGTGCCCCTTGGGAATATTAGGGCACTTTTCCATTATTTCGAATAAGATGGGAAATTATCAGAAGACCTTGGTCAGAGGGTAGACTGAACCCTCCTCTCATGCAAGAGATCACAGACACTTATGCCACATGATGCTCAAGTGGAGAATTTGGTTTGAAGATATGAATGAAACATGTTCCTTCATGGTATGGGAGAGAGGGAGAATTTATGAATACAGATGAAAGCAGGGGATAAATAAAATTGATAAGATCATGTGGAAATTTTCCTCTGTAGATCCCCTTTTCTCAGTAAAATAGAAATCAGCATTACTATCGAGTGTGAGATTTCTACCTGAGACTGTGTTGTAGAGTTGAGGAGAGAGGAAACAGTGTAAATTCTCAGTGAGAGGAATGAATGAGGAAACAGACTAGGGACATGCTGTGGACTTGTTGGCAGCACTAAGGGTGAGCTTGTAAGTTGGCATCATGAATGTCAAATGGGGCCAGTTAGCACTTTTGTGATTTCTCCCCAGTAAACTTCAGCTTTACCTCTACAAGTGTAAAGCAGGCAAAGAACTATATTTAACCAGAGCAATTTCCCCGTGCCGACCCCCCCACCCCAGGTGAAGTAAATGATGAAAGAAAGGTGCAAGGGGGTTAGAACATACATAAAACATACATTTTAGTAATAAGCTATTGAATCTTTTAGGCTGAGTACATAAGAAAGTAAGGTCATCATGAAGCTGTGACAGAGAAATGAGATGGGATCCATATACTATAGGTGCTGATGGGTTAAAAAAAAAAAAATGTAGGATTTAGAATTCTGGGAACATTAAATTGGAAATATTTGAGGTGTTGGCTTAGGATCCTGTTGCTTGAACATTAAATTATGAAGCGATTCCAGTTACTATTGATTGAGATATAACCATGAAAATTGGTGGCTAGTGTAGAGGACAAAATCAGAGGAGGAGTAGATTTTAAGACAGTGAGCGGCCAGAGTAGTTGAGAAATCATCTATGTGTGTAATGAAATCACCAAGAATAATGACAGTGGTAATACTGGAGAGTGAGACACTGAACGAGAAACAAACAAACGAAGAAAAATTCAAGGAAGGAGGCAGAGTGACCCAGGTCTGTAGATAGTAGCAATCTGGTGGGATCCAGATTGCAAAGGGAATACCAATATGTACAAAAGCAACATGGCCTCACATAATTTTACATATTTATGTTAATTTGAATTATAAAATAGTATAAAACGTTACTGCTTTTGAAAACGAGGGAATGAATGTCTTCTGTAACTAGTGAGTAGCGCACTCAAAAAACATTCTTATTTGCAGGGTGGGTTTGGTAAGGAGAAGCGTAACAGTTGGAAACTTGAAAGGCTTCTAGGCTTCATGAAACTAGTTTTGTATTAAATGATTTTCATATCCATGGCTTGTGTTTTCTTGAGGAAATTTATCACTGGTATTTCTCCAATGATTACTTTTCAATAGAGTTATAAAGCTAGAAAATTATTGAAGAGAGCAAGAAGAGAAGAAATGATGGAAGAATGGAGGAAGTGAAAAAAGAGTGATTTTAAAAAGTAAAAATAATTGAAGGAAAGCAGAAAATAAAGAACCTAGGGATGAAGAGGAGGAAGAAGAAAGAGTGAAGGCAATGTAGCAAAGGTAGATGTCAAAATCCGGGAGCGTATGCACAAAACAGAAGGGATGTTTTATATAGATAGGCAAGAATGGAAGAGACAAAGAAAGAAGATGGGGGGCTAATTAGTGCGCAGTAATTATGAGAAAAGATTCTCTGAGGTGGAATTATCTGCACTATGAGCAGTGAGAAGCAGAAGAAAAGTGAGGCACAGCATGTGTGTGATGCCCAGGACAGGCACAACGTGGGAAAGGATCACTTGATTTGACAGTTTTCCACAGATGGCATCATTCTGCACAGCTAGCACAGGACAGATTAATTGCCACTGTGCGTCCTGGGTTGTGGCACAATGACACTGGGCTAGGCTAGGGAATGGGAGACTATCGAGACTTGACTGTGCAAGATTTCTACATATCAGGTTTTTCTAACTTTATGAAGTGGTTCGTATAGTTGAAAGCTGAATGTTCTTTTTTATAAGTGTCAATAAAGTTTAAACAGAACAAAACTAACCGAATCTGTGTGACAACAATTACTCTAAAACTGTGTCTTCTTTAGCTTATCTTCAAAATGTATATATTACCACAATTGGGCCTTGAAAATACAGTGTAATTCTTTTTTTTAACACTGGTTATGATACATGGCAAGAATTGTATAAAACAATGTCACGCTTATCTATGATTTTGTATTTTAAACAAATGTTAAATTGCTTTTTGATATCGTCAGCGTATATACTTGTAAAGTGTGTATGGGTGAGTCAGAAAAATGGAAAGGGATGCATTGAGTATTCATGCTAAATATTCAAGAAATAAAGGTCATGGTTTTTAGCTAAATGATCCCTAAAGTGATTAAGATGAAAATAATTTAGAAAAAGAATGAATTGAACCACAGAAGAATCACTTAGGAACCATATGTCAACAAACGTTCTTGTTTGCAAACTCCAAATGACTGAGTGGGATTTGCTTAAGCCAAAAAGAAAATACTGGCAGTTCACAGAAAGGACAAGGGGCTCAAGAGCCAGGCTTATAAAGAACAGGTGCTCGGATGCTTTTGGTGACCATTGCATCCCCTGGGCTAATCTGTGATTTTTGTCACAGTTGTGCCTGCTGACAGTGTTGTGCCTCAAGCTACTGCTCCACAAGTGTCTTCACTTTCCTGCCTCAGGGCTCTCTCTGAAGCCTTGGGGACTGCTCTGCCTGCAGTGGTAGCTGATATTGGCAGGGAAGTTAAGGCCCAGGGGGCAGCTCTCAACTGATGGAGAATAAGTATGTATATGACATGTCCCAGCCTCAGACACACCAATGTCTAGCTAGGCGTTCTACATGCTTTCCTAGCACCTACTCTGATGCCTAATTCAGAGACCTAGGTTAAACCTCTTTTACT
Organism: Rhinolophus sinicus; assembly: GCF_036562045.2. Classification (NCBI taxonomy): domain Eukaryota; kingdom Metazoa; phylum Chordata; class Mammalia; order Chiroptera; family Rhinolophidae; genus Rhinolophus; species Rhinolophus sinicus. The sequence continues at coordinate 21,503,718 of NC_133752.1, forward strand.
GGCTTTTTCTTCTCCCTATTTTAGTCTCCCTACTTCTCTATCCTTGTTATATGCTCTTAAGTTCTTGTTTCAGGGTTTGCTTTTGGAGAAACTCAAGTCAAGGTAACAGGAAATAAGAAATTGCTGTTAATTTCTCTACAAGTAACATGTTTTCTTCAGAGTATTATCACAGATTTAATCATTGGCTGACTTGAAACACCATCTAATTTGTTCAAGGAACAACTGTCCTTTTGCTTTGGCTTGGGTCGTGAGTCTACTTATCAACTAGCAAGGGCTGTATTCATTTTCTATTGTTGCTGTGACAATTACCATAAACATAGTAGCTTAAAAGAAGACAAAATTATAATCTAATAGTTCTGGAGGTCAGAAGTCTGAAATTAGTCTTACAGGGTTAAAATCAAAGGGTCAGTAAGGCTGCATTACTTCTATAGACTCAAAGGGAGAATCTGTTTCCTTTCAATTTCTAGCGCAATTTCTAGCCTTTAGAAGCCACCCGCCTTCTTTGGCTCATGAACCCTCACTCCATCTTTCAAGCACATGTCCCCAACCTCTGCTTCAGTTATCATATATTGTGTTCTGATTTAATCCTCTTATTTCTTTCTTATAAGATCCTGTGTGATTATACAAGATGATTTTCCCATCACCAAGTTCTTAATGCAATAATTTCTGGAAGTTGCCTTTGCCATACAAAGTAACATATTTATGGGTTCCAGGACTGTGGACAGGGACATCCTTGCAGGGGACATTGATTTGTCTATAAGCGTAGAGCACCCTGACTAATGATTACAATAAATTTTATCCAATAAAGAGAAGATATGTACCTTGGAAAAAATGTGGAGTGCTGATAACTGAAAATGAATGAAGCAATGTTACAAATTACAAGAAACAAATGTGATTACCAAAATCAGTCCACTACTATGTGTTTTATTGTTTCCCTAACTGTTCTTTTGAAAATACTAATTAACACTCTACTGTGTATGAGTTATTATTATGCTAGAACCCAGATAAAGGTAACATTATCCCTATTCTCTAAATATTTTGCAGCCTATTACACTCAGAAAAATAAATCAAGGGTCAAGTTGTGAAGAAAATGCATCATCATTATCAAATAGTAAATTGAAGTTTATTTGATGATTTAAGTAGAAATCTCAGACACCAAATACAACTTCCTTTAAATAAACCCACACTTTTTCAAATTTAACAAGCCATAAATACAACTCAGCAAACAACACCCATTCAGTAACACACACACACGCACAGTAACACACACACACACACAAACACCTATACTTTAATATTTAGGAGTCCAGTTTGGATGTGGTCTGATAACTGTTGAGAAGTATGACCTAGAAGGAAAAGCTATCATGACTGTAGAAGAAGCCTACTTTTGTAACATCTTATATTATCTCTTCCCCTACCTTGCAAACCCTTACTATGGGATTTATTTATGGACTGAATGCTTGTTTTCTTCTAAAATTCGTAAGTTGAAATTCTAATCTTCAATGTGATGGTATTAGGAGGTGGGACCTTTGGGAGGTAATTAGATCCTGATGGTTCCACCCTAATGAAAGGGATCAGTGCCCTCATAACAGGTATTCCAAAGAGCTCTCTTGATCTCTTTCTACCATGTGAAGACACATAGGCCTGCAACCCAAAAGAGTGCCCATGCCAGAAAATGACTATGTGGGTGTTCTGATCTTGGATTTCCAGCCTCCAGAACTGTGAGAAATAAATTGCTATTATTTATAAGCCACCTAGTCTCTGATATTTTGTTGTAGCAGCTACAACTATGACAGTACTTCATTAAACCTGCAATACAATTCTATTCAACCCACTACCACAGTTCCCTACTCACCTCCACCCCACCGTCTGCCCATCCCCCCACACACTTTCAACTGAAAGGCCATTTTCAGTTCCTGCCTCCTTTCTCATTTTCTTGGTAAAGATCTTTCAATCTTTCAACAAACAAATCATAAATGGCCTATTGCTTGACTTTTTACCAGTCTCCACTAAGGAAATAAGTATTCTATCTCCATGCAACCCTTATGATAGAATTAATTACATGTATATGTTTATTGTATAGTGTAATCCTTATTAAACATTATTATTATTATTTTTTTAAACTAGGGCTTTCTCTGAAATCAAGATCTAACACATTGTCTGGAAAAATACGTAGTTGTAATAACGATTTTTAAAAATTGAACAGAAATGATTTGAAACTAGTTGAAACTAAAGATAAAATGTAGTCAGATTACAGAACATTTACGAATTGAACTTTTTATAAAGCAGCAAACAGTGAGCAGAATTACATTCCAAAATGATTTATCTGCAAGCGGTGTAAATAAGGAAAGAAAAATTGCAGTTAGAAGCAAGATTCTAATATAATCCAGGTAAGGAAAAGTAAGGGACAGCAGTACCACTATGTCTATGAGAATGAGATATTGCTAACTTTGAGACCATCTTTCCATTTAAACTTTTACGAAGTATAATTATTCTTGAAATTAGTTGTTTAGGTCAACTTGTTAAAAAATAGTCTTATCCCAACATATGGAGGAAAAGAAAAATGTTCTCCAGATGTTAGTCTGCACAGCAGCAACAAAAGAATCTATCTGCAGTTACTGTGTTTAATTCTTCTTCATAGGACTCCAATTACATTTTGAGTTGTTTAATTTAGTTTAATTTTATGAATTTACTTTGTAGTTTTTTGTTTTTTTTCTGGGAGTTCTCTAGGCAGTCTCATGCAGTCTTCTACAGCTAATGAGCGATAACATATTCATTTGTTGTTATAGGCAACAAGACTGTTTTGTAACATACTGTTAGTCCAGTGATATTATCACACTTTGATTGATTCCACTAAGTCTTTATAATTGTTACCATGGTGATAGAAAAAATATTTTGATTGGCTAGGAAAGTATGTAGAAGAACATAGTTTCTTTTCTATTTTGTTCTTTAGCCTAAAAGTAATAGAAATAACTCTTGGAACTTTTGTCATATTTCATTTTTAACACTTGAGTAAAGTAAATGAATTAGTTCTTACACCAGTTTTGCAAAGAAGGTGTTTCATATGTTTAAAAAATTATGTTTCTTTTGTTTTTCCTTTTTTATAGCTTAATCAACTGGTAACTAAACTAATACTAGTGAAGAAAACATATGCCTTGCCAAGTTTTAAGGTTACAAACAATCCTTTTTCTAAAATAAGATGGATTATATTTTGAAATTTATAGAAAGTGTAACTGTATGTTATAGCAAAGTTTTTTTGATGCATATATATATTTTTTATAAGGATGGCAATTTTTTTCCTTGTCAGCTTAAATATTGCTCAAATTTCTCTCACATGAAATGCCAACTATTAAATATAGAAGGAATAGTAGAATTTGAAAAATCAGCATTACAAAAGACACATAGTAAAAGTTTATTTAGTAAAGAATAATGAGTTGATGCTAAACATTAAGCCAAAGATTGGTAAGCAAGCTATTTACATTCCTTCAAATTATCACCTCACCTCAAAGGGACAATGCATATTTTTATGACAACAATCAGGCAGACACCACTCTAATTAAGTGAAGAAACTTAACATCACCAATAATGAAACAATTTGACATCACATGCCTCAGGATGTGATATACTGAGAATAATACAAAATTACTTGTAAGGTATTTCTGTAAGAAAAAAAAAATTAACTTGAATTTAATTATAAGGGAACAATCCAGTAAGCCAAATTGAGGACCGTTCTATAAAACAAATGACCCAGAGCATAAGAAATACAGCAGTTATATGAACAAAATAAAACATAAAAAGATCAGGCTGATAAAACTGTTCTAAATTAAAGATGCTCAAAACATGTGGCATTGATTGGGTTCTATTTGGATAAAGAATATAGTTTAAAAGACACTATTTGGCTAATTGGGAACTTAGAATATGGGCACTATATAGAATAATTGCATTGTTTCAACATTAAATTTATTAACTGTAGCCAGTTTCGTTAGAAATGAGTGTGGACTTAAATACAGAGGCCTTCTCCTGGTCTAGCAGTTACTTCTAATTACTAACTTACCTCTCAGCTTCACTCTATTCCAATTTTCTACAAAGAGTTGTATAGATAATTGTACCCAATACCTCCCTTTTTTTCACTTTGCAACCCACCTAAGGTTAGTTTCTAATGCCACCACTTCATGAAACTGCTCCTTCCATTCATCATGAATCCATTGGAATTATTACAATATTTATTCTTTCTCTTTTCCACTTTTAACACTTCCCTCAAACTTCCTGTTCTTAATGTCTGAGATACCATCTTTTGTTCTCTTTCTGGTTCTCAGTTGTTTCTGTTTTGCTGATTTTTCTTCATTCACTTCACAAAAGTGAATATTTCCACAGCTTCTTGTCTTCATCCCATGTTTCTTCCCACTTTACACATTCTTCGTGACTCATTTTCATTTAGCTCCAATATTCCTACTATCACTTTTGTAAAAATAACTCTCAATCTACATGGATAGGTACTTGAAATCTACCTTCAGAAATATACACCCAAATACCTACAAGCAGTCTTTACCTGGATATTCTAAGAGCCCCTCTAGTTTAAGTAACCCAACACTGAGCTTGTTACTTTTATCTCCAAGGCTACTCACCTTCATTTATTTCTTACTTCTGTAAACACCCTCCCTTTTTACTAAAAGTTTTGCATCCATCACGATTCTGCTTTTTGTTTGTTCGTTTGTTTTTTAATTTTTTTGTCATTATTTATTAAACATTGAGCATTGATGACCTGCCAGATTTCCCCAACTCACATTCCATTCACTTTGAATTAATATCTAAGTCTTACAATTATGGCTTTAGCATATCATAAAAAATCTGAATTCCTGCCCATCACCATTGACTTTGGCTAAGTCTAAATAATTCACTATTATGTTTTTTGGACAAGGGTAGTAATTTCCTTGTGTCTGGACCCACTTGCTCCTTTATAGTCCCACATCTGCCACCAGAGTGCTCTTTCTTCTATCTATCTCTCTATCTCTCTATCTCTCTATCTCTCTATCTCTCTATCTCGCTATCTCGCTATCTATCTATCTATCTATCTATCTATCTATCTATCTATCTATCTGTATAATCTGTGTATGTTGTATTTCACTGCCCTCACCAATATTCTTTATTTGTCCCACATAGTCTTCAGAACACATTTTAAATTATCATGCATAACATATAACATGATTCTTTATCTGCCTTGTGAATACTAATGCAGACTCATCTCCACTGGTTTCATCACTCTTCATAATTGAAAAACATAATCATGTTTCCTTGAACAAACTATGCTTTCTCATGTCTCAAGCCTTTCCTTTTGTAGTTATTACTGCCTGGAAGATTTTCCCTGAGTTTTCTTCTGGTAAAATATCCTTCAATGTTGAGATCAGATGCCGCCTCATTGAAAAATCTGTCCTGGCTTCCTTAGGCATATTTCAGCACTACTTTAGACACCCCTATGCCTTGGCTGTATATCTTTGCTTTCAGAAAATACAGTATTAGGATGTAATAGTTATTTTGCCTATCCGTCTTCTCAGCTGAGAAAAATTTTATGTAAAAATAACAAGTTTCTTCTTCGTCCTGGATTCCCAGAACTATTGTATCTTGCACTTGTTGGCAACCTTACACAATTCATTAAAAAATAAACACATTAAGAGTTAATCTTCAACCTGGCCTAATTTTATAATTAGAAGACATTTAATGGAGTCTCTAAGTGATTTAATCAATCATAACAGTAGTAGTTACTGACTAGTATGAAGAGAGGTGTTTTCTGGAGATATATAATGAATTTAAGCTGACAGGGAACACGTAAGCAACTATGAGATGCACTGATGGTGTTGCAGACATTTACATGAGCACAGAGGAATTTAGTTGATATTGTTTTATCTTATTTTTATTCATTTCTTTGATCAAATATTATCAGTCTTGTTTTAGATATAGAATCAAAAGAAGAGAAAATCTTTTCCAAAGTCATGCGTTACCTTTAATTCTTTAGAATCACAATACAGATCAGTAGAAGTACGAAGATAAAACTTTCTATTTTAATGTAATGTTTCTAAACCTTGGTATCTTCCAATCGTTTCTGTTAAAAACAAGTTATAAAGATTATATCAGTCAGTTTGACAGTCTACTTAATTTTTAAATTTCGTGAATAGGGTTATTACAATAAAGTTTATTTTTATGATGGTGGTAATTCATGCCCAATATAGAAATTTCGTTAAAACAGTTTACCCGAAAAGATCAACTGAAAGATCACTTAATATTTTGTTACACTTTCCCATTTAAAATTTTTATTTTTATTTTTCAAGATTCTGTATTGCATGCAGTGGCAAAACAGAAGGGCTTTGTAGTCAAAACCGATTTTAATCTTGGATCCAGCTGCATGACATTGGGTAAGTTATTTAGTCACTCTGTGACTTGTGTTTATCTCTAAAATGGTGATAATAATTATACATCATAGGTTTATTTTGAAGATTAAACAAAATTATGCATGTAAGGTGCTATGGACAGAGTTTAGAATTATGTAAGCAATCAATAAATGCTAACAGTTTTTAAATTCTTTTAAAAATATTTTGTGGTCATTGGCTAAATATACTATTTCATACAGTGATTTACTCATTTTACATAACAACTTAGAACTTAGGCTTTTTCATGAGCCATGAGCATTTCCCAGAATTGTTAATACTTTAAAAGACATACATCTCATCAAAAATAAAATAAAAGACACTTTCTTAAAATACTCCCCACGTACAGCCATTAAAATACAAGTTTTATACAAAAATATTTTATCTGTATAAAGACATATACAATCTATTTTTGAAAGTTGAGACTTTTTGGGATAAAAACTGAAAACACTCCGGGTGTAAAGTCGCTTCTTTGTAGATTAAAAATTCACATTGTTAGTTAAATGCTTGGAAAAATATCAAAACAAAACAAAAGAGCATATAGTAACTAGAATTACTCATAGTGAATGATTTATTTCATCTTTTAACCACCTACCTTGATTACAAAATCACCTTAGTATTTCATATCTCAGAACACTCAGATGTATTGGTCTGTGATAGGCTTTCTGGACTGCAAACATGCTTTTATAGGTTTATGGTTGGACTGAAGTGTATAATGTAATTAACCATAATTTTATTTGGCATTATACAAATTCAATAAAATAGAAGTCTATTTTTAAAAAAGTGCATTTACAATTCATACAGGTAATTAGATGTGCTCATTTCCTTGTCATTGGCTGCCTGATTCTTGTTCTAGATCTTAGTATGTTTGCCTCAGGAAAGTATAAAGATAAACCTAGTTCTAGACATTATATCTAATTTTGCAGATCAAAGTAGTATATATGTTATTTGGTAATATATTTTGTGGCCGCGATCTTGCCCTTAAGTTCTGCTATTCAATACACGCTGGTTTGAAAAGAAGTTTCAAGTTATAGACTATAAGAGTCTTTTTCTTGTCACCTGAAATTGCTTGTTGTCTGTTTTTTGATGTTTTACTCCATCTAAACACACACACACACACATATGTGTGTATGTATATTGTGTGTTCCAAATAGCATGTAACATGTTCAGTGATATAAAGATGAATTTATAAAACTTTTGGGTTGGTGAATACATGGAAGGGATGGGAAAATGGCACCTTGGAGAGGACACGGGAGCTCTGCACCTTTTCCCCATATTGTACTCTATGCATCTCTTCCATTTGCCTGTTCCTGTGTTATGTCATTTTATAGAAAATCGGTAATCTACTAAGTAAAATGTTTCTCTGAGTTCTGTGAGCTACTCTAGCAAATTAATGAAACCCAAGGAGAGAGTTGTGGGACCCTTCAATCTGTAACCTGTCACTAGAAGTACAGGTAACAACCTGGACTCCTCACTGGCATCTGAAAGAGAATGTGGGGTAGCGGGAGTTTTATAGGACTGAGCTCTTAACCTGTGGAAGGTGATGCTATCTTTGGGTAGAAAGTGTCAGAATTGTGTTGAACTATTGGATACCCAACTGGTGTCCTGAGAACTGCTTGGTGTTTTATGGGAAGTCCCTCCTCCCCCCACACACATATATTGGGATTGATACATGAACCCAAAATAGTTGGTTTGAGAAAAGTAGGATTTGCTAGAAAGACCCTGGTTCAAGGAACCATGTGTTTTGGGAAGAGAAAGGATTAGAAGGTAAGGGAGGAGAAACTTTTGATTCCTGGATGACCACATGGTCATCCATGGTATGGAGCAGCCAGCTATGCTAGAAACTGTTGCTAAAGATGGATACCGCTTCCAGAGAAGGGTTTCACTGGCTGCATAAAGAAATGCAAATTAATAAGAGAAAGGAAAAATAATCAGTCCTTTGGTTATTGTTATCTGTAATAGCTAAACTAGAAGTGAAAGAGAAAACTGGGTTCAACCTTGATGCTACACAAAGATCACATTAAAGAGTCTGAGCTTTGGTCACTAGCCTTAAAGCCATTCCCAAAGGTGAAAATCAAGGTAGGGGAAGGGCAAAACCGATAAACTATTGAAACAAGGGGGTATAATGTGAAGGAGTTCTTTCATTTTTGTAGATCAGTATTCTCAGCTTCCTGAAGAGCCTTTGCCAAAATGAATTATGACAGTAACTTGTTTCAGAGCTGTGTTTTTGGTTTTGAGTGCTGCAGAGTAGAAGAATATGTTTGGGTTGATACAGAACCCACAGCTCACTACCTAGGTCACGGTAAATGCTGTAATTAAGGGGGGGTCTCTTTCACTTGTGCATTCTATACAACTTTATTGTTGCCAAACTGAAAAACAGTTTGGAAAGGCTTGTCAAATTTGCTGTTTCAGCTTCCCCTCATAGCTTTTACATATGGTGATAAAAACTTTAGGTTAATTAATGAGAGAATGCAGAGTGGTCTAGTGGGAGGGTCAGGGGACTCTTTCCAACAAGATGGAAATTTGGGGTTATTAAAAACTAAGGCGAATAAAGGGAACATTGACAACAGCAAAACAGAGAGGGAACAGAAAGGGGAAAGTCACAGAATTCATCTCGGCAGGGTAGAAATCTTTAGATGGTTATAAAAGATAGCATGAATAAATTGGACATAGATAAGGTTACAACAAAGTTTTAATACAGCACTACCAAAGGTTGGGTAGACCAAAGAGACTCCCAACAGCTTTCTCCACATTAAGGGGCTCCAAATAAGTCTGCTCTATTTATCCCAGTTTGGAGACATTTTAAAAGTCAGAAAGTGCAGTTTACTGAGAACCCTGACCGGCAATCTTTTGGGGCAATGGTAAGGCAGATTAATCAATATTGACAAAAGGGCCCGGTCCCTCAGCTCAACCTCTTATTGAGGACCCAAAGCCTGTGGGTAAAATGGTCAGGTGGTGGAAAAGAGAAGTCACCAGAATTCCTTTATACAGGAGCCTACGGACTTGGTACTGAAACCTATTGATGACGTTCTAATGGAGACTACAGTTAGAAACATAAAGGTTGATGGAATTAAGGTAAACGTTTGTAGGAGAATTAGTATGTTTGAACAGGTTTTATGTGAAGTAGTTGAGTTACCGGTTTCAAGTCCATGTGTCCAATGCTTTGAAAGGCCAAAACTCAAAATGTCAGAGTTTGGAATAACAAACTGGAAGGTTTATTGATTGAGAAGGCACCAACTGGGAAGATGAGAGACTTAGTGGTACGTCAAGTCTGTCTTAAGAAAGTATAGAGTTCAGGCTTCTCTTATGTCAAGGGAAGGGGAAACTGGAAGGGAAAGAGGAGACTGACCACGGTAGACATCTGGGTACCAGCATGGCTCCGATGAAGATTGTGCTTAGTTTGTTGATCCTAGTTGATGTGAGTTTGGTCATGAGGTTCCTGCAAATCTTTGATAAAGAATACATACCTCCCTTATGTCCTCGGGAGAAGCACTTTCTGGTAAGGAGCTATTTTTGTAAAACTCAAGCCCGAAGCAGAATTCCTCTAATGAATTCCTCGTTACAGTTGCATTTATTTATTTATTTATTTATTTATTTATTTATTTATTTATTTATTTATATCTGATTGTATTATGGGGGTGGGTATTGTATCTGATTGGGAAATGTTTCTGCTACCTAACATTTCAAGAAAAGAGAGCATGTAAATCCAGTCTTCAGGCAGTGATAATTGGACACGATAAATGGGAATCAGTAAGATCGCTCATGCCTCCCCAGTGCGGAATAGAAGCTGGAGTACTGATAGGGACAAATTCTCTGGGCAATAAACCAGAGCTTATGGCAAAACCTATGAACTCCTCCCAGCAATAACTACTGGGGCTTTAGACTAGAGAATTTGCATATGAGAGTCAGTTACTACATTTTATTGGACATTATTAATTGAAGATACACCTATGACTGAAGGACATAGACTGATCTTAAAAATCTTAAAACCTGAAATACCCATGCTATCTTGGGTGATGTCAGATAAACTAATGGGGCTGGCAGTGCCCAGAAGAGTTACCCAATAAAATGGAAATACTTTATACAGGAACATTCTGCTCAGAGAATGCAAGGAGGCAATGCTCAAAAGCAGGGACCTTCTTTTACCCCAGGATTGACTGTCAAACTGCATGAGGAGTATTCCTATAAACAACTCTGGATTGTATCCCTATAAACAACTCTTGACAGATGAAGAGCTGAAGAGCTACTTGGTTTATAGATTGTAGTTTCAAGGTGAATGGAAAACATCCTGCTTGGAAGGCCACCCATCCGATAGAAGAAGGTAAAAGTACTTAACTTAGTGAGCTGAATTACATGTTGTTTTCCTAGCAATGATAGAAGAGCTGAACAGTGATAAAGCCCTATGCTTAGGTTTTTTGTAACTGATGGGCAGTAATCAAAGTCCTAGGCATATGGTCAGGCAGGAGGGCAATGGAAACCTGGCTTATTATAAGGATGCTTTTCAGGCATAGCCCTATGGGACTGTGAGAGGGTATTACAGTAGAAAACATCAATGCCCATCAGAAGAACCTCCTTCCAGGTTTGGAAAGGGATTGGAATCAACAAGCAGATATACCCACATGCTCGTTTGAGGTGGCTACCTGGGTCCATGAAATATGTGGACATTGAGTGTATGCAGCAATAAAGAGATGGGCTAAATGTAGACCTATTTCTCTTGCACCCTCTGAGGCACAAATCTCAGTAAGAACTGTTCTGTCTGCCAGTGATAAAAACAGAGACCGAAGATGAAATGTGGCAGATTCTCTGGTGGGAAAGCCCACCTTGCTGTCAGTCAGACTGATGCTGGTAGCCCTTGTGGGGGCAGGGGTACAAATGAGTTTTGATAAGAATAGACACTGACTCTAGATGGTGCTTTGCTCACCTGGTCATAGATGAAAATGCTCCGAGTACCCAAAATGAACACAGAAGATCCTGACACAATTTGGACAGCTGAACATCATTTCTCCAGACCATGGAACTTCTTGTACATCTGATAATGTCCAACAATGGGCAGAGAGATTATCTTCCTCAGGCTACTTACTACTTTATGGTAGAGAATTGGACCAGGCCCTTAAAACATTGGTCTAAAACGGGGAGATGAAAGCGTGAGGCACTGGTTTACATACCTTCATAAATGTGTGCTCACAATCAACATGAACAAGTTGGGCTAATAAAGGAGCGACCCCACTGGACAGATTTCCCTGTTATCTGCTGAATCTGGGGGTGGGGGGTTGGGGAATATGCTGATGCACCTTCCTCCCCACAGCACCATAACTTGCTTTTTTTTCTCCCCTACTTGATGCCATGGTCACAGGATCAGAGCTGCAACTACAAGGGCTAAAAGCAGGGATGATTCCTAAGCAAGAAGCTGTAACTATGTTTTTAACATTTATGTCACAGTGCCTGAGAGCCTGATGGGACAGGATGTGCCTTTATCCCATCTGCCATATTGGGATTAACTGTTATTTAAGCCAAATTGCCTGGTGGTAACAATAGCCCACTAATTGCACCTACGTAACCTTACTCTATGTGAACAGGAGTGCATGAGGGGAAGGGACTTGCTAGACTAATATTGCTGCCTGCTCTCTAGACCGGCAAGTGGCCAAACCGACTGTCCCTTCCAGAGGTGGAAAAGTTTGGGTATAAATGGTGTGAACACAAACAAAGGAAACCTTATTTAAAATGGAGTTTGAAAGCCCTAAAGGGGGAGCTCTCATGAATGTGCCACTTGTTGCAGCCTGCCTAACCAGCAGAGGGAAAGACGGTAAGAAATATTTTGGCATTATTTCACATAGAGATTTTATCTCCTGCTTTAAGAGAAGGAAGCAAATCCCTTCCTGCCCAGCGACAACCTACTAACCACTGCTTGCAGCCAATGAAAAACCACCACAACCTCGAACTCTTATCCTCTCCAATAAACTTTTGTTCAAAACAATCCTCGCCGATTTCCCCCTAAAACTGAATAAGAGATAACCTTCCCTTTGTCTCTATGGACTTGCATGTGGTTTGCCATAGCTTACTTGTTGCAAATTGCAATGTTTTGCAGTTACAGAATAAACTAATTTTGCTGGTAAGATAACTGGTTATTGTATTTTTGTAGCTGACAATAGAGAAAAGGAAAAAAAAAGCTGCTAATGGTAAGGTAATAAATAAATGGGTTATGTACTGAGGAAAATTTAATATTATATTAACATGTCAGAAGAGCTTCAGAGCAAAAAATGATATTATATCTTAGCAAACCTGAGTTGCCTTACCCTGGGAGACATTTTCATATAATATGATGATGGACTGGATAGTTATTAATGACTGAATGGGTTTCAAGTAATGTGCCAGTATCCTTTGATTTGCATGACAGTTTTAATAAAAGATCTATATTTAAAGAGCAGGGGTGGACTGTGATATTGTGATTTATAAGAAATGAGTATTTGGTCTTCATTCCCATTTCTGGTACAGAGCTCCTGAAATCTAGGAATTTCTAAGTGAGGAGAGTCATAATACATACATATATATATATATATATATATATATATATATATATATATATATTTTTTTTTTTTTTTTTTCCATTAGGTTAATGAGGTAACTTTTGGACTACACCTAAGTTTGGGGGTTGTTTGCCAGAAAACCAGCCATGTGATTAGAGGGTTAGAACTTTCAATTCCACCCACCTGACATCCAGGGAGGGGAGAGGAACTGGAGGTTGAATCCATCTCCGATGGCCAATGATTTAATCAATAACACCTCCATAAAAACCCCAAAGGACAGAGCTGGAGAGCTTCTGGGTTGGTGAACACATGAAGGTGCTGGGAGAGTGACTCTCCTAGAGAGAGCATGGGATCTCTGTGCCCTCTCTCCATAATTTGTCCTATGTATCTCTTCCATTTGGCTGTGCCTAAGTCATATTCTTTTATAATAAATCAGTAAATTAATTTAAAAAGATGAATATACAGTCTCTGCCATCAAAAATTCTCAGAGTCTAGTGTGATGTCGATCTGTTCTAACAATAAAATCTATGTTATTATGTTCTATACATTTTGCTAAATTGTTATATATGTTTTCTAATGTAACTTTAAAATGAAACCTCTAGTAGAGTTGGTGTTATTATTCTTATTTTACCAACTAGGAAACTGAATAACAAAATATTGCACAGCTTAGAAACAGGTTGCACCTGACACCAGATGCTATAAGTTAGCTTTAGCATGCCCTTTTGATAAATCGAGAGGAAACCTATACCAGAGGTGTATTTAGTGGCCAGGAAACTCTGAAAAGGATGCATCCAACCATGGTGGAGAGAATTAGGAAGTCTTCATGTATGTGGTAGCATTTGAGGTGATACTTAATATAATAAAAGAGTTGGAACTAGCAGGCCAAATCAAGAAAAAAAAATTCCAGGGAGTTTCCTGCTTACTAATTCAATTTGTACAATGTTACATATGTTGGTTTCCTAAGAAAAATTTGAGTAAACAACATAAAGAAACTTCTGGTGACCTAAAACCAAACTTACATGTCTTGATTTAGAATTTTCAACATTTTAGCTAGCATGATTTGTAAGAACAAAACATCTAGCCCAAACAAAGTCAAGTGTAGGACTAAGGTAATGATTTAGACAAATCAAGCAAAATCATATCCATATTTGCTTACTCTCTGGTTTCACTAGCCTGCAATCTTGGGAATTATGCATCTATTTAATTTCAATTTGCTTATATAGGCATGACCTTCCCAAAATGAAAGGAACTTGTCCCAAAAGAGGGATTCAATTTTCTATGCTTGGTTCTCTCAGCAGAGAACTAAAACTATGTAATAAAATATGTCGCACCTGATATTTAGAGAGGAAATCTGTTTAACATAAACATTTTTCTGGACCAGTTTTACATGTTAAATTAGTGATCACACATGTTTTATTGCCAAGTTAGTGTAATAAATCTCTCAGATGCCAATACCATCTGGCCATCCGTGCCCGCTTGTGAATTTCATGTCATTTCGTACTTAGTTCCATACTCATGCTGCTCAGCATCTGCCCCGAGTTAAATGCTTTCTTTACAAATCACAATTAATGGGAACATCCTGAGTTGTGAGTAAAGCATTTGTGAAGAAAAAAAAAAAAATTGTCACACTTCCCAAAATATAGCCTGAGATGTCATTGAACAGATGTTTGAACTAAAATAAGTGTGATAATCTAAAGAAACAAAAACACTGCATCTTGCTGATTTGACTAGGCCAATTTTATTTTCATTCTCTATTTCTTTGAGAACTGTGTAAGAACATCTTTTTCATAATGCATTTTAGGAAACAGCAGTGTTCTAAAAAGTGTAAAGTGGCAGAGTCAATGTATAATTGAAACGCAAGTCCACTTGTTTTCTAAATTATATATAAAAAAAAATTAAAATTGCTAGTTTGTACTGTCTTTGTTCCTTGCCTTGGAAGCCTATTGAGACATTTCTGTGAGCTTTTGGAAAAGTGAAATATTTTCACTGATTGCAAAGCTGACATTTCCACTTTTAACTTCTTAGTTAGGTAGCCATTCAGCAGTTAGAACCATTTGAATCAGTATCCACTGTATACAAATCGTTTTCAAAGAGAATTCATAAGGTATAAAATATATACTACCTGTTTCATTTCCCTGCATTTTTGAAGATGTTTTAACTTTGTTTTATTTTGTTTTTTGGTACTTGGTGGATACATCTATTACAGTCACTCATCGCTTAACCACAGGGATTCATTCTGAAACATGTGTCCTTAGGTGGCTTTGTCACTGTGCAAACATCATAGACTGCACTTACACAATCCTAGGTGGTATGGCCTACTGCACACCGTTAGGCATGCAGTTCGTCATTGATTGAAACACATGACTTAGTTCACCCACAAATAAATATCTTCATAGAAGGAGCAGCTCATTTATTTTGGTTCACGTCGATTGTTGGGATCTCATTTTCTACACTATATATTTTTTCTCCAATCCTGATATAATTCATCAATATTTTATTATTCCCCCAGAACAGAACCTTGTGTAGTACCTGAATATAACACTTGTACAAATATGCTTCTGAAGTAGAATATTATTATTTAGAGCTAATCTTTCATGTCTTTATCCATTAAATAGAATTATGGACAAGAATGAGGGTTTTAAAATAATCTAAATGTTTTGGTACCTCTAGATACTGGCAGTCTGAAACAGAATAAAGTAGGTTTCTAATATAAACTTTAATATATTTCTTCTGGACAAACTATTTAAAGGTTTATATTATTAAAATATTTATTATTTTCTTATTACAGAAGTGATATTTAATCATTTTTGAAACCCTGAAGGATATAGAAAAAGATAAAGAGAGTGGAAAAAAGTACATATTACACTTAAGATCACTATCTTGAGAAAATCATTATATTTAATATTCCATAAATTTTTTAACATTGCATCAGAAGTGTTCCTCATGTCACAAAACTGTTCATAAAAACATAATTTTAAATGGCTACACAGTAACACATTATATTTTATTTACCATATTTCTATTGGTAGAATTTTGTTCTGTTTTTTCCATTCAAATTATTATTTTGAAAGAATCTGATGGGAAGGATTATATGGGAGGTTGATAAATAAACACATTTCTAGCTTACGATTATTTATTTTTTTCTTAGAGTTAAATTGGATTTACAAGAGTATGGGTACTCACTCCTAACACCTTCTCCAGAGCTGAACATTACATTTTAAAAATATATATCTGTAATATGAGGGATAAAAAGCTGGTATCTTGTTTTAATTAACATATTTTGGTTAGTTAGAATGTTTTTTAAATGGTTATTTACAATTTGTATTTGTATTCTACTCTTACATTTTTATTTGTTCTTTAAATCTTATATGTATTACTTCAATTAACTATTTCTGATTTTTCTTTCTAACACTTTTAACTACAATATTACTTTTTTAAGAAATTACATATGTACACTTTTTCTCTCCAAGTTCTAGTTATGGGCTGCATACATCATTGTTTTCTCCTATTTGTGAATATATACATATATAGATAATAAACATATTATATATATAATAAACATATAATATATATACATATATAATTTATAATTATATATAATTATATAATATATAATAGTTATATAATAATATATAAATATATTATGTATAATGTATATTATATATTACATGTAATATATAGTAAATATATATTTTATTTATTTTACATATAATATATTGTATATATTATGTATATGTTACATATGCAATGTATATTATATATAATATATATGCAATGTATATTATATATGTGTGTGTATGTGTATATATATGTATATATATATATATATATACACATATATATATACACATACACACAGTATTTTCCCGAAAATAAGACCTAGCCAGACAATCAGCTCTAAAGCATATTTTGGAGCAAAAATTAACATAAGATCCGATATTATATTATATTATATTATTATATTATATTATATTATACTATATTATATTATGTTACATTACATTATATCCAGTCTTATATTATAGTAAAATAAGAATGGGTCTTATATTAATTTTTGCTTCAAAAGACACATTAGAGCTGGTAGTCTCCCTAGGTCTTATTTTCGGGGAAATGTGGTATATAAAATATATGGGAGGTCTTACAATTAAGTTCAGAAGCTTGTTACAGTGATGGTGCTAACTGTTTTTTGGTATCAGAGGGATTATTATGAATTTGTATTAAATGGACAGTTAACCAAGTTTACTATTTGGAGGTGATGAAAAGTTTGCGTGAAAAAGTTAGATGACCTGAACTTTTGCCAACAATTCATGGCCCTTGCATCACAACAATGCACCAGCTCACACAGCACTGTCAGTGGGAGAGTTTTTAGCCAGTAAACAAATAGCTATATTGGAACACTCTCCCTCCTCACCTGATCTGGCTCCCATAGACTTCTTTCTTTACCTGAAAATAAAGGAAATATTGAAAGGCAGACATTTTGATGACATTCAGAACATCAAGGGTAATACAAAGAAGCTCTGATGGCCATTCCAGAAAAAGAGTTGCAAAATTGCTTTGAAGGGTGGACTAGGCACTGGCATGGGTACATAGGTTCCCAAGGGGAGTACTTCGAGGGTGAACGTGTTGATTGATAATCAACAATGAGGTATGTAGCTCTTTTTCTAGGATGATATCATGGACTTAATTGTCCATCTCATATGTATGCCTTTTTTCAGAAAACATTCTAGAATATGTATATGTGTGTGTGTACATTCATGTGTGTGTGTCTCTATATGACTTCTTCTTTCTGTAAGATTGAGTGAAATTACCTGACACTCTCCTACACATGGAATTTATTTAAATACATAATTTTAAAGTGATTGATGAATTGGTTTACTGTTTTCTCAAAATCCCTGAGCAGCTCCTTAGCTGGTATTCTTCTGAATCAGATATTGTGACTATTTCATAGGGCTCCCTCAAGATGGCAACGTATTTTGCTTCATTTTGTTTTTCATCTGAGCATTAATTACTTCCTTTTCATTTAGGGATGAACATCGCACCTAGCACTGCAAAGGGAGCCAATAACTTTTACATAAGTTATTTTTCTTCGAATCATACAATCAAATATTTAAATTATTTTTGCTAGCATTTGAAGCAGCAAGCTGATAGCAGTAGTTATTGCATCATCTCTAAAAAATATATCCTTATAAGCAATTAAGTTCATTTACTTGGTTGTTAGATTCTTCTTATTACACTATTTAAGCCATCAGAGTAAAAATAATTTGATTATAATTACACAAGTTACAAAAGGACTACATAAGGAACATATTCTAAGGAAAATTACAACATATTTATTTAAACAAATTCTTTAAAAGGTTTTTTTTTTTTCTACGTCTCACCCTGGGATGATGATTTTACTTGTTTGTTTTATGAGCTATATTCCATTTAATAATTTCTGTTGACATTTGTAATCTAAATTTTGTAGTAATGCTTACATAACCCATCTGGACTTGTCTCTTTGTCTAACCATTTCCAGGACTTGGTAATAATAGTGCAAGCTTACATTTATGTAGGTCTAAAACATACCTGGCCCTGTTCTAAGAGTGTTAATGACATTTTTCTTTATTTTTACAGCACACATGGAGGGTGCTATTATTATTACTGTTATTGGAATCAGAATTCAAAGAACTTGTCCAAGAGACATTATTGAACAAAACCAGATTTTTATGCCAAGTCAATAACTCTTTATTTCTCTGTGGGATTGCTAATTTTTTTTTGTTTTTGAGTTTATTGGGGTACAATTTTTAGTAAAGTTACATAGATTTCAGGTGTACAATTCTGTAATACATTATCTATATATCACATTGTGTGTTCACCACCCAGCATCAGTTCTCCTTCTATCACCATATATTTGACCTCCTTTTACCCTCGTCTCCAACCCCACATCCTCCACCCCCCTTACCCTCTGGTAACCACTAAACTATTGTCTGTGTCTGTGAGTTTTTGTTTCTTCATTTGTTTGTTTTGTTCTTTTGTTGTTTTCAGTTTTATATACCACATATCAGTGAAACCATATGGTTCTCAACTTTTTCTGTCTGACTTACTTCACTCAGCATAATAATCTCAAGATCCATCCATGTTGTCACAAATGGTACTATTTCATCTTTTCTTATGGCAGAATAGTATTCCATTGTGTATATGTACCATAACTTCTTTATCCCATCATATATTGAAGGACACTTTGGTTTTTTCCATGTCTTTGCCACTGTAAAGAAAGCTGCAATGAATTGGAGCACATATATGTTTATGGTTAAATGTTTTCAGAATTTTTGAGTAGATACCCAGGAGAGGGACTGCTGGATCATATATTAATTCTTTAAACCATAGCTTCTCCAATTGTTTCTAAAACTTTCCTGTGCACGAGTTTTCTCAATTGTAATCCATCTCTTTTCAGAATGATTTCAGAGGGGTATACCAGGAAGGGTAAATGGGCAATGCAATTTATAAGCTCTTTTGTGTTTCATATTGTTCTATAGTTTTTCCATCTGAATAGATACTTAATTATCATTACTATACTGGGATTGAATCCTACTCTTAATATAATAATAAACAATTGACCTGTCTGAAATCAGTGTTTCATCTACAAATGATTAAATTAATATCCATTCAATTCATTAGATTTTTTGAGAATTTAATTATATATCCTTCATAAAGCAGACACATAATCAACTGTAGATTATAATAATTATTTTTCTAATGTATTATTTTCATCTTTAACATAAAAGTAATACAGCTGTTGTTGTTGTCATTATTTTCAATAATATCTTGGTAGAGAATACTTCTGTTATATCTCAAACCGCTCAAAAATTTGTTCATGTGCTTTAAGTAACTTTTAAATAAGAGAAGTCTGAATCCATATCTGTTTTGTTTCTTTTGAAGAAACTTTCTCCCTTCCCTCTTTTCCCCAGATACTACCCGTAGAAAACTTTAAAAAAAAATTTTTCCCCATGGTACATTTAGGTATGGCTTATCTATAAATTTTGTATTGCATCTCTTTACAATACATATTGAGGACTATTACTTACTTTTAATTAAAAAAATTGTATTATATTGTAAATATTGTGATTGCTTCTGTTTCATTTGATATAGATGTTTTCCATAAAAGTTTTCATAGACTGGATTTATAATCTGTCACTTGAATATATGGCATCTACTCTTATAATTATGTCTTCATCCTTTTTCATAATTTGGGAAATTCTTCAGAAGTATGAATTGTATCACAATAATGAAATCATCTGGTCAATTTCAATTTTTTAAATCAATTTATAAATTGCATGTTATTAACTTTTAGAGTATTTGAAGTATTTATGTATCTTATTACTCTATTCCTTTGTATTGATATACATTGTAGCCCATTTTATTTATATCTACTTTATTTTTATTTAATATTCACTCATCACTATTAAAATTTATTAGACTATTTATTGATTGCTTCTATGTTCCAATATGTTCAGGCAATGTAATAGATTATTTTTTACATATGTTAATCCCTATTGTATTCTTATAATCTAGATAATATTATTTCAATTTTACAGATAAAAATATTGCTTTTACCAGTTTTTCAAATTTACTCGGGTCTCAGAAGTATTTAATGAAAGAGCTGGAATTTCCACGCAAGTTAGTCTGATTCTGTATGCTTTAATCACTCTCCATACTATGTCCCTTTAAGAACGAAGACCATTTGGTCCAGTTTTATAGAAACTGTAATTTATTTTCCAGGAAATAAAATGGCTATTTTCTTAAATCTGTTCATTAGAGTGTAATCCCAGTAAAAATAGGGACTAGATTTGTTTTTGTTCACCTTAATATCCCTAGCAGCAAGAACATTGCATAGTAACTGTTTATTAAATATATTTAGAATTATTCAAAAAATGAATTGTGCATCTTCTTACTGTGTAAAATAGTTTCCAGTAATGTGCTTTTTAGTTTGAATGTCTAGGAAAATAGTCTTCAGTAATGCAGTAGAGATTTTTTCTAAGAGGCTCATGTTTACCTGTGTTCTTTCTTTAGCAATTAAAATAATTGCTTCACTTGTATAATACTTATTACATGGCAGGCAGTGTTCTAAGTGTTTCATTTCTATTAATCAATTTTATTATGTGCAAGAAATTGTAGACAAAGACTTTATTATCAGTATGTCAGCTATGTGAAATGCGATTGTCCCATTTCAGTGTTCATTTTGCTTCTGATAAAATGTGCTACTGTCTAGACTTCATAATCTAAAGATAACTAGTAGACTTACCTGCTGAGGTTTGTGTGTACTGATTTGGACTTCCTTCTCCTCTTACAAATGATTCATTCATAAAATATGGAGAATTTATCATTTAATGTTTTTAAAACTTTTAAATTTTGAATGAATTTGACACAGAAAAGTTGCCAAAATAGTTCAGAAAGTTCTTGTGTCCCTCTCTTCACAGGCTCCCCTAATATCAGCACCTTACATAACCTTAGTAAAATCATCATGACCAGGAAAGGAAGCCTGATTCAATACAATTAAATAAACTACAGACCTTATTGAAAAGTCACCAGAATTTCCTCTAATGATTCTTTTTCTGCTCCATGATCTTATGAAGAATCCCACATTGCATTTAGTTGTTATGGTTGCTTGGTTTTCTTCTGTATGTAATACTGCATCAAGCTTTGCTTATCTTTAATGATCTTAATATTTAGGAAAAGTGGTCAGAGATTTTGTTGAATGGCCCTGAATTTGTATTCATCTGATATTTCCTCATGATTTGGATAAACTTATTTATTTTTTGTCAAGGAGACCATCGAAATGATATAACATTCTTAGTGTGTCATATCAAGGGCTTCATAATGTTACTATTTTTTATTACTTGTGACATAAAACTTTATCACTTAGGGTGGTATCTGATGGTTGAGGATTTATGTCTTAAAGAATCTGGGGTGGGGAAATAGTTTTCAAAAAGCATTGCTTCAGATATTGTTCTTCACTGCCTTCTTGTTCTTTCTTACCTCACTTTTGTAGTGGAAATGATGCAAGAAGCAACATGGGAGGCCATTCCTATTATCTCCAACATGGAGTCACCCCCACCCATCTTCCACATACTTTATGCTGTATGCACTGGGAACCCAAAATCATATTTTGAGAGAGTGTGAAGACACAGTGGTTCTGGTTGGGTGTGAGGCATAAGAATCATGTGGGGAGTTTTTGACTCTAGGACACTGAGAACGTTTCATGGATATCCAGACTCGTTTCATCTGGGTCCAGATCTGAAAGCCACTCCACTATTTGAAACTCAAATAGCTTAAGAAAAAATACCAGCACTGTGTGGTGAATGAGAGGATAATGGGAAAAGACTTCTGGTTTCCTGACTGGTGCAAATCCTTTAATTCAAACATACTGTCAAAACATTGCTCGTGACTGAGGGTATAAGAGGATCTTTCTCTGTGAACGCTATTTATTTCCTTGATTTTGGCACTAATTTTTGTTTTCTCATTTTTTCATAGAGAACTTAGATGGTAACCTTCATAGTGTTTGAATTTTATTTTATTGACCAGAGGACAGCATATGAGATAAAGATGCTGTTAGTCAAGATAAAAATCCTCTCGAGGGAAATAGAGCAAATATAAAAATTTGTTATTTTTGAGCAGGACAAAAATAAATCCCTTAATGAATGACAGGCTTTTGTATTCCAAATTTTAGTTCACTCTAAGTAAATAAGTAATGATCTGAAATCTGACTATAGTGATACAGAATCTTCCCAGATAATACAAAGTATGGCTTCTACAAATCTGGGTCAGGAATTCTGTTTGTCTAGGTCATAAGCATGTTACTGGAACTAACTGCTTAAAAAGAATCAGACAAAGTTAAGGGGGAGAAAGAAGGTAGTTAAAGCTAGGGGAAAAATGTATTTATGAGGCAAATAAAGTTTCAAATTGAAAGAACTGATTAACCTTATATTTCTGAGAATGAGTAGAGAAAGTGATTTTATTAAAATATGTGATATAATTTTAGAGCAAAAAACTTAATTCTTTCTCTTTTTGACACACACACATGGACACACAAATTCTTCTATTCAGTGTTTCAAAATAAGAAATTTCCCCTTACTCCTCAGTGATCTGGGAATTGAAATAAGCAATGAAAATGAAGTAATGATAATAATTTATTATTTTTATTTATAAAATAGAGTTTCAAAGTATTCACTGTTCTATAATTCAATAATAAATGCCACTAAAATGTTTTTATCATTAAGCAAATTATTGATGGATATAACTATCAATATTAAAAAAATATAAGAATAGTATCATTTTTTAATATTTTCTGCAGAGTAGCACTATATACAATGCATATTTTTCTTGCACATCTGCAAATTATTTTTTAGTGTCTTTTTCCTAATGTGTTTTACACTCCCAAGTCTCTCTCTTTCTTTTGAGCTAGGTAGCCTCATTCTTTTATGTCTCTTTTAACCATATCTTTGATATACAATTAAATTTAGGTTTAAAATATTATAAAATTATTTTTTAAAATAAAGCTGTTATACTTTAAAATATTAAAGTATACCAAACGCATCTGTCCTGTTCCTTTTCTATATTGTTATCCCACTATCCTAACCCTGGTGAAACATCTTCCATAATACAGAAGTTATCTTACTGGCTCAAATGTGTTTCAAAGTCATTGGGCTCTTAAATAGCCTCATTTTTATTGATGAGTGGATATATATATATATATATATATATATGTCATTTGCTGTAATTAGTCTCTGAATTACTACTAGATTTTAGTGATTAGCCCAATTAAGATCTTCTTTTATAATGAGAAATCTTGGAAAATGTAGTGGATTATATCTTCTATAAACTTTATCTTGACACTTTCTGTGTATTTTGAATTCTTACCTTAGATTCCTCTTAGTGGAATATCAGTAAAGTGCAGAGAAAATACCTTGATTCTGATAGAATTTGTTTAGATCTCAGCCTAATCACTCATTGCTGTATATTTTGGTGCAAGACACGTATTACTCTGACCATTTTTATAAAAGTAGTTTCAGGTGTACAAAACAATGTAATAGACATTTACACCCCTCACAAAGTGATAACCCCCTCCCCAATCTACCACCCCTCTGTTATCAAGTATAGATATTACAATCCCATTGACTGTATTCCCTATGCTGTACCCCACCTCCTGTGACCACATATACATTAAATTATAATTGGCATTCATTGTTATTCAACTTCAGTATGCCCATTTGTTTTTACAATTAGAAGATTTATGATAACTAGCTGAGGTAACAAATGTAAAACACATAGCATAGCACCTAGGCCGTAGTGCGTGCTCAGTAAGTATTAATTTAAATTCCAGTTCATTTCAGCTGCTAACGAAAGAGCTAAAAGGTACTGTAAAAATGTTGGATGAAATGAACAACATTAAAACAGAGCAGAACAAGATCTATAGTGTCCAGTAATCGTGGCATGCAATGAAGCAGTGCCAACAAGCCATTCCACATTGAATGCAAGTTATGAAACACATGCTGACCAGCTCTGGAAATGTGGAGCCGATCTATTCAGAGCCAAGAAAAGCAGCAAACTTTGCAAAGATTGAATATAGGAAAAATGCCAAGAACATCACGGATTGATTTCAAAATACATAACCGATGTTTTTTGCATTATATACTTTTTAGAAGTATAAAAATATGAAGTATCATGTGTAAACTAGATGAAGTTACTTCAAGTAACTGAGCTCAACAATAATTATTGAACTCCTAAAATATGAGACATTATTAAACTAGAAACCTGAAAGCGGATCCAATATTAGCAAAATCTTTATATAATCTACTCTTGATTTATCACTTCTCACTCTCCTCCAAGTAATCTATGGTTTGTTTGTTTGTTTTATTTTGCCTTTAATGTTATGTTCCTGTATTTATCGAACTTCTATTGCTTTTGCTAAACTGTTCAATCTGCCTTTCCTCCTTATTTCTGTTGGGAGAAATCCTGTCATCCTTTAAATTTCAAAGCAAATACCTCCTCCTACAACTGGAAATCTTCTCATAATGTCCTGGGAAGACTAAATTGCTTGGTCCATTGTATTCTGCTAGCACTTTCCACATATCTCATCTTGCTATGATAGAGTCACACTAATGTAGTATGTCTCTCTAATACATAGTAGTTTCTGAGAGCAGTACAGAGCTGATATTATTTTTTATGACCCTCAGGATCCCAAACAGTGTACTGAACATGGCCTACTTATGGGAGACACGATACGACATTGTGCCCAGTATTATGAAAAATAACTTAGTTTTTAATAATTGATGTCTGCTTTGTAGTCAGTGGTAGAGTGGAGTAGAGTGGTAGAGTCAGTAGTTTTCACTTGGATTTTACACACTACACATACTACATATCTTTGTCTAAAAGCTCTCTCCTCTCCTCTTTCTCCTTTTCATTCTCTCTCTTTTCCTTCTTCTTTATCTTCCTCTATATTTTTCTATGACTTATTTCTATATATCATATAAAGGTATGATAGACTGAATAACAACAGGATGGTAAAAAGAACAATAAGTTACAAGTTAAGATAGAGTGGTTCTTAATGTATTTGTAAGAATAAGAATTAATTTTCAAAGTATGAAACTTCTGATATCACCCTGCTTCTGTAGACATCAACACATGGACCAAATGAGGGAAAAACAAAGAATAAAAGAAGCAGGGGGCAGACCAAAAAGAGTACCTAAATGTATGAGTGAGTGTGTGTGTGTGTGTGTGTGTGTGTGTGTGTGTGTGTTATAAACAAAGAAGTGGAAAAATACAAAACAAGCAATACTGGTAATAAAAAAGATAGAGGCAATTACTTCACATCGAAATTAATGGCACATTAAAGCATATATATATATATATATATATATATATATATATACACATAATATTTTTGTTTTGCTTTAGTTTCTCAATGTGTGCAAAATCAGCAATGCTTAATATTTATATATCCACAGATTTATAGTAGCAGTTTATATATGGGGATCAACTAAGTTAATGTTCTCTAAGTAATGAGTGTTATTAAATATCCTAAAAGTCATAGAATACATTTAATTCATATGTGGGATTTTAGAAATGTTTATTCAGGCAGCAACTTCCTAATATTTAGTTCATTTTGTTTAGAGCTCCAATGTGTCATCAAAATAGATTATGTTTTGGTCAACTAGCATATAATTTTAGAGAGAAATAACCAGTGAATTGTATACATTTTCAAATGATAACACAAAAAGTGTTGCATGTGCAATAACAAAAATCTATTCTGTTCTCAGTTTTAAAAGAAAAAATTAAAATTAAACTCCCTGATTTTTTTCAATTGTCCATTTCTTTGGCACTAAGTATATTATAGCTCAATGAGCACACCTATGAATTTTGAAGTTGTTTTTAACAAGGAAATGAACTCATGTTCAAACTGTGATAATTCATGATTTTTGAAAATCCATGTTACTTTCTTTAGTTCTGTATTTTATCTTTTGTCATATCAATCTGGTTAAGAAGTTTAGTCCTTTTACCTGTTATTTTGCTTCCCCAGAATTAAGTTGTATAAAGCATTATAATAGTTTGCTTGTTAGGAATATTACATAGCTGGGAAAGGTAGTATGTTTTTAGTGCAATATCTCAAATGCTCTACTATAAATAAGTTAGACTAAGATTTAAAAAAATGAAACAGGTTTATTAATGAATTTCTCATTAAAATAATTATTTATTAGTAAAAATATTTCCTGGACACAAAGATGTTTTGTAGATAAAAATTAAATTATAAAGTTTATTAAATCATAAAATGAATTATTTTTATCATATTTAGTTGATTTTTAAAAATTCTAATTTTATATGTTCCGTAAAGTATACTTCAAATCCTACCTTAATTTTGGGGAACTCCCTGACCATTACAGCCCAAAGTGATTTATTATGTCTGTTGATTCATAATCTGGCCTCCAGACACAGAGAGTAAAAGGAGACCAAAGAAAGAGGCAGACCACTCCAGATTGGTAGGTGGCAGGTGTAATAAAGTGAAAGTTATATGAGTTGTGATCAGTGGGAAAAAGAGGTAAATTCCGTGACTGAGTAGCATCCAATGGAGAAGCATGGATATTCAATACAGGAAGCAGCTCCTTGAACCTTAGTAACAGTGTGTGACAAGTTTCAACTTGTTTGGTACAGTCAGTCAGGTGTGAGCTACGGTTGAGAGAAGGTGTGTTTAAAGTGTGCCGTAAATCATCCTCCATTATGACAATGCTACTTGTCACATGTCGCTTCTGATATACAGCAATTTCTGTCAAATAAAAGGATTATTGTGTGTCCTCATCCACCTGATTCACCAGATCTGTCACCAGGTGACTTCAGGCTCTTCCCCAAAGTCTAAACGACCATGAAAGGTAAATGTTTTTAATTGGTTCAGGACATTGAGGCAGCTACAACAGCACAACTAAAGATACCCATGAAAGAGGACTTCCAGAACTGCTTCAGAAAGTGGCAAGAATGATGGGATAAGTTTGTTCGAAGTGAGGGGGAGTGTTTTGAGGGGGACTAATTGTAATGTGTCTTTTACTGTAATATTTTTTCTTAAACATTCACTATATATATATATATATATATATATATATATATATATATATATTTTTTTTTTTTTTTTTAATCATATCTCATATGAGAGGCTAGCCTTGGGCAACAAGATGAGTACACCTGTGAGACCCCATCTGCCAGAATCTTAAAAGCTTATACAGAATTCTTAACTGGGTTCAGTCACATATTCAGTCCAGGTTGTCTAAACAATAGCTTACTCTCTCAATGTTGTGTCCATATAACAGCACCTAGCATTGGAACGATGTTTGGAACATCATTACAAGCATATGGAGGAGTGAGCAGGCTCCTATTACTAGCCTTGAAGGTCAACTTACTCTTGATTGCCTACTTTAACAATGTTTTAAAACCATGACCAAAATGTATAGGGTGTACAAAATGTACAGGTGGACAAGAACACATAGGTATTCCAGAAAGTAGGTACAGAGGTACAAAAACTCAGGATACAACTCATTTAGACACCTACAAGCACTTGAGTTTTTGGAGTTCAGTGATGGCAAGTTATAGAAAACAACACAGGAAAGATCCTCTATACCTAGATTACCAAAGACCTTTAAAAGGCATGATTGTGTGCTACATATTTTCAGTAAGAGACTGGAATAACTGAAAGATTTGAAATGGAATAATAAGCATGATTCTATTTGTCTTTTATAAATATTACTCTGATGTTTGTTTGGAGGATATAATTGATAGAGGTGTATAGAAAGGAGAAACTGAGATCAGATATAGAGGTTTTGAAATACAGTTAACAGAGATTACTCAGTATACTTCAGAAGTTTTATTTCTAAGCTTTCCTTCTTTGGGAAGTACTCCTAAACACTGTCTTCTTTGAAGTTCTAGGAAAGTGCTAATGGGCCTCATATATACCATATGTGTACCATGCCATATATGCCTACACTTCAGAGAAAATTGATTGTAGTGAATTTGGTTATATTCCTATATTCCCAGGGTAGGAAAACAAAAAGAGCTATGAAAAATTAAAAAAAATAAAATAAAAGGGGTAACATCATAGACTACAGGAGAGATTACAGGATAGATATGTGCAAAAATGGATGAAGAAATAAAATTACTTTAAATCCTGGTCCTAAAATCCAAGTTCTTAGAGTCCAAAATATATTTGATTCTGTGAGGTGGTGTTATCTTGCTTACATGTATTGAATACTATATGCCACATATTTCTTGACCCAAGTATATAGGAACTTCTGATTTCACACACACAAAAAATCAAAGCTAAAAAAGTAGAGACACTGTGACAAACTTTCCAGAGCAAATAAATAGGAACCAGGATTCAAAAAAATTTAGTTCCTGTGCCCAGACTTAAAATGATCACCTTATGCTTCCTCTCAGTCTTACAAAATCAATGTTTCTGTCCTATTAAACTAGCATGTATATTACCATGACATCAAATAGTTTTGATTAAAACAATTAGAAAAACTGGTGAGGAGAACAGAGGTGAAGAAGAATGCAACCCTGGGTAATTTCAATTTTCTAGTTGTGGATGTCAGAGGGATTTTCTGTAAAGGTGAGAACTAAAAATTGTCTCCATATATGTGACAAAGGAGGATACAAGGAAGGCACAGTGAACCCTGAGTGCTGCCCTGAATCAGTGAGATTACATAGGCAGCCATTTTTCTGGACTATATATTTGGCTTTGAATGGGAACATCATAGGATATTCCACTTTAGCACAAAAAAGAAGAAAAAATATGCTTCTTACTTGATCTGTGGCTTGGATATGTGTAGAGGGCCAACTTTATTTTAATGGAAGCACATAATATGTGAAGACAGAGCCAGGCATGAAGTGAGCTATCACCAGGACTTTTGCTACAAGTTCTAGCTCAGCAATATTATAGTCATAATTCTGATCTCCTTATTTTAACTATGAATTCACATCTGCATCTCTTTCTTTCTCCTCCTTATCATCTTTGGAATGTTCCTTCCTAGTGCTGTCACCCTCTATTCTCTCATTGAATCAGGTCGAATGAAATGAGGTTCCATTCCTTTGGGGGTGGGGGTTCTAGTCATTAAAATATCTGAAAGGTTATCAATCTTTCCCGCACTCCCTAACTTTTGGCTGACATGCTTAATCAACAATGCTGATTGCTTTGTGAATGACAGCTACAAATTCTCCAAAGGAAAGACCTCTCTTCACTTAATACATCCCAATGTAGCACATGCTCACAGAGCTAATCTTGCCTATCACAGTGAATTTTTTAGGTTACTAAGCTCATAATTAAAAGTCTTTACTAATGACATGGTAATTGTTTTAATGGATTTCCAATGAAGTGTGAAGTTCCCTGCTGATATGTCAACAAAATATGAAGCATTGTGAGAAAGCGATGTAAAGCTTCATAGAATTTAAAGTTAGCGGAGACCTTAAAATTACCTAGAGTAACCTTTTCATATTAGAAAAGAGGACACCAGCCCCAGCAAAGTGAAGTGTGTTGCTGAAGGTCATCACACTGAGTGGAAATTGCAAGTGTCCTGACTTTTAGTACAATGATTTGTTTCCTTCTCACAGCTTATTATTTTTTATTGGCTTTTTATTTATATTGTTCCTATAGCAAGAAACATTTGCCTATGTGATTTATTTTTAATTTTATCAATGGAAATATTTATTTATTCTATCAATAAGAGGGTTCATATGAAAATTTTTTTTATTAATATATTAGTTTTATAGGAAGATTGTGACAATGACCCTGGAGATGAAAATCTACAGAGCTGAGAATTTATTGGTTGGGCACCTTGAGAATTAACTGACCCTGAGAGTTATGAGGAAATGTTGGACTAATCTCATAATTAAAAGTATAGTACAACACCTCCAGTAAGGGGCTAAAATCCAAAATATATAAGGAACTCATATAACTCAACAACAACAAAAAAAAAAACATTCCAATTAAAAAATGGGCAGAGAACCTGAATAGACATTTCTCCAAAGAGGACATACAGATGGCCAATAGAAATATGAAAAAATGCTCATCACTAATTATCAGAGAAATGCAGATAAAAACCACAATGAGATATCACCTCATCCCAGTTAGAATGGCTGTCGTCGACAAGAAAGAGTAACAAGT
This sequence comes from Rhinolophus sinicus, assembly GCF_036562045.2. Lineage (NCBI taxonomy): Eukaryota > Metazoa > Chordata > Mammalia > Chiroptera > Rhinolophidae > Rhinolophus > Rhinolophus sinicus. The sequence continues at coordinate 21,534,338 of NC_133752.1, forward strand.
GTTGGAGAGGCTGTGGAGAAAAAGGAACCCTCATACACTGTTGGTGGGAATGCAGATTGGTGCAGCTTCCATGGAAGGCAGCATGGAGGTTCCTCAAAAAGTTAAGAATAGAATTACCATGTGACCTAGCAATCCCTGTCCTGGGTATATACCCCAAAAATCCGAAAGCATTTATTGGTAAAGACATGTGTGCTCTGATGTTCATTGCAGCTTTATTTACGGTGGCCAAGACATGGAAATAACCAAAGTGTCCTTCCATACATGGTTGGATAAAGATGATGTGGTATACATACACAATGGAATACTACTCTGCCATAAGAAAAGATGAAAGCCTGCCATTTGGGACAACATAGATGGATCTTGAGATTATTATGATAAGCAAAATAAGATCCACAGAAAAAAGTCAAGAACCATATGATTTCACTGATATGTGGAATATAAAACTGAAAACAACAAAAGAACAACACAAACAAATAAAGAAACAAAAACTTATAGACACAGATGATAGTTTAGTGGTTACCAGAGAGTAAGGGAGGAGGGGAGCGGTAGATGAGAGTAAATGGGATCAAATATATGGTGATGGAAGGAGAACTGACTTTGAGTGGTGAACACACAATGTGATATATATATATATAGATGATGTAATACAGAATTGTACACTTGAAACCTTCATAATTTTACTAACCATTGTCATCCCAATAAATTGTAATTAAAATAGTATAGTATATGAAGTAACTAAAATTATTTATAGTTGTAAAATGTTTAAAAATATTTCCAGTTATTTTCGTTGTACAACTGTGAAAAGAGATAAAATAGATATCAGAACTTTTCAGAGCAAAAAACTAAGGGAAAGTGAAGCAACTTGGAGCAAAGCAAAACCTACATTTTTTACTCTAAGTGTAAGCCATAAAAATGACATAGGTTGCAGACATTTTGCATAACCTATTTAAGACCTGGTTTTAATTAACAATCATTATTGAATGAATAAGAGAAAATTTTCCTCTGTGAACTCATATTCCTTAGAAATCTAAGGCTATGGGCATTTGTTGTTGTTTTTGTGGTTCTTCTGTATCCTAAGTTGCCAAAAAAAAATGTCTATTATTGATTCAGAAATGCTCTGACAATATGGAATAGTTTTAGTAGTCCTTACAAACACTTAGGAATTTGAAAATTATAAATTCAAGTTAAAGATTATCCATTCATATAATTCCCAAGTAAGTTAAAACATATATTTGGAAGGAATTTACAGATATTGCCATTTTCCCAAAATATTCAACAGGTAATTGGTAAAACTCTAGGAACTACAAGACCCAAAGAATTAAAATTAAGTACGTTAGCTCTATTAACCTGGTCCAAGTTTCAATTCAAGACAGGAGGAGTAATATTCTCCTTATCTATCTTCATTTCAGAAGCATTCTAAAAATGATAATTATTGTTTAAAAAAAGTTTTCACAAAGTAAAGCTCTATTTATATGCAAAATACTCTTTTATTACTGTGTCAGTACCTAGCTCATGTATAGAGTAAGCAACGTTACTGCTCCCCCACTTACATCTAGCCTCCAATGGTGTCTCGTACTGTTAAGCTAACTGTCAGGCTTTTATTTTCCCACTTGATGAGAGAAAGTGATATTAATTTTAATTGAATTTCTATATTTCATTACTTTCTTAATTCCTCTCTATTTCTTTTCTGATACATTTCCCCAGAAATCACCTCCAAAATAGACTTTACAGAGGATATTCTTCTATAGTTTGCCAAAATGTAGTATTCACTTATAAGCTTGAAGGGTCTGTTGAAGTACTTGAATGAAAGAAAAAAAATCATATTACGTTTGATGGCATTATGCAACCTAAAGATAAAAATTCTTTGTCCTTCTAAGTACCATTTCTCTTGGCACTGAGGGCCCTAAAATAACCAGAAGTACGATGTTACGTTCTGGCTACCTATCTGTACTTAGTCCTTATTTTGCCTTTCTTAAATTATTTAGTTTTATTGGAATGATTGCATTTAACAAACGAATCTAGTAAACACAGAGTAGGAAATAACTCACATAATTCATTAAGTTTATAAAACACATTGGAAAATATGAACTACAATTCAAAAATTAACCAAGTCACATGAATATATTGTGTCACTATGTGGTAACACTCAAATTCAGGGGTGTGGACTTTCATCTTCTACAACATTGTAGCTTTTCCAAAAGATAAGCCCTGTGGCCATATGACCTTATGACACTGAGTAGCTGAAACAGGGCTCAGCAAATCTATTGGGCATGGCCATGGGCCACTTCTGCTGAAAGATCCGTAAGCACATGCAGCCAGCCATTAACAATCCACCCCCTTCCCACCCCTTCCACATCCCCCCACCCCCACACACTAAAGGCTTCCATAAGTGATGTCTGACATTCATTTGTAGAGCAATGGTCTGTCTGCTCCTTGGTTTTGTTCAGCTTAGGTGCAGCTGCCTGAATCTCCTGACAGAGCACTCTGGCTGTGGTGACTGCTTCTTCCTTTCTGGGCCCCGAGGTACTTATAGGCCCAGGACTGACTCTCAAAATACTTTTAAAAACATATAAAAATATAAATATCAAAAATGCACCATGGTTTTCATAAATGATACCAAAAAAAAATTCATAACTTTGTCACTGTTTTATAAACTTTCTCAAAGATAATGCAATATTGAAATTCTCAAGTATCTTCTAAAGCTTTTTCTCTGATGGAAAATTTTCACATGACAGTGAAGATCAGAAAGAGAGAAAAATGGTTGTGGTATATTGCAAAAATTATTGCAATTCTCTGTAGTTTATTCCTGGAGCCTATTTCTCCTCCCCTGGAATCCGAATTGGCCTTGTATGTAGCTTTGGCTAATAGCCATGTGGTGAAATTGCTATTGTATTAGTCATAAATCTAAACATCAAGAGATTCGTGAACCTCTGCTCTCACTCTTGGCATTCTAAGATAGTCACGTGAAGAGTGTGCTAGCCTGCTGGAGGATCATGGATCCATCCTACTTATAGGTGATTCATATTTTACTGCAGCTTCATGTGTGAGGCCATCAGAGCAAAACACCCAGCCCCATTTCCCAAGCCACCGAATAGTAAACTGAAAGAAAGTCCGCTGCTTTATGGCCACAGATTTTGGGTGAGCTGACGTGTAGCAAAACATAATGGATACAAGGAGTAATTATAGCATTTCTGAAGCGGGCACAGTATAAATACTGAGGTCTCTCAAAGAGCTCTAATGTAAGCAAAGAAGAAGGCAAAATGGCTCCCTCCTCCATGCTGAAAAAACGTAAAATAAGTGATCAACATTTTCTTTCTGAAACAATATTTTAATAGAAATTTGCTTAAAAATAACATTTTAACAATAAAAAATGATAAATCAATTTATAATCTATTGGCCACAAATTGATACTAATATCCCAAAGATTTTTGTGAACTTAATCAATTTAATTTCATGGAGGCATAATATTGAACAATGCTGCAAAGCAAAAACGTTCACTACTAAACTGAAACTCTAAGTTAACACTGTAAAGCATAATATGAAGTATGAGGACTTACATGATAGGAAGTTTAAAAAAATCAGTTGAAGTCCAAGAGGAATTTGGGTGGACAGACTTTTCGTACAGAAACTAGAAATTGTCAAGGACAATAGTTTCACAACTCCACTTACACCAATGATATTATGGAGGTATTGAATAATGACAAGTGTTCAGAGCTCAGCTTTTATTTTTCCTCTGAACAATGCTCTCTCAATCAATCTAACTCCTTAATGGAAAATACCAATAATTGCTTGCACCTTTTGTAGTAGTGGACAATCGGCAAAGCTTTCCTACTAAAGTGAAAACCAGCAAAATAAAAATTCTCAGCACTGTTTTATTGTAGTGTTTAGTTTTCATTCATTTTGATACATTTTTTTTCCAGAATCTGTGTCCCCAATTAATAGCCAACTATTACATTTTATGTGTGGAGTAAGAGGTAGAGGAGAAAATGTAGTTTATGTTGTTATTTAAGAATCTTTTAAATAAATAAAAGTGCATCATAAAACCCTGTAAATGACCACCCACTCAGTTCATAAGTTTTTAATAAAACTTTCCTGAAAAAAAGACTGTTATTGTCAGTAAATATAGTAAGCTGTTGATCAATATGATTGTTTTTGAATGTCAGCATCTTAAAGTTTGGAAGTTGTCACTCCTAACAAGATAAAAGCTGAATGAATGCACTAAAGAAGTTACAACTCTTCCTGGATCCAAAAGTTCCCCTTGCTCCAAGAGTTTTTTATTGTTTTACCTTTTCCTCCTTCCTCTTTCTCCTATATTTGCTTTCTTCCTTTCTTTCTCTTTTTCTTCCTTCCTTTATTTTTCCTTATCCAGAAACTTCTTGATCCCTGCCCTCAAGAAGGTCTAATACATGGATAAAAGTATTGGGGAAAAAATACTGGTAGAGTTTGGGAACCCAGATAACTTCTTTATCTTATTGATGGCACTTTGGTGGACAGCCACTTGTTTCCTGCAATAGAGTTTTTAAAAAATAGTTAAGCAAATTTAGAGATATATAGATAATTCGTAAGCATCATTCTGTTTATTATAGTGTATACTATATATATTAATAACATAATTTAATGATTTTCTTTTCTTCTTAAAAAAGAGAAAATATGTCTACATGTTCCCTAAGATAGAGTTTGTTTTGGAGGGGTTAAGGGGTATTTGTGGGTTGATAAAAAGGGTATTTTAGAATATTCACAAAGGGCAGCATCCTGTTCTTTCTTGCCTTTTCTATCAGAAAGGGGATTTCAAATAAAAATATGATCATCTGAGCTGGTTCACTCTATGTGTTACCAGTTCTACTGAGTAGTGCCTGTCCTTTCTCTTGTAATTCAGTTAGGCTTTATGTGGGGAAGAAAAGATTCATATTCATCTCAAAAAAATAATGGGAATGATGCTTTCTGTTCCTAACTACAAAGTTAGAACCCTATGAAAGAGAGAAAAATCATTAACTCAGTATGGATTAATTGACTCACTAAAGAAAAAATAAATGTGTGCCACTAAATTTGTGCTTATTTCACATGAAAGAAATAACTTTCACTGGTGAGAAGACATTAAGAATCGGATTACTTGCAGTAGATCTCACTTTTGGAAGTGCTTATTTTCTTTGAGTCCAAGACGTTTGAGAAGAAAGTATGCATAGGCAGGTGGCCCAAATCTGGGGAAATGCTCATAATAGCAGGAAACAAGAACATATCAATAGGTAAAACTTCTAATGGGGAGATTTAGAGGTCTTCTCAAGAAAGTCTATGAGGTAGTTGCTAACATACTTAAAAGAGGGCTCTATGTGGGTGGGGAGATACCAGAGAAGAAAGACAAAGTTCAGGATTGTGTTATCCATTGGGAATTCTGTCATCACTGAAGTGGAAGACTAGAGATACCCTTTTATTCTGCAACACACACAGTAAAATTTTCTACATTATCCATTTATTTATGCCTTCTCCCTAATGCATACTTTTCTGATGGTCTTGAACTTTCTGTAAATAATATTATATTTATAATATATATTCAACCTAATGTAGAGCATAAAGTCCCATGAAAGTTGTTGAGACATCAAGTAGGAGGTGAGCTAATAAGTCTAATTTCCAGGAAATCTTAGATGGAAAATAAGAAAATAAACTTTGCCTCCTTTCATCGGATGTAACTTGGTATATTCCAGTGTTATTTAAAATGACTGGAGAATTGACAATGTGGGAGATGAGTAAAATTAGGCATCTAGAGTCCGCAAACCTATTGATAGCCACATTCTTGCCTACTTCAAAATTAACAAAGGTCTTTCTGTACAAGAAAAAGGATTAACCCTGCACAACCAGATCATAATAGCAACCAAACAAGTTTTCAGAATAAATAAGCAAACAGACACTTTACTGCTTTGCCTGGATAGCACCCCTTCTCCTGTCATCATCAAATCTATCCCCAGATGGATACATTGGAAATCAATAAGATCAGTTTCCTTTCTTACCTCTAGCAAAATATCTTTCACTGTCAAATGTAGACCATCAACACAGAAATGTAAAGTTATTATCACACTTTTATTATTAACAAATGTACTTTTAGCAACATGTTATCTATTGACTTTTAAGATCAACAGAGGACAACTTGCTTTTCAAATTTACCATTTTCTATTAATTTAATATTTTAATTTTATTTTAAAATGTATCATATATTTCACACAGAAATATTAGCATTGTCAGATACAATTTTATATAAAACCAAGAGATGTCCATAACAAGTTAGTCTAAATAATAGGTATCATACTAGGATAGCTTTCACCCTCTGTGACAGGTCATACTTGGTATTACTATCAATTCCAGAACAGTTCCCTTTAAGAACAACTAAAGTAGAAAAAGATAAGGCCAATCTTGGCACTATTTATAAAAAAGATGAACTATGTCTCCAGTAGCATTAATCTTTTTTTCTACTCCTTCCTTTAAAGCCTATAACCCTCAGGTGCCTTGTTGCTCTTTGTTTTCTTTGGTTGCCTTTACCCCAGTAGGGAATCTTGAGATGCTGCAACACCAAAGGCAACAAGACACAACACAGTCTACTGTGATGATAGCTCTTTTCTTTTTTTTTTTTTTTTTCCAGCACAGACACGTGGGAGAGGCAGAGGAATTGTTTCAATAGTGTCTGGCATTGAGCCAAGGCTCAGAGCTTTGTAAGCCATGATAAATATTTTGATCATCATCCAAAAAGCAAAGAGAAGCCATTTTAGGGTTTTAAACAGTAAAGTTTCATGATCAGTTTTCCATTTTAAAAAGACATTTCTGCGTACAGTGAAAAGAATGATTTGGAGGTATAAGCAGGTTGGATTAAGAAGACTGATTAGGAAACAAAAGCAGTAGTGCAGATGAGTAGTAATGATGGCTTTTTAAGTTGGTTTTAATGGAAAGGAAGAGAAATTTAAGAGATACGTTGGAAGTGAAAATATTAGTTCTTGTAATATGAGGATCTGAGTTAGTATAAGGCATTTAGGATAAATCCTAATTCCTGTTTTTACATGAGAGCCAAAAAACTAGAAGGAGATCTTTAGAAGAGAGTCGTGTGAGTTTTGTATGGACCCATTGACTTTGACGTGCCTGAACTTTTAAGGGTCAGTTGTAGGGTGGAAGTTGAATATATGGGTATGGAGGTGGAAAATTGGATTGAAAATGGGGAAACACTGAGAAATATTGATGTACTCATATGCCTACATAACGAATAAAAATGCTTCATTTTGACTAAATTTGCATTCATATCATTGTTAGTGAAAGCAGCCTGTGCAAAATATTTGCCTATTACATTTAAAGGGAATTGCAACTCCATACCATATAGTTATTTATATTAAGTATATATTTTTTTCTTATTGATAGGCATCACAGCAGAGGAAAAATGTTTGGCAATAGATGTTTATTTGATAATTAACAAATTAATTGTTTATTCTAAGCTTGGTTTGTACCATATATTTATAATATTTCACATAATATGTTTATTTTCTTGAAACTATTTGGAATTTATTTGTCCCATGAATGTTGGGTGTTTAATGTAAATATCTTTAAAACTCTCTGGGCTTAGAATTTTTGCAGATAGCCCTTGAATTTTATTTGCTTTCTTTCTCCTGTAGTTTTGTTTTATACATATTCTTATATTAAAGCTTCACATCAATTAACTTTAGTGTTTTGAATTCCAAAAGTATCAGTAATTACTTCAAAAATTTCTGATTAATTAAAATAATTTTTACACAGCATTTAATTAAACATTATTATCTTTAATATTCTGGTTAAATGCATTTTTTCATTCCATGTGAAGTTATTTTTGTTTGAGCGTGTGTGTGTGTGTGTGTGTGTGTGTGTGTGTTTGTGTGTGTGGTTTTGATCAGGTAGTCAGAGTTTAATTAATTATGCAGATTTTCCTAAAGAAACAGCCCACAGTTTTGTTTATTTATTTTATAGTTTTTGTTTTCAGTTTCTTTAATTTACATATTTTATGCATTTATCTTCGTTTTTCTCAGTATCCTACTTAATAAGTTAAGAGATTTACTAGTCTCTTAATTTAAATGCTTTCAACATTAATTCGATTACTCTTGGCTTAATAATAGCTATTTAAAGTTATATATTTCATTTGACTAGAACTTTGGCCATGTACTATGAATTTTAATATATCATATTTAACATTCATTAATGTCTAAGCTCTCCAATATTAATTTATATTTCCTTTACAACTTAAGTGATATTTTGTTGATTATTAAAATGTTTTGAAGTTGTTATATCTCTTATAGTGATTGATTTGCATTGGTTTCTACATTTAATACTTTTTTGGTAGAGCAAATTACATATAATTTTCATACCTTTGGCATTTAAAAATATTATGTTGTTAGATAATGCATATCAGTGTGTAAATGTTTACATATTATTTTGATAACAGTATTTTATATGCATTCATTATTGTCTCATTCATCATTCCGGTTGGGATTGACTTAAAAAATAAAAGGAGCACTTAATATTTCTTGGGGAAAAAGTAAATAACATGACCATACTCTTCATTTTCCCATTTTCACTAAGAACTGAATTTAATGAGAATGAATTGATAAACTAAATAACTTACAAATATAATTAATTAATGTTTGATAATATAATGGCAACTTACATAGAAAGCCTGCCTAAAAACAAGTCATCTGGAAATAGGCAGCTGCTGGTATTGGTTCATCATCCCTGAATTCTCTTGGTACTATCAGTCATGTGTTTGCTACATATCCAGGTATTAATTTATGTCCAAGGCAGGCTGAAGGCAGAATCTACCCCTTTTATTTATTAGGGAAGCTTAAGCTTTCTTAACATGCCCATAGGAGAGTTTCACTTAAATTTCACTGGCCAGAGTCATGATACATACTTATTCTTATCTTAAAATATTTCACTTTTTCAGACTATATTAAAATTATCAAGGAAAGAATGGGCTTAAGAGTAGGAATTATCTAACAAATGGACTGTCAGGATTCTTTCTAAATGTGTGCTGCATTGAACCAAATTAAATTAATATTATAGTTACATGTGTTTCTGAATCTTATTATAACTTTGGAGAAATAAAGACAAAAATAGGAGAAGTTATCATTTCAACAAAATTTAATAAATACTTTAACATCCACTGTGCATTCTGTACTATAAAAATATTTATTTCTGTGTGGGCAAAATGATAGCTAAAACAAGTCTCAGTTCAATTCTAAATTACTGTTCTTTTGGAAATGATTTTGCACGAGACATTCTCTGCAAAAAGTGAGAATAAAGACGGTTTCTTCACCCCATTTTGTCTGTATTTCTCCAAAGTGCATTAGCAAAGTATAGTTCACAATACAGTACAGTTGTTATCTTACTGGGATAGGAAGAAGTATATGATGTTAATACAACATAAATGCTCATCTTAATTTTGGCTAGAATGTTGTAAATGTATCAAACAACTCTTCTCTTCAACCTCATTGGTATTTGAAAAATCTGGAAGAATACTCTTCACAACGTGTTGATTGGTTAGTATAATATATTTATCAAACAAGCATACACTTGGTTCAACACCAAATGGTAAATTGAATTGAAACAGAGCTACTAGGATGGCTCTTAAAATACCTTTATCAATGGTACACATAAGACTTCTCCTGGTCCCTAGCTGACCATCCTGATGAGTTATGATACATATGCATCCAGTTTTTGGAAAACTAAGAGCTTGAAACGACTAAGAGTTTGAAGGGACTAATTTGATATGGATAATCCCAGGTGATTATTTGAGACATGGTTTGACAAGTGACTAAAGATCATTACTCAATAGTTTAATGACTTGAAGGCAGTTTTGTACATTCTGAATTGAGATATATTTACAATGAATACAAAGGATCTAGTGTTTTAGTTTTATCCTTTTAGCCCTTCCATTTTTTTTTACATAATTAGCGTATATAAAAATCACAGAGAAGATTTAATGATGCAGTTTCTTCATTTTCCTTATGTGCCTATGTTTTTAATATCATTAAAAGCTATTAAATGGCCAGTTCTTATTCATCAAAACCCTCTATGTCTCCTTAAGCTGTTTTCCGGACTAACCAATTGTTCACCTCGTGTTATGTAGTCTATCTGTGTCACTGACTATAATTGCTGTTATTGCTGAATTTGGAAAAGGTGAATTGGAAAAAAAGCACTGACTTGGAGTTACTCTCACACATGCAATTCAAGTTTCTTTTTTAAAAAATAAGAAAATCTATTTAATAAAAAAAAATAGTTTTTCATTATTAGTTTATTATAAAGGTAGGAAGCTTGCAAAAATACTAAATAATGTTCGACAGGCTGGTATTTGAAGATTTCCTCATTGGAGTCACCACATATTGATTTTCACATCCTTTAACTTAGCAACATAAAAAGAACAAGGCATGTCCTCTTGATTATCTCCACACATTCTGTTCCTAAAATCGTACATCTCATTCTTTAATTCAAAAAGCCTTGGGGTAGACACATGATTTCCTTCCAAAAGAAATAACTCTCCAAATAAATGTGTTTAAACTGGTGTGTTCACTTAAATTAAAGAAAGGTTTCCAGCTGATATAGGCGATTGTTCTAGCTGATATATTTGATTGCTCTCCTGTAGGCAATTACAAGGCCAGAAGGAGCAGCACGTAGAGTCTGACTTCCAATCACAGCCTGACTGAGGGCATGCTCAAAAGTGACAGTCTTTGATAGAGGAAAGACTGCAAAAATAAATCTCAAAAGATAATAGTAATAATAGTACTCAGAAACACACACACGCACACACACACAAACACAAACATACAGAAAGGCAAAAAGCAATGGTTACTAATAACTAAAAGAGTAAACATGAATTTGATTTGTCACAGAACCCCAGTAACTTAGACAATCTACTCCCAACATGTGAATTTCCATATTCTCTCTCTTCATTTCCATTCTGTCCTTCCTTTTCTACATTAACTTAAGGATCATTGTCTTTACCATGGAAGAACTAAATGAGCTGTTGAAGTTTAAGATAAGCATAGTATGAAAAACAGGTTATCCCTCCAACTTTTTTAAAATCATAGTTCATTGAAATAATGAAAATTGGGTACATTAGAAAAATTTTCTTTTATATATATTATTAAGTTGATTTTATTTTGAGGTTGATATTTCACAAAGTATATCCTGATAGATCATAAAGAAAAAAAGGGAATAGGCATATCTTAATATTTTATTTGTAATTTGCACTATTGAAAAATTTTCTTTACATATGCAAAATAATTTATACCATTTTACAGAAGAAGAAAATACTACCTTATATCCTTAATTATATTATAAGTAGCCTATGTTTTAGATTTTTAATACATGTTGTTGGTCTACTTACATGGTGTCTCTATATAATGTCCTTAAAGTGATATAATAATTTCTGCTGTTCAGTAGATACTGGTAGTTCCTGTGTTGAATTTAATAAAGAAAAAACCATTTCAAGCATTAGCAAAAGTGAAAGGTTATTGGTAAATAATTAAATATGTAATTAAATAGAATTTACTGTCAGCCCACCATGTAACTTATTTTATCATAGTGAAAATTAGTTATTATCATCAACATCACTTTAAAATTGGACTCGCATCTAGGTAAAAACAAAGTATTAAGAGGTGAAAGGAAATCGTGATCAAATATTGCTATGTCTTTTTTTTTGTGTTAGGAAAACTATTTGAGGTGATTCTGTAAATTTTATTTCTAATTTTCATTTCTAAGCTGGATATTTGGAAGCCAAAAATGGACATTAAAAATAGAATGAGAATTTCATGTATTTGCAAAATAATCTGTGGTTAAAATAAAATGTAAAAGTAACAGAATATAAAGTAAATTTGGAGATTATATAAATGATTGAAACTATGATAATCCATCAAAGCCATGAGGCAAAGTGTTCTCACAAACAAAGGTTAAAAGATAACAACTTCAGCATTTTCTAAAGGCACATTATGTCCGGGTGTATATGAGTATGAAACCATCAAAATGAACAGCAGCCACATGTGTCAGCCGAAATTAGTTGGCCATGCCACTTTTGGGAGTTGTTGCTCCTCATGAACTGATATTTTCCATCATTTGGAACTGACAGGAAAAAAACAAAAATGACCTCAATATGTTGGTTTGTAGAATCACAAACCATGAAAATTCCAGCTGGTGCTGATCTGAACCAATGAATGTGATAGGGATAAGTGCTTTTATTTCATCTTTAATAGGATTTTTGGCCATACGTAGAAGAAGTAGTTGTAAAGTTTTTGACCAAAGTGGGATGAAAAATAAAGACACAGAAAAGTGATATTTCTGGGGAAATCACACTCCAGAAATAGCTTTGCTCAGTACTCTCCATGCAACGTGTACTTCCAGGTGTATCCTTGGGTGCATTTTCAAACGGGGGATTTAAAATAGAAAAAAAATCAGAATTACCTATACTCATTTAAAAAGGATATGGAAAAAAATGGGTACTCCAATATTATGAATCTCTGCAAATCATTACTGATTGTTCCAAAGGAATAAGCACATATCTCAGAGCCTCTAATTCCATAAAGAAATCTTGCTCTAACATTTTCCTATAACTAATTTTACCACTTGGGAAACAAAGGCAGAGAGAAATTACTGAGCAAAGGATACCTAATGTAATAATTATTGATGGCTCAATTAAGACCAATTTCCAAATGTCATAAATTTTTAGTCAGAAGTTTTGTAATGCAGCATGTTGCGGCTCTTATATAATTTTTATAGGAAATTAGAAAGAAAGCAGTGTTTCCTTATATGCAATTGACAATAAGAGCCTCACTTGAGTTTTAAACAGAAGGGTTTTAAATGTATTTATCTACTTACCACTGTAAAACTTTGAATCACAGAAATTTTGTCCAAATTTTCACCACTAATAATTCCTATAGGCATGTTTATTTCCATATAGTAACTATTATAGTAACTAATGTTGTGGTTTCTATGTTTATCTACGGAGCATTTTGATTTTGATTAATTTTAGTGCCACAGTAATATTATCATGCCTGCTTTTAATTTTTAGTCTATTACTCATCCTCATAACTACAAAAAAAATCTTGATATATTATTTCATCTTTGTTTAATCTTGATTTCTTGGTAGGACAGTATTTTATAAAATGGTTCTGAGGATTAAAATATATTTTTGGCATTACTTAGGCAGCGTATTATTTTCATTTTAAAGCTATTTAAAATTTCAACAACCTGTAAATCTACACATTGCTCTCTATAGTATAGAATTTACAACAACCTCCTAAGGAACTTAGGTATATTATAAAATATGACCTGTCACACTGCATTGTATTATAGATTAAGGAAAAATGGTTTCTGACAACTTTGTATGTAAATTCAGTGTGAGAATAAGAAAAAAAAATATATCAAATCCTTTTAATTTAGAAAAAAATACATTTTCTGTATTTCTACACAGTATTATGCATAGAATGAATAATGAGAATGAATGAAACATGATAAACACAAAGAAATAACTTTAACGGTACCTATTAAAATTAAATATATGTTATTTTATTTTGAAATTATTCTGATAATGTTTCTTTATGGTATTGTCAGTACACAGAAAGGATTAAAACTTAAAAAGTTGTGAAGCAGATATGCTTTTCCTCAGGTGCTCTCACTATACTAATTTGGGTTTCAAAAGTGACTCCTTTGGTCAACTTAATGTCACATTCTAATTGATTGGCCTTTCCTGTTTCTTTATCAACATCAAAATGTCACATTTTTCTTTTTGTTATATTTCCCTTTGGGATGTTGGTCAATAAACAAGTAAACCATAGAAAACAAAAACACACAAAAAAACAGTTTTAGCATTGTGCCTGAAAAGTCTGAAATTAAGTATTTACTCTCACATTTTCTGGTTCTGAGATATTAGGTTAACTATTTCATTGCTATGAGTCTCAATTTCCTCATCTTTGAAATAGAGGTAAAAATAGGGGTAGAGAATGGTTTTGTCATAACTCATACATGCTATAGTGACTATAGGTACCAGAGTGGGTTACTATGATTCAAAAATCCATAATCTTTCCATTACACTGTGAGTGACACACACATGGTACATGTCTGTCAACTTCCTTACTGCAAACATGGGACACGTTATTAATGTCAAAGTGGTCTTTTGTTTGAATTTTGATGTGATGCTAGAGTCCTTTTCTGTAAATGTGGATTCGAGTTGCCCCCCCCAAAAAAACGTAAAAAAAAATTAATATATGCAGTATGTCATGCAAATTTCCTCCAAAGTTTCCTCATCCTCTCTAAATAAACTATTTTTTTTAATGAAAGGAATTTTAAAGCAATGGCAATCTGTCATTAATCCCTCAATCATTCCCTACTCTTTCTAAATACATTTTTTATTCCATATTTTGTAAATCCCAAGAATCTTTATTGTCATGTGTTTTGTGTTTATTGTTATGTATTAGTCAGGGCTCTTGGTAGAGATTTCTACTTCCAACCAGCTTAAGGGGAACAAATGAATGCATTTTTTTTTATGATGTAGTTATTGGGCAAATGGAGTGGAGATGACTTCATGGAACACTGATTTCAGAATTTGAAGCAATGTCATTAGAATTCTATTTCTCTCTTACCATCTCCTGCTTGTTTCCCTTTCAGTGTTCTGTTGTGTATTCTCCCCTGGTTGCCAAGATGCTACCAGGGAGCTCAAGACTTTTATAATGTTTAAGGTGTATAACTTCAGTAATAGATTACCACTTCTCAATCTTTGCTTTAAAATTTCACTACTATTTTTTTTTCATAAAACAAGTATACATTTTTATTATTTGAAATGATATAAATAGCAATATTGGGAAAATAGAAATTTGTAAAGGATTTATTCTACCAGTTTATTTACAACTATTTCTCCTTTCAAAAGGTGCTAATCCCCATTGTGGAATTGTTTTGTTCTCACAATATAAACCCTTCCCTGCACCATTAAAGGATTCTGGACAGTAATTTAACCAAACCCAATAGTCTCAGATTGAGTGTATAAAATACACAAGTTTAAGTTTTTCATATAATTTAAAGTCTAGATATCCTTGTAACTATAGAAATATCCCCCCACACACACACACAAATACTCCCTCCCCCCAAAAAAAAATTCAAAATACACTCTTGCTTCTTAGGAAGGACTGAAAACAAAGAACAATAAATAACTACCATTGTGTTTGGGTGTTCCCTTTTGAGATTTTAGAGGTCTCATAAATAGTACTATATTTCTCTCTCAAGCTCAGTATTACATTAGAGATAGTCAAAAGTGTCAGGAAAATGGAAATCAAATTACCATGTCCATCACTAATCAAATGTTGGTAATGTGACTTAGGTCTACAGGCAACAAGACCTAAGATAGAGATACTTATATCCCTGGTCACAGGCAGTATTTGTTAACTGCATACTTTCATTCACAGGAACAGCATCGGCCCTAATCGTTTTGGTACAAGCAGGAGAGAGAATGGCCTCTCTGCTGCCCTGTTTATACTCATGGCCACTACTTTCTACCAAATCTGCCAGTCAGATAAATCAGTTTTCCTTACCTAGAGAGGAATTAAATCAGGAATATTACTCTGGTGCAAGTTTTGCGATATGGGAATATAATGCCTATGAAAAGTAGGTCCCCCCCTGCAAATAAATATTACTATTTATAGAAGAAAAAAAAATGATACACCTGAAAAGGAAGTTAGTTGACATCTAGTTCAAAATTCTCATTCTATAGCTTAGAATCTGAAGTCCAGAGAAGTACAGGGCTGATGTCAAGATGGCAAAGCTAGTAAGTGACTTGAACCAAGTTTGAGGTTTTTTCTCATTCCTTTTAGTCTTTTGTTTATTTATCAGATACTTGTAAATAGTAAGAAATCAAACTGAATTCCACGGATAAAATATTGGTCAAGGCAGATAGTGCCCTGACATTATAAATCTTACAGTTTAGTGGAAGATACTGCTCAGCATATAGACGATTAAACTGTTTCTTAAAATGTTGTGATAAAGAGAGTTAATTATAGTTTAAAAATACAAACTGATTGCAAGGAATACTCCTGAAACACCTCATCTCCAAGGTTGAAGGATAAATTGAGTAAGTGAAGCAGGTTAAGGTGGGATTTCAGCTGGGGAGAGTGGCAAGAGAGCAAGACAATGTAAAGATGAATGAAATTAAATTTGTGGTACAGATATATAGGAAGTAGATAATTTGTGACAAGACGTGGAGAAGTAAAAACATACTTATTCATTAACTGTTGAGCCTGTCAGATTTTGTCTTGAGAACTTTTATTGGAAAATATGAAACAAAAACTATCAACAGGACATAGGAGCAGAATCAACAAATTCATGAAATTTCATCTAAGTGGACAGAAGCAAAAGATAAGTTGATAAAGAAAAAGCATTCATAGAGAAATGGTCAGGTGGTTTTTATCAGTAAGCGAGGTAGATACCAAGGACAATGAAAGAAAGGAAAGAATGAGTGAAAGAGATTGAGAAAGAGAGAGATCAAAAGATAAAATAATATGTAGTTATACACCCACATATGATCTCATTCAGATAAATGGCACTAACAATTTTAAACAAAATTTCTGACATTCATATTTCTTTGGAATATCTATTTATTGCATGGCCTTAACTGATAATAAATGCCAGTATATGATTTCTTGGGACATGCTATCATTTTTCTTTTCATTTGAATGGGAGGTCAATCTTTCAATATTTCTATTGTTTAATAATCAAGAGGGTGGGTGGACACTCACTTTGATTAATGGGTTTTAACAACACAGCAATTATGTTGTCTAATTTGAAACTTTCTTCCATCATTCAGCCAGGTATTGTGGTTCACACTTCTGAAATAGAGTTTGAAGGTCGGAATAGGTTAGATGAAGGACAGTGAGAAAGAGATTTATATCTTTTTTTTTTCTGAATTTGACTCCACTTCTGATTAATGATAACCAAACCCAAATTCTAGAGGTTGCAAATTGGCACATGAGTTCTAATACTTAGCATGGGACAGGAAAAGCACATAGTACAGGGTCCTTTATGATCTGAACACAGATGCGACATTTCCTGTCGCATCTTTTCTTTTTATCGTGTTTCCCTGAAAAAAAGCCTAGCTAGACAGTCAGCTCTAATGTGTCTTTTGGAGCAAAAATTAATATAAAACCCAGCATTATTTTACTATAAGACCCGGTTTTATATAAGACCTGGTCTTACTTTACTGTAAGACCGGGTCATATAATATAATATAATATAATATAATATAATATAATATAATATAATATAATATAATATAATATAATATAATATAATATGATATAATACCAGTTCTTATATTAATTTTTGCTCCAAAAAATGCATTAGAGCTGATTGTCCAGCTAGGTCTTATTTTTGGGGAAACAGGATACATAAGCAGTGCAATAGAACCCCAAAACTCACATGGAATCTCAGGCCTTTGAGCTGTTATTCAGCCTGGATCTTCCTCCTTCTGCCACCAACCTCACACTCAGTTCACCCACCACATTTTCTTAAAATGATTCTTAATCCTGCTACGCTGAGTTTGTTATTTCTTCCTTTCTGTTTCAACAGGACACAGAAAGCACATCTTTTTATTATTTTTAATATGCATACCATCTAATTACTTGAAAAATACACATCTTGCATAAAGCTCATTATAAATATGTAGTTTGGTCAAGTATATTTATATTTTCAGCATCCCACTTGGAGAGTTTAGGGAATTATGAGCATATAGTAGGGTTCTGATCCTTGTAGATTGAACAGATTAATGAGTAAATGAAAATATTGAAGATATATGTAGCAAGAGTTAAAAGTATCAGATTACAAGATGGGAGAGTGTGAGGTGATAATCCCAGATTGGAATTTCTGTGTGCATATGTTACATGTATAACTGTAGCCCCTTGTGGCTCACAGAAAGCTGAGTTGAAGGTAATCGGAGTGTAAGAGGTCAATTATTTGTGAGATTAAGATGTCTTCACAGATATTATAGTCACATTTAGTGATAGCAGGAGTTGTAAAAGTGAGGAAAACTGAAACATATTCTATTTTCTTTCATTAATTATACAGAATAGAAAAAATAATTTGGAAAAAAAAGTCAATGTCAAAATTAAGAAAAATAGTTTTAGATTTCCTCACTTAAATAAGTGCTTTTTTCAAAGAATAGGACCCTGAGTAGGTATTTATCTCTCCTGCAGAATGCAATCTCCCACAGGTGGCTAATCAATACACAGGTTCAGCAATTCCTTTATGGAGCTTACACAGGAACATGACTTAGCTTAAGATCCAACTGACATTTTGGAACCCTGTTAGGAATTGAATATCAGACTCTCTGGATCCATTTTTCCTTGTAATATAATAATTACTCAAGTCCACCAATAGGCAGGTAAAGCTAAAATACTAAATCTTTTCTCACATGCTGTACTATAAATGTGATTCCTTGTATTTTTGTCTGAAAAGAGCAGATGCTCTGAGGGGGCAGGGTCAACATAAAACCGTAATTTATGAACTGGTATACCTGAAACTTACATCCCAAATATTACTGTGGCATAGTTAACATAGCTTTTTTCTGTCTAAGATGTGTTGTGACTTGAGTATTCTACTGAATATCCCTCTAAATCTTTAGGTGTTACTTTGTGTACCAGCTAGAATAATCCTAAATATTTACTCAAGTTTTTTAAAAAGAATATATGCATTAGTCATTCATATAAAGAATACATGAGCATATTATAAAAGGTATAGAATTTCATTCCAGAAAGTCTTGGAAATGTAAAAAGTCCTGCCATCTTGAAAGATGATTTCAATATCCCTAAGGGTATCATAAGCCTCACAATTTGTTCATCTCTCCTAACGTGTTCCATCATCTAAACTTCACTTGAGTTAACGCTGTAAATCCAGTTACCTTATTACACTCACATAAACTATACTCATTGACAAGTGTATCAATCTCATCATGTAGTAAGCATGTAATACATAGTAAATCTAGTTAGTTACATATTATTGCACTTAACTTCTTGCTTCTTTGGTAACAAAAAAGAAAAATATTAAGATAATTTTTCATAAAATTGTTGGAACGAGTTTTAATTATTATTTCAATAATAACTTCCTCTTTTGGAATACATTTATTGGGGTTCACCTTGTTTGTTGCCCTTGTCTCCTGGGAAACAATTTTGTCCTGCCTACTGTCTTATGTCTGCATGCAGTTGTTTCATATAGTTTATCCAATTATATAGTTAGTTGTCCACTGTTGAAAGGACCAATTTAGTACAAGTTACTTCATTCTAGCTAGAATCAAAATTTCCATCTCATGTTTTCTCCTCTGCTAGGAATGTCTTTACTCCCTCCTCTATTTTATTATCTCTTGTTGTCTTTTTACAAAGTATAAACTCAAGTATAGACTCCTCAAAGAGAGAGATAATAGGAGAGAAACAATTTTACAGCCAGTCAGTTCTTATTTTAAGATGGCCTAATTTTTTCCTTATATAAAGATCACTGTAGATTTGTAATTGTGCCATATTCTCTATTGTTTACTTGCTTTCTCATCTTTTTTAGGGTTTAACACAGGTGCTATTCAACTTGGAACCCATCAAACACAGACAAATACACATAAACTCGATCACCATCACCTTCACTAGTACGTCAACTCTCTGATAATGCCTTGTAATTAAGTTTATAGTTTATACTTATCATAATGCATTATATTTGCTATTTACTTCCTTGTCTTTACCACTTAACTGTGAACTCTTTGGGGAAAGAAATTGTGTCTTCCTAAGGCTTTGATTCCAAGGCACCACCATATTGCCTGACATATGATGTCGGACAACTAAGTTCACAAACTCATCCTAGAAAATGTGCTACATATCTCATTGCTGAATATCACTATGGTCAACTTTGAAGTACTCCCTTTGGGAAGCTATGCACTGATGCCAGCACTTAGTCCGCCCTTCAAAGAAATTTTGGAACTCTTTTTCTGGAATGGCCATCAGAGCTGTCATTGTATTACCCTTGATGTCCTGAATGTCATCAAAATATCTTCCTTTCAATATTTCCTTTATCTTTGGGTAAAAAAGAAATCATTAGGGGCCAGATCAGGTGAATAGGGAGGGTGTTCCAATACAGTTATTTGTTTACTGGCTAAAAACTCCCTCATAGACAGTGCTGTGTGAGCTGGTGCGTTGTTGTGATGCAAGAGCCATGAATTATTGGTGTAAAGTTTAGGTCGTCTAACTTTTTCATGCAGCCTTTTCAGCACTTCCAAATGGTAAACTTGGTTAACTGTTTGTCCAGTTGGAACAAATTTGTAATGAATAATCCCTCTGATAGCAAATAAGGTTAGCAACATCGGTGCAACAAGTTTGCAAACTTAATTGTCAGACCTCATACAGTAGGCAAACAACAACAAAATGCTTAGTCAATAAATAATCTTTATTGATTTAACATATTTCTTTCTCTATGATTTTTCTCTTCCTAATATCTATTGCTGCCCATTCCTTATATTCCTATTCCATGTCAGTTTTCTAAGGGATCCAAATTTTATTAAGGGATTCTCTACTATTCATTTTTAAAATTATTCTAAGAATTATTAACCTATTTACTTTTTTCACTTTCAGTATTAATATTTACATATACATATTAGATGTGACTTGATATTATGTTTTTGAAATACGATATCTTATTACCCCCATTGCCCTTTACCTATTAAATTACTTAGGCCATTCTATGCTAGTTGGCCTCATGGAAAATATGTCATAGACTAGAACATAGAAAATTCAAGTCTATTCCTGAATTTCAATTTTCTAAACCCTAGTCACCTAAAGGAATGTAAAGGAATCATATTAGAGACAAAGTATTTATCAGGATACAGACTGAATGAAATCAATACTTTCTTCTCTGCTTCCTGCCAAGACCGGAAAAGCTTGAGAAATTAAAGCTTGAGAAATCAAAGAAATTCAGTGGGAAAACAAGAAGGAATGGAATTTCAGGGAAAGACAGTCTGCAGCCACTTCTGATAGGATTGAGGGATTTTACTGATAAAGAAAAATTTAAATGACTGTGTAGATACTGGAGGTAAAGGGTGGCAACACTCTAATAGAGAATTGTCTGCATGGCATGTGTAAGCAGGCTGAGCCTTAAGCAGTGTTTTCTATTTGTTAGCATAGCATGGGAGTCAAAATGACACAAACACAGCCACTTGGGGAAAGGTAGTGTTTGGAGTACCAATGAAACCTGTAAGAGCTATGGAAATGGAGAGCACCTCCACAGCATTTTGTGTGAATCAATGACCAATGACTAGAGATAAGTACGATTATCTTGGTGTCATTATTACAGTGTGGATATTTGACTTAGAGAAAAGATTTACTACTCCTGCCCCTTATGCTGAACTCATGACAAATGTCCACACACCCAGAACTAAGGTGAAGAGAAAAGACTGACTCCAAATGAAAACTTTATTTCCACTTGGGCTGCAGAATGAGGATTAAAATTGAGTTTTGAAATAAGATTTATACTCACCACATATGCTAATTGTTTTTTGTAATTTAACAAAATGAAGTATCAAGATGAAAGAAAATTTATGGCCAATTTCGTTTCAGCATAAATAGATGAAAAACACATATTCAAAACAAAGAAAAAGGAGGCTTTTGAGAGTGGTATGGTTGGCAGCCTGTGTTTAAATCTGACATGTTGGACATCACTACTTATGTTATAGTCATAATAATTGCTAAAAATTGCTTAGTCTGTTTCAGATTTTTCTCGTCATAACACATAGGCTTTATAGGAAGACTAGAAATAAAGATTTACTTCTGAAGACATTATGTTTTGAAAAGAGGTTTTTAAGGAAATCACTATTTCAGTGAAATCATTATCTCAACTAAGATCATGAGATACAAGGTTTCCTAAGAACAATTCTGTCCTACGATGTGATTTTAAAGACATTACCATTTTTCCTAATCAAGCTAACCCACATAAACTTGATATATATAATTTTCAAGTGCCCCCAAATATAAGAAAAATATGCAAGAAAGCAACATAGTCATATTATTTCCAAGACTGTGTTTGCCTTGTTACCCACTTATGTGACCGAAAGAAGTAAAGCCTTTTTATTCAGTTAATTTTGTACCTAAAGGTAGTCTTACGTGTACTCTTAAATCAGTTTGAACAGTCCTCCGAAACAACTCCCATTGCTAAGTTCTGGCAAACCAAGGTACCGTTTGCTACAACTGCCATTATTCTGTTGACTCAATATTCAACCATACCTTTCCCCTTGCTTTTGCTAAAATCAGGCTGTGCTATGGGACTTGCTGTCACTTGTCTCTCCAGGCCCACTTTTGAGGATACTGACAAGAACTTCATTATTTTGCGAAAATATTGTTCAAGGGTTTTTTATCTTCATAGTTTTGCCCTATTATCTCATCCATCAATTCACACTGCCCATTACGTATGCCTGTCTATGTCTGAATACCACTTGTGGGGCTGATTTAAATTATTTTTTGTTGAGGCTGTTTAGCTGCTACACATTTCAATGGCTATAAATATGTACTGTAATGGCAAAGAGGAAATAACTATCAACATAAACTGGATCATTATGAATCCTAATTCTAGCTAAGCTAACAAACCCTAGTCTATAATTTAACTGTCCTGTGTCACATTAAAAATATATAAATCATCATTATGAGTATAATCCACTCTAATTTCAAATTATTTCACCTTTATTAAAAACAACTAGTAAAAAATATAATTAAAACTGATAGAGGTGAAAGTTTGAGGACATAGAGAATAATAATTGATAACTATCATGTATATAATGTTTAAAAGATTGAAAATAACTTCACCTCTGCATCTCTGAGATATTCACTAATGATTTGTATCTTGTATACTCATATGTTAGAAACCTGGAAGAAAGAAAAAATCCTTGAGTAGACAACTTACTATGAATCATCAGAATAAAGTCATTTACTGCAATGAAGTGTTTAGTGGGGACTATTTAAACTGATGATGGAGTGCATAAGAAACACACACACACACACACATTTATCTTTAAAAATTAGTTGACAAGTTTCAGACATTTTGGTTCATGATCTGGCATTTGGGTGACTAATTTATTACAAGTTAGCATTGATTAGCAAGAAACAAATGAATTTGAATTTCTTTAACAAAGGCTCCCAAGATTATTTATTTGGTTCTTTCTGACTTTTAATGTATGCTCTGTGTTATTCCCTCTGCAACTTTTTTCCCCCAAAATTCACTTAACCTTAGTTGTTTGCTATGACCATGTCTCTAGCTTATGATGTGAATCAGACCCCTAATCGCTGCTAAAAGACCTTAATGTCCCAACAATATGATGATATAGAGTTGATTATTAGTGAATGCTATATTTTGAAAACTATAAAAGACAAAATAAAAATTTTTCCCCAAAGCAATACTCTTCTAGGAAAACAGTAGTGTAATAGTCATATAGGTATATTATACAGAAGCAGTTCAAACTCAGCACATTTAATATTTATTTACATAATAATACATAAAATAAAATAAATACTATTTATTATTATTACATTTCAAGTTATCTACACAGTACAGTTTAAATAATTCAATACATGTGATATTGTTGCTTATTGCTTTTTGTGGAATCATGTACTTTTAATGTTAGTTAATAATTCAATAATTATATTCATTGTTTTTCAACTCTTAATTTTCAAATCTTATAAGCTAATCTTTTATTCGATACATTCTTCTCTTAATAAAAATTAATGTTTTTTTGTTTGATGATTTTTGTACATCAATGTCAAAGATTGGAACATATTTCAATTAGAAATGTTTTGAGTTAATTCTGGGCACCAGAAGAGAACTGTGGGTGTCAACCCCCTGTTCAAACTTTTAACAGACCTATGCTAAGAGGCACTGCCTTGGAGGAGTAAATTTTTGTCCTTTGTCTTCTGTAAACTAAGGTCACTTTTACATTTGTGATCTAGCCATTGAAAGAACTCACAAGTAATTCTTTGTCATATAGCGTAGCACCACAGTGTAAGGTACAATTATCATTTCTTCCTCAGGAAACACTCATTGTTTTAGATAGTTTGTGATAGACTACACGTTGTACTCCAGTCAGCTATCCAGAAATTGCCTCTCCCCAAAGCATGTCTAATGATCATTTCCCTGGTATCATCAGCACTATGAAATTGTTTAAGTTTTTTTCTCACTGAAAATTTTGAAAGATTCAGGCTTCACAATTGTTATATGCTTGTTAAGGGTAGGAGAGTAGGAGACAGGTTATTTTTTTTATTCCAAATGCAATAAATAACATTCTATTTCCTAGGCTCAAAATTAGAAAACTATTCTGCAGCAATTTATTTTTACATTTATAGGAAGTACAAAGTACAAACAAGTATCTGAATCCAGAACAATTATTTTTATTTAGTGTATAAAGTTCCATACTTTCTTCTTAATGTGAATTTGCACTTTGGATACACAAGACTTCTTAAAATAGATTATATATATATATATATATATATATATATATATATATATATATATTTATGAAGTAAACTAAAGATAACCTATAACTTGGTCAGCTCCAAGAATAGAATTGTTCAATGAATCACACCTTCAGATTCACTTTGTCATATACTCACATACTTTATTATCTTTTTTCCAAGTTAGCAAAGATCAGCCAGTTGAATTCATAAATAGGATACCCATTCACATCATTTCAAATGTACTGTCAAAGAATCTTTGCAACTATACTCTTAGTAAAGCAATACAGATAAACAATGAGGCATCTGCTGTTCTCTTTATCAGTTCTATTTATCATCACTTTCTTGCGTGCTGTGCTGAAGCATTAAATCAAAAGCCACACTCTGAGTTATTTTAGCAATTGTGAAGTACAATACCAAAATCTAGATTAAATTATTTTAATAAGTGCTCTGAATTTTTATTTGTGTATTACTTTTAGTCATACGTTGTGTTTCATCTATCAAGTGAAAACATCTTCTAATGGTTATTACATACTTTTTTATAGATTTCAGAAAATATATTTCAAGATGGACTGGATAGTAGAGCATTAGAAACTAATATTAAACTTTGTTTAAACAAACACAATTAGCACAAAAGGTTATTTCTATACGGACAAAAATAAAATTGATTATTATATATCTGAATATTGATGTGCATGTGTTGTATACGAGAAAATCTTCACACCAGAAAACTATTTGCCAAAAATTCAAGAATGTGTTAGCCAAAACAAAAAACTTTGCTAGTGTATTATTCAATGATCATTCAATGCATATGATCAGAAAATAATTTAGTCATCCATAGTAGAATATAATAACCAAAAAACCAAAAATAGAGCCAAGACTTCAGGGCAAAAATAGATAAATAGATGTGTTGGGTTGATACATAATGATTTTATTTGCTCAAGAAAGATTAACTAACAATGATTTCAGGACATGCATTGAGTTTTAGAACATAATTTTAAAACCCATATAATTTTCAAATTTCTTGTTCATTCTATGCAGACATGAGCCTATGGAAACAATTTTCTAGGACCTAAATTAATGTAATTTGTTAAATAAATAATTTCAGAATTTAAAATGATTTTTGGCATCCTTTCTTATAAAATTAATGTCATATATGTGTATATGCAATTGAAATTGCATATACACATATATGGCATTAATTATGTCATAGTTGTGTTGTGTTTAGTTATGTTGTACAGAAGTATTAATTTATAGAATCATTATGAAATAACATTTTCCTTTCAAAAATAAATTAAATATGAATTATTCTACCTAAATTTTTGTGAGACACTGTGTTTATTCTTTATGGCCCTTAACTCTATTCCATAATTCAATAACTGTTTGTGGTTTATTAAAATATTAGTCACTGTCACTGGACTATAGATTTCACAAGCCAGACATAGTATGTATACTATGGTGTTGGCCACTCAAAAATTTGGGAGGGAGTAAAATAGCTATATTTTTAAACTGTTTATTTCAGGTGAAGATAGCAGAGGAAAAAAACCCAACAAGGAAAACAAAAATCTCAGGAAATATATTTATGATTGTTAGAATGTTACAGAGGGGTCTCTGGTGATTTTTTAAAATAGCCTCAAGTTCTTTGACTCTCCTTTCACCTAGAAGTAGGATGTTATTGCCTGAACCTTGAATCTCAACTCGCCTTAGACAACACTTGAGGCAAAGCAACACCGTATAACTCCTGCAACTAGGCAGGACACGCTATGCAGTTTCCACGATCACTCTCAGAGCCCCAAATTGCAATATAAGGTCGGATTATCCCCAGGGCAGCATATGTGAGGAAGCCCCAGCTACGTGAAGTGCTCGTATGTAGGTGCTTAAGTCAAAAGTCTAAGCTGAGCTCAATCTTGGAGCCTTCCGACATGTAAATAAAGTCCTGTCCAAATAATTCCAACCCCAGCCTTTTAAATAATTTCCAGCCATTCAAGTCTCCAGACTGAAGCCAAAGACATTGAGAAACAGACATAAGCCATATGCATTGCTCCCTGTCCTAATTCTTGACCCACGAAAATCCATGAACATGGTACTTTGTGTGTTTTTTTTGTTGTTGTTGTTTTTTTATACCAGTAAGTATGTGGATGTTTGTTATGCCTTAATAAATACCTGGAAAAAAGGTCCAAATAAATAAGAAATACCAAGTAATTTGATGAAATCATAAAAGATTTCATGAATACAGTCACCTAAATTTGTCATCTGTAGTTACTACTGCAGAGAATTTTCAGTGGAAATAGAAAGTGACAAATGCATCAGGACAGACCACATTTACCTAAACAGCAGCCACCCAGTCTTGCTACAAGGTAGAACACATGGGGATACTAGTGAAAAATCAGACCAGAATTATATGTTGAAACAAAATTATGTAGGACAGTCTAGATATTACATAGGATACGGTACAATGTCAGAGAAGATATGTGAGTAGTGAGTAAGTGTATGAAATATATACCCATATATTTGCATGTATCTATATATCTATATAATTAACAAAACATATATGTACTATGGTGCATTTAAGTGGCAACTATCTCTATATATCTGTATATCTATCTATATCTATCTACAAATGTGTATCGTATTAGCAAAACTATGAATAATAATAACATAATTTATGTTTTTAAATTTCAGTATATCAATTTCACTGTGCTAGATCTATTATTTTTTCAAATGATATAGTTTTTTTCCCCCTTTAACTTCATTGGTATGTAAGCATTTAAGCAAGTCTCAGTATTTGAGCAAGTCGTTATTTTACAACTGATAAATTAGTTAATATGTAATAATGATTTGATATTTCACCACATTATTGTAAGTATTTTCTACGACTATGAAAATACCATAAATTTAAGTATGTCTTTAAAGATGTGGAGCACGGATTTAGGCACCTGAGTCACTACTTTAGATTCCATGGCTATCAGTGTTCATCTGTTTCTTTTGTCTTCCCGTGCATAAGTAAGTGCAGAGCATTACCAAAGTGACACAAAATAATAATAATTTTGAGCAAAGCTAATACATATATCATTCAGTCATTTCATCATATAAACAAAAGGTAAGCCTCACAGGAAACATTATTATAGTCTTATAAGCCAATTAATTTGTTCAATGTTTATGTAAAATAAAAATGTGCTTCTTCTCCAATTTTTCTTTCTAGATTTGCTCCACCATCTCTGAAGCATTAACTACAACATAGAAAATCATTTCTGTTTGTACTTATGCTAAAATGCACATGACAACAACAATATAGGAAGTTATTTGATATAAAAATCTTTAAGGAATATAACTTTTAAAAAGATACATCATTAGTATTAGTAGAATTTACTAAATAATCCTTATCATTTTTATGTTATCTACTTCTAAAAATAGGCAATAAAATGTAAAAACAATAGCATTTATCATGCTAGATTTCAATTCTGTTTGTGCAATTTTTCTCCCCATCTCATAATAGACAATGAATTCCTGCAGACAGCAATTTTGCCAGCTTCAGTTTTATATCTTCAGTATCTAAAACTCTTCTACATGGAAAGTAGTCAGTAACATCTAGTTGAGTGGTTATAAGAAAACAGCAAATTCTTGCTATTACAAGTATTGCCAATAGAAGTAGATAGCTGAGAAGACTTGCACCCATATTACATTGTTAATAAAGTTATAAAAGAGTATCAACTATTCAGTTACCAATGAAATGTGGTTTTCGAAGCCCTGAGAAAACCTCTCATTTTTGTAGTTCTCCCATGTTCATTCTAGGTTTGACATTTCAAGAGTCTTTTAATTCATCTTAAGCCTTTAATATAGGTTAAAATCAAAATAATTTATAATCTTCATGAGGATAGAGATGATTCAACTCTTACATCTTAATTTCCAATATATAAGGTGGTGACTGATGAATGTTAATTAGTATTTGTTGCAGAAATAGATGAATAAATGCATGACTGAATAAATGAATAACAATCTTTAAATTTTTACTCATCGTTCTGCCACATTTAATATAAAACAATTTGTGATTACCATGCACCACACATTGAAGTATTAGAAAATCATGCATTTATTGATGACAGGGCACTGATAGGCAAACACAATATGAAGATACTGAGTGTGGGTTAACAATAGTTAACTATAACAATGCTATTGTAAGGATATTATAAGGAATACAAGGGAAAACTGATCTGTATTCACTGATTACTAAGTACCTGATACAATGTTTTATATCTTTAAAAAATTGCTACAATATTATGTGGAAAATGATACATCTCTATTTTACAGGTAAGAAAACTTTAATAAAGCCAATATCCCAATTATGTTTCTAAGACATAGGACTTTGTTAAAACACATTTTAATCCTGTATATTTTAAAGTTTTTAAATTACTGTTCCTTGAGAAACAATCGCTATTACTCTTCTCAAAGTCATGGTCGAATGCCCAGGAAAGCTCAAGGTTGTAACTGTCTCTCTTCAATCTATCAGGTGGACACATTACTATGTTAAATCCATCTTTCTTATCTTAATGACTTTATATTTCAATTTTTTAGTTCTCTGATTTCATATTTTATTTCAATTCTATTATTTCTCAAAACTGGTCTTGTAGATTTACTCAGTTAATTAGGATCATCAACTATTCAGTCTGCAAAAAAAATGAGAGCAAGTAAGACATTAATACCAGAAAATAATAGCTACTATTTGAGGAATAAAATATAATTCTTAAGCTAGTGGTAAAATGCTTTAGTATGTAAAAAAAAATAACTGCAATAAAATTTTGAATTAAAATATTACAACTCTTTATAATTTGATAAATGCCATTTTAAGCCTAATAGGAAATTAAGAACTATTTTCTACTATTCACTAATTGCAGTACAAATTCAACGAAACTTATTTTATATTGGTCCACAGTAGTATGAAAACAAAAGAATACTTTTATTACTAAATCATGTAAAGGAAGAAAATTGTAACACATTGTTATTTTAAAAATAAATCAGTTAAAAAGCATCATGATAGTATAAGGACATTTTAAAAAAGTCAGCTAATACACTGAGTAGACATTTTACAATGATTGTGACAATGGAGCATAGAATTTTGTTTTACTATAAGATCAGACTGGACTTCTATGTAAGACCGTAAGTTACTATTATCCTAGAAATTGTGGGACAGATAGTCCTTGCCCCCAGATACTTCCAGGGTTATCTGAATATAAATGGTCACGTGAGATCTTAAAATTTGTTGTAAAATTCAATTACTTTTTGGCATATGTAAATATGCTTATTAGTATTAGAAATAACTGGCTATTTAGATGAAAATAATCTGTTTTCTGAACAGAAGCAGTGAAGAAATATCTCTTACTGAAAATAAATAACAGTGAAATAAATAGTGAACATATCAGTAAGATTTATGTAAAAATAGTTGTAGTTTAATTTTATATTTGAATATTATTATATGTCATTACATAATTAAAAGTCATTCAAAAAATAAGTTAATACTGACAATATAAAATTGCAGAAGTTAGGTATCATTATATAAATTCTAAATATCATGTTTAGATCTTACAGTGAAAACTTCATTGTATATCTATTACGCAATAAAAATAATTTAGAGAAATAGAACTAACATTTCTTTTGAATTGAGTAAATTAGTTTAGAAAGGAAAACTAGGTCTGAAGATTTAAAAAAAGACTTAAATACAATACTTTCAAATTTTGGAAAAAATGTCTGAGCATATAAAGTACCAAAAAAAGGTAAAAATATTATTTAAAAGCAATTTGTCTGAAGATACAATAGTCCCCCCTTATCCAGGAGGGATACATTTCAAGACCCATAGTGGATGCCTGAAACTACAGAGAGTACTGAACCCTACATAAATTATAAATTATGTTTTCTTTCTATACATACATATGATAAAGTTTTATTGATAAATTAGGCTTAGTAAGAACAGCAATAACTAATGATAAAATGGACCAAATATAACAATAAACTGCAATAAAAGTTAAATATGGTCTTTCTCTCTCAAAATACTTGCATCTTATTGTATGTACTCTATATAGAGCTTGGATCCACTAAACAAGGAATGTAACAATTCTGGGCAGGATGGAGCAGGATTGCACAAGGTTTCATTATCCTACTCAGAACAGCCTGCAATTTAAAACTTATGAATTGTTTATTTCTGGAATTTTCCATTTTATATTTTTGGTCCACAGTTGACTGTAGGTGACTGAAACTGTGGCCAGTGAACTCAAGGATAATAGGGGACTACTGTAATTGAAAAATAAATGATATGTGTATTCAATACTAAGTTATTCGTTCAAAGAAGTTATAGAAGTAGAACTCACAAATGGAAAAATCCTGAAAATCTGAAAAACACAAATATAAACTGTGAAAGTAAAGCCTGGTAGCTCAATTTCCTGGAAAAAGTTGTCAGTTTGTAACATTTTAATTTTGCAAAATATTTAGAAACAATAACCAATATTTGTAATCAGATCTAAATAAATAATATTTTTGTGAGTTCATCCCACACTCAATTCAATAACTCTGGAGATATATTAAGAATCACTTTCTAGTATGTAAGTTCCTTTGGTGCCTCTATGAAGCTTTCTCCATACAAAAAGAAAAAGAAAGAAAAGCAAACAAACAAAAAACAGCTATTTTTTTTTTTTTTGAGAAAGTTTGGAAATTACTCTGGGAAATTCATATTATTATTTTTTTTAATTTAAAAATCTACCATTGTGCTGTTCAGAAGTCAACAATTATCATTTATGAACTGTTATCTTTTATTCTAGATTAACATGTTTTTAAAAATAACCATGATAATTCTAAGAACTTCAGAGTGTATAGAAACAAAAACATTTTTTTAAATTAAATTCTAACGTCTAGAAATAATCATTGGTGGTTTTAAGTGGACATCATATAGTTTATCTCTCCCTAAATATTTAAAAAAGAAAAGAACTTCAAATAAATTTAGAAAATGATCTTCCATTAAACGGAACCAAGTTTACTTGAGCTGGATAAAGAAAATTGCAAGATGAGACTGGAACATTGCTTTGTACTAGAGTGTAAGATAGTGTTCAATGATTCGTGGACATATCAAAAGGCACCAGTTTTTCAACCTACAATAGCTGAGTTCTTGAGCCTCAGTCTCTGCTCACCTACACTAAGGCAATGGCAAATATTTTACATCTTGTCAAGTGTGAGGCATGCACCATTACAGTAATAAATTCTATTATCGATATGATGCTTTCCACTGACAACAACATGCCCATAGTTTAAACCATAAGAAGTTTGTTCATCTCCCATTGAAATATCTAGAAGTTGGTAGTTCAAGGCTGGTATATTGCTCTATAGTGTCAGGATACTGGATCATTTAATTATATTACTCCACCATGTGAAGCCTACATTTTGCAAAGTCATTTTATGTTCCATGATATCCAATTATTGTATCTTTACTTCAGCAGGCAAAAAAGGGAAAGGAAGGGCTTACTCTTATATTAATGGCATTTTCCACAAGTTACACTTAGACTTATTTTCAATAACTTGTTCATATGACCACCCAAAACTGCCAGTGAGAGTGAGAACTGCATATATTTCATGCAACCATTTGCTGAGCTAAAAGGATTTTATTACTGTAGAGCAATGATGGGAATTGATATTGAAGGAATGCAAATAACAATACTCTAATAATTATTCTTAATTCACTCACAAAGTTCTCTGTCCCAATTACCTAAATCGGTTTCAATACACTGAAGTCCATAAGGTGGTGCTAAATTTCCTTTTCTTGTAAATACAAGAACTATTTCTTGTAAATAACACTGCTATTCTTTCTGCCCTCATTGGGTTTCTCTGTATACCTGTTGCACGTATATCTTTCTGGGATCTTCAGTTCTGATTATCTTATTTATTTTATTTGATCAGTTTGGTGGTTTCATTGGGAAATGTGTGGTGTTTGTATGATTGAAAATTTTCTCATGGGCTGATCAAATTCCTAAGAGAAATAATATCCAGTTTCTTGATTGTCTTTGAAATACTACTCTTCTAATCAAGAGACCTATTTTTATTTTTTATACTATTCAGAGTATAATAGATTATCCTTTTTTTTTTTGTCATTGTGTAGGAGGGCCATAATGATTAAATATTTCGGGTTAAATATGATGCAATGCTAAACATGCTGATATAATACAAGTCAATTCATTTAATTTTAAATTTAATCAAGAATGAATTAAATTTAATGTGAAGGTTTAATGGGCTAATCTTCAAATAAATAATCATAACATGCATTACTCCTGAAATATCTTCTATTTTAAAAGCTAGTTTTTGTTCGTTTGTTTGTTTAGTTGTTGTTTGTATCTTCAGAGGCTCTACTTATTTTAAGTCACATATTTCAAGTAATTTATTAGGTTCTGATTATGAATATGTGGAATTAACATGCTGATTTTTCTCTTCTGTACCTCCCTCCATTTCCATACTTTGCTCTATTATCAATTTTACACTGTCGAAATGTGCATACCGTATCTTAAACTATAATTCCTGGCATTCAGTTTTTATATTGCTGTACAAATGGTCTGAATTATTTACAATTTCACTCTCCTTAACACTTCTCTGTGAGTAAGGTCTTTGTTTTGATACATCTGTCAGTTTTCAGTATATCATCACATTTTTATTTTCTCTCAAGCATAGCTCATGGGAACAGTCTTCTCAGAATTCTTATTTATCTGAGAATAGTACCAATCCACTATTAATAAATTGCTGGTAACATTTTCTTTTCATGAGAATTTTGTTGAAATTATTCCACTTTTTGAAATTGAACATTGTACTAAAAAATCTAACACTAACAGATACTTTTCCTAAGTGACTACCCATGTGCTGAAAGCTTAGAAATTTCACCAAGATATATTTTAATATTGATACCTTGACATTCCTATAAAATTGGTGGATTGGATAGAAAAAGCACTATGATTTAATTAGTACACCATATGCTTTATTTTTATTTGCATCTACATATATCTTTATGAAGTATGCTTTTTGGCTGTGGTAGCCATTAAACCAAATATTAAAATAAATTGATTGCAGATTTTGAATTATTGTATCCTAAAACATTAAAATAAGATTGTAAATAGTAAGAATTGTTCAACCAAAAAGATTCCTTAAAATGAATAAAAAATATGAATAATTATACACTATTAATATAATGACAAAAATATCGAGAGGAAGGTTTTGCTTCATTAAAAGTATTATAAAACAGCATTGACTTTATTGTAGAAAAAGCACATTAGGTAGTGCATGTTATTAATTTCAGCTTTTATTAAAAGAAAAAATAGTAGCTGAAGTCAAATGTATCTTGAAACATTAGTTAATGTTTAATAAATAATCTTAAATAAAGAGGAGGCAGTTGAACAAGTACATGGAAAGTATAAAAGCAGTAACCATACATTAAATACTACTAGCTATGTAAGTAAAATTCTGCTCTCTACATTATAAGAAGAATTTTTCTAAGTCAGTTTTTTTAAGAAAGCTTTCAAAAAAATAATATATAAGTGTGATTGTTAGTTTATTGCTCTGTTGACTTGTTACCCTGAGTCTAAAATGAATCTTGAAAGAAATTATTTATTTAAATGATTATTCTAAGAAGAATTTCACTTAAATTGTTTCCTATGATTTCTTTAAGAAGTGTTTTTTTAGTAGTGAATTATGAGCTCATTTGCTTGTTAATGATTTCTGTTAATATTGAAAAAAAGCTATTCAGAGCCTAGTCGACTGATATTAAAATAAAGTATACAATCTCAGTTTGAGGCATGTTATTTATTTTTCATTTCAATATTTTAATAACATATTGACACAAGAGTACATGCAAATATTTCTATTTAAAGTACACTTTTATTTGGAACAATCGATACCTTTTTTGTACATTCAACCAAAATTCTATATTAAACATTCAAAATAAAAATAAAAAAACACACCCTTCATTTAATAAGATAAAAGCAAAGCAGAAAAGCAATAATGCAAATTGCATGATTATATACAAGCTAAACATTGTATCCTAAACTTTTTCAATAAGTTAGTGTTGTTCCTAATTAGTAACTATGGGAAACTTAGTTAAGTAACTGTGTTCTAGTTCTTCAAGGAAAAAAAGAATACATGTTTTCTCAATTTTATGTCTGTATAAAACAAGCTGATAATTAAACTTGTAGAAACAAGCTAATGGTAATTTGCTAGAACAGGGATTTTCAAAGTACTTCTGTGTACCTCTATGGCTTTATCTAACAAATCAAGGAGGTCTATGAGGTTAAAACTGTTTTCATAAACATACTAAGATGGTATTTGTCTTTTTCATTATATTGACATTTGCAATTCTGGTACAAAAATAGTGTTGGTTAAATTGCTAGCAATTGAGCATAAATAAAGTCAGTGATATTAAGCTGTGTTAGTAGTCATTGTACTTTACACTGCTATGGACTGAGAGACAAAACCAAGCCAGTTGCATTTAAGATTGTCTTTGTTGAATGTAATGGTTAAATTTTATGTGTCAACTTGGGTAGCATGTAGTGCTGAAGGGATAGGTAGAGCTTGGTCAAACGCTAGTCTAGATGTTAATGTGAAGATATTTTGTAAATGTGATTAACATCTACAATCAGTTGACTACGCATAAAGGAGATTACCCTCAACAATATGGTGGACTTTATTGAATCAGATAAAGGCCTTTAAGAGCATAACATGCTTCCCAGAGATGAAGGAATTCTGAGTTAAGACTATAACAGAAATCCTGCCTGAGATTCTAGAAAGCTGGCTTACCTTATGGATTTTGAACTCAAAAAAGCAAACAACTCTTGCCTGAGTTTCAAGTCTATCAGCCTTCTGTATAGATTTTGGACTTGTTATCCTCCACAAGTGTGTGAGCCAAGTTCTAGAAATAGAGGGAGGATGGAAGGGAGGAAGTGAGGAAGGAAGGAAGGGAGGAAGGAAGGAAGGGAGGGAGGGAGTGAGGGAGGGAGGGAGGGAGGGAGGGAGGAAGGAAGGAAAGAAGGAAGGAAGAAAGGAAGAAAGGAAGGACGGATGGACGGAAGGAAAGAAGGAGGGAAAAGAGAAAGGCAGGGAGAAAGGAAAGAAGGAAGGCATAAATTAGATAAATAAATAAATAAATAAATGTTTTGCTTCTCTGGAGAACCTTGCTGTTACAGAGTTTGGTACTGAGAGTGGTTCTAGAGGAACAAATCTTAAAGGTGAGTTTTCTGAATTAATTTTGAGATTTATGGAATTGCCTCTATTATCTGGTTCTAATTAAAGGCATCAATTTCTATTTCTAATGGTAAAGAGGACACTGATTATCCATGACATGATGTGGCAATACAGATACACAAATTTTCACTGTTGGATGCGCCTAATCAAATATTTATAAAGGCAAGATTTTGAGTGACTATATATTTGCTATCTTAGAACAGTTTTTGTCAAAATAATGACTCTAATGAGATTGGCTGGATATGCATAACTGTGCTGGACAATGTACAAAAACAATTTTTAAAAATAAAAAAAAAAGCAATTTAAAAGGATGTGCTCAAGGCTTCAAATTTCCTGCATAAATGACCTGAAAGTTTCTATGTCTTCTCTGAATGGAACCTTTATCTCCCGTATCCATAGAGATGAGATTTGCGTAACAAAACCCAGACTCTCATCCTATGAGTGGGTGAATTATAACACAAACTGAATCCCAAACATTACAGGATGTCTGCTGTTAAAGTAACTGCGTTGATTAGGAAGGGTGGTATCCTTAAAATTATAATCGGGACTTATGAGCAGATATCCTGGTGTAGCTATGGACACTGAATCAAGAATTCTTCTTGGCAGAAGAATTATGT
Organism: Rhinolophus sinicus; assembly: GCF_036562045.2. Taxonomy (NCBI): domain Eukaryota; kingdom Metazoa; phylum Chordata; class Mammalia; order Chiroptera; family Rhinolophidae; genus Rhinolophus; species Rhinolophus sinicus. The sequence continues at coordinate 21,570,702 of NC_133752.1, forward strand.
CAAGTTCTTCTCTGAAGACGTTAATACTGCTTGGCTAAGGAAACTGTAATGACCTCCTTTTTAGGTAGTTAGTTTTCAAGACACTTTTGATTCTTCTCAGAACCTACTCTTCCTATTCCTTTTTGCTCCTAAACTTATAACTAGACCCACGGGTAGGCATAGTACATCCAAAAGAACTGCATAAAATTTCTAATTTAAACAGACAGAAATCCTAGGAATAGGTGTGGGAATGGATATTAAGAGTGTAGGATACTGGTGTAAGGAACATAAATTTGAGTCTAACCAAATTTGCTGATAAGCAGAGATTCTGGATTTAGTGTTTCAGCTTAAAGTGTTCAAAGTATTTCTAACATTTTGCCTTGTTGGGATGCTGAAACAGACCAAAAATTAGCCTACCCTAAATTATGTCGAAATGTCTTAACTGCCTTGACATATTGTAGAAGAAGGTATCAAAAGTCTTAGGGAGATTAGAATTTTAGGATGGGTTAATCATGTAAGATCTGTTCACCCACCTGGGGAACACAGCTTTACCACACCAGTGAGAAATACATTTGTGAGGGGAGGCCCAGAATCTTTGAAGAGCTCTATGCTTTTCTACAGATTGGAAATTATAGTGGAAACTGATGCCACTGAACTGAGATCCTTAAATGCAATGGGAATAATTAGATGCCAAAGTGGAAGGGCTCAAGTGGCAGCTCTTAATTGCAAGCACTTAGTTGCAAAAGGTTGACGTGGTTACTATAAAGAACAGGAAGCAGAGTCAAAGCAGTAGTCAGGATAGTCTGACTTGAAGAAATCTATGACACTGGCTAGTTGATCATGGCATGCCTAGGAGAGATACAGATGAGCAATACTATACTTTCTTACTTGATCTATGTAAGTGGAAGAGTTCTAGATCAAATAAATAGAAGTCTAACTTGGATTACCAAAACAGAGAGTCATGGTCCTTCCATCAATTCCCGGACCTGAGCCTGTATACAGACACAAATCCCTTTGATAAAGGGGGGACCAGTACCCTTAGAGGAAGGACCCTAGTATACAGTAAAAAATGTATACCATTACTCTTTCTCGCAACATTCCCCGGAGGGACCTACATCCTTTTTCCAAGGTGATGTACTTTGCGGGAAAGAAATTTGTTTTTTCCAGGGAATGCTGGACACATTTTCTGAACTGACACTTATTACTGTGGTTCACCAGTCAGAGAAAAAGCTTATAGAGATAAGGGGATCAATAGAGTTTTAGTTCAGGTTCATTTTACAGTAGGTTCATTGGGTCCCCAAACCCATTGTTGATTATGTCCCCACTTCCAAAATGCATAATTGTAATAGACAGACTCTATACCTGGCAGAATCCCAGCACTGGTTCCCTGACCTGTGAAGTGAGGGCTGTTATGGGGGGAAAGTCCTAGGGGAAGCCACTAGAACTCCCTTTAGCTAGAAAAATAATAAACCAAAAGCAACATTATATTAGTGGAGGGATTGCAGATTACTGCCACCATCAAAGACTTTGAAGGATGCAGGGGTGGGAATATCTATTATATCCCCATTCAATGTATTTATTTGGCCTGTGCAAGTGGATAGTTGTATAAAGGGACAGAGAGAGATAAAGTAAGAATGGTTTGTTGGACAAATACTGTAACTGTGTAATTGTTTCCTATTGCTGCGTATCAAATTACCACAAATTTCACAACTTAAAAATAACATATATTTATTATCTCACAGTTTCCATGCAACAGGAGTCTAGTATATTTTCACTGGTTCCTCTGTTCCACGTGTTACCATGCTGAAACCAAGGTGTAAGGCACAGTTGAGATCTTGTCTGAGGTTTGGAGTCCTTTTCCATTTTTGCTGGTTGTTGTCAGAATTGAATTACTTTTGGATGTAAGACTGAATTTTCGCTTGTGCTAGCTGTCAATTAAGGTTATTCTGATCTCCTAAAAAACTCTAACCATTCTCCACATATCATGGTAGGTTGGTCCTTTAAGGCTCACTTCAATTCTCTATGACTTTTAAAAAAAAACTTACCCAGGGTAATGTCCATTTTGAGTAACTCAAAGTCGACTGATTGGGTTAATTGCTTCTGCAAAATTGCTCTACCATATAAGGTGATACAGGTATGCTAGTGATGTCCTATCATATTCACAAGTCAAATTTATAACCAATAGGAGGAAATTATGCAGAGTATTTGCAATTTTAATAACTTTGATAATAAGGCATGTGAATAAAGAAAAATAAAAAAAAGGATAAACAAGTTATTTAACCCCGAATGCCCGGAAGAGGACAATACAGAAGGGAATTCTAGTTTTGAATGATGAATAGTTTTCTGTGGGTGATGATGTAACAATTGCCATAAAAGTATGCATTGAAACAACAAATCTATAATTTCATAGTTTCCGGAGGTCAGAAGTCCAAAATGGGTCTCACTAGGCTAATATCAAGGCATCCATAAGGTTGTTGTCTTTCTGAAGGCTGTACAGGAGAATCTGCGGTCTTGTGTTTTCTAGCTTCTATGGGTATCCACATTCCTTGGTTTAAGGTTCTCTTCATCCATCTTCAAAGCTAGCACTAATGGTTTGAGTTCTTATCACATCTAATCATTCTTACCTCTTCTGCTTTCCTCTTTCAATTTAAAGGACACTTAAGATTACATTGAATCACCTGAATATTTATAGATAATCTCATTATAAACTCAGCCAATTAACCATATTAATATCATCTGCAACCTTAATTCCCCTTTGTCATATCAAATAACATTCACAGCTTCAGGGGATTAGGATGTGGACATTTTTGTGGGTCCGTTATTCTTCATACCACACATAATTAGAAGAAAAGCCATTCAAATTAGGAAGAGTTTGGTTTATTTTACTCATTTAGTTTATTTATTATAATAAGGAACACTTTTTATATTTTATCACCATGGCTCTATGAACTTTATTGCCACTTATCTTAATCTGTTCTAATATGCCTGGCTTGTTTTGTTTCATTTTAATGTATCCAATACACTCATCTTGTATAAACCATTATAATATCAATTCCTTAATATTAAAAACAAATTAAGAAGAAAACAACACTTCAAGGTCTAATTAAAAGTTCTGAATAGAGAATAAAATTAAACTCTAGTATTAAATGTCCTTCATCATGTGATCTGATTCTTTTATTTATTCTCCCAGAGTCCTTACATTAATCAGAAAAAAATGTGATAAATTTTGTATCAGACTTAGAATCTTTTCATTTTTTTAAATAAATGAGGCATTCAAATTACAAGTTTATATTTTGTCAACATAGGAATATTATTGTACATTATTTGAGAATGAAGCTTTCAACTCTTGTATAAGTCTGTGGGTACCACAGATGTTAGCAGATACATTTTTATTTTTTTGCATGTGAACAACTCCACACAAAAATTAAGAGTGCCTTATTAACATTTATTGTTTCTGTAAGCTTAAAAGGAGAAGACAGTCAACTCTAATTATAACTATTGTAGACTAGAAATAATGTGTTACTAAAGAATTTCTAATGTTCTCAATTTTATTTTCATGGTTTTTATTGGAAATTTAAAAATTCACATATCTTCTAAAGATCAAATTAAAAAAAATTGAAGTGTCAGTGGGTTGTATTAATTTTAAAGGAAAAATGAGAACATTTTTGTTTGCTATCAAAATCATTTTACTGTTATTATTGTTCATATTATTGTTGAACTAGAGAAAAGTATTTCATGGTAGATTCCAGGGGATTCCTTCCTTCTCTGTGTGTGTGTCTGTATGTGAGTGTGTGTGTGTGTGTGTGTGTGTGTGTGTGTGTGAAAAACTGGGAATCCATTTTTTAAATGGTTGGGAAATATGTGCTTTAGAGTAGTTACATACAGAGATGTAGAAGTCCCTAGAAAATTCCTCAGGGATCCAGAAAGTCAAGGAGTAATAATCAAGGATCATAGGACCAAGAACTAAAAGAACTCTAGAGATGAAGAGCTCTAGAGATGAGTTAATCTTATATCCCCCTCTCCTGTTCTGTTTTTTTCCTCTGTTCTCCTCATTCCCATAAGTTGCTCTTTCTTTTCTTCCCCTATTCTCTTTTCTCTTTTCTCCTCTTCCTCCTCCTCTCTCTCCTTCTTTACTTCTATATGTCATACAAGCACAGCTTCTTAACCCCATCTAGAATCCTCAGACTTTCCTTGTGCACATGGTCCATTGTAGCTCCAAACTCTATAACTTATCTTGAACACATTCATTAATTAATTCAATACTTTTGTGAACCTATTATACCCTTGTCACTCTTAAAGGGTTTTAGTATAAATTAATGAAGCAAGAATAAATTCCTGTGTCTTATATTCCAATGAAGAGAGATAGGCAGTAAATAGCAAACAATAAAGAATAAATTATATACTGTATAACAAATAATATGAAAAACTAGAAAAAATACCCTCCTCTATTTTCAAATTATTTTTCTTCTGTTTACATTCAGTATATTTTTTATATTAGTCATTTCATAGAGACCAAGAGAAATGTCATACCTATGACCATGGGCATAGCCAAAGAAGAACATGACCAGTTATTTCATGAATCATGGTAACTACTAAGAAATTGGATTCAGACATCAGCTTTAGCATTCCAATCTCTGTCTGAGCTGGAAAATGGATTATATTTATTTTTGTTTTTCTACTTTATACATTGTATTTTTGGGCAAGCATCTCCATATTCCACTTCATTTCTTCCTCTAAATACCTAGGAAACTTTCTTTAAATGAGTACCTATATTGGGTTCATTTTTGCCCAATCATTGAGTCCCATTTATATGATGATATAGCAAATACATTGGCTAGATCACAACAGCCTGTAAAAATGGAAATGATCCCCTAAAATTGGAGCCTAAGTTTTCTTCCGTTATTAAGTAAACAGCTTTTATTTATGCTCAGTGCACAGACTTGCCTTGACCTTCCTCCATCAAGCTTTAGTGCATGAAGTCATAATGGTGCTGATTGCAAAAGAAAAATGTGGTTTTCAATCTGGATGCTCTCATCTGTGAACCAGGCTGCCTGTTTGGCCTCGGATGGGAGGGAATCACAGACTTCAGACCACACAGTGATGGCAGTAGCGATATCATGGGAGGGCTCTATGGTTGGCCCTATGGGTCGAGAAGCTACCTTCTCATGCATGCAGTACACTACCCCTGAAATTCTTTCTCTAGCATGCCTTGGAATACACTATTTCCACTCTATGGGTCGGCTCTGGTGTCCTGTTCTCTGACTATTTGAATGTCCCTCTGATACCCCCAAGATACAATTAGGTACTTTTGTCCTCAAAATTATCTGATGTCCTTCAAAAATGAGGACAGTTTTGACCAATGCCCAATAATAAACTAGCAGTTATATTAAAGGGCAAATTCTTAAAGAATGCAATCTCTGTATGGTTATACTGAAAGATTGAGATTTTTAAAAAAATGGATCCAAGTTTATGATATCTGCAATTATTTGGACTATAATCTTAATATACATTCTGTTGAAGAGAGTGCAATATAATTTTTCAACAGCAGAACAGGAGATTCAGAGAATATCTGTTATGAAAATAGAGAAGTCAACCTAAAGCCTCTACTTGCATACAAAAGGAAGAGAAAAAAGAAAAGAAAATCTATTTACTCTATAAAAATGTAAACCAAGAGGGTTTTTTAAAGCAAACATATATCTTTAATGAAAAATGTCTCATCTGTTTCTGCAAACTTAGGACCTAGCACAGTATCTTATATATAGGAAGTATTTATAGAAAATATTTTTATTATTTGAATTAAAATAATCATTTAAACAAGTTAATTTTGGAATTACCATTTCATTCAGGTGGGGGGGGTGAAGAGAGAGAAATCACAAAATGCTATGACACTTTAACAGACTACATTTTATAGAATCTTTCCACTTAATACTACTCCTCTCACAAATACCTGAGCATGGAACCTTCTCTTCTGAACAGTAACAGTGGTTAATGGACTAATAAAGATGTGCTGAGCTGTAAAAAAACTAAGTTGAGTTGTCAAACTGAAAAGCACATGCCAACTGCTGTCTCCTAGGTACTCAGGTTTTATACTATGTTCTATGCGCAACAAAACAGTCTTCAAAAAAACTATATTACTGTTCTGGAGGCAATATTGCATTTCTAGCGTTTTGCCCCCTCTTGCACTATGGAGACAAAAAACCTCCAAATGTTCTTTCTTTTTTTAAAGAAAAAAAGTATTTTCAAGAAAACTGAAATAATAGAGTGTAATTTTGAAAATTGTCTTCCCTAAATTTTGCAGAAATCTGTCATCTATAGTTGTCATAAAGCTAATATTGAACTATGTGAATTTATTAGTGGTGTCCTAGAAATAATAAATCAAATGTATCCAATGTTACATTAAACATAGGAAATCTCAGCAGGCACCAGATTGACTACATTTCTTAGGCTAATATAAGTAAAACCCATTACTTAGATGCTGGCCACATACACATCAGTTTGACAGTGTCAAAATTGTCCTCTGAAAATAGTCTTTCCATATTTCAATCCAGTTTCTTCCTTCTTTCATGGTCTCTAAATGTCAGTATTTTATCATTGTTATCTTTTTATCACTTTTTATTTTATTCCTACCTCAGAGAATGCAAAAGCAACAAAGCAAATGGCTGTGAAAGAGTAGAAGACAGGAGAGGGAACAGCAGAGAAGCCAAGGTTTCCTCCAACCATTAGCAGAGCAGGCTGAGGGCACCAAAACTGAGAAAGGAAGAAGCTTAGACTTGACTTGGAAAGCTAAGTTTTGATATTACACTTGCCTGTAAGTTTGTTTTGTTTCTCATTAAATAAAAGAATAATAATAAATGACTACTTTTAAGAAGAGTTTTAGATTTATATAAAAAAAATCTGAAAAGATATTAGAGTTCCCATAGCTCCCACACCCAAGTTTCTATTATTAACATATTAGCGTTATACATTTGTTATATCAATGGGCCGATATTGATAGATTATTAACTAAAATCCATACTTTATTGAAATTTCCTTGGTTTTGCCTCCTTTCCTGTTTTCTTCCCTCATGATACCATCATATTTTCTTAGAAACATTTGTTATGTATTTTCTTCTTTTTGATAACCTTGACATTTTGGAGTTCTGTCATTTTACTTTATTTTTTATTTTTTGGTAGTATGCCCCTAAAAATGAGAAATTTTTCTGATGCTTTTGGCACGAATCCACTGGGGTTATGGATGGATTTTGGTAAAGTGCCATTTTAGTCATATCATATATAGAGTAAATACTATCAACCTAATTTATTTCATTTGATGTTGACCTTGATCCCTTGACTGATGTAGTGTTTTCAGCTTTCTTCACTGAAACCTGTTATTTTTTTCACACTTTACATGCTGTTTGCTTTGGAAGGAAGTCACTCTGCAAAGCCCCCACTTAAAGAAAGGTTGTCATGTTCCCACTCCTTGTGGGCAAAATATTTCCATGTATTATTTAGAATGCTTCTGCGTGGAATGTTTTTCTGCTCTCACCACTTTATTTATTCAAACATTCATTTATATTTGTATAGACTCAGGGATATTTATTTTACATTCTGGTTTATAATCCAATACTACTTTTTGCATATTTTTGCTCAAATTCTTTTGCTTGGCTCCTGTGTCCCTTTGACATACCTCCATCTACATGGCATATGTCTTCTTCCCTTGCTTTCTTCCTTTCCTTTCCCATCCTTGCACTTCTTAACTTTTGACACTACAAGTTGCTCCAGGCCCATCTTGTACATCGATAACCCAGTCCTAGAATCATCTAGTTCTTCAAGGAAATTTGACTCCTTTGATTGAAGAATCGTATTCAAAACTAAGATCTGAATGTTACATGTCCTTGTTGCTATTGGGGTATTATTGCTTTTAGGGATTCTCAGCTGGAAAAAAAGGAAATATTTGTGTTTGAACTAACCTGTGGACATATACATTATCCATAAATATTTCTAGTGCAACCATCTGTCCCTATATTAAGCAAAACATGGGTTCATATTGATATCTCCAACTCTAATCTATTACCACATGGATCATTGTAGCCTCCTCCCCTTGCTTATCTGTAAATCTCCACTTCAACAGTGAGAAACCTGGCTACCACCAACCACTCTCCACTTGCTACATTTTTCAGTATACATCTGTAGCTGTATTAGAATTATTAACCCCTACTCCCATGGAGAAAATCTTTATCGATTAGAATACAGTTCTTTTGTGCACATCCTTTGCCTTTTGTATTATAGACTCTAGATATGGCTTAAAAGATATGTTCTAGTACCATTTCCTTCCATTTATTTCAACAAAGTCGTTGCATACATTTGTAACGCAATTAGGTTCTCTTGTCCCAGTCTTCATTCTTTCCTACATTCCCTGAAATCCTAAATGAACTTTAAAAAATTTGTATATATCAAGGTTCACTTCTTAGGTCATAAATTTCTTTGGGTTTTGACAAATGCATAACACTGTATTTCCACCATTACAGTATCATGTAAAATACTTTCACCGGCCCAAAAAAAACCCTGCACTTCAGTTATTTCACCACACCCAGCTCCACATTACTCCTGATAACTAACCACCAATCTGCTTATTGTATTTATAGCTTTGGCTTTCCCAAAAATTCCTGTAATTAGAATCAGATTGGCTTTTTTCACTTACTAATATTCATTTAAGTTAAATTCATGTTTTAGTAGCTCATTTCTTTTTATTGTAGAAAATATTCTATTGTATAAATGTATCATAGTTATTTTACTCATTCACCTGTTGGATGACATCTTAGTTGCTTCCATTCACATGGAGATTTTTGTGTGAACATAGATTTTCAAATTAGTTGCATAAATACTTAGAAGCACTGTTATTGGATCATAAGGTAAGACTATGTTTAGGTTGGTAAACAGCTACTAAATTATTTTCCAAAGTGAACTGTATCATTTTTCATCCCCACTAGCAATGAATGAGAGTTCCTGTTGCTCTGCATCCTTGCTAGCAGTTGGTATTGTCAGGGTTGTTTTTTTTTAATCCATTTTAATAGGTTTGCAGTGGTATTTCATTGTGCTGTGACTGGATCTCTCCGGACTTTTTAACTCTCAGAATTGTCCACACAGAGCCTCCAGCAATTCATAAATTACAGTTCATTTTTCCTACTACTGGCATTAGTTCCCACAGCAGTTTCCACTTGGGACTCTGCTCTGTATTTCTCCATCTGTTTCTCTAATCTTGGGGGCAGCGGTTTGCAGTGTGTCCTACCTCTCTTAAGAATACAAGAAGAGCTGTTGATTTTACATTCTGTTCAGCTTCTTATTTGTTATTAGAATGGATTGGGGACTTCCAAGCTCCATATATGTAAAACTGGAAGCCAGAGTGGTTTTCTCATTTTTAAATGCAATTTTTATGAAGTATAGCTATAGAATTTTTGACAAATGATTATTTTTCCCATCTTGTTATAAACAGGTTTTGATCTTTTTCAAGTATTTTATTGTCTTTTATTTTATTTTATCTGTGTTGGTTTATCCAGTGATTATTTTTAATTCAACTTGCTACTTAATATTTTTAATAAGTTGTCCCCAAATGTTCTTCTATTTATTTAACTCTAAATATATTCTATCTCTTGGATTTGTGTTTTGTGGCTTGTTTTCTCTCTCTTTCTTGTGATTATTTAAATTTTTGTCTTTTCCTTTTAAACTCTGTAAGACTTTCTTAGGGTGTCTTTATACAATAACTTAAATGAATGCTCAAAAAAATTACTGTCTCTTCATAGTATTAAATAATGCCAATATATTTGCAGGTTTTAATTTGATATTCATATTGACTGTTCATTTCAAGTACTTCAAAGACGATCTCTTCTTAATGTGGTAGTTTTGTGTTAATCTAATAGATTTTGTCTTCAAGAATGCATATTCTTGTTTTATATATTCTATAGCCTGTTGCTTAGATAAATTATATAATAGGGAGATTTTTATTCATATTCCTTAATGTCACTCATTATTTTGAATTATATCATGTTCATACTTCTTCTGAGATTTATCATTGTTTCTTCAGTTGATCTTTTTTGTTGTTTTCTTATTTATGTAGTGAAAATTGGTTAGTGTAATTTTTTTCCCCCTCATAATCAATATTAACTTGGGCTTTTATGTGATTTCCTAAGTAACTTTTATGCATAATCAGATGAAAAGTAAAGACTTAGATTTGTTTTTAAAGCCATCCAGTATCATTTTTAGTTAATATTTATTAGAATGCTAATCACCAATATAAGAACAATGACAAAATATATAAATATAACACAAATATTATTTGCAAATTACAATATGTATGATTTGATATTTACAAAAATATCTAATGCTTAGGTCTAATATTTAAAAAATATATCGATGTCTCCACAATAAGATTCCATTTTCCAAATTCTACAAACATATACCAAAGAAAAAATTTTAGAAGTACAGTGGAGTAGGTGGTGTGTGTGTTTCCTATGAAACAGGAAAGTACAATCTATATATATTAACCTAACTTGAAATGGTAGAATATTGAATTAATAGTAGGCAATTGATAAAATATAAGAAATTAGCCCTAAAATAAGTATGACTAGAATATGTGATAAATAAGATTCTTATATAAGCAGGCAATATATTGTTTATTAATATTTTTTAAAAGAAACTGATCATCATATAATCACCCAAAATATATACCTGTTGAATTAAAAAGTTGAATGTAAAATTAGGAGCATAAAACAACTAGAATCAAATTCTAATTATAATTTATCATGTCATTTTAGAAAAGTATGTCGTAAGTATTAAAGGCATAAAAAAACCTACAAGAAAAAGTACACATATTATTACCATTTCTAAACGTTAATAAAAAAGTTAATAAATATTATGTCACTTTAATATTTAGAACATTAAGTGACATAATATTTAGAACATTAAGAAGCCAGAAATATTAATTATGTGTTCGAAAACTACAAACGAATGCCAACATTGGTAGAAAAAATGGGAAATTTAAATAAACAGACATTGCATTAAAAACTGCAAGTAGAAAAATAGTACTAGAAACTAGAAGATGAACATCTAAATAGTAAGTATCATTTTTGCAAGAAATTTGCTAAATATTTTTTTAAATAATTGATAAAGCTTAATGCCGGGATGTTTTGATTAGATAAACCACCTGTTTGAAAAAAAAGTAATGGCATCTATAAGGTAATTATTAAATTTTCATAGGAAAATTAGAAATGTTTATTTCTGTCTGAATACAAATAACTAGAAACAATGTAACATGCAAACATTATGGTAGAATGGTAATAGTGCAGATTTTTAAAATCTTATTTACAAAAGTAAATGTACTAGTGTGGGATAAAAAGCTGATGGTATGTGAAAGTATCAGGATACAAGCTCTATATTATTCATTAAATAAAATTTTAGTAAGAGAAAGGAAAATACATGTAAATATATTTCTGTGTACATTAAAAAACAAACCACTCAGCTCATAATAAGTGATGAGAAAATAACAGGAAATGAGAACAGAAAGTTATTGGGTTGGGGCGAGATCATACAGTGTTCTTTTGTGTTGTCTTTTTTTTTTTTTCAGGATTTTGGGGACACAAAAAAAGGAAATTGCTGATTAATCATTTGTATTTTAAAATGTCACTAATCAATGAGATGCAGATAAAAATAATTACATAGTTGATCAACTTATCAGGGTTTCAAAAATAGCTAACATCATCATAGATAAAGATATTGAATGGGTCATCTCTTCACATGCTGTTTAAATTATAATTTAAAAATGATTTTATACTAAATATTGCATATCTTACATGTCTTTATGCTCATTGATATAGTAAGCCCCTCTGGAATTCTGGTATAAAATACTTTCTCGTGTATATAAGCATTTGTAAAATTTTATTGCAGATTTATATAGAATGGATTTATAAGTACATTGTGATTGCTAGGGTTTTTTTTAAGCTTAATAAATAATTCATCTTATTCGCAACAAGAACTTGGAACCAATTGAGAAATAGAAAAGGAGACAGGCAAGTGGAAATCAAAATAATCTCTTTATTAGAAATAAAGTCATTTGGGCAATAAAGCTTGGATTCAGGAAACTAAAATTGGACAAAAATTTACCCACTCAGGCACTGTCTTATATTTGTGGCCTTCTGTAGAAAAGGAGCTGACCTTTTTAGTGCATTCAAAAGAGTAAACAACAGACATAATATGTGTTGGCAGGTAGATATCAACATATACCCTTTATGTTGCTGAGCCACACTAGCCCTGTTTTTTCTCTCAAATTTATGAATTTGTAGCAGCAATAACTGAGGAAAGGTACCATAATAGAGATTCCTCCTGCCGAGAAACATTAAACCAGGGCATAACAGCACACCCCCAAACAATAGTGTATCATAGAATGAAACCTGCCATAAGTCATAATTAAATGTATGAAACATTTTTATCTCCATGTTAATATAATGCACAGTAAAACTAAGGGTGTCAAATTGAACCTGAATTTTGAAGTTAGCTTTGTAAACATTATTTACAAAGAAATAATTTATAAATACCCAAAGCACCGACAGTTATTTGTGATAGAATTGACTTGAATTTTGTTTGCTTTCTTAAATGTTTAATTATTTAAAATTAAATACATATACATTTTAAAGTCCAGCAATATTCTCCATAGCCTAGTAGAATGGTTTAAATATGATTCACCTATTTTTCTTTGAGAGGTTTTCTAAACTTATAAAACTGTATTTTAGTTAATGGTTTTATGTAGTTCATTTATAGTAGTGTTCTTTATTTTTATTCAATATTAATTGCTTTATAAAAAGTTTCAATTTATAGTGTGCCAAATGACTATAACTCAAACTGAAACTTTGAAAGTTACTCCTTGACAAAAACATTTTAGAATAACCCAAAATTCTAACCCCGATGCACCATCAAGGAGGGCAATAAAGAGCTCCTTCTAAAGCACATCCAAAGCAGAATAATATCTGCAATTCTAGTAAATAAAGCCAAAGGGGAATATATATATATATATATATGCATATATATGCATATATATATATATATATATATATATATATATATATATATATGCAAGGAAGTTCTAGAAAAAAGTAATTTTAGTTTTTTAGATGATTGGGAATAGTAAGAAAGTGTTGGAGCCCAACAAAATAAAAGTACCAGGACGCTTAAATGTAAAAGGACAAGAGTGGAAAAGAATTAGTTCATTTTAAATGGACACTGCCTGGGCAAGGCAATTCTAGATTAAATCCATGATCAACCCAGAGCCAGCTCAGAGAAACTGAATCAATCACCTCACAGATCTCCGTATTCTGTGTTGTAGAATGATGTTTTAACCAGATAACATCTAAACTCTCATTCACCTTTACAATTTTATTTCTGGCATTTTGGCACATCCAAGGAAATGATTCTCATTCACTTATTTTTTTTTTTTTCCTTTCCCTTTGCTTTGTACAGCTTGTAATAGAATCCTTCTACAAGTCTAGGGTGATGTAATATGAAAATTCACTTATTAGTTTAACACATTCCAAAGAACTAGAATTAGCTCTGAAGTTTGAGAAAGCTATACTCACTGATGAAAAGGAAAGTAATTTTCCTTCAAGGAAATTAATTTACAGAAAGTATTATTGCCTTCTTGTTTAATAAATATATAAGAAGTTAATTTTTGAAAAAAACAAACAGAAATTTTAGTAATAATTTATAAAGGGGAATTAAAAGTAATAATATCAAGAATGTTGGATCTTATTTCCAACAACTTATGCAACCATTCAACTAACACTTGTCATTATCATTATTTGATAGACCATAAATTAAATACTGAATCATATATTACCTACCTTTAGAGAGTTTATTGCTTATACAACATTAATCTGAGGCATTCTTAAAGATGAGATTATTGTCTCCAAATGATCTTTTTTTTTTTGAACTGTCTTAAGTTATCAAGCAAACTGTTAAGGCTGTGAATATACCACATTTCTCATTATCTTCTGCACCTACTCTAAGGCTAGATAAATACTAAGTGCTCAATTACACTTAATTGACTATGATGAACACAGTAATCATAATTTTAGCTTATTTTTTATATATCATTTTTAGTTTCCATGCTGCATCCACTGTACCTTATTTTTTTCTTTTGATAACTACAGTAAGAAGCAATTGATATTCTTTGGTAGTAAGACACTCATAACACTAAGATAATTAAGAATTTATTCATTAAAATGTGAAGGAATTTAGGGGAGTATATTGCATGACCAAAAGCAATATTTATGAAGTTGTTGAGAAATACTGTCTCTGCTGGAAGAGTAATGCTTCAACTGTCCATTAAAATTAAGGAGCTTGTAGTTTAATTTTTTCAGTCACAAATAAGATTATACATAGATAGAAAAAGAAATAAGTAAAAGCAAAAGAGAGAATTAATCTCAAATATATTTTAAATTTAAATAAGTCAGAATTGTACTGCTCTGAAAATACTTCAAATCACTAAAGAATACTTTATTATTAACAAATGTTTAAATCTTCAAAATCAGTAGAATTTCTAAGAAATTAGTTACTAGTATATGCTAAGATTGTAATTGTGTTCTATCATAGCAATATAAGACGATTAGAATAAAAAAATATTAGCTCTCTGGGAAAAGTTGGAAACATTGTAGAACATAAATTAATAAAACCTACAGTACTGTAATTATTGTATATATATTGAAGTACTCACCTATGCTTTAATTATAGAGACAAAAACATCATCTGACAAGAGTACATTTTTTTATTATTTTTGATAATGTAAGAAATGGACATTTGCTACCCTGTTAAAAGGCTGATGCGGCATTTTTCCCTTATATACTCAACTATATCAAGAACTCTTTGGTGATTTCAGGAGGTACAAAAACCATAAATTGTGAGAAATATAGGAAAAAGTAAAGATAAAGGAATACCTGTCGGAAGAAAAGTCTGGTTAGATATTTGGTCTCTCTATTTAAATTTGTTGAACATGAACAGTGAGTTTTTATAAATATACTCAAGATTTAGAGTTCCAGGAAGTCTAAAACATATTTTTTTAAAAAACCCTTTAGTTAAAGGAAATTTATTGAGGTAATCTGTTGGACAAGTGTAAAAGTGTTCCCCTGAGTTATGACATGAAAGATGAGATGGTATCAATTTCTTTATGACACTGATAATACCAGCAAAGACAATTTTTTATGATTTTAAATGACTTGCTAGAGTGGTGCCCGTGAGTGATATATTCATTTTCTAAAATCACATGAATCTGTTACTTTGAAGTCAAGTCATCATGAATTTTAATCTTCAGAATAAGATTTCTTACAAAGAAATCTTACCAAACATAGTTTGATTACTTGTAGTCTGACACTTTCCCAACATTTCACTTTCTTTATTTTATTTAGACAAAAAAAAAGTCGTGTTATAAGGCATTAAAAAACATGTCCAATTTTTTCAGCCAAACAGGAAGAAATACTTCCCCAAGTCAGATGTAGCCAAAGACTGCAGGAAAATCCATTCATGGATGCTCCCAAGCTGAAATGTTCACAATTCTCACTTTTAATTATAATGTGCTTATAGATTTATCAGCCAAACTGTATGAGGAACATATCAGTGTGAACCGTCACCCAAACTTCTGGATCTATGTTTAATCTGAATATATGAAATTATTCAATACAGTCAAATACTTGTTAACATTTAATTGAGCATTAACTTTTCTAATTTATCAGGAGGGAGGAAATTGATTGGAGGTGGAACTTGACTTAAAAGTAAAGTTAACTGCAATTAAATTAAATGTAAATGTTCTGACAGTTGGGTGATATGAGAAAGAATTTGAAGTGCAAAAGATACTGAAGGAGAAACACTCTTGACTGGTAACAGGGAGAGTGTGTAGGAATGGGCAGGAAAGCTTTTAGACTATGATTCAGGCACTCAACCTCTCAACAGAGAGGTGGAAGAAAAGAAGATTCAGACTGCAGTTCATCTGTGAGAATTTCTCAGCTAGGTCAGTGGTGGACTTCACGGCAAAGATTGCCTATTAGAGGAGCCCAATCCCTACTTGGTTAGAAAAGACCTTGAGTTGGGTATCGCTGCCATGCTTTGTCAGTCAAAATCTCACACATTCATGTCTTGGCATGAATGCTGCAGTTTGTGGCTATCAGGTAACTACATGGCTCTCAGGAAGTTCTTTATTGAAGAAAGATGTAGGTGGCACATTTTCATGGCTGCCACATATACTGTGGTTGAAATACAAAATTATCATTTTTCTCAGTATTATGAAAATATTAGCATTCTTTTATAGATGGTGACTTATGCTTATTTAAAATTGTGAATTAGGACTCTTAATATTTCTCCTGTACTCATTGAACAGTCTTTAGATTAAAAAGAAAAAGTCTTTAACTTGAACCTAACACATATTAACAGTTGTTTGGGCTGTCCCACCCACAGTGAGTCCCCCAGTGATAAAATTAGTGCTTTTCATGGGAAAATTATTCAGCTGTATCGCAATCAAATTTAAATGATTGGTACATTCAATTTGATTGTTTTCATAGTATCTGAACTGAAGTAAACAAAGGTAAACCTTGGCAACTGTAATCTAAGAAAAGAAAATCAATTAGAGTTGCCTTTTAAATACACTGTTTGTCACCTTTGTCTTATATACATAGACATTCTTACTTCTTAGTTTGGGTTATCCAGAGCAGAATTTAAGTTAAGAAATCAAGTTAGACTAATTTATTAGAAAGTGTTTCCAGGAAAAACCTGGAAAAGGAGTGAAGAAATGGATTGGGAAAGCAAAGAGACCAAGTAAATAGTCACTATCAAGCAAAGTTCCACAAAGGGTCATTTTGAGCACTGTACGAAACGGAGCACGGAAAACTGCCTCACACATCTGGGTGGCTTATTAGTAGGGGTCAGCTTGCCTATGTGTAGTTCTCTGCAGTCACTAAGGGCTACCTCTGGAGGAGTACAGTCCCTAAGCACTCAGCCTCTTTGTGTAGACAGAGCAGCTGGGGCAGCCTGAGAATAGCCTTTCCATAATGAGACGCAGACTGGCTCTTGGGAGCACAATCTTGGGAAGTGAGAACTCGAGATCTGGTGAGCATGCACATTGTTAGAAATGGAAGGGGTGAAGCACTGAGAGTGTCTACTGGGCACCTTCTCCGTGGGATGGAGTCACAGAGGTGTTGGCTTCATTTTCCACTCTCATTCACTGGTTCGATACAGATTTCTTCAATGCTCTTGCTCTTTCGATAATTTTATCCGTTTTTTTCTTTGGATACAAAATGTGAGCATTGCATTATTTCCTTCTCTGTGAAGCAGTAGAGAGTTTGTTTTCATTTTTTGTTTGTTTGTTTGTTTGTTTTGTTTTTTAAAGGAAAGGCTCAAAAGGCAGAGTCTTATTTCAAAAATTATTAGCTGTGTAACTTTGAGCAAAAGAACTATCTCCTTGAGCCTCAGTATACTCATCTCTGAAATGCAGGTAATGGTATCTACCTGCATCATAACAGTGTCAATATTAATTACATAATATTAGCCATGTAAAGCCCTTAGCCTAGTACTTGGTTTACAATGAGCATTAAATAAATGGTAGCTATTAGCTATTATTAATAATATTACTATGCTTCGTAAAGAGTTCCTTTTTTTTTACAGGAATAGGGATTTTTAAAATCAATTTCAAGACTGTTTGGAATAGTTTATATAGTAAGTATATCCTTATACTATACTGAGTAAATGAATTAGGAAATTATGAAAGACTAAATTGTAAATTTATACTAAATCCATGCGGAAGAATTATTTTATTTTATTTTATTATTTTATTTTGTTTTGTTTTATTTTATTTTATCCCAGTGTCTACTAAAATGCTGTAATAAATACCAAAAAGTGTGGAATTGGGTAGCGGGCATAGGCTGTAAAAATGTTGAGGTGCAAAATAGGAAAAACTTAGATTTCTTGAAGAGGTTATTAGAAAAATATTGATGGTAAATGCTTTCCTGGTGAGGTCAGGTAATAAAAGGCAATGCCAAACATGCTATTGGACATTGCAGGAAATAATATTCTTGGCAGAGAACTTGGCTGGATTATGTTCTTGTTTTGAATGGAAAGTAGAACTTGAAAATAATGAACTTGAATATTTGGCTGAGAAAATGATCAGACAATGGGTGAAAGGTGCAACCTGGTATCTCCTTACTGCTTATAGTACAATGCAGGAGGAAAGAGATAAATTGAGGAATAAACTAGCAAATAGGAGCCAGTGCTTGCTGATTTGGAAAATTCTCAGCCTATCCATAATACAAAAAATGTGAAAGCATGTTCTGGAGAGAATACCAAGATTGAAGCTGGGCAATCATTTGCAAAGAGATTAGGTGTGTGACTTACGTATCCAATTATCCATCTCAGCAAAAGCCAGAAATAGAAATGCAGTTACCTGGGAAAGATATGGAGAATACCCTCTTGTCCGGTCACTTGAACTCCCATGAATTGCATGAGAGAAAGACAGTGTTTTGAAAATTTTATACCAATAGAAACACTACTATCCTGGACTGAAAGGGACAGAGAGGGGATAAAAGAAAGGATAACTCTGAGGGCAGAACCATGAATGCAGAAATCTGAGCCCATGTTTGACATAAGAGAGTAAGACTAATGTGAGAGAAAAGAGATAAATTGAAGAATAAGCTAGCAAATAGTAACCAGAACTTAATTATTTGGAAAATTTTCAGCCTATTCATATTACAAAAGTTATGGCCCAAAGGACAAGGCTGCCATCCCAGAAGTCTCAAAAGACAGAATATCCAGCCATAGGTGATTATTCTATGTACCTGAAACCTAGTGGAACAAGATTGAGTTGTTGCCTTCCTTGGAACCCATGATCCCTTTATTCCCTCTAATTTCTCCCCTTTGGGATAGGACTATCTATCTTATGCATGCTCCACCACTATGTTTTGGAAGCAGATAACTTATTTTCCATAGACAAAAGTGAACTCATGCCCTGAGTCTTTCCCATAACTGATAAAGATTATTTAGGTGATGATATTTGGGACTTTTTTGAGTCGATGATATTTAAATGAAATTTTACAATTAGAGTTGATCCTAGAGTGGGTTATCACTTTGGGGCATGTTGTGATTAGGTGAATGTATTTTGCACACAGGAAGGGTATACATTTGAGGGGCCATAGGATTGCTTTTTCTGGATTAAATTGTGTTCCCCAAAAGGATATATTGACTCCTTACCACAGTACTGGTGAATGTGAACTTGTTTAGAAGCAGGGTCTCTGTGATGCTATCAAATTAGGATGAGGTTATACAGAATTACAATGGCCTTTATCAAATATGAATTGTGTCCTTGTAAGAAGAGCAGAAGAGACAGAGACACAAAAGGAGAGAACATCATGTGATGACAGAAGCAGAGATTAAAGTGTGATAGCTGCAAGCTGAGGAATACCGAAGATTTCTGGTAAACCACCAGAAACTAGCAAGAGTCAAGGTAGGATTCACCCCTCCAGGCCCTTCTATCACCTGAATATTGGATCTTTACTTTCCAGAACAGTGATAGAATACATATCTGTTGGTTAAGACACCCTGTTTGTGATACACAGCTGAGAAACACACACAAATATTTACTATAAAGTAGATAAAAATTAAAATTTTCTGAATAAATGAAATTATTGGAAGACAGAAAGAATGTTTTCTTATATCAATGGTATCATACCTGGAAACTAAACACTTTATGGCAGGAGGCAAAGTGAAAATATTTGTTTATTAAAATGAGCATGAATGATTTAATAAATACTGTGATATTCCAAATATCTCTTGGAGGTGAATGGCTTTCTTGCAAGTTATTTTGATAAACTCATGAATCTCTAAGTCCATCAAAAGTTGTTCCAAACTCAATGAGTATTCTTTCTAATGATTATGTAATAGAAAAAAATATGTTATATAAAATCTATTTTTATTAATAAAATACATATGACATACTAATATGTTAATAGTACCTACATTTATTTATTAAATGGTAACTGCGTTATAACAGTTAATAAATTAGTTAATCAAAATAAGTGTGTGATTAAAGATATCCTTTTGTAGATATTTTATTATTGGAATTAGTATGCTAGAATTGCTTTTATTATTATCTCAAACATGAAATCAAAATCCAAAGAAATCCATTTCAACACAATGTTGTTTAATATAGGTGGTTTTTAAAAGTATTTGATCTGAAAATATTGAGTACCTGTTTCTCAATCAATCTTAAAATATTATCTCTTGAATTTGGCCCAATTAGTTTATTAGTAATGGTTTATAACTGACCATCTTTTTCAAACCAACGTAAAGAACGGCAAGTCCCTAAAATACACGACTAGTTTAATTTTTTATACTTTAAAGAACATGTTTAAAGTACTGTAGTCTTATGGATATTTACTTGAACTGTTCTGCTTTAACTAGCACAAGGGATAGTACCAAAAACAAACAGTGATGATGACAGCGACAACGTGGAGTGATAGAACTGTAACACAGAGCCTAACTGCTGTTATCTTGGCCCGACTGATAGATCGTGATGCCTCACACATCAGGAGAATTTTATATGATGTGCCCACACTTTATGACTGTAGATGACCAGAGAATGATCTTGGCAGCTGCACTATAAATGTGTAGAGATTTATGATTATTATTAGTAGTAGTGGTAGTACCGACCCTTACTTCTATAGTGTATCATTAATTAGCTTTGAGATATTAGACTTCTGTCATCAGTTGTAATTGTTGCTTGTGGCTCTCTCTCAGCCACACAGCAGATGGTCCCAGGTGCTGTGTCAGCCCCGTTTGTCCTCCTGAGGTCTGAATAACTCTATATTTCAAGTCAGCTTGGCTTCTGACTCATCGCCTCCAGCCTGCTGCTGAACATAACCATTAACTTAGGTATTTAGGGTCCACCTAGTGTTTTTCCATAGAAAGTCATGACTCAAGTTTGAAAATTCAGCGTCAGTGATTTCCAGCTAAGATGTTCCTAAATTTTCTTTCTTTGATACACACCTTCTGTTTTTAAAACATAACAATGATAGAAAAAGTATGACACAGAAAACTAAATAACTTAAGTGATACTGAGAACAGATAGATGTATTTATGAGCTGAAGATGGAACAACACTGTAAAAATGAAAGCAGGGCCCTAGCTGCCAGTTTCGGGTCAAGGAACAGGCAGAGGTAGCTCAGAATTTGGCAACTGCAGAAAGGAAATAATACTCCTTCAAGGGTGGAAGTGAACAGAAAAGGTATTTATTGGGCCTGACTATGTGTTCCCATGGTGAAGAAGAAGTCTGATGAAAAACAAAAACAAAACAACTGTGTCCAATTGTCTGATGCTGCAGATTTTAGCAAGCTGTTGGCCTGGGAAGCTGGAGGGCTCATGCATAGCCACACTCAGGAAGTGAACCAAGCTGCCCCACTGGCTTTTTGATTGGGTTTATATTATCCCCAGTGCCACTGTAGGCAGGAGCTCTGAAAGGCCATCTGGAATGACAGGGAGGTACACAGGAGTGATGGGAGCAGCCATAAAACTATTGGTCATGAAAAGGTGATTATAGTAGGAGCAAAAGAAAGAAGCAAAGAAAACACAAGGAATAAATAATTGCTTACAAAATAAAAAAATAAAAAGATTTGAAAGTATCACTGAAGATTTAGTGAGTTCCCCATTCCTGATATAGTGTGAGAGTGGAGATACAATTACTGTGTGGCTAGGATGCTTACAAAGGGTGCCAAACATCGAAGAAGTGGCCAGGTTAAGTGATATTTGCCCTCAAACTATAGCAACAAGTGATCTCAGAAAGTAATTCCAAAATATGAAAAATTGTGTTATTTAGGAAAACAGCCAATAATCTTGACAAATTGAACATGAAATTACTCCTGATGAAATAAAATTTATGGGACATTTTCAAATTACTTGGAGTAACTATATTTAAGATGCTCAACAAAATAAATGAAGGGAAAATTCCACTAGTAAAAGAGCAATAAATTATAAGACAAACAAAGTGGGCAAATGTCTTTTAAAGGCAATATAATATCAGTTAAATTAAGAGATATAGTCATTGGAATAAAAGTTCACTTAGAAAGAATCTAGTCTAGGGCAACCAAAAATTAAGAGAGAATATATGACAGATAATATTACTGAAGAATTTACCAAGAAGTCAATACAAAGAGATATAAAAATATAAATGAGTACTTATAATCAACACAAATGAATATGAAATGCATAATGAACAATACCTATTTGAAAGTCTATCTGAATGTCATACAGACATTATTTTTTGAGCCATTGATGATACATTCATCACACTATTACTGCAGCAGTGTACTCAAGGAAGTTGATGGTTCCAGGAAGAACTGGACAAGGACTCTCTTTCCATTGATTCTGACCCATCTCTGGTTCAGTATAAAGTGGGCAAGAAGGGAGAGACGTAATTATTTCCCCCTGGATATCAGGGGAGCCAAGATTTTACATTCCCTATTTACCAATTTGATTGACATAGGTGGGAGGGCGGGGACATTTATGTGCTTACCAATTATATCTAAATATCAATTTTATCTAATATTGCATTTAGTATTGGCAGTATTAATGCTGTTTCTTAAAGGTGCGACTATAACTCAAACTTTGAGGATTATATTCCATATCAGTGGTTTTCAATTATACCATGATGCAGGATCACCTGGGTCCAGGGCTTTTGAAAACTCTACAATGTAAGGTTTTGATTCAGTGCAATTGCTGAGAGTCTTGAGGATTTGCATTCCCCAGGTTCTTGGGTGATGGCAATGCTGTTAGTCAAAGGACCACGCTTTTAAAACTACGTTCAGGTACAATCATCTAAACTTAGTGTTTTGGGGAAAACGATCTTTTCTGGTATAAATTCAGTGACTAGTCCATCGGAAATAACGCATAGATAGGTCCACTTTCTCCCATAATCAAGTTGGTAGGTGGGTGCTTTCTTTACTTCACCAATACAGTAATCACCTGAGAGATTCTGTGTGTGTGGTTGGCAATTTAGTTAGTTGTTTAATTCAATAAATTTTCATAAGAGTAGTTCAGTTTATTTTCTTCTCTTTCCCCAAACTTTATCCATTTCACACGGAACCTAAATGGGTATGTATATTCTTGAAAATTCTTTGTAAGGTGTTTAAGGTTTATTTGGGGGAGGGCATGGTACAGGTTACATTTAAGTCTTGAAAAATGCTATCTCATATATTTCTTCCATATTTGTTGTTGTCTTTTTGGTTAATTTAATTTTCTTCAAATATTTGGAGAGCTGTCAAATTATAAAAACAAAACAAAACAAAACAAAAACAAGTTGTTTGGCCTAAAGGAATGGAAGTCACAAGAAGATAAATAATTTTTCAGGAGGGAAAAAAAAGATTACAATGTATCACTTAGGATTTAGTGAGTTCCTCACCATTGCAATTGGATGAGTATGAAGATGGAAATAGCTCTATGTCTAGGAACTTAAGAAAGGATCTCAAACATCAAAGGAGTGGTCAGATTAAATACGTTTTGCCCTCAAACAACCTTCTAAAGGAGAAAGTTTTAAATGTTTTTCATTAAAAGAATTCCAGGAAGCTTATATCAATGTTTCATTAAATGTTAAACAACAACAAAAACTAAACTAAAAGTTGTTAAAAATTGCACCATTGTAAATGAACTATGTTTCTCTGAAACCAAGTATCTGTCACCATAATGCGCCTAGAAAAAAAATTAATTTCTCTCTGGACCATAGGTTAAAGTCACTTGGGACAAATAAAATAGATGATTATTTGTATATCAGCTGCATAAATGATGTTTCTGGAATCATTGTCTTCCATTTTTAAATCATTGTATTGTTCTCACATAGCAAAAAATCGACATATTTTTTCCTATGAAACTGTCAGTAAAGAAATATAAAAAAGGCTGAACTAGTTGTTTACATTGCATTGTAACAAGTGCATTTCCACCTAGTAAAAAGCACTAGAGTATTAGAATAATGCAGGTTGTTGTGTCACTCCTGGGCTCTTTGTGCAAATAAAAATTTTAGAAATGTCGTAATTTGGGCAATGAAAAGAGTGGAGGATAACACCTTAGTTAGGCAAAGCCACAGTAGATACAAGCACACATAAAAACAAAGGCCTCTGACAATATGTATCAGGGAACAGAATTTTTCCAGGTCCCGAAGAAACTTTTAATACAATCAGGTACATTTAATACATCCTACATACTATTGATTACAGAGGTTGTAAACCCTAAACTTATGAAAAACTAGTAAACCCTGTTAAAGAAATCATCACAAATTTATCAAAAAATGGGAATGGAAATGTTACTCTAATTAAATATCCAGAGGATACATATAAAATGCCTTAGTAGTATGCATTACTTGGATTAGTTTTCTTTAACAGTGTCAATCAAGAAGACATAGATCACTCTACATATATCAAACAAATTGGAAAGTTGAGAAAACAAAAAGTGAAAGTTACTTTACAGGTTACCTGTAGTTTAGGAGTTATAAAAAGACTATACTAAATCTTGCCCCAGCTTGACATCTCTCTTCTTTGATATTTGCTTAGTGCCATATATCAGGGGTTTTCTTCAGATAATTTACACAGGTATTCTACTCTCTGATCCTGCATTTCTGAATTTTTTTTTCCCTGATGTGAAGGAGAATGCTTTCTTGGCTGTTTATAGAATTCTTAGGGCATGTATGCAGCGCGGGTTCTTCAAACGGCCATGGGAGTGGGTGTATAGCTCAGTGGTAGAGCATTTGACTGCAAATTGCCATAGGACTGGCAATGCAGCAACTATTTTAAAGGCATCATTCTGATACAAACACCACTGTCCCTCTTGGAAAATCTGATTACAAACCTTTTCCCCTGTTCTTACATTTTTCTTTCATTCTTTTGTCAAAAACCTGGAAGTAAGTATTGGTTTGCTGAGCTCTACTCAATGACCCAACTGCTATGGGTCTTGCAGTGTAGAAAGGAAAGATGTGGAACCTTTAGCACCCATAGTGAAAAGAGATGATCTAACACTACATAGAAAGTAGAGTAGGAAATGGGAAGGAGAAGAGTATTCAGGCAAGCCAAAGAATTATAAATGTTAAACACAAAGAGAAAGAATGAGATAGCCATACTCTTTCACATTGAATTTTAACATGGATTTGGGCATACTCGCATATGAATGAAAAGACAAAAAGGCAGAATACAAGACTGCAATCTTATAGTACAGATAACCAATGAGAAATATCTGATGATAGTGTAGCTGAATAATTATGTCAAAACAAAATTTATATTTGGAGGACAGATATATTGATTTTTTTTCTTTTTCATATTCTCTATATTTTTGTATCCTCTATAATTATATATTGTTGTTTTGGTGATTTTGTGGGGGATAAAGAAGTAAGGGAGATGTCTGATGTAACTACTTCAGGAAAAGGGGATTGCAAACATAAAAATAATAAATATTCCATAAATTGAACAAATTCAATAGAGGTAACACGGAGTAGGAGACAACTTGAAGAAACTTAAGTGAACCACTATTCCTCATATGTACCTCATTAACAGTGACAAATTCTGATATATTGGAACTTTATGTCTCTTAATCTATTCAGAATTGGGTTTTGTTCAAATAATGCAGAGGAGTCTGTGTTACATATTTATATCTTTAAGTATAACTATCTAAATTAATGTTCATTCCTTTATAAAGGAGCATATATCCTGACTTTTTTGGTATTTATAAAATACCTTCCAAATATTTGAAATTTCAGCATTTGTTACTTAAGCTAATCAAAATCAAGCATAGGAAATATAATAGTCAGGATCTTAGGTATGTTCAGAATTAAAATAGACTCATAAATTATTGAAAATTACTTTTGTTGGCCCTAAAACAACAGCTGAAGAACAAGAATATAACTGCCCAATCTATACAGGTTCCCTTATAGAAAGTTATTATGTTACAGTTTTCAGTTCTGTTCATGAATTTTATTTTGCATGATATGTTAAGCCATTGTCTCAGTCACAGTGACTGTAGTTTGAACTCAGTAAAGAGAAAAAAAAGAAGAACGTCTACCAAACGTAATAAAGTATATTAGGAATTACATATTTATATACTACATGTATTTATTTTAAACTTATTTTATGTGCCATAACACAGAGAACAGAAACTTCAGGAACTACCAAAACAGAATCAACTGAAAAATATCAAATAGTCTTAAAAGCATGATAATCACAGAAACGTTGGTTTTTATTTGAAGGAGTAAGATATGTTACATCTTCTCATCAGTCAGCACCATGAGAAAGTAAAGGTAAACTTTTTCAGACAGTCACATTTCTAACGATATTTTGATGCTACTCATGTATTAATTACCCTCTGAAAGATATCAAAGGATCACGTTATCTGGAAATAAGTAGAAACACAAAAGAATCTAATAGTGTCCCTTGGTTTCAAATATATATATATATATATATGAAATAGGTGAAAGATAAATACATATAAGTTTAAGTACACGTTTTTTAAACAGTCTAATAAAATTGAGTTACCACTTTCAAATGCAAAAAAATATAGTAAATGAGGAACACAAAGCATAAGCCCATTATGTGTATTAATTGCATACTCAAAGTTGTTTGGTGAGACTATGATGAATCTAAGTGCTGAAAAGTTATAAAGACATCAATAGCAGACATCACAAAAACATAGTGAAACTTAACCTCCTTTGGGCTCAAAAGAACAAAACAGATCTCTGCATCCCTTTCAGTTCAGAACTATCTGAGGGCAAGACTCCAGGCAACATCATCAGTGTTCCTCCTATGTTCTGACCCAAATGAGTTAAATGTATAGAAGTTAGCTCTCCAGTCAAAAACAAGATTTACTTTTCAAGAAAATAAGTCCACTAAAAGCAAGAATATGAGAAGAGTTGAGAGGACATTCTGTGGAATCTCATGAAATTCAAAAGAAATAGTCAGAATGTTTTAGATCCTTTTGATGATTGATAAAGTCTATATAAATATATTATTATTAATTACAATTGATAGAGAAATTATAATCAGGTAAGGCTGCTATATTAGAAAGAGTCCTAAACTGAATCCAGAGAAAGACATGGCTTTTAATTCTAGAAATTTTATTACCTTAGAAATGGAGCCAGGTTAATTTATTGAAACCTAACAAGACTTGTTCATCTATATGTGATGAAACTATTGAGTTCAATCTCGCAAAAACTATGGTTCCAAACTTAAAATGATTTATAAATTATCTATCTGAGAAATATTCTTGAATTTTGTATCATATGCTATATAATGTTGACCCATGAGGTCTAGACTGTGCTTTTAAAATACACGGTATAGAAAACAAATAATTTCAAAATAATCTAAATTATTTGTGTGCATTTTCTTCTCCATGAGGAGACTCTCTATAGACACCTGATTCTACTTACCTTTTCTTCCCTCTTTCTTTATAGAACATATACATCTGAGCCTCTCTCATTTCAAGATCCTCCAATCTCCTATCCTGTCTTAACTTCATCACTCATACCTTCTCTTATTACCTGTTCTTCTCTTACTCTCTCCTTACTCTCTTAGTCTCTCCATACTCCTTGTTTTATGCTACAAACTTTGAAATAACTAGTTTGAGAACATAAATTCCACAGAAAGAAGG
Organism: Rhinolophus sinicus; assembly: GCF_036562045.2. Lineage (NCBI taxonomy): Eukaryota > Metazoa > Chordata > Mammalia > Chiroptera > Rhinolophidae > Rhinolophus > Rhinolophus sinicus. The sequence continues at coordinate 21,598,348 of NC_133752.1, forward strand.
ACATTAGTATGAAGAACATCTGGGGAGTGTCAAGTACTCCAAAATAGAATTTCCATTTGAGGATGAAGGAAAGAGGTGTTTGGAACACTCATATCTTCATAATGTATGTCCCAAACAAAATTGATATTTTCAAACTGAGAATAAGTAAAACAGAATATTTTGAGTAAGACTAATCATGGAAACAATCTAAACAATGGGCAGAAGATGTTTTTCAAAATAAATAATAATTTCCTAACAGAAGATTAAGTGCCTTACGCTCATTTAAAAAAATTTTTTTTTCCTTTTCTTTTATTACAAGAGGAAAAAAGTATAGGGAGATATTACAAACATAACTCAAAGAAGACAAAAACAGCCTGATATATAGCTCAGAAAAAATCCTCTTTTGTATTGTAAATTATGATATGTAGTTGTGTATATATATAGGTGACTGAGATTTTTTACTGTTTTTATTTTATTTTATTGTTTGTGTTCTTGATTGAACAAATGACTATCAGATATGAACTAAAAATTATTACAGGAAGAATATGAAGTGAAAACTTTTACTTCAAGGAAAAGATAGTGAAATATAAAGAAATTAGAGTGTTACAGTCTTATATATGATTTTATTTATGATTGAATATTCCAAAATATTCTGATTTTGGTTTCTTGCATTATGGTATAATTGTTATATTTTATCCAGAAGGGATATGACATCACTGATGGTGGTGATTAAAGGCAGTAGACTTTTCTAAAAAAGAGCCAGTCCAGCTTGGTGAGGTCTATCTTAGAATACAGGAAGTACTCGTAGGTAATAACTTCTCTCTTGAGGGCATCTGGTAATTTGGCCTAAATAGAAATTTAGACATTTTTTCACCCTCCTTGTGGTGAACATGCACTTTGTCCTACCATGAAGAGGTTTCTCAGAAGCTGAACACAATACACTAGGCCTTTAGTTTCTGAAAAGAGAAAATTCTAGGCGGTTAGTTATAAAGTTCATCTGTTATCAATGAATATTCTGTAAAGTCTTGTTAAAAGATGCAACCTAGTCTCACCTCTGCTGTAGAGACATATGGTAAGGGCCTCCTGAATGCTATCGATGGAATAGAAAAGAATGTGGAGAGAAGTGGAGCCAACAAAAAAGCAGCAACTTCAGCCTGAGGAATCCATCAATCATATATGAGAGCTGATCACCAGAGTAGGATCCAGGTATCATAGAAACTGTGACACATGGTCAGAGACAGAGCAGGAAAAGAATCACCTCTGTGGAACTGTTACTAATACATTCAGAAAGAAATCACATGGGACTCAGAACACTAGTAATTGGTGCCAGGGAAACTTGAGTCTGTAGACTATAACTCAAAGATAACTTGGATAATGTTTCTTTTGTCCATCACTGTAACTAAGCACCTAAAGGGATACCTGATGTGTAAGAGAGAATAAATCCATAGTTTTGAATGAATTTTCAAGGGAATAAAAAATAATTGGGCTGTGAATAGAAATTTAAGCCATATGCTGGTGAGAGATAATAGACATAACTGCTATATAAGGAAACTGCAATTTTCATAGGACTCTGTTTCCTCTGCAGTTAGACACAATTCTAAATGAATAATATTGGATTCTGCTAAAGATTGCTTGAGCTAAAAAAAAAAACAAAAAACAAAACCCCACAAAAAAACAAAAACACAAACAGATAATGTAGTCTGTTGGAGACATTGACATAAAAATGGAGTCATTTCTATTTTGTTGGAAATATAATCTTTTATAGTGTACATGGAACATTCTCAAGGATAGACCATATATTGGGACATAAAATCAGTCTCAACAAATTTAAAAAGATTGAAATCATACCATGCATATTCTCTGATCACAAGGCTTTGAAATTGGATATCAACTGTAAAAAGAAAGCGGGAAAAAACACAAATACATGGAGACTAAACAACATACTTTTAAAGAAGGACTGGGTCAAAGAAGAAATTAGAGGAGAGATCAAAAGATACATAGAAACAAATGACAATGAAAATACATCCTACCAAAATTTTTGGGATGCAGCGAAAGCAGTTTTAAGAGGGAAATTTATCTCATTACAGGCCTATCTCAAGAAACAGGAAAATTCCCAAATAAATAACCTCATGTTACACCTTAAAGAACTAGAAAAAGAAGAACAGGTAAAACCCAAGGTCAGCAGAAGAAAGGAAATAACAAAAATTAGAGCAGAAATAAATGAAATAGAGAACAGAAAGACAATAGAAAAAATTAATGTGACAAAGAGCTGGTTCTTTGAGAAGATTAACAAAATTGACAAACCCTTGGCTAGACTTACTAAGATAAAAAGAGAAGACACTGATTAACAAAATCAGAAACGTAAAAGGGGAAGTTATCACGGACACCACAGAAATACAAAGGATCATCCAAGAATACTATGAAGGACTATATGCCACCAAATTCAACAACCTAGAAGAAATGGATAAGTTCTTAGAAACATATAGCCGTCCAAGGCTGAACCATGAAGAACTGGAAAATCTAAACAGACCGATCACCAGTAACGAAATTGAATCAGTCATCCAAAACCTTCCCAAAAGCAAAAGTCCGGGACCAGATGGCTTCACTAGTGAATTCTACCAAACCTTCAAAGAGGATCTAATACCAATTCTGCACAAACTCTTCCAAAAAATTGAAGAAGAAACAGTACTCCCCAACACATTTTATGAGGCCAACATTACCCTGATACCAAAACCTGGTAAAGACAGCACAAAAAAAGAAAACTACAGACCAATATCTCTGATGAATACCGATGCAAAAATCCTAAATAAAATTCTAGCAAATCGAATACAACAATGCATTAAAAAGATTATTCATCACGACCAAGTGGGGTTCATCCCCGGGGCACAAGGATGGTTCAACATCAAATCCATCAATGTGATACATCATATAAACAAAATAAAGGACAAAAATCATATGATTATATCAATTGATGCAGAAAAAGCATTTGACAAGATACAACATCCATTTATGATTAAAACACTTAATAAAATAGGTATAGAAGGAAAATACCTTAACATAATAAAAGCCATATATGACAAGCCCTCTGCTAATCTCATAATTAATGGAGAAAGACTGAAGCCCTTTGCTCTACGTTCAGGAACACGACAGGGATGTCCCCTATCACCTCTGCTTTTCAACATCGTGTTGGAAGTCCTTGCCAGAGCAATCAGGCAAGAGAAAGAAATCAAAGGCATCCAAATTGGGAATGAAGAAGTTAAATTATCACTCTTTGCAGATGACATGATGCTATATATAGAAAACCCTAAAGACTCCACCAAAAAGCTATTAGAAACAATCAACGAATACAGTAAAGTTGCTGGCTACAAAATCAACGCACAAAAGTCCATTGCCTTCCTATATACCAACAATGAAATCTCAGAAAAGAAATACAAAAAACAATTCCTTTTACAATTGCATCAAAAAGAATAAAATACCTAGGAATAAACTTAACCAAGGATGTGAAAGACCTATATGCTGAAAACTATAAGACTTTTCTGAAAGAAATTGAAGAAGACACAAAGAAATGGAAAGACATTCCGTGCTCATGGATTGGAAGAATCAACATAGTTAAAATGGCCATATTACCCAAAGCAATATACAGATTCAATGCAATCCCCATCAAAATCCCAATGGCATATTTTAAAGAAATAGAACAAAAAATCATCAGATTTGTTTGGAACCACAAAAGACCCCGAATAGCCAAAGCAATCTTAAGAAAAAAGAACTATAATGGAGGTATCACACTTCCTGACTTTGGCCTGTACTACAGGGCCACAATAATCAAAACAGCATGGTATTGGCAGAAAAACAGACATATAGACCAATGGAATAGAATTGAGAACCCAGAAATAAAACCACATAAATATGGACAGATAATTTTTGACAAAGAAGCTAAAAACATACAATGGAGCAAAGACAGCCTCTTCAATAAATGGAGCTGGGAGAATTGGATAGCCACGTGCAAAAGAATGAAACTGGACTGCTATTTGTCACCATGTACCAAAATTAATTCAAAATGGATCAAAGACTTAAGCATAAGACCTGACACAATAAACTGCATAGAAGAAAACATAGGTACTAAACTTATGGACCTTGGGTTCAAAGAGCATTTTATGAATTTGACTCCAAAGGCAATGGAAGTAAAAGCTAAAATAAACAAATGGGACTATATGAAACTTAAAAGCTTCTGCACAGCAAAAGAAACCATTGACAAAATAAAGAGGCCACCAACTGAATGGGAGAAGATTTTTGCAAACAGTGCCTCCGATAAGGGGCTAGTATCCAGAATATACAAGGAACTCATGCAACTGAACAACAAAAAAACAAACAACCCAATTGAAAAATGGGCAGAGGACTTGAAGAGACATTTCTCCAAAGAGGACATACAAATGGCAAATAGACATATGAAAAAATGCTCAACATCACTAATCATCAGAGAAATGCAAATCAAAACCACAATGAGATATCACCTCACCCCAGTCAGAATGGCCATCATCAACAAGACAAATAGTAACAAATGTTGGAGAGGCTGTGGAGAAAAAGGAACCCTCATACACTGTTGGTGGGAATGCAGACTGGTGCAGCCGTTATGGAAGGCGGTGTGGAGGTTCCTCAAAAATTACGAATAGAATTGCCATATGACCCAGCAATCCCTCTCCTGGGTATCTACCCAAAAATCTGAAAACATTTAGAGATAAAGACACGTGTGCTCCAATGTTCATTGCAGCTTTGTTTACAGTGGCCAAGACATGGAAACAACCAAAATGTCCTTCGATAGATGAATGGATGAAGAAGTTGTGGTATATATACACAATGGAATACTATTGGCAGTAAGAAAAGATGATATAGGAACATTTGTGACAACATGGATGGATCTTGAGAGTGTAATGCTGAGCGAAATAAGTCAGACAGAAAAAGCAGAGAACCATGTGATTTCACTGATATGTGGTATATAAACCAAAACAACAAAAGAACAAGACAAACAAATGAGAAACAGAAACTCATAGACACAGACAATGGTTTGGTGGTTGCCAGAGGGTAAGGGGGTGGGGGGTGGGGGTGGGGGTGGGAGATGTGGGTAAGGGGGATCGAATATATGGTGATGGAAGGAGAACTGACTCTGGGTGATGAACACACAACGGGATTTATAGATGATGTAATACAGAATTGTACACCTGAAATCTATGTAATTTTACTAACAACTGTCACCTCAATAAATTTAATAAAAAAAAAAAAAAAAAAAAAAAAAAGAATATGAGAAGAGTTGAGAGGATATTCTGTGGAATCTTATGAAATTCAAAAGAAATAGTCAGAATGTTTTAGATCCTTTTGATGATTGATAAAGTCTATATAAATATATTATTATTAATTACAATTGATAGAGAAATTATAATCAGGTAAGGCTGCTATATTAGAAAGAGTCCTAAACTGAATCCAGAGAAAGACATGGCTTTTAATTCTAGAAATTTTATTACCTTAGAAATGGAGCCAGGTTAATTTATTGAAACCTAACAAGACTTGTTCATCTATATGTGATGAAACTATTGAGTTTAATCTCGCAAAAACTATGGTTCCAAACTTAAAATGATTTATAAATTATCTATCTGAGAAATATTCTTGAATTTTGTATCATATGCTATATAATGTTGACCCATGAGGTCTAGACTGTGCTTTTAAAATACACGGTATAGAAAACAAATAATTTCAAAATAATCTAAATTATTTGTGTGCATTTTCTTCTCCATGAGGAGACTCTCTATAGACACCTGATTCTACTTACCTTTTCTTCCCTCTTTCTTTATAGAACATATACATCTGAGCCTCTCTCATTTCAAGATCCTCCAATCTCCTATCCTGTCTTAACTTCATCACTCATACCTTCTCTTATTACCTGTTCTTCTCTTACTCTCTCCTCACTCTCTTAGTCTCTCCATGCTCCTTGTTTTATGCTACAAACTTTGAAATAACTAGTTTGAGAACATAAATTCCACAGAAAGAAGGACATTAGTATGAAGAACATCTGGGGAGTGTCAAGTACTCCAAAATAGAATTTCCATTTGAGGATGAAGGAAAGAGGTGTTTGGAACACTCATATCTTCATAATGTATGTCCCAAACAAAATTGATATTTTCAAACTGAGAATAAGTAAAACAGAATATTTTGAGTAAGACTAATCATGGAAACAATTTAAACAATGGGCAGAAGATGTTTTTCAAAATAAATAATAATTTCCTAACAGAAGATTAAGTGCCTTACGCTCATTTAAAAAAATTTTTTTTTCCTTTTCTTTTATTACAAGAGGAAAAAAGTATAGGGAGATATTACAAACATAACTCAAAGAAGACAAAAACAGCCTGATATATAGCTCAGAAAAAGTCCTCTTTTGTATTGTAAATTATGATATGTAGTTGTGTATATATATAGGTGACTGAGATTTTTTACTGTTTTTATTTTATTTTATTGTTTGTGTTCTTGATTGAACAAATGACTATCAGATATGAACTAAAAATGATTACAGGAAGAATATGAAGTGAAAACTTTTACTTCAAGGAAAAGATAGTGAAATATAAAGAAATTAGAGTGTTACAGTCTTATATATGATTTTATTTATGATTGGATATTCCAAAATATTCTGATTTTGGTTTCTTGCATTATGGTATAATTGTTATATTTTATCCAGAAGGGATATGACATCACTGATGGTGGTGATTAAAGGCAGTAGACTTTTCTAAAAAAGAGCCAGTCCAGCTTGGTGAGGTCTATCTTAGAATACAGGAAGTACTCGTAGGTAATAACTTCTCTCTTGAGGGAATCTGGTAATTTGGCCTAAATAGAAATTTAGACATTTTTTCACCCTCCTTGTGGTGAACATGCGCTTTGTCCTACCATGAAGAGGTTTCTCAGAAGCTGAACACAATACACTAGGCCTTTAGTTTCTGAAAAGAGAAAATTCTAGGCGGTTAGTTATAAAGTTCATCTGTTATCAATGAATATTCTGTAAAGTCTTGTTAAAAGATGCAACCTAGTCTCACCTCTGCTGTAGAGACATATGGTAAGGGCCTCCTGAATGCTATCGATGGAATAGAAAAGAATGTGGAGAGAAGTGGAGCCAACAAAAAAGCAGCAACTTCAGCCTGAGGAATCCATCAATCATATATGAGAGCTGATCACCAGAGTAGGATCCAGGTATCATAGAAACTGTGACACATGGTCAGAGACAGAGCAGGAAAAGAATCACCTTTGTGGAACTGTTACTAATACATTCAGAAAGAAATCACATGGGACTCAGAACACTAGTAATTGGTGCCAGGGAAACTTGAGTCTGTAGACTATAACACAAAGATAACTTGGATAATGTTTCTTTTGTCCATCACTGTAACTAAGCACCTAAAGGGATACCTGATGTGTAAGAGAGAATAAATCCATAGTTTTGAATGAATTTTCAAGGGAATAAAAAATAATTGGGCTGTGAATAGAAATTTAAGCCATATGCTGGTGAGAGATAATAGACATAACTGCTATATAAGGAAACTGCAATTTTCATAGGACTCTGTTTCCTCTGCAGTTAGACACAATTCTAAATGAATAATATTGGATTCTGCTAAAGATTGCTTGAGCTAAAAAAAAAAACAACAAAAAACAAAACCCCACAAAAAAACAAAAACACAAACAGATAATGTAGTCTGTTGGAGACATTGACATAAAAATGGAGTCATTTCTATTTTGTTGGAAATATAATCTTTTATAGTGTTAATGTCTATCGTTACACCTTTTGCAAAATTATGTGTATTACTCTGGATTGAAATAATATGATCAGTCACAGAAGATTTAAACTAATATTTCAATCTAAACTTGAGTTTGATGCCCTATCAAAAGGGTATCCCATTATAGATTAAATGTTTGTATTCCTCTTTTGTTGTAACCAAAGTGTCCCAATTTGCTTTTTAATCACAGATGGGGTCCTACATGGATGAGTAAAGATAGGGTCCCCCAAGGTCAGGTTGGTAGTTATGCAAGAAACCTAGGTGACCTTGGAAAGTGAATATAGCAAAATATTTTGTGTTATATAGGTTTAAAATATAAACTGATACCTAATTCAAGATCTGATCCCAGGAAAACCTTTTGTTCATAGTGGTGTTGGAACCCTGTGTTTGATGATACTAGAACCTATTCCAATTCAGTGCTTTTTAATTCAATTGGTGTTTTTAGAAGGATCTTAAAATGCAAAGGATTTAATACTAAGCATCATCAGCTATAAGGTTGGGAATTCAGAGGAGAGGTAATTTTGTACAAGTTTATCACTGAAGAAGTTGGATATTCTCCTTTTAGAAATATGGTTGTTTGGACAAAAGCTTGACAATGATGAGGATTATCTGTAGAACTTTCTGGGTCTTAGCTTTGGGACTGAGAATATGTCAATGATAAATGACATGCACAGCAATGTTACACTGTACTGGGAATCAAAGTCTCTTCATCTGGGGTGGAAAAGAAAGAACAACTCCTTTTGGATCACAAAAGTCTATGGGTTTATAAATATTTAAGACTGTTAGAATTCAAGATAGATACCGTACTTCCTGCTAATAAGAAATATGGGTAATTGGGTAATTGACTAATCTAATTTAAATATATTATTTTTGTTCTAGGATTTTCTTTTGAATGAATTATTTCTTTTGAATGAACCCATTATTCCCTATTTCTACATTTATTGATGAGTTTGGGCTTGAATGTTGATTATAAAATTATCTTCAATTTAAATGAGAGAAATCTTCATTAAGTAAATGATAATCTCCTCTTTGCAAAATTAGTCATATATACATGTAGAATAAATTTGAAAATAATATACATCAGACGTTTCATTAAAAAATGTTTCATAATAAAATATATATATTTGATAATTATGTAAGTGGATGAGCTAAACAGTAAACTACAGTATACTATTATTTTTGTGAAAGTGGGAGACAAAATTCACAAAATTTAATTTAAAAAATCATGTTTATTTTTACATTGCAAGTGAGATTTAGATATCATATAATATGTTCTGTACAAATGATGTGATATCAGCTATGAAATATACACCTTACCATAGCTTCTGTGATATGCATAATTGAGTAATAAAACAGTGAATTTTCTCAGTGTATGGATTAGACATATGTAAGGGGATGCTAACAATTCCAGGTGATTGTAGCACTGTAACCCATCAACTTAGCCTATCCTAATAATTCTCCTAAACTTCTAAATTTGTTTCTTAAATTCTCATCCTCATAGAGATAAGCAAGCTAGTACATATTTATCATGATAGCATTTGAAGCTATTTGCTAATTAAGAAGGTCAATCATTTATGTGATTCATCCTCCATCTTCTTCTGAACATTTCCAAGATCTAATAGTGGATGTGTTTTTTGTTACCCATGTTTGCTTTTAAAAGTCATGAGCATTCTCTTTCAGTTCATCATTTAATCACTTGGACTGTGATAAGAACCTCCTCTCTTCCTCTGCATCTTTCTTTACATGAAAGGATCTGAGATTATAGGATGTTAGGATACATTTAACCCCCCATCCTCATACTGGAAATAAAACATGTTAGTTGAATACAATCAATTATAGACATATTTGGCATAGGAGTAAATTTTTTTTCATAGAGATTTTCAAAGATGGATCTTCCTTAGGGAGCAGCCGGTTAGCTCGGTTTGGTAGAGCACAGTGCTCTGAACGTGAAGGTTGCTGCGTTGACCCCAGCAAGGGCCACTGTGATCTGCGCCCTTCACAACTAGATTGAAACAACTACTTGACTTGGAGCTGATGGGTCCTGGAACAACACACTTTAAAAAAAAGATGGATCTGCCTTAGTTCCATTTCCTAATTGGTCCTCTCTCTAGCTTGCTTTAGACTCCAAAACCCCTAATGTGCATATAGGATAGCTGATAATATAGTCTGTGTGAGAGAAGATCTTGCCATATTTGAGAAGCCTGTTTTCTTTCTGTACCATAATCATGTTGTATTTCATCTTTTAATCAAAATTCAGGAAAAAACTCAGTGTTTTCCCTTACTGGGAAATGTTTGTTGACAAGCAAAATGCTTCTTTTATTGGGCTGAAAGCCAATAAGGCCACAATATAATCTGTGGACATGTCTTCAGTGTGTTTTTCTCCAGCTCAACAGGATTTTAATAGACTGATTTCCTCATGCTCCATCCCATGACTGATTTAATATTCTCATATCTGGTTGGTTCTAATACTGAGTCTAGTTTGGGTGCCACATTTTTTTTTCAATTACTGCAAGATATTAAAAATACAAGGAATTTGAACTATGTATATAAGTGTGTTTGTGTCTGGTAGTCATCTTGCTATGCCACACATTGACCTCAGTTAAGCTAGTTTATTTAAATCAAAACAAAGACCTCCATAAAAATTATAAATTGAGGGCTATTTTTATACTTTCTTATCTATGTCGGTATATAAATTTATGTCTTAAAATACTCCATTATGTATCAAAATCCAATAGAAAATTATGTTAATTATAAATATCTTAGAAAATATTAAAGAGAGTATTAAAAGTATTAGTGTATAAGTAACACGTATGATGGAAGGTAGAGAAAAGGACTTGACACACATGATGGAAATGGCTATTATTATTGGATACTGGGAAAGAAGGTAACAAATGAAAGAGTTAAAAAGTGATTGGTCAGAGTTTGCTTATGCATTTATTATTATTTGTCAAGATTTCATATAAATGGAAAACTTCACTGAAAAAGTATCAATGTGACATCAGTTTTGGAATACACTTTTAAAAGTTCACTCCTCTTTAGTCTTAGTAACTTTATCTTAATTATATAGTTCAAAAGTTGTAACATTATTTCCACTATTGTGTGTGTGTGTGTGTGTGTGTGTGTGTGAATTAGTTAGAAATTATAGTCTGGCTAATTGCTGACTTTCAAAACTTTCCACTTCTGGCAAGAATAAGTTTATCTGACATTACATTACTAAAGGAATTCTTGGAAAGCAAAGAGTCTTTACAAGAAATTGAAAAAATAAAGCAATTTCAACAATATTAATATAAATTTACCTAAGAATTAGGTTCATACAGAGTGATTCTTTCACCATGAGTCAGTCAAGTTCTCTCTGGAGGTGAGCATGATATTGCCCACTAACATAGAAAGATCGGCTAATTTATAAATTATAATACATTATAATTTATAAAAGTGCAAAATAGAAGTCGCAATTAATTGTAATTAATGACTATTGAAATATATGCTTTAAAAAAATGTTAGAATTTAAGCAGTCTGGGCAGTCATTGCTTAAAACCCTGCCACACTTGGTAGTATGGTACCACGTGCCATGTGTTCAATAAATTTGTGTAGGAAAATTATGTTCGTAGACATACTTTGAGCCATTAGTAAAGTATTGTGTGCATAATTCTCAAAGATCCTCAAAATGTGAATAATATTAAAAAATATCTATATCTATAATCATAGCATTTAGAAATATTGATAACTCAAAGTGTGAGCTCTCAGAAATTAAACCGTGAAACGAATAGTGATGCTTTTATGATGGTTTTCCCCTTACTATTACCTTTGCCTTTCTAATGCTTGATCTCTAATATCTGACTTTCCTGCTCTTGGCATTGCTCCCATCTCTGCAGTATATGACTGACTAATCATACCTCTAAATAAGACACTGACAAGTTGATCAAGTCACTCTCACAGGGGCCGGTCGGCTTGTGGACTGGGTTGCTACTCTGTTGTGTTATCTGACAGGACTGATTCATTGGGGGATCCTTCAATGTTAGTTTCTATATATATCCTTCAATGCTAGTTTTTGATTAGTGGCTTAAACACAGTTGTAATATCCTTTGAACAAAGTTGGGGAAGTAGCTCTGGAGGGGTATCTCTTGTTTTTTATGCAGACTTCTGTTAATTTCTCCTTTTGTTGGTTTGGTATTCCTACTCTTGTCCTGGAGCCCAGAGGCCTTAAAATCTACTCTGGAGAGTCAGATAGATCGTTTTCTTATCCAAAAATAAGCTTGTATATTTCAATATTCCTAAAATATAGTCTATTCCCTGCAGAGGTTACAGATGTTTATATTAAAACTTTTATAAAAAATGTTTTTGTTTGTTTGTTCGTTTGTTTGAAAGAGAATGAAGCAGTAAGAGGGTTTAAGGGCACTTTGGATCTAAGATTGGCATGGAATTACCACCATCTTGTTTCCTAACCTCCTTTTGTTGTTGTTATTGTTACAGTCTTTGCAGGACTACAGATTATTTTATGTAATGTAGACTGGAAGTGCTCAATAATTAATGTTCTTGAAAGCATCCCTAAAGTAATAATTGACAGGAGTAGGTAAATAAGTAACCCAGTTGTCTTGGCACAAATTGGGTTATTGCGTTATACTGGCCCCAGATTAGTTTTATGTGCTGGATTAAGTTCCAGCAGACATGTATAAATCATATAAAATGGTAGCTACCTTGATAATACAAACTTCATTTACTGCCCTCTTTATTTTTTATCCCCTACTTATGTTCTGTTAACCCCTCCCTAAATTACTTTATTTGGTATTTTTTCTCAGGTTCTGCTTCTGGAGAACCCCAATGTAAAACATTAGTCTATCTGTTCCTTTACCACCTCAAACCCATTATTCCTTATTTCTATAACAAGTAGAAATATCTTTTGCTTTTTAAAAATCTTAAATCTATAGTTGTAACTTAAACCAAGTTGCTAAAACATCTGCACATAAAACACAAGTACACAGATATGCTCTCCTTTTGTCTTCTGCTTTATGAAGAACCTCAGAGTAATCTTAAAATGATAAGTAATACAACTCACCAAAGGGAGCATGTGAATAGCCTCTATATGATAGACTCAAAATGTTTGTAGCATACATGATTAAATTGATGGATTTCAGTCTATATTGCAATATTGTATTTACATTGTAGCATATTATTAGTCTAACTTACTTTCTCTGTGAGAAAATACTTAGTGGGTTTTCTCCTTTGGAGGTACAGCACTGAAATATATAAAGTAAGGAAAACTGTTGTGTGCTTCCTTAGTACTTTGTTATTCTGTAAATAAAACTCATAGGATTTCAGAATATAAGAAATATGCTTACTCAACTTAAAAGAGTCTCTGTCAGGTCCTTATTGCTATTTTGTAGAAGTGAAAGTGCAAACAGCATTTTAAAGTATACTTTATTCCTATACCTCAAAGAATATTCTTGAAATTTTATTATGTCAATTACAAAGATGGAAGTCAAAATGATATGTCAAAGATTCATAACATATTAATAAATGATCTTACAAAAATAACAAATATATCAAGAGATGAAAGGTATTCTTAATTATTTCATAAATATTTTCTTGGTATTGATTATAGTAAATTTGAAATCCAGTAAGATTAATGCCAGGAGAGTTTAATTTATATTAATCTGTGTTATTCAGCAATTCATTTTGAAGAGATTAAGGATTATTAGAAGATGCGGCAATTTATGTATTATGTATTTGAAGCTGTGGCATTCACTTAACATATTTATCAAACGATTACTACGAATCAAACAATTTTCTGAGTCTAAGAATATTTTATTCAGGTTTTACTAATTGCTGTAATAAACAGTAAAATGTACCTTTGAGTTTCATTTTGTTAAATTGAAAAGGCATTTGTCTATCAAATGTTCCGGGATAATTCTCATTGTTGGCATGAGTACAGGGAAAAAAATCTTCATACGATGTTTGAAGTATAAATTGGTTCAAAATTTAAGAGTGAAATATGACATGTATCCAAATCTTTTAAAATTGTTTATATCCATTAGCACAGCACTTCCTTTATTAGCAATTCATCCAAGCAAATACTCATAAATGTGTATACATTTATATACAAAAGACATTCTGAATCATTATTTATAATATTTAAAAAAATGAACAGCCTAAATGTCTAATATTTGGGTACTGGGCAAAAGGATGTTAATATTAGCAGGATACTCTGTAGCTATTAAAGATCTATTGTTAGAATATTTGCTATGAGAACATTGTTATATGCAGGAGACAATATTCCAAATTATTAGGAAATTGTATTCACATAAAAATGTGTGTTTTTTTAAAAAGTAGAAGATAAACACAAAATTGTAAGCAGTAGTTCTTTTTTTATTTCTTAAAATGTACTTTAAGTATCTTTGGATAAATCAAATACTCTGTGATGCGCTTTCATTACTCTTGAAGTCAAATTTAATGTTATGTGAAATAAGATAACATGTAGGCAATATAAATTGTGTTGTTCAAGTTTAAAGACAATTTGATTATTGTAGTTTATGATATAATAGTAGTTAACATTTATTGTGAGTATATTGTGGAAAAATAACTTTATTAATACATTTTGCATATCAGATCATTAATCTTTACAGTAATCCCAAGAAAGAGTATGTCATGCTGTTATTCTTTTTTTTTTTTATAAGAAATCTGAAGCTCAGAGAAGTTAAGAAATAAATAGCTTAAGATCATTAGTATGTCCCCAAACAAATATATTTTCACAGTTGTGGTTATACTTAACTAATAAGTCTCAACTTTTGTTAAAGTATAGTTCTAAAATAACAATAAGCATCTACTTTAAATCTTCTTTTCAATTATTCTTTCTTCTTATGTATTTAATCAGCATCTTAAGCAATTCTAACTTTAATATACAAAGTTCTTTGGTCTACTTCTTTGTGCTAACTTTTGTTCATGGTGGATTCTTTCTTTGTCTATTGTCTGCTTTTAGATTCTGAGCCCATACGTTATGAGTCTTTGTGAGAATATTGAGGTGTCTGTATTGAGGATTATTGTGGAAACAAGACTACATGTTGAAAGTTATTTAAAAAATTTTTTTAGGAATATGATTCTAGTTTTTTACTAAAATTCTGCTGCAGGAAAAAATGAGAGAAGCATCCACCAGGCAGAAGTAAGGTTTCTACTTTACCTTGGTTTTTTACACACTAGATTTATGGATTCTCTTTGCTTCATGATTACAACCTAAGGTTTTACCTCTGTCTGCCCGGGCACTGCACACACTTCACCTTCCCAGATTTTTTTCTGGATTCACAGGTTCTTAGACTCACAACTAAACAAGCTAATAATGTTTATTTGAAAAGCAATTTGAAACAAATTTAGAAACTAAAGAGAGCAAACATATATCTGAAAATAAGTTCAGATATTTTTGGAAAGTAGGAGAGTTCTATTATTTGTTTAAAATAGTCAAGTAGAATGATGCTGATGGGATAAAGTATTAAGTTCTGCTCTTAATAGTTACATTTGAACACATACAAAATTTTTGGGGTGTGGAGGTTTGGCTCAGTTTGTTAGAGCGCAGTGCTCTTACCAACAAGGTTGCTGGTTGGATCCCCACATGGGCCACTGTGAGCTGCACAGTCCACAACTAAATTGAAACAACTACTTGACTTGGAGCTGATGGGTCCTGGAAAAACACACTTAAATAAATAAAAGTTTAAAAAAATACATTTTTTTTATTGGGGGGGGGTTACTGATTTTCCTCATAATTCCTCCCATGTGTGTATGTATGTATAAATTCACACCCTTACAACCACATATGCATGGATACATTAGGCCATGATGATGTCTGTCCAGAGATTGTGATTGGTCACCGTGACTATAAGGGACAACTGAAGAAGATAGAAAAGGAGACTGGTAGAGAAAGAAAATCTTTCTACCAGATACCAGAAAACTGCAGTCCTAAGCAAAGCAAGAACAAATGCCTGCTATAGCCAATACTAGCCCACGATTCCTCGATTTGTAACACTAATCCTAAAGATGTGTGTCCATGTGGTTTTTCACAGACTTTATTATGGTTTTCATTAGTCAGTTGTAAACGCTATGAGGTATGCTTCTTTTACTTTCCAGTTTAGCTGCCAGAGAGCTGTGAAAAATGCGGTTTGCTTCAGGCTTTCAGAGATTAACGTGCCCTCCGCGATTTGCAGAAGCAGCAGGTTCACCTTGTTTTGATGGCAGAGTTGATGTGGTTGTTCCAGGCAGAAGTTGTTTCTCCATAATTTTTTATATTAGTGAATCTCCACCAATGGTGGCAGTCTGGCAGCTCACATAAAAAAAAGTGTATATATATATATATCTCCAATGAAAAGAGCAAGTATAATCTTAGCTATTGGGTGGTAATGACCTGAAATGGGTTTAACCCTTCATGGGGTTTGTACATCCTCATTTTTGTATCTGAAGCCTGTATTTATTGTGATAATTGGAGAGGCCTTTAACTATATGCCACCTGCATTCCTATTCGTTTTACTGTGGGGTGGGGGATTGTCTTTACCTTCTACTAATAGGAAAGCTGCTTAGATCCTAGTATATGAAGACGATGGGATCCATTGAGCCTTATATTTTGTTGTACTGTTGATTGTCTAATTTCAATAGGAGAATGATGACTGTCTTGGACCATTTCCTGAGATTCAAGTTAAAACCATGACCTCATGATCTAATAAAATATTGTTTCCTGCCCACATTTGCTCATTCGTAAGACAAGTAGAACTCTTTCTCTTTCTAACTGTGGAATTTGATGAGATTCTAAGAAAACATAATTTTATATTGTTTCTTGCCCATGTTGGCTTGTTCTTGAGATAAACATCTTTCTCCTTCTAACTATAGAACTTGATGAGATTCTAAGAAAACATAATTTTAAAACATTGGAATTGATGAAAAACTGCATGTTTTCTTAATACTAAGGTAACATAACTCTAAATGAAACAAAATTATATCCCATTGAAGTTTTGATATTTTTATTTGATTTGAGATCACCACGTTGGATCATTCAACTAAACATTCCTTGACTCTAGAAATGCCTGATATAATTTTACTTAGTTTCTGTTCTGACTGATACAATAAATGAGCTTCAGATATTAGAATTATTGAACAACTCTTCAGAAATATATTCAATTTGGTTGCATTCCTTTTGAAGATTTTAACATTTTCTATGTTTGTGTTTTTAGGTACTTATGATTTTTCAGGTGTATTATATGTCAGTCAAATTATCCCAGTAATCTTTGAATGCTCAAATTTTCTCAGTAATCTTTGAATGCTCAAATTGTCTCAATTTTAGCCAGTGGGAGTCCCCTTTTTATTGACTCCTGTATTGTTTCAACATGACCCCATTAATCTTTTAAAGTTTCATTGTTTATGGTACAATAAACTATGATAGGCTTATCTTGTACTTTTCACACCCAGAGATTGAATTAGCCATCTTTTATTTCAAAAGACTCTAGTTCCTTCTAGTGGAAAAATAGGATTAGAGACCAGAATCTATGCACTGGGATGCACTATATGGGTGTCTTTACTACTAGGGTAGTAGATATTTTTCAATCTCTGTTTCTGGAAACAGAGATAGAAAAATGAATAAGTTTAATTGACATATGTTCTAAATGCATACATTCATAATGATATTTTCAATACAGTTCTAATAGTATTATGTTTGTGTAAATCCTTACATATCAATGTTCTTACTTTTGCTTGACTCTGGGTGGTGAACACAGAATGAAATATATAGATGATGTATTATAGAAATGTATACTTGAAACCTATATAATTTTACTAATTATTGTCACTCGAATAGATTTAATAAAACAAGAAACTTTGACTTCCTAAAAATGAATATAATTACTTTTTAAAATAAATCAGGAATATAGTAAAAAAAAAAAATAGAACATTAAATCAAGCAATGCAATTACTGAATAAAGTTCAAAATTTTCTGGAACTTTCTTTTCATTTATACTGCATTTGAATAAGGTTGGTGCTCTGGTTATTTGTTCTTACTTAATCTGTGTGAATGTGTGTAGAATTAACTGCAGGATAGTTTGGTAAATTGATTGAGTTTGATTTCAACTTGAGGTCATTGGCATTCTAAAGGTTTACAGTTTTAAGTTCCTAGAAAATACAGGCTAGTTTCTTCTAGTCTTTTTGAAAGAAACTGTCATACACAAGAACAGATAAAAGTTTTATCTCCCTTAAAATAATAAAACAATTTAAATTTCAAAACGACTTTAAATAATTTAACTTTAATAATTTAACCAACAACTAGTCTACAGGTGATGACTTAATACACACTTATAAGAGCAGGATTCATATATATATATGTGTGTGTGTGTGTATATATATATATATATATATACATATATATATATATACACACACACATATATATGTATATAACCTGAATAAACCAATTTTTATGTCTACTGATTTATGTCTAGTAATACTAGAATTCATGTATTTTTATGAAGCTAACTATTTGATTTTAAATATGCTAAAGTCTGTCCTGACCCTCCAAACTTTGTACTACATCTTACTCCAGTTTTAGATCTACTCTTATATATGGCATCCTCAACTTAATATAATAGCCAATGTATTGCTATGCCAAAGCTTTAAGTATGTAAAGACCAGTTATTCTGCTAGTTACTTTAGTCTTGACTTAATTCTTGTCAAATTTTAAAAATTTCCTGCAGGGGAACCAAGAAAATACCAATGTATTTTGAAGGCTGTATGATTAACAAAAAATTACCGTATTTATATACAGCTACTCGAAGGTTTGTCCAAAACCTACTTTTGACTCCTTGTTAAAAATCCAAATGTATCATACACACACACACACACATACATGCACATGCACAGATATATACCATAAGCTGTATTATATAAATATCTTTATTTTAATTATAGTTAAAGGCAGTATAGCTATCCATTTTCTCAAAAGCTTTTGACTTTCTATAAATATTTGTAGCTACAGATTCATATTTCATAGAAATTAAGAATTTTATTATACATAGCCAGAATATGTCAAAATTGTCTTCAACTGGCAGTTTTGTGTTTTTTATTTAAAGGGATACACATGTGACAGATACTACATTTTTGAATTCCTCATAGAAAGTTCATGCAGAAACTCTTTAATAGATTCATACAAATTGCAGATTATCTTGACTTTATAAAAGCACTTCATACAAAATACGTATTTCCCTTAATTTAAATTATGCTGTACTATGCATCACATCTAAATATTTCAACATTACTTTAACTAAATTGAAATATGCCATATATACACATCCTAATTTGCATTCCAATAGACAGGTTTTTTCCTAATTGTTGAAATTTGACTCTTAAAATTGACCAGGACCAACTTACATCAATTGGCCGGTAGCTACATCTTATCTCCAAATTTCTCTTTTGCAACTTAAAATATAGATATAAAAACTAGAGTAACTGTTTCGTAAAGACAAATTTGCATACTGAAAAATTTGCATTATTTCAGTTTTATATTCAAACATTAAATGTCATCTTGTTATTTTTAACTTGACATCACCAAATCCCATCTAGTGAAAATAGTCAACTACAAATTCATCACATTTCATATTTGTGCCACAGTTGTTTTGTTTTTGATGGGATTTTTTTCCAGACATTACTTAAGACTCTGAAATCCCTGAATATAGTTTTTCATCCAACAAATTAAAATATGTTTTAAACACTCCCATTTTTAACATCAATGTTTTCTTTATAAAGATGAGAGTGCCTTTACAAGTTAAAATAAAGCTTCTTATCGTTATGTATTTAAATGCCTCTTGCTAGACTAAAGCCATTATATATTATTATTATTTTTCTCGCCTAAACGGTCCCTCATGTCTAAATTAATCTGAGTAAAGGAAGTTACCGTAATGTGTTTTCCACACAGTATTTAGCCATTAGGGATTCACAAAATGGACTTTCCCTGTGAAGGATTATTTTTTTTTCCCACTTAAGGAAGGTGGACAGCAACCAATGGCCATTATTTTTATAGCATGCTTTCCTAAAGTTTCTGTGTAAAGTAAGAATACTTTTGGGAGCTTAATTTCACATTAATGTAATTTAATAGATAATTTCCTTTCATCTTACAAGAAAAGAAACATAAAAACTTGTCGGGAATTGTTATAAAGGTGTTTTTTAGGAATACCAGTGCAATCTTGATTTTACAGTACAATTTCAATTTTACTGTAGTATATTGGTATTGTCAGTGTTCAGACGTTCAGTGTTTTTGTTGTTGTTGTTTTTTCCAACAGCTATAATTACCCTATGTGAACTAGAGGTGGTTCAGGGCCTGTAACTCCTGTAAGTGTGTTAGGGATTGATGTAACTCAGGTATGCAGAAAAGAAAAAAAAATGTGTCTTTTTTTAAGATTGGGAGAACTAAGAATAGCTCAACAACAAACCCATAGTTCAGTCCGTGATCACTCCAGAAATGATGAAATTTTTGAAGAAATGGAAACAGTTCAAGGTTGAATTTACTGCGGAATTCCTTTTTCAGTGTAGAAAAGAGAAGGAACAGTGAGACTGAATACCCAAATGGACATTGGCCAGAACACATATAAAATAGAACTCCGACCCACAACCTCTGTAGCAACCAGTAAAGGCAGTCAAACCACCACCTCTGCAGCAACAGGCCCAGTACAGTCAGGATGTGGTCACTGCCCACCAGCTTCCCTATTGCTTGCCCCCACTTCCAACTCAGAACCTATCCAGAGAAAGCCAAATGTTCACTAAACCAATCATATACGATACCCTGTTTCTAATTAGCCCCAATCCAGCTTCCCTTTGCCAACAACCTCCAATCAGGGCACACCTGAGGCCTTCCCTTTTTTTCTACTACAAAACATCTATATCTTTTTGACAGTTGTTGAGTCTCTGCCAGCTGCAAGTGATGCTGGCTTACTCCCTTGCAATAGCCAGCTCTGAATAAATAGCCTGTTGGTTCTCGTCTGGGTCGTCTTTATATATTCCCAGAGAAGGAAATGATGATAAGATACCACCATCTACATGAAAACTCCACCCTTGACATTGTACAAACCCCATCCTTGTCCTTTCACCCACTCTGTGTGATATCCATGTTGCTTCAAATCTTGCTAAAATGACACCAAATTATGGTAGGGTATCTCATTCAGAATTTTTAAAAATATGATCTTTGCAATTTACTAAACATTCTGCATACTGGAAGAAATGAGGGGAACACCCACTCGATAAAAGCCAGGTAACGCCTCAGTTCTTAAAAACATCAGATTTAAAGGTTCTCTTTTACATATAAGTATAATCCCCTACCCTCCGCCCCTTTCCCAGAAATTATTTTGGGAAAAAACAAAGAAGGAGGCTCTTGTAGTCTGATGTAAAGAAACCGATAATACACCTTTGAAGATATTTGATTGGATATTTTGATTACAATGGAACTAATATTATTCATATAGAACAGAGGTAGACAACTTTGTCTTTCAAGGGACAGTACATTTTTTTTTAAGCTTAGTGGACCATATGATCTTTGTGGTAACTACTAAATTCTTGAAAGCTATATCCTTAAATAGTACCAACACAATCTGTTGATAAGGCAAAGCTGAGTTTATTGTTTACCATGGGGAGAGAAAACACAACCTCCCCAAAGCTTTGGCAGTGTCTTTGATGGAGGGAGCTAAGGTCTGAATTTGTGGATACCATAGTCCCCTCTGATTGAGAGTTTCACTTTTTGCGGTTTCAGTTACCCATGGTCAGCCATGGTCTGAACAAATTAAATGGAAAATTGCAGAAATAAACAGTTCATAGGTTTTAAACCACAAGACATTCTGAGTAGTGCAATAAAATCTAGCACTGTCCCACTCTGTCCTGCCTGGGACATGAACCATCTCTATGTCCAGTGGATTTACATTGTATATGCTACCACTCATTAGCCACTGAGTAGCCATAATGGTTACCAAATCTACTGTCACAGAATCACAATGCTCGTGTTCAAATAACCCTTATTTTACTTAATAGCAGCCCCAAAACACAAGAGTAGTGAAGCTGACAATTCTGCTATGCTGAAGAGAAGCTGTAAAGTGTCCTTTAAGTGAAAATGTATGTATGTATGTACAAGAAAAAACAGAGTAAATATACAGTTTAGCACTATCTGCAGTTTCAGGCACCCACTAAGGGTTCTGGATGTATCCCCTTAGGATAACGGGAAGTACTCTCATTGGAAATTGTGTTTATGGTAGGTCTTTCAGGGTGAGACTCTGATTAGGTTAGAATGGGAAAGGATGATAAACTATTTCAGGAGCAAGGAAAACAGTGGGATGAGGATTTGAGGTGAATAACTTAAAGAATCGTAGGGTGTGAATTTTGTTGATGCTTTCCGTTGAAGAGCTATGGGTCTTTCAGATCCTGTCATGAACAACCAAACCATTTGCCTGGGCAGAAGAGGCCTGAAAAAGCAAACATATGCTCATGAAAGAGTGGAATATCAATTCATGTTAATGTCACAAATGTCATTTTTTCTTTGATTTTTTGCAAATATTTAAAAATATAATGACATTTTTAGCTTGCAGGCTGTATAACTGGTGACTGGATTGAGGTCTATAGTTTGCCAAAATATGATTTAGAGGGACTAAGGAAGGATGATATATATGAAGTGAAACACTGAATTATTATTTTTTTAAGTTTAATTTTACTTTTAGAAATTATAACATAAAATCCTTCCGATTTGGGAGAGGAGGAGATGCTCATTTTTTGATTAATGGGGAAATGGTGTTACATTTTTTTTCAGAGCTTTCTTTTGCTTTGCCAGTCACTGTAAACATAAGACCACTTAAAGATTATTGCTCATTTGATGATCTTCAGACTATCCATATAGTATAAATTTGCATCTGTGAGTACAGCTTCTGATGATAAGTTCCTAAGGGTGCTATTTATTTTATACACTGAAATAAATCCGAAGACCAGGTTTATCAGTAACATTTGTGTGGCTGGGATAAGGACACGAATGTAGATCTCTGATGTATAGTCCACTTCTCTCTTCCAAGCACTACTTGTGTTCCATACAAACAAGGACCCTACATACCATCATATAGATAACAAGACAGTGCAGCACCTCTCTCTCTGTCTCTCTGTCTCTCTGTCTTTCTGTCTCTGTCTGTCTGTCTCTCTCTGTCTCTCTCTGTCTCTCTCTGTCTCTCTCTCTGTCTCTCAATAGTACAGAGGACTTTTAATTTTTTTACACTTATGCCATGAATTCATAGAGAATGGGTTCCAGAAGATCAGGCTCCTTCCCATTGGTTCTCACAAGTGTGCTCTGGATGGGGCAGGATGGCGTTTCAGTTGAACCCAGGTAGCTTACTCTTTGGCTTCTTTCTTTTTCTGATCATTTCCTCCACCCATTTCAGGAAGCTATCTTGGCTCTTAGAGTGCTTAATATGCTCAGTATGTACATTAATTTTCTTGGCAAGAATCTTGCCCTTAACTTGTTTGTTTACAACAATGCCAACCACATGCTGGGCAATATGGTAGACCCTTCCCGTTTTGCCATGTTAACAGTTGGGGGCATTCCTTTTTGAACAGTGCCCATTCCCTTGATGTCTACAATATCACCTTTCTTGCAGATTTGTATGTGGCCAAAGGAACAACTCGATATTTTCTAAAAGGCCTAGAGGACACGTAGCGGATACCTCCCCTCTTTCCCGTTGTGTTGGCCATTTTGAGGAATTACTGGAAGATGGTGGTCCTGGCTGGAAAAAGGTACATATCTCTTAAGTTCTATACACCCCGGCCCACCTTTAGCGCTCCCCTTGGCCAACTTGCAATCCTAAATTGTGTGCATTTCCTTGGGAGGATGGGACCAGAGAAGCCGCTCGTGAAAGACCCTGAATGCTGCCTATTACTGTTGGACAAGGAAATCTGGGGTCCTGACATCCAAAATGTGATGTAGAAGTGGCATGGATTCTGGATGATTCAGTCCCCTTGGTCATGTAAACTCCTTGTTCCAAAGTCTGGCTCATCACCCTCTGAAGCCTGTGGACAGTGGTGTAAAGACATTACTGTCTGACACAATTTACCAGGCTATTTCCTTTTGCTGCCAGGCAAACTGCACCTAGCCTGTCCTCACACCTATTTTTATGAAATGGTGTAATCCCCACCATAAATGGAATTTATGCATTTCTTCTCTCACCAACATTGGCATCTACACTTAAGGCTCAAGATTTTTGACGTTGGTAAATGCTCCTGGGGTGTGAGTACTCAGTTACCACTGGTTTCAAGCATTTGTTTTTTGCAAAAGGGAATTTTTGTGCACCTTTTCTTTAGCTATTCATTTAATAAAATATATGTTTTAATCTATTCAGAAAATGTAAGTATATTTTAGAGTGATTTTTAAATTTTGTGTTTCCAAAATGTGAAGTCCATCAGACAGCTGAAAGTGGAATTCCCAGTTTCCTATTCAAACCACTCTTGATATCCATGATATTACATCTATAGACCCATTTCTTTGTTGCATTCTGACTTTGCGTTTTTTTCTTTCCTATCAGATTTTCAACTCCAGAGATATTGTTTTGGAAGCAAAGTAATAACAGCTCTAACTCAACATTTTCATCTTTGTTTGGCAGGAGATTATTTTTAATATTGACTATATTTCTGAATAATTAAATACAATAACTTATTTTCATTCTTCTGTGTCTGGTTTTAGTTTAATAATATTCATCTTCGGTGTCTTCATCCTAGTCATGTCTTCCCACTAGAGGAAATTAGATTGCAGTATATTTTTTATACCGGTAAATTGGCTTTATTATAATTTCCAGTTTACAAGGATTAATGTTTTATTTTATTTTTCTCATAAAGATTGAAATTCTAAGTTTGTCTGGTTGATGTAGCAAAGGTAATTATACCAAGAATATATTGCTTAGAAAAAAGCAGCTTTACAATAACTCCCAGTTAACATATTTTTATGTCTCTATTTCACAGCAAGGAACTCTTTATTTTAGGGATTGTAGTCACTATGTAAAAGCATGTGAATTTCACTCTTATGAAGAATTCATTCTTGTACGTATTGAAAAATAAAGATGTGCTTTATAAAGCAGCTGGAAATATACAGCTATATGTAGATATAGCAACAGTTTGCAGGCAGCCTATATTACACGTATTTTAAAAACTGAACAAAGGAAAACAAACTTGAAGTCCAAGTACAAATGCATAGAATTTTTATTTTGGGAATCAGTGTTAAATTATGGATATAAAATTTAAAATAAAGTGTACCATATAGTTTTAGGCAGCGATATTTTAAATAAAGGAAATCATTGAATCATTGATTACATTGACAACTTAATTAAGAGACCTAAAAATAGCAAGAAAAAGGAAGACTTTCTAGTTTTAGAAAAACATGTACTCTCTCATTTAGTCCATGTTCTGGCACTACTTGAAAATTGAGTCCCTTTTTAAACATTAATTTACCACATAATATTCCAAACCAGGTTTTTATTATAGAATTGACTCTGTATGGCTTGGAATTAGGGGGAATTTAAATAAATAATTGTGGTTCATCATTTAATCATACTTGAGTCTCTTTTTTGTGGACTTTACTTGATGTGTATCTAATAATACAGTAATATTTGAGTAACATTTGTTCATGTCTATATTGTTATAAACTCTTCTGTTTTGTGAACCATCAACAATGAAGTTTTGGTTTTGTCCCACCTCATTATTTCTGGCTCTCAGCCTTGCTTTTTGGGCTCTAATCACATAAAAATCTACACATTTTGTTGTTTTATTTGGTTTCTTGCCAATGTACCATTGTTCTCACCACCTCCTCTGCCTGTATAGTTCATCTCTCCATCCTGATTCTCTGTTTATATGTTACCTTCCGCTGTTCCCAAGTTACTTTGCGACACGCTTTAATTGTGCCACTAAGTATATTAAAATAAGCTATCATTTGAAGGAAAGATGACATTTATGTCAGTGATTTTTGGTTGTGATTGGAGGGACAATGGCCAGATCAATTTTGGTGACACCCAAGATTGTGATTATAACACGAATATCAAATTCTCTTCTCAATACCCCAAGCTTCCAAAAGTGACAGCGAATCACCAGCTCCTGGAGAAAACAAGCAAGAGAGAAGGAGAAAATATAGAAGAATAACAAGAATCTGAGATATGTTTCTATAATAACTTTAAAGGGTTGTTTTCTTGGGGCTATTTTTATCTCTTCAGGAACTCAATAATTTTTTTTTAAATCATTTGTCAGTATAGTGAAGGTTGAATATATAAGAATGAAATATGATATTTAATAGAATTAATTATATATAATATATTTAAACTTACATAATAAAAGGACCTGTCAAGATGTTTTCAAGTTATAATCATTAAATCAACTAATTATTTGTCAGTGTTTTGAAGATACCCATTTTGGAAGTAACACCATCGGAGAAAAGTAGAAAAAAAGGATCAGACTTAGAATTAACTGTTTTCTGAAATTTCTATCACTGAGTAATAATTCTACTGTCACCTAATTCAGGTCTCTTTTTCAAATCTTTGTTTTGGTCCCTATGAAAAGAAGAATGGAGTAATGGCTAAGGGAAATGCATCACAGAGCAAAAGAAACACTTGGATATGATGCAGCCATGGAAAATACAATACATATTTCCCTCCTTGATTTATTTCCTTTAGTTTAATTCAGTTTGCTTGTTTAACTATGCCAAGTAAATAAATCATAGTTTGGAAATAAAGTTTTAAAATTTCTTATTGGTGATGATGATTGGTGAGAACTCAGATTATGATGGGAAAATAAGTAATAAGATTTTTTTTGTAATTAATACTTTTTATTCAGATTTATAAAAAGTGAACAAATTATATTAATTCTACCAAATATATATATGTATGTGTATATGTATATACTTAATGTGTGTGCATATATATATAGCACTATATATATTTAAATATGTATATATGTGTATATATACATATACACATTAAGATATT
Source organism: Rhinolophus sinicus (assembly GCF_036562045.2). NCBI lineage: Eukaryota > Metazoa > Chordata > Mammalia > Chiroptera > Rhinolophidae > Rhinolophus > Rhinolophus sinicus. The sequence goes on from NC_133752.1 coordinate 21,625,124, forward strand.
TTAAAGATGTGATTTTAATACGATTGTTAAACTCAAGCACCAAATGTTTATCAATGCATATAAAATTGAATCACTAAGTCTAATATTAATAAAGTGAAAGGAATAACAAACAAAAATGTTTTAAAAAATAATTTTAGCAATACAGTTCTTAAGATAATCATTATGACTTCACGTAGGTTTCAGCCTGTATGTAGTAACAAAAACTCAGGATTTGTTTTAAGCAGTAGATTAGTAAATTCTGGGTTTTGTCCAATTTAATATTATGGGTTAGAAAACAAAAACTGATAATTTAGAATACTGTGATGCTTTAACTGAATTCTCAAATTTAGTAAAAGTCTATAAAATATAACATGACCGCATTTATGATCTGCATAGTCAATATTCAGGCCCATAAGCGATTAGCAATAAAACTACATTTTAATAAAAATTTTCACAATGATGTGAGTGAACTATGTATCCATTATCTTAACATATTTTAACATATTTACTAGTACCAGTTTTTTATACAGATTATTTTTTCATGATTTCTGTAAAGCATAAAGAATTAAATACATTAGTAGAATTTATATGGCAATGGCTGTTTCTCTGAGGAAAGAATTCTACATATGTGCAAAAGTGTTAGACAAATAAGCATTCACACTTTAAAAAGGAAATGCAGCTAATATTAGACAGCAGAAATTTAATAGTAACTAGACAAGAAATAATATTCTTTTTATACTCTCAAGTGAACATGTACAAAACACGTAAATATTGTGAATTGGTTTTCTTGGAAAATTATTTTTGAGCTTAATTCTAAAATTTTTACGGATCTTGAAAAATACAGTCCAAATGTTGCAGTAGTTTATGTTTCCTGGGTAAATTAACTTGCTTTTCTATTTCACGTCTTAATGTTGTTTTTTTAAATTATTTTTTAGACAATTTTTTATCCCTTATGATCTAATATGAACAAATTATGTTATTCCTCTGGGTAAGCTTATGCTCATGGGGTCTTGCTTTGGGAGAAGTTTGAATACAAAAAGAAAACGCTTGCCTTTTATTTCTTAATGCTCTAGAGGTATCTTACAAACTACAAAGGACGGATCATACAATGTGCAGTCCAGTTAGCCTATGGTAACATAACTTTGTATTCCTCTGAAATGTTTTTAGAAAGATTTGCCTTCAGAGTATTTTTAACCTATGCCATCAAAGATTTGTTCTGAGAAATGGAGCATAAAATATTAACTTTAATATAACCATTGATCCAAGAACATACACAGTATAAAATAAAATAATTATAAAATAGCTTACAGCAGATTATACTGGGTGATACAGCAAAGTTCATATTTGCTCATTAAACCACTCTATCTATGTATCTATCTATCTAACATCTATCACCTATCACCTATTATTGCAACAGGTAATTCCATATTTACATGGAATACATGATATGTTAAAATTCTAAATCATGAGCAATAGAAGTATATTTAATAGAAATTTTAGTAATACAAAGATGGCTTTGTTGTTTTTGTTGATTGAGGAATTATTTACAAAAATAAAATATACAGATCATAAGAGTCCAGCTGTGTGTATTTTGCCAACTGCATGTCAATATTATTGCTTTGTTTTTGTTCCCTTAATTGAAAATCGACTGATGCTAAAAATATAGTCTATTTCTGGACTATTGATTGAGTTTCATTGATTTTTTTGCTTATCTTTATGCTAAAGGCATACTATATTCATTAATATAACTTAAATAAGTCTTCAGCTTACATTTTTATCAAATTTAAGGAATTCAGCTTTGTCTTTAAATATTGATCTGCTCCAATCCCCTCTGTCTTCATCAAATACTTCAACTACTCTTATATTAATCTATTTAATACTATCCACATTACGCTATATTTTTCTTTATATTTTTATGCTTTTTTTTTAATCTCTGTGCTTTATATTAGGTAGATTCTACTTTGAGTACTAGACATTTCGTTTTTTTTTTTTTTTTAGTATCTTTCATTTATATTACCAATTTGTGTTTTCCTTTAGATATTGAATATGTTTGTAATAACTGTTATAAACAGTTTATCTACTGATTTCATTATCTTTGTCAATGCATGGTTGTTTCAATTGACTGATTCTGTTTCACAGTTATGGGTGACATTTTCTGCTTTTTTGCATGTCTAGTAATTTTGGATTGGATAGTAGACAAATTGCATTATGTTATCAATTCATTGGATATTACCATCCTTTGAATAATATTTGTTTAAGCGAGGTAGTTAATTTACATTTGGGTCAACTTAAACCTTTTGAGGCTGTTTTAAGACTTGGAACTAGACAAACTTTTTCTAGCATTTCTGAAATCACTACTAAATGCATGGGTTAATCAAACACATATATTCATTCTGGCTTAACTAAAACACTTACAGTCCTGTGTACTGTCAGGTGTTCAAATAATAGTTCCCTGTTTTTGTTTGTTTCATGGTAGTTGTCCTTTGCCTATCTGGCTTCTTGTCTTGCACACGTACAGCTTTGCATAGAGACAAAACTCAAGGGGGCAACTATTTACTGTTCTACAGCTCCTTCTCTGCACAGCTTCTTTCTGTTTATTAACTATACTGCCCTGAAAATGTCTACTGCCTCAGTGACCTTGAATCCTATGTCTTTCTCTACAGGTCAGCAAAACCAAATTGTTCTGCTTGGGCTCCTGTGCAGTAATCCCAAGAGTGACTCCAGGCTGAAACGTAAGCAGCTTATATTGCAAAGGATCACAGTTTGTCGCTGCTTGTTTTCCAATAGCTGAACAGTTGTTTTATTTCTTTTGTCAAACTTTATAGTTGTTCACATGCCAGGGCTAATCTAGCACCAATTACTTCATCAAAAAATTAGCAGATAGTTGGTGTTACTTAAAGTTATTTTCATATGTACACATATATATGCATATATACAATTTATATATAAAATTATATTATATATATATATTTTTTCCTCAGTTATAAGTAAAATTTCATTAAGCTGGAGTACCATATATTTTCCGCTACCCCTGGAAAAAAATAAGTAGATAGACTGTTTTGGTAAACTACTCTCATCTATTAAAATACTCTCCTTCATATAAAATCAACTTACAAAACAATGTTTTCATAAGGAATTCCTTGAGTTCTTCAGCTCCTAGGAAATTATTGTGACACCTATATCACTAATATATTTTATAACACTATGACCATAATTGGCTTTCTTTCTATTTTTTAATCTATGTCCTCTCTATGTTAAGGTTTTCAAAGCGGCAATAATGAAATTATCAGAAATACAAATATAAGATATCCTATACATAAAGAAAAAAAACATGATCTACACAGTGACCTAGGATGAACTAGATAATTAAATACCTTAGAAAGATGAAGGAAGAAAAATTTATAGCTACAACTAATTTAAAATCGAGTAACTTATTAAGTGTATAGAATGGATGCATTTTCTACATGTTTGACTGGGGGGGGGTGCTACAGATGCAAATAATGTGAAAAACATATTGAAATAAAGTTATTTTCTATGTCTTTCTTTACAAAAGTAAATATAAATAGAAATATAGTGATAAAAATGGAGCTGGAAGAAAAGTAGAGGCTCCCCAACCCTTTAAAAATTAGATTTAAGCACATCAAATATGCATTCATTATTATAAGTAAGAAACTACAGTTCATTTTCAAAGATCCAATTAAAAAAACAACACTGAAGTTGAAATAAATTTAAGAGTTTAGAAGCAGCAAGTGAATGTAGTTTAATATTTACTTAATATAATTATATTACACAAATATTTATGAATATTTACAAATATATATTTAGAAATATTTATAAATATTATTTGTATAATATTTACTTATATTTACTTATACAAAATATGTTACAACCAATAATTATACCTATTAGTTAAAAGTAATAATTTTTGTCCTATGTCTTGAAAACAATGACAGGTTTCTAAAATAATTGCTTGTTCTTTAACATCACTTTATTGAATAAATATGTATCTAAATGAAATATTTTTTTCAAGATCTGAAGGAATTTTAAAAGGCCATAATGTACAATGTTTTCATTTTTTATTATTTAAACATTAGACAGTATGTTTAAACTATCTGGGTAAGAATGCTTGCCTTTATAAAATGGAGGAAGTCTATTTGACTTTACTTCAATGCAAATGTCTCTACAACGGTTACAGGAACTTTCTTTCTTTTTTTTTTTTTTTGTCGTCTGCAGATATTACACTTTGCATTTTACAAGGACAGGGAAGCAATTAATTAAGATCATTTTACCAATGATTTTCCATATGCTTCTTACTTTCATTGACAGTAACTAATTTAATAAGGTATATTTCAGTATTATATTGAGAATGAAATCACTGAATCCCAAGTCATATAACTGCTGGCAAGATTCTTAATATTACTTTCTCAATATAAGGTCATATAGTTAGTTGTATTACTTTTCTGTCCAACTGCCTTATTCTCCTGAGCATTGAAATGAAAATGAGTCTTTCTCTTTTCAGTTCATTGGGTTCTGAGTCAAAGGCAATGAGTTAATCCTACTGTTTTTGGAAATTACAAAGAAGTTCCTAGAAAATATTTCCTGTTTTTCAAGACATAGTGACAAGTGTAAAGTTTTCAATACCCAATAAAAGCCTTTCCCAAGCGTGTGCGCTTTCCTTAGAGACCATATGTCTTCAATGCTCTCTTAAAAAATTCAACATATAATTAATTCTTTAATGTACCTAGACATCTTATTATCACTGATCCTTTAAGAAAAGTAACAGAAGCAACTTTCACATAGACTAATATTCTTCTCAAATAAAACTTAAAAAGTTATAAAGGATATTAGTTTAGATTTGAGTTCTAGTATTTGAAATGATTGCATATTTTAAATTTATATAGCTAGATTGCAAATTAAATTTATCTGGCATAAATCAAACTATGACTTGCCAAAAATAGGTACTTTGATTTGAACTTGGAAAAAATAAGTAAATTTTTAAAAAATCAAAAAAGGTTGAAGATAAAATATAGTTAAATATTTGTAAGAAGATACTGAAAATTAATTTACAAATTAACTTTGTGGTCTAGTACTACCGTAGAGATTCAATCCTCTGCAATTCTCTATGTATTATAAGTGAAAATATGAAGTACGTGGAGCGGAACTTACTGAATTTATAAATGTGGATACTGTTCTGAAGAAGTAGTAAGCTCTACTTTTCAATACGTTGATTGATGAGGGTTATGTGAAAATGCCCCAATGCAATATAATCACACCTCTTTCTTTACATTGTCCCATAGTTGCTCCATCTGTAAGAATGGCTGACCACATCCTATTTATTCCTGTGACTTAGCTAAGCATTTACCTCTTATAAATACAGTTGACCCTTGAACAACATGAGTTTGAACTGCGTGGATCCATCCATAGGTGGATTTTTTTCAGTAAATACCTGTACTGTTTTCCATTAACAATGGGAGTCTGCAGATGTGGAGAGCCAACTGTATGCATTTATCTATGCCATTTTATGTAGGGGACTTGAGTATTCATGGATTTTGGTATCTGTGTGGCATCCTGGAACCAATCCCCCCTCACAAACTGAAGGACAACTAAGTTTTTAGGGAGTCATATGTTTTACAGAGATTTTTAACTGCCCAGGGATCAAATCCCTTACCCCCATACTGTTCAAGTGTCAAATAGGTTTTCTCTGAGTTTCTGATTTCTCTCCCTGATTTCCATATCCTTGCTACAGCTGTACTCCAACATCTAGTATTTACCAATTATTAGGCAAACTAACAACAAACCTAAAACAACAAACTTAAAAATATATACATTTTTTTCATTGTTACTACAACTTCTTTCTTATTTTTTCTGGTGTCTTCTAACCCAAGTCAGTGCAAGCATGTTTCTTCTAATGGCAAAGACCTACATTTTACCTATTTCAAATAATACACTTTTGTAATAAACTTTTTCGAACTCTTGACATAGCATATCACATAATTAATGCTTCTCAACATCTTGAAACACTTTTATCTTGTAGTTTCTGGGACACTCAATATTCCAGAATTTCCCTAGGACAGGCTGAGCTTTTCTTTGTTGAATTCTTATAGGGACAGTCTTCACTTCTGTCTCTCATTCTCTCCTTACCTTGGTGATCTAATCTATTTCCTTTGCTTTAACTATGATTTAAATATTGACTCACAAATGTATATCTCATGTACAATTTCTCTGCTGGATGCAGACACATGTATCTAACTCCTTTCTTCTCAATTTCACTCTTAATCTCTTCTACACAATTCTCCACAAAGTAACAAGCCTAATTGTCTGTAAAGTATTCAGCACATCTTCTAACTCCAGTCCTTTAAAATCTTCAATAACTTCTCACTCCAACGCAAAAGAAACGCAGTTTTAAAGATGACTCGTGTGACTCTTCTCTTGCCCTTACTTTTCTCTCTGAATTCATTCCTAACAGGCACTCCCTCTCCTCACCATCTATGCACACCACTTTTCTTTCAGTTCATTGGAGATAACCCATTCTTTTCATGTCAGATGTTCCTTATATGTTGTTCCCTTGGCCTTACATGTTTCTCCCCTTATAGTTTAAAGAGTCAGTTTTTAAGTTAAGCTGACCCTCTCCTCTTGAAAGCAGATCTTTCTATTGACAAGCCATTTACTACCTTTATAACTACATGTCACACTTTTAAATATAGAAATTGTATTTACTTATTCGTACATTAATTCCTGGTTTCCTCATTAGGCTATAATCTAAGCTTTAAGAAAGCAAGCACCATATATTTTTTCCCATGTGTTTGCCTCAGTGCCTGATATATAATGGGCACAAAGTAGTGTTAGTCCAATAAGCTAATGATCTTAGGGAAATAATCGAAAAGGGCTGAAATTGAAGAGTGTATAATACACTTATTTTGCTGGGCCACACTATGAAGCTATGCTGTTTGGTATCTTTAATAAAAGTTCAACTAATGTCATCCTTATGAGACCTCAGAGAAGGATTATGTATTTAAGGGAAGGCTAAATCCTATCATAATTCAATTATTGATTTATCTCTAATATTAATAGAGCATCTACTCTGATGCACTGAAGGTAAAACTATAAATAGAACAAAAGTCCTGCCCTCAGTTTCACATGAAATACATTAAAAAGTAAGCACTAATTTAATTAGTGCATTGTAAAGTTGACATATGAGAATGTTTTTATAAGCCTACTGAGGATCACATAACCTTGTCTAATATAGATGAAAGGATCCAGTGGAGTATATGCAAAAAAAAAGTAGTAGGTGTATCTGATGGGCAAATAGGGGAACAATTTTTTTGCAGAAGAAAGAAGATGCAAACAGACCAAAGAACATGACAATCATGAACTGTGAGAACATTGAGTAATTTTGTTTTGGTTTTGGTCAAATGTAGATTTCATGTGCATGTGTATGAGTGGTGCGTGAGTGTGTGTGTGTGTGTGTGTGTGTGTGTGTGTGTGTGTGTGTAAGCAGTAGCTGGTGGTGACAGGAAGTGCATCCGGGAGATCCTGAATGGTCTGCGAGCCATGTTAAAGACCTCGAACTTTGTTCTACAGACAATGGCAAGGCATACAGGTTATTTAAAATATGCTCAGCTTAATGTGCTTTAAAAACAAACAGACAAATAAACAAAAAATACTACTATGCCTACTTTTTCAGATACAGGAAAACCTCAAGATAGACAGTAAAAAAAAAAAAAAAAAAAAAAAGACTCTGCCTAGAAATAAATGCTACCACTTACTTTAACAAAATGCATCTTCTAACATCCTGGAATTCTTCCAAAAACAGAGACAGTGTCAAAAGTTGGTAGACTAGTTTACTAATAAAGCATTATATATATCGTAAGAACGAGAAACTAGGGAACCACAATGCTCCATGCCGGGAATTACTGAGTCGGTCACCTGAGGCTGCCCAGTGCTCAATTTCCCAGGAAAGTCTGAGAAGCCTTATGAACCTCAATACTATTTGCCCAAGGCAGAGTAAGGGGAAGCATTCACCCATTGGCTTCTGTCCCCTCATTGGTCCACGATGGTCCCTGAGGTGTTAGCATTGCCACACTTCCTGGTTGCTGTGCTAGAGTACCAAAGGACTCCTGCAGATTTTCCAAATGGCAGCATCAGAGAAACTGCCAAATATAGGAGGTAAAAGGAACTAGGTGCAGGTCTTGGAAGAGGTAAAATCAAGTCTCAGCTACTTGCAACTGGTCAAATCTGCTAAGAACTGGTTGCTAGAAAAGTCATCAACGAGAGGTATCATGTGTTCCCACACACCGACAATCATCTTAAAAGGTAATTTTAGAAGCCATCTTTATTTCCCTATGAGCTGGGTGTCTGGTAGAACTTCACAAACAAGACAACTTTGTGACTGAAGGTTTCACTTTTCTGCCAATTGCTGACACAGCCTCACATACACTGACATTTTGTCTTGTAAGCACACCTTACGTCGCAGCAATTTGGATACAGATTGCAACTAGCTGGCAAGGTGAAAGTCATGCTGTCATTTCCCAGCTCAGGACTGACCTTGGCCTCACTAGGGGTTTTGGCCGGAAAATACTGTTGTTCCTGAAATGTGCTCCCAGTGTAGACCTTACAACAGAGGAGCTTTCTGCCAGAACATGAGCAATTCCTTTTCTCTCCTCTTTCCTCTGATGCATTTTCATTTTAATCTTTTTGCAAGAATCATCAACATGCCTGCCAGTCAGTGTTTAAGGAAATGTTTGTCAAGATCTCTGAAGTTATTACATTTTTTTTCCTTTTCGTTTGGAAGGTAAAGGATTTTTTTTTTTTAATATCAAAAAGAGAAAAGATTACTAAAGAAGGGTAATTCCTTTGAGAGCTGATGAGACTAATCTTCCTTGAATGATCATGGCTCCTTATAACAAGGACTAAAACCATTCTCTTTTCAAATGGATTTTTTTTATTATTATTATTGAAATAGTCTATTCAGTTGGATGGCAATTTAGATGCTTGTAACTTTCTTGATTGCCAAGCTTATAGTGAGCCCCTTTTATCCTCTGAGTCATTTTCTCAGAGAGAGAGAGAGAGAGAGAGAGAGAGAGAGAGAGAGAGAGAAACTACAACACAGAAGATTCTGTAGAAGTAAAGTAAATTTACTTCCATTGTTGACAGATTGAAAATAAAATTGAGCAGTAGGTGGCCTGATTATGTATTTTTATTTTCAGTATTCATAACAGAATATCTACATATATGATGCTGTTACAACCACAGAAAATACAATAGCAATAGTAAAAAAAACTAAGTCATTTGATTGTTATCTAGAAAGCATACCAAATAAGAGGATGGGTGCCAGAATATATCATACTTTAAGACGATTTCACTTGTTAAAGAAATTTATAAAATTGGTTACAGCCAATGCACTGAATGCTGCATTGCTCATGTCATTTGAGAAATTGTGCAAAAAAAATAGCAAGTACATTTTATACTTGACTACCATTAAACTACTGCCGAACCATCAGTTGTGCTCTATTTATATCTTTTAATGCAGTAGATTTAATGCAGTGCAATTCCAGTTATTTCTGAAGCTCATGCCATATTCAGTATAACACACTATTTTCCCCCCTCCTTTTTTCTACTTCTCAGAAGGATCAAAAGCACAACAAGTGTATTCAAAAAAGAGCTTTTTGAATGTTTCACCTTAAAACCCTGTTACTCCCACAGTGGATAACCTCTGATTTCACTTCACTGCCACGGTAGCAAAAACTGAGTCTTTTACATTCTTCAAAGGAATTCGAACAGCCCTCTTTTTAACTTTGATTCTTTGCACTCACACTTATAAAGAAAGAGCAGAAGTTGCCTAATATTGTGCAGAAAGCACACACTGGAGATTATAGTAACATTTAATAAGTTTAACACTATATTTTGATAAATAAAAGGGATAACTTTTTCTCTAGTAGAAATACTTAATCATTTTATACATCAATAAAAAAATTTACATTTGCATGAGACTCTGTCCATAACATTTTTAAATCGAATACTAAGTAGATTAAGTGAAGGAAAGTTCCTCTAAATTGCAGGTCCATGCAACCACTGCCACAATTTTCACAAACACGTAAACTTCAGGCAAGTGACTGACTCTGTGTCATCAAGTCTATTCCTGGACCTGCCCCCACCCCCCTTCACCTGTCAGTTTTCTTTGGGGCTAAGGTGAGCTAACACTAACCTATATTAGTTCTCTGTCACTGGATTGAGATAAACTGTGTATGAACATCCCCGAATGAGTGACTGAATGGCCATCATTTGCTTCATGTTGGTCATCAACCCGACTTAATTGAGTAATTTAGGAACCAAGATAAATTTTGTTTTAGACATCAGCTGCCCACCCATTGGCAAGTATGTGGCCTGCTCAAAATGTTCTTCTTTTAATCTCGCATTTTCAAATGTTCAGCATATTAATAATACCAAATTAAAATAATATTTTTTACTTTTTACGGTGTGCCAAGCACTGTTATAAATAGATTAAATATACAATTAATTGCTATAGATTAAGTATACAAACTGCAGGTCCTTCCCAATATATGGCTGCTCCAAATCCACTCATGAGACTGCGTAATTCTGTGCCTCTACCTTTTACGTTTATGGTAAAAGCTCTGGAATCAATGCATCTGAGTTAAAGTTTTGAATCTCCAGTTTGCTAGCCAAATTTTCTTGAGCATGCTACTCAAACTGTATGAACCTGTTCCTTCATTTGTAAAATTTAGTTGTAGGAGTATGTGTCTGACGTTACCTTCGCAGGCTAGTCACAGAATGAGGTGAATAAACATATTTGATATCTTTTGTGTATAGCTTGCTATTTAGTAAGTGGTCAATAATTGAATCTGCTACTAATACTCATTGCTATGCATCGTTTTCCTTGTTTATTTGTTGTTTTAAGGTGCTATACTTTTCAACTTAAAGGGTGCTGTCTTTTGCCAATCTCACATTTTTAAAATTCATATATATATATACTTTTTAAAAAATAGTTACAATTTGAGAGGGAAATTCACGCACATTTTCTCAGTGGTTATTTGATGGCAGCATTTACATAAGCTGTTTGTGGCATGTTAGTGGGAATAAAATCTACTGCTAGTCTCTTCTCCTCCTTTCTATAATGTCCCTCTCATTGTATAACTTAATCTTTAATGTCTTCTAGTACTATTTTGCCCTCTGCTCACTGTTTGAAGTTATTCCACTTCGGTTAACCATACAGTCACTCATGCAACAGCCACCTGATTTATTTTGCTAATTTTTAACTGACAACAACTATGTTGAAGTGTCATTTTTATGTCAGCAGAGATCTGAATTCTAGAATTCATGTTTGGAACATTCTATCTGAAATTGTAATATTAAAAATAGTTTTGATTTAAGTGTTCCAGAAGATTCCACAGGAAACCACTCATGTTTGTGGGATAACTTCGTTCTCAAAGTTTGGCAACCAATTGAGAATTCCATGAAATCTTCAAATATTCAAAATTTTTAAGTACTGCTGCATATTTTGTTTTATATTCAATGTTAAAAAGTTTTAACTTTTAATATAACGTAAATATTTTGAGTAGGATTGTTATTTCCTACTCATTTTGGGACTGGAAATAAAAGAATTGCTTTTTCCTTTTTTTTTTCACTAACAAAAGAGAGCTGGAGGCACTGTGCACATAGCTTTATAATATTTCAAAGTTGAAAAGTTTTTTTGGAACTTATCAAAATAAATCGTAAAATGGAGGCTAGAATTTATGCAGAGGCAGCAATGGTGTATAAACCTGAGCATTGATATTGACTCTATCATTGATGCTGTTTCAATGACTGTGGCGTGGAAATACATGGTCTACCTCTTTGTTTATTGTCAAAATTCATGAGATAATATATAAAAACATGAATAAAAGCAATAAATAGAATGTATTTCTGATTTGCAATATTTGAAAATGTTCAGCTGCAAATATATAAAAAGTGGCACATTTTGGAGACTGCACTGATTCATTTTATGTGATAAACGACTTGATTTTTCTTCTTTTCAAATGCATTGCTATGCTTGCCAGGGAGTGTTAAGTTACTTTTATTAGTTTATATTTCATAGATATCTTCCTATTTGCAATTTGGATTATTTTAGTTCTGTGTAAAAAAAAATCAAGCAAATATTTATCGATCAAGCTAAAATTAATTGCCTTTTTGGATGCATTTGATTCACTTTTAGCCCTCAATCAGTTTGAATGCTAATTTAAATTGACGGATGTACTTTTATAAAATCTTTAGAGAGATTCTTAAAATTCTCAAATTCCATGTTTCAAAGTTTGATGAGATCTCCCACATGGAATAATTAAAACATACCAACAATCTGCCTTAAAATTTTAGGACTATAAAGTTGAACTACACAACTTCTCTGCAAGAACCCAATTATACTTTGCAGAGAAAAAGAGGATTTAAAAATTCATATAATACAAAGCAGAATGAAATAAGAATTCTTGTTGATATTCTAACAAAAATACAATGAGAATAAAGAGAAAAGATATGGGTTATTTTGGCCAAGAAAAATTACACATTAACTGGATCTAAAGGATGAGAAAGACTTCAAAAGTAACAACAACAAAACAGTAAATAAGAAAACTCCCAGGGTAGAACAGGCAAAAAAAAAAAAAGCTGGTTGTGTTAAGAGTTTGCTAGGTTGTACAATACAGTAGCTGTTCCTACCTAAAGAAGCTAGTTTGCAATCAAAGTTTATGGTGATCTTACAGACGATAGAGCATATTTAAAAAAACAAAACAAAATGTTGTTTGTACATAAAAGTGATATTGATGGTATTATGATTTATGAAATCAAATGAATCAAGAGTGAGTAAGAAATATAAGTATGAGGAAAAATGGAAGAAAGAGGAAACAATGAAGGCACTGATTAATAAACAATAATTAATTCTTTAGCAAAATAATGAATTGGAAGTGTGAAAAAGGATGCGTGTTGTTAGTATTCTGAGAACTAGTGTAACTAGTAGCAATCAGATTGTATCATACAAAAATGGTTTTGTAATTCAGTTTTGTTTTGTTTTGTTTTTCTTAGCTTTGGTTTCCTTTAAAGACAACTTGCATTTGACACTGTTGAAGATACTTACCCATATGTAGCAGTCATGTCAATTTGTCCACCTAAGAAGATAATCCTTTGAATCGCATATTTCATCTTTAGGATTTATATTTTGGTGTCTATATTTGTGCTCATCTGTTTCCATGGCATATTGCCTCCTCAAGGATTGGTAGGACCCTTGGCAGCAGTGGCTACAGTTAGAAGTGCCAGGTAATACTCAGTTTAAGAAAACCATCTTGCAGAATTTTCCTATGACATCTGCAAAATTGGAAGACTGCAGAAAAATCTTTTTTTTTTCCTTGATAGACTTGCCACATTAGCTCCACATGTCTCTGTACATTTAGTGACACCTGTTCATGCTGCTGTGCCAAAAGATTAAAAAAAAAATTTGAAAAACTAATAGCTGACTCTTCTCAATTTATGGGCCTGTATATATATCCAGATATACTAATCAGTGCTATAGTCACTTGGTCAATCAAATAGTTCACATAGATTATGTATTTTCTATATCTTATATCTTATTTCAGACCATCAGTATTAACACAACTGTTATAATAAAATATGTTATAATTGTTTATTATAATAAATTATAAATTATAATAAATTATTAATATGTTTATTATATCAAACATAGTTGATCACTATGTTTATTGATATAGCTGATGATACGCACTTTATCATGTTCGTATGCATTTTAAATATGTTTAATTTTAGATCTATTATGTTTTCATTTGCTTCAGAAAGTTGAAATATTAAAATTATTTTTGTATTTTCTGTACTTTGGATTATACATCTATCTTATTTTATTTTACTTTATAAATTTTCTCAAAACTATTGTTTCATCATTGATAATTTTTGCACTGAAAATTATGAAAATATGTTGGGACGTTTAACCTAAAAATACCTCTTACTCTTATAAAATTATTTAGCTGAATTTTTCTATCATATCAATATTATGAATTAAGCAAATAATTAATTGCGTAGCAATTTTCTAATATAAATATAATTTTGTCTTGCTGAAACCCATTAAGTAAAACAGATAAAATACACTTTTTGAAGAATGTCACAAAGGTATTTCAAAATGTTAAGGATGAACTTCTATTAACTGCATGTTTCTAGGGATTGTTAACCTCATGAAGTGAACTAACAGGGCCAAGAATAAAATTTAACATTTTTTGAATATCAAAATGTTAGTGGGCGTTGTTTTCAGCCTTGATTCTGAAGAATTCTTTGCAAGGTCCCTATGTAGGTGATAAACTTGCGTTTAATCAATCATTAATAGGGGGAATCTAATTGCAAACCATCTTCAAATCTTGTTAAAACTCAGAGATGAATTTCTGCTTCATTCTATTATTCCTTGAGTAATTTCTGAGTGCTTACTTTATTTGCCACTCTGTGCTAGGTCCTAGGAATACAAAGATAAATACAGTTAAGATCCCTACACCCTAAAGGAGTTCTTGGCTTGCTGGGCAAGGTAATAGTATTAACAAATGTTTATTTACAATGTTATAAAGTAGATATGGATTATGGATAGTGGATTTATCCTGCATGAAGTAGGGATTCCATAAAGGTTTTAAGTTAGGTGAAATGTTAGATGACATCTGTATTTTAAGATTATAGTATTAGTGAGAGTATGGATGATGATTTGAAGGAGTGATTCATTGGCAGGACAAATTGGAGTCTATTTTTAGTAACTAGCAATGATTTGGAAATTTCTGTATGTTAGGGATTTTAAGCTGCCTTTTGGTGAAGTGAAAACTTGCAGAGAAAGTTTCACTGAAAATTAATGTTTTTCTGTTTGTTTGTTTTGTTTTGTTAATTATTAAATGAAAAGAGAGAAGAAAACGTATTTTAGACTAGAATATAAGTTTTAGAGTTGTAAAAAAACCCAGGTTAAATATTATATAAGCCAATATCCTTATTTTGTAGGTGACACACAGAGGCCGAGAAAGGTTAAGAGCAATGCATATTAAAAAGGACCTGAGTAATGACTGAGACATGATTTAAACTGGGTAGACTGACAATTTCTCAGAAACCACCCTAGTGACATTATCTAGTCATACGAGATCTGAAAAATAAGTTTGCGAACTCATCCTAGAAAAAGTACTACGTACCTCATTGCTGAATATTGCTATAGTCACCTTCAAAGTACTCCCCCTGGGAAGCTATGCACCAATGACAGTGCCTAGTCCACCCTTCAAAACAATTTTGGAACTCTTTCTGGAATGGTCATCAGAGCTGACGTTGTATTACTCTTAATGTCCTGAATGTCATCAAAATGCCTTCCTTTCAATATTCCCTTTATCTTCAGGTAAAGAAAGAAGTCATTGGGGGCCAGATAAGGTGGGTGTTCCAATACAGTTATTTGTTTCCTCGCTCAAAATTCCCTCACAGACAGTGCCATGTGAACTGGTGCATTGTCGTGATGCAAGAACCACGAATTGATGGCAGAAAGTTCAGGTTGCCTAACTTTTTCACTCAGCCTTTTCAGCACTTCCAAATAGTAAACTTGGTTCACTGTTTGTCCAGTTTGGTATAAATTCATAGTGAATAATCCCTCAAATATAAAAAAAGTTTAGCAACATTGTTGCAACAAGATCGCCCGACCTGTTGGTATAACAAGTTGTTAGACCTTGTGTATACAATCTGTAATCATGGAAGTAAAGCAATCATAAAACATTTATGACAGGCTATAGAGTAAAACAATAAGAATGGAGTAGATTTTTAATTACATCTAATTTGGGGCTTCAGTTGAAAAGGAAGGTATATAAATTATTTAAATTTCTACTGCTGAGTTCAAAATTAAGCTATGTGGATGATGATAATACCATGGCTGTAATTATACTACAGATATGTGGTCAATGAAGAATTAATATAAATTTGTTGAACACCTTAGGTGTAGAAGTAAACAAAGTCCACCCTAATAAGAACAATCAGAGAGTTATTTATTGAGAACTTGCTATATTAAGACAGCCAGCCATCATCATTTGCGTTTGGCAGGCTCAAAAGCAGACCCAGAGTGGAAAAGCTTTGTACTGAACAAAAAGGAGTGCTTCAGTTATGCCCTGAGTGACGGCGGTTGTCATGAAGAAGGCTGAAGCAGGCTAACGAAAAGCACGATACATCCTATGTAATAGGTTTGGAGAGCATATTTGGTTTTCTGTAGCTGGTCAGGCGCTAGATAGGGCAGGTGGAGGGGTTGAAGATGTTGGGAATGGGAGAACAAAAATGAGAGAAGCTGGCAGTTAGTGACCAAGTCCTGACTATTCTGGGCCAATTGCTGCAGAGATGGTTTGGCATCCCCAGCTGGTGGCTGAGTCATAGTTCTATTTCCATGCAAAACCTGACCATTGTCCATTTTTTATGTTCTTTCTCTCATGGGGAAATATTACAAATGGCATAAATTAATAAATAACAGTATCACTCCTTCTTTTAGTGTCTATTGAATACCTCTTCTTAGATCTGAATATATATATATATTCATAATCACCAGACAGAAATTAAGACAGGGGCTAATGACTGAAAAATCTTTTAAAAAGCCATTTCCATTTTTAAACTTATTATTGTGTCTTATTTGGGGCAATTTGGTCATAGCACTCCCTTAGCAATACATTCATCATTGGTTTGCTCCTACTTTTGTCCATACATTTGTGTGACTTTACCATATCTGTTACTGTTGAAGACTCATTGAATGTTTTTAAAAAAATCGTAACAAATGGTCAGAGGTTACTTGAATTTTTTTTTTTTTTTTAACCAATTAAATCAAATGTTTTTCGGAACTTTTATTTCACTTCATCACTAAATTTTCTGTATTTTCTTCAAGTATAACCATATTGTATAAACATTTTACAAATGTTTAGCTAAAGCTCATCCTTTCCTTTAATCCATAGCTGATCATCAGGTGCAAAATGATGGATTTAATTACTTCAAAGATATGATATTTTTCCTTTTGAAATAAAGTTATAGATGATAACCTCAATTCGACATTTAACAGTTCTTTTTCTCATTTATATCAATATGCTTCCTTAATGATAGGTGTGAGAATGATTTCTTTATATTCCGTGATGTGTACTATATGCATACACAGAGGCAATAACTGAGATTCAAAATGGAGTCACTTATGCTAAGATCCACAAGACCAAACCAAGAAACCAAGACTTAAAGTTTCTCCAGTAATGGAATCTTAAACTAGTCAATCAGAAATCACCTGATCAACACTACTTAGGTAATGTGCCTGATAGACCTCTGCCATTTTCTAAAGGAAAACAACCTTGCAATAACCAATCCACTTGTTTTGCCTAATATAACTTCCATTTCCCTGCTCCCTTCAGCCTATAGGTCTTTCTTTTTGTACAACTTCTTGGAGCTCCTGTCTGTTAGAATGGATGATGCCCTCTTTGAATTGATTTTTGCTCAAATAAACTCTTAAAAATGTTTAATATGCCTCAGTCTATCTTTTAACACCTGCAATAATCCGAGTTAGCAATGAAACAAAATGGCTGAGATTCAATGAAATATTTTGGCATAAAATTGCCTTGCTTCAAGGGATAAAAAATTCTTCTCATGAAATATAAATGACTTTGATTTATAACCAAATACCTGCTCAATGATACCTTCAGCTTAATACTTTCTAAGTTTAATTTATTTTTTCTGAACCATTTCATCAACGACAACCCTGGAGATCAAAGTATTTAAACCCCCCTAATAACCTTGTCATAAGATATTTAAGGTAAATTTCTTAACCTCCACTTCAAACTTACTTTGCATATTTCTCTTAACAAAATGAGAACCACAAGTCTTGGCAATATCTCACATGGTAGTAACTCATATCACATTTTTGAATTATCTCTATCTTCATATATTAAAAGCTATTTTCAGTAAGGGATCCACAATTTGATGTACATTTGTTCACAGGACTGAAAACAAGGAACTTGTTTTATTCTTGCTAATGTCACACTCAAGAACTATCTCAGAGAATGGCTGGTTTCCATTAAGGACTCCAACATTGGTGGTGGGAAGTCAGTGTCTTAACTCGCCAATCAAAACCTATTTAGATTCTGCATAAAAGCACCCTCCATTTCTGGTGTTTGAGACTGGTTTTTGAACTCCATTTTAAAGTGATGTTTTATGAGTGATGTCATTCATGAACCATATGATTTACAGAGGCCATAGTTAGCTATATAATGTTAATATTTATTTTTAATGATGTCTTTTTTTTATAATGATGTCTTTATATTTACCATTTTCATACAGTAATCAACGAGTTTTTAAACTTTTCTCTTAAAAAGTATCATTGTCTAATATATTTATGTGTTCATTCTATCACTCACATCTAGTTCTTCATTTAACATTTTTGCATTAGGGAACAAAGCAGGTACTGGTAGACTGGAGAGATTGTAAGATATTAATTGATAAGGCAAATCCTCTCTTTGAACCAAAAGAAATTAAAATGTATAAGCTAGACACTTTTACACAATTTAATATGTTTTTCTAGATATCAGAGTCCAAACAATATACAACAGAGGTAATCATATGCTGAGCTATGCTTTTGTCTAACAAACATAAATATATACTATACTTTAGAAAAAAATTGTTTATTTTCTGGAGATTTAATTAAGTAAAATAAGGAGAGAGAAAATTTAAAAAAAAATTGTATTTAAGTATACAATATCAAAAGTTTGAGGGTCAAATTTGAGTAAGTAGAAAGCTGCTTTGCTAATTTCAAACCAGTTTTTAAAAAGGCTTTGGTGATATTCCTATAGTATAAATCTTAAACTGTTATTTGATATATATTACACAGCAAATTAAATAGAATTAATAATGCAGTTTAACCATATAGTTTAATCTATTGCTGCTTATTTTGCATTGATTTGCATATATTCTATTAAATGAGCTCCCACCCAAGGTACAAAACAGCCTTTAGATGTAATTTTCCATGGTGATAAGTATACGTAATTACTGATACATAATAAGTATACAAAAAGGTATTCCTGAGGAACAGAGGACTAAGTAGACACTGGTAAAATAAACAATATATTAAGCCATCTAAATGTATTTTTACAACCTCCACACACACACACACGCACATATATATATATATATATATATATATATATATATATATATACACACATATATATTAGTATTCTGGAAACTCTAATAGTGTCAATTAAAAGAATAAACATTTACCTCATTGTATTTTTTAAAGTAGTAAGAAAATGCTAGATTGAGCCTTGGGGAACAAAATATATTACAGGCATGAAAAATGTTTCATTTCTGATGCTGCTTTCAAGTGACAGAGTAATATGTTATGGATCATTTGATTTTTTTGTATGAAAATGCTATTCAGCACCCAAAAAGGCATATGCTGCTAATGGCATGTGTTGCAGTCCTTTTTATGACAGCTGGCAACAAAAAAATGCCAGTCAAAACACAAAATGTCAAGCAGAAATGTTCCTAATAAAAGTAGTAGTTTGTAAAAATCATTCATAAATAAGCTTCATTAAATGGCTTGCATGAATTCCAAACATCATTAATCAAAAGCAGTTTTAAATAATCTGAAAATTATAACCTAGAAGAACAGAAGGAGCTCAGAAAAACTAACCACGGTTTCTTTTTATTTGTTACAAGATTAGGTTAACTCCTTTTCATCAACTCCCAGAAGTTCACAAATTAAAGCCCTATTTTACATATGCCAAATTGTGAGAATTCAATCTTCTGAGAACTTTTCAACAAACACAAATTAACAATATTAACAGCTATGCATCTTAATTTTTTCCTATACTTTAAAAAAAAAAGTGGTTTTAAGATTCTTTTTTTAACCTTCTTCTATGTAGAAATTTTAAAGTAAATATTTATTTATTTTTATTTTTTATTTTTGCTGAATTATTTGGCTTTATGGAGCCAAGTTTGTTGTTTCTGTTTATTTATTTTTTCTTCACAAACTGATCCACATTAATTCATGAAGATTCATAGCTGCTTTGGCATTTTATAATTTATTAGAGCCAAAGCCACAAAGAATTCCACCTGGTAAGTGAGATTATTGCTACTTTTTACTTCTACTTCAGCACCTTCCCCCCCACCCCATAAGTCATTTAATTAAAAAGAACACGGCAGTTGAAAAGGGAAACACTAAAAAGAGCCAAGAAATAATAATGTAATATTAGCTAACCAAGAAAGCATTTTTCCTTGTCATCATTATCTTCTCCATGAGGAAAAAAATCATTCTTTTAGCGATTTTGAGCCCTTTACAAAGAAAGCTAAATGCAGCTTCTGAAGTATGATGACCATGATGACCTCATCTTGGTTGCCCCAAACTTATCACAGAGGTTATTTAGTTGAATTGGTTAGATGTAGATTTACTCTCTCCCTCTCATTCTCTCTCTCTCTGTGTTCATTTAAATATAGACTATTTTACATATATAACTTTATTTATATAGTATTTATATTTTATTTTATTTATATTTATTACAATAGTGTGTCACATTTAATATTAGATTATTATACTTGTATGTATTATTTATATACATTTGTTGCATATTACTTTGTGTACATATACATTATATACATATGTGTGTGTGTGTATATATATATATATATATATATATATATATATATATATATATATGTATATATATAAATTTTGGAAAACATGCCAGAAGTAGGAAAGGTTAAGATAGATAGCATCAACCAGGTTTAAAAAAAAATGTTCTTATGATTGATTATGCAGTATACAAAACAGAAATCATAATATTTAGACATAAAAGACCCTAGTGAAAAATGAAAAAGCAACAAAAAATGACACTGGATAAAAATGTGGTGACAGCCTTTGGATGTTAATATTTGACCATGCTGGTTTTGTTGAAACATTGCAGCTTTCACATGGATCCAGTTTCTCCTAGTGATGTAGTTCTCAGTGAAGTACACGTGACCGCTTGCGTTCCACCTTCAGAACGGGCATGCAATATCTTCTGCCATATTTTATCAGCCAAAGCAACTTACAAGGCCAGTCCAGATTCCAGTGATAGGGAAATAAACTTTGCCTTTTAAGTGAGGGGAAAATACTGTCATAATGCAAAGGATGAAGATACAGGAAGGAGTGAAGAATTGTAGCCATATTTGCAATCTACCACAGAAGATTAATTTGGCCTGCTAGTCCATGTTGTAAAATACTGAAGAAATG
The DNA here is from genome assembly GCF_036562045.2 of Rhinolophus sinicus. Classification (NCBI taxonomy): domain Eukaryota; kingdom Metazoa; phylum Chordata; class Mammalia; order Chiroptera; family Rhinolophidae; genus Rhinolophus; species Rhinolophus sinicus. The sequence continues at coordinate 21,646,371 of NC_133752.1, forward strand.
TTCTCTAAAGCTAAAACTGCATAAAAAAGGGTCAGAGAAGTGTATTAAAGTTTATTTTTATAGAGAGACTTCTGAAATTAATCCCATCAATTTTTCTAACAGGAAAATTTTAAGAATGTGAAATACTTCTAAAATATAGGGTTTTTGTTTCCAGCTATAAAGCAGTTGTGAATATTTCATAGATTAATTGAAGTGATTTTTCAGATTATAAAAGTAAATGTCATGAAATATAAAATAAAATATATTATTTCATTATGAATGTATGACAAAGATAATAAATAAATATGAGCTCAATATTTATGTGAGACATCAATTCTAAATGCTTATTTTACTTTAGAGGAGTGCAATAAAATGCATAAGAAATTGAGCATTATTTTATTTATCTAAATAGCATCATAAATGTACATGACACTACAATGATCTGTGTTAGACTAATAGCAATTCCTGTTCACAGAAATTACGAGTATATATTGATATCCCTGATGGAGGAGAATAAATACATGTTTTAATGGCATATATATATTCATATATATATATATGAATTTTTAGAGTATTGTTAAAGTGGATAAAGGTGGAAACATTATGAATACCAAGGAGTATATTATGCATTGATATAAGTGAGTGGCCCATTTTTATACATTTTCCAACATTTCATAATGAAAAATATCAATATTACAGAAAATGAGAAGGTATAGAATAATTTTTACATACCATTTACTTAAAGTTCACCAATTGTTAACATTTGCCACATTGCTTGTACTCCACCATGCTTGTCTCCCTCGTTCTCTTCTCCTCTCCTCTCCTCTCCTCTCCTCTCCTCTCCTCTCCTCTCCTCTCCTCTCCTCTCCTCTCCTCTCCTCTCCTCTCCTCTCCTCTCCTCTCCTCTCCTCCTCCTCCTCCCTCCTCCTCCTCCCTCCTCCTCCTCCCTCCTCCCTCCCTCCCTCCCTCCCTCCCTCCCTCCCTTCCCTTCCTTTCTCTTCTCTCTCTTCTCTTCTCTCTCTGCTACCCCTCTTTTTCTCCCCTTCCTTTCTCCTGGTTCTTTTTTTCACTGAAACATTTAAAACCTTTTAGCACCTATCTCCTAAAAATAAGAACAATCTGCTACATGACTACAATAGCATTATAACACAAAAGGAAGTTGATTTATATTGATATTATAATATTGTCTACCTACATAGTTCCTTTCAGAATTTCCCATTTATACCCCAAATTTTCATTGTATCAGTTTTCCTCAGCCCAGAATGCTATCAGAGGACACACATTGCATTTGATTGTCATGTATCTCTAGTCTTCTTAAATTTAGAGATGCTTCCACTTTTTTTTTTTTTGTATTTTATAATATGGATACTACTGAAGAGTTCTGATCATTTGGCTTAGGGGATTTCCAACAATTTAACTGTACTTCAGTGTTAAGGTTGAAAAAGGGGTTTGGTTAGAAATGTCTGGTAGAAACTTAAAGGAGGCATCTTTGATCTCTCCACTCAAAGAGAACCATTTATTTCCCTTCGTAAGTAATAATCATACTTTCAGGTAGTACTTCAAGGCAGCATGAATATTGTTCTCCCAAACCTTTGCATATATTGATTTCAGAAACAATTCTTGATATATACCTGAATCTTTTAATACATTAAGTAATGTAAAATGATGATTTTTATATTTAACTCATAGTGTTACTTAAGAAAATATTCCTTCTTCCTTCCTAATTTTGTAAGTTATTATGTACTTCTAGATCTTTTTGTTTCAATATAATGTATTGTTATTATTCCTTTGGATGCTCAGGTTGTACACAATTTGGCCAGAGTGCCCTCCTCACTGGGGTCTGTGTGCTTTTGACACCTCCTCAGGAATGTTGGAGCTCTTCCTTGCTTTCTGGCTTAACAAATGTTTATGTTCACATTTTTTATTCCATTCCTGATATAGAATCAACCATTTCTTTATGAGTCTATTTTAGAGACGAATAGAGCTAGTCAGGTTTCACTGGTCTCCAGCTTTTTAAAGCTATTTGTACCTGGGCACACATGTACACATATACAAATGTACACACACACATACACACACACACACACTTGCAAACCATACTGGTTTTCAAAGAAGCCCTGTGGTGGCTTCTTCTTTCAAAGAAGCCCAGTAGCCTTCTTGGGATATTGTTCCATGTATCCATCTTTTTGAAATGCTTTTATACCCCATTATCTTTGGACTATTCAAGAAAAAAGAGGTCTCACATCATACAATACGTTCACTGTACTGTTGCATGTAATTAGAAAGTTTAACAATTATTGCTTATAAAATAATAGCACATAAGGAGAAATTACAGTTGACTCCAAGGTAAGCGTATGCTTCTAACTTCTACACTTGATCTCGTGCATATTTCTGATAATTTCTCTTGAAGGCATACATTCTTTCATTGGTCTGTCATTGATATGGTATATGAATACTCAACATATTTACACTACCTTTACTTTTTAAAATGTTTAATTGGAAACAATCTTACAGCTAGAGACATATTAAAAAATATAAAAGGATTTTCGCTCGTAAAGTTTTTGAGATTAAGTTGCTGATATGATGTCCCAATATCTCAAACAATTAAGTGCATTTCTTATAAGAAAGGATATTTATTCTCTTACATAAATACAATATAATCATCAATGTCAATATGCTAACACTGATACATTCTACCTTTTAAATTTCAGATTCATTATAAGTTTAATTAATTATCCTAATAATGTCCTCTAAAGGAAACATACCCTACCTAGCATCTGTGTTGCGTTTTATTGGAACCTTTATTTCTTTTAATCTAGAATATTTGCTCCTTGATTTTTATGATGCTGACAGTTTTCACTATTGCAGGCCAATTGTTTTGAATAATGACACTTTACTGGGGTCTGTCTGGTGTTTCCTTATATTAACAAAACGTGTCATAGAAAAGATGCTGTTTTCTTACATCCGAACAATTGGCTTACAATTTCAGTTTGTCCTAGCATTGGTAATTGTAACTGTGATTCCTTCCTTGTTTTAAGTGGAATCTTCCAGAAGTCGTTTCCATTACAGAGTTACTTTTTCATGCCTTTGCAATGAAAAAAATGATATACAAATGTGCTTGTAGACCTCGTGCATGAGCTGCTCACAACTACTGTCCACTCGGTACAGAAGCTTTTCTCACCCAGTTGTTCTCTAACACACTGTGCTCAGACCATAATCCCCAACCCTCCATCACACTCTTCTTATTTAGGGCCTGCTTTTAGGTTTGGTTGTTTGTCTTTTTCAGGCTACCTGCACATTGACTCTTAAATGTCTATCTTACTTTCATCTAGACTCATAAGATTATGTTCATATCTGTTCTGTGAATGTTCAAGTTTCTTCTCTCTCTAGAGTACAATATATAATAAAGTAACATAAAAATTTGACTGAAACTGAGTAAATAGGAAGGGGGAATAAATAGGTCAGTCATTATTTATTGCATGCCTTATTTGTACCGGATCCTGGTTGAAGGTATTATGGATTTTATACTGAAGGTGTAGAATCTGGAGTAGCTGACATAGAAACTAATAAAGTGAATTTAATATGGTAAGTGGAAAAGTAACAATAACAATACATAGAGGTTGTTATGGAAGATGAGAAAAGGAGGGATTAGCCCAAATTTAAGCCCAAAGTTGGCTTCCACAGGAAATGTCTGAGATGCATCTTGAATTTCTAATATTTCATAACTAGTATGAAATATTTCATTTTTAGTATGTTGTTTCCATTTAGACTTAGTATCACTATCTTTATTCATTTCCATGTAACCAGTATTATGTCACTGCAGTTTAGTCCCTTTTTAAAAAAACATGCATTTTAATTTTACATATACATTTAAGGTACACAGGATACTATAACTATTTTTCATAACATGCTCATTTAGAATAACCCATATATTTTCCCCTTCAGTTTCCATTTATCCTTTTTGTATCACCATGTCTCCATTGGTGTCTTTTTATTCTATTCTGCCTCATTCTCTCTCTCTCTCTCTCTCTCTCTCTCTCTCTCTCTCTCTCTCTCTTGCTCCCCCCCAGCCCACCACTGCCAGCCAGGGGTTAGTTTCTATTTCAAGTAGCATTAATAAAAGCAACAACAACAACACAAAATGATAGCCAATGCACAATAATTTACAGCTGCACTTTATTTTCCCTTATCAATTTATGATTTTTCAAATGTCTGAAAAATACAACACAGTAATTTTATATGTTGCATAGTAGATTCCAAGTATATAAGAAATACAATGGAGGTGCAGAAGGAATGTCAAAAAAAGCCTCCAAAAAAAATAAAAATACCAAATTGTAGATCAGATCTGTTTCTCTCCATGATATCAACAATGGCAGTATGTTGAATTATTTTCAGGAAAGCATTTTGGCACATTCGAAATACATTCATTGATATGTTTGTTAGGTTTGTGATTCTAAAGCATTTTTCAGGAAAAAATGAAAAATGAACCTTGATTTACTGCAATTTATTACTATAGGGTTTTATCAGATGTGCTTTTCCCCATGAAATATATTTTAGAAAAAAGTGATTGCATCAGTTTTTTAATGCATATAATGAGAATAGTTAATAAAGACAATAATAACAACAACAAAAAACTCATAGATTAAGACTTTTCCAAAATGATTTTCCATATTTGTCCTCAAATTGTAAGCCTCTGATACATTCATTAAAAATTTATTGTGTTTAAACTCTGTGCAAAAATATTGATATGCATTAATTCATTCAATTATGATAAAGGTCCTTTGAAGTTAGATATTCTTACAATGCCTATTTTCAAATAAAAGACATTCTTTATACACGTTAAGAAACTCATCCATGGTACTCCAGTTGTTAAATGATAGTAGCCACAACTTTCAAGCAAGGATGTAAGATTCTGGAATCCAAGTGTTTAACTATCAGATCCTGTTGTCCCTCTATTAATGCTGGCAATGTGTGGCCACTTTAAATTATAATAGAAAGTGGCCGAAGAGAGAGTCGATGGAAATGCAAGTAATTAGAAGAATTTGATGATATACTAGAGACAAATGAAAATTTAATAAAGTTAAAATACAGTGTCTATATAAAATATAGTTTATATATATATAACTATATATATAAAACTACGTAAAATATAGTTATATATATACACACACACATATATATATACACACATATATACACACACACGTATACATATGTATATGTGTGTGTATATATATATATATATATACTTATGTATGTATATATTCATGTATACTGCAAATACTCTAATGTCCATACATTAGTAAGAATGATGGCTGTATTTATTAAATCTCTTAAATAACCTAGATATTTTAATAAAGCAAGAAAAGATTAAACTGAAGTAAAAATATTTACAGGATTATTTCAGTTCATTAAAAATGTTTTAATGAAAATGTAAATTAACACTGAAAATCAAATCCTATTTGACATGCATAAGAGGAAAGTGCAATTCAATGCAATCCTCTCATGAATATGGTTTTAATACAAATAATTATCTTTAATAGCTCCATTTTGTTTGTGAACTTACAAATATCAATATTTCTTACACAGAAGATCTAGTTGTAATGCAAGAAAAATAAAAGAACTGTGTAACCAAATTTTAAATGTCCTTAAAACACTATAATTTGCAAACCCCCAGCCCAAGTGTAAAATCAGCCTTGCTTCTAATTAAAATTTTACAAGTTGTTACTAAATTTAATCAATCTAAAACCTTCAGTAACACAAAAGTTGTCACTGGTTTTTTTTAAAAGGTGATAGGCAATGTCTCGCTAAAACAGAATTTTTTAAAAAATAACTACCCTAAGCGCAAAAGAAATAAAAGATAGAAACAATGAAGAAATAAAGAGTTAAAATATGTTGACATTTATTTGATGACACATTCTTTTGAAAGAGGGAGAAAGACCTTAGATGTCCTGAAATGTATGATCCCCTTAAGCATATGGTAATCCTTTAATTATGATGACAGATTTTAAGGTAAAATAATGTTAGTTTAGAAAATTCCTTTTTGTGTGAAAAATGTTGCATTATCATACAATTCAACTTAAAGTTCTTCAAATGATTCTGACATTCATTGCATTTCAGAATTTTTAAACACTATGTCATGAAAAAATGTGTTGTTCCTCTATGTACTCAGGTGATGCCATCTATGCCACCAGGACAATCCCATCAACAGAATTAATTAAATATCCCCTCTTAACAGTGTCAAAGTCCAAGTTGGAAGTTGAGCTTCTCCCATGGTCCAATAGTTGTATCAAATATGGAGAATCTAATCATCCAAGAAATTGTGGACTTTTACAAGTTCCTTAATATAATAGATTTATCACTATTTTTATAATTTTCTGCTAAAAACATGCATTAATAATCAGTGGCCTTCAAACTCCATCTTCTTTTTTATGAGATGACTGCAATAATGGTTAGGACCAATGAAAAATGCCAATAATAACAGCAACAGGGTGATTTCATTATGAGGGTGTGGCATGGATAAGTGCAAGCTAAATCAATGGTAGAAAAAGATAACACTTCTTCTGTTATGTTATGCATAGATGTATTTTCCTCCTCTCAATTTTCACCTTTTAAAAAGCATGGTCATCTCTTAATATAGGAGAAAACAAAACAAAACTGTTCTGGTATATTTCACCTGAACTTCTTTTGTATGAGTAGGTTGAGGAGTCATCACAGTGAAAGTAGCCCTTTCTGCTTAGAGGTGAGTCAATGTTTTAAATATGTTGTGTGGAGGTGACTGATTGCATGTGTTTAAATTGAACATTTCTCTAAAAATCATGTTTATTCCAACTTTATTAAAAGCAGTAGTCTTTTTTTTTTCTATCGCTGACCGTAAAACAAACAGAAGCATTTTAAAAGAGTCTTTTGTGTTTTTATTTTTTACCCCATAAAACATTGAGCACAATGAGAAAGAATAAATCATGTGAAATGAGATTGAAATGAGGCAAGGACTAATCACACTGGAATTTATAGATCATGGTAAAAAGTCTTGAGTTTATTTTAAATATCATGAGAACCTTTGATTACGTTAATGCTTGGTATAGTGCTATCTGATTTAAATCTTTATGAGTTCAATCTGTCTGCTATGTAGTGATGGAATTAAATGTAGACAAAAGGGAAGGAGACTCCTTAGGAGAGGATTTGATTAAACCATACAGGAAATAATGATGTCTTCCAACTATGAAGGTGTCAATGAAAATGAGAAGACTTTTACGTAGCGTGGACAGGATTTTTATACAGGTTAGAATGAGAAGATGGGAACAAGGGAAAGAGACAAATGAAGAACCCTTGTAAGCTTTTGACCAGAGCAATTGGTGCATACTGGTTTTATATACTAAAATAGGGAAAGTCCAAAAGCAAAGTTTGAAAAACATTGCCTAAGAATCAAACTATTCTTTGGATCTATTGAGTTTCAAATGCTATTAGAGATTTTTGTGGAGTTATATAGTAAGCAATAGAATTTGGAAGTGTACAAGTCTATAATTCTGTGTGTGGGAGGGTCTGAATAGAAAATAAAATAGATATGTACATGTAAATCAATATCAATCTATACTGCAAGGGCTATCATTTGCTTTCATCAGGGATTTTCACACTTTCAGCGAAGTCACCTAGCATTTATTTAGAAAGTTCACACTCCATAGAATGGTATTATAACTATTTCAAGTTTCTTTACCACCAAAGCTTTGTTAATTTTTATAGTAAATTTTAGAAATCACTTTTGATTTATGATATCAGAAGCTTATTATGATAACACATTTTAGAAATGGGCTGTCATTGTTAAAAGTATTGGTGGTCGGGGCATGTGGACTGGCTCAATTATTTTTATTTTTCTTTTTTTAAAGATTTTATTGGGGAAGGGGAACAGGACTTTATTGGGGAACAGTGTGTACTTCCAAGCCTTTTTTCCAAGTCAAGTTGTTTTCCTTTCAGTCTTAGTTGTGGAGGGCGCAGCTCAGCTCCAGGTCTAGTTGCCGTTTCTAGTTGCAGGGGGCACAGCCCACCATCTCTTGCGGGACTCGAAGAATTGAACTGGCAACCTTGTGGTTGAGAGCCCACTGGCCCATGTGGGAATCGAACCGGCAGCCTTTGGTGTTAGGAGCACGGAGCTCTAACCGCCTGAGCCACTGGGCCGGCCCCCTGGCTCAATTATTTTAGAGATACTTTTCATTCTTGTATAGAGCAAGCCTCAGAGATGGTGGCTTAGATGCTCTGGAATGGTGTGTAGAATTTATTCCAAAATGTGTCTAAGTCCAGCTGTTATTCATAGGATTCTAGTAGCCTCAGTCCGTTAACTAAATCCTGCTTCCAAAATATTACTGTATCTGGTACAAGTGAGCTTTTCATGAAAAGTATAGTGAAAGGATCTGAAACAACAGAAAAATGGAATTTCATCATCTTTATTGGACATGCTGTAACAACCTTCTTCATGGTAAATTTTTGTTTAATACATGTTTGTATATGCAGCAGAATTTAGTCAGTGGTGAGATTTTGGGAGTGACTAACTCTCATCCATCTCTCACTTTGGAAGCCAATATTATGAGGAGTTGTCGAGACCAAATTGGCTTGAGTCAGCCTGAAACCCTGGGCTTGTCTGAAAGTTCCTGAGCAACAGCTCTATGTAATATGGTGCAGGAAAAGCAGAAAAAGAGATGACAGAACTTGGAGACAAAGTGTTTGACTATAGCTGACTCTGTTGATGAAGACAAGTGTGCTTGCCAAAATTCTTTAACAAATGTGCTGAGGTGTTTCATAGCAGACAAACAAAACTTTTATAAGGTTAGGCTTGATAGAAAGCCCTTCAACATAATGAGAATGAATCCCTTCTATGTGATGAAGCTCTATATCCCCTCCTGTCTCTCAATAGATCACAGAAAAAAAGTGTTCAAATACACAAAGTTTGAGCATTCAAAGATTAATTATTCCTGGTCTATATCTTTTTCCTTCTCTTAACTTCTCTCATATTTAAATTCATGACAGCCTGTGATCTGAAAGTATTTATTCTAATTGCTTCTTTGATGTAATTTGTCTCTGAAGGATATTGCAAACTCCTCAAAGTCAGGGATTGGGATTTTAGGAGGACACTGGACAAAGGAGTGGAATTAGAGAATATGATAATGAACTGACCTACCTTTCCCTACCCCTGTAGAAAGGGGATCTTTTCAGAGAACAATGCCATGGCTTCCCAAGGAAGCGGTATCTCACATGGGAATTCCACATTTGCATAAGCCAGGTGTCTAGATGAAACTGAGTCTGTTCCTTAATGTACTAGCATCCTACTCTTTGTTACACTTCACTGATTTCCAGGTCACAGCTCCTTAAGCATCACACCTGAGTGTGATGGGTGTTGTTTAGAATGCTCTAAGAATTCTTAGTTGTTTCTTCCACTTGAGGATTCTCAGTTCTCTCAAAAAAGAGAAATGTAAAACCTTCATTAATTAGGACATAGCAAAAGACTGGTGAGGTTGAGTATTAGGACTTTGTCACCTTAAGCAGTTGATGTTCGGGTGTTCAACAATGTTCCCCAAAGAGATATTGATGCATTATTGCTCTTGCTCATTAATGTAGTACAATAATAACCACAGTCAGTTTTCACCACATTTTTGAATTCTAAAACCACGTGATTAACATACCAGTGGGGCTCGTGACTAGTTCACACACCAATTAATGATAATTATGAACTACATAGAAATATTCTGGCCCATTCAAATGTAAACTCAATGGAGGCACAACAGTATTTCCACTGTGTTGGTAGACAGAAAACTAAACCCCCCACAGAGGTTCACATCCTCATATCTGTAATGTGGGAATATTTTACCTTAGATGAAAAAAGGCACTTTGCAGATCATTAACGTTGATGGCATTTATATGGGAGATTATTCAGGCAGTCCCAATCTAATCACATGATTCCATAAACATGGAGAATCTTCCCAGGCTATGGTCAGCTAGAGCGATGTGACTACTAGAGAAAGGTGGGAAATATTTGATGTTGCTGTCTTTAAAGGTGGAGTAAGGGGGCCAAGAGCCTAGAAGCTGGAAAACGCAAGGAAAGAGATTGTTTCTTAAAACCTCCAGAACAAACTTCAGACCCGCTGATACCTGGATTTTAATCTCTGAGACCTGTCTTGGACTTCTGACCTACCGAATTGTAAGGTAAGAAATCTGTGTTTTTTTAAGTGACTAGTTTGTGGTGATTTATTTGTTACGGCAAGTAACAGAAAAGTAATACAGTTGCATAGCACAAAGTGGGAAATCAATGATTATTTATGGAATGAAGGAGTGAATGAATCTATCATACAAAGATGTAGAATTCTTCACTGTTATAAAGCACAATCTAATGTCTAGTGTACTAAAAAGTTTTTATTGCTATTATTGAATGCACTTTATGTAACCACATTTAACCAATTCATTGGCATTATCCAGTATTTTTATTATAATTTTATTTATTTATATTTTCTCTTATATTCTTTACTTAAAGTTCTATAATATTCTGGTTTGACTACCAGAAATCGGTTCTGCTGAACAGAAATTAAATCTTGCATGAATATTTGCCAACATTATAGTCTCATGTCTATCAGGACACGATACGGGCCACATCAAAGGGAATCACTAAGTACTTATTGCAAAATTGATTAAATCCTTTTTAAATTCCATAGTCAGTCATTTCAATCACTCCCTTGTGTATGATATAAATTCCTTGGCCTCTCTCAAACTTTGTGTACTAATACGGCTAAACTCCAATTATGTTTAAATTTAACTCTCCACCTAAATTCCCTCCCATATGTATGCAGCTGGTCTTACTTTCTGTTGATGTTTCTTTATCATTGCCTAGTAAGCATAGTGTTCCTTAATGCTCCCAATTTCTTAAATATCTATTTCCTAAGTTCTCTACTCTCCCCAACGATCAACATCTCATTCTCCTTCTTCCCCTCACCTGGCAACTCTATTTCCTATGTTAACAAAAAATTAAAATAAATAGAAAAGAACTTCCACCTGCTAACACCCGTGTCCATATACCTCTATGAAATGCTCTTCTTATGGATGTTCTCAAGGATGAAAATCCAGCTAAGGTCAAACTCTAGATTTGAACTATTAAAACTTCAGTAAGGAATATTACACATTTTAAGAGTTTGAGCAAAAATTGATCTCAATAGTACAGCATCCAATCGAACAGATAGAGAGAAACTTCAAAGAGCTGCACAAAATGAGAGACTTATGTAGGCAGAAGGGAGCAGGAACAAGGAAGCTATTCTAGACACAAAGCAAGTTGGTTATTGCAAGGCCCATTCCCTTCAGGAAATGACAGGGGTCTGTCAGGTAGATTATCTAAGTAATGCTGGTCAGGTGATTCCTGAACAACTGGTTTAAGATTCCATTTCTGGGAGACTTGAAATTGTAATTAAGTTAAGTCTTGGTTTGGTGACATGGGGCTTAACATAAGTGACTGCATTTTGGGCCTGTTGTCTTGTTGTCAATAATAAACTAGATCCATCACCTCTCAGCCTCTCAAATATATTGTACCAGCAATTCTCTCCCTCTTTCCTCTGCATTATTAATTTTCCTTTCAGAATAGTACATATGTATCTACTTACTTAGTACTTCTATTTAAATGTCTAATAGTATCTCACATTTAATAATCCCAAAACTGAGTGTCTGGTCTTTGACCTCAAATCGGTCATACCTTCTTAAATACTAAATTAATTCTTACAGATGACCAGGCTACAAACCCTAAAGTTCTTGTCTCTTTTTTTCTCTCACCCTTCGCAAACTCTTCAATCTAATACCTTGTTTTGCTTTAACTTCCAACTAAATACCTTGATTCATATTATTGTCACCCCTTTTCTTGATTCCTGCATTAGCCACCAAACCAGCTTCCTCTTTCTTCTCTTATTGTATATCCACCACACTCTATACACGATATTGCAGCTGAGGTGATCTGTTAAAATTATTTAGATTATACCAGAATGTCACTTAGTCTTGCATTGTTTTCAAATTTTACTCAGTAAAAATAAAAAACCTCCAAGGCCCAACAATAACTGGAACTTTGCCCTCGTTTGTTAACTTTCAGACATCATCTCTTCCTTTTCCTCAATTTTCTTCTTCTTGTGTCTGCTTTGCTATTCCTTAAAACAACCAGCACCCACCTACTTCTGGATCTTTGCAATTTCAGTTTCCTCCACATGCAGTGCTCCTAGTCTGTTTCTCGCTGCCTGTAGATCTCAATTGTCTTCTCATAGGGGAACTTTTCCTGACTATCCTTTATATAATTGACATGCATCCTGAACACACCTTTTTCATCTGGGAATATTTATTTTTCCCCTTAGTAAGTATCTCTACCTAACTTATTAAACACTTTATTTGACTTGTTTGTCATATGTGCTCCCCTCCCCACAATTAACAATAAAAGCTCCTTGAGGGAAGGGATTTTGTTTTTGTTTTTTCCTTTTGTTCTCTTTTCTTGACCACTGATATGGATCACTTTGGTTTTCAATAAATCTTGAAGGACAGAATGAATAAATATTCATAAAAAAAGGACATGTTAACTTTCTTAAACATTTCCTGTCATTTCATTAACAAAAGGCACTGGAACAAAGAATAAGATTGTAACTCTTTTATGACACCAAGGACATAACTACATCTACTATTTCAAAGAGGAAGCTGAACATCTCTTAGTCATAGCATCTTTATATTGAAAATGGAGAATGTCGTATTTTCCCAAAATCTCCTTTACTTGAATATAATATGTGGAAGATGTCTTATTATTATAAAGCATATGAAAATTAAAAAGGTACTGCTTATTTAATTTTCTTGACAACCCCATGAATTTGGTAGGTCAGTTATTTTAATTTAAAGCAAAATAATAATAATTCAAGACAGAGAGAATAATTATTACTATCATTGAATATGGAATATTTATGTGAAAGATACAGGGAAGAGCCGTTACCACTTAACATAAGAGACGTGTAGCTTGCCAGTACTAAGTGGTGACGAATGAGTTTAGAACTCTGGTGTCCTCAGTGGAGGAAGTCACTTCACCTCTCTACTCAATATGGCTATGCTACACATAAAGGGGAGCTCAGAGGCAAAGATGAGACATTCTCTTTACTGATAATCTATGGAGAGTCTTCCTGGCCTCCGATTTTCCTTGAATAAAATTATTTTCTCCATCCAATTGATGTGTCTAGAAACAATCTGTCAAGTACCACATCACAAAGCAACTATGGTTGCAAAATCACATCTCCATCATGTTTGCTTAAACAAAGTTGGCAAAATAAACTCATAAGGGCTTTTCATATGACATTTGCTGCTTAGTCCTGTTACCCTCACACCTGCTTCTATATTGATTTTCTCACAAATATGTAAGAAACTTGAGAACAGGTACTGAATCTTATTCATTCTTGTTTTTTGGTATTTGGAAAAATGCCTAGAACATAATAGTCATTGATTTATGTTTGTTGAATGGAGGAATAAGTGTTCATTGTGTCTGAGTTATGCTCATCACAATTTCAGGCGGCCAAATAGAAGTTAATAGTCATATACTAACATCCTATAATTTCATATATTGCTTCAAAACTCCACGAGATTGTCAAAGTTTCCATTGTCTCTTTCTACAAGTAACATGAAGTTATGTAGTTAAAGCTAACCATCTGGCAATTTTGTTTTATTAATGTAAACATCTTAATGTTCTTTATGCATAAACTATAATTATAATGAGTGGACTTAGTATATGATGTGTGACTAAGAAGGACATTCATTTTCTTGTATAGGATGATGTGAGTTTAAGTATATTTTGGAACATAGCTTCACTTTCTATACATATTTGTAAATCCAGATAATAATTATAAGTAGTAACACAGAGAAAGAATTACACTCTGTGATAAGATAAACACCTAATATCTATGGAAGAAACACTGTTTGAGAAAGAATAATCATTGGACAAGAACTTGAATGTCTATATAGCATATTGAGAGTTTGGGTTCTGAGATACTAATAGTATGCATCTACTTTTCTTAGTTCATCTTAAAAGAGAAACTTGTTTTTAATCCTTGTAAAAACCCAGAGATATGTACGATTATCTATATTATTCCTACAAGAAAATAGACTCGATGAATTAAGATTTCCCCTAAGGTTGTATCCTGTCCCAATGTGATGAAGACAAGATTCAAACCCCAGTTTACCCAACTCTAACCAAATTCTAAACCACTATAACATACTGCCTGCTCAAAATTTAGTGCTTATCACTGAGAAATCAATTTCAATCTCTAGCTGTCTGTCTGTCTGTCTGTCTATCTCTTCCTCCCTCCTTCCTCTCTCTCTCTCTCTCTCTCTCACACACACACACACACACACACACTCAAAATCTCATGAGATAGATTTAATTACCTATATAGATGATGAAATAAAGAATTAACTAGATTAAATAACTGTTCAACATTTTTTTTAGTAAGAAGAGGAGTTATGGGCCAAATTTGTCTTATTCATTATCTTAGTGTTTAACCATCATATATTAAAATGTCATATAAATCACTTTCATAAAAAAAATATTCCCTAAAAATGTGCTTTTAATTACATTATGTGGCTTTGCACATTCTGAGATTATTTACTTTTTAATCTCGTTGTACTTGAATGTTACTTTAAAGTATCTGAATATTCAATTCAATTGTTTTTCTTAGGACCAGAAGAGAAATTGTTAGTGGAGCAATGCAATTCTATTATTGTAAATCATGAGAGATAAAATATATTTATATACATTTAATATATTTAATAATTAATAATTCTATTTAATATATGTAGAAACCTTAGCTCTCATGAAACTGTAGGCTATGGTTGTTGGATTATCAATTGGGTCATCAGAGTGGATTAAAGGCAGTTTATAGCATTGCAATGGATATTGTAAGGGTCTAATAAATTCCATTTCAGAATTAGAGTTAGCAATGAATTAGTAAAGAGAATTCTAAACTTGGAAACAAGTTTCAAGTTTCGGCTCTGTCATTTACTAGGTCTTTGAATTTTCAGAACATAGTTTTCTTTTTCTGAGCAACAATATTATGTTTGTTCATTTGCTTGTTTTTATTTGTCTGTTTATTTTTCATCTGTAAAATGAAAGTACTGGGTCAATGATCTCTAACTTGCTTTTTGCGTATAGTTCCTGACATTTTAATGTTTTATTGAAAACACTGCTAGGTCAATATTAGTAAAGCAGAATGAATATAAATGTTCTGCTCGTTCTCCATGCACACTTTGAAAATCATGAGTAATGAATACTAAACTCCCATTTCTTATTTATGTATTTCTTGATCTCATTTTGTGGCTATTCCCTTTGCAGTAGCCTCTGGGCACATTTACAGGATTTAATAAGAAGAGAGAGGATATCTACAATCTTAATTGTATAGCAGAATGATAAACTCACAGACAGAAAGCTTGTCTTGTAAATTTAATTTCCTCTAAGCTTGTTAGGAAGAATATACCAGAGGATATAACAGCTCTCATCTCAAGTCATTGTGTTATGTGAACTTTTCAATTCATATGTCAGTTAGTATCAATACATTTAAAGTCACATTGCCTATTTTGATTTAAGATACCTCTGTGTGGTTTATATCCACCATAGACCTATTTGAGCTAGCTCCATTAAATATTTTTTAATCAGTTCTCTTAGATAATGTCTGATTGCCATTAGCATTTACATTCCATGATAGATAATTAAATTTTCCACCACTTAAAGGAATTTCTTTGTCCCATAACTAGGTTAACTACAGATGGAGTAAAACAATAAGTGTCATAACTTTTTCTTAATTTCAGTATGAAGAATTACATTTTTATTTTACATTAATTTTTTGCCATATATTTCATAGGGTATTTCCACATTGCAATCATCTCTGGGGCAATGACTGCTTACAATAAAATATATATTAACACAAGAGCAAAAACAAAAAGATTTTTATTAATAACATCAATGTTTTATTTACTTGTAGAAGTCCAGAAAGTGCAAATATAGCAAGCAAGGTAAGATAACGTCTGTATAAGGATAGATTGAAGGTAACAGAAAGAAAACTCAGATGTGATAAGCATTTACCATGGGAAAAGTGGTATGCTGATATTATAGATGCATTTTCATTTAACTTTCACCAAAACTCAATGCAACCAGTAAATTACATTCTTATTATAAATTAAGAAGCAAAAATCTGAGAAATTAATTGACAAAGTAGTCATTTATTGTTCCTATATTGATAATGGATATATATATATATATATATATATATATATATATATATATATATATATATATATATAAATTTTTAGGGAAATTTTGTACTGTACACACTAGACAGAGATGTTTTATTTCTTTATATCATCTATCCTAATATTAGCTATTGCTAAATTTCAGTTTAAAAAGTAAATATAAAAACTTATTTTATTCAGGAAGACTGAAAATAAAACTAAGATATAAACTCACACAAGACCTTTAGTGTTGTTCAAAACAATTCCTCCAGCTATTCACCCAAGGCTCAATGTCAAATGCTAGTTAACTGTTGAAGATGTGGACACTCAATTCTGACACTGGTACTTTAAAGATGCCACAAATTCTTTGCTATGTCTCTTATTGAGAGGTGAGGCTCATGCCCTCTCCCCTTGAATCTGGGCTCTGTGACTTCTCAGCCAATAAATGTGATGCTCAGCCAGTTTCTGGGCCCAGCTCTCCAGAGGCCGGCTGCTCTCACTTCCTGTCCTTGTTATCAGAAATACAGTAATCTATAAGTCTTCTTCCAAGCCCTCCCCAAAGTTACCTGAGGTCATTTAACAGGGTGATTGTACATCTAGGAAAGGGAAACAATGAGGCTTTTGAGGGCTTATTAAATAGGAAATACATGTTGGCATTAACCTCTGGAAAGCCAAAACATCCCTGTGTTCTACCATTCAGAGCAAATCCATGTTCTATTCTACAGATAAATGTAATACATACTTTTGAGAAACAGCTCTGGGTTTCCTACTGGGATATAGTAGAAACTGAAATGTTGACAATGGGACACCAGATTGGTAGGCAAATCAAGTCGCCATCATGAACTGGGTGCTATCTGACCCTTCAAGTCAATATGGCTGGATATGCACATCAGGAATCCATGATAAAGTGAAAAAATGCCTTACTTCTTTTGATATGTAAGAGTCCTTTGGTCAGAGTAGTGTTTGTAGAATACCACAGTGTTTAAAAAAAAAAAAAAAAAGGATTGTTGGAATCCATGGATAGTGGGGCTAGCAGAAGCATTGCAGGCAGGGAAGGAACAAACAAACAAACAAACAAAACACTTGCTTTTGGATATCTGAGCCATCATTTAAAATTCCAATTCCCTTGCTGGGAAAACTATTTGAGAAGCCTTGAGACCTAAGAGAAAGAGGCACCCGATACCAGCCTTCCTACTAGCTCTACAAAGCACCATTTATGTCAATGTCTTAATGCCCACAGAGCAGCCCAATCTTGAGCTGTGTTAACACAGTGCCCCAGTCAACTCTTTGTGAAGCAGAAGGATCACGCAGCTGAACTCTGCCTGAATTCTTGGTTCCCCATAATATGAGCTATAATAAAAGTTTTGATGTCCTACACCACAAAATTTGAGATATTTTGTCAAGTAGATATGTATAAATAAAACAGACACCAGAGTCTATGTTTCTCCAAGATAGAATTGTTACACTTGACAGAACAAAAGTGACATATATTTTTTCTAACTAAAAACAAAAAGATTGAAAGGAACCACTGCAGTTTATAAAATTAGAAAATGCAGATTGAATAAATATAAATCCCAAATTATAAAATTAGAGAGAGCTATTTTGTCCTAAGAAAATTTGAAGTACTTTTTTAATGGTGCCATTAAACATATGGTGAGCCAAAAATGGAAATACATATATTCTATATATTTTGTGGGTCATTCAATAAAGCTCTGGATGTTGCAGTCAAGCTATATTATTTGAAAGCAACATAAACGAAGGCTACTATAGGAATTTTATAGATCTTAGCCCAGCTTTTGATACATAGGTTTATTTCACAAAACATAGTTAGTATATCGAGTAATCTTTAACTACTTTTGGCAAAGTCTTGAAATTGAGACAAATAATTGATATTTGCCATGAAGATCAGTTAGCTCATAGTCTGTTCAGTCTCTTATCACTCATATCTCATGCACACAGCTTTTTAAATAAGTTTTCTGAAAGATCAGCTCTGATTATGTCATAGTCCTGCTCAAAAACCTTCTGTAATTCTCCTTTGTCTATGGAAGAAAAGCAAAATATTTTGTTGTTCCATGACTTATTTTGTGGAGCTGTATTTTATAGAAGAGCTCCTTTAGCTGTTCTAAAGCAAATGTATCTATACTCTTAATTTTTGATTTCTTTTGTCCGTCACACACACACACACACACACACACACACACACGTACACACACACATACACACACACTACAGTGTTAAAACAGGGACATGATATCCACAATCATAACTCTCATTCAGAAAAAGACAGCGAAAAAAAAAATGCAATGGTAAATACTCAGTAGTCTTTGGTCCTTGGAACACCGGAATTCTGCAACACAGGTATTACATTACCCCCTGCCCTAACAGTGGGAAGAAGTTCTTTATTAGATCCTGGATCTGCCAAATGAAAGGGATTAGATTGTTCATGTTTTCCATGGTTCCAGTATTGGGAGGTTTCTTTCTTGCATATTATGTCCCATGGCTACATCTGAAGTGATATTCAGGGACTATGCCTTCTCAGGGGGCTGTACAACTTTCCTAGCCCACTTCTTGATAGTAGAAGTTTGGATGTCTGCTGATTTTTCTAGAAGTCAAACTGTCACAACTAATTTTTTTTTTTAAACTTAGATTCCTGGATTCTTTGGCAAGACTGTTTCTAATAAAACTCAGAAGTATATTAAACTATTTTCTTGCTGTCCATTCCATATGTCTAGACATTGGTTTTAACTTTTTTATTTATTTGCTTTCTTGGCATTGTGTTCCACAGTCTCGATTTAATAGTGTCTACCTTGAAAGTGTCTGAAAGAATAGTCTTGAGTAGGAAGAAAATATCCTTTCTTGAATTGCTGAAACAAAATACAGAAGCTCCAGGAAGAGGCAATGGGTTAAGGCAGTAGAAACATTAATTAAAGAAATAGTTAAAATAAACATTTTCTTGGAAATAGTAAAGTCAATAAATATTTGCTAAGTGGCAAATTGACTGAATGCTTCTGAAACATTGGAGGACTCTGGACAAGTATAGTCAGACATCTTTAAAAAATAAGCCTCCACTCAAGAATCCTTTATGTAGTCAATCAAGAAATCTATTACCTGTCGAGGTGAAAGATTTGAAGCTATGCAAGAAATTCAAAGAGTTCATCTCCTATTTAAAGTATATGAGGTAAACACTTTAAAAATAGACTAACCAAAGACTGAATAAACCAAAAAGAGAACTCAGATTGAGGAAAAGTAAAAGAAAGCAACAGTGAACAATATCTATTATATTTGTTTTCTATTGCTAAATTAGAAATTATAGCAAATTTAACAGCTTAAAACAGCGTGCATTTGCTACATCACAGTTTGAGAAGACCAGGAGTCTGGGCACAGTTTGACTGGGTCCTCTGCTCATATCACAAGGCTCTATTCCATTTATATTCTCATCTGAAAGTCAGGTCTTCCTCCAGGCTCACATAACTGTTGAGAATTTATTTTCTTAAGCTGTAAAGCTAAAAACATCTTCTTCACATCCAGCATAGAAAAGTGTTTCTGACATGGACAACTTCTTTTTGAGAGCTCCTCTGATTAGGCAAGGCCAAACCAGCATAATCTATCTCCCCTTTGATTAATTTGAAGTCAACTAATTAGAGGCCTTCATTGTGTATGCAAAGTTTCTTCACCTCTACTTGTAATAAAACATAACCGGGGTTCTACTACTCCATCATTTTGGCCTATTCTACTGGTTACATGTCCTATTCCTCCTCAGGAGGAGAAGACTACACCAAAGTAAGGATGATAGGTGTTAGAAATCACAACAGATATTGTATTCATCTATCTATCTATCCAAAAATACAAATGAGTAAGAATCTCCTTTATCTCTGGCAACCATTAATCCATTCTTCATTTATGTAATTCGGTTATTTCAAGAGTTCATAGACACAGACAATAGTCTAGTGGTTACCAGAGCGTAAGGGGGGTGGTGGGTGAGAGATGAGGGTAAAGGGGAATCAAATACATGGTGATGGAAGGAGAACTGACTCTGGGTGGTGAACACACAATGGGATTTATAGATGATGTAATACAGAATTGTACACCTGAAATCTATGTAATTTTACTAACAATTGTCACCCCAATAAATTAAAGAAAAAGAAAACGATGGCCAAGACATGGGGTATAACCACCACAGTGACATTTCCCAACCTAGCACCTATATCCCAATAAAAACAAATTCAAAAGAAAAAAAAAATAGAGTTATATGAATGGATTTGCTTGGCTTGTTTATTCAGCATCATTCTCTAGAGATTGATCCAGGTTGTTGTGTATATGAAATGTTCATTCCTTTTTATTGCTCAGTAATATCCATGACATGAATATATCAAAGCTTGTCTAAACATTCAGTCTTTGAAGGACAATTGAATTTTTTCAGTTTTTGGCTATCGCTTATAAAGCTGCTGCAAACTTTCATGTGAGCCCAGGTTTTTGTGTGAACATAAATTTTCATTTATCTGAGTTAAATGACCTAGAGTGCAACTTTTGAGTTGTATGGTGCTTACATGTTTTATGTGTGTGTGTGTGTTTAATAAAACTGCCCACCTATTTTCCAGAATCTGTCCATTTTACATTCCACAAGCAATGTACTTTAGTTTTTATCCATCCTTTCCGTTTGATGTTGTCACTATTTTTTTTTAGTTATTTTTCCCATTTTAATAGATGTGTAATGACATATTCCTGTAGTTTTAATTTGCATCTGTATATTCTCTTAAATGAAATGTCTCTTTATGCCTTTTTCTCACTTTCTAAATGTATTGTTTGTTTGGTTGTTTATTGTTGAATTGTTTTGAGTTCTTTCTATAGTTTAAATACTAACATTTTGTCAGTTATGTGGTTTAAAAATATTTTCTTCCAGTATGTAGCTTGCTTTATTCATCCTTTTAACACATTCTTTCAAAGAGAAAGTCCAGTTTACTGATATTTCTTTTTATGGATTTTGTATCACAGTCAAATCAAACAACTCTCTGCCTTTTCCTAGATCCCAAAGATTTTTCTTCTATTTTTTCCCTAAGTCTTATAGTTTGAAAGTTACATGTAAATCTGTGACCCTTTTTCAGTTAAACTTTGTATAATGTGTGGAACTTAAATTGAGGATTTTTTTCCTCCAATATATGTCCAAGTGTGCCAGTGTCATTTCTTGAATAGTGTATCTTTCTTTCATGGAAGATGGGATGGATGTCCCGGTCACGTCTTTGTCTCCCCTGACAGCACTGAGTGTGCGGGTTCAAAGAATAGGGAAGCTACAACCTGAATAGGAAGAAAGTACTGGCTTCCTCTTTAGCCTCCCCTAACGCCACCCCAGTAGAGAGTTGGGGTTACTTCATTACTGTCTGTTAAAGATGGAGGTTTAGGCTCCCTAATTGATTTCTGTTATTCTGGGTAGGGGTGGGGCCACATATTTTTTCTGTGCTGTTTGGCTGAAGTAAAATATTATTTTATAAACCTTTTCTTACTGTCTAGTCTCTCTCTTTCCTGATCCTATGACTTTGGTTAGAACGTGTGTGTGTGTGTGTGTGTGTGTGTGTGTGTGTGTGTCTGAACTAATTGGTGCAAAGTAATCTAGGAAATCTAATATATATTAATGATCTTGGAAAAATGTCAGACCAATAATCCATAAATAAAATAAAGCATAGAAATGTGTACTATGTAAAATTAAAGTTATTGCATGGAACAATATGTCAAAACCAAAATCAATAAACGTTATCAAAAATTATCAGTCATATAGATTAAAGACAAAGAAATGCTGTCAATATTATACCAAGGGTTTTCAAAAATTGTTTGAAAGAAGTAAATGAGCAAACATTCTCAAAGAATATGAATAAATACATGGAAAATGTAAAATCCAAAAGTCAAACAAACATATGGAAAGATTCCCTAATTCTAATTAAAGTAGAATTATATTATTCAAACAGTCAATCTTAAACAAATTTGAAAGAAATATACCATCTATTTCTTGTCAGGATAGTAAAGTATATTAAAGTAATAAACATATAAATACCCTTCAACCATCAATTTTCCTAATAAGTATGATTCATGACATTCATTTTTATATTATAAAAAAGACAAACTATATGTAGAGTTACACATGTAAGTATATATGTAATAATGTGTGTATCATAGACTATGTATAGATATGTAATTCATATACAGTTGATTCTCCTTATTTGCACATTTCATATATTCAGATTCATCTACTTGGTAAAATTTATTTTAACCCCAAATCAATGCTCATAGCACTTCTGCATACTATCATTCACAGACATGTCTGACACATGTTTCCAGTAGAAGTTGAACAAAGTGATACTCTGCCTTCTTGATTCAGTTCTTGTACTGTAAACAAGTTCTCTTTTCATGGTCTATTTAGTTCCATGTTTCTCACATTTTTGTGCTTTTTATTGGCAATTTTACTCTTGGAAATAGCAACCAAATGTAGTTTCAAGAGTGCAAGAGTTCTAAAGTGCAAGATGGTTGCCATGTGCCTTATAGCATGTACTAGACAGACTTTGTCAGACATGAGGTGTAGTGCTGTTGGCCATTAGTTCAATGTTAATGAGTCAAAAATATATATTAAACATCTTCAACCACACATAAAACAAAGTTATGTATTGATTAGTTGACAAAAATGTTGTGAACAGCAACTTGAAGGAATCTAACTCAGTGTTCAGTACTCACTAACTCAATGTTTGGGGTGACTTTATAGAATAAAGTATTTTATAAAAGAAACTTTATAAGCTATAATTATCACAAATCATAAGAATCACATATGTATATGTGTACATATATATATATATACATACACATATGTGTGTGTGTATATATATACACTTGTGTGTTGTATACATGTATGCCCTACACGCTTATCTGCATAGGATAATTTGAGAACTAAAAAAAATATAAGAATATGATAGTTATTAGGATACATTAAATTTTTTTAATGTATAGATTTTCTTAGGGAATGCCTGAGCCTGATTTTGGTATAGTAGAAATGTAATAGTCAAATATTGAAAAAAATGTTGTACAACTTATTTTTAAAGGCATATATAAGATACCCAAATATTAATAAAAACATTTACTTGGGGTTCATAAACTAATAGTTCTCTCATATCTCATATTCATATATTTTTAAAATTTTAATCTGTGATTGTACTACGTCTCTTATTACTTGTCCAATAAGATGGCATAAATCATAGGTAGATACATAGATGATAGATAGATAGATAGATAGATAGATAGATAGATAGATAGATTTGGAAGGTATAGATCATGATAAACATATTGAAATGGTCTTCTAATGGAATATTCTAAATAGCAAATTAGCACTGTGTACATGACTGTATATGGAAATATTGAAATGTAAAGTAAACTGCTAGAGATGAAGATGTGAATGTATATACATATACAGAGGGTGCCAAAAAATGTATACACATTTTAATAAAGGAAAAAAAAACTATTAAAATTGTAATACTTAATATAAACCAATGACAAAAGATGACTACAAGTCATGTTTGACTCCTGCAATTACAAGAGGTGCTCAAAGTGGTTACCATCAGTGTCCAGACACTTCTGAATATGGGAACTACTGATTGAGCAATATTGACCAAAGTGTCCACTTGTATACATTTTTTTGGCACTATATATATATATATCCCCAAACCAAACAAATACATACCATGTTCATGTCTCTTTTATTAACTAGCTGGATAACCAGGGTCAAATTATTTTATTTCTATGAGGATCAGCTTCTTCAACTGTATAATTAGGGGATTAATCTAGTTAACTTCACTTTTTCATGATCCTTGAAATTATAGCAATTATATAAAATGTCTTCTAAAATATAATTAGCTAAACCAAAAGGGATTTTAACCATCTTTGTCATAAATTTTCATGGCTAATAAATTTTAGTTTTTATCGATTTTTATTAAAACATTTTAGTTAATCTGCCTATGAATACTCTTAGCTTCCAATTTATCTTTCTCAAAAGAAAAATTAAGCTGTGTATTTATTATGCCTTTGTATCTATACAGAAAAAAAGTAAATTCTAGAAGGTTTTTATTTTATATATGGCAAAAACTTAGTAGACATATAAAAAGCAAAAACACACAAAAACAGAAACTTGATACACCTAGTGGAACAATCCAATTGTCTATTTTACTAAGTTAATGTTTCTTTTTCTGCAGCTAATTTTTTTAGGAGTAGATCACTTAATCAGACTTGAAATTTGTGTGCAATAGCTGGATTTCAAATACAGATAGGTTATCTTGGTGTTCAAATTTTATGTGGGCTTTCTAGTTCAGACATCTTTTTTCTGAGGTTCTTGGATTTGTTCTGATGCTTCCATTAGACTCACATCCCATTTTTTTTTCATGAAAGTCCATTTTTCCTCAAGATGTTCTTAGCGGGTTTTAGTGATTTCCAACAGTGTTGTGACTAACACGCGGACTAAGAAACTATGCTATACTTTATTTACACAAGTTTTACTTTTGTAGTTTCTGTGTCTGCTCTTTGTAAATTGTTTACATAACATAAACTCTTTGGTTTGAAATCTTCAATTCCTAAAAGCAGAATTAATGTGTTTTATTGCTTGAAACCTTGCTGCACATATCTTACATGGATTCATGTCATATAAAAGTGGTAGTTATCTGTGATCAGTATTCAACACTAGCAAAGAGAAATATATATGTAATTCATATTTGTATAAGTTATGTATAATTCATAACCCAGATTACAATCAATTGTATAATTTATTATATAACTTTTTTTATAATTTATGATATAACACATAATTCATTCATACAAGTTTACACATTGTTCACTCAATTTTGAAAACCTCAGTCAAACCATAATGCCTAATACACTTACATTTTAATAAGGCGATACTCAGAAATCCCCAATTAAAATAAATGTTTGTTGTTTTCTATCATGGCTATAATGAAGAGTCTAGGTTTTGTACCCCCCACCACCCTCGAGTGAACATCATAACAGTACATATCTCTATGCAGATATGTACATTGTCTCGCTGTTTTTTTGAGGGCCAATACTGCTCTCAACTCAGTAGTTAAAATATAATTCTGTTTTGGTTGCAAATATAAACAAAGTAAAATATAAATGCATGAATATTTTCTGAGAAACTATATTTCATGTTAATAATATTTTCAAAACTTAAAAATTAATTCAATAAAATCACCGACAGATTTCAAGTCAACTAGATTTTTGTTGACTTACATATTTTAGAACTGATACCAGTCAGACTTCAGTATGCGATTATTTTACTTTCTCCCACACGATAATATACTTGTTTAAATGAATCAAAAGAACATTACATCATTTGACAAGACAGCAGATATTCGTTTTGTACTTTTTCTTTGTGAAATTCATTATAGTTAATAAAACATGATTGCTAAATTTTTCAATGTATTAAATATTAATAAGTAAGATTTATAAAAACAAAAGAAAATTCATGAGAGTTAATGTATGTAAAGCACAACAACTAACCCTTAATTAGCCTCTGACCACAATGCTTCTGTTGGAAGTTGGGTATAGAGTTCTCATCTATGTATTTGTTTAAAAATAAAAAACAAAAACAAACAAACACAAAAACACAGTGCTTTTTGTATGCCTGTTGCAACAATACAGAGTTGTGTCGAGTACAGGACATACATACATGAATAACATGTGTACATATTATCCTAAATAATTTCTAAGGAAGTTTATGGTTTATCTGATAAGAGATAGGCATGTAAATTTAAAAGTACCTTATAATTTTAGCTCAAATGGAACTCTTGTTTTTATCACTCTGCAATGACCTTCTGAAAGTAATCCTTGGTAAATAATCTATTTTTGCTAAGATTAGATGACTCAAAATAATCTCTAAACAATCATACCCAGAATTATAGATTCTATTGAAACGTCAAGGAATTCATGGGAAATTATTTCCCTTGTACACTGCATGACAGCACACTATAGATAATGGGTATTCAGATAGATGCATAGACAGAATGTAATACCTGTTCTTTACTCAGTAGATGCTTTCTGCCCATCTGCTATATCACTACATTACTATCTACCTTTCCCTTTCCCTGTCCACAAATAGCATCTAAAGTTGCTCTTTCTTCCTAAATAATTTAATGCTATATTTTAGCTTGCATATGCCTTGGAGCAAAACAAAAGCTCCATAGTTATCGGCGAAACCCAGGATTCTAGGAAAGCTTTCAATTGATTATGCACTGAGTTCTGAGTATCTCAAGAGTGACATCACCTCCAACATATTTTATTATGGGGATGGGGTGGAAGAGTAGTTGGAATTGTTGATGCTAAGAGAAATAAGAGTTTTGTTGTTGTTACGTGTACTCAGTACATCACATTTTCTGGAAAACGATTGAACTGGACACATTATACAATTGTATGTGGGGAACACATTTAGCTATATGTGGTGCTGAGACTGTCTCCCAACAAAAAATGTGACAATATCATTGCAAGTTAGTATTTTACACCTGTTACTAGACTATAAACTCGTTAAGTCATTGTCCACATTAAGGCATTATCCATTCGTTTTTATATTATGCATTATCATAACAAAATAAGAGGTATTACCACACTTCTGTGGAAAAAAAAGAAATCATTGTATTCTTAGGGGCCTCTTTTCAATTGTCTTGTTGAATTTGATGGTTCATTGTTTAATGAGGACAGTTATTTACTTTGATATGGTGCCTAGTTGGAGCACTTCAGTTGGGAGAGACTACCTCATGGGCTCTGGTGTTTCTGTGTCTCTTCTGACAAAGGCATTCATTGCATTAGTTACCCCTTTCTGTGTAACAAATTCCCACAGATTTGCATCTTAGAAGAATATACATTTATTATCACTAATTTTCTGTGGGTCAGAAGTACAAGCACAGTCCTCTGCTCAGAGTTTCACAAAACAGCTCTCAAGGTTGGCCAGGCGGCTGTCTTTGAGGTTGAGCTGGGGGTGACTGTTTCCCGGCTCACTCAGGTGGTTGCAGATTTCATTTTCCTGTCATGTAGGAAGGAGGGCTCTCAGCTTCTTGCTGGGTGTAGGTTGGACATTCTCCTCACGACATCAATAGTTACTTGCCACATGGACGTCTCCATAGGTCAACCATGACATGGCAGCATGGCAGTTTGCTTCTTCAAGATCAGCAGGAAATTGTTTCTTAGGAACATGCTATCAAGATTGAATTATATGTATATATAGTATCATATAGCATATAACACAATATAATATGCACTATAATAATTATACATCATATAAGGATAAGCAATGTGTAACTATATATATTGTTGATGCTAATATATATATATATATATATATATATTCCTAGAAGCATATTAAATCATTTAACAAATAATGTGCAATGCATGATACATAACATAATATATAATAATATATATATACATTGTGTTTGTGTTGTACATATCTCACCCAATAAAGGGAGTGATGTCCCATCACCTTTGCCACATTATATTAGTTAAAAGAAAGTCACAGACTCTGCACAACTCAAGAAGAGATGATTAGGTTACCTTATGATGTGTTTCTCACCGGCTATAACATCTTTCTTCTAGACTCTCCTTTTTAGAGACATTTGAATAGCCAACAGCCTTAGAAATAGTAGTTCTCAAAAACAAAGGGCAGATTTGTTTTCTGAACAAGATAATAAAACAATGCATTGCTTCAAGGCAACGGTTGGGCAGAACTGCTTTAGCCCCTTGAAATAATTGCAGTCTCTTAAACTCAGTGTTCCTCACCTGTGATAGACTGACTCTGCACAGCCTAACCTGGGTCACTCTGCATTATAGCCATGGGATTTGAGGTACATGTCAGGAGTCACCAAGACCACTCTTGGCATCTATGATTTGCTATAAGGATTCACAGGACTCAGAAGTTGTTATAGTCTTTGCTATAGTTTATTATACATAAAGGACACAATAAAATAAAAAAAGGAAAAAGGCACAGGGGGAAATGTCTGGAGAAAACCAGGCGCTCCTATCCCAGTGGAGTGGCAGTGGACACACTTATTTTCTCCAGCCATGTTGTGTGACATGCAGTGTTGTCAACCAGAGAAATTCCTCTGAGCTCAGATGTGCAGAGTTTAAGTTGGAGGTTAGTCACGGAGGTGTATAGGCCTGGTTGACTGCACTCAGTTATTCAAGCTCCAGGCCCTTGAAGAAAAAGCAGATATTCACCATAAATCACATTGCTATGAACAAGCTATCTGGACCTACTAGTACTTGAGAATGGCTCCAGACCTCTAGCATACAGACACTTATCAGACAGAAGATTCCAAGAGCTCTGTTCCCAGCAGGCAAGCAAGGATCATGTAAATATGCTTGAAGGATGTGCTTGAAGGGTTTCCACAGCCTAAGCCTGCTGAGTGAATTCTTTCTTGCACGGGGGGCAAAAGGAACAATAACATGCAGCTCTCGCTGTCTGTTGCAGCGTGACTAACAGAGTCCTCTGTCTGAGATCCAGGGGTCTCTTGTCCTTTGCCAGCATCTAGAAAACGCAGCCTAACTTGTTATCTTACAAGCAAGGAAAAATTGCAGATCTTTTACAGTTCTTGATGGACAATTGTGCAATCCTGATTGAAGGGTGCAATGAGAAGACCCAGTGCTATTTATCTATGTCAGAGTTATCCTTTTTATCATAGCAGTTTTGCTTCATAAACCGTGTTTCCCTGAAAATAATACCTACCCGGACTATCAGCTCTAATGCGTCTTTTGGAGCAAAAATTAACATAAGACCCGGTCTTATATTACTTTACAATCGGATATAATATAATATAATATAATATAATATAATATAATATAATATAATATAATATAATATATATAATATAGTATAGCATAACATAATATAATATAATGTACATAATACAGGATATTACACTAATTTTTGCTCCAAAAGACGCATTAGAGCTGATGGTCTGGCTAGGTCTTATTTTTGGGGAAACACGGAATTAAACCACTATTCAGATATTTAACTTAATTATGAAGTTTTTTCCTTCAAATAAAGCATTTAATTGAGATACGTCCATTAAAGCAACATGCATTATTTTGCTTTTATAATTTTATGTAATGGAACATTCTTCTATTTAAATATATTTTTATTTTCAGTTTTACAGTATATAAATGTTAGATTCTGTTTCATAATGTTTATGGCATCTAGCTATTTAATAGAATTTCATTTAGCTTGTCATTTTATTGAACTTTAAATCAATAAATGCAAATTATTCTATGTACAAGATAACATATTTGTACTTTAAATTAAGGATAGCAGTTATGGAAAATAAATAATTGTCCTTAGATATTTTGTATATTTTGTTAGTTCTCTTTCCTTTCCTAAAGAGTTATTTTCCTTCTATTCTCAAAAGATTAAACAATATACTTATAAACAGTAAGAAATATATATTTAATTTAATTGTGCCTTGATAATGTAAGAATTTCTTCTTTCAATAGATTCTCACTTGCCAGCAACTCCTTTAAGATGTCTAGTTGATAAGGGGTCTTATGGATACCTTTACCCATTGGTCTTCTGCATTGCTTCAAGTCTTGTGAGCATAGCTTTAACTGCCCTCTGATCCGGACAATCTTTTTGTAGATGTTTGTATTGCAAATAACCTTGAAAGTTATAGTGACTCACTCCAGAAAAAAAGGGTAGGCATGCTTACTTACCATTATGAAATATTCCAGTCCCCTAAGCTCAGCATTTTCTCCTAAAACAAACCCATGGTTTGTGCAGTTGTCCCCTGGCACTCTGGCGTCACTTGAAATTGCTTGAGGAACCAGTGCATAAAAAGTGCTGATACTTTGGCTACTGCTTTTGTTGTCAGACATAAATTGTCCTCAGTCTCTGACCAGGAATTTTGGATACTCTGCAGCATCTTTAAAACTGTGTCCCGCTCACTTGTCAGGTTGCAAATAGGTAAAATCTTATACACTTCCCAGTGTACAGTGTTTTCATACTTAGATAGGCAGTCTTATGGGAGGTGACCCTAATCAACCCATAAAGTCTCAGCAGCAATAATTGACCTTAAATCTAACAAAGCAGATGACTTCTTACCCCAGTAACATCAGACTATAACCTAACTAAACATATTTACAT
The DNA here is from genome assembly GCF_036562045.2 of Rhinolophus sinicus. NCBI lineage: Eukaryota > Metazoa > Chordata > Mammalia > Chiroptera > Rhinolophidae > Rhinolophus > Rhinolophus sinicus. Next base: position 21,676,768 of record NC_133752.1, read on the forward strand.
ATTTAAAGATAGAAAATATTAATCCTAAAACGTGGGGAGGGAGAGCTTGTCAGAACTGAAGAATAGAGGAAAGTCACTTTAAAATGTAGAATGAGCTGCACCCAGAGAGAATTTTGAGAGTTTACCCTTGGCAAAGAAATCAATGGGTCCTATTAGAAAGTATATCTGTCTTGGGGAGATTAGACATGTTAGGTCAGGTTTTTGCAGGCTATTTTATTTCATGGATTGGCTGATTCAGTCTGTCCACTGACTATCCAAAGCACTGAGCAATCATCCCCGCCTGCCCCCACCTCCATCTTCTACTGAAGAAGCTGTAAATTTTGCAGCCAAGGGTTGTCATGTGATAGAATCATAAACAATAAAATGTACATGGAATTGTCTAGTAAAGGAGTCCTCTATTGTGAAACGACATGTCTCATTAAGAAGTCTTTTGTTACTAATATTTGCCTGATTTCCATGCCTGGTAAAAGGAAATGAATCACATTAGAAAGAGGAAAAAACAAAAACAAAACTAAGTTGTTACTCTTACTCTTGAGCATTTGTTACAGGATAAAACTAGATCCAAAGGAAATCTTTTTATTTTGCCCATTAAAAGTATTAGGGAATCCACCAAAGCCCATTTTCACACGCATCCAAACTAAGGCCCACAAAAACATATACACTAAATGAAAAACCAAAACGATATTAAGATACAGTAGATGTTTGAGTACATTTAGTAAGAAAATCTAAGATCATTAATATTTCCATTTCTCTAGAGATTACTAACAAGTTGCATCAGCTGTTGGACCTGCGTTTGTTAAGTCCTAAACTGGACTCTCCTGGTATAAAAAGCATTGTTACTTAACTATATAACTAAAAGCCTCTTTCCTACTTATTGTCTTGCTGTCTGTGTATGTTTCTGTTATGGAAAAAAGTGCTGGTTAGATGATACAGGATCTGGTCCATTTCATATTTATGTATCTCATTTTGTAATAGTGAACACATGTTTTAATTTGCTAGGGCTACCATAACAAAATACCACAGACTGGATGGCTAAATCACAGAAATTTATGTTTTCAGTTCCACAGGCTAAAAGCCCAAGATCAAGATGTTGGCAGATTTGGTTTCTTCTGAGGTCTCTGTGGCTTGCAAATAGTCACCTTCTCTGTGTTCTCACATGGCCTTTCACTGTGGACAAGTAAGTGTTCCTGGAGTCTCTACTTCTTATAAGGAGACCAGTCCCATTGGATTATGCTCCCATCCTAGTAACCTCATTCCAGATTAATCACCTCTTTAAAGACTACAAATACAGTCACATTCTGATGTGTTGAGATTTAGAGCTTCAACTTATGAATGGGAGGAGGGGTACAATTCAGTTTAAATATTATATATATATATATATATATATATATATATATAATATTTAAACTCTTCTAGAACTAGTTATTATTCCATTTTTATTAGATCTTATAATCTCTGACTAATGTGAAGTTAACATGGTGCTTGAAAAGGTGAATTGCAAGCTATGAACTGGAATCAATTCACCAGGATAATACACACATTGTGAGTCCTTGTTTACTCACCAAGCCAGAATAGAATGTCCTTAGATCACTCTACTCCTTCTATTTAAACTCAAATGTACAGATAAAAACAAAACAAACACAAAGAAAACACATAAAAATCCCAAGCTATGGTGTGACTTTGAGCAAGAAGTCCTATTCCAATCACCACACATAAACAAAGCAATTAACTCTCCACAATTTTGTTTCTCCTAGTTTCAAATTAGGTTCATTTACATTTGGTGTTCCACTAATGTGCATTCATTTCAGTCCTTTGCATATTATGGCAGCTATAAATAGAAGCAATACAGTAATATATAAAGTAGCTTACACAATCATTTTTAGTTTTGTAGGACATGGTGTGACCACTAAATGAAAAGTAGTTGGTAGTTAGACTTTATCAGACAATATTTATTTCTTTTGTCTGCTTGAATACTGTCTTTTATCTGAGATAAATAAGCACTCTGTATCTAAAATTCATTCCTGACAATTAAATTGGCTACCTGGAACCTGAAGAGAAAGAAAAACAAACATTCAATAAAAATAAGCTGTAAAGGTAGCTCAGACGTAATGGCTTTTTTTTAAGTAGAAAGATTGCATCTACAAGTGTAGTAATCCAGTTTAAAATATTTTTTTGGAGAGTGATGTCAGAAACACGGCAGCTTGAGGGGTCCCCCTTGATCTCTCTCCTTGAAGTTACAACAAATTGAATAGCTATAATTCAACAAAGGATTCCCTGCACAATGCATAAACATGTCTGAGACATCTGCACATCAAAACCTGTGAAAATGGGCAAAGCATGGTGAACAGAGGAAGCAAAGGGAGAAGTGCAGAGACAGGGGCCGAGAATGCAGCTCAGAGCTATTTGTGGGTCTCAGGAGAGGAGAGGAATCAGGCTGCAGGTGCACTCTCTGTGGCCCCAAGCATTCCTGCCTGAGGGATCAGCATGTAATAAAACAGAGCGCAGTGATCAGGCAGAGACATTGGGGCAAAGACTGAATGTAGAAGTGCCACAGCTGTGGTCTGGCACCTCCCACTGGCAGAGAGAAAACAAAGCCATGGAGCCTGGCCACCTCCTTGTACTCTCCCAGAGCTAGCAGCAGACCCCAGAAGAAACTGCAGCAGTGTCAGATTAAAGAGCAGAATATCCACAGCCCTGAGAACTGGAGAGACAGTTCCTAAGAGGCAAATACACACTGCAGCTAGTCCAAGGGGTAAGGATAGAGATATAAAGGTGAGGCAGCAGTGGGCTGGCAGTCACCATTACTTGAAGAAGAACAAAGCCACAAACACATCAGCAGCCTCTCCCAACCCACACCAATCCCACCTTTCGTGGTTGATACCAGGGGGCCCACCTAGGAGAACTTAGGCAGCACAGCACTGCAACTGGACACAAGGGAAGCACTGGGTTTCAGGGGTTCAGAATCTGATTACCCACTACATTCTCCAACAGAAGTGGTGCCCTGAGACCAAGGCAACCTGATCACAGAGGAGATGCCTACCTCCCCGGGGAATCTTAGGCCGAGAGAAGCCCCAACAGGGCGAGAGAAAATAAGATGCTCCACCGCCACCTACTGGAAAACAAAAGAAAGGCCTCTTTATATCAACCTGCTGCAGAGCTCATTCCCATAAATGCTTAGGAGGTATAATCCATCAAATACCATGAATAACCAAGGCAACAAGGCAGCTCAGAAAGAAAATGAAAAAAAAAATCTTTAGAAAATAAATGTAAGACATATGTGACTTAAATGACAGAGAAGTCAAGATTGCAGTTCTGAAAAAAACTAAATGCAATGCAAGAAAACTCAGACATGCAGTTTAATGAACTCAGAAATAAAATCAACAAACAAAATGAATACTTTGCTGATGAGATTGGAATTTTAAAACAAATGGAAATTTTGGACCTGAAGAACTCATAAAGGAAATGAAGAATCAAATAGCGAGCTTAGGGAAATAGAGCTGACCAGAGGGAGGGCAGATTTAGTGATATCAAAGATAGATATCTGGAAATGACAAAGATGGAAGAAGAAAGAGACGAGAGTTAAAAGAAATCAAAGAACTAACTCTGCAGGAACTATTTGACTCCATCAGAAAGAGCAATATAAGAATAATGGGTAGACCAGAAGGAAAAGAAAGGGGAACGTGAACAGAGAGCCTATTCAAACAGTCAACAAACATTCCTCAAGCCTTTGGAAAGAACTGGATCTTCGAATACAAGCTGCTAACAGAACACCTAATTATCTCAATCCAAAAAGGCCTTCTACAAGGCACATTATATTGAAACTGTCAAAAATTAATGACAGAAATATTTCTCAAAGCAGCCAGGGAAAAGAAGACAGTAACCTATAAAGGAAAGCCCATTGGCTATCATCAGATTTTTCACCAGAAATTCTACAGGCTAGGAAGGGGTGGAATCAAATATTCAAACTATTGAATATTTGAAATATTCAAATATTCAAACTATCAAACTACTATATATATATATGTAGTATATATATATATATAGTGGTTTGCCTCTACTATATATATATAGTAGAGGACCTAAATACACCATTAACAGCTATGGATAAATCATTCAAATAGAAAATCAATAAGGAAATATCAGCCTTAAATGACACATTGGACCAAATGGACACAATTGACATTTACATACCCTTTTTATCCTAGAACACCAGACTATATAATCTTCACCAGTGCACATGGACATTCTCAAGGATAGACCATATATTGGGACACCAAATTAGCCTCAGCAAATTTAAGAGATAGAAATCATACCAAGCAAATTCTCTGATCACAATGCTTTGAAATTGAAGATCAACTTCAAAAAGAAAGTTGGAAAAACCCACAAATAGGTGGAGATTAAACAACATGCTATTAAACAATGACTGGGTCAACGAATAAATAAAAGGAGAGATGAAAGATACATACAAACAAATAAGAATGAAAATACATCCTATCAAAATTATTGAGATGTGGTAAAAGTATTCAGAGGGAAATTTATACCATTATTGGCCTATCTCAAGAAACAATAAATATCCAAAATAAACAACCTAACATTACATCTTGAAGATGTAGAGAAAGAAGAAAAAATGAAACCCAAAGTCAGCAGAAGGAAGGAAATAATAAAAATTAGAGCAGAACTAAATGAAATAGAGAACAAAAAGACAACAGAAAAAAATAATGCAACAAAGAGCTGGATCCTTGAGAAGATTAATAAACTGGTAAACCACTGGCTAAACTCACTAAGGAAAAAACACAAATAAACAAAATCAGAAATAAAGGAGGAGAAGTTACCATGGATACCACAGGAATACAAAGGATCACATGAGAATACTATAAAGGACTATATGCCACCAAATTCAATAACATAGAAGAAATGGACAAGTTTTTAAAGATATATAACATTCCTAGCCTAAATAATGAAGAACTAGAAAATCTAAATAGATGGATCAACAGTAAGGAAATTGAAACAATCATCAAAAACTTTCACAAAAGCAAAAGTTCAGGACCAGGTGGTTTCACTAGTGAATTCTACAAAACATTCAAAGAGGATTTAATACGTGTCTTTCTCAAACTCTTCCAAAAAATTGAAGAAGGGGCAATATTTCATAAGTCAACTTATATAGCAATCATTAACCTGATATGAAAACCCGGTAACGATAACACATAAGAAAGAAAACTATAGACCAATTCATCATCTCTGGTGAATGCAGATGCAAAAATTATGTATATATACATACATATATATATATATATATATATATATATATATATATAATTATATACATACATACATATATACATATATACATATATACATATATATACACACACAAAAAATAACAACAAATAAAATACAACAATACATTAAAAAGATTATACACCATGACCAAGTGGGGATCATTCCAGGGACTCAAGGATGGTTCAACATGTGCAAAACAATCAATGTGATCAATGTGATACATCACATAAACAAAATAAAGGATAAAAGGCATATGATTATATCAATAGATTCAGAAGAAACATTTGAGAAGATACAACATCCTTTTATGGTTAATACCCTTAATAAAAATAGGTATAGAAGGAAAGTACCTCAACATAATAAAGGCCACATAAGACAAACCCTCAGCTAATATATTAATAGTGAAAAACTGAAAGCTTTTCTTCTTCTAAGATCAGGAACAAGACAAGGATGTCCCTCTCACTACTATTATTAAACATAGAATTGGAAGTCCTAACCAGAGCAATCAGGTAAGGGAAATAAATAAAATGCATGAAAATTGGGAATAAAGAAGTCAAATTTTCACTTTTGCAGATGACATGATTCTTTATATAGAAAACCCTAAAGACTCCACCAAAAAAGTATTAGAAACAATATACAAATACAGTAAAGTTGGAGGATACAAACATCACCATACAAAATCTATATTTTCCTGTATCCTCACAATGAAATTTTAGAAAAAGAAATGGCAAAAAAAAAAAATAAATAACACACTTAGGAATAAAGTTAACAACGGATCTGAAGAACCTATACACTGAAAATTACAAGACATTATTAAAATAAATTGAAGAAGACAGAAAGAAATGGAAATATATTCCATGTTCATGGACTGAAGAATTAACATAGTTAAAATGACCAAAGCAATATACAGATTTAATGCAATCTCCATAGTATTTTTTAAAAAAAATAGAACAAACAAACAAAAAATTATCAGATTTGTATGGAATGACAAAACTTCTTAAATACTCAAACCAATCCTGAGAAAAAAGAACAAGGCTGGAAGCATTATAATCCTTGTACGCAAATTATACTACGAAGTGACAGTAATCAAAACAACATGGTGTTTGCAGAAAAAACAGACATAGAGACCAACGGAACAGAGTTGAGGGGAAAAAAAAAAGCATATATATATATATGTATGTATAATTTTTTGACAAAGGGGTAAAAGCATATAATAGTATAATAGAGAAAATAAAGCCTCTTCAATAAATGGTGCTGGGAATTTTTGGAAAGCCACATGCAAAAGAAAGAAAATAGATTGCTACCTGTTCCTATATACCAAAATTAACTCAAAGTCAAGGGAAGTAAATGCAAAAATAAGTGAATGGGACTATGTCAAACTAAAAAGTTTCTATACAGCAAAGTAAACACAAACAAACAAAATCAGAAATGAAAGAGAAGTTACCACCAAAAGAAGCCATCAACACAACAAAGAGGCAGTCAACCAAATGGGGGAAGATATTTGCAATAAGGGGCTAACATCCAAAATATTAGCCAATAAGGGGCTAATATCCAAAATATATAAAGTATTCCTACAACTCAACAACGAAAAATTCAATTGAAAAAATGGGCAGAGGACCTGAGCAGACAATTCTCTGCAAAAGACATACAAATGGCCAACAGATGTATGAAAAGATTCTCAACTTCACTAGCTATTACAGAAATGCAAATCAAAACCACAACGAGATACTACCTCACCCGGGTTAGAATGGCTATTATCAAAAAGACAAGTAATGTCAAGTGTTGGAGAGGTTGTGGAGAAAAAGGAACACTAAAACACTGCTGATAGGAATGTAAAATCTGCTGATCGGAATTCATAGCCACTATGGGAAACAATATGGAGGTTCCTCAGAAAATTAAGAATTGAATTATCATTCTACCCAGCAATCCCTCTCTGAGTATCTACCAAAAAAATCTGAAAACATTTACCGGTAAAGATATATGTACCCCTATGTTCATCACAGCATTATTCATTGTGGTCAACATATAGAAAAAACAAAAATGTCTTTTGATAGATGATTGGATAAAGAAGATATGGTACATATATACAATGGAATATTACACAGCCATAAGAAAAGTTGAACTGCTCCATTTGCGACAAAATGGATGGATCTTGAGATTATTATGCTAAGCGACATAAAGTCAGAAAAAGTTGGAAACCATATGATTTCACTCATATGTTGGATATAAAACTGAAAGCAACAAACAAACAAGACAAACAAAGAAGCAAAAACTCAGAGACACAGTCAATAGTTTAATTAGCTAACTGGGTATAAGGGGTGGGGGAAATAAAGATGGTAAAGGGGTTCAAATATGTGGTGATGGGAGATTTGACTTTAGGTGTGAACACACAGTGCAAAATATAGATGATGTATTATGGAATTGTACACTTGAAACCTATATAGTTTTATTAACCAATGTCACCCCAATAAATTATATAAATAAAACGTATTTTATTGTTGCAAATATTATATAATAATTTTATATTTTCTTAAGTTCTTAATACTAGGCAAAGGAATTTTAGATGAAAAAATGGATATGTATCGATTTTTGCAGTCTCTTAAGTATTTAGTAAAATGTCAGAAATGATTTATGAACTTGTGTCTTTACATGTGCCTTTAATTATTTTATGTCTGAGATCAAGATACAAATTTAGCAACCATGAGAATTATTGACCCATTTCCACAGAAATGAAAGCAAAAAACACATGCAAATACTGTGAAAATATTGAGCATGAATCTACTGTTTAAAAAGGGCCCAAAATAAACTGAATCAACACTGAACTCTTCTTTATTACCTGACTATTGCTTGTCATGAATATTACTCTGCAGTTATAACTAAGGTAATATATTTCTGTCCTTTGATGAGGAAGCAGGGGATACTTCAACACAAACAAGATATCCACACACACGGTGGACTAAGTATCAGAAGACACCAGATCTAGTCCTGTTGCTGTCATTTACCTGGCCTGAGACCTTTGTCAAATCAAATATCAGCAACAACAGCAACAACTAAGAAGCAAAACAAACTCTCTGGGGCTTAATTACCACATCTGTAAAATAGTAGAGTACTAAGATCTCTTTTCAAAAATTCCTTTCAGATTTAAAATCTGCCATCATGATAGAGATATAACAAATATTCACTTAATACACTTCATGGGCAATTATTATAATTCTTTCTTTGAGTATACTATCAAGGTCCTTGCTATGTCATACTCATATGAAATATGAGCACCCTGACAGAAACAGACTCCAACTCACATGGTTCAAGGTTCTTCATGGACAGAGTATTTATAGTTGTCAGAAGTATTAACAGAACCAGCTAAGGAACTGAAGTATCCAGGGCCTACCACTTACAGAAAGACATTAAGTCTTAAGACTGAAGCAACAAAAGCAAAGTGCATAGCTGTTCCACCAAGAATTAAAACCATGACAGACATTATAGAGGAGTAGAAAGAAATATGGCATAGAAAGAAAAATGCTGATTTTTTTTTTTTTAATCCTATTCTCTAATCTCCTCTAAGAGCCTCTCATTGGTTGAGCCTCAATTTGAAGTCAGTTGCAAAGAGTTCCCTGGTGATGCCCAGTCTTCCTGGATGCAAAGTGTTTGAAATGTACCTGATAAATCTAGGGTGGGAGAGAGGATGAGCCCAATGATGAAACATTTCTACAGACTTAACAAAACCTCAATCCCAGTAAGCCCCAGTCTCTGCCTATTCCACACCTACATCCTGAATTTAGCTAGAATAAAACCTAAAAACCACAATGAATAGAAGCATTTAAATGGATATTGACTAGCTTCATGTGAACCTTTATTGTTGGAGAAAATCATACTCTACTCTTTTTAATCCATTAATTCTCCTGTACCCCTAGGAGTCTTATCCACACTTCGTACTTTTTTTAAAATTTGTATTTAATGTTCAATATCTCTTCTCTATTTTCATTCCTATCTGATGACTTTGCTTCATATTTAAGTGCAAACGATTACAGTCCTTAGAAAAGAATTTCTTCAGATTTGTCCCACAACAATCTGTGTTTCAGTATTGGAGCCACTTATAGTCTTTCACCTTAACTTGGGTGAACTATCTTTCTGCTTCTGGGTTAGATCCCATCGGATCTTACATACTCAAAGAGTTTGTTCCAGAATTTCCCCCCTCTCCATTATATATTGTCAACATGTGCTCCCTAGAGGATCATTACTGTCAGCATAGAAAATGCTGTTTTTCTTCAATATTATGTGACCTTTCCATAGCATTTGATATAACCACTCACTCCATGTATGGCAAAGAATTTGGCCTTGCCCAGAGAGAGGTCTGGCTTTTGTCCCTTGCTCCTGAGAGATAACCACTACTAACCTCTTGGAATTCCCTGAGTGATTGAATGACTTTGTTATTCTTGATAGGGCCCCTGGGACAACACCTGATAATATGTGCTAACAAGATAATTTATGGTAGGCCCGTGATATCAGGTTCAATTGCCAGAGAATGTGAGGCTCAGGACTGAGTTCAGACATGTGGAAAATCAGCCAGACATTCTACAATGATTCCCTAAAACAAGCCACAGCCTCAGAATATTAGAAAGCTTCCTAGTTGGAAATACTCTATGGGTATTGTTATCCATCCGTGCCAGGACAGTAATGTGTCCTGAGGACAATGCAAATTTCACATGGGGAACTGTCCCAGACTTAGCCCAATATGTTTCTTCTCTTGGCTAATTTTATTGTATAACTTTCCTGTACTAACCCATGACAGTGAGTATAATAGCTTTTAGTGAGTTCTGTTCATTCTTCTAGTGAATTATCATACCTGAGGGTTGTTTGGGGAAACTCATGTATTTACAGTTGACGTCAAAAGTGATGATGTTACTGGTCCAAAGTCTGTGTGTCCAATGCTTCTAAAGGCCAAAACTCAAAACGTCAGGTGCCAACTGAGAAGACGGGTTACTCAAATCCATCTTACGAAGCTACAGAGTTCAGGCTTCTTTTATGTCAAGAGAAGGGAGAATGGGAGGGGCTGTCTTCGTAAAACTGCAGCCCCATCCGGAATTCCTCTAATGGTTAGAAGCTATTATCTTAAAGGCCATAAGAACACAGCAGGCTTATACATGATAACGTCAAAAACAGACCTAGAATTTCACTCTGTTATAAGAACAGTCTTTGGGGACTATTCACTCAGACCTTGCAGTTTGGTTATGTCAGCACTGCCATTTGGCAAAACTTTCTTCACATCCAGGACACCACAATTTAGTGCTTTTCCTCCTACTCATTGTTCACTCCACTGCAATCTCCTTTTCGGTTATTTTTCTTCTCACCCTTATATTTTAAAATTGTAGTGCTTTAAAGCTAATTATCTGTCCCCATTTCTTCCTTTTTATCTATAGTAATTTTTTCATGGTTTGAATCAGTCTCCAGACCTTAAATAATATCTTTTTTGCCAATATACCAAATACACATCTCCCATGTGTCCTCTCTCTTCAAACTCAGACTAGTATGTATATCCAGTTGATATGAGTCAAGCAAGTAGACCGCCCCATTGAAACACTTTAAGTTTTCTCTCCTATAGGGATTTTGTTTCCTTTTCCTTAAGTTTCCTTTTCCCCAGTTTCTTAGCTCCTACCCCCCTGCTTCTTAATTATTTTGTAAATCAGTTTTTTAATCTTAGGCAACAGATTGTCTTTAACCCGAATCACAGAAATCTCCTACCTCCTGCTTTAGATAATTACCCTAAATCTTGTGATTAATGTCTGTTGACTATGGTCATTGAAGCACAGCGTTCTTTCCAGGCCTAGCTCCTGGGTGAACAATAACTGAATAAATGGTTAAACCAGAAGAAAGACCACAGGCTCCGTGAAGATGAATAATTTTTCATCACACAGTCACCCTGTGTCATAGCTTTGAGTCCTGCTTCTTGGACTAACACTTTTAACTCTGTTAACTAAAATCTATCTCTTCTTATCTAGGGGCCCTGGGGATACAAGTGATACCCCAACAAAACTTCCAGTACCTCCCAACCAAAGAGGTCAACATGGTCCTCCAGGCAGATCTCAAGAACCCTACTCCTCATCTAAGGTTAGATAGGGCGAGAGTCCTGTGAATCCTCAAATACGTAGGGAAAATGGCCACATTCAGCAGGAAGCAGATATGGAAGAAGAGATCTCCGGTCCCTCAACTTCCCATAGAGATTTATGGGGATCATGTCTCTCACGGGGGACTTAAGGCAGGCAGTTAGAGACATGAATTGTGTTTCTGAGATGCCTGGATACATCAGGTGTAATGTTCCTGCACATCCAACCTGGCCTACGGAAAATCACCGCCCAAAATAACTCCTCTCCACCCAAATGTGCCCTTTTTTACCATAACTATTAGCCATTATTAATCACAGGTATCAATCAAGCAGCCCCACAACTAGAGAGGAGTAGCCCATTCTAGAAGAAAAGGAAATAAACACTCCAAGTTCTTGCCAGTCGGTGCCTCTTGAGCCACTCCTTTGTGCTTGGGCCTATTCCTATCTCTTTGGAGTATACCGTCACTTCTAATAAACTGCTCTTTCACCATTGCATTTCTGTGTCTCATTCAATTCTTTGCTGGAGAAGCCAAGAACCTAGACACTGTGCCGAGAAGTGTCTATTCTTCAGTAACACAATGGTTTAATTAACACATTCACCTAGACGTCTGTCAGACTTCTGAAACCTAACTTATCCATGAGAACACCTGATCTCTTGTTCCCTATCTATACCCTAGCCCCCAAAATGTTTACTTGTGATGTTTGTCTAAGGGGATAGCAAATCAAGCTTTGAGTTACTCCAGCCAAAAATATGGAGTTTGGGATTATCTCAAGTCTTCTAATTCTTTTATGTAAAAATTATCAAGAAACAGTTAATTTACTTCAAAATATATTGAGGATCTGAAATGGTTTTTGTTTATTTGTTTGTCTGTTTACTACTACTTTTTCATCTCTTTCCTTGGTAAAGTAAAAACACTATTTTTGCTGCTACTTTCCTTGATTGTATGTAGCCTAATCTCAAAACTGGAGCCAGAGTGATTCTCTTGAAAGACAAATCAGATCATGCTCCCCCTCTGCTCAAAACCCACTGATGGCCTCCCATTTCACTTAAGGAAAAATTAAAAGTTCGTACAAAAAACAACACACTGCTACATGATATTACTCAATATTTGCTCTAAGATCTCATGAGCTACTAACACTTCTCATCCCACTGCCATCTTTGTTGTAATGCTCATTGAATATGCTAGGTTTACTTTCACCTTAGCTGTCACACAATGCCAGACAGTCTTCTCCCTGATGTTCAGAAGGCAGGCCCTTGTCTGCTTTGTTTTTTCTCAAATGTCATGTTTTTATAGATATCTAATCTCTTCAATCTATTTAAACTTTACCTGTATCCCAATGCTCCTAATGTATCTTATCATTGATTACATTTTTTGTTTTTTTCCAAAGCACTTATCACCTTCTAAAATATTATGTAATTAACATATATACATATATGTATATATATGTTAATTACATAATATTTTAGACTATATATGTGTGTATATATATATACACACACACACACACATATATAGTCTGTACCCCCTATGAGAATTCTAGCTCCAAGATGTTAGGAGTCCTTGTGCAGCTAGCTTTTGATTAATTCCATGTATAAATATAAATAAAATCAATGTTGTTCTCTTGTCATGGTCACAACCATGAAAATTCAAGTCTATTACTTATGGCCTCTATCTTAGAATACCTGCTTCCCCCAACTCAATGCAAGTTTGAATGTGAAGGCAATATCTCTTAATCATACAGGTTGTAACCCCAGGTTTTTGGCTTTTTCTTTTTTTTTCCCCATCCTGAAGACTGAAGACTCCAAGATGCAATAAAACCTTCCTTAGAAAGTCTAAATTCATTTCCATTTATTTCTTTACACTGATATATCCTATTCTCTCTCTCTCTCTCTCTCTGGAATTTGCCTTTAAAAAGCAAGAACAGAATAGCAAATCCCCGAATTCTGATTTTTTTCCCTAACATTTGCCTCAGTGTTCTAGCTTTGTTTGTATTTAGTCTGCTCTCCCAGACTAGCAGACATGATAATATTTGCAGTTTTTACCAACATTTGTGGGTTTTTTGTTTCTTTCCAGTTTATATAGAAGAAGTACAAACCCGCACCCAAAAAATAAATGTAGTCATTGGATTTACTGTTTTTAATGAAAACTAAGTAGATCTGATTTAAGTCACCTATGGGCCGAAGAGCTGTTGGATAATACCCATTTCTCCTTTCCTGAATTAAATTACTAAGGATTGCCCCAAATCTATCAGTGTGGAATTTGGGTAACAGCTGCTTAGAACAATATGTGAACTTTGCTACTTTGCTATAGTGATAAACATTCATTATATTGAGTCACTGAGATTTTGTTTTTTCTATTTTTTGTAGCATAACTTAGCCTATCTCTATTGATATAATTGGAACAAAATATTTTGCCAAAACATTAAAAAAAAAAAAAAATGGTTGCCAGCTCTTTATACCACAATAGCTATGTTTTCACTGACCCCCTTCTAGGCCAAAGACAATGAAATCATTTTAGATTCTGTCTTAAGTAACATAAAACACTTAATTCAAATGCAGTCCTAGTAAGTATTAGTCTGTCACATATGACAGAAACTGTCAAATAAATTCTAAAAAGATTGAAATGTACCATGTTTTGACACAAAAGATCCCTAGAAGGTAGTTGAAATCCTGCATTAAGGCTTCATGGAATCAAGTATGTAGAATTTTTACACATTTTGTGCCTTTACTAATCCCTATTACTAGGATTCCTCCCGAAAGCCCAAATTTAAAGTGATAATAGAAGTTAAAACTTGTTGTCCATTCTGACTTCTATCAGAAGGGGAGAAAAAACTGAGAAAAACAAAACAAAACAAACAAAAGTGGCCTTATTCCCTTAAAGGTTTTCAATGCAAGTTAACCAGAAGACCTTGGGTGACCTCCTGTTGGATAAATCTTATTCATACTACCACACTGAGATGCAATAGTTCTTACCTTCAAAATCTGTGGAACCAAATTTGTGGACAAACTGTTTATCTGATTTATAGCTGTGTTATTTATGTATGTCTCAAACTCACTGGATTATGGTTGTTGTCTTTTAATGTATAATTCAAAGGATGTCTTTGATTGGACTAAATGTTCCTTGAGGGCAGAGAACACATTCTTTATTCCTGAATGATCATATATGTCCTAGAACAAGTCCTTACGGGTTTGTTAATTAGGATTTAAAAAATGAATGAATGAATAAATAAATAAATAAATAAATAAATAAATAAATAAATACCATGTAGGTATTTTTCCAAGACATTAACTGAAAGAATTAAAATTAAGGCAACAGATGTTTTCAAGAATCTAATTCAAATGAAAATTACAGTAACTGTGCAAAATATAAAGGCAAAAGCTTGTGCCTAGTTTATTGCTTCCCGTTTTTTTCTTTTCAGAGAAGTCTCTAAATGTCTGGAAATGGCATTGTCTAGGAAAGGCAAAGAAAGCTCTGTATAGTAGAAAATGTTATTAGAATGAATCAAGGTCTGTATTTTTCCCCCAATGTGTACATAATATTTTATAGGTTAATTTGAAATTTTAACGAGAAATTCATAAGTGGTTAGCTATCAAATGTCTATGATTATTTGTATTTCTGGGGAGGTCTTTACTTTTGTTTGGCCAAAGATTAGCAATATGGATTAATAAAAGAAGAGTCTTTTATTTTTTAAGAGACTCCTTTAATACACTTTTTTAGATTTATCTTTTATTCGCAACTAGTCCACTATTGAACAATGATTTGAAAAAGCAGGAAATAAATAAGTTGTTAGAAATTCTTGCCTAAATCTATGCTAAAAAAACAAAAACAAAAACAAAAACAAACAAACAAAATAAAACAAAACAAAACAAAAAACATTTAAAATGCACATTTTCAAAACTTTAAACTAAGGAAACAAGTACTGTAGTTTCAGAGTAGGAGGCAGATATTATGATAAACAATTTGAAGTGATCAAGGATACCAGTTTTGGATCCAGATAGACTTTGTGTTGATTCTAGTTCTGTCCTTTGTGACCTTATCTATAGTGTGACTTTATCCTGCATCACCTCTCTAAAATTTAGCTTTCCATCATGACTGAGAACGTGTTATAGACTGGGTAATGTAAGGATAAAAAGGTTACAGAGCCTAAAGAATTCAGCACAAAATAAATCTTCAATAAATATTTGCTATTATTATTATATCAATAACCTAAACAATGATTATTATAATTAGTGCAAATTCTATCAGGAAACATGCATAAACTCTTGAACATTATCTGCAAACTCACTAAAATAGTTTTGTCCTACGGTACTAAGCAGACATATGAGGGCATTCACTTATGCAAGCCATGGCAATTAACTAAGCATTTCGATTCTATTGAAGAGTCTTACATCCTTCATCAGAAATACTGGAGGAGGATATGCTCTCTTGATTTCTGAAAAAGAACGGCCTTCATACCATGCTTACTTCAGAAGATTGATTGGGTGTGGATGCTTCATTTCCTTTAGAAGAGATCAAATTAGCAATTAACTCATTCACAGGTAGAAACAGCTCAGGCTTAGAGAAGCATTATAAGGTCTTACCTGGTAAAACAAAGAAAAAAATAGTAATTGCCACAATAATAGATGAGGTTAATTAAATAAAGAGGTTGCCCTGAGTCAGGAAAAACATGATTATAAACATGTATTTTTAACAAGAATTAGGATGGGCTTGTTGTTTTGTAAGTTTTCAAATTCTGTTTGAAATTACATTGGCTTCTATGGTATAATTGTAACATATAATTAAACACACATGGAAAGGAAATTGTCATTTCAGTTTATTAGTGTTGAAAGAAATAGCAGCTTTCATTGTCATGTGATTAAAAGAATTGCATTGTTAAGTTTCATTATCAGTCAAAACAACTCTCAAATTTAAAAAAGAGGAAAAGAAAAAAAGAAGCTTCCAAAGTTGACGAAAACTAAAAGTGAATGAATTGCTGTTTAATGAAAACTGAAGAGTAAAATGTCCACAGCTGATTGTTGATACTGAAATTGTAAGTGATAAATTTGGTTAAATTCAGAACATGCCATTTGGTATGTACTGACCAGATAAAACAATTCTTCCAATTTAAAATATTCAAGTTGTCTTTTGTAATAATTTAACTAATTTTTATTCCTCATCAGCATCCTATATTTACAGTCCCCCATTATTGACTGAATGTTTGTTTGCATCTCTCCAACATCCGTATGTTGAAACCCTACCCACAAGGTGATGTTATTAGGTGGTCCTTCAGGAGGTGATGAGGATCAGATGAGAGCAGGGAGGCGGAGGCCTCGTGATTGGGATCAGTGCCCTTATGAGAACCACAAGACAGGTTGCTTCCTCTCTGCTCGGCCAAGGGAAGATACAAGGAGAAGTTGGCAGTCTGCCACCCAGAAGAGCATCCTCGTCAAGCCCCATCATGCTGGCACCCTGCTTGATTTCAGACTCCAGCCTCCAAAACTGTGAGAAATAATTTCTGTTGTTTATAAGCCACCCATTGTATAGTAGTGTGTTGTATATCAGCCAGAACTGCCTAAGACAATATCCCTTTGCAATGCTTAGTTTATTTTCTCCTAATCCTCACTGAGTGAAGTCAGTGCAGTCAATTAAATTCCTAACCACATTTCTTAGCCAAGATTCCCTCCTTCTTCCACATACTTGGCATATTTTGTTTTTGTGTGTGTTGTAAATCCTCTGATGTCCTTTAACTCTTTTTAGTATTTAATTTTGGAATTAATTATACTATGCTCATAAAGCTTCCTGATTTTTTTTTTAAGTCTTCAAAGTCTGTGACGTGGTATAAAGCTGTAAAACCAACTAACTTCCTGCTGGCCTCAGTGTATCCATTTCTCTAGGCTGAATAATACTTTCAGTGGGATACAAAAGGTAAGCATTCAAGTAGGTCAGGGATTTTCTTACAAATAGCATCGCCACTCGATTGCTCCACTATAGAAAATAACAGGAACATGTTTTTATCTGATTGTGAAGCCTTTGGCATCTTCTGTACACTTTCAAGGCTGCAGGCCACTGTGGACTGGGTTATATTAATCCCTTTAGGTTTAAGCTTATTTATCAAAAAGGAAATAGGCTGTATGCTAAAGTTTTAGGTCAAGCCCTTTGCTTTCACTACTCCCTTCCACCTCATACAACTGAGATGTGACTTAATAACGTCTTTACACATTGAATAATGCTTCCCAGCTGCCTTATGATGGCAGAGCACAGTAAGACATTGTGTAAATATTGAGAGATATAATACCATTAATGCAGGTAGGAGTCCAGAAGCAAGAGTGTAGAAAGGTTTAACCATCTTTGTGAATTCAGTAAAAAATAAGGTGTAAATTTTGTTCCATTTTTCAAAAATATATGCATTTATATACTACGTAAATAGACATGAGTATTTCAGGTAGAGCCATAATTTGAAATTCTTAGAGTGGACATGAGACACAGCATAACTAAAATATTACTTGAATAAATATTAAATGTTAAATTATATGTTACCTTTGGGGGCCTTGAGTAAATTCCCAGTTCTTTTGGGTAGTTCAGTTTGGATTCTCTCAGTGGAAACTAAGGGCATACTTGTCAGAGGCTGGTTGTCAGTGTTAATCAGGTGCTTGTGGCCTTCGACAAATTTACCAAGTTTGCCATGTGTGTTCTTGTCAAACTACTAACTTTTAAGACTTTTCAAGGCAGGACATCCCTTCTCCCTTTTCCCCAAGACCAACTCCAAATCATCTATTTCTATCATTTACTTCTTTTTCACCATCTGATTATCAGCAAGCATTTATTGAAAACCCATGGAGGGTAGTTCCTACATATAAAAATAATGAATAAAACAGAATTCCTGCCTAGAAAAACTTAGAAAAGTGTGGCTAATATGGTCTATATTCATGAACAAAATATTATTGATTTTTAAGTACTAAAGCTTTTGGACACTAGAAAAGTGAATAACTAAATTGACTAAAATTTAATGTGAGTATCAGAAATTATTCACAGAAAGAGGATTGGTTATAAGGATCATTTGAAATCAACTAGGAAGCTTGTTAAAGTGCAAGTTTCTGGGCCTGACCCCGGGCAATTTGAAATTGTAGATGGAACTCAATAATTTGCATGCTTAACAGGTAATATGGAAAGAATAATAGCTACTCAGGATTGAAAGTTTAATAATGAATGGCACTCTGAATTATTTACTGACCACAATTTGAGAGACATTGATTTAAGCCTCGTCGTATTTTGGGGGTAACAATGCTAGCTGTGGGAGAAAAGAACTAACCAGCAGAAGTACTAGGGAAGAACATATTGAAAACAATATTGTATCAGTAGACTGTTGTCACAATGAGTTAAATAACCATCACCCCTAATCTCTATGATTTATAATAGCAGTGATTTATTCTTCTAGATCTGTGTTGATCTCATCTGGCCAGCTCTGCTTGGGGCTGCAATTTCTGGGACTCCACAAGTTTTTATTTTAGGGGCCAGACATAAGGGGCAGAAGATACCTAAAGACGATGTGACTTAATAATGTCTTTACACATTGAATAAGGCTTCCCAGCTGCCTTATGATGGCAAAGCATAGTAAGACATTGTGTAAATGTTGAGAGATATAATCGCATTAATGCGGGTAGGAAACCAGGAGCAAGAGTATAGAAAGATTTAACTAAGAGTGTAGAAAGATTGGGAAGCTCCAAGTTCTAGCAGTTGTCTGAGGCTTAACGGACAAAAGCACAGTTATACTTTTGTCAGGTAAGCTGTCATTATATCAGCCAAGGTGAGTCAAATGGCCAAGACTGATCTTAGAAGGGTAGTATGTGTGTCATGTTCAGTCAGGGGTCAGAATCCACACTAGTTATTCAAAGATAATTTAATAATGTCTTCTTTAGGAGGTATAAAGATGTTAACTAGATAACAGGAAGGTATCACCCCTATGCCTAAGAGAACAAAGAGAGGAGTTCCAAATAGTTGAAATCTATAAACATAGATGAAGGGCCCTATTATAGACTGACTTTTGTTCCCCCCCAAATTTATTGATTGAACCTAACCCCCAATGTGACTATATTTGGAGATAGGGCCTTTCAAGAGGTGATTGAGGTTAGATGAGGTCATAAGGGTGGGAGTCTACTCCAATAGGACTGGTGTCCTTCTAAGAAGAAGAAGAGGTATCATGAATGCACATGCACAGAGAAATGGCCCACTGAGGACGCAGCCAGTAGGTGGCCATCTGCAAGCCAAAGAAAGAGGTCTCAGGAGAAACCCACACTTTCAGCACCTTGATCTTGGGCTTCTAGCCTCCAGAACTGTGAGCAAATATACTTGTACATCTGTTGTTTAAGCTACCCAGTCTGTGATATTTTGTATTGAAGCCCAAGCAGACTAACACTATCCTATGCAACTTGAATTGAGACCTTTGAGGAAGAGGTCCTGCTCAAGCCATTGCATGCTCTCTTTTGTTGTGGTTCTTGCCTATATCCAAATGCCACATGAAGTCAATCATCACAATATATTTTACAACAAACACAATTTATTTGCTTAAAATAAATGATGCAAACAGTGCTGGAACTAGATCACACAGATTATGTGGATGTGTTCCTAACTCTACATTCAGTAATATCACCTTGGACAGATCAAATCAGTGCTTGCATGTGTGTGTGTGTGTGTGTGTGTGTGTGTGTGTGTGTGTGTGTGTGTGTGGTGGGGTGGGGGAAGGGGGGTAGAGGAGAAGGAGCATTTAGATAATGGAAATCATCGAATTGGGGCTTTTTATTTCTCTTGGAGTGTCAGCTGTTCATCATAGACTGACATTACACTGAAGCTATTTGTTGTTATTAAATGGTATTAACACAGATGACAGTATTACTTAACATTTAAAGGTTCATCATGGACTGATAGTCTAAGCATTTTATGTACCTTAAATAAATTAGTATTGGAATAAGAATCAAGAGTAGGTACTAGAACTATCCTTATTATGAGATGATAATACTGAGATCAGAGATGTTGGATCTCATTCATCACAGTACTTCTAAGTGTCAGAGAAGCAATATGAAACTTTGCATTAGCCAAAGTCTGAACAAGAGCTTAGGATATTGGAAAGGGAATGTCTTGGAGATATAAGATCTAAGTAGAAGTTCCTGTATTCCATTCTTGCCTTTTGGCCTTGGGGATTTTGTTTTCTCTAATCTGAGATTAAATTCCCTCAACTAAAATGATAGAGAAACAAACAAACAAACAAAAAACTTTTTTAGCATTCTTTGGGAAATAGATTTGTAAAGTTGTAAATTGCTTCCATAGCCTAAAATATGTAATACATTTGAAATATTTAACTAAAATTTAAGTAAACTGTTTTTCCATTTATATGTACATATATATTCTATTGGTTCTGTTTCAGTGAAGAACCCTGACTAATACATTCCCTAAATAATCTCTTAAATCCCTAAATAATCTCCCGGTAAATAGCATGAGATTTGTATTAAAGCACTGTGATGAGTTTTAGTCCTTTCCTAATCTGTGTGTTTACTCTGGACACACTCCAGAATGTGTTGTTTCCCTAAAATAGTAAAATGTTTAAAGTTTCCTTTTTTTTCTTTTTTACTTATTTTTATTTTTTTTCTTAATTAAAGAACCCCTATAATGTCTCTGGCCCAGCAGCTACTTGTGGACAACAATGCTAATATGCTGTTATGTGCACATAATGTTTTGGTTCAAGGGTGTGCTTAACAATCTACTGCAGTGATCCTTCAGATGTGCTTTGTCTTTGTAAGAATGAACACAGAGTAGTTTCCTTATCCATGTGTAGCAACCATTTCCATAAATTAGTGTTCTATGCAGAAAGTGCTCATAAGTGGATACTTCTTAAGGCTTAGGGCCCTGTGTTTCAATACATGCAATAAGCGTTTAAACATTCCATTGTCTTCAGTGTGCCAAATAGTTAAGAACATAAGAATTCAAGGATATTCATATAGTTTTAGGCTGCATGCCTCTAAAAAGTTTTATGAAATCCATTTGTCTATTCAACTGTCTCTCTGTAATGTATATCCAGTTCATAATTTTTTATCTTATCAAGTGATTTTTACCCATTGGACAGATTCAAAGGACTTAAAGTAATTCAGGACATTAGCTTTGAAAAAGATCTAATTTGGGAGAACTACATATGATCTGTCTTAGTCAGTTTGGGCTGCTACAGTATAACAAGAGACCATAGACTAGGTTACTTAAACAACAACAATTTATTTCTCACAGTTCTGGAGGCTGGAAAGGCCAGTTGATTTTGTACCTGGAGAGAAATCTCTTCCTGGTTATGTCTTCACACAGAGAGACAGAAAGCAAGCTCTCTCACATCTCTTCTTATAAGGACACTAATCTCATCACGAGGGCTCTACATTTACCTTTTAAAAACCACTTCTCCAAATATTATCACATTGAAGATTAGGTTTCCCATATATGAATTTTGGGGTAAGAAACATACAGTCCATAGCATTGTCTTTCTTTTGTTCCAAATCACCTTATTGACTAAAGTCATTGGTAAGAATTTTCAAGTAATTCATTCTAATTCTGCCATGCAATTATTAGAATTATTAGAAGACCACTGTGACCATTAGCTCAATTATAAGACTCTTAAAATTCCTGATAACTCTAGCTATTTCATTTCACTTATTGTTTCCCCAAAACTTCATGCTTTTTATTGCTTTCTTTATACAGATTATAAAAGCATGAGTACAGACCATGCCTATAACTGTCATTTTATTTACCATTTTATTTGATTTTTAGTTGGCAAAAGAAAAAGAAAAGTCCATCAGAGAGTTATAGATGAACTTTACATAGACCCAGAACACCAACTTGATGTGTAAAAAAACTGTTAAACGCAGGTTAAGTAACTTGTCCAAAGTCACAAGTTACTTATCAGTATTCAAAGTAGAATTCAAGTTTCTTGATTGCAAACCTATTATCTTTCAATGCTACTGGTGCAATTAGTCATGTCAGCTAACGTGAATTAGTTGGTAAGGTACTCAATAGTCAACCTCTGCTATAGGTGTGGCCTTGTTTGAGATTCTACAGACATAGCCACAGAGACACTAAAAGGTACTATTAATCCCCGTGATAGTAGCCATGAACTTACTATTTTTTTCTCTTTTCTATTACTGAGTATGTAACTTAAACCTTACTTTAAGATAGTAACATAACTAATCTAATCAAAAAGTGGAAGAAATCCATAGGAAAGAAGAAAATTGCTCTAAATTCAGAAGCTAATTAGAGGAAAAGTTATTTTTTAATAAAGTATGAACAAGATAAATTAATCAAGGCCTGGCTTGTTGTAACATGGCCTAAAAGAGTAAAATATATTCATCTGCTAACATAACCATGGATCTAACGTATTTTTTTTCTTTTTTTCTTTTTTTTTTTTACTGGTAATAGACTAAAATTTAAAAATAAAAAGTTAGATTAAAAGATATCATACTAGTAAAGAGATTTTTATTGTTACTAAAACCCATGAAAAATTACACAAACACTGAATAATAGGGAAAAATGTATTTCTCATAAAACTAGTAAAAAACATATCCAAAACTTGATTGTGAACTGAGTATTTCTGTGTACAGAGTTCATGTGCAATGGATACAAAGGGATGATTGACATACCAACAGGGATAGCACATGATTTCATCATGCTACTCACAACTATGTTCAATTAAAAACTTATGAATTGTTTATTTCTAGAAATTTTATGAAACATTTTAAGACTGCAGTCGACTGTGGGTAACTGAAATGGTGGAAAATGACACTGCAAATAAGGGGTGACTTCTCTTTGACTTTAGATTTGGTCATGAGACTTATTTAGACCACTGAAATGCTAGCAGATGTGACATTCATTAGCAGATGTTTAAAAGTGATTTGGTGGTTGCCTTTGTTCTTGTCATAGCTGCTCCCTCTCTCCCACACAGAGGCCCTTCTTACTCAGCTCACGTTCTGACACCCTACCCCAGGCCACTGCCTGCACCAAATCCACTTACCCCATCTCACTTTAGACACCCTTTTGACTCAGCCAGAATTCCATTAGTCTGCTCTGCTTGCTCCCCATCCAACACCACCCCTTCAACCGCACAATCAGGCCGCCTACTTTCCCTTATCCAGTACCTTCTTACTCTACTCATGATATACTTGTAATATTCCCCAGCACCTGCCATTCTGTCACTTTTTAGACAGTTTACATTTAGCTTCTAATACCATAATCGGGGTCACAAAAGTATCCATTTCATTC
Organism: Rhinolophus sinicus; assembly: GCF_036562045.2. NCBI lineage: Eukaryota > Metazoa > Chordata > Mammalia > Chiroptera > Rhinolophidae > Rhinolophus > Rhinolophus sinicus. Next base: position 21,700,411 of record NC_133752.1, read on the forward strand.
TTTAGTGGGAAACCAAACTGTTAGGTCTGCACTGCTACATAATGACTTGTATATTTCGTTTTTCTAGAAGAAAAGGGAGAAGAGTGAAAGGCCAATGGAAAGGAAGGGTACAGGGGAAAGGAATAGTCATGGTAGAGTTTGGAACAAGATTGTGACATAATCTCACATTTTAAAGAATGGCACTGGTCATAAAATGGAGAGTCTAAGCGCAAAGTGAAGACACCATTTAGAAGTCTAATGTAGCTCTGTAGAAGAGGCATGATGGTACCTTGGATAGTGTGAATGTAAAGAAAATTAGTAGGGTCTGGTTTCTGGACATACTGTGAAAGTTGAGTCAAGAGTATTAGCTGATAGATATTGAAAGGAAGAGAGCAGTCAAAGATGAAAATGAAACATTTTTACCACCTTAAGGACCTCAGTATTTAGAATTGTTATTTACTGACATGGCAGCCACTGAGGAAAAATAGTTTGGGAAGAAATATGAACATCTTGGTTTTGAACTTATTAAGTCTTTCAAGTGTTTTAGACATTCAAGAGGAGCCATTGATTATATAAAGGAATAGGTAAGTTTGAGTTCAGGAGATATCCAGAGCTTAAATTATACATCAAACATCAAGTTGCCTCTATTCATCCTCATCTGAAAACATGGAATTGGATATGTGATAAAAGAAAATGACTAAAGATATAGAATAATTAGAATACTACCTATTGAAAATTATGAGAAAAATCATACAAAAATCTACCAGAAAAATGTTCAAAACTTGATGGTTTCCTAGGTAAATTTTATCAAATTTCAATAAATAAATATTTCTGATGATACTGAAAATATTCCAGAGCATAAAACATCAAGAGAGATTCTAATTATTTTTTATACTCAAGCTTATATAAGTAAATAACAAAATTTGCAAATAGCACAATTAAAACACAAAAACTGACATTATAGACTCAGCCTGTGGATAAACATAACAGAAATCCTTATTAAAAGTTTTCAGTTTGAATCCAGTGCTTATATGTATATGTTATCTGATAATTCAGTTTTTTTAAATTAGGAATATAAGTATGTCATTCACCTTATCAATAAATCAAGAAATAAAAAAATCAATGAACTCCATAAATGATGGAAAGTTCTGTTTTTTTGTTTTGCTTTTTTAATGTATAATTGGGAGTCAATGCTGACCTTCATTTAATGAAACAAGAACAGATGGACTTTTATTTAATATATAGGAATACATAGATATATTATGGGTATAAATATATAAAGAATCAAGTCAGCTGCATTCTAAATGGAAAATCATGAAGCTTTTCCCATCAAAGTCCAGGACAGTAGAAGGATATCTACATTGATCTTTATTACTTAACATTATTTGGTGAGTACTTGCCATACATTGAAGTGAAAAGTAAATATGATATATAAATATTGCAGATAAAAGCAAATTCATCATTATTTGAAGATGATAAAGTTGAATAAATAAAAAATACAAGAGAATCAATGATGAAGCCATTTTCAAATATGAAAATTCAGTGAGTGTTTCAGTAAAAACATTATTCTATAAAGTCAATTGCTTTCAATTAATTTTAAAAGCTATATAAAAACTGGAAAAGGAGAAATATGTTATTTATTTGCTGGTGTGGAGCAATGGTAAATCCTCTTTGGAGAAACAATGCCATTCAGATCCTCACATTTTCTTGAGAATTTTCTGGGTTTTTTTTTGTTTTTGTTTAGTTTCAGGTGTGCAATGCAACATAATAGACATTTACATCCCTCACAGAGTAACCTCCCTCCCCCCAAGTTCCTACCCTTCTAGCATCTTATGTAACTGTTACAATATCATTGACTATCTTCCTTATGCTATACTCTACTTCCTGTGTGTGTGTGTGTGTGTGTGTGTGTGTGTGTGTGTGATTATAGTTGACATACAATATTATTCTATTTCAGCTTCAGTTGTACAGAACATTGGTTATGCACCTACAGAGTCTATGAAGTGATCCCCTTAATAAGTTCAGTGCCCATCTGGCTCCTTACATATTCTTTACAACATTGTTGATTACATTCCCCATACTGTATTTCATATCCCCATGACTATATTGTGTCTACCAATTTGTTCTTTCTAATCCCTTTACCGTCTTCTTCTTCTTTTATTTAAATTAAAGTTTATTGGGTGAGAATTGTTAGTAAAGTTATGTAGATTTCACGGGTACAATTCTGTAATACATCTATATATCACATTTTTTTCATACGTAATGTGGCATCTTTAAAAGTTTTCCAGACCTTGCAGGGGGAAATAAACCCAGAGCTGGAAACTCAGAGATAAAGCAGAAAACAGAGACAAGCCCTCAATGACTGGAGATTTCACACATATTTAATATGTACTTGGAATAATAGAGTACAAGATAAATGAAACTATGTAAAGAATCAAATGATTATTAAGGTAATGAAAAATACCTTAGCAGATTAAAAGCTTATTAAATAGGATTAATGGCAGATTAGTCATAGTGCTGAAAAGGTGATTAGCAAACTTAATGATAGATCAGGAAAATATATGAAGACTGAAGCGTATTGAGAAAATAATTTTAAAATCCAAAAATTATGTAAGTGACATATAGCACACAGTAAAGAAATTTAACTTATGGGAAATTTGAGTACCATGTACCATGAGCAATGAAGGCATGGTGAACAAGAATGAGGGTGAGAGAGAAAAAAAGAGATGGAGAATTAGAAGCAATAGTTTAAAAGAAAATATTGAAACTGATCACATAACTTAAGCCACAGATTGAAAGAATGTTATAAACCCCAAGTATGAGAATACAACTAACATACTTTCAGGAAAATAATACTAAAATTGCTGACAATCAAAGGCCAAGAGATAACTTTATAAAAAAAACAAAAGACAGAATAATACATCTGTCAGCTCAATTATCAGACAGAATTAATGAAAAAGACAAATTAAATTAACTAATACAATTTTGAAGAAACACCTGCTGAACAATTCTGTGGCCAGAAAAAAAAGTCCATAAAAATTGAAGGTAAATTTGTTTATACAAATACTGAAATAAATCATCATTAACAAATACTTAGAAAATACAGTGAATACTTCAAGAAGAATAATTATAATGATCTTGGGTGGAAGGATGGAAATGCAGTGAAAAATAAAGAGCAATACAGAGTTCAAGGATATGAACAAATCTAAATAAATTTGGTGCAGCAATACCAATAACTTATAGAGTTTAAATATATAATAGAAAATTTAAACACATGAAAACAATAACACAGAAATTAAGAAGTCAGTAAGTGAAGTTTTAGGGTTGTATGTTCTTTGCATTACTTGAAAGTTGCAAAAAAAGAGTACTTAAAATTACACTTGAATTAAGAAAATATCTTGTAAGTTTTAGGGTAGCCGCCAGTAGAATTGTGTAATTAAAAAAAATGTATCTAACAAATTAATAGAACTAACTGAGAAAAATCTGAGTAAAAAACTGGAATTATAAATAAAGAAATTTAATCCAAAAGAAGATGAGAAATGAAAGAAAGAGGGAACTTAAACGGGGTGAAAAATATTAAATGTATTGTATATACTGAACCAGATTCTTCAATTGAATGACAAGATTTTCCAGTTGGGAGGTAGTGAGGTTAATGTGCTGCCAATGAGAGATACACCTAAATAAAAAATGCAGAAAAGATGAACTATAAACAACGGAAAAGCACACTATATAACCCCAATCAAAGAGCTGGTGTAGTTATGTGCATATCAGACAAAGTAGATTTTAAAGTTAAAACATTACCAAAATGAATGATCGTTTAGAATAATTTTTAAGTATCACCAATCAGGAAGATATAACACTTTTCTATCTGTATAGATATAACATCCATTCAAAATAAACAACTCCTTGAAAACCAAAGATAAAAGAGAGCTTCAATAAGAAGAAAAAAATGTACTTATAAATCTATTAATCGTCATATTTAATGGTTTATTATTGAAAGTTCTTCTCAGAATCGTCAAAGAATCAAGGATGTACTTTATTACACATGCTTTCAACATTATGACCGCCGTTCTACCATATAGTAAGACAAGCTGTATTTTTTAAGTTGCCTAGTTAAGAGAGAAGGAAAAAATCAATTACAGGCAGATGATATTAATAGATATAAATATGAAAGGTAAAGCAATAAATCTGCCCAAAGAGTACATTGGAGAATGACTGCATGAATTTTGGGGAAAAGATTTCCTAGGTCACATAAGGCACTAACCATAAGGTAAGAGATTGTTTCATAGATCTCCAATAAAATTATTATCAGAAGATACAGTTAAGACAGTGAAAAGGTAAACTACAGGGTAGAAGAAGATATTCACATTAGCTGTAACTAGAAAAGGACTACAAGTCAATTTTTAAAAAGACAGCCAATTCAATAAGTCTATATCTATATCTGTACCTGCATCTGTATGTATATCTATATCTGGAACTGTATCTTTATCTATATCTATAGCTATATTTATATCATCTATATCTATCTATCATATCTCTATCTACCAAGTCATATAGTATATATATATATATATATATATATATATATATATATATATATATATGACTTCACATCACAAAGTCCAGATTATGAAATATAATCTGATAAAAGTAAGAGATATTTTCCTTAGTGGAAAAATATTTCTTGCCTCAAAAATATGATTATTTTTCTTGACTGCATTTTTGTGTGTGTGATATTCCATAGGACCATTACCTACATAGTTGATGGTAGTTATGACAGTTTGTCAGGATATATGCCTGACTTCTTCTAAAGTTGGGGCAGGGATATTGATTTTCTATTTCTTTTTTAGTTTTATAAATGGTGCCAACAGTATTTCGCTCATATATATATATATATATATATATATATATATATATATATATTTTTTTTTTTTTTTTTTTTTTTTTTTTTTTAGTGGTTTCAAACATTTACAGTTTGTCCTAATGGTGTGGTCATCTTTCTCTGATCTAATGAGAGGTCAAGTAAAAAGATATACATTCTTTATGCCTGAAAATACTGCCCCAACAATCTCTCTTTATTTTAATTTTATTTTTTTCTATTAGTTTCAGGTGTCCAAATAACATAACAGTTAGACATTTTACACCCCTCACAAGTAATAATGCCCCCAATGTACTGCCCCTCTGACACTGTATATAGCTGTTGCAATCCCATTAACTATATTCCGTATGTTGTACTTTACATCCCATGAATATATATATATATATATATATATATGCATATATATATATATGCATATATATATATACACACACACACACACACACACACATATATATGTATGTATATATATATATGTATATATATATACATATATGCATATATATATACACACACACACACACATATATATATATTTAATTATAGTTAGCATTCAATATTATTCTACTTCGACTTGAGGTGTATGGTACAGTGGTCGGGTAGCTACACAGTCTATGAAGTGATCCCCTGATAAGTCCAGTGCCCATCTGGCCGCTTACATAATCTTTACAACATTATTGATTATATTCCCCATACTGTATTTCATATCCCTTTGACTATATTGTGACTCCCAATTTGTACTTTCTAATCCCTCACTTTTCCTCCATGCCCACCCACTCCCATTTAGCAACCATCAGTTTTTTCTCTATTATCTCCTAGTCTATTTCTGTTTTATTTGTTCATTTATTCTATTCTTTAGATTCCACATATAAGTGAGATCATATGGTATTTGTCTTTCTCAGTCTGACTTATTTCACTTAGGGTAAGATTCTCTAGCTCCATCCATGTTGTTACAAATGGTAAGATTCCATTCTTTTTTTTTTGTGGCCAAGTAATGCTTCATTGTATAAATGTGCCACAGTTTCTTTATCCAGTCATCTATTGATGGGCATTTCGGTTATTTTAGACATGGAAACAACAATCTCTCTTTAAAAATGAGGATGATTTGGACTTGCCAAAACATTTTTTTTTTAAACATCTCAATATTGCTCAACTATAGAGACAGTGAAAATGTTACACTCTATACCAGGGTTCCTCCCTTAATAAATATAGTACTTCTATATTCATTTTTCTCTTGCTCAGACATTTGACAATACCTGCTTTATCTTTGATGGATACTGAGTGAGTCTTTGTGGCAGCACAAAGGACAACCGGTACATTTTGAGAGGATTTTGGTGGATATCTATAATTTTTTCTTCATTTTTTTTTTAAGTTTGTGTAACCTTTAGTTAGGGCTGGCAAACCTCATAGCATAATCTATTATTTTTTTATTGTATGAAAATGCAATTTAATTTATTATAGGGACTATGAATGTGTTAATTTTAAGCTATTTTTATAAAATGGAATTAAACAAGAATTAAATTTAAATAAAAGTGTTTTTGTATATCTTATATTGATTACTTAAAATATAAATGGCACACAAAGAAATAGTCAATGAGCCATGAGTTGTATCAGCTATATTATGTACATATTTCAAAAATAACTCAATTATGTGCAGCTAACGTTCATAAAGGGAAAAGCAATTAGCAAATTAACTGTTCCATTGCCATTGGATGTGTCAAAGGCGTAAGAATTTTGTTAGCTATACAAAGAAATTCCTTGGATTTTATAAATCTAAATTTATTACCAGGGAACTCAGCTGAGCAAACACATTTTTATCAGTTGACATTTAATCAAGCCAGAAGTTTTTATTTATACAAAGTATTACATACATTTGGAATGTTTTTCTTTTCTCTTGTTGAAATTAAGCACATTATGCTCTTTTGGCACAATATTATTAGGCAGGCATACAGACATTTCAGATATGTGAAATGAAGGGACAAGAAGAAAGAGGCAAAATGTTCTAGTGTTAATCAAATGATTAATATGTAGCAGAGACTGTGTTAGGTGTGTATTTTTTTAACTCAATATTTAGACATAAGACCAGAAACTATGAAACTCCTAGGAGAACATATAGAAAAAAACTCTTTGACATTGGCCTTGGAAACAACTTTTTGGACATGACACCAAAACGACAAACAATAAAAGCTAAATTCAGCAAGAGAACTACAAACTAAACAGCTTCTTGAGAGAAAAAAAAAAAAAATCCAATCAGCAAAATATGAAGGTAACCTATGGAATAAGAGAAAAAACAAAACAGAACTGCAAACCATGTGCTAACAAGGGTTTAATATCCAAAATATATAAAGAACCCATACAACTCAGTATCAATAATAATAACAACAAATCCAATTTTAAAAATGGGCATAAAAATTGAATAGACATTTTTAAAAACAAGACATACAAATGCCCAACAGGTACATGAAAAGATGCTCAACATAACTACTCATCATGGGAAAACAAATCAAAACCACAGTGAGGTATCACCTCATGTCTGTCAGAATGGCTATCAAGACACAAGAGAACAAGTGTTGTCAAGGATGCACAGAAGAGAGAACCCTTGTGCACTGTTTGTGGGAATATATGAAGTCAGACAATTAAGTTTGCGAACTCATCCTAGGAAAAGTGCTCCATACCTCATTGCTGAATATCACTACAGTCACCTTTGAAGTACTCCCTTTGGGAAACTGTGCACCGACACCAGCAACTAGTCCACCCTTCAAAGCAATTTTGGAACTCTTTCTGGAATGGATATCAGAGCTGTTGTCGTATTTGATGTTCTGAATGTCATCAAAATATCTTCCTTTCAATATTTCCTTTATCTTTGGGTAAAGAAAGAAGTCACTGGGCACCAGATCAGGTGAGTAGGGAGGCTTTTCCAATACAGTTATTTGTTTACTGGCTTAAAACTCCCTCACAGACAGTGCCATGTGAGCTGGTGCATTGCTGTGATGCAAGAGCCATGAATTGTTGGTGAAAAGTTCAGGTCATCTAACTTTTTCATGCAGCCTTTTCAGCACTTCCAAATAGTAAACTTGGCTAACTGATTGTCTAGTTGGTACAAATTCATTATTAATAATCCCTCTGATATCAAAAAAGGCTAACAACATCATTGCAACAAGTTCTCGAACTTAATTGTCAGGCCTTCGTAAGTTAGTTCAGCCACTATAGAAAACTTGTATGGGGTTTCCTCAAAAATAGAACCGTCATATACTCCAGTAACACCACTTCTGAATATATATTAAAATGAAATGAAAACATGATATCGAAAAGATATCTAAACTCAGAATGAACACATGTTTATTACAGCCGTTTTCATAATAGCCAAGATGTGGATGCAACTTAAGTGTCTGTAAATGGATCAATAGGTGAAGAAGTTGTGATATATACCTATAAGAATATTATTCAGCCAAGAGAAAGAAGGAAATCCTGGTATTTGTGACAACATGGATGGATCTTGAGAGCATAATGCTGAGATAAGTCAGACAGAAGAAGACAAATACCATGTAATATCACTTATATGTGGAATCTAAGAAAGTCAAACTTATAGAAACAATATAATGGTGGTTAGAAGGGGTTGGGGTGGGGAAATTGGGAAGATGTTGGCAAAAGGCTACACTCTTGCAACTGGAAGATGAGTATGTTCTGGTGATCTAATGTACAACATTATGATTATAATCAACTATGTTATTATATACACTTCAAAGTTGCTAAGAAAATAGATCTTAAATGTTCTCACCACAAACTGAAATGATAATTATTACATGATAGAGGTGTTAGCTAACTCTACAGTGATAATCATATTACAATATACAAATGTGTACCAAATCAACACATTGTATACATTAAATTTCTACAATGTCACATGTCAATTGTATCTCAATAAAAAATATTAAAATAACTTTATGAAATATTTGTCAGTTTCCTAAGGAGAATACAAAAAAAATCAGAAGTCTTTAGTATTTTGCTCAAAATTATGCAACTTATACGTAGGAGAGCTGGGCTTTATCTTCAAAGCCTATTTTTGTTTTTTGTTTACTGAATCTTCTAGGCAATCTTTGGTTCATATGTGTACTGGCAAATAGAATATCAATACACATTATGCTAATTATGGAATATCTTGTTTAATTATTTTTCATTTAAAGTTTAGACTTAAGTTGAAAGCTAATCTTTATTCATTATTTTAAAAATATTTTCCATTGATTACTATCTCTAGTTTCAATGGAGTCACCAAAAGGTTTAGGTTAAATCAGTGTCAACAAATAGATTTTGCATTTGTTTACACATTTTTATTAGTAATTTCTAAATTAAATCTGTTCATTTCTAAAAAAGATATCATTTTTATATAAAGGGATTTCTTAAATTATATATTTTATAAAGCTGAGAGAACATTCCTGTTCTATATTGTCATTTTGTTACATAGCAGGGTATGTAAATAAAAGTTAAGCATTCACAGATAGGTACAATATTAATTTGAAAAAATGAATTGATGCACTTATGGTGCACTGAATATTTTACAAAGCCAACTGTTTTTCCAAAGATAAAACAATGCACTCTATTCTGAACATAGCACTTGTAAGAAGATATATAAAGACATACATTCATGGTGACAGAGTTAAAGTGGGAATATTGGTGTTAAAAAATAATCATATGCGTCATGATGATATGTCAGGAGAGAGAAGTATAATGTCATAAAGGAAATGACGTTTAGCTGGTGGACGCAGTGATAGAATTTCCTCATGAAAACTTGGTCAAAAGGGTGAGAATGAGGCAATGGTATTAGTAAAAGGATAAACATTCAGGTTCTTTGTATATGCATATAATGAATTTAGCAAGGCTATTCTAAAGTTGAAAAATGGAATCAGATAGAAAACAAAACCAAATCGAAGTGGGTTGTTATACATAAACAACTCTCAATCATTTTAGCTAAATATAGAAGTATAATTCTTACATGATTTGGAAGAAAAATCTACTTGAATCTCTTGTTATAATATTCTAAAATTATAGTTTTCTTTCAATCTCTGAAGAAATATTTTTGACAAAAAATAGAATTCTTCAAAGATATATTTAGTGTTCTATGATCAACATGCACGACTTCTATAATCAATTAGCTTTCCTAAGGTTTATTAGTATAAATGTGTGATTATGATTCCCTGAGCCTCATTTTAACCTGAAGTTGGGCGACAACAATGCTGTGTATCTTTTTAGTAGAACATTTGCAGTTGAATATTATAATATTATGTAGATGTCCAAATTTGCCTCTAGCAAAGTGTAAAGTCTATAGCATAAGTACCAATGAGCTTCGCAATGTGCTTATTCTAAATATACACAGCTGAGTAATTTGCAAAGTATTCTGTTAAAGTCACTATTTGAAACAATGGGCTTAATTTGCATGTGTTGAATAAAAGCTTTCCAAAGAAATCATTTCCATTGTTATTATTTCCCATGATATACATAGGAAGAAAGTAATCAATAACCGTAATCAATTCAGCTTTAGTTAATCAACCAAAATAATTAAATTTATTTTTAAATCAAGACAATATTTTTGGTTTTATAACATGAATTTGTTTGAAAAATGGATGAATTAAGAACAGATGTAAGGGAATACGACAACAAGTTCCCATCATTAGAAGTTAATTGGCATTAAAGAAAAAGAAAAGAAAAGAAACTCCAAAATGTGTAAGAACATTGATGCAGGAGGATTACCGAACCATTTTTAACAATAATAAAATGGTGATATCACTTCAGCCAACTTTAGCTGAAAATGAAATATACAGGTTAAAAAAATAATACTTTAAAGACACCACCTTGATTTATGCTTGATAGCTACTTTTATTTCTTATTCTACAAAACCATACCACAAAATGAAGGGCACTTTAGGAAAATGACAGGATCTAGCAAGCACGATTATATAAAGCTAAAATGTACTTGCTTATTGACCACTGACTTTTAGAAATGATTGAAAACTGGAAATTACTTTCTCTGTAGTACATACTAAGTGTTTGATCTGTTGTGATATAATCCTTCCTTATTCTGCTACTGGGAGGAAGTGTGGGAAGGGAGTACGGGATTTCTAGTCTGTCTAGAGACATGGCATCATATTATGAGATTTATCTAATTTCATTGCCTGTTGCTGCTAATGAATTTTTGTTTGTGTTGGTACTTTTACTGGTTTAATTTTGTTCTTTTTATTGTGTTATATCCCATATTGCCTCTGTAACTTTTTTTCATGTTGCCTGCTGTTCCTAGAATTCCCTCGCTCTTCTCTCTCTGTTTATTAGATACTATTTATTTTTGAGGAACCAACTCTAGTCTCCCATATTCTGTGATACTTTGAATATCCATTAATGCCTTTTTATAGTCATAATTTTTATTTCTTCCTATCCTTCTGTTCCATGGTCCAACTGTATATTTTTATTTATTAAATTGACATTTGTTAAATTGACAATTATTTACCATTGACATGACATTGTATAAGTTTTAGTAGCACAACATAATGATTTGATATATGTATATATTGCAAAATGATAGTCCTCTATCATCACATACTCTATTAGCAACGTTTACTTATATGATACAGTATTGTTAACTATAATCATTGTGTTATACATTGCATCCCCAGGATTTATTAATCTTATAACTTGGAGTTTGTACCTTTTGACCACCTTCAAAGTTAGTAATGACTAACTTTTAAATAAATATTTCATTTTCTTTCTCTCTGTGTGTCTTTCTCTCATATTTTTATATTCATAATATGTATGATTTATATTCAAATATAGAGACATAGGACAGTGCAAAGCCATCTCAGATAAAATCCCCAGCGTCTAGATTGGTAGCCTGTATAATGGCCTCCACTTTCAGTCTTTCACTTTTACCTGATGTTTATTTCTTGTATGAAGAAAGTTCTGTGTAATTTTAAAACCTCTTATATATCTTATTTATTTTGATTTATGAATAGTTAATGCAGCAGATAATTATCTGTAAACTTTTTAAAGACATGGGTCATGTCAAATCATTTCTGCCATTGTTTATTTACCATATTGTAAGTGTAGGATATCGGGGACAGAAAAAGAAACATAAACACAATACATAGTGACAATGAAATAATTTAGGAGATATGTTTTGAAATTTAGGTTCAGACAGAGTAGTGTTCAAAAGCCAGCTCTTCGCTTACTAGCTGTGCAGATTTAGGATTAGAAAGCCTCAGTTTCTCATGAAAAGCTAAATCAGAGAATTATTCCCATTTCATATAATACTGCAAGGATGAAGTTTTGTAATTGAAACATAAATTCCCAAATATAATAAAAAGCAATATAATTTTTCTAGCCTCTGCAGTGGCATTTTCTTCATTTTTGGACATAAGAAAAAAATGTTATGAAATGTAAAATGTGACAAGAAAAGAAAATAGGAAGAAAAAATGATATTAATATTTTAGAGATATAGTTAATAAATAGCCAAGACAAATAAAGTAACTTTTTAAAGAAGCTTCTGTTAAAGAAAGGGTGGTTAAACAAAGTAGTGGAAGTTTCAAGCGGGAATTGTTCAACAGTTAATAAGAAAAATAACAACAAAGGTTAGACAAGAATTTAGATTCAATTCATTAAGTTTAGCATAAACAATGAAACTAGTAAAGTCTAGTTATATCTGATTAGAATTTAACAAGCAGAAGTAAAAAAAGACTTAATGTCAGTTTGGCGAAGAACAAAAAGTAGTATTTAGAGAATCATAAAAGTGATAGTAGGAAATTATGAAGAAATGATTAAATAAGCAGAATATTTCTAGCACAAAGAAACATTTTATGTCACGCAAATGTTGACATATGCTAATCAATGGTAATTTTTTGTTAATGTGGGTTTTATGGTGTAAGAAATATCATTCTTCATAATTTTGTGATTTCTTTAAATTTTTATTTATTTATTTATTTATTTATTTATTTATTTATTTATTTATTTATTTTTAACACACTGTTTTTAGAACCTCTTAGGTTTACAGAAATTTGAACAGAAAGTGCAGAAATTTCCTATACACTCCCTCTTCCAGAACACTCTCAGATTCTCCTATTAACATCTTGCATTGGTGTAGTACATTTGGTACCTTGCTTATTTTTATTGCTGAGTGATATTCCATTACATGTATGTGCCAGAGTTTGTTTCATCACACAACAACTGAAGGTCCTCTTGGTTCCTTCATATTTTTGCCAATAATGAACAAAAATCCATTATAAACATTCACATGTAGTGTTACTTTGTGTTTGTGTGTGTGTGTGTGTGTGTGTGTGCTCGTGCACAAAAATATTAAACTCATTTGTGTAAATACCTAGAATGATTGCTGGATTGTATGGTAAAATTACAAGTATGTTTAGCTCCATAAAACAAAACAAAAAACTGCTAGACTATCTTCCAAAGCATCTGTACCATTCTGTGTTTCCACCAGGAATAAATGGGAGCTCCTGCTGATCCACATCCTTGTCAGCATTTAATGTCAGTTTTTCAGATTTTAGCCATTTCAATAGGTATACATTGGTATCACATTGTTAATTTGTATTTCTCAAATGACATACAAGGTCAGACAATTAAGTTTATGAATTCATCCTAGAAAAAGTGCTACATACCTCATTGCTGAATATCTCTATGGTCACCTTCAAATTCGAAGTACTCCCCTTGGGAAACTATGCGCCGACGCCAGTGCCTAGTCTACCCTTCAAAGCAATTTTGGAACTCTTTTTCTGGATGGGCCATCAGAGTTGTTGTATTACCCTGGATGTCCTGAATGTCATCAAAATGTCTTCCTTTAAATAGTTCCTTTATCTTCAGGTAAAGAAAGAAGTTACTGGCGGCCAGATCATGTGAGTAGGGAGAGTGTTCCAACACAGTTATTTGTTTACTGGCTAAAAACTCCCTCACAAACAGTGCTGTGTGAGCTGGTGCATTGTTGTGATGCAAGGACCATGAATTGTTGGTGAAAAGTTCAGGTCGTCTAACTTTTTCACGCGGCCTTTTCAGCACTTCCAAATAGTAAAACTGGTTAACTGTTTGTCCAGTTGGTACAAATTCACAATGAATAATCTGATACCAGAAAAGATTAGCAGCATCTTTGCAACAAGTTCATGAACTTAATTGTCAGACCTCGTATGATATTTAGTGTATTTCTCCTGTTTGTCTGCCATCTACAAATTTATTTTGATGACTTGGCTGTTTAGATCTCTTATGAGTTGAATTGTGTCCCCAAAGAATTCATATGTTGTCTGACATGGCCCCCAATACCTTAAAATGTGACCTTGAAAATAGGGTCATTTTACAGTTAATTAGTTAAGATGAGATCATACTCAAATAGAGTGGACCCCTCATCCAATGTGGCTGATATCCTATTAAGGGGCAATTTGAACACACACAAGCACACAGAGAGAATACCATGTGAACATGAGGGCACAGATCCAGATATTTCTATAAGCCACAGAATGTCAAAGATTGTCCGAAGCCACCTAAAGAGACACAGAAAAGCTTTTCACAGCCCTTAGAATAAAGCAAATTTGCCAAGACCTTGATCTCAGATTTCTAGCCTCCAGAACTGTGAGACAATAAACTTCCCTTGATTAACCTCTCAATTGGTGGTACTGATCCACTCTTGAGTTTTAGGGCAGTTATATATCTATCTCCCAACTAAGTATCTCCACTTGTTTCTGATAATATCTCACAAAACTAACTTTTTCCCTTCACATGCAGTCTCAAACTTCACTTACTAGGAGGGATGAAGAGAAAGCATCCAAATTCTGTTATATCGCTTGGAAGTCTGAGCTGCTAAGGCAGCATCTAGCAGCTCAGACCTCAGGGAAACATTACTTTAAGGATTTAGAGCTAAAAAGAAAGGAGAAGAACAGGGCTATCAAAGTTGATATGCATCCATATATATATATATATATATATATATATATATATATATATATATATATATATATATATATAAACAGTCCTTCACAGTAGGTTATTTTAAAATAATTATCTGTCTTGGGAATATAGCAGTGCCTTATCATTGGAAAATAAATGTAAATTATCATATCAAATCATTTAATAAAAATGACATCTTCAATAGATGCAGAAAATATTTTATAAAATTGAATATCAATAATTCTCTTCCTCAATAAAAACCAGTGTCTTTAGGAAATTATTTTGTCTGATCAAAGAGAAGCAGAGTAGGGGGGAAAAATAACAATGTGTTCTTTCTAAAAAATAATTTTTGTTTTTCTTAACATCTTTTTTGTCACGTACGCGTATGAACAAAGTTACTACCATTTTGTTCAGATTAGTTTTTGTTTTTGTTTGTTTCTTTAACACTAGAACGTATTCTAGCCTTTTTACTTTAACTTTTATATTTACATATTCCTCAAAAAATGTAGCTGATTTTCTTTTTTCCCCCTTTATTTTAGTGATTTAGAATCATGCACTCTATTTCTATTCTGTAATGGTAATTTATCTAGTAGTTGTAAGATTTTCGTTGTTGGAAATCTTTCTGAAAATGTTTACCATGCTAATGCTATAAGCAAAACCTTATTGATGGCCCCCATTATTTAGCTTTAAATTTATGTTTTGTTTCATTTATTACATTAATTTAAGACAACAAAATGAGATGAAAATGTGTCTATGAATAATATGCTTTCTCAAACAATACACTTCAAAAAGTGCTTACTCTATTTACTTTTAAAATATGTTATATATTCTTGTCAATGGTAACATCTATGTATGAAGTCATGAAATGCTGTATTTTTATTGAACAATTATTATCATTTATTTTATAATAATATAGTAAATTATATATATATGAATTTTATTCACATTTTATGTACAATGTTATGGAACATTGTGATATATTGATTCTTTCTCTTATTTTCTGAAAAAAATTGAGTTTTTCCCTCTGCTTTAGTGACAAAAGATATATATATATATTTTTTTTTTTTTTTTTTTTTTTTTTTTTTTCTTTCCCTATCTAATTTTGCTCTAGTTTTCTACTGCTCAGTTGTGTGATGGTCTCTAAAACAATGGATATCGTCATGACTATCAATCATCGTATGAATAAATAGTGTCATATATAATTATTTATCATCAGGAGTCTTCTTATGTGTTCTAATCTTGCTTTGACTAATACAAGTAAACACTCCACGGCCTATTTTCTCATCCACATATAAAGTAAAGAGAAACAATTAACTGCAGAGTTTTTGTTTGTTTGTTTGTTTTTTTGTTTGTTTTGGTCAGGTCACTTAGTTTTCTTAGGAATCAGTGGAATATTTATTAAACAATTATAGATCTGTAAGCAACTTTATTGATAATCCATAGGGTTATGAGAAAAATTAGAATATTATTGTTTCAGTTATTTGCTTTATTAAATAAATGTTATTGAGTATTTAATATGTGTTTGGTCTAAACTCTAGACTCTGGCAATATATTAGTGAACAAGCAAAGTATTTTGCCTTCCATTCTCCTCTGGTATAAAATGCCATTTATATGAGGCATGACTAGGAGGGAGACGTGAATGAAAAGCAAGTGAACTCTTCCGCAATAAACTAGGAAGCCTGACTAATGGAATTGCAGGGAGGGAAGTGTTAGGAGAAGTATGCTTTAAATTAGATAATAAAGAATTAAATTTAAAAGCAAAGCTCATGGAAACATAATATGTTATTAAAAAAACAATGAAAGTGAAATCAGTCTAAGATGTTAGAAGATTCTACCAGTGGCGATAAAATGTTTTACATAAATCATGACAGTAGTTGATGGGGGAAAAAGATTATATTCATTAGTCAACAAGTTTATATTAATATTAATTCTGACCAACCAGGATTCAGAAACATATGGAGTTTTGTTAGAGTGACATATATTTTCTTAATGGGATTACTGGATTATTTTTTAAAAGTCACAAAACATTTTGTAGTGTGGTTTTAAATTAAAGTTTTTGCCTATTCTAAGAGTTAAGCTCTTGGTTTTCTATTAAAATAGTCATGAATGGAATTACATTCCATACGTAAATTTAAAATAAAATTTTATACTATATTTTGTATCATTGACTAGGATTCCTCACTTTATATTACTTTTTTAACATACCAACCAATAACAAACCAACCTCTGTCCCAAAATATTGATGAGAGGTTTTCCTAAACACTCAAAAACCTATTAGTAATTGAGCAATTTTCATTCTGGAGAAAGTGTTACCACATATAACTCTTAATGCTCCCTATCAATTCTTAACAGGAATTTAATTATTTGAATGGAGAAATCTGACATTCATCTGAATGAATATATTTTATAACAAATACAATTTTTAACCCTTTTATCATCCTGAAAATTATTAAAATAAAGTATTTGATGATGATTAAAAGTATGCCTATTTAAATATTTACTCAAAATATTATTTTTGATCCCTTCTTCATAGTTATGATTATTTTAGCTTTATGTTTAGTTTAATATTCTGTATATTGAATGGAATTTCAATATGTAAAGATCTATAAATAAATAGTAAATATATACAAAAGGATATAAAAGAATAATCCATGGTACCCACACCTATTGATTAAAATTTATATTTAGATAACAAGTAACATAATAGTCAATGTAGAATGTATTTTAAAATATTACATTTTAAAGAATATCAACTATTTCTTCATTAACTGACCTAATAGTTATAACCATAGCCATATTAAAAATACTGTACCACTTCAATATGCATGCAAAATAATACATTTAACATTATAAAATATATTTTTAAATGTCATTTTATTTACAATCATAACCATTTTTAAAATCACACCGCAGGTTATAGATATCAATTCTAAGAATATGAAACTATGTGATGGTTTAGGGAAATAACACATTATTTTTTCTCCTATAAATATATCCTTTTATTCTTCCAGATGATCAACCAACAGCTGCTGATTGCATCAGTTGTCCTTTATTTTTGTTGATTAATGAAGCATTCTTTTGAATTTAAAAATCTGCCATTATTATGCATATACTGATAACTTAAAACAACACTTTTAAGAGAACTGTTCTGTTGGATATCTATTTGTGAAAAAACAAATATTTTAAGCACTCTGACAATTATGGCAATATATTATTGCCTATTTTTCAAGGTTTTTAATGAGGAATTTCTTGTGTTTATTGATTTCTATAACCTACCTCCCATTTTTGTTTGTTGTTCCAATATATCCTTTCATATTCTTTCAATACATAATGACAGTTTAATTATAAAACCATTTCTTTCTGGTGTTTCTTTTTAATTATTTGAATATATAAAAAAGTGTTTGATCATTTATCTTATTAATTTTGGGAATTCTGAATCAAAGTTTTGTTACCTATGCCAACCCAACACTCTATCCTTTGAATTCTATTACAGAAATATAAGAGGGAATTTAAAGTTTTACTTAAAATATAGTGTTATAAGAAACAAAATTTACTTAAAAAAATTGAAATGACTGAACACTTTGCAATTTGTTGGATGTGACATATGTTTTCTTAATTAATATATTGGGTTATTTTCCTTAAATATACTTTTTTGTTATATATTATAAATGTATATAATACAGTAGAGGATTAATTTATTTACTATCTTTCAGAAATCCATCATTAATCAGACATTTGGAAACATATTCATTTTCCCATTAAAGTAGGTGTTAAAAACTCAAAGGCTAACATAGCATTGTTTTAAAAACACATTTTCTGGAAGAGAATAAATTTGAAATTTTAATGAATATTAATGATATTTTATTTTATTTAGATTTCAATACAATTATTTTTAATGGGAAATCATGATCAAATATAACTATATAATAGCAACTTGCCAAAAGAATCATATATATATATATATATATATATATATATATATATATATATTATCAATGTCTCTGAGATTTTGTTTCGTTTAGTTTATTTTGTCTATAATTTATTGAAAGCTTCTTTTCTCTTCTCTATTGGTATTCAGTGAAAAAATAACTTTGTGATGAAAAAAATGTTACAAGTATATTTAGGGTAAGTTGGGGCAGTGTGGGTAAGTACACTCTGTGCTTTAGTAAGAAAAAACCACAAATCATTCATATTTCTATGAAAATAATATATTTCTTAATGCATATTTAACTCATTGGCACAAAATTGTGTTGTACTACTACACTGTATCTGTTGTGAACATTAGTTTTGGGGACTGCTCATCATACTTTCATGTTCTTTTTAATAACTCAGTTCTGACCACTGAGCATTTCATTAATCTGGCGAGCATCTTTGCTTCAGGGATTGGCATGTGATCCAGCAAGCCTTGGGAATATGCAGTAAGATTTTGGCTGGGATTGTTGGAATCTTTCCTTGGGTATGAATATGGAACCTAAACTTGTGAGAAGCTACCATCTGAAGCCCAAAGGGCAGAAGACCTAAGAGAAGGAACTAAAATGAAAATTTTCGAGTTACTGAATCTAGCTACACTAACTGAAGCCTATAAATGTAAGCCACTAAATTTCTTCTTACTTAATCAGTTTAAGCTGACTTTGAAGTGAAATTCACATAATTGATATTCTAAGATTAGCTATTAAGAAAACAAACAAGACTAGAAAACATGGCCAGCTAAAGTTTTTAAGTGAAGGTTAGCGTCTATCAATATATTTTTTCTAAATAGAGATTATTTTCTAAATAAATGACACATTTAGAAACATACTTTTTTTTTTCCAAAAATATTTAAATGTTTATTCAGATACTAGTTGGGATAATCACTCAAAAAAAAAGAAAAAAACAGGTGAAAATTGAGGCTATAAGAACTTGGTTTCAGTGAGGTGATTGAATGCCAAATGTTGAATTTTCCTTTTTCTTTAATTTTTCCTTCAGTCTGCCACATAGTTATCAGCAAATAGCCTTCGGTGAATATAAAAAGACATGCTAGAATTATGAGCCATTGGCCCAGAATACTAGAAAACTAGACTTTCATTTTGGGATCAGTTGAATACCTACTAAGAGGACCCTTATAAGGGAACAGGAAAATTATATTGTGGCCCATTCATTTACATCGTGGGATGTGGGAGTGCTGTTAACGTGCCCCACATTAGTACCCCCTAGAAATTCCACCTTCAGATGCCTTAGCATGCTTTCTAATCCTAAATTTGAAGTTAAAACAGCTAAAATATTATATTTATTTTTTCTCATTATTTCAAGCCCTGTCACATCACTTATGGTATATTATTTAATGATAAATAGTGCCATAAATGAAATTACATGCTATAAAATATCATAGTAGAATAAATAAAACAGAGAACTCTGTGGGTTCATTTTATTTTCCTTGAATCATTAACCAAGCATTGCTATTATCTTCAGTGACAGAAACTGTTGATGACAAAAGGCTTGCATTTTCTGCTGCTGAGCTGAAAACACAGATTAGGAAACAGGCAGAATTTTTATAATTTTATTTTGAGGTGTGTCGGTAATCATTCTGCTTTTTCCAGGTGTGATTAGAGCCATTTTGATATCTAGCAAGGCAAAAATAAATAAATAAATAAATAACATAACATAATTTACTTTCAAGGCAAAAGCTAAATGAAGCTTCAGAAAATCATTTAATCTTGTCCGCTTTCTCTAACCAGAAGTAAACCTAAAAATGGAAGAGAGATGAATCAAGGTCTGAGATGAAAGTCCAGTTAGTCTTTTCCAGTAATCATTCATTCACTCATTTACTGATGCACCCACTCACAAATACTAATTGATTGTTTTCTAAGTGGTAGGTACTGGAAACGCAGTGTCATTATTCTAAATCCTTGCCATCAAGACATTTACAGGGGTTGAGGAAAAGCTTTGTGATGGGAAAACAAATGGTAAACAGAATTCTGCATGATGAAAGGTCTTTGACCGGAAGGAGAGAAGCATTAAAAATATTACAGAACAAAGAAACATAGTCCCAAGGAGAAAGATGCCTTGGACATTTGAATGGCACAATGCCAGGCTATGGATGGTGAGAGAGAGGCTGAAGAGGTAGGGAAGAGGAGTGAGAAATATAGCCTGATGTCACTGTTTGTTAGTAAAAGGTTTTAAGCTTGGGAGTAATAGATTAACATTTGTAATTTAGAAATATTATTATAATTGACAATGAGAAAATGTCTAGATGAACTGAAGCAAGAAGATGACTTGTAGCCTCCTATATCGAGAAATTATGCCCCATATTTTGAGTTGGGGACAGTGCATATGGAATGCAGTAAACATAGTAAAGATTGTTTCCAGAAAGCCCTCTGTTCATTTCTCTTTCAGAGACTTTATCCCATGTTGTACTGTTGTAGTATCCAGTGATAGAGAAATTTGCATGTTAACCTTCTTAGAGGCTATTTAATAACTGTTTATGCCTAACAGTCCCTATATAAACTTTCATGCCTTCCTTTTTTATATTACAGCGGTCTATCTTTCTTTCTGCATTGCTTTCTATCAGTTTCATAAAAATATCTTAATCAAGAACTGGCAAAAAACACTTAGGTCAAAGTTTAAAAGTTTTTATCTTCAGTGCAAGCACAGGGTCTTGGGCTTGCAAGGTTTTTAATAAATATTAAATTTAGGCATATGTTAATTATTTAATAAATATTATCAAATCAATTGCAGTGACTTTCACCTCAAGATCTTGGTAGTAAGAGGGGTAAGATGGGCTTGTGAGTAAAGATCAAAATGGAGATATGCAAAGTCACATTAAAGGGAAATAAATCTATCCAGGTGACTAAGACTTGATTGTATCCTCAGCGAATTCATTTATTGTTCAGAAAAATTTATTTCCTAGATACTGTTGTAGGTACAGGATAAAGGAAGTCTTACAGGATATATAAGGTCACGAACTGTTGCACGGATGTTGCTAAACTTTTTTGATATGAAAGAGATTATTCATTATGAAATTGTAACAACTTCACAAACAGTTAACCAAGTTTACTGTTTGGAAGTGCTGAAAAGGCTGCATGAAAAAGTTAGACGACCTGAACTTTTCACCAACAATTCATGCCTCTTGCATCACGACAATGCACCAGCTCCATTGGCACTGTCTGTGAGGGAATTTTTAGCCAGTAAACAAATAACTGTATTGGAACACCCTCCCTACTCGCCTGATCTGGCACCCAATAACTTCTTTCTATACCCAAAGATAAAGGAAATATTGAAAGGAAGACATTTTGATGACATTCAGGACATCAAGGGTAATACAATGACAGCACTGATGGCCATTGCAGGAAAAGAGTTCCAAAATTGCTTTGAAGGGTGGACGAGGTGCTGGCATTGGTGCAAAGCTTCCCAAGGGGAGTACTTTGAAGGTGACCATAGTGATATTCAGCAATGAGGCTTGTAGCACTTTTTCTAGGTTAAGTTCGTGAACTTAATTGTCTTACCTCATAAAGTAGATTGAAACTAAATTAAATATTAGAGTAATAAAGTAGTATTTAGTATACTTTTGTTGCAAGCAACAGAGAATAACTTAAGCAGAAAGAAAGAGGAAGGTGGGAGGAAGGAAGGAAAGAAGGAAGGAAGGAAGGAAGGAAGGAAGGAAGGAAGGAAGGAAGGAGAAAGGAAGGAAAGAAAGAAAAAAATTAAGGAAATGATACAATGAAGTGGTTTTTCTTGACCCTTGAAACAAAAACGGTCCTATGGTAGACCTCAGGGTGTTTTGGCCAGGCTCCACCAATACCATAGGTCTTTATCTGTCTCCATTCTTTGCAAAGACTTTCTCCATGTATCGTAGTCATGATGGTGTGTGCATCTCACCAGGTTATTTACCTCAGAAAGAGCACGTTCTTTCTTAGAATCCTGATAGAAAAGTCCTCAGCAGATATTGGTTTAGTCGGCTTGTTCTATGTATACATGTTTAGGTGTATCTCAGTGACCAGGCTGCTGTCTATTTAAAAAGGCAGAAAACAATCTTTCTCATTAAAGAAGAATGTGTTAACCTTAGGTACCTGGAAATTAGAGATTCTCCAAGGCAAATCTGGCAGTGTCTATCCAGGGAAAGGCTGATCAATATCTTCCTTCTTGTAGAAAAAGATGCATCTAATTATAATCAAAAACTAAATGCTCTTATAATATAGCCAGTGATAGAGTTCACAAATTCTTCTCTTAGCAACCTCTAGGTTTGAGTCCCCTTTCTGCCAATAACTTCCACAGTGAACTTGGGTATTTTAGTTCTTCACTTTCTTTACATGCAAATTTAGAAATCTACATCCCTTTAAAAATGTGTTTATTAATATATACAATATCAGCTAAGAAAGAGACTGCAGAAACCATTTTATCCCAAAACATTACATGATTTTAAGGTAACAGGCTGGAGGCAGAGAAGCAGTACACTGTATCATCTGTACAAGAATTTTTTTTAAATATTATTTTCCTGAGCAAAGTAACCTTTTTTTTTTTTTTTTTTTTTTAAAGATGTCATTCTTCAAGAAACATGTCTTATCATTTCCTAGGAGTGTGCTAACATTTTTTCCTGAGAAAACTGGCAGAAGCCATTCTGTTACTGTTGAATAATGTTTTCCTTTTAATTAAAGTTTATTGGGGTAACAATTGTTAGTAAAGTTACATAGGTTTTGGGTGTACATTTTTAAGTACATAAGGAATGTTTCCCTGCCTCAGGGCCTTTGTACTTGCTGTTTCCACTGTTGGAAATCAATGTCCTAGATTCATTTTTGTCTTGGTCCTTCGCTTCCTTCAGATGTTAACTCAATATCACCAATTTAGGGAGTCTCTCCTCACAATTCTATCTAAAATTGTCACTGTCTTCCCCCTCAGTACAGAAGGCTATTATGTTTGAAATTATCTGAGAGTTAACTCTTACTTATTAACAACAGTATATTACATATTCATAAAGGAGTCCTATGAAGATTAAGCAATTCATGATACATCCACACAAAAAAATGAGATATAGTGTGGCTATAAAAAACATGATAGATATCTATGTTAAAATAGAATAATTTCCAAGGTATATTGCTACCTTATTCTAGTATCCCCCCATTTTTGTACAAAACAATAATGTACACATACATATGCATACACATTTATAAAGATACGTTATTCCTGAAAGGATATGTGATTACTTGTGAAAAGTAATCCTAAAGATGAATGAATTGCTTTTCCAATAAAAGTTTATTTAAGAAATAAAAGAGAACAATTTATTCACCCATAACAAATTATTTATTGAATAGCTATTATGCCTCATGGACTATGAAGATTGAGCTACCAGGGTCTCTAACGTTGGTTGCAAGCTGTTGACTCTCGGGCAAGTGCTAGATATAAATCCTAGCATTTAGTGTATCATACTATCTGGAGCCATTCCTTGGACTCCACATCCTTGTCTAGGAGATATTATTCTGGAAGGAGGAGATTCAATAAATAAAATAAAAGAGTGAAATTTATGATGTTTTAAGTGTTTGTAAATATAATTGATAATCAGAAAAGTAAGAGGAGGCAAACAGGAAATTTAAAAAGATACATAGACTGCAGTGGTGAATTTACGTAGAATGGCTGGGAAAGTAGTCTCTGACTTGGTGAAATTTGAATCAGTACCCGAAGAAAGTGAGATAGTAAGACATAAAGAAAGGTAGGGGACAAATAAGGGAAGGAAGAGCAAGTACAAATTTCCTGAGACAGGAACGTAACTATGCTTTTGAAAAAGTGCAAAGAGTTTGGCATAGTTGTTGGAAGTTCTGAGAACCATGCTAGAACATTCTTTAGGAAATTGAACTATACATACATGGGACAATAGCCTGCCATGATACTGGAGTAATTAGACTATTTAGGTTGGGCCAAAATAGTCTTCCACGTGATTATAGCTTAATTTAATAGAATTCTATAGTGTAATTGGGGCAGTTACATCACCTCATAACGTAGTTTGTTTTGTTTTGTCTTACTCTATTATTTTGCATGTAATTTTCTTCAGGTGAACTCATGGGGAAAGGTTATTTTATTGAGAACTAGGTAGGTAGAGTATCCTAAGTCCCTGGAATAATCAGTTCCTAATTACAGTGCAATTTTTCATTAGATAGCTGATAGGATGTACAATTGCAATTTTAATACTTTTTTTTCAGTTGTACAAAAACTGTCGTTGAGATAATATTGACTATCTCTCTGTCACCTGCAGTGGGATTGATTATGAGATTAAGGTAAGTTGCTACATTTATACTGAGTTTATATAATTTTCAGCATGTTTAGTATATTGTAAAAGGAGAACTAAACTTGCATTTTAGGCTCTAAAAATTTAATTATGAAAAAATGAGTTTAAAATGTGAATTCTTTATTGGTGCTAAATGCTTTATTGAATGCATGGTTAAAAAGCTCTTTTTCCACACTTTCATGAAAAGGAAATTTTTTTATTAGACGTGGCAATGTGTTTCCCAGTGTTGTTTTCCAATTATTACTAACCATGCCCTGCTAACTAAGAAAAGTTATTGATAATCTTCAACATTTTTCTTAAGCCTTGTCAAATAATATAGAAACATAAAAAGACTTTTAATCAAGATGTCTTCATGAGAAACAATAAATAGTTGGACTTTTCAGTGCCCATAAACAGAAAAAAAATAATCTTAGTAATAGGCTGAATTTTTTTGTTGCCTCTCAAGCCTAAAGATTTTGTTCAAGACATTTGTTAATTTAGAATGGTGTTGAAAAATTTTGAGAATAAGAATAATACATTTGATTCTGCTTTGAGAATATTCAGTATTTTAAATAAAATAGAACAATGGCACTTAAATGTAAACAGGTCCAGAATTTTAAACTTTATTGATAAAGATGATAAATTTCCCACTTAAATTTTTAAAACAGGGATCATGTATACTTCTGTATTTGAAACTGACATGGCTGCCCTAGGTGAGAAACATCAACCCCAGAACATGAAGATAAGCTCATTGCCATAGATTCTGAAAGGGCATAAAGGAGGTAGAGAAGACATTTTGTGCACTGGAATAAAAGCATCTGCAAGGAATAGTGCATCTAAACACCAAAGGAAACACAGAAGAGACAAAATAGACTGTCAGGCAGAATGAAATTGGATGCATGGAAGCACAGAAGTAATTCTTTTTAGGTGGAAATTTGGCTGAATGTTCTTACAATAGATACAGGTTTAAAAATAGGTACAATAGATCTTAGGTTTGTCAACAATATTTGATTCCCCCACGCACACCTGATTTGGGGAGGGGAAAGATGATATCACATTATAGGGAATGAGGGAGAGGCTTCAGTGAAGATTTCCCAAAGCATATGGAAATGATGAAAATGGCCTTAAAACTGACATTTTCATATCAATACATAATGAATCATAGGAGAACCATGCAAATTCATCTTACACATATTGAATGAATTTGTTGTATCCAAGAATGCTTCCTTTGAGGCTCTATTTCTCATTATAAATGAATCAATTTTCTTTTTAATTTTCTCCTCAGTCTGATGAATTTTATCAGTGAGGCTACCCTTGACAACTAGACAACTCTCATCTTAAAAAACTGAGGGTCACATCCAAGACTATGGTAAAGTTATTCAGGCTCTGGGGATACAGTCACTTGGCTTGTCTCAAGAGGTAGTCACTATGATATTGACTTTCGCCCCTTGAGAGATTTTTAGCAATTTGCATTTATTGCATATTTAAGACCAAATTCCCTGGTTGGTCCTTTAAAAATTAATAATAAGCCAATGGATTCTTTAAAGCATTGATTTTTTAAAAATCAAAAACATAAAGCAAAAATGAATTATATTTTTTTCTTTTTTTTACTATTAAATTGGTTTGCATGTATTCTGTTATTTGAAATAACAGGCTATCTTAACCCATTCATTGATGTAAAATGTTGGAACTGAATAACTATGTTAAGTGCAGACGCACTACTTCTTTTGGTGAATATTTGTATAACTTTGGTGAGCTGAATCAACTCTACTAGAGGTGGTAATTCCTAGTTTCAGAGTTCTTCAAGTCTCTATGCTTGGTAACTTTTTAGATACAGAACTGAGTTGCATTTTGAAGCACAAAACACCTGAATAATATCATATTTATATTTAACTAAACTAGATATTTTGTGATTTAAAGAAACATCCTAACAATTTTCTTGCTCAATAGTCCAGAAATCAAACCAACAAGTCACACTTAATAGACACACTTTCTACAATGTTGAAGCAGATATCTTCACTAAACCAGGTAGAGTGCAGTGAGTACTAACTCCCAGAAAAACTGTTGGTTGATTTAGAAACATAACTAAACATTTTTTTAAGGGGGAGTCCTCAACTTGGAGATTTAGAGATTTAGAGATGAAGAGTGATTATTCTCTTAGAAGAAAAATGTATTTGATAAACTAGTAGTTTTCAAAATCTATTAGGCTTAAGTCTAGAAATTGCCATAGCTGTGTGCATCATCTGGCATGAGTTTATTTCATTTTTCACAAAATGGTGACATAGTGTGAAATTCAGAGAGTTCTTGTGGTACTGTGGTGTTGTAAGATAAAAGTTCCACAATTGACTGTGTCTATGGTATAAACAAAACTCCTTTTCTGAAATTTTCATATAAGTTTGTGAGAGAAACCTTTATTTCTCATGATTTTGAAATAATACAATTAGAGTTGTGATTTTACATATATGTGTGTGTGTATATATATATATACATATATATACAAAATATATTATATATACACATTATATACATATTTTTATTATATATTTGATATTATATATTTAACATGTATATTAAATGTATATATTAAATAATATATATTTAATAAAACATATGTTTAAATATATTATATTAAATAAATACATATGTTTTATATATATAAAACATATGTGTGTGTGTTTTCCACAGTGTCCAAGGCATGTATAGAATGCATCACAATCTTAGAAATAGTACATGTCTACAGTAGTAATTGAGGGAGAAAGAGAAAGAGAGAAAGATATTCCTTCAAATACGTTAGTATGATTAACATCAGGACACCTATATATCATTTCATTGCAACTGTGATGATAGAAGCTAGTCTGGAAATTTACATGGAAATAGTCTTTTTTTTTTTTTTTTTTAGTTTTTTTTTAATTTATTGGGGTGACAATTGTTAGTAAAATTACATAGATTTCAGGTGTACAATTCTGTATTACGTCATCTATAAATTACATTGTGTGTTCACCACCCGAGTCAGTTCTCCTTCCATCACCATATATTCGATCCCCCTTACCCTCATCTCCCACCCCCCACCCCCTTTACCCTCTGGTAACCACTAAATTATTGTCTGTGTTTATGAGTTTTTGTAGTCTTTTTTGTCAGTAGTGCCCTAAATCAATCACTTGGACACCTAAAGTGGGTCATTTACTACTCTAGCAGAACAAAATCTACAGATTTGTTTTTGCTATTCTAGTATTAGTCAATGTGTAATCAAAAATGGTATCTCACTTTTTTTAATGTCCACAGAGTAATGTGCGTAAAATGACAACTGATGAATAAAGTTGCATGTGAAAAGTAATGCAAAGTTTTGAGAAAATAAATAATTTTAGGAATTTCTGATCTGGTTTTGGTCAACCCAAGAGCAAGGACATCTTACACTAACAAAAAGTAAGATTTTACACTAATGGAAGGGTGGGAAATAGGGAGCAGCTTGCTCATTTCAGTACACACTGGGCAGAGTGGGGGAGGTGAGGTGCTGTTATGTAAATAATGTACTGGATGAAATATGTCGATTCCAATTCCGTTTTTCCCTACTTGTCTGTGTCACTTTGGAAAAGTCACTTTTCCTCCTTGAGTGTCTTCTTTTCCGTTTGTAAAGTGACAATGTTAACAAATTTTATTTCTAATTTCAGTGTTTACTTTGAGGTTGAAACAATGCAAGTGCGCATTTTGTGAACTGTATTGTGCTGTACAATAATATGAGATTTAGAAGTTACAAAGATATGTATTTACTGCTGCTTCTCAACTGTGTCAAGATATTAACATTTAGTGTTTAAAAAGAATAAATAATTGATTTACATTCTACTTCTCAGTGAAGAGTCAATCTAGTTGCCAAAATGATTTTTTTTTTTTTTTTCGATTCTCAGAATCCTTTCCAAGAATGGGGAATGATTCCTAGAGTATCATTAAATGGTTTAAGGATTACTGACCTAACCCATAGTCTGTTTCGCAGTGGCATGGATTTTCTCTGTTTCACACGTAGGCTCTCAGTCTATTCTCTCAGTACCATGGTGGCAGGTATTTAAATATTTCAGAGTACACACAATACACTTAAAGTGCCTGGTATTACACTTTTAAGCACACTAAAAGTTTTCTAGTCCAATATATTGTTTGTTTGGACTAGAGAAACAACAAACTAGAACAAAGAAAACCACAATTAAATTTTAAAATGTCAGAAATCTCTTTAGCTATTATCACCCAGAAAATTCATGATAGGCATTTTGATTGTGTGCCTAAAACCAAAGAAACTTAATGCCTTATACTCAGATGGAAAAAGTGGAAAAACAAAACAAAACAAAACAGAAAATACATAGAAATACAGTTCACTGGATCTCCTTCTTCCGCTGGATGCAAATACCTGAATGGTATATAAATGATTTCACAGCCAAGTTTCTCACAGTAAATAATTTACTTCCCACCATATTCTTTATGAGTGCTATATACACTCTTTATGAGACAGCAATAAAATTCAGTAGGTTTCTCTATTTGACCTCCTTTGTTCACTCTCAGAGGAAACACATGTACACTGAACAGCTTCTATAGTAATTCTCTGTTTCGTTGCATAGCTGAGGAATGGTTTTCTTTTTTATCTAATCTTAGTGTTAATGAAGCTATCATATGTATGACATATGAACCAGTAATTTTCTAAACTTATCAAAAAGTAAAATCAATGAGAAAACTATAGTGAGAGTTTATTCATTGCCATGGTAACCCAGAAGAAATTTGTATGGTCTTACAATATATTAAGAGCACCATTATGTCTATTAGTTGTCATTTTACTGAAAGATGTGAAGAAAGGATCATTATAGGGAGTTCTGATTGAAGAATTGGTGAATAAACCAGCTTATTTAGAACCTGTATGATGATGAAAATAAAATTTCCATTCAAATGTGATATGCCTTCTATATCTTAAAATATCCCCTATTTCTTTATTTCCCTGCCCACCTGCCTACCTGAGAGACCAGGGATTATGTGTCTTGATAGAAAACACTATCATCTAATTTCACTCTGATGAGAAAAATAATTCCGACCCAGGTAATGTCAATTTGTACTTGTATGGCTGCATGCCCCCTGCCCCACCATATACACCGATTTTGTATTCATGGAAGGCCCCTAAATAATTATGTGCTTATTTTGGAATGAGTAAATTATAAAGGATGCACTACATCCCAATATAGAGAGCAATGCCAAAAAACCCACAATCTCCATCTGGACCTAATAACCCCACTCTGTCTCCATCCCCCACACAAAAAAGAAAGAAACTACACACACACACACACACACACACACACACACACACTCACACAGAGAGAGAGAGAGAGAGAGAGAGAGAGAGCAATTTTAGGAAGTAAAGTACATTGAAAAAGCAGACGTTGGTGTTAGTAAACCTACCTTCACATGTTAGTTCTTCCACCTACTAACTCTGTGGCTTTGGGCAATATATTTTCTCTGGTAGTTGTAGGAGGATTCAATGAGATAACACATATAAGTTTTGTGTAGTTTTTCTACACAAAATGTGATAAACTATGCTCAAGTACTGTTCCAAAATCTTTCATGCCCCACAAAATTCTTGGCCCATATTTTCCTCAAGGTTTTGATACAATAACCAGCCTCAGAGCTGCACTGTGCATATCTCGTTTTCTCTCACAGGAATTTCTAAACTTCTTGAGATTTACTCAGGAGGAAATCTACATATTAGTGCCATATTAATGCAGGGTTGAACTAGCAGTGTGCGGGCATTACATGCCCTAGGACAGAAGCTCTTGAACAATG
Organism: Rhinolophus sinicus; assembly: GCF_036562045.2. Taxonomy (NCBI): domain Eukaryota; kingdom Metazoa; phylum Chordata; class Mammalia; order Chiroptera; family Rhinolophidae; genus Rhinolophus; species Rhinolophus sinicus. The sequence goes on from NC_133752.1 coordinate 21,731,231, forward strand.
GAAGTGCAATGGTTGGTTGAAAAAGCTCCGCTCTTCTTCTTTTCTTTGGTGTAACCTTCATAGACTTACAGTGCATGTCTTCTTGGAAGGTCTTGATAAATCAAACCTCAGTTGCCCACAGTGGATCATTTAAGCAATTCACCATTGCATTGGCTTTTTCTGCTTCCTGTATGTCTTTCTACCCAGTCCCTCTCCTGCTCCCTAGAATGACTTTTCCAATTAAATTACTACATGGAAACCGAACACTGTAGCTGGGCCCATGTCAGTGAATCTAGTCTAAATAGCTAGATGATGAGAGACACCTGGCCAAGCAGTCCTTGTCACATAGACAACATCAACCTACAACTAGACATGTGAGTGAGATTGTCTATACCATCAAAGCTGTGCTGAGCCACCAGCTAACCAAAGAGGTCAGGGAAGTTGGTCCACATCCAAAACACTGCACTGCCTTATCAGAAAATTGTGACAATGTTCAGTGTTTCTCAAGATGTTCAATTTAGGGGTAGTTTGTTATGCAGCAAAAACTCACTAATATGGGAAGAGTCCATATTGATTACTATGGCTTATTTCACATCAACCTAGACTCTTGGCCTCAACATATTCTTCTGAAAATAAGACTATTAGAACTTTATTAGACTAGACAACCCCAGCTTCATTATGCTACTTATGTCTTTTCTTATATTTGTATTATTGTTTACTCTTAACTATTAGAATTAACATTACAGATTTTCAAATGCCAGAATTTAAAACAACAACAACAGAAAAACCCACAATAAACAACTTCTTACTTTTTGATCACTGGTCTAATAATCTCCAATTATACATGCCTCTTAGTATATCCATTCTTTTGTAGTTCCTCCTATATTATACAAATATGTGATCAACAAAATATGGCAGAAGTGACAGTATATCAATTTTGAGATTAGGCTACAAAAGAGAGCATTTTCTATCTTAAACTTACTCCTCTGGTTCTCTCTATTGCCACATCTATATTTGTATGTCTCATCACTTTTCAGTCATCCTGGGAGAGGTTACCTACCATGTCATGATACCCCAGCCAACTAAATAGAAGCCCATGTGGTGAGGAGCTAAGGTCTCCTGCCAATAGCCAGTGAGAAGCTAAACATGCCACAACTATATGGAGTGAAATTACATGCGGATTAACCCCCAGTTGCACTTTCTGATGACCCTTCTTGACTGTAATTTCATGACACACTGTTATTCACTATCACCCAGCCAAGCTGCTCCTCAATTCATGATCCACAAAAACTGTGAGACAGTATTTGTTTGTTGTGTTTATCTGCTAAGTTTTTTTTTTTGTTTTTTTTTTTTTTTTGGGGGGAGGCATTTGTTATAAGCATTGGATAAGTAATGTAATGCCCAACAAAGAAGAGCCATACAATGTAGATGCGGTACTTGCCCCACATCTCCCTATGAATCTTAGTTTGCACAATTAATTTTCCTCCCTGGGCTCCTTCAGCATCTTCTGTCTATGGCAAGGGAAATCAGGCTCACAAATCTAATCAAATAACCAATCATGAGTGTACACAGTCATCTGAATTGTAATATAATCCTTAACATCATGATGATGTTTTTGTAAAATTAATTTTAGGAAAATCAAGGGAACAAATTATGTGTTGAAGATATGACTAGAGTATTAGCTAGCAATTACAGGACTATGGTCACAACCTTTTGGGACTAACACCTGCAATCAAAATGTGTTGGCACTATTTAGTGCGAAACACACATGCACACTCAGACGTGAGCACATACACAGAACAGTATAATCCTTCAGTATGTACTTGTGAACTCAGATAACCTATTTTTTTAAAATTTATTTTATTTAGCTTATTTCTTGTAGACAGGTTATCTATATCTTGGCTTGCTTCCAATTTTGATGTATCTTCTGAGCCTACTTATTTTCTGCAAAATTCCCCCTGCTTTAAGGATTTACCAATCTTTACAAGGTAGAAATCTAATTTATCCTGAGTCTCAATCTCGACTTACCTACCTACCTTTGCTGTCAAAAGTTATAGGCAATTCAGTTCCATCCATCCATTGATTCATACAGCTGTTCTTGAATTGATTCTAGTGGTACATATCCTGTAAATTATTGGTGAGTAAAATGTTTCTAGAAAAGTACTACCTCTTAGAATATTGGATTCTTCCTATGTATTTATATTTTGATAGGTATATTCTTAGAGACAAGTCTATAATACAAAGAAATAATTTTCAGTACAAGCAAAATCAGGATTTCTCTTCAAGGGGAAGTAAAAATGACAGGAAGTATTTTATAACAGTCAGCTATTTCCTATCCCTAAAGGAAAAACAAAACCAATCCCCTCTCAGAGTGAGATGATGAGCTGGACAGGTGAGACTGGCGCAGGAGGCCCAGTTCCTGTAGAAATATTTTTACGTGTTGATGAAACCATTATGTCATGAATTCCACTTTATGACATTAAAAATAATAATAATAATAATAAATTTCTCCTCTTAAAGTAAATGCCAAAGTTTAGTGACATTTCTGGAATTCTGGTACCAAACTGAATGATGTAAAAATGCATGATCCTTGCTGTGCTGTTTGCTCCATTCCGCACACAAGCAGGCTGATGTATTCAGTTCACATACTGGCAGCTCACAAAAATATCTACGGCACCTTAAAATATCAAATGGAAAGCTCAAAATGTAAACTTTTGAATACTTTTCCATTTCTGTCTACCTTTGCCTTGTCTTCTTCTAGCCCCAAGAATGTACCTCAGGCAGATTAAATCACAAAGATAAAGAATTCATTTCCAGAATATGTTTCCTAGGTACATTAAAAAACAGCTTTTAAAATTCTATTTTCTGGTTACATGTTATTTTCCCTGTTATCGTCCAACAACTGTAATATTAAGGGAATTTATTGTGTAGCCCAGGGCTTTGGTAGGATAGGACCAAAATGCTATATGACTGTAGATTTGGGGATGCTGTTTGAAGCTAGCCAAATTATGTTCATTGAGATATAGTTTACTACTTCAACCCTGTGAAGTAGAGAAAATTAACCGTGCATGTTTGATTGAAAACACAATGGAAGATATACACCCTGAACAAGTAGGGCAATTATGTTTATGCCTAAATGGTATTTTGATAAAAGCATACAACAACTCTTTTTGTGCAGCTTCTCTTGACTACATGCAGGCAGAATTAGTCTCTCATCTGCGTTCTCATAATACTTTACAGAAAACTCATGAGAACACTTATCGCATTATAGTACCGTTAGTTTTTATATGTCTTCTTCTCCCTAGACAGTAACTATCTTGAAGCCAACACAGAGTCTTGATTTTTTCATGTCCAAAACATATATCACTGTCCAAGAGTTTGTTAGACGCTCCAAAATATTTCTAAAAGGTTAATTGCTGCTTAAAATAATTTTAATTTGGGACTGTAAGATAAAATGTCTAAACTTGGATGTGTTAATGAGAGGTTAACGGTCTTCCAGTTCTACTAATTTTTGAGTGGTCCCAGTGGTAGTGTATTGGAAGAGGATCAAGCAATGAGAGGGTGAAATGGGAACATGTCAGGAGAGAGTGACAGAGGATGGATGTGTGGATCTGGGTAAAAGGTTAGAGCACTAGAGATATCTTGTAGCAGGATGTCCAGATATATCCACCGGGCCTATCCTTTGATATTCTTACTTTTTGGGCTTTTGACAGGGGCCATGCAGCATTCAGGATACAGATATAAAAAAATCCACTGTCCTCACTGAACCTGTTTACATTTGACCTGTTTATGTTCTCACTCTGGTTCTGCAGTCTTTCCAGAGTGATGGCAGTTCCTGTCTTTCCTTTCAAAACTTGTGTTCTCTACTTAAGTGGACTACAGGTAGTATATGCTGCTTGTAGCCCAGAATCCTACTTGAGGTAGGCATGATGAGAGGTTTGCTGGCAAACCAAACTGTTTCAAGTATTAAACCTGAGGCGCAGTGTGGGTTCTTTTTTTTTTTTAATGAGAAATGAGATATAAACATTGCTGATTCATTGATGTTTAATATAAAATATCTAGCAAAATGCATTGCAGCACAGTTGTTGATAAAGAAGTATTTGTTGGATAAATAAATGTGCTGGTGAAGGAATGAATACATGAACTGCCGGAGGGAAAAGTCAAACAGTATTCTGTGCCACTCTGCTAACTCAAATTAAACTTAAATCTTCCTCAAATTCTGATATCACTCCACAGAGTATATAAAGCAATGAAGAAATATTCAGGGACTTTTTAGACAGGGAAGATTTAGTTTACTAATTAACTGAATCCAGTGTACTTACATGCTCTTGGGCAACAAGAAGCTGAGTGCAGTACTTGCCAGGCTAAATGAAGTGTAATTATATTTTTTTCAGATTGAAACTGAACTGCAGGTCTGTATAGGAAATATAGTGAATAATATTGTTATAGCTATGTATAGTGCCAGATGGATACTAGACTTATCAGGACATCACTTTGTAAGTTATGTAAATGTCTAACCACTATGCTGTACACTTGAAACTAGTATGATATTAGATTATATATTGTCACCTATAAATGAAAAATATTTTTTATATAAATAAATAAAGTTCAGGTCAGTGAAATGTGGAAATTTATTAAGATTTCCAAAAAAATTATTTTATGTCAGAAAGTGATCTCAATTTTTACCCCTCCCCCCTCCAAAATTAAAAATAGTCTCGGAAACGGTGAGGATTCTGAGATTTTAGTTTGCAAGCTCACAAGTGAGTCTGCCACAGTTTTGCATCCATCAAAAGCTTGATTCCAACACATTTTTTACTTTCAATTCTCCCATATTCAACTGGATATTTTTCACTTGGATATTTTCAGACTAGATCAAATTAAATGTAATTCAAATCAGCCTTGTTCTCCCAGCCATAAAACAACTTCTTCTGACTTATTTGTTTCTCCTTTTAATACCATAATTCTCATAGTTGTTTAGGCTTAAAACAATGGATAAGCATTGGATATACTGCTTTTCTTTGCCCATCTTATCTGCCCTATGAATTCTCCCTGAGTAATATGTCTTTCCATGATAATTATCCCACTCCAGCAAGTCTACCAATTTTTTCCCCCTAAATTCTGCTTTCCCCATCATTTTTTTTGGTGGGGCTCTGTGTCCCCCCCAGGATGAAGTCTGATGTTTCTAATGCTTAATAAAATACTTACTTTTTTTCCTCACCAGCTCTTACAATCTACACAAAAAAATCCACTTTACGCATCTGGTCTGAAGTAGTGGTCTTTTCTTTGGGGTTATTTAAATACCTACGCTGCTTCTCATTTTGTAGAAACCCAGCTAAGTGACTAACTTTGTGGTCTTCTATACCTGTTGGGAGACAATGTTCCATGGTGCTTCTGAGCATTTTGAATCAGCTGCTGCTCGGGACTATCTGTTCAAGAACATTTGTATAGCAAACTGGCTTGTAAGATAGAGGTAGTGTTTCTCTTCAGTGCAGAGGCAAGATGGTTTTCTAACCAGTATAATAAACATAATGTTTCCTTTCAACACAAAGGTTGAGCAGGTGTTTTTATAGAATTGGGGCTTCTTAAGCTCGGGGTTACTCAGTCGTGACACAGATCTACTGTATATGCAGCATGTATTTGGGGCACTCTGAATCACCCCCGTGGGACTTGATATGAAGATACATCTCATGTTGTGTGTTGTGCTGTGAATAGCAGTGATCTTTGTTTCCGACACAGGCGTTGTGTGTTCAACCAGCGTCTATGAAACCCCAGGAAGCTAGCTTACTGGTTTGCAAGTAGGATAAAATCTTTTATAATGCTTGACACTATCTAAAATGATTATCACTGTGTCATTTAGTGAGACCATAGGATTATGTTTGTAATTCTATAGGAATAAATTTTAAATTATTCAAAAGTCAGAAATGTAAATTATATATTAACCGTCCAGTAAACAATATAGGACTTCAAATGATCTTATTGTTTTGTTTGTTTGTTTGTTTCTCCTTGCTGGAGTGTAACATCTGGGAATTCATGGAGTTGTCTTATTTTTCTATTCCAGCCTAGTGCTGAAAAGTGACTGGGAATAAGCTTTAAAAATATGTAATGAATGAATGATCAGAAACTCCAAGTCTCTGAACTTGTCTGCAAAAAAGTAACTGCTCTAGATTAAATTTTTAAAATATATAAACTCACTGGTAGCAAAGATTTTGAAGGAGACTTGATTTAAGGGATAACGTACCTTATGTGAATATACAATGTCTTCACTTTCTGGGAATGGTTGACTAATATCTGCTGTTAGCCAGAGGACACTTCCAGGAGAGGGAAAGAAAAAAAAAAGTTGCTTTAGTTCAGGCAAATATTGTAATTGTGTGATCTTGGACAATATATGTATTATCTCTATGCCTCAGTTACTTCATATATAACATTGGAAAAATTTTATGATTGTTATGGGCATTAAATGAGATACAAGTAAAACTGTTTTCTAAGTTTTTGGTACATAGCCATTACTAAAAACATATTACATATTACTATTATCACTATTATAGAAGTTACATTTTAAGGTGGTAGTGTATCAATACAGAAAATGTCTACCCTTCTAGAAGCTGTGACGATAGCCCTGGATTATCTTCTTCTGTATTTAATTTTAATGAATGAGAAAAAAATATCTTCAATAAAAAAAAACCTATTTTTATTAGCTACTTTTACATTTTCTTGGTTACTGTCAACCTAATCTTAATAAATTTGGTATATCTAAATTTACAAGAGTGATAATTAAATTTCCAACAAATAATATTCAAGAAAACAAGAAAAATAATTCAGAATTTGGAACTCATCTCCTAAAAATGGTTACAAATTAATTAGCATTTTCTATGTGAGGCATTGTTTAAAATCGTTCGAATATGCCAACTTTATGAGGTAAATTCATTTTTTAAGTTAGAAATGTTAAAATTGAGAATGAGAATGATAAAATAACTAGCCCAGGGAAGCAAGCTAAGCACAAACAGAGCTAGATATCCACCCCAGATCCTTTTAACACCACAGGCCAACCTCGACTTCTCACTGACACATGTTCTAAAATTTCTAAAAGGCATAGTGTGATCAGAAAGTTTTTATGAATGTAGCCTCAAGGAGGCAACAGAGCCCTCTCTGTAAAAACACAAACATAACTGGCTATTCCTCTCTAGAGCTGATTGCCTGGAGCAGCTATTAGAGCTGTTGTTTTGGACATCTTTGGTGCATTGTGCAATCACATTGTAAGTTACTGTGTGCGGGGTGTCTTAACCGCTGAGGTTTCTTTGTAGGTGTTTATGCTTGTATTCTATGGCAACACCTTGGAGTAAATCTTCTTTCCTATGGTTCCCTTCTCATTTATACAAATGATACCCAGAATTAGTTTTTCTGTGGATAGATTACATTTAGACACTGAGAAAGAAAGAGTGACGGGATTTTGTGACCAACTGCATTTTTGCTTCTTCATGATCTTTATTTTTCAAAAAAAAAAAAAAAAAAAAAAAAAAGTTTGCTTACTTTTGTACTGCCATACTTACATTTCTTTGTAAATGATTTTTAAAAGACCCACACCCACCAATTCCTTAAGAGTTTTGGTTTACCTTATATAAGTTAAACAACTAGAAGTTAGCAATATTTTGGTTCAAACTTAAGAGTACAATAGAAGATAAAAAATGGTGAAGAACTTAGGAAAATTTTTCAGAAGACGGTCAGCTAATGCAGGTTAAGAACATGTTCCCATGCAATGCAGTAACACAGCAGGCATGCACGTGGTCTATTTTTGGACCACTTTGCCTGCATCTTGCCAGACAGGATGCTAAGGGTCTGCTGGTAACCCACAGGATCTGCTCTGTGGGGAGTGCTGTAAAGGAGTCACACAGCCTTAAGACCTTCAAATAAATGTAAGAGGTAGACTCCTCTGTTCGCAGAGAGAACTATTTGGAAAATAAATTATTTATCTTTGATAATTTAAGATTCCATTTGCTTTTGGTGCTCTTTTGGAGGTGAGAGGTAGAAAAAGCTGAAGCAATTAACCTGTTAGAAAAAGCTGTGTGCAATGTTGTCAGGGAGTTCAGACTATTGAAGTTTCATGACAACAGATGAGTAATTCATTTCCACACGGATATGTGAGAGGAGAAACCATGAAGGTGGATATTAATAAATCTTAAATGATGATATTTAAATGAAACAGAACACTATTGTATTGCCAAAGGGTGAGAATACCAATACAGAGAACAATCTCAAATTTGTTGTTTTCATAGATCAAATTTTCATTTATCTCAAATATCTACTGTACCCTGGGTCTGTAATTTATAAAATAGGTTGATTGTGTTTCTGAAACAGTAGATTTTTAATTAATGACATGAACTTTAGCTACTTTAGCTACTTTAATTAATGACATGAACTCTAGCTACTTTTGCCTTTGAGTGGGAAAACTGGTATAGAAAGATACATAAAAAGGGCATCAAAAAAAGGTTTAAGTTTTGTTCCAGAATATGTTAATATTATCTGAAATGAGAGGGTGGAATAGTCAATCTTTGCCCACCCCACACCTTGGAGTTGAAACACTATCTTTATTTGAACTTTTTAAAGACAAAAGGAAAATACAAGGAATGCATTATTTTATATACGCACCTGACTTCTTCTTGTATCTTAAAAATTTCTGTCTAATAATTGGTAATAATGATTCTGTTACTGGGTCAATTTTAGAGAAATAGAAAGACAAAAAGAGATGACTTGTGAAATTTTGTTGAAATATGCAATATCATTAGCACTTTTTGTCTCCTGTGTTTTTTTTTTTTTTCTTTCTATTCTCATTTTTCTCCTGTTGTCACCCTCTCTTGCTTAACCGTCAACACACCAACAGTTTCAAATAAGAAGAGCTGTAATTCAAACATTTATTTTATGGTGCTGGTTGCCAGGTTATCTAAAGTGAAAGAACTCTGAAGGGGGGTTATTAATTAAGAACAAGATAATGCAAGTAAATTGAAAATAAATTGGCTTTGCTGACCACAACCAGTGTGACAGTAAGGAATTTACATTTGTGAGCTACAATTTTTCCCATCTATAGGACAGAGATTATAATTTCTAACTTGCATAGTTTTTAGTAGGTTTAAGCAACTCACCATTTATAATGGTGGTCAAAGTTTAGCCAGAGAATACCCGGGAAAGCATTAGTAATATTCTAAGATTTATTGAGCCCTTGCTAAGAGGCAGACCCTGTGCTACACCATATCTTCAAATATATCTCTTGTTTTTCATAACTATTCTAAGATACTGGAGCTGATCTTATTTTCATTATTGTAGTTGAAGAAACTAAAGTGTCAAGAGATTCCATCACTCGTGTGAGGCCACTAAACTTTCAGGGAATCTGACTCTAGGGCTTATTAGTAAACCAGACACCGTAAGATATCATAAAACTTCCCAAATCGTGTTTTTTATCATGTAGTCTAAAGAGTAGTTACTGACAGTAGAATAATTTGAGCACCATCTTTATGTAAATTTTCTTAAAACTGCTTTATACAAACATAAAAATAAAATCAAAGAACTAATGTAATTAGATTGTGTAAAGCAAGGGCTACTATGGCATAAGTCCAAATACATGAAATGGTGTTGGTTTACGCACCAATAATCCATTTTTTGGCTGGATTGCATAATGTCTTGAGGACAACAACATGGTGTTTCAAAGCCATATATTATCAGTGCATATTATTAAAATATTGCCTGAGATTTCTGTAAACAAGATTCTTTTAGTCCGTCCTTTGAGAAATAGTAAGATGTAGCTCACAGCACACACACACACACACACACACACACACACCTATATGTTTGTTTTTCAAACAGCTTATCTTCACCATTCACTCATTCAACAAACATTTTTCAAAGCCATTTTGTCTCACTCACTGCAATGGGCAGAGAGGATGGTGGGCTAACAAGATGTAGCAGATCCTTACACACTTATGGGACTTGCTTTTGTGTGTAGGAGACAATGAACTATTGAATAAATCGAATTAATAAAACAATTGAATAAATAAAACAATTTCAGATTGTGAAAAGTTCAGTGAAGGAAATGAATACACAGGTTGATGTAACTGAGTAAATAAGGAAGGGGTGGCTTTAGATTGGGTGGTCATGAAAGATGCGACTCTTTCAGAGGTGTTATGTTAGATATCTGAAAGATGAGAAGGAGCCAAGTTGGTGAAGATCTACAAGTATGATAAAGATAGAGGAGATAAAGGAGGCAGAACTTCTGAGGAAGGAAAGAGATCTGCATGATTTGGGAAGAGAGACGGAGATCAATGCGCCTGGACCAGAGTGAAGAATTTGGAGAGTGATTTGAGATGATATTGGAGAAATTCACAGAACTATAATCATGCAAGAATCTCAGATCATGATATGGAAATTATATTAAATTATCAAAAACATATTATTCACCAAGAGTCCTAATTAAATATGTAATTGGTTCACACATTTTCATTATTCCAAGCAAATCAGCAAATAGAATGTAGCTTTGTCAGTTTATGTAGCCAGTCCTACCTTCTGTGTTGTTATCTTCCATCTTGCTAGAGAGTAAAGAATAGTAGGGGTGAAATATTGGTGATGAGGGAGAGAAAAGTAAGAAGTTAATCTCTTTCAAACTCAATGTCTTTTTGATACATAAGTGTGGCAGCTGAGCAATTTCTCCCCAGGTTATTTTTTTGTTTGTTTGTTTTTATTTTCTTTTGCTTTCTTTCTTCCATGCTAGAAGAGTTTTAGTGGGAACAGGGATACCAAGGATCTGATTGGTCTGCAACAGGAATGGAAAAAATATCAGCTTAATATTTCATAATATCATCTCCATATATATGCTTATATATATAGCCATATAATATGTACGATGCTAATTTTCTTTCTAACTTCTATCAAAAAAATCTTAACAAGGAAATGAATATGTGGAGATATTTTTAAGTCAACTTTTAAGATTTCCATCTTCAGTCTGTTTTCTTATCTTTCCAGTGATAGTGTAAAACTTGATTTACTAACCTAAAGATAAGTGTGTGTTCAATGGCTGTAACAATTTAGAATATAGGTAAAAGCTTGCTTGCTTACATAATCCTCATTTCTATACAAGGTAATTACTCATTGTAGAGATTCTTAATTATAGAATCTTGACATTAAAATTTTGAATATTTTTGTATTTCACAAATTGGAGTACTCATACAAAGTTTCTTGTTTGTTCTGTATATTTTGAATATTTTAAAGCGGTAATTAAGCTTATTTTCATAAGAGAACAAATTTAACCCGAAAAACTGTTTAGTGACTTCACTTCCTCTCTTCAAACTCTCAGAAGAAAATGGAAACGATGCATGCAAAACACAAGATGAATCTTCAAAAGAACATTTGGTACATCGAAAATTCATTATAGGTGCCAGGACACATTTGGACACATTTGGTAATACACAACTTCCCTGAATGGGTAGTTTTAAAGATATTTCTTATACATTGTCTACAATGCTTTGGAAAACAAATTTGGAGAACTATTGAAACCATAATTGTTTTCTTCCTCATCCCAAGTTGAATAAATCAATAGACTAGAAGGATGGAGGTAGATGAAGCCCAGGAGAGAGACTTGAAGGTATAAATATCAGCCTCATTGAGAAATGAACATTTGATTAAATGCCCATCAAACTCAGCTTTTTTTATTTTTTCATAAAATAATTTTAAATCAGATGATTATATTGTGATATAAGGTATAAAAAGGATATATAAACAACACATTTTTTAACAAGTTACTATATTAAAATGTTTATTGGAAACATTTATTATAAAAATCTTAATTACAATTATCTTGTTTTGTACTTTTTTTTTTTTAATTTCTCTTATCCCCGAGAAATATAACAACGTTTCAGGAGAACTGGCAGAAAACATGGCATATTTGTTTTCTTAGAATATGTATTATAATACAGGCAACCATTTTTTCTCAAAAGAAAATAATATTTTGGGAACTTATGTTTTTGACCTGAAAACTTAGGATAAAGTTTATATCAAAATAAAAGTTTATTGGAGTGACAATTGTCAGTAGAGTTACATAGGTTTCAGGTGTACAATTCTGTAATACATTATCTATATATCACATTGTGTGTTCACCAACCAGGGTCAGTTTTCCTTCCATTACCATTCCCAATAAACTTTAATTAAAAACAAACAAACAAACATCAGTTTATATCAAAATAGTAAAAATGAAGTATAATTTTAAACAAAAAACTCTATGGTATTATAATCATGTAAAACTGTAAACTATTCAATAGAAAGATATTGATAAATGCATGTACAGTATTATAATATGCAGCTATCAGTTATACTGATCTACAAATATGTGCAATATATTAATATATAAGGTAAGGCTACTTTCAAAATGTTTGGCCTTAAACTCTATACTTTCTGTATAAAAACATCTAATTAAATTCAGTAAATATCTGAAGTTTATAACTAACATTGCATTACTTCTACATACTACACATTCTATATACTATAGAGAAAATGAAAATTAATAGGTCATAGTCCCTGCTTTCAAAGAATTTAAGATCCCCAATTTAAGCCCTAAAATATTTTCAGAAAATCATTATATATGAACAAAGTAATAGGCAATATTTTTCTGGGGCATCAAGTAGAGTATACTGAAGACAATGGATATTGAAATGGGTAGTGAAGGGTGGAGAGTCTGTTTCCAAGTAGTGAAAAGTTTGATAGTGGCATTCTCAGAAAGGAGATTATTTTGAGAAGAGGCATAGAAGCTATAAAATGAAGGACACAAGTATACAACTGGATATAGGAAGCCTTGGGCTATATTGTATAAGCTACCCGGAAATTACCTGGTAAAAGGGGTTAAGTGTAGAAACGAACAAAGCGTTATTTCAGTACCTAGTATCCACCACTTTCTCATTCACAAGTAGTCCTATTTATAAAGTTAATTACACTGGAACTCTTTCAAGGCCTGAGTTTAAAACTTATGCCTAATTTGATAGACAACGGGGAGTCACAGATTTTTATAAATGTATTTTAAATCTGAAGATATTTTGAGCTCTTTGTAAGAATTTAGAAGAGTATTTGGGGTGGTCCATGTCATCTGTTCAGATGAAGTGCAAAGCGGTGAATTCCTTTTCTATCAAAAATGTCCCTGTAGAAAGAAGCTATTTAAAATCACCCCATTGCTCTTTGATTATTCTTTTCAAAAGCAGTCTATATTTCTTCCACTTTTGAATCTAGAGGGGAAGTTGTTAGCATCAAATGAGTTTATAGATGCAAATTGAAATTGAGGTCTAAATTTAACAAATACAAAATAAAATGAAAATCTAAAGTGAAATAAAGGTGAGAACTACTTATAGAATGAAAAATACCAGAGAAGAAAGACCAGCACCATGAGACGTTCTTATTTTGTACTTCTTTCCTGTCCTGATATTTTTGCCAAATAGAAATAGTTCCACAAACTTTATTAAGTGTATTCTCTCAACACATTCTTAGGCTAGACAATTAATTGAGAATTGTATCTCTATGGAAAATGTAAGACAATTATAGAAATGGAAAGCACAGGCAGGTGGTTCCCTAGTCCTACGCTGAGGTTTGAAACAAGGGTATGAGATAGGGCAAATCAAGACTATAGAACTTGTCGGTCCTATTCATTGCACTAACACAGAGAAGCAAAGGAGCCACAGAACTCAGGAATCATATGTGCTTCTTGATGGAGTACTGCTTGGAAGAAATTATATTTTTAGGGAAATACAGGCATATTGCAACTGCTAAAACTTTAAATTTCAATGGGTAAAGTAACATTGCAAGTTTTCATTTAAACGGGTATGCTCTGGAGTGAAAGGGTGCTCAAAATATAATAAAGAGGTATTACTTGATTAAAAACATGCTCAAATAGGAAATCAGAGGTATAGGACGACTCCACCAAAATGGCTTTATCACAAGCTTCATGGATGGGAGGCGCTGAAGCTACTTTTCCGATGTTTGGATATTTGGTTTATAAATGGAACTGATCAAATCCAGCTGCTGAGAACTTAAAGGAAAAATACAAAGGATATGAAGCTGGAACTGAATTATCTTGAAATCTTCAAAGCAGGTGGGAAGGCAGAGAGAGGGCATTCTCACCAGACCCAGCAACCCCAGAATTTTCTGTGTTGACCCTCCAGCTCAGGAACCACTCATGCCCTATCACCCCTGCTTCCTGTGCAGCCAGGATCATAGGCTTGGATGCTCTCCGACAGCCCGCGGCCAAGTGGCTTTGTTGAACCACTCATAGCAATAATAAATATTACTATTTTAATACTAACAATGATATAAGTCAACCTCTTCTCACATTTCAAATCATCATCATGTTCAAACTAATTAGACATAGGTAACCAATAAAGCCCATTCATTTTGGGGCATATTTTCAAATGTGTTTGTGTTCTTTATGTCAGTTTTCAGAAAAAAAAAAAACTTCTTAAATTTTGCTATTTCCTTAGAACTGATTATTTTAGAGTCTTTATCAATTTTTGATACAATAGGGAAACTAAATAAAAAATAGTTGACCAAGTATGAATGATTAAATATTAAATTATTGACATTTGTCAACTTTTGGGGAAATTGGCATTTTTTTAGACATCCTATAGTTTCTGAATAGTCTAACAATGGACAAATCCAGGAAACCTGTTAGAATAGCTAACAGCCATGAAGTATTTCAAGTACTTTATGACGTACTTGAAGTACTTTTGAAGTATTTTTCGTTTGGTTTTGTTTTTGTATTCTATTGTGTAGGCCCTGAAGTAATTTTTAACCACTGATATTTAGATGACATTTTTGTGAATCAATGACAAACTAGTACATAGAGCTTGATAAAATTTGATATGTCGTCCTATTCTACACTGCTTTTTTTTGGTTTGTTTGTTTTGTTTTTAATACACTATCACTAATATATCACTCATGAATGCTGTAATAAAAACAGAGGAAATAAAACCTTGTTTCTTATCAATACTTACATACATGCAACATCCAAAAAACAACATTAATCCTTTGGGAAAGATATCAGCGTGCTCCCATTTTAATAAGTCTATTAATTTATTTAACAAAAGCATCATTTTAGAGGGAAATAGATATGTATGTACTTCACTAGTTTGCAGCTCATTTGTTGATGTTTTCCCCTACTTTTTGAATGTTCATATTACGCTACTTCACTTTTATGAAAGACCTACGTTAGTACCTGTTTTAGCTAACGGAAAGAAATCAGAAGAGGATTTTTACTTTTACCAAAAAAAAAGAAAAAAAAAGTGAAAAGCGTAAACAGCGTTCAGCGCTGGCAGCGGTGCCTAGCTCTGTGAGAGCGGCACTGCCACGCTCCTTCCTGAGGAACCACCCTCAGCATCTCAGCATCAGGCCCCATAGCTTTGAACTGTCTGTGAGCCCCTGTGCTTCATCTCGGTTTATTTTATACATATTTGGCAGAGCCAATATCAGGCACACTGATACAGGAATAGGAAAAGGTTGTTGAAAATTAAAGTTTCTTGGAAATATATATGTATAAGTATATTGCTGATCCCATGTTGGTTTGATTATCCACAAGTCATCATTATCATTGATTAACGTGATAAGCATCCATTGTGTTCCCTTTAATCAGTTTCCTAAAATACACTCTACTCCTTTCACTTTCACTTCATGTTTGCCTGTTCCATACCATCTTATTTTCATGTCTACTGTTTTTGTGTGTGTGTGTGTGTGTGTGTGTGTGTGTGTCAGGAAGAGAGAGAGAGAGAGAGAGAGAGAGAGAGAGAGAGAGAGAGAGAGAGAGTTTCAGCTCCTTCTCAGATGTGATTCCCTTTGGAAAGTTTGAGAAAAAAAAAGTTTAATGCAATCTTTTTATTCTCTGATTCTAGGTCTGGGATATCTTAGGGGATTTTAGGGTTTAGACTGCCACCAAAAACGCTGTTACTGTTATCATACTGAACAGATGCTGCCGGCCCTTAAGCTCCAGATATTTCTGTAGAAGCACTTCTAACTCTTTTAAGAGTTTGCTCAGAAAAGCAAAGGTAGGATCAGGCTCCTGTAAAGCCTCCTGTGGTATTTTATCCTGCAAGGTGACAGAATTCCTCAGGATGAAAATTTCTAAGTCATAAGCCAGTTCAGAAAGAGTTCTTAATTATTTCCTTCTAAACTTTGTTTTGTTTACACCAACTTTTAATTCATTTTGCTTAAATGGAATTTTATTGAGGCTGTCAGGAGCGGGCTGCATGCCTGGAGTTGTATGTAACCAAAAACATTATCCCAGACTAAGGAACAGCTGGAAAGAAGCTATGGGACCTCCCACCTATCCCCCACTGAGATCTAGACAATGGGT
Organism: Rhinolophus sinicus; assembly: GCF_036562045.2. Taxonomy (NCBI): domain Eukaryota; kingdom Metazoa; phylum Chordata; class Mammalia; order Chiroptera; family Rhinolophidae; genus Rhinolophus; species Rhinolophus sinicus. The sequence goes on from NC_133752.1 coordinate 21,747,570, forward strand.
GAGTTATTTGACAGAGTAACAGCAACAGATGCCAAGTAAGTCATTTTTTTTTAAAAAAACACAACCTTGAAACTTTCAAAATTGAAATAAGCAGGGTTTGGGGGACCATATTAGGAGTGAAAAAACATACTCAAGAATATTCTTTTGCCAAATGACCCCTAGTATAACTAGAAATTTGATGAGTCATCATTCATCTCCTTATAATATAATTAGTTTGGAAATAGTTCAATTGAAATGAATATTACCTTAACATGTATGCCTAATATTAGTTCCTAAGAGCACAAATTAACAATTGACAATTATCTGATAAGTCAAACACAATATATCACCAACATGTGTCTCTGAAATTGTCTTTTTGTCTTTTCCAAATAATCTATCATAAATAAATAAAATTATACACACATCTGAGAATATATTCCATTCACAACTCTAAAGACATAGATTTTTTAACTGAAGCATTTAATAATTCCAAATCAAGTGATCATTTTTGTTTAAAATAGGATGTACTTTCAATAAGAAGATAGAATATAGTAAATAATGTGGAGTAATCTTTTCTCTTTAATCTTTAACTACTAGAGTGTCACATCATTCATCAAATTTTTGGTGTTACTCCATTTCAGATATTTATTAACTGGAAGGAAGCCACTACTATCATTAACACTGGCCAAATCCCTATAATATGCTGTGTCACAAATAAAACATAGAAAGAAAATATTTAAGAAACTTATAATCAAGTCACTCTTGTCAATAAGAAGTAAAAAAGAAGCACTAATTCATAATTGTTTCTTGTTTAATCGGCTTTCTCTCTTGTGACTCAGTTAGTAGACATATTGTCAGGGAAGTAAATTAAAGTGGCATTATTTGCAACATGCCCAGCAATTAAGTTTACCTGGAGTTACTCTTAATGGTGCAGTAAAAACAGATTTTTCAGGGACATATCAAATTTAGAATCTGAATCTATTCCTTTATTTACCTAGGAAATGGATAATCTCACAGCTAAAATGTTGACTATAATATGTGGAGGACACATATTTGAGATTTTTTATAGATTACTGTTTTACAGAACATAATAGGAATAATTTTATTTTATTGTTTTCTACTTCACGTCATTAGTGAAATGTGGCTATGAATCCTCAGAGGGATTTGAGCCATGGTTCTAGCCATTTGTGTGAGTGCAAAAACTGTATTGAAGAAGAAAGATGATTTCCATATGATCTTTCTGTTTTTTTTATTTAGTTGTAATTTGGAGAGTTTCCTTTAAAGGTACACTTAATGTTGTCAGATCATACTTTGTTAAAACAGATCCTATTGTATAAATTACTAGTCTGTTGAAATGGATGATTCAGAAAGATGTAGGATGTCGGTGCTTTGAAAGTTATATGCTCTTTCCCTTTTGGCCACACAGACAAGAAAGGCTCCCTGGGAGAGAGCTTTGAGATAAGAGAATATAACTTAACGGATAAAAGTGTAAGGGAATTTGAAACAGACGTTCAATCTTTAATACAGCCAGCAGGAGCTTAGAGCGGCTATGTTTTTGTTGTGTAGGTTTTGCAAGAACAGGAATGAGCTATAATTATCAGTGTATTCATAAAAGTCAGTTGTTTTATGAGCAATCCACACAAATTAAAACTTGAAATCAGTGTGAAATAACATCAAGAAATAAACCCGTTTAAACTAGTTGTGCTATCTTGACTTTAAAGAGTAATTATTTTCCTGAAAATGCATTCTGAGTAATTTACTGACCCCTGAACTTGTTAGAGAGTAGCAACACAAAAGTGGCAGGCCTTAAGTCACTGTTTTATTATTCAAATCACCAGGAGCTCAGATTTCAATATTTTGAAAACATTTTCTAACAGTAGACTCTTTGAAAACATCTTTTACAGTAAAGCCCACAGTTAGCTCCAAGGGGATTAACTGCTCAAGATTAGCCAGGTTTTCCTGTCTCTAATGAACAAACTTTGATTAGAACCCTTAAGAGACTTGTTGATTTTGGTTTGATAGGTCCTTAGACTCAGCACTTTGCCCTTGAGACATTACACAGATGACCTTGGAAGCAAAACGTTTGAAAAAAACAAGTCACATATCAGAAAAACGCTTTTCAGTCTCTAGCCTGTGTGCCTCCAGAGTTCCTCTTCCACAGATCCAACTCCCTAGTCCATATCCTCTGATTCCTTTCTCTGACTCTTTCAAAACTAATACTAAACTTGTCCTCATTCTCCAAACAGTTACCTGTTTCCCTCTTTCTCCCATATTTTAATCCAAAGTATAATCATGGACCAAGTGTTCAAACCTGAAATTTAAGATTTGTTCCTGATCCTTCGTTATATCTATAATTCCACTAATTCCGTGACCATGTCCCCCCAGATGTCCCTCCAGTTCATGTACTTCCTTCCATCTCTCTGCCTCTACAAAAGTCCAGGGCCCTATCTCTTCTAGCTTGTAGTAAACATTTTATATCTACCTTCGAGGAATCCACTGGACCCCAACACCCTCAGACACACACATAACCTTCTTCATTCATTCAACCTTCAGAATGGGTCAATGTTGATATTTTAAATATAAATGAAAATTATTCCTACATCTGTTTAAAGTTATCTTCATAACTTTTCTTGAACTTAGAAATATGTAAAATTTATGAAGACAGGGACTATATCACAGTGTATAGGTAGTATCTATCATAATGCTTTAACATAGTAAGCATTCAATAAACATTTCTCTTTTTTTCATGACTGAATGACCCCACTGTTTCGGTATTATATCTCCTACATATATTTAATTCCACTTAGCCAGAGATAGCTCTTCTGTAGTATTCCATTATACAATCTGTGCATTCTCCTGGTCTTCCTCATTTTATTCTGTTACAAACCAGTGTGTATTCAGACATTTTAGGCACAATTAATTGAAAAGGGGAAAATGTTTTGATTATATGCAGAACATTATTTTTGAAACTGTGTGTGATAAGCTTTTAAAGTTGATTTACTTATTATGTTTTGCTTTACGTATTAATTTTTGAATTATACACAGATGCCATTTTTGAAAATTAAAAATTATTTAATAATAATTTCCTTTTTCCCGAGAAGATAACTATCACTTCTCATAATATAAGGTTCTAAGGACAAATGATAGTTAAGAATGTACTCTTCCATAAGTAGAATTCATTATGGCACCACCTGCTAGCACCAACATCAGATTATCATTCTTTCTCTAATGGCTATCACTTTTCAGACACTTCTACTAAGTGTTAAAAATTAAGTATGGCTTTTAGAATTTATAAAGAAAAGTTTTAAGTGAAAACAAAACAAAACAAACAGAAAGCATACACACATAGTCTCTGTGATTTCTATTATTATGGGGAAGAAATCATACATGCTTAGAAAAACTAATGTTCTATCAAATTTATGATTCCCAGTCTCATATTTAAAATACCGTTTTACATACATTTATTTTCATTTTTCTTCCATTAGCTTAGAGTAATCTAAGTTTCAAAATATAATAACAAATAGCTTCCATATCTCTTTTTTACTACTAATAAAGATGTAGTACTTTTTAAAATATTAAATGACAAATTGACACTGTCAAATTGTGGCTTTAAATAACAGAGAAAGTTTGCAACTTTGTAGACTAAATTAAATGGGACTATTATGGGAACCTGCAGACAATTCCTTATGTCTAATTTTCAATATACAGAAATCTGGTTCCTTCTCAGATGTAACCTCCTCAGAAAGTGCCTCTTAGACCACCATTCTAAAAGAGTGGTCTCCACTCTATTACATTCTCTCTTTAGTTTGTTTTATTCCCCTTCATAGTATACCTGATATCATACCTGGGCCCTAACACGGTGGCAAAGTTCGCGAACTTAATTGTCTGACCTTCATGTTTCGTGTGTGTGTTTGTAAACATAAACACACACACATATATATATATATATATATACACACACATATATATGTATATATATACATATATATACACACACATATATATATACATATACATAGATACACACATACACATATACATACCTACATATATATGTATCTATGTATCTATGTATATGTATTTGTGTGTGTATATATATGTGTATATATGTTTATATATAAAACATATGTGATTATATATGTATATATACACATATATGTGTGTATGTGTGTGTGTATGTATATATATATATATATATATATATATATATATATTTATTTATTTATTTATTTATTTATTTATATTCAATTGCATATCTATTTATTATGCGCTGTCCTGGCTAGAATGCAATGACAATTTGGGCAGGTGCTTTGTTTCACATTTACCGATGTATCCCAGGGACCTATCAGGTGCTCAATAAATATTTCTGGAATGGAAGTGTAAGGGACATTCAAACTTAAAAAAAAATATTAAAGAACAATATCACAGAACATTGAATATAGTCAGTGTTTAACCTATCTCAACACTCTCCTCCCACTTGACAATCCCAGGTATATTTTAGTCAAAAATTTTTGACACTTAAATTGTAAATTACCAAAAACTGAAACAAGAAAAGAATAAAAAATCTTTCCTGTTTTCAGAATTTTATCTTGTTTTTCTCTTTTCATCATTTAACTGTTTTTCACAAACTTCAATTGTGAGATATATATATATATATATATATATATATATATATATATATATATGTATACATATATATGTATACATATATACATATATATACCTATATATGTACATATATTTAAATTAAAGTTTATTATTTAATACTACTAAGTCACTATTAGGGTGACAATTGTTAGTAAAGTTACATAGATTTCAGGTGTACAATTCTGTAATTCTATAATACATCATCTATATATCACAGTAATGTGTTCACCACCCAGAGTCAGTGTGCAATATGTATATCTAAAATGCATTTGGATAATATTCATAGATTTGTATGCAAAAGACTGTATTTACCAAACTTGATTGAATTTCTGTTATTGTTAAATTTTATAATATATAATTTATAAAACGTTATAATTTTTCATGAGTCATTAGGAAAATAACATGAATCTACAAAATGAGTCAAATCATTAATAAATCATATATTTTTAATATTTTATTTGGAAGTATAATTTAATCTAAAGAGTAGTTATCAATAAGCTAATAAACTTTAACTACTAACAGTCACCAACTAATCCAATATACCAGTTCAATAATGTCCAGTCTGTTGACTTGATTTTCCAACTTTCAGCTATCACCCTATGTTAATTAGCTATATACTTAACTTAATATTATAATACAGTTCTCTTATTCTCACCTTCTTAGCCTTCCATTTCAAAGTAGAAAATCCCCAAATCAAAGTCTTCCAACAGCCTTCTTAAATCATATATCAGGGTTTCTGGGTAGTTTTTGAAATATACATAAACTTTAAGACTGCTGCCTGTAAATTCATGGTTAACAACTTAAACACATTCATTACTATCTGCTAATCTTCATATACTTCCTTAACCAACTACTTTTCTGTTCTTTTTAAAACCTATTCATAGCAATCTCTTTTCTACAGTCCTTTACCATAACGTCATCAAATGGCTCAACAATTCTCTCATCCTCAAACCGTGCTTTATCTCATCTTGCTTCTCCTTGGAGAGTGACCCCCTCTTCCTCATCTGTGTCTCTAATTTGTGGTTCCTCAACCTTGGCACTGCAGACCTTTGATTATGGGTGGCTGCCCTTTCATTTTAAGTCCTTTTGCAGCATTCCTGGTCTCCTCCCACTAAATGCTGGTAGCACACCACCCCCAGTTGTGACTATCAACAATGTTTCCAGATAAGGGGGCAAAGTCGCTCCCAGGTGAGAAACACTGCTGTAATAGATACCATTTCCCATCTGTGCAATTCAGGTATCTTGCCTTATAAATTAATAACTCTTTGGTATCTTCTCATTCTTGTTAGCTTCTTTATAGTAGCATGCAAATATGCCTAATTTTCTCTCATCTAAAACCAAACTCTTTTAACTCCATATTTTGAGTTTCCTTTCCTGATTTAACTTTGAAAAAACTCCCTTCAAAGTTAAACTTTTTGAATCATTGTCTATATTGATTTTTATTCCTTTTCTCTCCCAACAGTAAGCTTATATATCCATTTAGTAAGTCCTTAGAAAATAACCCATTTGTTGCTTTATCCAATGAATACTTTCTAAATCTTAACATTTAAACATATTGAACATATTGAGTACTCACTTATTCTTAAAACACTCTCTCCTTTGCCCCAGCATCTTCTTAGTTTCATTTTCAGGGTCTTTATTCTGTAACCTTCACATACATATTTGTGTTGTTATTGGCTCCTGAAAGAGTCTCTGTTTCTGTTTTCTTTTCCACACTACAAGTTTAACCGACTAGTTCAAGCTTTGCTCTTATCTTCAACAAAGAGCTCTCCACTGGCATTAAGATAAACATCTCTAATGTTTTCTGACTCACTGACTAATAACTTTAGCACTAATTGTATCTTCCATTAAGTTTGTTCAAAAAAATTATATTTATTATAATCTTGCTAAAAATGGTAAACTCCATCAAGTCTCAGCTTAAATTGTATTCCTTGGATTGTATTTCTTACTTCTTAGACTGGTTATTTAATCCTACTAAGACTTTTTTTCTCTTGTCACTTTGCCGTTTACATTATAGGTTCAATATCTGCCTCCCCCCATCCTCCATTTGATTCCAAGCAGACATAATGTCCATTGTATTCACCATGTATCCTCAGGGCCTACCAAAATGCCCAGCACAAAGTATTATTTGACCACACATATTTTTGAATAAACGAGTGAACAGATAAATAAATGGATGAATAAGACATGAAATTTGGAAAATGTATTAAGTATTCTAGTCTGTATTCCTGAGCTCAGTTGCAGGAATTTATATTAAAAAAAAAAAAAAAAAAGGTTGGCTTAAGCAAGTCACTTTCGTTTTATTTATAAAAATAGGAACTATTTGTATTTCTTTGAAAATCATATATTGGGCAAGTAATATGAGGATGAAGGTAGGGGAATGCCTTGGTTAATAATAATAATATTTATTGAATAATTACCATGTTCTCAGTCCTGTGTTCAATACTTATGGGTTATATAATTTAATTTTTGCAATAACCCTATGAGTAAAATATTATGAATATCACATTGCTTAGGAGGAAAAAACTAAAGCCCAGAGAATTTATGTAAGAGACCTAAGATCATACAGTAATTAAATATGACAGATCCAGGATTTGAACCAATTGGTAAGGTTTCAGACTTAATTTTTGTCACTATGCTCGTGCATCTATATTAGTTTTTACATTTTTGGTTACTTTTTGTGATTTTAAAAGTGAATATAAAATACTATTTTAATATTATTTAATTTATAATAATATTTATAAATTAAATATTATAAATATTTACAATAGTGTAGTATATTTTAAAGTAAAAATATATATTTTTTAAAATTTTCCCAACTTTTATAGATGAAAAGAAAATATAACAATGACTAGTCAGAACATTAATGTGCAAAAGCTTATATATTGAAGACCACTATTTTTCCCAGAATTATATCTAAAACTCTACCAAATATCTAAATATTTAAGCCTTTTCTATATAAATTCAGTAGTATTAATTGTTCTAACAGAGGGAATACTCTGTTTTTTAAAAAAATGTTTAGATAGTGAAAAGCAAATTTAATCCAAAATTACGTGTGTACCTGTAAGAAAAGTAATAATATTTATTAATTTTTTTTAGTAATTTGAGTAATTTGAGAAGCCTGAATATCTGAATTTTTATACAGGAAATAGCTTAATATTTTTAGTTTACTTTGTAAAAAAGATATACAACTGAGTTACAAATGCCCGAATACCTTTACATTGTCTGTGATATTTATGGCATAGAAAATTTTGTATTTTAATGGAACACATACTTATACAACACTTAATGTAGTGATCAAGATTGTAAAATAAACATAGCAATTTCTCACTTTACCCAAATATGAATATTTTAGAGAAACATACTTCCACATTAAAAAAAAACAACAAAAAAAAACTATCATTGTTTATTTAACCACAGTACTTTAACTGAAACTAGTATTTTAGGTTTGTATTTCTGCTAGCTCATTTTAATTCATTACATTTGTTTGAATTAATTCTTTCTGCTGAACACATTAAGAGAAATGGAGTCACAGATACTTCGTCACATTTTAAAGTCACAAGAACAATTAATAAATACAGAGGTAAGAAGTCAGAGGCCTTAAGTTCTATGCTTGAGTCACTCATCTAGACTCTTTTTTCCACATTTTTAAATATGTAGAGGTAGGTCCTTTACTATGATACCAGGCTTTATTTTGATGGATCTAACGAATTAGACTCACACTATCAAAAAAAAAAAAAAAATCCAATAATGCACATAATGAATTCTTCTCATTCTCTGTGCACCTGTTCTCTCTCATTATATTTGAAAATTTGGGATTACTCCAAAGTGCTCTGTAATGACTTTTTGTAAGCAAGACAAGTAGAAGAAATTCTTCAAGGACAGAGTGAATTGGTATTTGAAACTGTGTTAAATAACTAGGTAGGAGGGAAGTGATAGCAACAGACAGACCATGAGGCATGTGTCATTTGGAAATAGAAGATTCTTGAGATAAAAAATCATGCTGCCAGTAATGAAAGGTGAAAAAGTAAAAAAAAAAAAAGAAAAGAAAAACAGTCTCAGTTCTTCGAGTATCAGCTTGTATTTCCAACTAACAGATTTTTCTTGTATTAATTTTTGGAACATACTTAAGGAAGATTTTTTTTTTATGTCTTTGAAGATATCTATAATGGTAATTATCTCATATGTTTGTAACCATTATGTATCTATAAACATAGATTTACTTTACTATATAGATTAACTTTACTTGCAATTTAAATTAAGTTTCTGTTGTGGTAAGTTCTGATCCTTTTCTACAATTCAATTTTTTTTCCCCAAACTGTGCAGGTTGACATAGGTTGAGCATAGCTAATTTCTCCTTTACAAAATTATATCATAAAACAGACTAAGGCTATATGTAAGCAAACAATAACTAAATCCTTCTATTTGAAATAATAGGCTACCAGCTGAGCTTTAAAATAATAATAGCTAATATTTACTGAGCATTTACTTTATGTTAGACACTGTATCAAGCATGTTAAATGTAATATTTCTTCAACTACTTAAAGTGTTTAAAAGGCAAAGAAAAAATGAAAGCAGAAACAATGTTGATGTTAACAGAAGAAAATGTAGTAGAAGGTTCAATTCATCTTAGTCACAATTTTTCTGAGATTATATATTCATTTGCATTACCCTTAGTATTAAGTACTGCACATTTCTTTCCTTCTAATAAAATACTGTGACTTGAAAATAATGTCTACTCTTTAACTGATAGAAAAATGCTACACCCGAATATTTAAATAGCTGTCTTTGAAAATGGACTCCCTTTGTTTAATGTCAGCTTTTTGTGTGGTTGTTCAGTTTCAACAGTGACAAAAAATTTAAGAAAACGATGTAAAAAATAAAGTGTTGAATTCACACTCAACAAGTCTAATCTGAGTGTCTCAAATTTTTAAATGACAAAGAAATAACTTCCTATGATATTTTCAAATGTATATATACCGGCATTTGAATTGTTTCAGATACTTTTTTTTAGTTAGTTGTACTATTTAATAGATGGTCGGGGGTTGTTGTGTGAGAGTGGAGGTAATGAAAATATGTTCTCTCCAGGTAGGTCTGTGGGTTTGGGTCAGGAAAACCTGTGATCAAATTAAGGCTTCACATCTTATACACTCTGTAAGCTTAGGCAAATTCTTCAAACACCTTGGAGACTCAGCTTCTACAATTATATCTGAAATGAAAGTAATCATATTTTCTTCACATAGTTGCAGGTAGGAAAGCGCTTTGCATATTTATGTCCTGGATAAATATCAGTGGCTTCTTTCTATCATCTGTATAATTTTAGCAAGTCATTTAATCTTATTTAATAAATAGGGAAATAATATATTTGTGTGAAAGTAGGATCATGGACTACGTATTTATTTTAAGAATTATTTTATTTTCTGAAACCATAGAGAAAAGTTATATCAACTCAAATGAAAATTCTTACTTCAGAGGTTTGAATTGGGACCTTATCTGTGGTATTGATGTCCAGATTTCAGAGAAAATAAACTGCACTAAAATCTTCTAACATAAAATGTGATTTACTGTATTCCCTAATTTGTGATGTTTTGCATATTGTGATTCATAAAATTTGAGGCAGCAAAAAAGCTTTGTTGCCATGAGGACATTCCTAGAATTATTGCATGGCTTCATTTGTTGTTTTTTTGTTTTTTAAAAAATCAGGTGTATTCACATTCTGTAGTAAAAACCTAGTATATACTACAATTTACCTACGTCATGATCTTATTTGTTAGCTTGGAAGCTCATTCCTCTTACCTACAAAATGGAGGATAGGACTGTGATATTATATAATACCTTCAATTGAGATAATGCATAAAAAGCCTTTCACACAGACTTTGTAGAGAGCAAACACAGAATGGTACTTCTAATTATTTGAAATATGTGCTAGCATTGGTATTTGAGAAACACGGAATAATTTTGAGACACAAACTTGCAGTAGTTATTATATAAAAGAATGTAAAAATGACTAGTTCTTTGCATCCTATTTTATTTTTTGCCACTTTATTGATATGTTTTAAGGTTTACAACTTGATGTTGTGTGAAAAGATCATCCCAATGACTTATACAATGTTAAATGACTTATACATTGTCTTGGGATAGAATTAACCCCTGGTTGTTCGCAGAATGTAAAAGTACTTACGAGACTCTACAAGAGTAAATTAAGATTTATTGAAAGTCAGAAAGAGGGAGAGAGAGAGTTCTGTTTGGAACTGGCAGAAGTCTTGCCAGGGCAGTGTGAGTGGGAGAGCTGTGGAGACAGAGGGGTAAGAGAGAGATACTGGCAGAAGTTTGCCAAGGCAGTCTGATGGAGACAGCTGCACTGATAAGAAGGAGTGCTGGGGTTTTATATTTTTCTAGGCAGGATGTAGGGTGCTTGTCAGATTGCAGGGGGGCTGCTGTTGCAATTGTATTCTCCTAAGAAGTGTCCTATTCCCATCTATGATGAATGTCAGCTTGCAGGGGTTGCAGTTGTGATTGGGAACTATTCCGTTCCCATCTATTATGGGTGTTTGTTAGTGTGCTGGGGGTTGCTGTCGCAATCAGAAACTGTTCTGTTCCCTCCTCTGATGGATGTAAGGTGTTTGTTGGCTTGCAGGTGCAGTGTTAGTCAGGAGATTCAGAGTGAAATGGTTAACGTTTAGCTTGTTCCTGTTAGCCTGTAAGCTCACTGCTGTTAACTCTTTGTCTATCTCATCCTACCAGCTCACAAGCCCACTCCTGTTAATTCTTTACTTGTCTCATCATAGATCACCTCTACATAGTTACTCTTGTGTGTGTGTATGTGTGAAAAAGATTTAACATCTATCTTTAGAAAATTTCAAGTATACAATACTATATTAACTATCATTACCATGCTGTACGTGAGGTCTCCAGTACTTATTCATCATTATTAAACTTGTACCCTTTGACCATCATTTCCCAGTCCCCCCAACCTCTAGCACCTGGCAACCACCATTCCACTTTCTGCTTTTATGAATTCGACTTTTTAGGATTCCACATATAAGTGAGATCATTCAGTATTTGTTTTTCTGTGCTTGGCTTATTTCACTGAACATAATATCTTCCAAGTCCATCTATGTTACATAAAATGGCAGCATTTCCTTCTTTTCTTCTTTTTTAACACTGAATAATGCTTCATATATAATTATATATTGAATATATATATATATATATAACCAGAATAACTATGTTTGGAGTGCACTTCAAAGCCATGGTACCCAACAATCTAAATCAATCAACATCAGATAATTCAAAAGAAGACCCCATTGAAGGAATCACCCTTTTAAGCTAAGTGACTTGCTCAGTGATCTTAATGTAACTGAGTTACAATTTCCCCAGAAGAGTTAATCAATGTGCAGCAGGTGGTGTTGGCCTTGGCTCCGATACCTCCTTGCTCTGCTAAAAGGATAATCAAGGGCTATCCTGTTATCAAGAACAACTTTAGCCAAATAATCTACTGATTTTTTGTTGGGCAACTGTTGCTTCAGCAACAGATTTTTCAATATTTTCAAGAGCTAAGAAAAGTTTCCTGATTATGGAAACTCTTCAACAAAAAGATAGTAAACAAACAAACAAACAAAAACAACAACAAAAATACAGAAACCATAAAAAAGAACCAGTTAGAAATGAAGAGTGGTTTAGATGGAATTATTCCTTGCCAGGGAAGTAGGGAATGCCTCCTGGTAGGTCATCTAGATTAATGGGCTAAGAAGGCAAATCTAAAATTGTAAGTTTCTATGTTGGAATATAGGTCCTGCTTTCTGCCAAGATTCACTTAATGGTAGATTCACTGAAATAAGAAATGTGTTTGTATGCTAAAAAGTAAATAACTAATATGCCTCTAGAGCATATTGATTTATTCAAAAAATACTTAACCTATATAATACTTTAGGCACTGATAAACTAGTCATAAAGAAAGTAAAACTTTCTGACCTCAAAGAGCTTACATACTAGAGTAGATCTGATCAACAGTACCTAAATAAGCTAATAAATATATAATTATGCCAGTAGCAGTAATTACATTGAAATATAAATTGGAATAAAGTTGTTAAAGAGAGTGACCAGAGAACTATCTATGATTGGATAACATAGCAAGGTGTAAAATTTTGACAGAGCAAAATGAATGAATGATGTTAGCATTCACTGAGATGTTGAACATGTGAGAAAAAATGATTCGGTGAGTGAAAATAATAATTTTGTTTGGGATATATTACAATTGAAATCACTGTTGTCAATTAATGGGGATAAATATGTGTATCTGAATTACAGACAAAATATCTTAGCTACAAATGTAGCTTTGGAAAATCATCCACAGTCAAATGGAATTTGGAGCTGTAATAAGATAAACTGAGATTGAGTAAATAAACAAGTGAAGTAGACCAAGATCTGAGCCACTGAGCATCTTTACATTCTGAGATTTAAAAAAAAGAGGATAATCAAAGGAGACTGAAAAAAGATTCTGAAGGACTGAATATTTGCAGTGTGGGGTCTTGTAAGTCAAGAGAAGAGCTTCAGGAGAGGGAGCTGAAAAACTGGTGCCAATCCTAAGTGCTGAAATCAAGTAAGATTCAGAATTGATAACTGTCAGCATAGTTTCAGTAAAGACCTGAGCACAAAAACCTGATTGATGTGCATTCAAGACAGGACGGGATGTGAGGACTGAAAGCAGTGATGATAGGCAACTCTGTCAGGGAATATTTCAATATTTTTTTCAATATTGAGCAGCAGAGAAATGTGGTAGTATCTGGAAGAGTTATGAGACAGTATAACTGAATAATTTAAGTAATGTCCTTAGACTTTTAATGATTATATAAGCTGAACATAAAGTTAATAAAATTGGGAGTAAAATACAAAGATATTAAACAAGATTTGCATTGATTTGAACTGTAATTGAAATAGATTCATGAATTATATTTTTGTAGTTCTCATACACAGCTTATTAGCATTTCACTTTCTAGTTTATCTCTAATTTGTACTGTCTGGAAAAGGATCATAAATTTTAGATCTCGTTATATCTTTTAGAAGTCATTATTATGTAGACAACCAAATCAAGCTTTCATCACACATTAGAGTAAATATAGATAGAAAATGTTACTTGGATACCACTGCTCTGTGAGGATCAGGGTCTTTACCGGTTCAGTGATCTGTTCTGGAACTCAATGGTATGGACAGTTTTAAAAATAGACATTTTATAAATTAATTTGAAAACAAAATTATAAGTTTTTATGTGCTATGGATCTTGATAGTATCTTACAAGGTTTTAAAACAGTGGTTGTTGGGGGGGGTGAGGGTAAGGGAGATCAAATATATGGTGATAGAAGGAGAACTGACTCTGGGTGGTGAACACACAATGGGATTTACAGATGATGTAATACAGAATTGTACACCTGAAATCTATGTAATTTTACTAACAACTGTCACCCCAATAAATTTAAAAAATAAATTAAAAAAAATAAAAAATAAAAATAAAACAGTGGTTGTTCAACCCAGAGATACTCAGCATCTACTCCTCTAATTCATCCTCCACTGGAGATCAGAATGATGTTCATTTAGGTTTGTAGAAGAGCTACCTGGTCCTCCCTCGAAAGGCCAGATATATTTTGTTTGTTGTTTTGGTTGGTCGGTTGGTTGGTTGATTTTGCTCCCTCTACAGAATTAGAAGAGATTGATTAGGTTGTTTGTTTTCCTATTACTATTTATTATGCACATAGTATATCCCCACATTTGTGCTGGATGCCATAAAAATAAAATCCTATAACACGATCAATCAGTATCTCAGTTGCAGAGATTTATTACTATAGGAATAGAATCTTAAGATATTGTTATTCTTATCTGAACAATAAAAAATACCCAGTTTAGGTATCGTTATATTCAAATATTTTAAAGACTACATTCAGTGGATCCTGTGGATTCAAAAATAATTTCTGGCCAGCCCTTAAAATTGATAATATTTTTTGGAAAGCCTATATATTTAATGTAGAAAAGAAAAGTTTATCTGCTGCTAATTTCCCAAATGCAGCAGGAAGGTAAGCTGAATATAGGGGATTATTTGAATATTCATTCTGCATTAGTACTCATCCTGGATCAGACTCAGTGTGAGTGAAAGGATCATTCCTCTTTGTATAATTGAGTTGTTCATTCAGCAAATATTTATTGGCCCTTACAAAAGTCCAGGATCTGTTTTAAGTGATAAGGAAAGAGCACTGAATAAAGTAAAGAGTACCTGAATTCATGGAAATCATACCCAATGCCAATATTGAAGTTAAATATATACCAAGTTATTTTGATAGTGACTTATGACTGTCATTTACACACATATGCATATACAAATATAACTGTATATCATCAAATAAGATAACTACATAACAATCTCACAGGAAATGGTGGTTATTGTTACAACTGTTAGCTTAGAGTAGTGAATGCTATAAATTAATTACTCATTGTATAGCTACATTTTTGACTTGCATCATTGAAGTTACACTAATTGTCCTAGTCTTAAAGCGTAAACATTTGGCAAGCACAGAACACACACAGTGTCCATGACAACTGTGATTTCATGACTGCGTTTAAGTTTTCCTGAAAGACACCCAAGCATCTCATGATTTCACTAATATCCCTTTACAACTTTTGCTTTGTAAACTGAACACACCATTGATGTTTTCGGTTAAGCAATGCATTTAAACTGATATTAAAGAGAAAACTCTTTTGTATTCCCATATAACTTGCCTAAGTTGTACTCTATAGTTGTGAAAACTTCATTTCATATATGTAAAGTATTATAAAATGCAGCATCTAACTTAGATAATAAGATACTCTTTTTCATAATTTTCTGATAATTTAATGTTTTATTTCTCAGTGCGACATGAACCCTCGCTCTTCCATGTCTTTGCCTCTGGTACCTCCTTTGCCTTAAATGCTCTTTATCTTTTGCTAAATTTTTCTCATCCTTTAAGATTTAGTTCAGTGGTTCTCTTTTCCAGAAAATGGGTACTGATTTTTGCATTCTACATCCCAGGCTCTGTGCAAAACCGTATTAAACTTTCATCATTTTATTTTATAATAGTTATCCCATTTATACAGTGGAGACATAGAAGTTCATAGGGATTTTTTTTAACTTCCCCAAAGGCAAACAGGTGGTTAAGCTGGGAATTGACACCAGGCCATCTGGCTACAAAGTGATTGTTCATCCTGTCCTTCATACATATTGAATTTAATTTTTAATAAATTTTTATGTTGTCGTATCCCCAATAAACTCTAAGTTTCTGGTGGATCAGAATTACTCATATAGTTCTAATCATACCTGTTTATCAGTTGATACTCTGTATACATTAATTGATTAAATAAATGGATACATTAATGACTAAAATTTTTCAGCTTTCTATAGCGGTGCGTATTATTTTAAGCAACTATTCTATTGAAAACTTGTTACTCATGTGAAATTAAAATTCACTTCCTCTTGGTGCTGCACTTTCCCCGTAGTTGAATCCCTCTGTGACCCTTACTATACATGTAATTCATTCCCATCTAATGTTTAAAAGCATCTCTTATTACAAAGCAAATCTTCCCATTTCCTTTTGTTGCTATTCATATGCAATAACTTCATTGTATGGTCCTTTGCATTCTCCTTTATTAAAATTGGATTCAATTCAACATAATCCAAAACTATGTAATGATCTCTAGTTAATTTTCTTTTATCTATCTAATTATGAATAGAAGATTCCCCTGAAATAGCACAAAGTTGATTTAACAAGGTAAAAACAGTGATAATCTCACTTATTCTAGAGGCTTTATCCTCAGCTATTCTTTTCTCTCACTTTATATTCTCTTTCTTTTTCTCCTTTATTTTCTCTTTCCTCCTCTCCTTCCTCCTCCTCCTCTTTCTCTGTCTCTCCTTTTTAAAGCCTGTTCTCATTGTTGACTCCTTTGAGGCTTATACATAGATAGGCCTCAAAGGATAGTGCATGTCCTCTCTGGCACTGACAGTCTCAGTCTCAGGTTACACATGTAGTCCAAATCCAGAATTTGTTCTCGTTTTTTTTTAAAGTCACGTGAATGTTAATAAAATAGTTTCATTAAAATTATCCCTGATAGATATTTCAGATTTTGATTTTATAGTTCCTGTTTCTGTCATTGTTTCTTCCAGAAAAGTAGGAGAAACTTAGACAGTGCACGGGGTTCTCATGTATTAAGAAGTTCAATTTAAAGGATTGACTTATACATATTTCTAAAGCTCTTTCTTTGTATAATTGTCCATTCCCAGTATTTTACCCTGCAAATTCCATCTCCTTGAGTCTCCCTGAATCTGGTTGTGAGATGTCTACAGTTGATAGGGTTTCACGCAATATGAGTTACCCTATTAGATGCAAGTATATGGTTCATATTATCTTTTCAAAAATTAAATTTAAAATTTTGAAAATTATGAAATCTATATTGATCATATTCTAAATGAAATGCACTTACACAGGTTTGTTTGTAATACCAAAAAGATATCACAGAAAGTTTACCTATTTACGTCCCAGTTCTTTTCCCCAAATAGATTGCAATTCATATGAAGACAAAACACACATCTTTCTGAAAATATAGCATTAATATAATCCAATACTTAAAACCTCTAACTGAATAGCAGTATTCATCATCATATTATTATAATGAATAGAAAAGTTCAAGCAGGAGACAATATGATTCTGAATCCAAGTAAAGATATAATTTGTGAGGTATAGAGAAGTCAGGAAAGTGTTTAAATGGTAAATATTTTTCTACAGTACATATGGAAAAGAAAAGCATGAAAGACAGATAGAAAAGTCTGAATCCAGTGAAAAGCATCAGCAGAAAATCAGCTGGTAGGACGCCAAGCTGGATAATCTCTGTCACTGAATATAATTTGAAGAGTGAATTCGGCATATATATGTAATGCGATAGTGAAATAAAAACCCTTAATCAGCACCTTCAATTAGTTTAAATGGAGTGTATTGGAGGAAAAAGGTGACAAATTAAGTGTACTGAAATACAGAGTGGTACTGACTTGAATCAGTAACTGTTTCTAGGAAGATGTGAAGACAAATCCACCTCTAATGGGAGAATTGAAGAATGAATATTACTTAGCTTGTTGATGGTTGAGAGAGGGAGAGGACACTGCTTCTGGCAGAAGGAACAGGACATATGAAGACCCAAGAGCAAGAAAATCAGAGCTCAGTTAGTTGTCAAAGTGTGACTGTGACTTCAGTATTAAGTCCAAAAAAAGACAGAATTTGGAATTAGAGTTAGCAAGATGCTCAATTGCTGAATACTTGGTAGAGATCAAAAGAAAGTTTTTGTTGCTATTAAAGACCTTTTGTTTGTTTCTTCGTTTGTTTTGCTTGCTTGATTGCTTTTCTGGTGAGGTGAACATG